>NC_134852.1:88899721-90099721 GCF_049852395.1 Peromyscus maniculatus bairdii
GAGACCTTGAAACCGTCATCTTCCATGGGATGTCTCCTTCAAATCACTCCCCTCAGAGCTCAGGGAACCCTGTGGAAGAGGAGGTGGAAAGACTGTAAGATCCAGAGTGGCTTGAGGATACCCAGAAAACAAAGCCCTCTAAATTAACATGAGCAAAGCTCATATGAACTCACAGAGACTGAAGCAGCATGCACAGGGCCTGCATAGATCTGCACAAGGTCCTCTGTGTTTACATTATGGCCTCCAGTTTAGTGTTTTTATGGGATTCCTGAATGTGCCAACTAGGAGGTTTCTGATTCTTGGGCCTTTCCTTGGTCTCTTTTCCTTCTGTTAGTTTGTCTTATCCAACTTTAACTGAACTGTCATTGATACCTGCTAGGAGAGGGAAAAATCTGTTTTCTCCAGCGGAGTTGATACTGATTATATTAACCACTCCGGGGCAGGCCTCACCTCATGTTCATTAGTAGCTGACCAACATATAATAGATATCTCTCTCTCTCTCTCTCTCTCTCTCTCTCTCTCTCTCTCTCTCTCTCTCTCTCTCTCTCTCACACACACACACACACACACACACACACAAATATCAAAATGAGTATGTGAACATTTCATTCCATATTATTCATAACAGCAAAGCGAGAGAAGTAAATCACATGGCTGTCAACTCATGAACGGATTAAAAATTGCTTAACTGATGGAATAATGGTATATTCATACTAATGGTATATTCATAGTATTTGATACCATTTAAGCATAAAATGGTGACATCTTTATAAATGTTATAACTAGATGAACCATAATTTTATCCTTATACTCACAGAGAAGTGTACTCCTCACCCCTCTTAAAGGAAATTTCTCTTTGCAATAGACAGGGATCATTATAGAAAAATACAACCAATCACAATGTACAGTGCTGGAGCCCACTTCCAATGGAAACATCCACAATACAACTCCTGCTTGTAACATTCATGAATTATTGAAGAAGAGGGAGCAAAGAGATTGTAAGAATCCTCTCAGAGGATCAGGGAGTTTGCTGTGAGGTTGTGTCTTCTAGGAATGTCAAAACCTACACTCATTAAGTCTCATCAACATGACTACCCAAACAAGAGCTGAACAGACACAACAACAATAGATATGCTAAAGTGGACAGGTGAAAGCCCACAAGGCCCCAACCCTACACAGAAATCTACAAGCAACCAAGAAATGCTGAGCATAAGAGAAATAGTCTTCTCCAGGGACGAGCACACCAACTGGTTATCCAATACCAAATGGTCATTCCTGAAGACATATATATATAAAAGTAACATAATACATTCTGATCAGGTTATACACACACACACACACACACACACACACACACACACACATATATATATATATATATATATATATATATATATATATATCATAACAATTAATTTAAAAAAGGCCATGAATTTGAAAGAGCATGAAGGAGTATATGGAATGGTTTGAGGAAGAAAAAGAAAGGGGGAAATGAAAACATCCACAATAAAATAAGTAATTTAAATAATCCAAGTGGCATTAGTCTGTCCAAAACAATCTTTTCAATTTTATTTATGCAAAATGTTTGGAATACATAAGTTTATTCTTGTTTGCTGAAGGTTAGGAAATTTGGTGTAGAATGGGGAAAGGGATGGACATGACTTCTAATGAGTGTTCAGTTTCCTGTAAGGAAATAAAATTGCTCTGAAATCACATGCAGTGGATCTTACAGAGATGTCTGAGTGGGTCCAAAACCATTGGTTATGTAGTAAAATAAATTTATAGCATATTAATTGTATCTCAACAAATATGAGGTGTATGTGTGTGTGTCTTAACTCTTCTCCACAGAATTTATCTTCTTTGATCTATGTTTCAATTTATAAGAGAGATGTGTAGTAATCATTTTCCTAGGGGAGATCAGTATTATTTTACCCAAACTTAGAAACCACCAGATTTCTCACCAAAAGATTTAAAGCACAGAAGCTCTGATGCTGTTGATTTCCAAGACAAACACTCTGAATAAGCTTCTCTCTAATAAATAAAGCATCTCCTTTGTCATTCAGACCTCCACAGAAACAGCAAGCCAATGGAGGGCACAATTTCTAAATTAGGCAGCTGGTTATTTAGGAGAGAGCACAAGTGAGAAACACACAGAAGAAGAATTACAACTATTCACACAGACTCAAGTTCTATTGATACTTAAGAAGGTGTTTGTTTGTTTTCAAGACAGTTTTTCTTTTTTTTTTTTTGTTTTTGATTTTGATTTTTTGTATAGCTTTGGCTGTTCTGGAACTGGCTTTGTAGACCAGGCTGGCCTCCAACTCACAGAGATCCACCTGTCTCTGGCTCCTGAGTTCTGAGATTAAAGACATGCACCACCACCGCCTTACAATACAAGAAACCCAAAGATACCAGTCAGATTCTCATTCCAAATGTAATCTTTAGAATAGTTATCTTTGCATGCATTAAAATACTTTTGGGCCAGGAAGATGGTTCAAAGGGTAAAAGTGCTTGAAGATCAAAGCTGATGACTTCAGTTGGTACTGGAATCCATGGCTAAAGGAGAGACCTGACTCACCAAAGGTAGTTTTGACCTCCACATGTGCTCTATGTCATGTGTATATCTGTACAGGGACCCAGACATGCACAGAGAGAGAGAGAGAGAGAGAGAGAGAGAGAGAGAGAGAGAGAGAGAGAGAGAGAGAGAGAGAGAGAGAGAGAGAGATGCAGTAATAACACATTTAGTTAAGTTAGTAAAACATTTTTCGCTTGAAACTTTAGGCCATTGCTCCTATACCAGCACTTTTCAGATTCATGCAAACTTAGTGTGCCTCTTCTTCCACTGAAAACACTTTTAATATTGAGACAAAATTTACATATGTTCCTATAATTGTCCTTTCTCTAAATAGGTTATTCCCAGGTCTGTCTGTCAATAAGCCCTCAGGCAGAGAGGCTTTTGGAGCATCCAGTCTCAGCCACCTTACTTGCTCTTACTCTTCAGCACTGTGATAAATAATGCTTCTAAGAAACAATTATCTCAACTCTTCTGCCCTCTAGCTTAAATTCAAAAGATAAACTCAAAATTAGTCATGATGTTGATGGGTTATGTAGTGTTGACTTTTCAAAAAGTTGACTTTTCCAAACATGTATGGAATAGTAACAACTAAAATTAAGAGTACCATAGACTTATAATTCAAAGTCACATTATTTATCAACTGCTTATGTCATTCTGTGCTTGAAGAAGCAATGATCAGTTGAAAATATCCAGGAAGAGAGGCCTGGGGTCAATATCTAGCTCCCATTTTTATAACAGCCCACTAAAATAGATGGCCATAAGTTCCACATATGATTAATGGGTTTGTGAGGAATAATAAGGACCCTGTAAGTTAGAGTAAGTTACTTTGAGAAGAACATGGTGGTAACTGACAGGATGCATGTATATTAGACATTGGGATTGCCACACCAGAAATGATAGAAATTGGAGAAATAATGAGCCAAAAGACATCATATAGGTGTAGTGAGTCACAGAGCTCTTGAGGGCAGGGACTTATGTCATTCTCCACAGTATCCTAAGAACTGATTGTTACTCAGAAGGAAAAAATAAGCCATGCTCACTTTAAATTGGATTTAACAGGTGAATTATTGTCTTCCTCTCCCATGAGATAAACATATTCCTTTTTACATATTACTTAATTGTTCCAGGATGCATATATTATAGAACGTAGAGTGATGCACAAAACTAGTTCTATCTAATCCCAATGGTGGTATTCATTTTCCTGAAGGCACAAATGATCCAAGTTTAGCCATTATCAATTTGGTTTTAAAAACAACCAAGATTCTTTATCCTGCCGGGGTGAAGAGGCCACAAAGGATCCCACAGCTAAGGGTGGAGATAACCCCGATCCCAGAATACAGTCTGCTCTACAAAATTCTGCATTGCACAGAGCAGAATGCACTACCTATTTGCCTAAGGTTGTGGCAATCCCTTACAGCTACTTTAATTTCAAATATTGATTAAGAACAAATGGATGTGGGGAAAGATTGTTTTTGTCATCAGCAAATGAATATTAAGAGAACAAATATCTTAGACAATTTGAGTTTCTAATTGATGTAGCATGTACAAGTCACTTATTTTATTTAAATAAGGTTTGTTTTTATTATTGTTTTAACAAAATGTGTGTGTGTGTATGTGTGTGTGCATGTGAAAAGGAAAGAAATAAAGAAGAAAGAAAGGAAAGAAAGGATTGAAATACCTTGGAAAGATGGCACAACAGCCAAGACTTCTTTCTGTTCTGAAAGTTCTTGCCATCAAAGATTCCTTGCAGCAGAGCCAATTTTCAGCCTCAGAGTCCATGATCACATTGTAATGTGTCTATAATTGATACATGTAGAGTACTTCAGGGATTTTGAGTTTTCAAGGTATTTTCACATTATATGATCTTTGGGGAAATTCTGTAACAGAGGGTTGAGAGAGAATTATGATCCCTGCTTTTAGATGTGAATTAGTCATAGAAAGACCAGCTCCCTCCCTGCCTCCCTCTCTCTATCTCTTTGTATTTGTGTGTTTGTGTGTCTCTCTGTGTCTTTCTTGTCTCTGTCTCTTGCTCTCTCTTCTCCTTCCTCTCACATATCCTTATATGTGCATGGGTATGTGTGCATGTACATACACACATCAATCCCATAAATACAGAAGGAGGGGGGCAACTTCAGTAGACTCTGTCTCCTGATTTGCTGTTCTAATACCATATTGGGCAAAGATTTCTGTGGTAAAGGATCAGTTATTCCTTCAGCCCTGAACAAGTCTGTGTATGAAGGTTGGATGTTTCAAGGTTACTGCAGAGAAAGAGACATGGGTGTTGTTCCATAGTACTCAGTAAGGAATTAATAAGTGTTGTGATGAAAAAGAAAGAAAAATGAAAGCTAAATAAGACAACCAAAACAGAGGGCTGGGAAAAGGTGCCTCTTTGTATATTTAGAAATAAAACTTATTTTATGTATTAGTGGGATACAATTCATTTAATATCAGTAGAGGCAGACGTGTATAGTAAATGCTTTTCAATGTATACTACATGTATTACTTATGTAGTATAATAAAATACCACACACCAAATAAGGATTCTTAAGATCTTTTCATCCTGGTCTATGCAAGCAAGCAGAGCTATATACTCAATGTGAACCACAGTTCTGATTCTAACCAGTTTCTAAATCAGAGCAACAGAAATATCTGTTCCCCATTCTGCACTTCATTTCTCAAATACAGAAGAGTACAGTAAAGATAAGAAATACCCCTGGAAATCATGGCAATGTCTAGACAGAACTTTTCAGAGAAAAAATAAATTGTACATAAAAAGAAGTACTTGTAAGAACAGTAGGCATGGGATTCTGGAACACACAGAGTTTGCATTACCACTGTGGCTCCATGCATCATCTGTCACTTTCCAGGGAAAGGCATGCATCGAGGAGATGACAGATTATAGGACTGGTGAAAGCCCTCCAGTCGACCAGCATCATTACCTTCGGCCTGCCTCAGCTATCCGTCAGCAATTGGAAGCAAGCTCCTCAGAGCCTTTGTGACAGCTCATTCAGGCCTGCTTCCCTTGCCCATCCCACAGACTTTGAAGTCTTCATACTCTCAACAGGGGAATAGAAAAGTGATTTATGAGCCCTATTGAAATATCACAAATAATTCAAGATATTAAGGAATACAGAGAAAGGAAAAGGAAATACCCAGTTTTAATATGCATCCATGAAATACTTATCAAGTAACTACTGAAGTCCAAAGTAACTTCTAAAGGTTTGTATAGATATTTCCCATGAGGTTTCTGTTCTTTATCTTATGTTCCTTTAATACCAGACCTTCCTAAGTCAATATGCATCAAGGCAGTTTGTCTTAGAAGTGAGAATGTGAACATCTTTAGCTTACCTGTTATTGTTGATCGATGAGTCAAGCTGACCTGGAGTACCAGTTAGAAGAACATCAGGATGTATTCTGCTCATGCAAACTAGGGGCTTGGTTAGTTGTCACCATGTTCGTTTGTCTCAGGAGAAAGTGGATTCAGAACTGGTGCTGTGATTTAGAAAAACAAAAATGCTAAAGGGAAAAGTGACGTTGCAGATATCCAGGCAGTTAAACTCTCAGAAACATAGCCATCTATTTAAAGACTCACAGGTATGGCCAGCTGAGATATGAAAAATCACAAGGATGTACCTGTGTTTACTTATGTTAAGATTAAGTGATGTCATGGATATAAGGGAAGTGACAGACGGCACCTGGCAGAAAGCAAAAGACTCAGTAAAAGGCAGCGATTCTTACTCTTCATCATAGTTCAAGGTAAAATAATCACTCTTCTTCCTATGCTTTCACAAAAAAACAGCAACAACAACAGCAAAATTGATGTTGATTCTACAGTAAAGTGACTGTACTGCAACACAGCTTTATTCTTTTCCTTTTGTCTTTGTCTATTCGGAGCTTTGTGGAAACTGGAACTGTGATGTCATTGTATTAGATCCCCTAGGTGGACAGCAGGACCTAAGCAAATAGTAGGCATCAACACAGGAGAGGAGACAGGCGAAAAGATAGTGGTGGGAAGGGATGGGAAGGAGGGCTAGAAGGTACAGTGAAAACACCAGTACAAGCACATTTTCTCCACTTTCTAGAGCATTCAATTGAAAACATAGTTCAGATAGCTGAAGCATTCTTTCTTAAGCTTGTTTTTCTTTGGCCTAGTCTATCTTTGCTGAAAAATAGAAGAGCAAGCCACAGAGGAAAGCTGAAGCAGAGACACATGCTTGAAATTCCTTGTCCCTATATGCCATTATTGTCACATTGAACTACAAGCTATTCCTTACTAGTGACCCAGTACACCTTCTTTTTTTCATATCAAGCCCAACTTTCAACTTATTACAATCTTTTCTAAGGAAAATTCACTCACCACACCTTAAAATCTGTTGTTTTTTCATTTGAAATAAATATACTATCATCCTGGTCACAGGGAAAAGCTAATGGCCTAGGCCACTTGAATGTTTAAAGCACAGAACACTCTACCCTAAGGCATTGTGTCTTGAGCCTCAAAGTTCTATATCTTTTATATGTTTGATGCTGAAAACTATTTGGTTTTTTTTTTCCTTAAAATTTTTATTTCTGTACCTACTTTGAGTTTTTAATTATTTCTAGTCATCCTTGCTCTCATTTGTATAATAATACATTCCATTGTTTGGTCAATGGCTCCTTCTTTTGCTTTCTCCTTCTTATCACACTCATGGATTGCTTAACTGTCCACTTAGATGCCTATCTAATTTCCTGGTGTCTCAGTTCTTTCAGATCTTCATCTCCCTTATGTTGTGGGATGTTCTATATGTTAAATGTGTTGCTCTGATTCGTTAATAAATAAAACACTGATTGGCCAGTAGCCAAGCAGGCACTATAGGCGGGACAAGGAGAGAGGAGAATTCGGGAAAGAGAAAGGAGAGTGAAGAGAGACACTACCAGCCGCCGCCATGACAAGTGAGATATAAGGTACCAGTAAGCCACAAGCAACGTGGCAACTTATAGACTAATAAAAATAGGTTAATTTAAGATATAAGAACTAGATAACAAAAGGCCTGCTGTAGCCATACAGTTTGTAAACAATATAAGTCTCTGTGTGTTTACTCAGTTGGGTATGAGTGGCTGTGGGACTGGCAGGTGAGAGAGAATTGTCCTGACTGTGGGCCAGGCAGGATTGAAGAAATCTCCAGCTACACCCTTGTAGTTCCTTTTTTAGTTTCTACCAATTTCCATCCATCTTCTTCACAAGTCAAGCATGGATCCCCCCTCTATTTCTTCATAATTCCATTCAGATACCCAAATCAACACACTCTCATTTCCACTTGGATTTCTAATTCTCTACCTCTAAAGCATCCCACTCGTTTGACAGATAGTTTCTGCTTTTATTTACACAGAGAAAAAGTAATCCATGAAGAAGGAAGATGTGGAAGAGGAGGAAGAGGAAAAAAGAGGAGGAAGAGGAGGGGGAGGAAGAAGAAGCTTCTTTATGAAATAAATCTAGCTGTGTTCTGAATCCTGTGGGTTGCATTTCTCAAACATCACTGGACTTTTGACATAAAACATGAAATATGCCTGATAATAATGTCTCCCATACCAATAGACAACACCCAATGAAATTTTTTTAATATCTCACCATTCTCATGCTATTATTTTATTCTTAAATTGTCTTTCATTTACAGCTTATTAAAAAGAATTATGTTAAGTTTGTATTTCTGGCATTTCCCACTCACTGTATAATAAAGTATAATTTATTTCTCATCCTGACATCCCTATTTATGCTACCATCACCAAGATCACCTGTGACCAATGTGTTGGTCCAGACTATTGCCAAAAGCCATACATGTGCTTATTTCCGACTGGTGATGAACACGTTCACAGATGCTTCACACACAAAAGTTCATTATTCCTTCTTTGCAATGATACTAGATTTTACTGGATTTCTGTCCACTGTTCAAAGTATATCTGGAAACCTCAGCTCTTTGCAACCAGAAGTGTAAGAATGCCCACTCACATGCAACCACACAGAGTCTAAGTTCTTCTTTACTTTGTCTTTAAAAGTACCTATAGATAATTAAACCACATGATGATTAAGGAAGGTATCTGTGTGTACTGAATTATAATTTAATTATAATTAGAATAAGTCAGTCTTGAAGAATTGTAGATAACAGCATTCTAGAAGGTATGTATTAGACACAAAGTTAAGGCAAGAGGCAATTTGACATGGCAAGGAAGCAGAGTTGCCATTTACCTAGACCACACAAAGTCACCAAATGGGGAAAATAGAAAGCTATCTAGGAAGAAAGCAGGCATCAGATATTTATGAGCTCATAATAGCATAAAAGTTTTGGACTGTGTGTAGCATGAATCTTAGAGAGTCTCATTAATAAAAACAAATCCGGGCCAGGTATTGGGGTGAACATTGGAAGATCAGAGAGACAGAACAAGCCACAGCTAACCTCACCTGGCCAACTTCTCAGCTGGTCCTGTTCCTCAGACTGGAAGCTTCTGAGTCCTCATCCAAATGGATCTCAGCTGAACTGTGCTGCTTGAAAGCCTGCAAGCTTAACCAGCCAAATGCTTGCCCAGGCCAAATGTTTCTAGTTTCTGGTCCTCATGCCTTATATACCTTTCTGCTTTCTACCATCACTTCCTGGGATTAAAGGCTTGCTTTCTGGGATTAAAGGCGTGAGTCACTGTGCTTGGCTGTATCCTTGAACAGATGGATTTCTGCCTCTGGAATGCTAGGATTAAAGGTGTGTGCTACCACTGCCTATCCTAAGTATCTAGTAGCTTTTCTGTTCTCTGACACCAGATAAGTTTATTAGGGTACACAATATTTTGGGGAACACAATACCACCACAGACTGTGTTTTATTAAAATACTACCACATGAAAGCCTACACAAATCTTAATTAGACAGAAGGCATATTTGAATACGTATAGTTTTAATACTGCTTAATGAATAAAAACAGTATAAATATCTACAACCATGGGACTGATTGATTTCCACAATGAAATAGGATGCTACAGTTAAAAGTGTAGGGGTGAAGTCATGGTGTTGTATGAGTTAATCCCAGGATTTGGGAGGCAGAGGCAGTAAGTCTGTGTGTTTAAGTTTGGTCTTGGCTGTTTAATGAATTCAAGCTGAAAAAGGACTACACAATGAGACTCAAGGGGAAAAAAGGATAGATGGAAGGAAGGGAAAGGGAAAAGAATGGAAGGGAAGCGAAGGGAAGGGAAAGGCAAGGTAAGCCAGAAGGAGGAGAAAACTATACATGGTAGCTCCTGCCAGTAATCCCCAAAAGGAATCCAGGCTATTGTAAGTTCATGGCCATCTTGAGCTATCTATTGATATCCCTGATTTTTTTTTTTTTTGGTTGTGAGCCTAGCTTTTAACGGCTGAGCCATCTCTCCAGCCCTGATATCCCTGTTTTTAAAACAAAAAGAAAAACAAAAATAAATCCTACTATATTATTAAAAAAGTATCACTCTATGTTACTAAGTCACAATACATAATTCAGAGAAGCTTGAATAATACTTTTATTTAAATCAAGTATGAGCATGCACATGCTACTCTCTGAAAAATGACTTGTAAGGCAGGTTCTGCATTGTTATGTTCGTGACATGGTTTTCTGGGTTTCAGGAGTTGAAGGGAGACTCTCCTTTTGTATATTTGGCAATTTTGCATTGGATAATGTGTTCATATATTAGTAAATAAGTTAAAGCTAAGCATAGTAGAAGAATGAATTACCATCCAAATACAACAATAATCCAAAGCTGATTTCTGAACTGCAGGCACATTGTCAGTCAGTGAGACTACCAGTTGACCCCCCATGGGAGAGTTCAGCAACTTTTTTGTGACCAAAGTCAAAATTAGCATCTCCTTGTCACTCATCAGGTTATGTCTCAATTAGTATCTGTTTAGAGTCTTCTTCTCTGGTCTTCCATGTGCTTCCTGGTAACCTCAGACCTTGTAAATCTCCTCTATTCCTTTTATAGACTTCTCACTTGGCACAGGAATGCCTGCTTGTTAACCATTGTGTCTCTGCTGCTTGAAAAAGATGAGTTTCAAGGAATATTTGTATTTTAATAAAGACAGTCTTTCCCAACAATTACCTCCCAAGGTGCCTACCTTATTATTAACGGAACTAAAATACCACTTAGAGGCACACTTCTACAGCTCTATTACCTGTTGTGGAAAGTAATACAGTATTTCCTATCATTCACTCTCAAATTGCTTCTTTTGATTTCATGATCTGCTTCTTAGTTCTAGTCTCTGAGATTTTTAGGAACAAGCTATAATTACTATTTCCATAATGTCAATTATTTTATGGATTTTAAAGTGGAAGATTAATATTGAAAAGTGATATAATTTAAGACATAAGACATAGGGGATATATATGTATATATAATATGATTAAGAAGCAAATGTCTCCATAGTTTAAGCCATAAAACAATTATCTAAGTTATTGTATGCAAGCATACATGCATACATAAATGCATACATACCTACAATGAGAGGGGGGGAGAGAGAAGTGGACAGGTGATTCACAGACAGATGAACCAATACTTGAGAGAGAGGAAGTTCATAGTGTTTAGTCAAAGAAGCCTAGAGGAAATACAGTTGGAATCATGAGGAACTGTGAAGCCAGGTCCCCTGATGTCAAATCATTTCAGAATCACCTTTGGGGATGAAACTATAGTAAGGGAGTTGCCATTACAAATGAGCATAAAGCTGGCCTTACAGAGGACCCTGTCACAAGTAAATTGAGGCTAAAAAACACAAGCATACACACAGAGAGAGGGGGGGAGGGGAGGAGGGAGGGGGAGGGAAGGAGAAAGAGAGGGAGAGAGGGAGGGAGGGAGGGAGAGGGGGGGTCATAATAGGTAACACATTTTTAACATCTTTCAACAAATTTATGTGTTAAAAGATTTACCTGCAAAAAAAAAAAATAGGGAATTAAAGGTCTCAATTTTTGAGGCTTGCGTTTATATTTTCTTTGTAAGTCATAAACATTTAGCAGATACTTCAACTTAAAAATTACCCTGGAGTTGGAAAGTCAGGGTTTTCTTTATTTTGCCCACAAGTCACTGTCCAGGAAGTGAAAGACTGCCTCAGAAAGCTAGTAAATCCAGGACTGAGCTTACATCCGAAAATGCCACTGCCTTAAAGTAAAGAGATCTGGTCAATTCAGCAGAGGAACACGGTGTCTGCTCCAATACGGAGGAAAGGGCTCTTGTGAAAGGGGCTGTTGATCAAGGTCTCCTGGGAGCATCTCATTATCTAAACATTGAAATCTATTTTATAAAGGAGAAAAATGGAAGGATACATATAGAATATAAAAGAAAGGGTTATCTTTAAAATCTGAAAAATTCTACTTAAGAAAAATATAGACATCTTGAAAGCAAAGTTGAAACTGTCTAGGGAATGAAGGGAAGTGAGGAGAAGGGTGAAGCAGGGAGTAGGAGAGGTAGGGGGGCTGAGGTACATTTTCTACCAGTTATTGTTCCATATGGTCCCAGGAGAGTCCCAAACTCTTGGTCACACAGATGGTCCTTTAAATTCTGCAACAACAACAACAACAACAACAAAACCATGATTATTGGAAAGAGATTAGAAAAGAAAAAGGTGCTGACAGATGTGGAAAGAATTAAGAGAGCAGCCAGATTATATTATATACATGCATGTAACTGTTAAAGCACAAAATTTTTTTAAAAAATGCAAAAACTTCCAATACATTGATTTCAGAACAACTGACATTTGCATTAACCTTATCAAATACTTCATATACTTCTCTTTGTACAGATTTTAATTACATGTTTAAAGAGTTTATTAGAAAATGTATTTATTTATAAAGTGAGCATTATATTACTTTACTGTTATGTTTATTCCTAATAATAATATTGTTGAATTTACTGCATAGCTTTTTGCTGTTATTAATATAATTTTGATTCTGCTATATTTTTGAGTGTGTATTGTTATATCAGAAAAAGGTTTATTAAAGTTTCTATCAAATATCAAACCATTTACCAAGTTCTCTTTATCAATTGAAAAAGAACTATTTTTTTAAATTATAGGCTCTTTGGTTCTCTGGTTACAAATAACTGTAAGCAAAATAAAATAATTTACCACTGTTGCTCTTAGTTTTATAGCTTTTTAATTATATTTCTTACATTCCTGTAGCTTTCAGAAAAATGTTGGGTGGTAATAATATCCTTATTTTTCATTTAAATTAAAATGACTTTAGTGATTTGTTATTGAAAATAAAACTTGTTGATGACTGATAAAATTTAATTAATATTTTATCTTTATTTTGCTTTATAAGGCCTAGCTAATGATTTTTACCATTTGATTTCCTGGAAGAAATGCTGCTTTGTGGAATATATCCATTGTATTCATGAAATTTAATAATTAATTTATTTAGGCTTTCATAATTCTCACAAAACAGTCTTGGTTTTTCTTTGTCTGACATTCATTTATCTTTAAAAAATGAGCTTTATTGGCATGCAGTTTACATCTTCACCCAATTTAATATACATTCCAAAAAGTTTTAGCAAGTGTGCAGTTGCACCACCATCACAAAGATGAAGTTCTGTGACATATCCATGTTTCTGATGTAGCAAGTTCTTACCTGACTCTTAACCATGGGCGACCACAACTCCTTTCTCTGTCTGTAGATTTCCTTCCTGCTAATACTGGATATTAATAAACGGCACACTGTATGATCTCCGTGTTTTCTTCACTTGTGTAATGTTTTGACATCATAGACTTGGTAGCAGGCATAATTATTTAATTCTATGTTTTAAGGGGCTCATTTCCTTTAAAAATACCCGTATTTGAAGTTAAACATTAAAGAAAAATTTTTGAAATGATTTGTAAAAATATTTAACCTTTTGGTTAGCATTAAAGAGTTTAATAATGTGGAAATGATCTTTTAAAAAATAAATAAGACAGCCGGGCGGTGGTGGCGCATGCCTTTAATCCCAGCACTCGGGAGGCAGAGGCAGGTGGATCTCTGTGAGTTCGAGGCCAACCTGGGCTACCAAGTGAGTCCCAGGAAAGGCGCAAAGCTGCACAGAGAAACCCTGTCTCGAAAAACCAATAAATAAATAAATAAATAAATAAATAAATAAATAAATAAATAAATAAATAAATAAGACAACATTAACTTTGAGCCCGCTGATAACATTACCATGTCATATATGCAATTACTTTTCTATTGTTTCTATAGCAATTGATCAATTTAAGTTTATATTTCTTTCTGGATCAATTTCCATAATATATACCTGCTAAATGATAATCCATCTCTTTTCTAGGATTTCTGGTGTTGGACTTATATTCTCTTTTTTCAAATAAAGTGTTTATTTCATTTGCCAAAAACTAAAAATATGAAATGCCCTTTTACAGTGCACTGAAATTTTTATGCACTGTTCAAATTTTTCCGTATTCCATGTTTTTCTAGTGAATGCTGTGCTATTCACATCAGCACCCCTCTACATTGCATTCTTTATAAATATGCAATATTTTCAATGTTCTAACTGGAACAGTGTCACATCACTTGCTCCCTCCATTTTCTCCCTCTAGTCTTTCCTAGCTACTCTCCTGTATTCTTCCCATGTGCCCCCTCAAGTAGATAATCACTTTTTCTTTGAATGTGTGTGTGTGTGTGTGTGTGTGTGTTCATGTTCACACACATACATATAGAAGCCAGGAAAGGACTTCATGCATCTTCATCTATATACGACTGCCTTATTCCCTTGAGACAGGGTCTTTCACAGACTCCAAAGCACATTATTTCAGCTAGACTGCCTAGCAAGAGGATTCTGTGGATCTATGCTGTGGATATTGCTCTATATATAAATAAAACACTGATGGCCAGTGACCAGGCAGGAAGTAGGTTGCCAGGCAGGAAGTAGGTGGGACAAGGAGAGAGGAGAATTCTGGGAAGCAGAAGGCTGGGGGAGAGACACTGCAGCCACCGCCAGGAGAGGCAACCTGTAAAGATGCCGGTAAGCCACCAGCCACGTGGCAAGGTATAGATTTATAAAAATGGGTTAATATAAGATAAAAGAACAGTTAGCAGGAAGCCTGCCACGGCCATACAGTGTATAAGTGATATAAGCGTCTGAGTGATTATTTTATAAGTGGATTGTGGGACTGCGGGGCTTGGGGAACCTGGAGAGAAGCCCTCCAGCAATAAATGGCGCCCAACGGCTCGAGTTTCCACCTTAAACCTGACAATATTTAATAACCAATTCTAAACGGAGCCAAAAACAGGTTCCTGCTTCTTGTCTCATACGGGCAGCTAGACAGTGCAAAACTCAGGTTTGAACACTGGCGGGTTCCTGCCTTGTGCGTTTGACCGGCAGTATGGCGGGAATGAGGCATCTGCCAGCGGCACATTATGCTGTGTAGTAGATTTAGTCTTTACTAGTATTTAAAAAAAAAAAAAAGGTTTCTGGGCTACACGCTACTTTGATAAAAGCTTAGACCCACTATTTCTGAGACTTGATGACTCCCAGAGCTGGCGGAAAACGTACCACTGCCATGTTGGGAAGCTAAAGTGGGCGGAGCCAGCAGCCACACTGCGTTTCAGTCTTAAAATGGTGCAGTTTAAACCAATAAGCTCAAGGTAATATAAAAAATAAGCCACGTAAAGATGGCTACCACACAGAGAATCTGGATTATGTTCTCTTTGATATTTGTAACTGAAGAAAAACATTTGATTACAAAAACTGTTGAGTTATGCCAAATTTTATATCTTAAAGGTACCTTGACTTCAAAATTTGGATATAAGGATATGTTACTTTGGAAAAGAGGTTTTGCTTTTGTTTCCACAGAAAGCCAGAGGCTGTGGATTTGTTCCCAGATTAAGATACATCAGGTTTCACCAGCCAAGACCCCTGAAAGGCCTCCGGTGACACCATGGCCCAGATGATCCAACATCCAGAGCGGTTTCAAGGCAACTGGTTCACACAATACAGCCTCAAGGACTACCCCATAGGCTTAAAATTTCCTTTGCGTCCCCATAAGATACAGCGCCCCCCTCCAGCAGGAAGTAGTAAGAGATGCTACGCCCAAATTCCCAAATATACCAAGCTGGCTTTAGAGGTGGAATTGGCTCACTCCCCCTCTAAACCCAGAAATATTGCTTTAAAAAAATGGTTAAGAGATTCTTGTGTCCCAAATCAGAAGAGCCCTCTGGTGTGGGACAGAGAAAAACCAATATTTTTATTTAAAACAGGTTGATTATAAATGTGATCTCTTTCTAAAAAAGAAAAAGGGGATATGATTAGATATATAGGAGGATATGGAGATGATAAGATAAAAGGGTAGATTAATGAACCTACTTTTAAAGAACAACTTGTTTAAAATGTTTTACATTGGTATAGATTTTAGTTTATGTTTAAAATGTTTTACATTGGTATAAATTTTAGTTTATTGATACAAACTTAAAGTTAATTTTGTTATACTGTATATATATATATATATATATATATATATATATATATATATATATATTCTTGTTTGAGGTATTATGTTTATGTAACTCTTTTAAAATTGTAATGGATAATTAAAAATAGGTTAATAATTAGTCATCTATGATAATCATATTTGTAGCCATGTTAGTTAAGTCTTCTAGATATACATAGATATATTTCAGATAGATAGGTAATCTTCAAACACTTCATAGACCTAGAAAATATGGCATTTAAATAACTTAGAATTCTGTTGACATGAGACACAATTGCTCCTGGCTGCACCAATTTGATCCCGAGAGAATGTTGGGCTTCTAAGACATTTCCATTGGGAAGTTTGTCTTCTTGGCACAAAATGGCCTACTGGGCAAAGAACTGCCCTTGCCTTGATGGCTGACAGTACAAATATAACGCTGTCCTTTCTGGACAAGTGGGACACAAGGAAAGCGACCACTGTACTCTGCCAAGACAGGGTAAGATGGTCTCTCAGAATTCCTGCTTCTAAAAATGGTCTGTCAGAGACTCTAGGCCTGTAGCCAATTTGAATGCACCAACAATGCTGAGAAACATTAGGTGACTGTCCAGGCTGCCAGCTGTCTTGGTCTACTTTTGCAAGATTCCCGAAAGTTGCTTGCATCCATCTACCATTTCTCAGGTACCATTATGTTCCTTCTCAGGTCTTTGATGTGGTTGAAAACTAGATAGTTGTAATTTCCTCAGTTATGACAAAAGATAAGTTAGATATAAAACCTTAAACTCACAAATATAAGATAGATAGGACATCTTCTTTAATATTGTAACTGTAATTCTTGCTCGGTAATTGTTTTGTTATATGTAATTTTACGATTTTAAAGTTAAAACCTTCCTTTTTAAAAAAAGAAGAAAAGGGGAAGTGCTGTGGATATTGCTCTATATATAAATAAAACACTGATGGCCAGTGACCAGGCAGGAAGTAGGTTGCCAGGCAGGAAGTAGGTGGGACAAGGAGAGAGGAGAATTCTGGGAAGCGGAAGGCTGGGGGAGAGACACTGCAGCCACTGCCAGGAGAGGCAACCTGTAAAGACGCCGGTAAGCCACCAGCCACGTGGCAAGGTATAGATTTATAAAAATGGGTTAATATAAGATAAAAGAACAGTTAGCAGGAAGCCTGCCACGGCCATACAGTTTATAAGTGATATAAGCGTCTGAGTGATTATTTTATAAGTGGATTGTGGGACTGCGGGGCTTGGGGAACCTGGAGAGAAGCCCTCCAGCAACAGATCTACATGCCTCTGCTTTCTATGCTGGGGTTGCAGGTATGTGGTGTCATTCCCAGCTGTTATATGGATGTTGGAGATTTGAACTGAGGTTTATTTGCTTTCACAGCAAGTATTTTACCTACTGAGCCACCTCCCCAGTTCTCGTTCTCTCTCTCTCTCCCTCTCCCTCTCCCTCTCCCTCTCTCTCTCTCTCTCTCTCTCTCTCTCTCTCTCTCTCTTTCTCTCTCTCTCTTTCTCTCCCTACTTACCTACCTCTCCCTCCCACCCTTCCTCCCCAACTCTCTCTTTCTTTCTCTTTCTTTTAAACAAAGCATACAGTACATTTTCACCGTCTGGTCACAGTACTCTGCAGCTCTTGTATTTGGGGAGCCCATATGTAATTCAATACCTTAGATCTACTGTCTTGCCATTTCTGTCCACATGCTACTGAGCTGATGACAACCATTGTCTACTTGCAACTTCTATGAAATCAGCATTTTTAAGTTCCACATGTGAAGGAGATCATGGGGAATTTTGCATTTGTTTTCTTTTAAATTCTTTCTAGCTTGTGTTTTGTTTTGTTGATTGATGCTTTGCTGATGTTGTTCTTCTAAAATCATGAGATGAATGGCATGAACTACTTTAGGTTTCATTATCTTTATAAATTCATCAAAACATAAATTATGCATTGTGTCAAATTTTATGGGTTTTGTTAATCTTTTTATTGATTTGGGGTAATTTGTAATAAGAAGTTTGATTCACTGTTGATTTAAGGAATATTTATTAGCTCACTTCCTGTGTTAGATTATGCTAGTAATCTTTTAAATACTGTGTTTAATTTATAGAATATAAACTATCAAATTTTCTTTATAATAAAGCTCAGAATAATCTATGAAAATGTTATATGAGCTTATAGAATATATGTTTCTTTTAGTCATGGATAAGTCTACATTCTATTCTTTTTAATCACCAGGTTTCTTCATGTCCTTACTTATTGATGACTAGTAGGTCTACCTAACTTCCGAATTAAAGTAATGAAATCTGCTTTATTAGCTGATTATTAAATTATCCTTAATTTTCTTATATGTTTTTAAATTTATCTGTTACATGCATACAGGTCTGGTAGAGTAATTATCTTCTGTATTCACTTCATCCATTATCACTATATTATGTCCTTATGTTTGGTGACTTTGATTTTAAATTTCATCTTGCTGCAGGATGGTCTTTCTGGACCATGGTCTTTGCTGCAAATATGTGCTGCTACCATTGGTTAATAAAGAAGCTGCTTTGGCCTATGATAAGGCAGGATATAGTCAGGTGGGTGTGGTGATATTTTATTTGTACTGAAATGTTATTTTAATTTTATGTTAATAAATAAAGTTGCCCTGGGGTCAGAGCTATTAGAGCCATAGTGAGAGCGTGG
Organism: Peromyscus maniculatus bairdii; assembly: GCF_049852395.1. NCBI lineage: Eukaryota > Metazoa > Chordata > Mammalia > Rodentia > Cricetidae > Peromyscus > Peromyscus maniculatus. The sequence goes on from NC_134852.1 coordinate 88,918,409, forward strand.
TGGTTAGAAGAGCTAGGTAGATTTCTGTGTGTTCAGGGATACAGCCAGTATTGGAGACATACGCCTTTAAGACCTGGAGGGCGGTACTTACAGGCAGTGATGAGGCAGTCATGTGGTTGGGTTTACAACCAATGAGAAGGCAGAACAGAAAGATATTTAAACAGGGACACAGGAAGTAACTCCCTCTCTCGGGGAAGCTAGGAGCACTGCAGGAGGTAAGATTTTATCTCTGAGCTCTGACCTCTCGGCTTTTCTCTTTTACCTTGGCTCTGTGTTTCTTATTTTAATAATACGATTGGTTACATCTACATCTGGCGCCCAACGTGACAAGAATCCATTAAAAACTGCTTGGGGCCGGCTCCCTAGCCGGAGCAGCCGCTTCCCTAGCCCCGGCCCAGGTCTGGGCTCAGGCTGGACTGTGAGCTGCTTGCTTAAAGCCAGTGCTACAAACAGCTCAGGCCTGCCCTGCTAAACAGGGCCCCTGGCTGTAAAGCCAAGCCTTGACTCGGCTCAAGAGGGAACAAGTGGCTGGCTTTAAGCTTTAGCAGGCTACCCCTTCGCTTTCACTTTCACTTTCACTTTCACTTTCACTTTCGCTTTTGCTTTCTCTCTTGCTTTCTCTCTGTCTCTCTGTTTCTCTCTCTCTCTCTCTCTCTCTCTCTCTCTCTCTCTCTCTCTGGATTTACACCTAGGACTCTAGGTGGCTGTTTTGAAATTCGCTCGGATTTCTACTGTTCTACGCAGATTTGGTAAGTCATAAAGGAAACTATTTAAAAGACAAATTTTTTCCACATTTAAAAAAAATGGGTTTCCTGTGTACATTGGAAGAAAATTGGGTTTTGTTTGAAATTTTAGGCAGTCTGACAATGGAACAACTATATGAAAAGATTAGTATTATGGGAATTATGCAGTTAATCACCATGCTTATTCTCATTTTACTATTTAAAAAGATAGTCGATTTAAGTGCCAGGATAACAGCTTTAGAAAAACCTGTTAATTTTAACAGTGAAGTTGGTTCAAGTTTGGATCATAAGGTTACAGAAAGAAAGCCTGTTTTCACACAGTCATCCTTAATTTATCCTGTAACCGTACAGCAGATGCCTGATCAAATGGCTACACAAAATATCTGGGCTCCAATTGAACTGATGGATTTTAAAAGGTTTAAGGAGGCAATAGTATCTTATGGCATGCATTCCCCATATGTAAAGCAAATGTTAAACTCTTGGTCAACATATAATAGGATTATACCACAGGACTGGCGGGACCTTGCACAAGCTGTTCTGGAACCCAGCCAGAGAATTCAATTTCTAACGTGGTTTAAGGAGGAAGCTAGAAACGTAGAAACACAATGGAGGGATAAAGGAATACAAGTTTGTCAGGATCAGCTTATTGGAGAAGGCCAATATGCTTCAATACAAACACAATGTTTATATGATGTTCAAACCGTAATTTTATGTCGAATGGCAGCCTTGAATGCATGGGACAGAGTTGATGAACCAGGAAAAAAACATGAGTCATTCACAAAGGTTATGCAAGGCCCTAAAGAATCTTTCACAGATTTTTTAGAAAGACTGGCTTCAGCAGTAAACAGAATGGTCTCAGGATCAGAAGCTAGTAAGGCAATAATTGAAGCTTTGGCATTTGAGAATGCGAATGCAGCATGCAAAAGAATAATCAGGCCGTTAAGGGCAAGATCTGCACCTTTGGAAGATTGGATTAGAGAAACAATTAATGTTGAGGTTGATGAGCATGATACGTGGGTAGGAGAAGTAATTTCAAAAGGTTTGAGGAGTGTTAGATGTTTTGGGTGTGGAAAGCAAGGACATTTTAAAAGGGACTGTAAACAGGTCAATCCTAGAAGCAATGTTTCTTCAAGGAACAATGGCAACAGAATGCCCCTTCCTTCTGGAGTATGCAGAAGGTGTGGTAAGGGAAAACACTGGACCAACGAATGTAGATCAACAAAGGACAGACAGGGTAATCCTTTGCCTCAGTTTTCGGGAAACTCCCGGAGGGGCCTCATGCAGGCCCCCATAGCAAAACCAGTTCAAACCTTTCCTGCAGCTGTAGAGGAAATCCCTGCTCTGAGCGATTAAATAACCAAATGACTATTGGAATAAATCATGCTGGTCAGGATGATGAAAAAGAGAGAATAGAAAATTCAGGAGAAAACATAAAGAAAATTTTTTGGCAAACTTCTATTAATGAACAGAGACCAAAATTAACGATAAAAATAAATGGTGTTTTGTTGTCTGGTCTGGTAGACACAGGTGCGGACATTACCATAATTGCACCAGAATTTTGGCATCCAGCTTGGCCTCTTCAAGAGGTAAACGTTCAACTGTTAGGAATTGGGACATTATCTGGAGTGAAACAGAGTGCAAGATGGCTGGAATGTATAGGTCCAGAAGGACAGAGAGGAAAATTAAAACCATATGTCGCTAACATAGCTATGAACCTGTGGGGTCGAGACTTGTTGCAACAATGGAATACTCAGATTAAAATCCCTCCAATCTCAGAAACAAATCATAAACTAGCACATGTTTCTGAGAGAAATATTAGAAGGCATTATTTTGAGTGGTCACCAGCCATCCATATTATACAGGAACAGGGCACAACAACTGATAATCTTCCAAAAATACCAACAGCTCTACCTTTAAAATGGTTAACAGACAAGCCTGTATGGGTTCAGCAATGGCCTTTAACAACAGAGAAACTCCAGGCTTTAGAAGAGCTGGTAGAAGAACAGTTAAATGCTCAGCATATTGAACAGTCAACCAGCCCTTGGAATTCTCCTGTATTTGTTATTAAAAAGAAATCTGGTAAATGGAGAATGGTAACAGACCTTAGAGCAATTAACAAAGTAATTCAGCCGATGGGCTCTCTACAATCTGGAATTCCTTTGCCTACTCTGTTACCAAAAGGATGGCCTCTCATAGTTATTGATTTAAAAGACTGTTTCTTTTCAATACCCTTACAAGAAAAGGACAAAGAAAGATTTGCTTTCACAGTGCCTACTTATAATAATTCTCAACCGGTTAAAAGATTTCAATGGAGGGTCCTCCCACAGGGAATGTTAAATAGCCCAACTCTGTGCCAATATTTTGTACAACAGCCATTGGAAGTGATACGTAAAAAATTTCCTAAATCTATAATTTATCATTATATGGATGATATTTTACTAGCTGACTCAAATGCAGATACTTTAGAAACAATGTTTGAAGAAGTAAAGAAAATTTTGCCTTGCTGGGGATTACAAATTGCTCCTGAAAAAATACAAAGAGGAGATTCTATTAATTATTTAGGATATAAAATAGAGCTACAAAAAATTAGACCCCAAAAGGTGCAAATTAGGAGAGATAGACTACAGACTCTTAATGACTTTCAAAGATTATTTGGAGATATTTCTCATCTACGAACTATTGTTGGGGTAAAAAATGATGAACTGACTAATTTGTTCAAAACCTTAGAAGGTGACAAGGACTTAAATAGTCCAAGAGAATTATCACCTGAAGCTGAGAAAGAATTGGCCTTGGTAGAAAAGAAAGTACATGAAGGGCACGTGGATCGTATTGATCCAAAGCTGGATTGCATTTTGGTTATTTTACCCTCTAGGCATTCCCCTACTGGAATATTAATGCAGAGGGAAGATATTATATTGGAATGGATATTTTTACCAAATAAACCAAATAAAAAATTAAAAACTTATGGGGAAAAAATCTCTGACTTGATTTGGAAAGGAAAATTGAGACTTCGTCAATTAGCAGGAATAGACCCAGCAGAAATTGTCGTACCTTTAACTAAGGAGGACATTGAAAAATTATGGACAGAAAGTGAACCTTGGCAAAGAGCTTGCAGTAATTTTTTGGGAGAAATTAACAGCAAATATCCCAAAAGCAACAGAATTGATTTTATAAAGAGAGCTGATTGGATCTTGCCTCGAATTGTACGGCAAAAACCCATATCTGGAGTTCGTACATTTTATACAGATGCCAACAAACAAGGAAAGGCAGGTTACAAATCAGAAAATTTAAGTAAAGTGGTACAAAGTCCTTATAATTCAGTGCAAAAATCAGAATTGTATGCTATTCTGTTGGTATTAATGGATTTTTCAGAACCTCTCAACATAGTAACTGACTCTCAGTATGCTGAAAGAGTGGTATTACATATTGAGACTGCAGAATTTATCCCTGATGCTTCAGAATTAACTTCACTATTTATTCAATTACAAGATACAATCAGGAAAAGGAGTCATCCTTTATATATAACTCACATCCGATCTCATACTGGTCTGCCAGGCCCTCTAGCACAAGGCAATGATGAGATTGATAAATTATTGATAGGAAATGTGCTGGAGGCCTCAGAATTTCATAAAAAACATCATGTCAATAGTAAAGGTTTAAAAAAGGATTTTCCCATAACCTGGCAACAAGCCAAAGAAATAGTAAAGAAATGTCCTACTTGTTCCTTCTATAATCAAACACCATTACCAGCAGGATGTAACCCAAAGGGTACTCAGAGGAATGAAATCTGGCAGATGGACGTGTTTCACTTTGCAGAATTTGGAAAACTGAAATATGTACACCACACTATCGATACTTATTCAGGATTTCAATGGGCAACTGCTCTGAGTTCTGAAAAAGCTGATTCTGTAATCACTCATTTGCTAGAAGTTATGGCCATTATGGGTATACCTGCACAAATTAAAACTGACAATGCTCCATCATATGTCTCTGTTAAAATGAAACAGTTTTTTGCTTATTACAATATAAAGCATATTACAGGTATACCACATAATCCTACAGGTCAAGCAGTTATAGAAAGGTCAAACAGAACTCTAAAGGATATGCTAAATAAACAGAAAGGAGTAACAAAAACCCCCAGAAATAGACTGCATAATGCTCTATTAACTTTGAATTTTCTGAATGCCAATGAGAAAGGAACAACAGCTGCAGAGAGACATTGGGTAATAGAAAAAACTACAGAATTAAATCAACCTATATACTTTAAGGATGTGCTGACCTCAGAATGGAAGCCAGGCTATGTATTACGTTGGGGACGAGGTTTTGCTTTTGTTTCTACAGGAGAAGATAAGCTGTGGGTACCATCAAAATTGATAAAGGTTCGATTTGAACAAGAAAAACCTCTTAATTAGAGGAGGTGATAGTTCATCAATCAGCATGAACATCCAATTTAAACTAACTTGTACCTGTAACACATGTCATTTCATTTAATCAGATAATAACTTGCCAAAAAGGAACATCCCCAAAATTAGTCTTGGGGGAAGGTTTTTGTTTTTGTCTTTTAGGAGAATGATGGTTAAGGAATCTGAAGAACACAAGACAAATGAGACAACTGAAGAAAAGGGACAAATCATCTATCCCAGGAAACAAAGTGAAACGGCGTATGGGTATATATAATCTAAAAAAAAAAAATTTATGTCTTCTTAAATGTTTGTTTCTGCTTTTCTCTAAAGATTTAACACTATTGGTTTTCTAATAGTCCCAGTTCAATTAAAATTTAAAGCTGACTTTGGAGTTGGAGAATGGCTCTCTCCTTCTTCAAACTCAAGCATGTTTTTAAAAGGAAAATACAAACTCCCTGTATCATGACAGAATAAAAGAGCCATTTTCTGCTATGGGACAGGACAAAAGCCAAATTAATTAAGGGACTATTCTATTACTAATCTCAACTCTTTGATTCTATTCTGATTCTTTAAACTTTTCTTAAAGTATAAATTTTATATCAAAATTTACAAGATTAATATATATATACATTTTAAACTTTGTTAAGATATGAATGGTCATATAGAGTACTAACTAATTCTAGAAAAAAGGCTTCAGTTAGCTGCATATATATGTCTTTGTGTTCGAGTCTCTTATCAGTTTTCTGCAGGAAATCACGGCCAGGCCTAACATCAACTGAAGTCTCCGGAAAGAAGATGGGGCCCCACAACAACAACAACAACAACAATTCCACGTGGACAATAATAATATCACTAAGCTGACAAACATCATCTACAGATCAGCTTTGAACTACAAGGTGCTCAGAACAATTTTGAGATGACTAGCTGAGATGATCCAGTCTCAAAGACTACTTGAATAAGGACTTGAGATAAACCCTGAACTTTGGCATTATACACAGACTGGATAATAATGAAGGATATAGTTATCTTTCCTAGAATTTGACAATTAACCTAAAAAATTTTTCTTTCAGGATAAAGATAACTTCGCCCATACCCAGTGGGAAGCAATTTTAAGAATATGACACCCACATTGCCAAAGAAGTGGTGTGGGGCGGGTGGTTTTTTTGGTCTTTTTAATGGGTTTTGGGTCTGGGATAATTTTCATTATTTAGGGGAGTTGGTTACAAGTTGTTGTCAAGGGTTAGGAAAAAGGCTAAGCAAAGGAGATTAGATTTAAGGTTCTTGTTTAAAAAAAAAAAGAAAGAAAGAAAGAAAAGAAAAAGACAATTACTAGTTTTAAATACTTTACATTATTACCAACTATTAGGATATAAAGAAATGAAAGTTAGTAGTTAGACATTACAATAGAAATTGTAGTCATATTAGATATGTTTTAAAAATTGAGCAGATGTATTTTAGATAGGTCATCTTCAAACCCTTCAGAGATCTACAGAATATGGCATTTAAAATGTTTTAATAACTTAGAAATTTTTCTTTTTTGAGACATGTCGGCTCCTGGCAGTACCAATCTACTTCAGAGAAAATATGGGCATTGAAGAAACTGCATATGGAGTTAATTTTCATTGTGGCAAAAGTTAGCCACTGGACAACAAAGTATCCTCAAATCAACAGGACAAAATGGACAGACAGAACACGAAACAAAGGACTACCGATTCCTACCAAAACAAGTATGGTTATGGCTTTATCAGAAGGCATCTTCTGAGGCCAGGACAATATGGCACCATCCCTGAAGTGGCCTTCACAATCTGGAAAAGGTACAGTGCCCTTTTCTTTGAAGGCAGCTGAACAGGCAGTGGGCCGATGGCTTCTGTTGTGCAATGGAACAGCAACTGAAAGCTCACGCCTCTCAATAGTAGACTGGCATTTAATAGAGGGATGTGGAGAAGGGCATGCTTAGATGAAGCCATATATACACAGCCAAGAAGAATGGACAGCTGAATTCAAAAACCATCAACAATTTCCAGAATTTAAAATCCTGAATCATGACATGACACTAGTGGAATTCAGGTGTTTCTGGTACATGGACTGCTCTCACCCAGTGTGAGGTTGAACTGTTGACCTTGTTGTGTACAACCTACTTCACAAATGAGTCTGTCAGATACGCTAAGCCTATAGGCTGAAGATGATGCCCCAACACTGTGGAGAAACCTCAGGTGACTGTCCAGGCAGCTGGCTGTTTCTGAAAACTCACAAAATTTTTGGAAGTTGCTTTTGTGCACTTCCTGTTTTTATTTTTGTTAGCTAATATTATTTCCTTCTTGGGTCTCTGAGGGAGTTGAAGATTAGTTAGTTATAGTTGAAGATTAATTAGGATAGAAAGTGAATTAGATACATTTTGGACTTACTAAAATAGGATAGATAAGGGAATTATTTTCTCTGATTTGTCAAATACAAATGGACTAGACATCGTTTAGGTATTTGTTACTTGTATATATTGTATATAGTTATTGTACTTTTGTATATAGTTTTTCTTTTGTTAGTTATAACCTTTTGCCTTTTTTCTTTTTATTAAAATAGAAAAGGGGAAATGTGGTGATATTTTATTTGTACTGAAATGTTATTTTAATTTTATGTTAATAAATAAAGTTGCCCTGGGGTCAGAGCTATTAGAGCCATAGTGAGAGCGTGGTGGTTAGAAGAGCTAGGTAGATTTCTGTGTGTTCAGGGATACAGCCAGTATTGGAGACATATGCCTTTAAGACCTGGAGGGCGGTACTTACAGGCAGTGATGAGGCAGTCATGTGGTTGGGTTTACAACCAATGAGAAGGCAGAACAGAAAGATATTTAAACAGGGACACAGGAAGTACCTCCCTCTCTCGGGGAAGCTAGGAGCACTGCAGGAGGTAAGATTTTATCTCTGAGCTCTGACCTCTCGGCTTTTCTCTTTTACCTTGGCTCTGTGTTTCTTATTTTAATAATACGATTGGTTACATCTACAGGTGGGAAATCTAAGAGAGATACAGGGAGAAGAGGGCTGTGTCAGGACAAACACCATTCAGCCACCCAAGGAAGAAGATGCCAGTAGACCAATAAGGCTGCAGCCACATGGCAAAATATAGATTAATAGAATTGGGTTAATTTAAGATGTAACAGCTAGCTCACAATAAGCCTGAGCCATAGATCAAAGAGTTTGTAATTAATATTAAGCCTCTGTGTGTTTACTTAGGATTGAGCTGCTGCGGGACACAGGAAAACATCTGACTATATCATCTTGGTTAAATTAGTAATGTCATTTCTTTCAGTTTTTCTTTCAACTAATTCATCTAATGCATCTTTCATTTCTTAGATTATAAAACAACTTAATTGCATCTTTAAAAAATGAATGGCATAGAAAGTATTTGGTACCAAATATGTGTATTAACTTTAGTCCTTTTGTTATTTATACTTAAAGTTTTAGTGCTTTCCTTTTTTCTTCTTTTCAATTGAACAAAGTTGACACCCATCAATTTTTTGACTTTTTAATTTGGAATACTATTATACTTTCCATTCTTCAAGTGACAACTTTTCTCTTCTGAAGCCTTACAGCCAGTATTCTAATATGCTTATTTTATAATCTGCTTCTATGAGTTCATCCTAAACTCCATTAACAACACCTTTCCCACAAGTTTTAGATGAATGCTTTCATTTTCTCTTACTCATCTTTTTTTTTCTTATCACCTTCAAACCATCCCAAGTTAGCTTTAGATCACTCCTGTTTTTCTTTCTACCAGCTATAATTCCACAGAGCTAACTGTGGTCAGATGTGAGTTATTCTAACTTTCCTTGCACATGCCCCCTCTACTTTAGTAAGTCACATTAGTGTTGTTTTTGTCACCACAGGAAGATCTGTCATTATCCTAATATCTTCCCATCATCTACATGTAGAACCAAGGTTAATTGCTCTCTATTTGTTCTTTTCTTCCTCTATTTCTCGCTCCTTGAAATCTCTATCTAATGGGTTTGGCAGCTGACATTGGTTGTATAGAACTTCGTTTGGATGGAATGCAGCCATCAGAATGATAATAAAACACATTTCTGTTGGTTAAGTCACCAGCTTGAGGTATTCTGCTACAGCAGTTTCTCTTTCTTTATACCTGAATGTGTGTAAGATTGTTCCTGCAGAATTGAGGCTCCAGAATATTACAGGAATGGATCTAAATGTACTTTTTCTTGTCCAATCTGACCAGTACTACTGTCATTTTCATTTAAAGATATATTCAATAGCCCCATATATCAGCAAATATTTTTAATCATTTCTTTGATATTTGAGATTATAATTACGTCATTTCTCCCTTCCCTTTACTCCCTCCAAACCCTCCTATGTATTACTCCTCAGTGACTTTCAAGTCTATGGCCTCTTTTTTCATTATTTTTTTTTTGTGTGTGTGTGTGTGTAACCCTAAGCTAAGTCTGTATAATGTTATTTGCATGCTCTTGTTTTTAGGGTCTACCAAACAGTGTGTTCTTCCCTGAGAAATTCTGTTTCTCCTGCTCTCAGTCAGGTATATATTCTTAATGGTCACTTGTTACCCATTTTTAATATGCTTTTCCTTTTTCACCTCCAGAAACCATAAATTGCATTTTTGGACAACAGAGATTTCTTCTCCAATCTTTATTCATTGTCTCAAGTTTTCTGCCTTTGTCACTGAGATGTTTCTTCTCACAAGTATCCCAGCAAATCCATCTGGGACGCAGCAAGGACTCATTATTTGACCACCTTCTCCCTCAATTGTTTTTCTTTATATACTATGATCACCACAAATTTCCTGAATATTATACGAGAACCATGCCACTTGTTTTACTCCAGAAATTATAACTTTTCTGCCTCTATTAGTGTTTATCTGAACTTAATTGGCATCATACTACTTTCACTTTCTCAAATAATGTGTTCATAACTATCACGCCTGAGAACTAAATTAAAGAAAACAATAGTTGCCTTGGCTTATCTTATAATCTAATGTGAAGACAGAAAACATATAAACGCATAAACAAAGCCCTGAAAATTCATTTTAATATATCCCATGAGGGCAAATAAAAGACTGACATTTGAAAAAGCTACAGGGCAGTTGGGTGTTCAGGAAGTACCTTTGAAAGAATATCAATACCGAGAATTATGGTATTTGTCTATTCTTAAAGTTATTTATTCACATATTTGGCTTAGCGTTAATCAGCCACCTTCTTGCCCAAGACAAAAAAAAATTGCAGAGAGACAAGAAGTAACCCATGTTAGACAATTATCTTAATAGAAAAGATGGTTCAAATCTGCCTTAGCTGGCCTCTTTCATTAATATCTCATATTATCTTATCAATGGAGAGGGTATGTATATGATCGAGTTTAATTCATCTTTTTTGTAATTTATTAGTATACTTTTGGTTTCAAGAAATAGATATTTAAATAGATTCAAGTTTAGTCTTTTATTAGCTATTTGATATGTAAGATATCTGTAATGACACATCTAATTTTATAATATTTAACTGGTGGACATTTGGAAGGCTTATGAATATAGCAGCTTACACAATACTATGATGCTGGGAGTGGATAGGAAAATATGGTATATTTATTATCACTGTGTGGGAGACATGTTCCTGAATACCACAACCCCACAGATGAAAGGTGAACAATAGATAGAACTGTGAAGGTTAATGGGTTTAAAGTAGGGATGACTTTCCCATCAGCAGCCCATCATGGCTACTCTGTTGGGAAGAATGATCTTTGCACACATTGTGGTGTCTCCTTGGAGAAGTGGTGAGCTTTGCTAACTTGGGCTTGAGACTGGAAAAGGCATTGCAGTGTTCATAAAAATTTATGCCACATAAAACATCCTCACAATTTAGTTCTTCTTAGCTCAGCTTAAGATGTCACAAAAAGTACTCCTTTGGCAGTAGATCCTGTCGGCCTCTTTTGATTGGGTTTCTCTTTGTTTTGGTCATACCTTTCTAGAGACTCTATAAGGGTCATGGTCAGGAGTATTATTTTCTTTACTTAGGAGAAAAAAAAAATCACTATCCCCTTGTTCCAATTTAGCAGAGTTAACATAACAGAATAAAATTACAAAAAAAAGATAAAATGAAAACACTTGCATACACACTGATAGCACAAAGTAGAGTCTGTGGGTTCAAGAGGAAAAGGTGGTGAGGGGAGGAGGGGAGAGAAGTAGTGGGAAGTGGGCTTGATCAAAACATAGTATATGCATGTGTGACGTTCTCCAACAAAACTCAAAACCATTCTGTAGACAGAACCAGTTTTCTACAAAATCAGAATCATGGCAAAAGGATTGCATTGTGATCTGTTATTTAAACTTCATAAAATAACTTACCTACGATATTGACATTTATTCTAAACATAATAAGTAGTTTTATGAAACTGGACTTTGCCAATTATAGCTTTTTAGACATGTTGTTTGACTCTAAGCTTTTACCATTTAAGTCATATTAAAAAGAATGTTTAATAAGAGTTATTTTTCTAAGTATTTCTCTTCTGTAATTACCAAAAGCACAAAGGGCAGAAATCTTTTCAAACTCATGACACACCTCTAAATTATTCTGTTACACTAATGATGCATTTGCTCTGAGTGGTATAGGGATTAGTGGGTATTCTGTAATCTCCCCAATTACTGAAAACTCCCTTCAACGTTTTTAAATAAATGAGTCGTGTTTGATGTGAATTTCTCCTGTCTGATTTAATACATTTTTTTGGTTTTTCAAAATTTCACCATTGGTTCTATTACTCAAATATGTTTGGTAGCATATTTATTTTAGGGAAAATTGTATTAGATTTTTAATTGTCTAAAAAGGAGTTGTGGGCACAATTTTAAATTCTGTCAAATATTATCTGACATATACATGTAGTTTCTTGGATATTTCAAACTGTATCAAATGATTATTATTTATTCACTAAAACTGTCTGCAAACAGATTATTGTCACTTTCAGCAAGGACATTAGGACACAGGTTCTCAATGTCCTGAATGAGGTCAAATGCCAGCTGGTGAGTGACAGAACTGAGTTTTAAAATTTGACAATCTGCCTCTTGAACCCACTTTATTTTTTAAGGCTTTTTCTAGAAAACCCTATTGAGACTGATAAGTAATTTCCCTTTTCTTACACTCCTCCTTCTAAATATTATTATGTTTGCTATTTGTTGTACATATGCATGTTGGCACCTGTGTATTTAGGTGTGCGTATTTGTGTCAATGTATGCAAGTTATAGCAGTCAAGCAGAAGTCAGAGGACAGTTTTAAGTATTCTGTTCTTCCCATTTACCATGTGGATCCTAGGGATTGAACTCTAGACATCATATTCAGTATGAACTATCTTTACTCCCAAGCTCTGCTGAATCATCATCACCCAACACCAGCACTCTGAGAGCAAGCAACAAATGTATTTCAGTATTATTCTAAAATGATGAGCTTCAAAATATGGATGTACTTTATTTATATATTGATGCTCGAATTATCACTTTTGCATAACAGATTTGGCTCCTGTGTAAATCCTAACAGACTCTGCAGAATTCCATGTTTCTATACTGTCAATGATCGAGACTCACTTTCTACATTTCCTAGCTCAGAATAGAATCCTACATAGCTTTAAGAATTCTTGAGACTACTTTACTAAATCATCATCACCCCTAAAACCATCTAAAATGTGTCCTCTTACCCACATGTAAATGTAGTTTTCATTGCTCAACAACAGCTCTTTGCAACAGGTAGAGATGGTTACAGAAAACCACAACCAAAGTACTGAAGTGTGAAACCCAGTCTGAATGGATACATCTATAATACAATTCCCACACACAAATCTCTGGGATCATTGCAGAACAGTGGGCTGAAAGATTATAAGAGCCAGAAGATGAGGGAGTTCGCTGTGAGATTGTGTCTCCTAGCAATGTCAGAAGCTATACCCATAAATTCTTACCAACATAACTTCCTGAACATGAGCTGAACAAGGATCACATCAATAGAGAGGTATACCAGAGTGAATGGGGAAAAGCCCACAGTCTCAACCCTACACCTAGAACTATAGGCAAGTAAGAAATACTGAGAATGGGAGAGGTAGTCTTCCCCAGGGAGGAGCACGCCAGTTGGTTGTTAGACACCAAATGGTCAGACCCAAAGACACACATGCAAGTGGCATTGTACAGATTGAGCATGTTATTTTTATGAATAATAACTACAATAACTATTGAAAAGAGAGGCCTTGGATTTGAAGGAGATCAGGGGCTTGAAGGTGAAGGTGAAATGTTGTAATTATAATCCCAGAAATAAAATGATTAAAAGGCTCTCCTCAAAATGATATTCCTGGTTGGGGCTGAAGAGATGGCTCTGCAGTTAAGAGTATTTGTTGCTCATGCAAAGGACCCTGGTTAAGTTCCCAGCACTCATCTGGTGGCTCACAACCATTAGTAACTTTGTACTTAGGGAATCTGATGAATTTGGTGCATGTGCATACATTAAAAAAAAACACTAACACATATAAAATAAATAAACCCATTGAAAATGAGAACTGATGGTTAATTATGAGATTAATTTTTGCCCATGAGTCCTCCATCCCCAGTAGACAGAGAAAATTTCCTGTAAGTTTAACAGTGGTTAAACTACTAAATATGGGGTTATGCTCCTCATGTTTCCTTTGTCTCTTCTCTCTTAGACAAAGGTCTTGTACATTAGCACACTCATTTATTCTGTACTTATACACACCTAACTGACTAGCAATAAATTACAATATATTTGCTTTATGTTTTAGCTCTTTTTATCTTTAGTATATAATCCATTAAGGGAATGCAATAAAATTGCTTTGTTTTAAAGTTATTTAGCTTTTTTTCTTCCTACTTAATTTTCCCAGCTACTCAATTTAAGGACTTATCTGCTCAGTTTACCTTAAGTAATTAGAAACTTATTTTAGCGTAATTTATTTTTCTCTATCTTTGACAGCTTCATACAAATACATGTAATGTATTATGATTATATTCATCTACCATTACCCTCTCTCAAAGTCCTCAGTATCCTTTTAAAACCTTTTCTTTTCCAAATTAGTTGTCTTCCCAAACTTATGGATTTCTTTCTTTTCTTTTGGATCTACTGCATTTGGCTAGAGTTACATGCATGAGAATGGGTAGAGGGTTTATTTGCTAGAGCACAGAAAAATCACTAGTTTGCTAGAACCAAAACATCTCTCCTGTCCCTAGTAACCATCACCTCACACCAGCTTCTCAGGAAGGGGTAAAGCCCTATGGGTACCTTCCCCAGTCATGATGGAATGCCAAAGGACCCCATCTCCTGCAGGTCTGTGGAGGTTTATATACCTATAACACATTTCTGATCACAAATGCTCTGTCGTATCCAGATGGCAGTATTTCACAGCACTCCTCCTCTCCTCCAGTTCCTCCATACTTCCCACCCCTTTTTTCTAGATATTTCTTGGTTATTGGAGAGGGTGATACAAGTGTCTGGTTTATGGCTCAATTGCCATTCATTTTCAGCATATTCACTAGATATAAGTATCTGTGTTTAACTGTCACCCACTGTGAAAAGAAGCATCTGTGCCTAAGATTGAGAGCAACACTAATCTCTGTGCACAAAAAGAAACATATAGAAGGAAGGCAGTTTGCCAACATGTGCATTCGGCAAAACAGTGGTAAAAGGTTCCTCTCTGCCCAGGGTACTGGACTGCCCCAACAGTAGCATTTTGGTGTGTCTTAGAGTACCAAATGTGTTTTCCCTCACATGGAAAAGTCCTTCAATCCAAAGAGTTGGTTTTTTTACCAAACCTTCATGGCACAGTGAAAGTATTACAGTGCACAAGGTGCAGAGCTCAGTAAGACTGCTGATGACTTTTTCTCTCCCGGCATACTCTATAGCAACTTCTGGCATCATGAATGGTATCCCACAGGGGAGGATCCTCTATCCAAGGCACAATTAGATTAAATGTGTTGTAGACAAAGTATATGATGTCTCCAGGAATACGATAGTAGCATGCAATTCTAGTAGGCAGTCAAGAGCAATAGCAATAGCACGTCTTGTGTGGGTTATCTACGACCTCTCTGGCCAACAATTCATTGGGTGGTGGCCTGCTCCTTGCATAGGGATTCTTGTTTTAAAAATTCATGGATTCTGGGGTCAGTGCTCATTACCCATGCAGGGTCGTTGCATGCCATGCTCTTTTTATTTTTCATTGTATTGTTGGTTAGCTTGCCCATAAGTAGGTTTGCGGGGGCCGGGGAGGAGGCTCACTTGGTAAGGGCTGGCTGTGCGTGTATGAGGACCTGAGTTCAGTCTCCAGGACCTCCATAAAAAGCTGGTCTCGGTGGCAGGAAACCAGTCCTGCGAGGGTGGAGACAGGAGGGCCCCTGGGGCTTTTAAAAGAAAAGGAAAGTAGCAGATGTCTATATTGTCATGTATCCTTTGGTTTTGTTATCTGCTTCCACATCGTACCGTCATCTTTCTGCTATCATGCCCCATTTAAACCTTTTCATGGCTATCCCCCACCACTTAACTATCCTGTGTATTTTACTATATCCCTCTCTTTTTTATTGTTATTATTACATTTTTAAAATGTATTTTACATACCAGCCAGTTTTCCTTCCCTCCTCTCCTCCTGTTCCCTCCCCCCTACCTCCTTTCTACCCACCCCATCCACTCCTCAGAAAGGGTAAGGCCTCCCATGGGAGTCAACAATGCATGGCATAGCAAGTTGAGGCAGGACCAAGCTCCTCCCTCTGCATCAGGCTGAGTGGGGCATCCCAAAATAGGGAATAGGTTCCAAAAAGCCAGCTCATGCACCAGGGACAGATCCAACACTAGGAGCCCTTCAAACAGACCAAGCTACACAAACTGTCACCCTCATGCAGAGGGCCTAGGTCAGTCCCATGTAGACTCCCTAACTGTCAATGCTGAGTTCTTGAGCTCCCGTGATCTCAGGTTAGCTGTCTCTATGGGTTTCTCTGGCATGATCTTGACCCTCTTTGCTCATATAATCCTTCCTCCCTCTCTTCAACAGGACTCTAGGAGTTCATCCCAGTGCTTGGCTGTGGATCTCTGCATCTGCTCCCATCAGCTGCTGGATGAAGGCTCTATGATGACAATTAGTCACCAATCTGATTACAAGAGAAGGCAAGTTCAGGTGCCCTCTCTACTATTACTAGGAGTTTTTATTTTTATTTTATTTTATAATTTAATTTTACATATCAGCCATGGATTCCCTTGTTCTCCCCCCTCCACCACTCCCCACACACCTTCCCCCCAGCCCACCCCTCATTCCCATCTCCTCCAGGGCAAAGACTCCCCTAGAGACTGAGATCAACCTGGTAGATTCACTCCAGGCAGGTCCAGTCCCCTCCTCCCAGGCTGAGCCAAGTGTCCCTGTATAAGCCCCAGGTTCCAAACAGTCAGCTCATGCACTGAGGACAGGACCCGATCCCACTGCCTGGATGCCTCCCACACAGATCAAGCTAATCAACTGTCTCACTTATCCAGAGGGCCTGATCCAGTTGGGGGCTCCTCAGCTATTTGTTCATAGTTCATTAACTGGGGTCAATCTTGTGGATTCTTGGGGTTTTCCCTGGCACCAGGTTTCTCCATAACCCCACAAGCCCAACACCCCCTCCCCCCGGCCTCTATCAAGATAATAGCTGGAACTGGAAACTACTGAATTTGGTAATTAACACCTAGAAGTACAAATGTTGTCTGTTCACTCTGATGTGTAGACCAAGCTTTGAATTTTAAGTTTCTGTGATTAAGTTGGAATGACAGTCAATAGAGCCCAAAAAACAAGAAGCCAGAGGAGGGTAGGAACAATTATCAAGAAAGGGACGTAGGTCTCATTCCAACTTAATCACAGAAACCTAAAATTCAAAGCTTGGTCTACACATCAGAGTGAACAGACAGCATTTGTCCTTCTGGATGTGAATTAACTCATTCAGTAGTTTCCAGTTCCAGCTATTTTTCCTGTAAATTTAATAATTTCATTTTTTACAGCTCAACAAAATTCCATTGTGTGTGTTGTGTTACATTTTCATTATCTATTCATCAGTTGATGAACAACTTAGTTGATTCCATTTCCTGGTTATGGTGAGTAGGGTAATTTACATCTCCCCGATGGATGATGTTGTTGAACACTTCTTAAAGTGTTGCTTAGTCACTGATATTTTTGCTTTTGATAACTCGATGTTCAGTTCTATATTCCATTTTATATTCTACAAACTAATCATCTCTTAGATGTATGGCTGGCCAATTTTCTCCCAATTTTGTAGGCTGCCACTTAGCTCAACTGACAGTTTCCTTTGTTGCAATTTCTTTTAAAAGATTTTTAAGTATAATTTTTATTTCAAGAACACATCTATGTATATCATATTAAGATCAAATCTAAAGAACATGATATATTAGAAAAGTCTAATTCCTCCCTATCTTTTTCTGCCCCTAAAAATCCCAAAATATAGTTTTCCTAAGTTTTTAAATAGAGGCTATGGCTATATATCTATATTTATATAGATAAAGTTATAGAATACATACATTATACTCATGCTGGTTAAATATTGACAAAGTATACAAAAATTTCTTTCCATTTTTATTTTCCTTGTTTAATTTAATAATTCCTATCTCCCCTATATACCAACATTATACAAATGGACTTTTAATTATACAGCCTTAAAGCTTTTCATTGTGTGTGTGTGTGTGTTTTATTAAATTAGTCCCCTACTGATAGATACATGGCTATAAAGAACTATTTCCATTATTAATGGGAAATATGTAAAAGTCATATTTGTGAATATGTCTCTTTGTAGTTTGCGAACACATACTTTGACAAACTAGTATAAATAAGCCTGCTTAATCAAAGAGTGTATATGCAAAGGATTTTTGCTGGATATTACCAAACTGGTTGTGAGATGTTATATTTTCATTGGTAATGAATGAGTTATTGACATGACCATCAATAGCTATTTCAACTTTTTAAACCTGGACAATCTGAAAGAAGAGAAATGGTACATCTTGTTTTTATTTTCATTTTTTATTCATTTATTCATTTAAAATAAAATAATATTTTATTATTTTTATGTTCAAGAATATTTACTTTTTACTTTCCATAAATCTGTTTTATGTCTTCTTCATTTGTCTTTGAAGCTGATCATCTTCCTTACTTTTATTTTTAAATTTATTTTTGATAATTATATAAATGTTTACAGTTGTTTTTATTATTTGGAAAATTTTTATGGTCAGATTACTGACACTTTCAGCATGATTTACAAACAAACTGAAAGTTGTTTTGGTGCTTGCAAAAAAACTATATATCTATACAAATGTAAGCAAACATGTCTCTTTTTTTTGTTGTTTTTTGTTTTGTTTTGTTTTTCGAGACAGGGTTTCTCTGTGTAGATTTGCACCTTTCCTGGAACTCACTTGGTAGCCCAGGCTGGCCTCGAACTCACAGAGATCCACCTGGCTCTGCCTCCCGAGTGCTAGGATTAAAGGTGTGCGCCACCAACGTCCGGCTCAAACATGTCTCATTTTATAGTCTATGTTACATATATATTATAGCTGTATTTAAATATTCTGTCATATATTATACTGTTTTCCACTATATTTACATGTATCAAATTTCCCCCATACAGAATTTGAATTTTTGAGTCAATGTTAGGTGAATTATCTCAGTTCTATCTATAAAATAATTGGTCCATATTATGTTTCAATATGCATAAAGTTTTACTTTCACATTAAAACCTCTAATTCATTTTTTTAGCATTTAATAATAAACTATGATGAACAGACCAATTGTTTTCATTTGGTTATTCATATATTCTATTAAAATTCAAACAGACAAACATTTTTCACATGATGTAAAATGAGCAGAATTATAGGTTAAATTTGGTGTGTGGGTGTGTTCTATTGTTTATACATTTTTTTCACAATGGTTTTGCTCACAATTTTTTAGTCAAAGAAGAATTATTATTTATTCTTTGTTTTTTGCAAATGTACTTTACAATTTACTTTTCTAACTCAAGGAAAAATATTACAACATTTTAAAGTTCTCCTATAATTTTGGTATATTAACTTAGAAGTAATGTTTTAGTGATATTAAATATTTCATCCATAATATAGACTATGTTATACTTTTCTATTTGCTCAACTGTACTTTGATGTTTTCGAGAGTATTTTATGAATTTTCTCATTTAATATTTTGTATATTTTTCTTAATATTTATTTAGTGTAAGAGTCAGTTCTCCTCTTTTTACTATTTCCCAGACAACCTTGTTAAAAAGTCTGAAGAACCATGCTTTTGTGCACATGAGTACAAATATTTCAATTTTATTTCTTTTTATGATAGGCATGCATTGATTCTTTTTTGAATTTCCAGTTAATCATATTATCATCAAGTAAGAATAAATTTATCTCTTCCTTTTTAGCTCTCAAGCTTTAATTGCATTCTTATCTAATTTCATTAATAATAATTCCAGCACAATGATGGAGAGGTTTGGCAGAGTATGTGCCTTAATTTTTCCCCAACTTCAGAGGAAAAACCTTTATGTTTAAGATTAAAATTGTCTAAGCCTTGGGGTTGCGGTAACTACAATTCATCCTATTAAGCACCTTAGAATTAAAATATTTTAGTTAAATAATTAAAAATGAACTTAATTATGTAAATATAAATCTGGATCAGACAGGGTATAACTATGTATTCCCAGCTAGCTAGGACCTCACAACATAGTCCACGCTCGCTATAAGGCCTGTCTTGGCATCTTGAGTGCTGAGAGTAAAGGTTTTTGCTGCTATGACCAACTTTTAATAATATATTTTAACAATTTTCAAGTGAGTATGTTTTATCAGCTTATCGAATTCAAAAAACACAATGAAATCATTCACACACATGCACACATGTGTGCTCTCTCTCTCTCTCTCTCACACACACACACACACACACAGAGGAAAACAGGAATTTTGTATATAATTATAGTTTTCTCCTTTAAAAATGTATTATTTATCCCCTCCAATGGATTATTGTGAGGTTTTAAAATGTACAATAAGATTATTAGTGTTTCTCAGTTTGTATACATCAAAGCCCTAGTCTATGACTACACTAGTATAGATTTTCAACAAATGTTAACAGGAAGAAGTAATAGTTATATATGTACATCTCTTTGCATATTTATAAACATTTACATCGTGACTTATTTTAATGAGATGTTTTTGTTAACCTTTTACATTTTTGCTTTATGTAATTGCATATATATATATATATATATATACTGTTGCTTTTTAAAACACATCATTATGGAAATGTAATTTTCACATAATAAAATTTGTCTGTATATGGTTTTACTGTATTTGTAGAACTGGGCAATCATGTTAAAAGTTTAGAACAGTTTTCTCCAGACAGTAAACTCACATCAGTTAGTAGCTACTCTCTGTTAGCCTCCAGTTCCTGGAAACAACTAATCTTCCTTTTGTTTCTATAGATTTGTGTATTGTGGGCTTGTGATATAAATGTAGTAATACAATATGCAAACATTGTCCTTCCTTCCTGAGCTTAGCAACATGTTTTCAAGGCTCATCCATGTTCTTCCATGTATCAGCACTTCATTCTTTTTATTGCCAAATATCATTGCATTGTAAGAATATAGTACATAGATGTGTCCATCCATCAAGCAACAGAAATGTGGTCTGTTTCCATATGTTGGTTATTAATTGCTAATAATGCTTTTAGAAATATTCATGTGTGAAGTTTGATTCATATTTTCAGTATTTAGAAATTATATCTCTATCCCTATATATCTATATTTAAAACTATATATATACATATAAATCATATATATATACATATACATATATATATATACATATATCATGTATGTGTATATTTGAGGGGAATTGCTAGGTTATATGGTCCCTTGATATTGGACACTATAAGGAGCTTTGAAATGTTTTTCAAAGGGACACTATCATTTTCAGTACCACTTCAACACATAAGGGTTCTAGTTTCTTTTTATTCTACTGTCTTATTGGTATCGGGATGGTATCTAATTGGGTTTTAGTTTTCAACTCCCTTTCAGTTAATTATGTTTCTGGTATGTTCGTTTGACTTCTGACCATTTGTGCACATTCTTTGGAGAAAATATGAGTTTTTTTTCCCTTCTTTAGTCTAGTGTTGTAAGAGTCTTTCATACATTCAAGGTCCCAATCCCTTATTACACAGATTATATTTCTCCCTGTTTATTTCTTGTGTTTTTGCTCCCATTTTCTTGGGAGAATCATTTACAAGTGATAATTTTTTAATTTATATGAAGTTTAATTCTCTATTCCTTATATACCTTGACCTTTGATGACTTAACTAGGAGAGGCTTGCATAATCCAAGGTCACAGAGGTTTATATCCTTGTTGGGGCATAGGCATGGTAACTCAGGCCTGCAATCCTAACACCTGAGAGGTTTATAGGCTCCATCAAATCATACTTGAATTAAGAAAATAAAATTTAAAAGAAAGAAAAAAGATAGACCTAATTCTAGTGGTTTTACAGGTTTGGATTTTACATTTGAACCTGTGAACTATGCTTCAGTGAATGATTTGTATGGGTGGGGGAAACATTCAACTTGGTTTTTCTCCGTTCTGTTGTTGCAGATTGAACGCAGTCAGAGCCTTGCTCGTGCTCCTCAACTCTCCTGACACCAAGCTACTGCATTCCCAGCCCACAGCTGCTTCTTCTTCTTCTTCTTCTTCTTCTTCTTCTTCTCCTCCTCCTCCTCCTCCTCCTCCTCCTCCTCCTCCTCCTCCTCCTTCTTCTTCTTCTTCTTCTTCTTCTTCTTCTTACTATTATTATTGCAATGAATTTTCAGTAATTTCAGCTTCTTTAGCAGTAAAACTTCCTATTCATTCCACAATGATCTGTCCTTGGCTACAGAAAAAAAAAGAAAGAAAGAAAGAAAGAAAACAAATAAATTGACTATTTCTAAGCTCTCAATTTTGTTGTTTCAATCTAGGTTTATCTTAATACATGTATTTATTAAAGCTGTATAAAATAAATTTTAAAGTCAAAAGGTTTGAATTCTCTAACTTGGATTTTCTTTTTCAAATGTATTTTCTCTGATCTGACTCCTTTATACATCCCAAACTGTGGCTTTGCGTTCAGAATATAAAATGAATGCACATTCCTAATTCTCATGTTTGATTTGTTAGAACTTTTTCTTTGGTTCCTCTGAATCTATTGAGAAGCCATCATGAACTTTTGATCTGTCTTAATTTTCCCTCCCTCATTTGCATCACCAAAATCTCAGATCAATGCTAAACAATGGTTGTGAATGCATGAGTCTCTATAACACTCCTGACTTCAATGAGAATTACTTTAAAGGCGTGCTACTAATTATGATGATAGCTATTAATTTTAAATGAGGCTCTTGATCAAACTCTTCCTGATTCATAAAGATCTTTTGATCAAGAATGCATATAGGGTTTGCTTAAATATCTTAGTCTCCATTTTCTTAACCATGAAACTAGGGAATTGATGCAAGATTGAATTAGTGTCCAGTTGAATCAATGCTGGCTTTGTGACTAAAGACAATTCATTTAATTTTCTTCTTCAGCTTTTCTAACCTACTCTGGGATGCTGGATCTGTTAATTGATATTTTCAAACTCAAATTCCTTATTGACGAAACTTTATAGATAATTGTATTTACCTCATAGTGTTTTTGGTATTAGAACTAATATATGTAAATACCATTATAAAATAAGCAACCAAGGGATAACAAATTTTGTTTATTTTGATACCTACAATGTATTTCTCCCTCAAAAATGTAATAGATTGTCCTGTGTTTATTGTCAGTCTTTACTTAATTATATAAGAAGCTGTACTGATAAGCAATTATGTCCTAAGTGGAAGGGAATGGAAGTTTAAATTCAGCCTGTGTATGTATACATGTGTTTATACATTTGTATTTTTTTTTACAAATATGTGCATAGATACATGAGAACACATTTATTTGCAAAATAAAAGTAAATCAATCTAAAGATGAGCTGGGAGCTTCCTCCTTCATATCTAGCTTTTAGAGAATCAGAAGTTACTGTGCAAAAGGATGAGGTAGAATAGGCATTAATGGTCCTACTCATCTGTGAACCCTACCAACTATGATAATAACCTCTTAGAAAAAACATATTTACTGATGCAATAGGATCACAACTGTTATGGGGATAAATAGCAGCTCTCCAATTGGATTTGTGGTCTACTTCACAAAAAGGGTAATTAATGCCTGGTTCTATAATTCTGATTTAAAACTCACTGATGAACAGATCTTATGTCTAAAAGGGAAATTACTATGTTTGCTTAACTAAATTGATATGGTGTCAAACTGCCTTCTAGATATGTATGTTCATGACCCTAGCCTTAATTCTACTCTCTATCTAAATCAGAAAATCTTCTCTTTGCAATAGATTGCAGTGAATGCCAAGACTTATGGCTGCTCAAGGTGTTGAGAATAAGTAAAAGCTGAGTGCTCAGACCTAACAGGTCATTTTTACCACTCTGTATATGGCTCAAGGGACAACAAATGCATAGAGAAGACATCTACAATGTCATTTTCCTGGTGGGACAAAGCCATTGCAGTCATGAAGTGACAGCATCTAAACTTAGTTCTCCTGAGAGCCTGAGATGTTTTGCACAAAGCAGCAAGCCTATCCTCAACCCAACTTCAGGGACTCTTGTCTTACCATGTGTTTGCCCCTCCCACTCATGTGCCTACCATCATGTTCCTACCCTGATGTCATGTGACTGATCTAAGGGAGCCCTTACCAGAGCCAAAGAGGGGTCAGAAGCATGTTCTGGAACCTCCAAAGTTGTGAGCTACATAAACCTCTCTTTTAATATAAATTATCTGGCTTCAAGTGTTTTTGTTGTAGTAGTTGAAAACAACTAATAAATCTTTGCATTTTAGTTCCAAAAATTTACTTATACCAAATAGATCTGCCATGTAACAATGAATATAACTTGACAATGAAAATGAGGCAAGTTTTTCTGTGTTATTCTCACACACCAATATCAATATGAATTGACTATTCCATATAGATTCTGAGATTTTTAAAGTTGGTAGCTGTCATGTAGCGATTTCCTCTTTGGAGGGAGTCAAGATGAGTGTTCATCAAGAAGTAAAGAGAACATATAAGGCTCAGGAAGGTAAGTGAGTGTCAAAAGTCCCAGGAAACTCCTAAAATTTACTGGATTCACACAGCCCCACTGTAGATGAATTCCTAAATGGTCTTATCAAATAAAAAACACAGAGCCAGATATAGGGTTGAAAGCCTTAGAGAGATCAGTAAAATAGGGAAAGCCATAGCTAACCTTACCTTACCAACTCTGCAGCTTCCAAATGTTGTGACTTCCTGTTTATCCACATCTATATGCCTTGCTGATCTGCCATCTGATTTTCACCCAGCTACATCACTTTTTCTTCCTGCCCAGCTCTGTCACTTTCTGTCTGTCTGCACAAACCTCCAGACCTCCATGGTTAACTAGCACTGGAATTTAAGGCATGTGCCACCACACCTGGCTCTGTTTCCAGTGTGGCCTTGAACACACAGAGATCCTGCCTGCCAAGTGATAGGATTAAAGGTGTGTGCTAACATTGCCTGACTTCTGTGTTGTGGCTGGCTTTTACCTCTGATTTCCAGGCAAGCTTTATTTATTAAAGCACAAATATAATATCACCACATTTCAGCACAAATAAAACATCACCACACAACACCCCAGTGTTACAAAGGCATTAACAATGCTGAAGAGAGGGGACTCTCTGAGCAGGTGAATTGTTTGCAAGGCATGCCAGGAGCCCAGGGATATAGCTTCTGTGAGGTGTCCCCCATGCTGGGCTGGGCTTTTGGTAACACTGCTGCCTTTGTGTCATCCATGTTCCTGAAAGTAGTCCCTACCCCACAATATTGTAAATAACCCAATAAACTCACTGGTTCATGAAGCTACACATAAGTGGGATCATTTCACTGGTCTGCTTTTGGTGCCCTACCTGGGGTGAGTAGACATTATTTGCCCATGGCTCTCTAGGGAAAGTGACAACAAAAGGAATAATAGTGACAACTACTTCAATCTCGTGCAAAAATCATCTCTATCCAGTCTGTGACATCATTGTGACTTGTTTATCTGACTATTTTTAATGGCTTTTCACATATTCAACACTTAAGGCAATTAATAACCATGTGCTATAAATGTAATGACCCATGAACATGTACCATGTCTCTCACTAGACAGAAACATCCTTGGGTCAAGCACTGTGAGATATTCAACTTAGTATCCATTATATATGCATACTATGACATAGGTATTAGGATGTGCATAAACAGTTCTGAGTCTGACTGAATGAAAAACCAAGTGAACCAGTAAAATTATTAACAATTTCATAAAACACTTTCCTATTTGTATTGGTTGCTTTTGCTTCACTATGATCAATATACCTGTGAGAAACAAAGGAAGAAAAGCTTGTCTGGGCTCATAGTTTCTGAGAGTCTCAGCCCATCAAAGTGAGGAAGGCATTAAAAAGTACACAGAAGGGGGGAATGTATGGCAGAGACTCCATGAGATACTGCAGACCAAGAAGCAGAGAGCCAGGCTGTAACCTTCAAAAGCTCTCTACTGACCTAATGCTGCCAATGAAGCTTCATCCTAAAGACTTCAAAACAATTGTCCAAGTTAGTCCCATCAACTGAGGAGAAAAACAATCAGAACATGAGTGTGGGGATTGAGGGGGGCATTTCATAATTGAAGGTTATATTCAAAACATAGCACTGCTTTTACTGGTGCATATCCATTCCTATGATTTAAATATGAAGAAAAAAATTCACATGTGATTGTACATGTGAGTAGGTACTCAAAGAACCACATTGTCCAACAACATGCACCTCTAATCCCATATCCTCTAATACATATGCATTCTAAGCACTTCACTATGAAAAGGTTTTTCCAGGTCCATCTATTATGCTATGCTGGACAATCTGTACAAAGATTAAAACATTATGTATTGTGGATCCACATATGTATATTTTGTTTATTCAAGTTCGGTAGCTTTTAGTCCTAGAATTTACAGCTTGAGTACATCTTGAGTCTCTAGTTCACAGACAGATAGTGTGGGAGGCTCTTCAGGTGCCATAGGAGAACTGATTATTGGAGTTCTGCTGCTCATTTTTGTTTTCCCCAGACACCTAAGTGCCCTCAGATCCCACCACAGTTTATCCTAAAGCATGTTCATCAGTGCGTTTACAGAGGTTCTAATTAATTCTTTGTAATTGCATAGCGTTTTCTCCCTCCGTTTCTCACTGCTGTCCCTGCCATGGAAACAAGATGTTCCACCTCTGGAGACTGCCCTGGTAAAAGCCTATTAATAAATAATTAAGTTTGGAGGTTCCTGCAGTGGTGAATCGTGACGAGAGATCACGTGGGAGCCATCTCCATGGCAACTTACCAACAGGCATTGAACTGCTATTTCTCTCCTCTGCCTGGCATGAGCAGGGCAAAAACACAAATTAAAGAGATTCATTTTTTGTGGGATTTTTCCCCCATTTTCCTTTCTTTTGAAATCATCTGCCATTGCCTTTAAAATTAAAAAAGAAACACTATGAGAGTGTGATGGAAGTCAACAGCAGCTGTGAAAAACCCTCAGCACTGTTCCCAGCTCATTTTTTCTGGAGGGCTTTCTGTTCTCACCCAAGCCCTATCATACTTGCCTAGAATGTGATAGTTTAAATGAGAAATGTCCTCCATAGGCTCATGGATTTGAGCATTTTGTCCCTAGTTGGTAGCATTGTTTGGGGGAAGTTATGGACCTTTTAGTACATGGAGCCTGGCTGAAGTAAGTATGTCACCTGGAGTGGGCTTAGGCTGTTTACAGCTTCATCCCACTTCCAGTTTGGTCTATTGGCTTTCTCTGTGTTCAGATATAATTTCTGAGCTTTAAACTCTGACCCCTCTGCTATGCGCCCCGCCCCCCTGCATTATCCACCTGGGCTCATAATCTCAAATGAACTCTTCCTTCTATAAGTTGCCTTTGGGAATGGTATTTTATCATAGCAACAAAAGGTAACCAATATACCTCCTTCTCTATGATGACCTCACCAGGTACTTCTGCCTGCTATGCCTCTGGCTACCACCTTATAGTTCTTCACCAACTTTTCTGATTCTCTCATATTAATTGCTGTACTCAAAGTAAAAATATTGGGAACAAAAGCACATGGATTTGAGAGGGAAGCAGATTTGGCCCATGAGAGAGATCAGGGAAGAGTAGAGAGTAAGAGAGCAGGCAGGAGGGAAAAGGATATCTGCTCTCTCTGCTCTGTTGCTTTTGTATCTAGGTGGCTGTTGAAGGTAATGCTTCTTTCCATAGCTGGATTTTTTATTGTCATCCAGCTGTGCTATATACTTAGATGCCCTTGCCCTACTCCTTTGCTTTCTGAGCCCTGACCATTCCTATGTAGGGAGTGTCTTCACTGAAACCTCTTAATTTTAACCAAACTCTGTCTCCTACTGGACCTGTAACTCAAACTATTCCCACCTTCATCCTGTTTACAGAACAATCGCTACACATTTCGTGTTTTCTGTGATGGTTTCCTAGAATGAAGATTGAAATTACGGTTTGGGGGTTATCTCAAAGGTCAACTGAGTTCAGTCAGGATGTGGACATAATTTCAGGCAGCCACAACTCCCGTTCTTGGCATTTTTCATCTTGCAATGCCAATCCTCACAACATTATTTTTAATGAAGCATTTTAATCATAATGGTTTATCACTTGACAACTATCCCAGAGTTTTCTCCATACTCTTCTAACATCTACAGTCATAATCATAGGCAATGGTTGATGGTATTCTAAGCGAATGACAAGGCAAATCTGCAGTAAGAAATAGCCATGTATGAATTTGAAAGTGTATCTATACCAGATATATTGGAAGATGTGTGGCAAGTTCCAAACAAATCACTGCTTCTTGAGCAAGGACAACTGTCATAGTAGAAGTTCTTAGCTCCACCCTAAGAAGAGTAGAGCTGGCTCCTCACAGCTGGATCCTCTTCGAACTCCTATTTCTTGCTCCTTCTGAGATATGGCTTTACAGACAGTTAATTTTCTGTCCTACTTTCTAGACATTGCTCTCACATTATTTGTATCATAACAGTGTGTGTAAATCCTACAGGAGAGGACAACTCAGTGAAAAAGATTACCTTCCATAAGATCCAGGCTTTTTGTTTCTTCCTTTGTATCTCCAAGAATATTTTACTCTCCGCTTTGGGAAGCAACCTGTCTCTCCCTGCCATCTGGTCATTATACTTTATCACTGGGTCTTAGAAACTTATCAAGTGTGTATTCTCTGCCTGACAGGACTTCATTCCAAGTGATCCTTCCTTTATTCACATGTCTACACTTCTGTCTAATTCATTCTCCCATCTTAGTGTTATCTGTGATTTCTGAGATCTTCTATTGGCTTTCCATCCTTGTTAGACTCTCTGTGATCTAAAAACAGTTTGACTGATGGATTTCACTTAAAGTAATGGGCCTTCACCCCAGATAAGTACTTAGAAGCAGCAGATGAAAATTTGCTTCCCTGAAATGCAATAGATGTAAATCAGATTAATTGTCTCTGTGACCCTGGGAACATCCTGGATCTCATTTTCCTGCCTAAGTCATAGGGACTTGCAGGTTAACTTTTGGCAGTCAAAGTGACTGGGACCAGCCATTTGTCAACAATAATTGCATTGAAAACAGAGAAGGTGGAAAATTTTGACAAGTAGGTTATGCTTTGCTTTCCAGTAAAGAAAATTCCAGTAACTTGGCCCCTTTATCCAATTAATTTCTCCTCTACTATACAAAAGTTTCCATATGTGAGCACAGGAATACAGGGGCTCTTTTTCTTCTCCCATTCCACCAGGAAAGTAAGGTCATGAAACTTCAAGGTCTTCTCTTATAAATTCTGCAATTTCAAACTAGAAATTTTATAAACAACCACCAGCCTTAACCTCTTTTAAACCTTAAACCTACTTTTGCAACAGGTGAAATCATATTAGGAAGATTTTGTTAATAAAAGTAGAAAAGCATATATTAATATAAATAATTATAACTATTACTTATAGAAGCTTCATTGATAATAGCCCCAACTGAAAATGTTCACATATATATCAACAGGTAATTAAAAAATTGTGATTGTATCCATATGAAATATCAAAGCATTTCAGTAATAAAAGCACTATTCATGTGAAAAACTGAATAAATCCAACAGTAATTATGCTAAGTGAGAGAAGCTAAATACAAAAGGTGCTATTGGTACAACTTCACGTGGATAGAATTCTATAATGTGTGGATGATTTGCTAGAGCCAGAGAGCCGATTGACCATAGCCTGGAACTTGAGCTGGCTTGGAGTTAAGTCATGCACATGGAGAGTAACAGGATAGGAAAGACAGGGTCTGGGGTAGGTGGATCCGTTACCTTAGTTGTGTTATTAGTTGTGCGGTTGGCTTCACAGCTGTATACACTTGCCAAACTTAACCACGCTGTGTGCTTCAGACATGTGCAATTTACTGAAGATTAATTATGTCTCAATTAAGAGCAATTTCAAACAGATTTATAGTCAGAATACTTATATTAAAAAACCTCTAAAGTGTGTGATGCTGGCAATTTATGAAACTTCCTTATTTATGTCTGGGTTTCTATGATGGTGATAGGGAAATAAAATAAATTTAAGGTATAGAGGGTGTGTGAATCTGAACTTGTTGATAATGTGAAGCACTAGAAACAATAGCTAATGTGTAGTGAGTACTGCATGGTGTTGGTTGCTTTCATACATATTATGTGTCTGGAATTTATAACTCACTTAACCTCTAAATAATCCAGTAATGTGCCTAATGTTCATCACATACACCCAGAATTGACTTCTTCTGTCATAGAGTGAATGAAAAAGATGTGATTGCTTTTATAGATTGTCATGTTGTCTCCCCAGTAGGGCCACAATGCAGCCTAAGGCTGAGAATAGTCCTCATGTCCTCTCTGTAACAGGATCAACTAGAAAGAGCAGGGAGCAAAGAAGGATCCAGCTGAGGCCAGTTCATGTGCTTTCGCTTTTTATACCCCCACTCCTGAATAGTTAGTCACTGCATTTCAGAGTGTGTGCATTTTCTGTAAAATCCACAATTTCTTTTGTTCGGGCGACTCTTTCTATTTCCATATTGTGGACTTACACTTCTTATAGCTTCTGCTTCCTATAACAAGGGAGGATAACAAGGTTCCATGATGAAGCTAGAAGTTCAGAGAAGTCAAATATCACCTTTCAGCGATAGTAGATATAAGCATGGTGGAATGGTAGTCCTCTGCTCTAGAGTCCTTACCACTGCCTTTGTTTCATGACCTGGGAGCCCTAAATTGGCCAGGCTTCACTCCTTGTCCCCATTGTGACTCTGCCACTGTATCTAAATCTTGACTTGTCCAGGGCCTAAAGAAGACCCTGGAGGTGCTCAACAGCCTCATCAACCTCATTGACTTCATCTGTGAGCTCTGTAGGGACAATAACTTAGAGAGTGTGAGCCTGAAGATCATGGACACTCATGTCTCCTTGATACAGTATACCCCAAGCTCCAAAGTCTATGATAGGTACCATTTCTACGGAAGACTAGCTGTGAACGTGTTCCTTACCAGAATGTGCAAAATACTAAAATGTGGTGATAATTATACCTCAATACACTAAAGGATTAAGATAATGGGATTCTTTAGTGCTAATATTTGACACACCAAACCAAATAAAAGTGGCAGGGTATGAAATGAAGTTAATGAATTTAGATGTTGAACATCTTGGAATCCCAGAACAAGAGTACAGCTGTCTAGTAAAGATGCCTGCTGGTGAGTCTGCACATATGTGCTGAGACCTTCATCTTATTGGAGATGCTCTTAT
Organism: Peromyscus maniculatus bairdii; assembly: GCF_049852395.1. Lineage (NCBI taxonomy): Eukaryota > Metazoa > Chordata > Mammalia > Rodentia > Cricetidae > Peromyscus > Peromyscus maniculatus. The sequence continues at coordinate 88,949,490 of NC_134852.1, forward strand.
AATATCCTGTGCAGAAGTTGGGTGAAGTTTTCTGCAAGTGAAGAACTTGGAAATAGGAACATTAAATTTCCCCTAGCAAGTAATGTTGATAAAGAGGAGAAAGTGGTTACCATAGAGATGAAGGAGCAAGTTCCACTAGCTTTTTTCACAAAAGCTACTCCACTGTCTCCTACAGTAACACCCAGTGTGTCTGCAGGGGTACCCCTTGCTGTAGAGTATAAAACTGCTGACATATGTCACTTAAAGTGCCATTTGGCCTCCAAGATCAAAGATGAAGAAGAGCTTTAGGTATTGAGAGAATCTGAGAATATGAAGCCCTTGCGGACTGCTTTTGAGATGCCAGCATGTTCTGAAGTCTTTTCTCTTAGCAGATTTGTACCTTAGTACATATGTAGATATCTTCTGTAAATAACTTATTTTTTTTCTCTCTCTGTTCTCTAAAATTTGTTTAAAAAATCCTAAGTTAAAACTGGTCTTGTTAACATAAACATTTAAGCCTAAGAATTACTGGTGAGTTTTTATTTATTTTAGTTTAACTTCTTACTGATTCTTTGTGGATTTTACATCATGCATCCTAATTCCCTCTATCTCCCTGTCCCTTGGTATCTACCCTCTGCTCTTGCAACCTCATGCTCTCCCCCAATAAAATAAAGTACAAGTTAAAAGAAAAAAATCTTATTGTAGGAGCTGTAGTGTGACACAGTGAGTCACACAGTATATCCTTTTGTTCATACATCTTTACTTGCAACGAGTCATTGGTCTGGTTCAAGACCTCTAGCTTCTGCTACACTATTGATACTGGGCCCTCAAGGGGATTCCTCTTGAATATCCTATTGTTGCCCTGTCTCCTGGAGATCCTGCAGCTTTAAGTCTGCAGGACTCTGCAGCTTTAAGTCTGCAGGACTAGCTCCTTTACAAGTTCCAGGAGTTCATAGATGGGGTGGATGTTGAGGTGGACCAATTCACATCCCTGGTTCTGGGCCTGGGTTTTAGCTGGATTGGTTTTAGCTGGATTAGTTCCTGCCAGAACTCCCTCATCCTCACCACCAGGGAGAGCTCTCCAGCACTGCCCCACTAGCTCATCCAATGCAGCAAGCAGCAGCAAGGGACTGGGCTAGTTCTCCTGCTCTCATGCCCTCAGGCCTGGCTCATCCACACTAACTGGTGTGTTTTTAGAACAAAAGGATCTTGACGCTAAATACAGTTTTAAGAAATATTTTTCAATTTGAATAACGTTAACTGAATTTGTGAGGGGAAAATGAATAAATCTTGTTAGTATTTAAACATTGACTAAAGCTCAGCCCACAAGGCCACCTGCCTCACAGAACTAATGTGAGAATAAAGAGAGGCATCAAAGACACAGAGCACTGATAACTGCAAACACCATCCAATGAGATATTTTACGGGTCACTACAGTATTAACCCAGACACCACTGGCTTTGGAACTGAGAGTCTCAATGTCTGAATCCAGCTTGGTCACCAGACACTTGAGTGCCTTTGAAGACAATGTATGATGTCTACAGGGCCCAGTTTCTTTATTTAGAGAAGAAATGATTTGTCTCCTGAGGGAATCCTGGTATATAATGATGCTTTGAAGGAGTCAAACTCTATTCTTATGGCCCCTTGAACTGCCCCAATCTCATTAAATTTGGTAGATTCTCAGGAAAGGAAAAAAAAAACCAGTAGATGAGGGAATAGGAGGGAGACCACTGGGATAAACGGTCTCAGAGGGCTTTAGGACTATATCATAGCTAATGGTCTTTTCAAGGCTGCATGTTCTCTTTTCTAAGCTGAATCACTGTAATTAATAGGAGGACTCTTCACAAGTCTTATTGTGCAGAGATTTACTCATTCCCATTGCTTTGTTCTAGTCTTTCCGAACTCTGTCAAGCATGCTCTATTGGTAAAAGAATATGAAACCAGTTTGCAGAAGAGTATGGTAGTGATGATCCACCAGTCCAAGTTCAGTCTCAGAGACTCTGCAGAACCCTGGAGCAGTGGCTTGAGAGGACAAGCCAGGTGACAGGATCCCTGTAAATGCACAAACTTAACACTCACTATGGGTTTCATTGTAGCCTTCATCTGCCCATCTACCTTTGTGAATGAAACCATTTACACACTTTTCTAACCAGGTAGGGCTCATTTCAAAGTTCTTCATCCCAGGAACTAGTATAAGGAGAGATGGCCCCGTCACTTCCTTGATTCATTCAGAGGAAATTCAATGCATGAAGAATAATATGATTTCAGAATTACTCCAACATTGCTGTCCACAGACTGTAGCCTATCGCACAAACCAAACTGCCACCTGAATTCGAGAGTACATTTTTTTTTATAAAAACACACTCATGCCTATTTCTTCACCATGATGTCATACATGAATACTTGCAACAACCACCATATGTCCTGCCAAGCCTATGATATTTACTAATTGACCCTGTCCAAGCAAAGCTCATCAACCTCCAGTCCAGGAAGAGAAGAGAATCATTCTGGTGGTCAACTTTAATGCAAATGTGAAAATATTCAAGGGTTTGCAAAAGAACAGTTAAGTTTATTCCTGATGGTCTTAGCTAATCTGGGACGTGTTTGCTTTCTTCAAATCAAATTGAAGAAGAAAGCCCAGGTATGTGGCTTCAGCACCTTGGACCAGCAAATGCAACTAATTACTTGTGATTTCTGTAGTACATCTTTGTATTGAAGAAATGCTTCTGCCTTCGTGGTCATTAAATTCTGACCCAAGCTCTCTCAAGGAGACATTAAATAACAAGATACTATCAATATTTTTCTGCCTTTCACAAACATGATACAGGGAGTGCTCTGAGGAGATGAGTGACAGATCATTGCGTTCTAATGGCTCTTATAAGAGCCTTTTTATACCAATAGGTTTTAACTTCTTGATCCATTAAATCTTCAACATTTTATATATCAGCAATTATTGTGCCCATTAAGCAGATGAATATGGAGACTTAAATAAACTACAAGGGTTACTGAAACCCAAACCATTACAAAACTGATAGCTTTCTCTTTGTGTGGTAAGTGCATGGCTTTAATTGCAGGTATTTGGGAGAGTGGAGGAGGTTTGTAATTTCAACAACAATTTAGCAATACCCTATGGGTAGTGTGTCAGTGAAAGAGGATTTTCCTGTGTTATGCAAGTTTCCTTGTTTTAGTTCTTTGTCCTAAAAAAAATTAAGAAATGTTTGCTAAATCAATAAGCCAAACACTTATTTCATAATTCATTCTGTTTTCAGACCAAAAGAGCTAATATAACCACTCTTTCTCATCATGTGCATGATGAGACTTTTATAAAGAGCTAGAATGCAAAGGACATTGGAAATAAGAGTGACATCTTGCTAAATATTAAGTTGATTTATATCTGGAAGTCTAAGAACAGGAATAAAGCTGAAATTATAAAACAAAGCAACAAAAACCAGACATTTAGTAATGCTCAAAGGTGTATTTCAGTTGTTTGAGGTCCCCTACCTGCTCCCATTCTCCTCTTTTGGGCTGAGGAAGATAGATCTATAAAATTATACTTACAGGTATAGGGATTAGCATTCTCACCAGCAGGCAGCTGGTATGTCTGCAGGACCCTAACACTGGCCTATTTAATCATTGCAGATCACCAACACAGCCACAAGGCATCAACAGTGAATACTGTTGTTTTCTCAAGAGAAATCATTTACTAGACCCTGTTGTGGGTCACTATCTCAGGTTTACCTTGAGGAGAACTTCATCAGCAGATCGGAAAATACTTCATGAGTAAAATCCTGGTCACATGTCTTGAAACAAATATAACAAATACAGGAACCAATATTATTGACATCGTTTCACGTGATTTAGCCAACAGGCTAAAAGTAGAGAAGGCATGCCACATTTTTTAATTGGTATAGAGATGAAAAGGGGTAAGTCAAAGTCTTCTGTAATCTTTGTGGAATAACCAAGTTTTGATTGTCATGAAAAGCCAGGAAACTAAGCACCATTGGGTTAATTAGACTAGATTAATTAAACAAAACTTGTACACACATATATATGTACATATGTGTATATGTATATATGTATGTGTGTATGTATATGTATATATAAGTTATAAATTAACCCTGTGGAAAGACATTCTCAAGCCTGGGGGAAACCTCTTCTCAGCGATAGATGAAGAAATCAGGACCAACTGCATTTTAACTCAAACAGATCAGAGGAAGCCACAATAGAGAGGAGCAGCCAGTGATTGGGTTAAATGTCCAATGATGTAAAAAGAATGATGTGTAGCCAAGACACAGAGCTATGTGAGTAATGTCCATGAAAACTGAGATCCAGCTAGCATAATCTCAGTGGAGATAGGTTCTCTTACTGAAGCTTTACCAGGGTCACAGCTCCTGGCCTTGGGGAAAGCATAAGCAGTACTGGTCCATGCTCCCTTTGGGAAAAGAAAATACATGTGGCCTTTCCATCTCTGTTTCCCTAAATGTGCCCTAGTTCTGATTTTGAGATCCCTGACTGTTTCTCATGGTGTGGCTTATTTCTCCCAGAATGCACTATTTGCATTTTTCCAAACTATTTTTCTTCTTTCTATTTCCTCACCATGTTTCCAAACCCTCCAGGTTCACTCTGCTAAACAGTTCAGCATCCTTGTCAAATTTAATTAGTACACTGTGTGTTTCCTCCTCCACATTATTAGGAAAGATGCTGAATAATATAGGGTCCATGTGATTGTCCTTCCAAAGGGCTGTCACTTCTGCTCTCTTCCCTGTGCATGTAGCCAGCGGATTCTCAGCCACTGCAATTTCTCACTTTCAAGTCCATTTAGATACCCCAATGGGCTATCTCTTGTGAAGTGCTGTATGTAATGCATTAATAAAGTCAAGACTGGGGACATTCACTGTATTATAATTGTCCTCTCATTTGCTAATTAAACCCAATAATGAAGCTGAAATTTTTCTGGCAAGGTGCCTTCCTTCATTACTAATGCTACAACTGGTTTTATAATTTTTATTCTTCTTATTTAGATATACACAGAGAGAGAGAGATTTGTTTTAACCTGAATATTTTTAAGTTGCTGTTAAGAAAATTAAAGTTTAACTGTGAGGTTGCTGATTATGACCATACTGTAAAAGAATTATTCAGAATTACAGTAATTACTAAACCCCAATGATAGTTAAGGCAGAGGCTGGACAGTATTGAGAGCTTGGCTCTCCATTGGGTTTTATAGGGCTGTATTAAGGGAGAATTCCCATTGAATATCACTCCAATTGCCAAGACCAGCCCAAAATTCCTTGCGAATGATCAATGGCTTGAATGAAAGCATAGGGAAAGGCAACTATCACAGCGAGCTTAACAGAGGTGAAATGGGTTTTAGGAAGAGGCCGGACAAAAATTTTAGAGTGATTGCCATGAGTTCTGGTTCACTATATTATTGTAAGATTTTAACGTATCACCACCTGGTGATTGCTAATGACATTTAAAGAGAGAGATAATGATGCCTGGTCATTTCCAAGTTACTCAATGAGCAACTAAGTACTGAACATTCTCATCTTTGGAAGCTTCAGCCAGATAAAATGATAAAAATGGAGAAACCACACTTCAAATTTTGAATTTCGATCTTTTCCTGAGCTGCCAATATACAGTATAATATTTTCTCGGTTCTCCATCACTGCAATGAGCCACTGCTCCCAATCAGTCATATGATCACAGAGGTAAACAACTGATAATCTTTAAAAACTGTGCTGCTGAGCTGGGATGTTCTGCAGGTGAGGCACATTTGCTGCTTTTTTTTTTTTTTTTTTTTTTTTTTTTTTTTTTTTTTTTTTTTTTTTGCTTGTTGTTTTTAATTCACAATGGGTTCTTGGCAAAATGCTTCACTGTGACATGTAAAGGAGCATCTACATTTTTACCATGGTATAGGAGAATCTAGAACCAAGGGGATTCTTGAAATAATCAGCATCTCCTGGGAGGTCACATAACATTGCCACCTGCTTTCACAGTGAGAGTTTTCCATGGAGGGCATTCTGGGAAGTGGGGCACAACCAAAAAGCTGAAAGGGAGTCCAAACTGAGGCTGCACATAGTGCAAGGAGGGTGTCAAGCTGAGACTAGAATAAGGAAGCAAATGCCAAGGGAACAAGATTTATTTATGTACTGTATGAAAAACCTTATAAAGTAATGCAAGAACAACTGGAAACCAAGAAGGGGTTTTGGGCAAGGCCCGAAGTGTAGCTGAACTTTTTCTGTGTCCCACCTGGCCCGCAGTTGAGACAAATCTTTCCCACTCATGTCCCCCAAGTAAACACACAGAGGCTTATATTAATTAAAACTGTCCAGCCATTAGCTCAGGCCTACCACTGATTAGCTCTTACACTCAAACTCAGCCCATTTCTGTTAATCTATATGTCGCCACATTTTCCATGGCTTTACCTGTGTGCCATTGCATGCTGGTGCCTGGACTGTGGGCTAGCATTTCCTGGCTCAGCCTTCCTTTCCCAGAATTCTCCTTGCCTGTTTATCCCTCCTATACTTCCTGCCTGACTACTGGCCAATCAGCTTTTTATTTATCAACCAATCAGAGCAACACATTCACAGCATACAGAACATCCCACAGCAAGAAAGCCTTCTGTACCACTGAGATGACTCTGGAGGCAGGACATGCTCTGGGAACACTGGCTTAGGACTGGCATCAGGAACACCAGAAGAAACTACTTATAAAGGGGTAGGGTAGCTCAGTGTAAAACACACACACACACACACACACACACACGCATGCACGCATGCATACACATGTGCTCCCACACATACATACACACAAATATATGCAGGTACAGCAATATGTACACATGACCTACCAAACCAAAATAGCTCTTTGTAGTTTGTCCTTCTGTGCTTTCTATTGCTGTGATAAAACACTGACCATGAACAACTTGGGGAAGGAAAATGTTGATTCCCGCTTACAATCATCACTGAGGGAACCCAAGGCAAGAAACTCAAGCAGTAGGCAAGAACTGAAGCCAAGAACCAGAACCAATGCTGCTTACTGGCTTGTTCGTCATGGCTTAGCCAATTTGCATTTTTATCACTTGCTTGAGGATGACACTGCCCACGGTGGGGTCACTCTCACATCAGTCATTAATCAAGAACTACCTTCACCCCCAATGGGCCAATGTGATGGAGGCATCTTTTTCCAGTGTGGTTCCCTTTTCTTTTTGCCAGATGACTCCAGCTTGTGTTGCGATGACAAGAAACTAACCAGCACATAGTTCAAAAGAAAGTCAAATAGGGCCTAAACTGACTGATGTGGGAAAAGATCTTCCTTAGCCTTTTAAATGAAGAGTGAGAATAAAGCAATGGAGGCTCCCCCCCCCAGCTGCTCCATCTGGGCAATTGGGGCTGGTGATGCCACTCACCACATAGAAAACATCTGAGGAAATGGATCTGGGGAACATTTATTAAATTGGATCTCAAATAAAAATTAACCAGAACTTTTTAGGTTTCCTTGTTTCTATCACTTATATAAATATCTCCAAATATTGTTCTCAGAGACATTCACCCAGATTCTAATGAGGTAACAGGAAAATTGTACTGTGCTGGCAAAATCCAGGTAGACTAATTCTAAAGTAAGATGTTCAGTTAATTCTACATCACGTATGTGTGGAAAGGTTCCACAAATCTGAAACTCAGGAGACAGTTCTAGAATAGCTGCAGAAGATGACAGTTTTCAGTATTTGTAGTCCCAGGGGATTTTTGCTCCTGGATTTAATTTAAAGCCATCAGCAATCTCACCAGCTATGAAGCCTGTAAGTTACAATAATGACTGGCCTTCCAAGATATACCCATGGGTGCTATAGTGGCACAGACATTATGAGGTAATAAACTGTTTTATTTATAGATGTAAGGGCAACTGTACAGGAGGAAGCACAAGCCTGGTACTGTAAATCTGGCCAAGAACTCATGGTTGGGGAACTCCCAGGCTGCAGGAGGAACCTAGTACTATTATTCTACCTAAGTAGATATAGTATCAAACTGCCCTCTAAATTTCTTTCTCTCTATCCCTAGAATAGTGCAGGTCTCAGACCTCATCAGAAAAGTCTGTTTTTATAATGGATGGTGGTTAATGTATGTCTTAGGGTTTCTATTGCTGTATAGAGACACCATGACCATGGCAATGCTTACAAAGAAAAAGCATTTAGTTGAGATGACTTACATTTTCAGAGGTTGAGTCTATTATCATCATGATGGACATGGCAGCATGCAGGCAGACATAGTGCTGGAGAAGTGGTTGAGAGTCCTACGTCTCATAGGCAATAGGAAGTGTCCTCTGACATGAGGCAGTATCTTGAGCGTAACTGAGACCTCAAAGCCTACCTTTGCAGTGACACACTTCCTCCAACAAGGCCACACCTACTCCAACAAGGCCACACCTTCTTATAGTGACACTCCCTTTGGCAGCCATTTCCTTTCAAACCACCACAATGCAGAAACTCACAACTAATCAAATAAATAAATAAATGAGAGAATACATAGAGAGTAAATGTCCATGGGATGCTCACGCACAAATGGGACGTCTGTATTAACCTCACCTCAAGTCTGAGATACCATTGTAGAAGTGGCAGAAAGACTGGAAGACCTAGAGGTCTGTACCAGAACAGAATAATATCTTCTAGACTTGTCATCCAAACATCTGCACTCATGGATTCACCACAGCTGTGGTTGCCTCCACAAGACCTGCACAAGATCAGGCCAGTCAACATTGTACAATGGCGGGAGATGGAACTCATGAGGCCCACTCCTCATGAAGGACCTATTGGCAGCTAATGACTGACTTCTGAGAAAGGAGGAGTCAATTTTCTTTAAATATGTGTCCCCAGTAAGTCAACCATGCTCCAGTAGAAGGCCTCTATCCCCTAAGTATATGGACAGCACAATTGGAGCAATTAGGTTCCTTATGACAAAAATGACAGAAATTCCAATGAAGAGGAGTGAGGATGTAAGGGGTGAATCTGTGAGGATTTATTGGCATGAATAGGGAGTGAATATCAAGATATATAGTGAGAAATTGTCAAATAATTAATTATTGCATTTTAAATTTTTATTGCATTGTTTACTTGTATGTTTATTTAAGTGTGTGTGTGTGTGTGTGTGTGTGTGTGTGTGTGTGTGTGTGTGTGCCATAGTGTGTATGGAGGTAAAAGGACAACTTGCTAAAGTTGGTTCTCTCTCATGTGAGTCCTTTGGGTTGAACTCTCGTCACCAGCACTTGTGACAGATTCTTTTGCCCACTGTTGCTCCTGGATTTTAAACACATAAACCTGCTATATGGGCTAGAGGCATATCTTAGTGCTAGGAGGTGTGCTTAATATTCATAGAGTCTTGTGATTCACTCTCCAATACATACCCCCCCAACACTCCCCCCCCCCCACACACGGTTATTGACAAAAATCAGTCACTATGGCACAACTTGATGCTGTAGGGACAAGAAAGAGAATTCTCTGACACTTGCCTCCTTAGTTGTATGTTTCCCGGCACAGCCTGTTGCTCTTGCTCCAGTGAATATCATCAAAACATGGAGGAGACACACAACAACTCTTTTCTTCCTTCTCAGCTTTGAAATAGTCCCTGACTCCCATTAACCTTGAATTTCCATCACAAGCACCCACACAGCATTTGAAAAATAAAGGTATTTATTTTTGTGCAACTGTCTGGGGTAAATTGGCAGTAAATTGGAGGTGAAAAGAAGGGAGACACTGAGGCAGGGCAGATGGAGTGCAGTGTGCTGAGAGTCTGCTGAGAGAAAGAGCTCCAGAGGAATGCCTGGCACCATCCAGTACCACAGCATGGGGCATCCCTGGACACACCCTCACTTGTGAGATTCAGAGTCCTGTGGGAAGATGCCATTACTCAGGTGCCAAAGTACTCTCTGAGCAAGAAAAAAAAAAAACTGTTTATGAGTCATCACTTCAGGGAGCAAGACAGAGAGCAGATTTCATGCAAGATTGTGATGAGTGTGCACTGTGGACTTCAAGCAGCAGTGGTGTGGAGAGAGATTGAATTTTAGAGGCAGAAGCTCGGTCATGCAAATAAGGCCAGTTCTGATTGGCTGACTCACAAAGACGGCCCTCAAGTGAAGATACTGCCAAAAGGCTGTTTTTCAGAAACAGCTCCGCCATTGATTGTCTAGGTTTCAAAAGTTTGATTGCTTGAGCTCATTGTCATTGATCAATGAAACATGTTTGCCACCAGTTCCTAAGGTTACTATTGCCTTGGTCATGGAATCAATTTTCCCTAAGATGGTAGAAATATTCACCCTAAGAGTTAATTAGAACATGATGCTCCAAGATCCACTGGTCATGAGGTACATGAAGGGATTTGGACTCTTTATTGATATTTCCTGGGATTGGGCTAGAAGTAAGAAGATATTGGCAGAGGTGAAGTGTGCACAAGAGATCATCTCTAATCAGCATGTCGTGTAAGAGCATTATTAGGCTATGCGCCTGATCATTCTAATTAAATGTGTATTGATAAAAGTAAGTCACACTTAAAAAATACTCGATCACATTGTCTGTTTTTTTTAAGCCCTCTCTGCTTAGATTCTTCAAACACACAGTGTTCCTTACTGTTGCTTGCTTAGCTGTTTTAACAATGTGGTATGTCTTGTTTGTAAAATTATATTACCAAATGAGAAGACCTTCTAAGTTTGCATGGTTAGTATGCCAAGGGTATGCACATGGCCGTGTGGATTGTGAGGTCATAAGTCCTCAGTTGTTTCATAGTGGCTGCCCTGAGAAACTAAACGAAGTAGAATCAGGGACTCTCAGCCATGTGGTGCCATCATCGCTGAGCTCAACTTCTGTGATGACCCTGTCATCAGATCACCCTAGTCTCTTCAGGGAAGCCTCTTCAACCCCTCTCTGTCCCCCATCCATCACTATCCAAAATAAAAGAAAATCACAATTTCTGCATGAGACTTATTTCCACATATGTGGGCAATGAAGACAAATGCCCTGACATTTGAACCACTTTCGCACAGTCCTTGAACAACTGGTTCAGACTTCCACTTCGGCCACAACCCAAAATGATATCCATTTGCTTAGAACTCGGCAAATCATATTAACAGTTGGATTTTTTTTTTTGTGTTTTTATTTTTAACTTTTCAGTTGGCTGCTTCTATGCTAATGCAAAGACACAAACTTTATTGCTTCTCATTTGTTCCGATTGGCTTGAGGTCTCTGAAACCATCTCAGCAACTCCAGCAATGGGACTGTTGTTTTAGTCAATTTGATTCTCTCTGCCAGGAGGCCAGACTGGCACAGAACTGCTTGGTAACCACTCAGCTTGCCTAGGTTGCTAGGATGATGCCACTAAGAGTGGTTCTTCTGTTGAGTGAAATGTCAAGTATTCAGAAGCACCCATTTGCAATGGTACATTGAAGTTTTGGCCATCATGCCTCTCTCCTTCAGTTTCTCCTTTTGCATAATTATGGCATAATCTTAGGGGTGTGACGATGTGTCATAAAGGAGTTTATTCAAATAACTAGCTTTAGTTCTTTTGGTTTATGGTAACAAACCAACTAATTTACAAACTATAAAAATGTGATTCTCATCATCCTAAGACTAGGAAGTCCAATAGCAAGGCACCAAGAATCAGAAGATCCAGGGTCAGGTGTGGGTTTCCTCTCTTCCTTAAAGGGGATGGCTTCTGTATCCTCCCATGGCAAAGCACAATGCCAAAAACTTAACTCACATGCCTTCATGTTAATATCCACTATCCCACCACCACCTATCCACCCCAACCTTCTCTCAACTTCAACAGCCTTCCTGTGGCTTCTCTTCTTGCTTTTCTGACTCCTCTGGTCCCTCTCAGCCTCTCTTGCTGGCACTAAATATTCATGAGCCCAAATTATCAGACTTTTTTAATAGTGTGACCTTTCTCTCCAAATATATTCTTATAAAGATCTCCACTGTGTGAAGCAACTCACTCCTTACACTTTGGATGAGATGGACTGGGAGACCAGATCCTCCCTGATATCTGGTGAACATGAGTCACACTCATCATCTCAGCACTCTGAAGGACTAATTGCAAAGAACTAATGCCATGGACTCCAAGCAACATGAACAGATATATGAAAGTGGTGACATCAGTGACCAATACTAAGGTTTCTCAATCACTGTCGTCTTAATGACTAGTGTCAGGCTTCTGTTTATGGAATGCACTGGCTTTGAGAAAGTGTCCCTTAAGTCCACACTGAAGAAGTGCAACCTGGGCCAAGCTTTCAGAGCAGATAAATCCAAACTCCCTGAAGGATGAGGAAAGATTCCTTTCAAGAAGGAAAGAATTGATGAGGGGAAAGAAGTTAAATAAGAGAGATGCCAGAGAGAAGTATGGAAGGTAAAGAAGATACATTTAATAATAATTTTACTAAATCTCTGAGATGTCATTCAATGTATTTTGGTCAAATTTCCTCTCCTCCCAACTCTCATATCCACCCTCTCCACCCTAACCTCCATACCCACCTGAGTTTTCTTGATTTTTTTCTTCACTTAGTCTCCATTGGTGTTTTCCCACTACTCTCTGGATTGAGGCTTGCTCTGGAATAGACCTACCAGTAAAAATTCCTTTTAAAAATAAAATCATGGCGGCAGAGCATCTGGAAGGCAGTTTGGGGATCAAGGATATCCAAGGTGATGTTCTTAAGGATTTAGAGGATCTTGTCTGTCAGGCTTCTTAAGTGGTGAATGGTGAAAACTCCTCCCTTGACCCAATTGCTGAATAAACCTGCTTTAGAAGGACTTTCCTGTAGGTGAATTACCTTTAGAAAGTGCAAAGGGTTCAGTATCATATTCAGACAAGGAAAGGAGATGGGAGGACATTAGTCCTGGAGTGTCCTCTTGCAAATGATGAGTGTGGTTCCCAGCACCCAAGTTCAATTGCTCACCACTGCCTGTAATACCAGCTCCAGGGAAAAATCCAATCCCTCTGCCTTCTGTGGGCACCTGCACACAGGAGCACAGACCCACAAGCAGACACACACACACACACACACACACACACACACACACACACACACACACACACACAAGTTAAATTATATTAAAAACTAGTCTTCAAGGAACTGTAAGTCCTACATATTTGCAGAAAATAAAGTGAAGGATTAAGTGATCCTGAAGTCATTGTGTGAGAGTTTCCTCAAGTAGATTAATTTCTAAGGCCTAGGAGCCTCCAGCTGAAAAACATTGATTATATTATTATTTTATTAGTAGTACCTGTATATGAATGACAAAACTCAACTTCCTTCCTGGGAGGGTCAGTATGAACAAGGTTCTACATAAAGTATTCTCAGTGTTCCTTAAATTACACAAGGCAGCAAACTACTTTATGACTATCACAGCAGAAAGTTCATCATGATGCCACATATATTGAAATTTTTGCATTGAAGTAGAGTTGGGATCATATAAGTACTGAAAACTTACAAGCAGGAACTCTCCCAGCCCCATGGATTCTAGATGTCATATCTTTGAGCATCCCTTCCAAACCCCTGTACATTAGCTCCATTTTCTTATTACGGTGTATATAATTGACAATAGTTACAAGTCCCCATGACTTTTTGATTCCAGTAGCCACTATGGGTGGGTTTTTTTCTAGGCCACTTGAATCAAATTCGATAAAGGGGAGAGGTACATGAATTGATTGGAATGGGGTCTACACCTAGGCTATTATAATCAATCCAAGAAAATGGAGTCAATTACAAACAGGACCAGTTTGGATGTTGACATTTTTTTAGTAGGAAGAACAGACAGGAATGCAATAATCTGTATATAATCTATGTATAATTACCAAGTCCCTTGATTCTTTTGTCTGTATTGGCTGAATCATGTATATGTGGTTTGTGGAAGTACACTAAGATATTTCCAGAAGATGGCAGTTCAGCTTCTCTTAGTGTGGTGATGCAAGAGGAAACTGGAGAGAGAGCCTTCAGTTTTACATAAGTGGTCTCTTTCACTGATAGCAGTAACTTTGGGGGAACTCATGGATTTTATAATAGAATCTCAAATCTGTGACAGTTTTCCCACTGAGAATTTGTGTCACTGACATCATTCTCTGCAGTGAAAAGCATGTCATCTTTTCCATAATGCATGCATGCCTAAAAGGTTGTGTGTGAATCAAATTTTTATATTGGGAGACAGTTCTAATCTCAGTTTCTTCACTTATACAATAGAGGTGGGGGGAATCAAATTCTATTTCAAACTCACCAGGGAAGAATTATTTTACTTAAAGCGCCATGCTGTGAATTTTTTCTATAGTTGTAATACTGGTCCACTAATTGATCTGTTTTGGAAATTTGGATTTTCATCCATCAGGCTGCACTGAATCCACCTTTGAAAGTCAAACAGTGGCTTTAGAGAGAGTCTAAGTGCTAGAAACATAAAGGTAGTTATAAGCTAAATGCAAAACCTGGAACTCTAAGTTCCACTTAGCAATTTAAGTAAATTACATCAATTCAGGGATGATCATCAGTGATCCAAAGTGACTAAGTTCTCTTTTTCTTCAAGTTCTTTGCCTTTTAATGGTCCCTGCCTCTGTAAGTAACAAGCAAGAGTCTGATAACTCATTTCAAACCTCTGCTTAAAAGCCCCACTCTTCACCTTTGAAGGAATCGGTCTCATGAAGTTAAGTAAACAAATTGCAGATGGCAGACTACATTCATTCAGAAAACACGCTGATTAGTCAGCAAAATGGCATTTAACACCACAAAGAAGCCTAGAGCTGAGCTGCTATATCAAATCTTCAATGGAATCCAATATCCCCACCTGTGGGATGTCTAGAAATAACTAGCAATTGTGCCCCAAAATGCAATTACCAAAGGGAAGAATAAAAGATTAAGTCTCTTTTGTAAGGAATGGAATCATGGAAAGAGTTATTTCACCATAACCTGAGCACACTTGAAATGTAGTTTATCCTGCTTTAATGCCCAGTAATGGTCTAATTCTCTCCATTCTGCATGTGCTAAGGGCAAGAGGGCCTTATTATTTGCATTGAGAGATACATCACATCTCTTTCTCCTAGGCACTCATTGTTGACCAGCACTAAGACAGTGATTGCAAGTAAATATGACTAATGTTTGCTCCAAACAGTGAGCTTTCCAGTACTCTTCTTCATTATTACATATTAAAGAGTTATTACAGTAATAAAAACAACCTTTGTGAAAGAGAAATAATAATTGAGCAATAGTAGTCTAAACTTATGAGGAGTGGGACTAACGTTCTCAATAAAAGTATAAACATTTCATTGAATATCTTTGCATATGTGCATAGATAGAAATACTGCCCCTAGCATAGTGCTGAAGGATAGGAAACTGGGCCTCCATTAAAGGCAAATTTCCAATCCCTAAATCACTGCTTACAAATAACCTTCAGCAAATTGACTTTTCTGATGAACATTGACATGGTTAAACGACTCTCTCCCCCACTGGTTCTCTAATAGGCAGGGTATTAAAAGACATGGAGACTGTTCTTGAAGTCAACTAGGGACTTCTCATAGTGATAAAAGGACACTATGAACTTTGGGGGAATGAATTTGTTCTACTGCCTCCAACCCCTGCACAGAGTCACTTAAGGTCATCACAAGCTAATGCATATACACTCAGAGGCCTTCTGCCTTCTTTTACACACAAGATAGAAGAAATAATGAATTAGGCTAAAATAACCTAAGCAGATTCCAGAAAAGATGGTGTCTCCAATGCACAGGAATTGTTTGGCAGATAAGAAATCTAAAAGGTTCCATAATACAAAACTCATTTATGCCTAAGATAGAGGCCAGTATAGGTGGCAATGAGGTGAGATGCATACAAGAGATACATAGGTAGCCTCATTTCTACTTCCCCAATTCTATGGCCTTGGGAAGATCCTGTCATGTTTCAGACATTGAACTTTTCCCATACATACAATGTTTTAAATATGACTGCCAAGTTATCCTCTTGAACCAAAATGAAATGAATCCTGAGAAATAGGCCCTCATCAGCTACTAACTGATAGATACCATGGAGGATATTAAAAAAAAAAAAAAAACTTTACCATTTTCATAAACATAGGAATACTCTCTACATACAGAAAGATAGCATCTGGTAAACAAGTATGTATTACATTTCTACTATATATTTATTTGCATGTATATATGGATTTATTAACTCTGTTCTAGCTAGATACAGAATTCTATCCCTGTAATCAACAGCAGACCTCTAAAGAGGACTCAAAGTCTGTATTTCTCCACTCTGCCTGGCAGATCTCAGAAGGTCAAGGTTTTGTGTTGCCCTAGCAACAGCAGATAGCATCACTACTACCTGAAGCTGCCCAGGGGGCTCTGCAGCATTGTAAGTGGTTATGATGTTATTCTAGTTGCTGGGGGAAACATGCAATCCTGCATCAAGGCAGATGGATAACCATGAAGTCCGTTTTCCAACTATCTTGCTTCTAACAGTCTATACTAAAAAAGGCCTTCATGACTAGATTACATAAATTCTATGAACAGCTGGAATCTTGAAGAGTGATTAGTAGTGGCTTGCCTTTTCAAAAATCTCTTAAACAATTCACCTTTACCTCCTTAAATACAGTGCTTATCTAATATATATATATATATATATATATATATATATATATATATATATATATATATATATATATGTTTCATTTTAAGTGGAATTGTCACCCATACCAAAATATGCCTGAGTAACTCTTCTAATTCTTCCTCAGAGACTCCCACCTCCTAATCAAGCCTACAGATATTTTAGGTTGTTCTCTATTGTATGTGCAAGAGAGGAAAAGAAGGAAATACCTTAAGATAATATTGGATATTTAAAAACAAATTCTTAAAATCAGAATTCCTGTTCTCCATCTGAGTCATCCCTGACTGGTTCTCTTTTAAAATGCATCCTCTGTCTTTCTTATAAGCAAGGGTTTTAAAATTCAAATGTTCATGAACATCAGCTTTATTAAAATTAGGGCTTGGGGAAATGGCTTGGAAAGGGAGAAGAGAATATTACCCAACCATTTAAAAGATGCTAATTAATGAAGTTCTAAAGCCCAGAGAGGGCATTTGATACAGTGCGGCTTTCTCTACCAAAGAGGAATGGAACTCATCTAAAAACAAAAAGGGAACCCAGAATAAAATAAAATTGAAGAAGATTAACCCAAATCTTTCCCCAGGAGCTGGAATAGACCTCAGGAGTTTTGTTATAATACCAGAACTTGTTTTTATCTGCTTGTGAACTGAACACATTAACCTTTTCTGGTCCCAACTCCACGTTGGCCTTTAAACCATTAAGGAACTGCCTGGAATATGCAAAAGTAGGGATTTTGCCCTCTGGACATAAATCACCTGTGTGTCCTCCTCAATAATCACATACTTAGCCCTGGTTAAAACAGGTAATGAGGAAAAGGTACCCAGACAGATGACTCCAGTCTGCCTCCTGTCCAGAAACTCACCCCGCTTTAAATACGAGGCGAGAGTCTCTTTTCCTTTCTCAACCTTTCTTGTCCCGTACATCTACTGCATCATAGGATTTGGAGCTGGTGACAATATATCTCTTTCTGTGTGTTAAACATCAGTAGACCCTTTCAAAAAGCCTGTGGTTAATCTTGTATCAACTTGCCAGTGTTTCCCATGATAAACAGAATACATTATGTTTGATTTTATCTTTTTATGACTGCACATTGATGGACCTTTCTCCAATATTCTCTACAAATCTCAACCTCTCTTCCTCCCTCCCTCCCTCTCCCTCTCCCTCTCCCTCTCCCTCTCCCTCTCCCTCCCTCCCTCTCCCCCTCCCTCCCTCCCTCCCTCCCCCTCTCTCTCTTTCTCTCTCTCTCAATATTGCTGTGAGCCAAAAATTGAAAATCTCTACAGAGTGAAAAAAATAGATTCCTTGGCACAGAACTAAATAAGTACCTCCAGCTTTGTAACAGAAAATCATTTTCTGGAACCTAATAATGATTTCAAAATACTGAGATAGCAATCGGATGATCCATTTGTAGTCTAACGAAAGTGTTCTGATAGAAGAAGGCTTAGTTTTTGAAGGACATGGTCCAAGGAGGAAGTAAGGAAAAGATATCTCAGTTTGGAGGTCAATGTCAGGACTACAAAAATGGGGTTTCGAAGAGCAGATGTGATAAGTCTGCTGTTTTGTAAATACCCAAACAGTCTCCCTGTCATACTGTGCCTGCTCAGATCTTAGATCTTGCAGCTATGAAAGTCCAGGGGTAGCATGAATATAATTGTCCCTAATGCCCTTGTATGTGGTATTCTATATTCTAGGATGCTCTTCCTTTTTTCTCTCACTCATTTGTCCTTTGGTGATAAAATAACATTATTGAAAAAAACTAACCTTGTGTCAGGCAACTTGCTAAAGTGCTTTATATACCTCATTCATATCATTCATGTTCATACCAATCATGAGAAGTATGTTTTCTGTTTCCTGCTTTTAGATGAAGGTCTGAGTCTTGGAGAAGTCAAATTACAGGCACAAGGGCATATAGGTTATGAACAGTAGAGAAGGGACCTATCCATTTAAAGCTAATGTTCTTGCTCACCATAGCAGCTGCTGTTCAAAGGTTACTTCTGTTATTAAAAAACAAAACAAAACAAAACAAAAATCCTACCTCACCAGAAAGGATGGATTTCTTCTCACTCAAATATCTGGAGAAGCTCGAGAAGCTTCTCACAGAGTATGTATCATGAAATACTGCAATTAGTGGAAATACTTTAAGTGTTTACCTCTCCATCAAAGTGCCTTATGTATAGCAGCAATGATTAAAGTAAGGTTTTATATACCTGCCACAGAAATTTCCTGGAATCTAGCAATTCCTTATAAGGAGGTCTAAATGAGTAAATAAATGCCAAAGCCAGGCAGCAAAGCCCTTGGGTTCTTTGGATGCAGAGTTCTAGACCTTCCTTTTCAGCTGATGGGATGAAGATAAGGTTCTTTCCCTTCACTGAGTGGGAAAGGAGAGTGTGCTAGAAGCAGAGTCAGGGAGAGCCCAAGGGACCTGTCTCCCATACCCAACTTAGCACTGCACTACACCTTCATGGCCAAAGGGGGAGAGGCAGGCTGGGTTGACACCTGTACTCCTAAGGGTGGACTATAGCTGAGAGACAATAAGTTCTTAAAATTTCCATCTCAAAGGCCCTGTAGAAAGGTGAATGTTGTATTATGCTGTAGCAGAAGCCTTCTCTACACTGGGAAAACTGTAAATCTTAAAATGTCTGTTGTGGCTTGGATCTAAATGTCCCTCATAGTCTCATCTTTTCAGTACTTAGTTCTCAGCTCATGGAACCATTCAGAAGTCTGGTGAGCCTTCAGAAGGGGATACAGGCTAGCTGAAATAGGTCAGGGGGAATGGCCTTTGAAGGTTTAACCTGGTCCTCCTTTGTGTCTTTCTCTCTCTGATCCCCTGCCCACAGTGTGGACAGATACTGTAGAGCTCTCCACTAGTAACTGAGCTACAACTCCCTGGATTCCTGCCCAGGGGACAGAGCCCTCTGAAGCCATGATTCAAAATGAACCCATTCTCCCTTAAGTTGTTTCTGTCAAGAAAATTTGCTCACAGCATCACAAAAGTAGCTAACATACCTTTCTAGTTTAGCCAGTAATCTAGAAGGGAGAGATAGTGACTAAGGGGAGTTTGTGTGGGTAGCAAGCAGAACAGTCACCATCTTCAGACTGCTGTGTAGTATAGGCATAACAGTACCATTTGTGACTATCTTCTCTTATGAGCACAATTGAATATTCAACAGCTCACAGGCTGCTAAGGATCATGCAGGACAGCCTCTGTGCTGATTAAAGGGGCATTAACATAGTTATCTCCTCGGAGGCATGTGATGTTTCTTTGTCACATGCTTCTATAAGCTACAGCACAACAGAAACGAGAAAAAGTAAGAAGAATGTGGTATATGAGTTAATGTGAAGATGCTTGAAAGCAATGGTAAGTATACCATACCCAGGAACCCTAAGATTGTTTAGTGATACTCACTCTCTTGTACCTGGAAACTATTGCGCATGCATAGGAAGCACTATGCATGTTGGTATGATGCATCTGATAGTCCCTGTTGAAGATTAAAAGGATGATCTGACAGATAAACACAAAACACAATGGAGTTAGTAGATGGTAAAATACTTAAGAGTGAAGGAAAAAATTACATATCCCTTAGTGGGAACATTAGAGTCTGTGGTCCTTGGTGAAATGATGAGCCTGTTCTTCTGAAGTATCAGAACAAAGTCAGCTTCTCCACAGCTTCTTCCTGCAAAGGTTAGAGAGGTTACCATCAAGTTCCAGAATCCAGAAGGCAATTAACAGTAATGCAGGCTAACCCTCCTATTTCATGAAGCCCAAAGAGGCCAATGCAACACTTTCTCTAAAAGGATCTGCACTAAGCCCACCACTCTAATCAGCTGATGATAAAAAGCAACCTAAATTAGACAAATTCAATGTTAGAGAGTATCTCTAGAGCTGAGTAATAAGAGCAAACCTATAGAAAATGGCTTTAACTTTATCATCTGTTCAAGTATCACACTTACATGACAGGCAAATGCAATGTTTGCATTTTTCTCCAGGCTGTGGGCAGTGTCATCATAACTGAACATAATCCTTCTGAGTCTGGCACAAGTTGGAGAAAAGAGAGCAAGAGAAAGCAATTTCAAAAGAAGACAACACTTGAGAGAAGTAACGATCTCCGGGATCATACATGATAAATGACACCCTAGGATGAATGTGTCCCAACCATTGCAGATTTCAATTCCTGGGCTAAAAGGTATATGTTGTCAGTAACTTCAGACCCATTAAGAAAGTTACAAAACTTTCTGTCCCTAGTTCTACTAATATGTAAAATAAGTATACAACTATAAATACACTGTGAGATAAGATAAACTGGAAACTGAAAATAAAGCCTGGGAACTGTAAAATGGCATCAAAATATTAAGGCTCATGAGGAAAAGGAAGCAAAGATGAAGAAAAGAGCAACAGAGGGAGAATTGGCCTTCCTCTGAGAAGGTGTGATGTGGTCAATGTTTCTTAAGGTACTAGAGAAGTATGAATTGCAGAAGCCTGGGGAAATGCGTTTGCATTAAGTCAGTGATGGACTTAATTATACAGATTTCATTGTGTGTGCATAATACGTACAATATTATATAACAACACTGTAATTATGTTATTGGGTAATGTCAATGTTAATTGAAATGTTACTGTCACCTTTGGTGTTTTGAGCTGTCGTATTCTATACTTATAAAAAATGGTTCAGGAGAAATAATGATAAAGAGCCCACACTGATATGTGGAAAAAAGTCACTTGGATGGCATTACCTTTTTACAATAAGATACTTTAGGGAAAGATGAATGTGTGAATGGATTGAAGCATGACAAGATAGATTAAGAACATAAAGACTGATACAGAGATTGATTCAATTCAATTAGATAGATAGATAGATAGATAGATAGATAGATAGATAGATAGATAGATAGATAGATAGATAGATAGATGGGTGGGTGGATGGATGGGTGGGGTGTATGTGTGTGTGTGGGTGGGTGGGTAGGTAGAGTGTCAAGTACTTGCCTTCTGGTTCTGTTTACTTAACTACTTTTAATAGAAGAGCTTCTTTGTTTAATTTAGTTTTTGGAATGTATATGTTTGTACAAAATGTGTGAATGTGCATGCTCATGTATGTAGGTACAAGTGTACAAGTATCACAGCACAGGTTTGAAGGTCGGTGAACAACTTTTGGGTTATCAGTCATCATTTTAATACCTATTTTGTGACAGGGTTACTTCACCACCAACCTAGCTGGTGTGGGAGTTTCTGACATCCTCCTCTCTCTGTCTCCCATTTCCCAAAGGCACCCTAGGATTGCAAATGCTTGTGGATACTGTATTATTGCCTACTAATCAAACTCAAGCCATATATGGCAGGGTGAGAGCAGGGAGTTTCTGAAAGGAGGTGTCTCCTCAAAGGTAAGGTTTTTAAAATTATGCCTGGTAAAGAATGACTTGCAGATAAGCTTTTGGTTATCTAGGTTTAAATGGCTCCTACAAAGTTACTGATTCAGTTTGCCATGTTGAGACTTGTGTGCAGGTCTGTTAGATCCCAAAGTCTGAAGTCTTCTACTGAAAAATGCTTTCTCATGATAGTCCTAAAGTTGAGAAGAAATGTAGACTTTATAAATTTAGTGAGAATTTTTTAACTATCCATACTACTGAACATTGTACTCTAGGTTTCAAGGAAAAGGAGAAATAAAAAAAATAGGGAATATTATTAAATTTCCTATGTCAGCAAAGTTCAATTTCCATTCATAATTAACAAAATTATTGATTGTGTTCATGTTCTATCTTAAAATATGTCCAATTTCATCTTGTGAGCTACATAGTTTATAGTAAACCTAGGAGTTGTAGGCTTATTACTCCTAAAGTATGTTTAGGTGTGTGTGTATATACATACATGTATATGTGTATGCTTTTTAATTGAGTGTGGTACTGGAGAGAGTGTTCATTGAATAAAAGGTTTGCCATTCAAGAATGGGTACCAGAGCTCAGATCTCCGTAACTATGTAACTGTATGGGACCCATCTATAATCCAAAACTTGGAAAGTAGGAATAAGGGGTCCTCCTCTAGGAGACTTGCTAGCTAGACCAGATAAATCAGAGACTCTGCATCACCTTGTTCAGGTAAAGAATGGTCAAGAAAGGCTTCTAGTACAAGCCTTGTGCTTCTGCAGGCCCAGACACACAGGTGCACCACCTCATGTGCCAACATTCATATACACATGCACGTAGGCACTTTGCATACGTGTGTTTGTCAACTTTATGATAACTTGACACAAACTAGAGTTATTTTAGAAGGAACCTCTAGTGAGGAAATGTCACCACTAGAATAGCCCAATTGACAGATTTATGTTGGAGAGCCCAGGTCACTGTGGGTGGTACCACCCCTGAGCTGGTGGTCCCAGTTGCTATAAGAAAGCCAGCTGATTAAGAGGAACAAACCACTAAGCAGCACTCCTCCATGACCTGCCTCAGTTCTTGCTTCCAGGCTTATGCTTGAATCCCTGCCCTGACTTCCCTCAGTAATGGGCTATGACATGGAACTCGGAGCTAAAATGAACTCTGTCCTCCTCACAATGACTTTGGCTATCATTTGACTTTTATCACAGTAATAGAAACCCTAAGATAATGCACCTACACAGCCCTTCTCCTAAGTTACTAAAAAGGTAGCATTTTACGTTTCAGCTCATACCATCTGTGAACATGGTGGCTCCTGATATCTATCTGCTCTTATGTCCTCTACAAGCTCAACCTATCTTCCCCCATCTGCTCATCTCTTCTTACATAAGTGACAAGGGGACTAAGCAGTATGGTTGTTGATAGCACCATGACAATAAAAATAAACAACTGCATTGCACAATTTACCATAAATTCTGTTTGCCTGTGGCTGGTTTCATTCAGAGCTATGTGCCTGGTTATTGGCTGTGCTGATTTGGGGTTTGTCCTGTGAGTCCTAACAAACCAAAGGCAGCCAGTTGGTTTGCCTGGATCTTATTGTTTCCCTGACTATCAGCCTTAATTCTGCACAAAGCATCACTTGCCTTGTTCCATTTTCATGTTTAAATGCCTTTTTTTAAAATTTTCTCATCCTGGAAGTTAAAACTGCAATTTCACAGCATGCACTATACAATATTCATGACCTAACAGGAGGGTGAGCACAGGATGGAGTTATAGTCACCACTTGGATGCTAAGTAACTGTGAGCTTGACTTGGGTATTAACTGCTCAGAACCTCAGCTCCTTGTGTCCAAATGCAAAGTTGGAAGGAATCAGTTAAGAAGCTTTATGATATTCATAAGTAGCTCAGAAGTTACCCTGTTTCTCCTTCTCTTATCTAAAAACAACTTGATCTCTATTGCACAGAATATCTTATTAATTCCTGTTTTATTTTCAGCCCAGGGGCTTTCCACACTAAGAATTCTTCCTTCCTTTACCTTTATTGCTTCAGTGGTAATTACATTGAGCACCTTCCTCTGAGCACAAAACATCCTGGCCATCTATAGCCACAGTGTTACACTCATCGAGCAGGGGAAACGGCAGTGCCAAACTGCACCCAAACCTCTCTGTGTTCACACTGGTCCAATCACATGGGGAGTTTCCTGTTGCTCAATTAAACTAAAGATGCTAATCCAAGAGCTAGTCCCTCTTATTGTATTCATTTAAAACCTTTAGTTTTTTATTTCAGTCAACAAAGCAGTGGGCTTCATTGTGATATGTTCATACATGTACATAGTCATATTTGGTTCCCATTTGTCCTTCCATGACACCCTGTCTGAAAGATTCTTCCCCCAAATCACCTCCTTTCTGCTTTCTTTTCACATATATTCCATTATTCCTGGTGTCCTCCTCTCTTCTCCCTTTAGACCTCTTCTCTCCTTCCTAAAATCCCCTTTCTACTTTGATGTTATAAACACAAAAACACACACGCACATAAGTATATGGGTGTATGTATATTATACACACATACATATATGTGTACATACCCATGTATACATATATGTGTAAGTTTAAATTGGCTCCACATTTGTGAAAAAGCATGCAATACTCATCTTTCTGAGTCTGATTTCTTCACTTAACATATGGATCTCTAGTTTCTTCCATTATTCTGCATATATTATAATTTTCTTTTTCTTTGTGACTGAAGAAAATTCCACTGTGTGTTTGTAGCACATTTTCTTTGTCCTTTCATCTATTGTGAACACCTCGGTTTATTCCACATCATGGCTATTGTAATTACTGGAGCCATAAACATAGACATGCCACCTCTCTGTGAGCTGGTCCTTTCCCGGTGCTCTTCTAGCACATATCTCTAGCCCTACATCTCCCATGCAATGTGTTCCAGTCATACAGCCAACATGCTACTAAGTTTCTTTACATGAGTAAAAGATGTTTAGAACCTATACACTGACCACACCTTCCCCAAACGGCTCCTCTTGAGATATTTTCAAATGTACCAGCGATATTGTAATCTCTGTGATAACTCAGGCATGTGTATTCCACTTTTGCCTCTTAGACTATAATCCAAAAGCTCATTATTCTGGCAAGCCTTAAAAGAAAACGTAGCAGAGATGGTCATTTCACTTCTTTGCAGTTACCACCTGAATCCAAAGCCCGGAAAGCCACCCTTTGTGGTACTGAGTGTAGATAGGATATGCTGGAGGTCAACAGGAGGCTCATGCATTGGAGACCACCCAGGGTTACATATTTGCAGGGCCTGCTGGCCCATGCCTGTAGTTCCAACTACTTGGGAGACTGAAGTAGGAGGATCACTTGAGGCTAGAAGTTCTGGTTTATCGTATGCTATGCTAATCTGGTATCTGTACTAAATTCAGCAGCAATATGGTGATCTATAGCTATTGGGGGACTTCCAGACTGTCTAAAGAGAGATGGATGGACTCAGACCAGAAATGAACGGGCCAAAGTCCAGAAGCTCTTACTAGGAGTTTAATTTCCTTACGTCTGTTTTGTGTCACTACAGTCCAATTTCCACAGGGCAGAAAAATGTTTATAAATCCTAATCATCACCTCCAAAAGTTCTTCCTAAAAGCTCTGTGCCTGGTTGTTGTTCCTGCCTTGTGTCCAACCACCCCTTTCAGATGAGTGGTATTCCATGGGTACCCTCCTTCCTCCTGCTCCTCAAACACCTTAGGTGAACCACGACCTGGTAGAAATGGCACTTTCTTGATCTATGCTGACATGGGGCCCTCTGTCTCATTTACATACTCCACCCTCACCATTCAAGGCACCAAATGTGGTCTTCTTGGTGCCATAAACCCCATCCAAGGACTGAGGAATCTGAAGGCAGACATCCACGGCTGGGCCCCTGGTGGAGCACTGGGAGTCTAATTAGTGAGTAAGAAGAGGATTTATATGAGCGAGAATTGTTGAAGCCAAGGTTGGATAAAGCACCGGGACAAATAACCAAATGAATGGAAGCACAGGATCTATGAACCAAAGGCTGAGGGGCCCCCAACTGGATCAGGCCACCTGAACGGGTGAGACAGTCATTTGGCTTGATCTGTTTGGGAGGCAGCTGTGCATTGGTGCCAGGTCCTGGACTCGTTGCATGAGTTGGCTGTTTGAATCCTGGGACTTATGCAGGGACACTTGGCTCGGTCTGGGAGGGGGGAATGGACCTGCCTGGACTGAGTCTACCAGGTCAACCCCGGTCCTCGGGGGAGACCTTGATCTGGAGGAGGTGGGAATGGGGGGTGGGCTGGGGGGAGGGGTGGGTGAGAGGGGGAGAACAGGGGATTCTGTGGCTATTATGTTGAACTGAATGGTGTTGTAAAATAATAATAATAATAATAATAATAAAAAAACCAAAAAAGAAAAAAAAAAAAAAAAGACTGCCTTTCCTAAGGGCCTCAAGTGCTTCCTGTGTCTCTTGATGACCTTATCCTGTTTTATTTCTCAAAAAATTTATTAATACCTGTACTTCAGGTTGTTGTTCATTGTTTTTCCTCTTTCTTTTCATAAAAGTTCTGCGAAGACCAATATCTGTTTTATCCTGTTCATTCTTTATTCAATGTTTAACAAAGGATTTGCACCTAGAAGGTGTTATATGTTTGTTCAATGAATGCATGAATGAATGATTGAGTGAGTGAGTGAGTGAATGAGTACAATTCAGTGGAATGTGCTTGAGCTTTAGCAAAACTATCTGATCACTACTATCTCGACACTTTCCCTAAAAGCTGAATATAGATTGTTTTTTAAATCACAAGTAAAAATTCCCTATGCAGATTCTTTTCAACCTCTCCTAAGGTATTACTTAGATCACTTAACCTAACTTTTACTTGTTCTGAGGTGCCAACTAAACTCAAGCCTCTGAAAACCCCACTTGTAAACTTAATCATTTCTTTTCTGGTTTCACCAGCAGAGAGCCTTAGAGGAGAAGGGAGGTGAGGGCATTGGAAGAGAGTGTCCTGCTTTGCTTCCTGTTCCTAGGAAGCTTTCTCCAGCAATGGTTCTTCAATCTTGTAGATGCAAGTAATCCCATATGTGGTGCCCTCTGCCCCCACATACTGTTTTCACACACGTGCACACCCACCTCCACATATATGAACACATACCTTCATACACACACAACAACACACATAACACACCCACCTCTGTACACACTTAAACTTCCACACATATGAAAACCTACCTCCATACACACACACACACCTACATACATACATATACCCCCTCCATACACACTCAAGCCTTTACACACATGCACACCCACCTCCACATATATGAACACATACCTTCATACACACACAACACACGTAACACACCCACCTTTGTACACACTCAAATCTCCACACATATGAAAACCTACCTTCACACACACACACACCTACACACATACATATACCACCTCCATACACATTCAAGCCTTCACACACATGTACACCCACCTACACACACACACACACACAGAGCGAGAGAGAGTGAGAGAGAGAGAGAGAGAGAGAGAGAGAGAGAGAGAGAGAGAGAGAGAGAGAGAGAGTACAAGAGTACATCTATCTTTTGCTTCCATGGCAAACTTCTTATAATTCTGTTTCAGCTACTTGCAGGCTCAGAACAACTCTGGACCCCCTGAACCAACTGGACTACCATGCCTCTTTGTATCTCTGGACTTTAGTTCCAAGCCTCTTGGTTCTAATGCTCTCTCCTTCTTCCTTTGTGTCTCCTACCTGGTAGTATCTGCTTTTTCGTGTTAGTGTATCCATGTAATCTCATGGAGCACTTTCGTCTTTTTACTCATCCAATACCTGTCTCCCCAAGTCTACATTATGTTCTGAATGTTAAAATAACTAGAGTGGTTTTTATTTGTTCTAATGGAGCACAGCTGATAGAGAAATGTACAATTTATTGCTTTGTACGTTGTCTCTCAGGGCATCTTTTATTGGCATAAAAAGCCAGGAAGCTTGTTTAGATTAGGAATTACCCCTCACTTAGTCCTCTGCCTACTGGAAGTGGTGCCCCTGTGTTGCAAGTAGTCAGTGCACATTTGATGACTGATGGTTATAAATCAAGAGATAAAGTTATTTCATCTCCTTATTTTAAGAAGCAGCATTTTTAAACCTTTAATCTTCAAGCCCTCCAGGAGAGGAAATTCCTCAAGTGTTTATTTTAATTGTAATATGTCTGCTTGTTAACTTGTGCCAGAATCAGCTTTCTGTCAAGAAGTGCTTCCCACATAGACCCGATGGCAAGGATTTGCACAAAGAAGAAATGCTTGAATCTGAGAAAAAAAAATAATGTATTTGAAAATATGCGATAGAACTTTTCTCCCAAATAAGTTCCTGCTGTTTTCAAATAATTCAATTATTTGACTCATCTCAAGTTTAGTCCTTTATCTCTTTTTTTTTTTTTTTTTTTTTTTTTTATGGCCCTCATATATTTTTTTTATTATTATTATTATTATTATTATTATTATTTTATAACACCATTCAGTTCAACATAATAGCCACAGAATCCCCTGTTCTCCCCCTCTCGCCCACCCCTCCCCCCAGCCCACCCCCCATTCCCACCTCCTCCAGATCAAGGTCTCCCCCAAATGCAAATCAAAACAACTCTGAGATACCACCTTACGCCTGTCAGAGTGGCTAAGATCAAAAACACTGAAGACACTTTATGCTGGAGAGGATGTGGAACTAGGGGAACTCTCCTCCACTGCTGGTGGGAATGCAAGCTTGTACAACCACTTTGGAAATCAATATGGCGCTTTCTTAGAAAATTGGGAATCAATCTCCCCCAAGATCCAGCTATACCACTCCTGGGCATATACCCAAGAAATGCTCAATCATACCACAAGAGCACTTGCTCAGCTATGTTCATATCAGCATTGTTTGTAATAGCCAAAACCTGGAAACAACCTAGATGCCCTTCAACTGAAGAATGGATAAATAAATTGTGGCACATATACACAATGGAATACTACTCAGCAGAGAAAAACAACGACATCACACGGTTTGCAGGCAAATGGATGGATCTAGAAAAAATCATCCTGAGTGAGGTAACCCAGACTCAGAAAGACAAATATGGTATGTACTCACTCATAGGAAGATGCTAGATGTGGAGCAAGGATGACTAGACTGCTACTCACATCACCAGTGAGGCTACCTGGAAAACGGGACCCCAAAAAAAAGACACGGAGAAATGGACAAGATCTACATGAATAGCCTGGTCATGAGTGGGAACAATGAAGGGCGACAGTCGAGGGAAAGAGTGGGAGATCCTAGCTGGATCAAGAAAAGAGAGGGAGAACAAGGAATAGGAGACCATGGTAAATGAAGACCACATGAGAAGGTGAGAAGGGGAGGAAGCAGAGAGCTAGGGAGGCCCACGGAGATTCACAAAGATACCCCCTCAAAAGACTGCTGGCAATGGTCGCGAGACGGCAGGAACTGACCTACTCTGGTGATGGGATGGCCAGACACCCAAATAGTGGTGCCATAAACCCCATCCAAGGACTGAGGAATCTGAAGGCAGACATCCACGGCTGGGCCCCTGGTGGAGCACTGGGAGTCTAATTAGTGAGTAAGAAGAGGATTTATATGAGCGAGAATTGTTGAAGCCAAGGTTGGATAAAGCACCGGGACAAATAACCAAATGAATGGAAGCACAGGATCTATGAACCAAAGGCTGAGGGGCCCCCAACTGGATCAGGCCACCTGAACGGGTGAGACAGTCATTTGGCTTGATCTGTTTGGGAGGCAGCTGTGCATTGGTGCCAGGTCCTGGGCGCGTTGCATGAGTTGGCTGTTTGAATCCTGGGACTTACGCAGGGACACTTGGCTCGGTCTGGGAGGGGGGAATGGACCTGCCTGGACTTTATCTCTTTTTTTAACCTTAGGTGTGTGTGTGTGTGTGTGTGTGTGTGTGTGTGTGTGTGTGTGTGTGTGTGTGTGTGTGTACATGCATGCGTGCATAGGGATAAAGCTCTGTTTTACAACACATATGAAAAATTTCCCACAAATACAAATGGCTGAACCTATATCTTCCCACCAAAATTTAAGGCTTAAAACATAAACAAATATAATACTTTGGAGCTCAGTGGCATGCCATCCTTGCCTGTCTTAAAAATGGACAGAGTTCCCTAGCACTGATGTTCAATCCCTGTGATAGGAGAAGGAAGCACCTCAGAAGTACCAGAAAGTATGGACTTTCAGATGATTGTTCTCTACCCAGAATCCAAAGCACCAGTATGCACCAATTCATAGAGCTTTTTCCCAGTGTGCAATGGTCCAGCCTCCATGTCTAAATTATTTTCCTCTGTTAGCATTGGCTTGATCTGTTATAGAGCTACTCCGAACATATGTCTGCTTTAACCTTTCTTAATTATTATAATCCTCTATTATCTCTAATTCCAAGTAAGTATACAACAGTTCAATTCTGATACAGACTACCGAGGTTTGATGCAGGCTTTATCAATGAAGGGCTTCATCTCACATCACCTGATAGAAACTAGCCACAAACCCTGGTGCCCACTTGTACTTCTAACTCAATCTAAGTTGAGGGTTCCTAGTACTCCTTCCTCAGGTTATGTAATTCATTAGAACTATCATGAGCCTTGTGTTTATGCTTGTCATAAAGGATAGTTCAGTAAGAGCCAAATAGAAGATATACTATACAGAGTTCCCTGCCCTCTCCAGCCCACACTGTCTTCTCAGCAACAGAGGGCTGCAAACAGAGCTAAACACTAACTCTCTCAACAACCCCATCCCGGTGACCCCAGCAGTGATTCAGCTCATTAGCATACACAAGGTACCCAATTCAGAATCAGGAAACCAATCCAAAACCCAAATATGTGTTTTACTTATTATACTTGAATTACAAAAGAGGCAGAAAAGCATGTATCTTGGAGATACATATTTAGTAGTCTCCATGTGATGGATCGGAAGCATGAAGCACATTGAAAGTTTCCAAACAAATGGAGATTGTTCTTATTTTTCCCTTATATCCATGCAGGACTGCTTCATTTCCTTACTTTATGAGTCACATCAGACATAGGGAATATGTCAGCGCCTTGTTTCATATCTTGGCACATGGGATACAGTGTGACAAAACTGGCTATCATTCCCCCTTCACAAGGTCACCAGTGATTTTTCTGTATTCATAAAATTAAAATCAGTCATGGGCCTTTACAGAACTACACTTCATGGAGCCTACTGTGCTGGTGGCTAGAGACTACCATCAATGATTCAGGATTTGGAAACAAACATTTAAGAACCTGGAACCTAACCTTCTAGAAAAGTCAATTTTTCTGTCACTCACTTCCCAAATAACCCAATATTCTGTACTAAATGAATAGGAAATGGGGATTCATATAAATATATAGATGGATACTTGTGCTCTACTCTACATTACTCTATAATGTGTAAAACAAAGGCTTATAGGCTGTACCTGGGCCCCCAGTGACTCCATTTTGAGTGCAGGAAGATTGTGAATCCTAATTATGCATGTAGACACTGTCACCCGTCTATCACCAACCATGAAGCATAAATTGACAAACTATTATCCCTACAGGTAGGAAAGTACTGCCTATAAACTCAAGGTAGATGATCATGCTAAAACCACATTTAAAAATAATATGGCCCAGGACTTAGTGAAACAGACTGATAAGGTATGAAACACCTTCATCTGACCCCCATAAAGTGAAAAACAACTAACACTGTGCTGACAGTTCTTCCACCAACATGTCTAATGTTTAATGTCTAATAATCTGACTGTCTAACGTCTGTGTCACGGGACCAACAGGCAGCAAACTCCCAGATACATTTTTGGCTTCAGACCAACATAGAACTCCTTTTACTTTTAAGAAGCATTTCATTGCACTTTTATTTATTTGTTTGTTTGTTTGTTTGTTTACATACATTTAGTGCGTGCGCATGCGCATGTGTGCACGCACACACACGCGCGTGCATGCACATGCACATACATGCGCATGCCTGTATGGAAATCAATGGACTATTTTTTTCAGAGTCTTTATTCCTTCTACAATGTAGGTCTTATTAATTGAACTAAGGCATGGTAGCATGGACCTTTACTTACTAAGCCTTCTTGCTGGAACCAGGTTTCCCCTTCTTGATGTGGCTCACTCAAATGACTGCCTGTCTTTCCATCTACCCATGTGTCTGTCTGGACTCCATATTTTACCTCGCCTCCACTGTCTTCTACCATACATATCTTGGAAGTTTGTGTGCTTAATGCTGAGACCTTACAGGTCAGCCCTGGGCCTCCAGCAGCTCTCTCACTGATTCCCTCATATATTATTTAGTCATCTGCAGTGAGTCTCCTTCCATCTGTACCCAACTGTATCCAGCTTTCTGCCTCTCTGAACTCCTTTAACTCTGGAACAGCTTCTTTAACCCCTTTTCAGCTATATATATATATATATATATATATATATATATATATATATATATCCCACAACACACACATATATAGTATATATATGGTGACACATGGGGATATATGATTCATTTGATGTGTAATGTGTGGCCTAAGAGTTAATATTCATATTTGAGATTGAAATAATTTACCAACAGCCAGCTATCAAGGTAAAGTGGAAGCATCTGGTGAATAGTAGTCAAAACAACAACAACAACAACAAAAAAAAATAGCCCCAGAGCTTGTGAGTTTAATATAATTCAATAAGTTCTGACACTGTGGAAAGAGAAATGTCTTTCTATATTTCTGGTGTAGGGTATTTACAAAGGACTCTGGACACACTGACCAGCAGCAACCAAATTGTACTTCTGTGCTCTTGTGAAGTTAGCAGGCTCTATTCCAGAGCCAGAAGGGAAGAGGACAAGCCTTCCCTGGGAGTTTCACTCCTCTCACAATGGAGGTCTGCTGTGAGTTTGGCTGCTGAGTAGCACATGCTCTGAGAGCAGCCATTTGAAATGGTCCTGAACTTCTGCTTGGCAGAAGGGGGAACGAGCATGGCTATCTTTAGGGAGAATCAATTAGATCACCTTAGCTCAGTTCCCTTAATGCTCTGGCTCTCCTTCTTTCCATGTCTCTTGATTCCTCTGTATTTCTCCACCTACTATTACCTCTCTTTGACTTTCTGTGTTTTTTCTGCCACCTCGTCTTTCATTTCCAGCCTATCTTTCTTTATCTCTAGCCTCTGTCCATCTTCATTTCTCTCCCCTCCCACAACACTGGATGAAAAACAGCAAACTCTTCCTGTTTGACCCTTTCTTTGTCTAGAGTCCATTAATTCTCCCGAGACATCCTTTCTTCTGTTATGCTAATATAATTGATTGGGCTCCAGACTTCTATTCCATCAATCATGGTCCAGCTGGGCCTTTGTAATATGATCTTCAGCTAGCCTGATTGGACTGGGGTGTTTCCCAAGACTTCACAGTCTCACAGAAGGCACCCATCATAGGAGAGCCTAATTCCACAGATGGTTAATCTCATTTTTTATGTGTTGATTTTTCCTAGTTTCTCTCATGGAGGGCAATTTATTTCTAAGATCCAGGAGCACTTCATTGTAACCTCTCATTTACCAACTATACTAATAATACTCATCATTTATTGGATGCTTATTATGTATCAATCACTGTGTTAAGTGCTTTGTGTAAGTTCATTGATTTAATTTTCACAGTAACCCTGTGAGAAGCAAGAATTTATTGGGGTTTTATTTTTATTTTTTTTAATTGCTTACCTTACTTTGCAGAGGAGAAAAATAAAAAGTTTGGAGACTAACACAATTTCCAAAGGCCCTGGCATGAATTCAAGCCTGAACAATCTCTCCTTATACCGTTTACCCTTTGAATGTGTTCAGCTGAACACGTTTGCTCTAAAAGGTCAGTCCTCTTCCTAACACAAGTCCTCATTCCAAGCTGTTCCTCTTCTCATGTCCTGTCCCATAAGAGGCAAGCACCACCACACCTCCAGAGACAGACTTCACAGGGATTTGTACAGAAACAGAGGTGCTTTCGTGATGTAGATGTTCTAGTCTCATTTTAGTTGCTGTGATAAAATATCCTGACAAACATAATAAAGAAAGAGGGTTTGTTTAGCGTGTGTGTGTGTGTGTGTGTGTGTGTGTGTGTGTGTGTGTGTGTGACCTAGCATTCTAGGTTATAGTCTGTTATTGTGGAAGTCAAGACAGGGCTTTAGCACATTACATCTATAGTTGAGAGCAGAGAGAAGATAAATACATGGGTCTTTGCTGGCTTTCTTGTTCCCAGGTAGCTTTTCCCTCTCTCATACTGCTCAGGAACCTCCTTCACCACCAACTAGGGAATGGTGCCGCCATTAATGGATAGGTCTTTCTATATCAATTAACAACCAAGACACAGATATCTCCACTGGCCAACCTGATCTAAAATGACCCAATAAAGACTCTCTTCTCAGGTGATTCTAGGCTGTGTTGAGCTGATAGGAAAAACTAACAACACAGCAACCTAGATTATATAACAGCAAAGTGATACAGACAAGGCATTGAAACAGCACATAGGGAATTCTGAAATGATGTGAACATGAAACACTCAGAGCCCTTTTAGCGTAGGCGATGGATTCCCAGATGAACTCAAATGAGAAACTATAGTTGAGACATGGAGAAGAGTTATAAAGGCTTGGGAATTAATTGTCCTGAAACAAGCATCTGCAACAGAAATGGACTTCACCTTTATAAGAACCATGAGAACCGTGTTTTCATAGAGGAATACAGGGGAGTTGTTTCTTGAAGAAGAGTACGGTGAGATTGTACAGGTGTATGGAATGCCAATATAAGAAATCTGATGTGCAAAATCTATTCGAAGTCCATATTTGACCAAGGAGATTTTCACATATAAAAATATATTACTTTGACAAATAGGAACCTAGGAACTTCAGGCATGGTTTATAGTTTCTTTGCTGTCACAAAGACATCAATCATATAATAATAATAAGAAGACAATTCTCTTCCTAAAAGTTGTCTGAGCTGTACAATATATTGATATGTTTATTTAAGAGTATATTTATTTGAAAATGGTAAATGTTGATAGATAATTCAATCCCCTAATCTTCATACACAATTCATCAATTTATGAGTACTATTTTAACTCATTGTTATTCCCATGCACACACCATTTTTTTCAGTTA
Organism: Peromyscus maniculatus bairdii; assembly: GCF_049852395.1. NCBI lineage: Eukaryota > Metazoa > Chordata > Mammalia > Rodentia > Cricetidae > Peromyscus > Peromyscus maniculatus. The sequence goes on from NC_134852.1 coordinate 88,984,640, forward strand.
ATTTTCTGTCGGTCATGATATGTTAGTAGTAAATAGCTATATGATTATCATTAAGTTGCCCCCACAAGTTACTGAAGGTGAAGGCCAAATGTAAAAATTTTGTGCATACAGCCTTATGTTGCTGCCAGAGTGACCACTGTAGTATGAAATGAATTAAGCCACCATCTATTCCATAGAATACTCTAGAGAAAGAGAGAGATTTACTATGAGCAAATGGGTCATGTAATCATGAAGATAGGGAAAGCCTTGGAATGTCATTTATGTAATTCAGGCCTGGGAACCAATGAGGGAATCCCAGCAGAAGATGAGAGGAGAGGAAGAAATGTCCCCCACTCAGCAGGTAAGAAGCAAAGACACTAATTCCTCCTGCCCCTGCATTTTGCTATACTTACAGTCTAAGTTGAATGGAAGAATCACACCTCATAGGGCTAATCCACCCACCTTACTAAATCCAATGATGCAAATATTAATCTCCTCAAGAAATACTACCCAGGAACATTCAGAAACAACATATAACCTGGGAATCTTGGGGCCCACTTTGGTTGACATGCAAAATTAACCATCGCACATTGCTTCTATGTCTGTCCAAAACAAACTTTAAAGTGCCAAGTCCTCTTGTGTAATATTAGTTGAAGATGTGTCACATTCTTTTATACTGTGGAATATTTTTTTAACAATGCAAATATGTGTTGCGTTCTTTTAGGTTGCATTTGCTTAGCTCTGTGAAGCTGTGTTACTGTGCCTGTCCAAAACACCTGATTGATCTAATAAAGAAATGAACAGCCAATAGCAAGGCAGGAGAGAGAAGTAAGCAGGGCTGCCAGGCGGAGAGGATAAACAGAAGGAGAAGAATGTGGGAAGGGGAATGAGAAAAGAAGGCGAGAGGACACTGGGGGCCGGCCACCCAGCTACAGAGTAAGAAGTAAAGAAAGGATACACAGACATGGAAATAGGTAAAAGCCCCGAGGCAAAAGGTCAATGGAATAATTTAAGAAAAGGTGGCTAGAAATAAGCCATGCTAAGACTGGGCTTTCATTAAAATAATAATAATAATAATAAAGAATAAGTCTTTGTGTGATTATTTGGGAGCTTAGTGGTAGGCCCCTTAAAGAGCAAAGAGTAAAAAAATAAATAAGACCCATCTTCATTGACTCTTTCCAGTCAATCATCTTTATTGGAATATACCATCACCTCTGCCTTAAAAACATGTCAGTGTTGGATTGGGATGTAGCTCCAAATTGTGGGGGAAAATCTCGAGTTCTTCCTCAGCACTGAAAAACACCATGAAAACAAAGGTAAATGTTTATAAAGCCTCTATGTGATTTATTTAATATTTATCTAATTTCTCAAAATGATATTACAACACTTTCTGGATGTGCATTTTATGTTCAACCCTAGGTCGTGTGAGGCTGTTTCAGGGAAGTTTTTATAATCATCCTTATTTTATAGATAAGTAGACTAAGACTCAGATATTAGAACCAAGGTGAGAATGTGTTTCAAAACCCCTACACCACACCTTCTATGGTGTAAGCATCGGAGATCTCAGGTGTGGGCAAATATATTACTGCTGAAGGCTGACTACCAACACCTGGGGACATGAAATAAGGATCAAGGCATATACAGGGAAAATAAGTCTAGGAAAAAAATTGACTCCTTAGGGAAGTTGCCACTGTATTTTCTCAACTGATAATTCCCTTCTCTGGTCCCTATAGCAAAGTGCCTTTTACAAGGTGAGTTCAGCTATAAGCATGGGTTTGCCATGCCCCACAGGTCTAGCTGAATATTTGGCCACTTACCTGAGATGGAATAGGCTCATAGATTTCCTTTTCTCCTTTCTGTCTCCTGGGAATGGCTCCATTCATAAAATAGTCTGCCCCTTCTCTTCCTGCCTCAGTGTTTATAATGGAGACGCCAATATCACTGCACAGAAGCTCACAGGTCTCCAGGGTAGGGACCATCCCATCTGTAATGTGTTCTTTATATTAAGGGGACTGAATGGCTGGGGTGCGATGTATCAGAGGAAATGAAATAAAGCTCAAAGTGAAGTTGTTGTTTAAAATAGTGCGTTCTGATGGCTTCCACAAAAAGATGCTGTAAGATGCTCTGGGGAAAATGGGGTAAATGGAGTACTGTGATAAGGATACAAAAAGGGACTAATTAGGTGAATAAAGAGAGCCAACTTGGGGAGAGGGGGAACAAGATAGGTAGGAGGGAGAGGACCATGTGAGAGTAGAGGATAATGACACAGGGATGAAGAGTGTGTGTGCTTAGCCTAAAATATTCATTTTAAAATTAAAAACATAATAACTGACCATAAAACGAACAAAAAATGCTCTGGGGGAAAGATGGATATTGATACATCCTAAATTAAGTTTTTTTGTAAATATTGCCCACTACACCCCTATGTTAGTGATTCATACTCTGTATCAGAATACTAAAGCCTCTGAAAAGTTCTGCAGCAGGAACTTTTATAAACAATTTTTAATGTTTCCACATAGAACAATTCCTTCCTTAACTTTGATTTTCTTGAGATATATTAACAGCTCATAGACCTAGCACTTCCTGAGCAGACTGATTTAAAGCACCAGTGTAATAGCCTATTTTTAGACTGTCAGGTAATATCTAGAATTGCACCACTAGGAAGAAGGGAAAGTTAACTCACAAGTACCTTGCAGTCATAAAATAATTAGTGGAAGCTGGCTCTGTTTCTTTTGAAACACTACTTGAATTGCCCCTAGCTACTAGAATTGACTGTTCAATAACCAGGAAGGTAGAGACTGCCCTAAGCAGAGTCCTGGCTACCATCTATCCTCCCATAAGAAGCTTTTCACTCTTGACTATGCCTTTCTTTAACTAGCCTTCTTCAAACTGTTCCTAGGAGTGTTTCAGTGTTCACATAACCAGTCACCTGTCCTCAAAGTCATACTGCTCCAGTCCAGATGGAATACCAGCAACAGGCCAATTTGTTCTCTTCAAGCGATATTTTGAGTCAAGTAGTTAATGAATTTTCTTACTGTTTGATCACTTTTGAGATCTAGATCTGAGTAGCTGCAGTGTCGCTTCATGGTTCCCACGTGACTTCTGATGCTCCAGGCAACATCAATGCTAAAAAGATTGTTTGTTGCATGAAGACTGAATGGTGATCCTCAAAATTTTTATGGTGAAGCTCTAGTCCCAGTACCTCAGATGGGATCTTCATAAAAGTAATCAAGGTGTGAGGAAGTGGGTCAGCAGGTTAAAGTCTTGCTGAATAAATGTAACGACCCGAGTCACATTTATTTGATAAAGAAAGAGACTCTGGAAGAGGGTCGTGGAAAAGGTATTTGAAATCTCCTTCCCAAGAGGACAGCAACGTGCTGTTGATTCACACCCACACCAATCACGCAGAGCTCTCTCCCATTCCTTTTGTTTCCTGCTTTGTGAAGGGAGCAAGTTTGTACATCAGCAGTAGCCTTTTCCCATTTGCCCCCTTAGTCTGCTTCAGGAAGAGTGTGTAGTCTGAGCAGTGTATGCTATGTCTGCTCTTCCTGCCAATTAGGAGCAAATTGGCCCATGCAAACACAGAAGCTTCTAGTGTTCTGCAGGTATCCCTCCCTTTATGTACCAGATCTTCTACAGTTCACTACACTTTAGCTAAGTCTTTCACTGTTGATTTGAGCTCTATAATTGTGTCGTTGAACTATCACATTAATCTATGTCTTCCAGTTTGGCCATTTTTCTGAAAACAGAGTGATGGTTGATCCCTAACTATCTTACGTCTTGACATATTTCTTAATTACTTAAAAAAATAGTTACTTGAGGTACTATTTAGTGGGCTCATTGTTGTCCTGACTGTTCACAGAGCCACAGAGGCTGATTTGCCTCTGAGAACAATCTTCCACAAATACTAACTTTTCCACAAAGTACTATAATCCTAGCACCAAAAAACACATCTCACACTGGCTTTTCCCAGTTCCTGAAAAAAAACCTGATTGACATATGGGTACCCTTTCTATTCTTGTCTTTCCTCCACTAATTAAGCATCAACCATGTTTGCAGTGTATATAGTTACTGTTATGCCTGTAATTAATGGTGATTGAGTTAGTACTTCTTGCAAAAAAAATTGGAAAGTCAATTTATTTACCAATGGGGAACCTCCTTTCTACAATATTTATCACCATATGTATTTTCCAATACTTCAAACGTGAGTGATGGTCCTTGTTGCTTTATTTATTGTCAGTCACACAATAAATAAAAGTTGGCCACATGAATGGAAACAATGAATACATTAATGACTTAAGATTTGCTGAAGAAACTCAGCTGAACTTGAGAGTCTTTAGTGTCTTAACCATGAAATCATGAATGCATATTCTTGCCAAAAACCCACTTCACTCAAATTGAAGTTTCATGCTAGGTGCTTTTGCAGAATTCACATGTCTCTCTCTGAGCATTCAAAGTTCTAGCCTCCTGTCTGGCTTCCCAGACAGCAGGCATTGAGAGCAATTGTGACAAATTGGAGACTATACAGATTCCTAAGCTGAGTGGTCTTTATAGGAACATGTAGTCATTCTAACCAAAACTCAATCAAAACTGCTCAAGGGCTAAGCCCAACATGTGAGGCACACCATTGTTCAAATGAGCATCAGTCGGGATTTCTCACAGATGGGGTCAACATGAGTGACAGAGATTAAAACTTTTTAGAAATTATGTCTTCGACTATTTGGAAACTGGCCACCTGGCTGAGGTCTAAGAAAAGAAAAGTGAATGTATAACACTAAGAAAAACTGGAGCCCACCAATGTGGATAGTAATCCAAAGGAAAAACAATAACACACAGTGTTCTGCTCCTGAAATCTAGAGTTCATGTCCTGTGTGCTAGAGAAACTTCTGCCTATTGCCTTGAACTTGCAGGCTCTGTATTTCAGGGCTGGAGAAAGCTAATGAAAAAGATTCAGTGAGAGTTCTCACTGTAGCTTACGGACTGCTCCATACTACATTGGATCAGCAACAATGTGCATGCATCATATACCACATCTTTTCCCAACTTTCAGAGGAAGGAATATGTATTTCCCATATTACTTTCAAATCTCTTTTGTGACCAGTGTTAACTCGAGACTAGTGGAGGAAGCCTATGAAAAATAATTTCTGGATAGGTTACTATAAATAAATCTCTCCCAAGTTTAGTTGCTTATAGGAAAATCACTGCATTCGCTTTGTCTCACAGTGTGTAAGGTCAAAGATTTGAGGGATTTGGGGTGGATGTTTATTGTTTGAGGTTTCTATGGAAGTTGCTATAAAGCAGTGAATAGTTCTGGAAGAGCAAGAAAGCAGACTTACGAGGGACTTCAGCTCAGGGCCCGGGTGGTCTTCCTGTGTGGCATTCTCATGAGATGTGGGCTGTTAACACCCTAGCTGAAGGCTTCAAGAGGAAGTCTTCAGTGAGCAAAGCAGAATGGCACAACCTTTTAAAATTGAGCCCCAGAAGTCAACACAGCATCACGTCCATTTTGATGTATTGTTTTAAGTCAGAAAAGTCCACCCAGGTTCAGAGGGCGGTGAATTAGAGCCCGCCTCTTCATTGTGGAAGAGCAGAAGGAGAGGCAATGGAACACTTCTTTCTTTCCACAGGTGCAACCACAACATTCAAGACAAGACCAGCTCTTGAACTCTTCTACCTTCTTAATTCTTGAAGCCAAAGAACAACAATAAACAGGGATTTAATGATAATTTGGTATGTAGTTCTTGACATAATTGGGATAGATCTCAAAGTGTAGTCTCAATAATCCCCACTATAAATATTATGCCTAACATCGAGACAATTAATATTGAGAGAATGAATCTGAGAAGAAATGAAGCCCACACAAAAAGCCATCACACAGTAATTACTGTTTGAGCCTCTTAGCTTTGGTTGACTCATCTGTGAAATGAAGGCACCGTATTCCAAATGACCTTACTTGATCTTTTGCATTATTTACTGAGTCTAAAATAAATATGATCATATCAAACCCTCTTTTGAAAATGCAGAACTGCTAGCTATTTTCTTAGAACACAGCAGAGCAAACTGTTGTCTTATAAAAATGATAGATATGGTTGCTTTTCCCCAGATTGGATGCTTGTATGAAAGAAGTAAGGAGCAATATTAAGACACATAACTCTGAACTCTCCCAATTTTTTGATTTTCAGACATGTACAGTGCTTTTTATCTAAAGCAAAGTAATACATGACTCAAAGATAAACCAATTTCAAGAAATGGAGATGGATTAATAAAATATTTACTATTCAAAAGAGAAAAGAAAGCTGTGATAATTCTCTGCATTTCTCTTCATTATAGTCCTCCAGAATGTTTGTGCATATGGATCACAAATGAATCCTGGGAAGAACCTAGCAGAAGGTTTTGATTAAATGGTATGTTGAATAAACAATTCTGAGACATTTTAATGAGGTCAGATAAAAGGCTGTGCTGAAAAGAAATATTAAAAATTTTACTTTGGGGCCTCTATCCTTAAACGAATTCCTGCAGATCTGAACTCTGTGTCTCCTCACTGTGCCATTATCTGAAGTCATCTTCTTGCTGATTTTACTGCCTTGGGTGACCCATGATTCCTTAGCACAGAGAATTCCATTGCAAGATTTCTGAAAATTATTGCGATTGTATTAATGAAATATAAAAAACAAAAAACTTTTTATAATAGTTTTATTTTATAATTAACTTAATTTCACATATCAGCCACAGATTCCCCCATCCTCCCTCCTCCAACCCCCAAGCCTTCCCCCCTAATCTACCCCCCATTCCTGCCTCCTCCAAGGCAAGGTCTCCCGTGGGGAGTCGGCCCAGCCTGGTAGACTCAGCTGAGGCAGGTCCAGTCTCCTCCTCCCTAAACCAAGGCTGAGCAAAGTGTTCCAGCATAGACCCCAGGCTCCAAAAAGCCAGCCCATGCACCAAGTCCTGACTCCACTGCCTGGGGGCCTCCCAAACAGTTCAAGCTAATCAACTGTCTCACTTATCCAGAGGGCCTGATTCAGTTCCAGGGGGGTTCCTCTGCCATTTGGTTCACAGTTCATGCATTTCCACTAGTTTGGCTATTTGTCCCTGTGCTTTTTCCAATCATGGTCTCAATATCTCTTGCTCATACAATCCCTCCTCTCTCTTGGTGAATGGAATCCCGGAGCTCCACCTGGAGCTCGGCCATGGATCTCTGCATCCATTTCCATCAGACACTGGATGAGAGTTCTATCATGACAGCCAGGTGTTCAGCCATCTGATCACCAGAACAGGTCAGCTCAGGCACTCTCTCAATCATTGCCAGTAGTCTACAGTGGAGGTATCTTTTCTACTCTTGGGCATATACCCAAGGAATGCTCAATCATACCACAAAGACACATGCTCGACTATGTTCATAGCAGCATTATTTGTAATAGCCAGAACCTGGAAACAACCTAGATGGCTTTCAACTGAAGAATGGATAAACAAAATGTGGTACATATATACAATGGAGTACTACTCAGCAGAGAAAAACAATGACATCATGAGGTTTGCAGGCAAATGAATGGAACAAGAAAAAATCATCCTGAATGAGGTAACCCAGACTCAGAAAGACAAACTTGGTATGTACTCATAAGTGGATACTAGATGTAAAGCAAAGGATAACCAGACTGCAACTCACAACTCCAGGGAGGCTACCTAGTAAAGAGGACCCTAAGAAAGACACAGGGATGGCCCAATGTCAAAGAAATAGATGAAATCTACATGAGCAAACTGGGGTTGAGGAGTAATGGAGAGCAAGGATCAGGGGGAAAGAGAGCTTAGGGGACAGGGAGGTCCCAGCTGGATCAGGAGCAGAGTGGGAGAACAGAGAGGAAGATACCATGATGAATGAAGACCCCAGGGAAATAGGAAGAAGCAGAGTGCTTGAGAGGTCCCCAGAAATTCACAAAAACTTTTTATTACATTTAATCCTTTTAATTGCATTTAGTCTTTTCTTTATATAGCTTTCAAAAATAAAGTTAAATAATATGCCTATAGCTCTTTATTACATACTAGTCAAAATACTACTTTTGGGTCATGATGTTACCTAGTAGTACAGAAACATGTGAATTACAAAAGTCAACTCAGGATTTTTGGTGCCCAAATTAAATACTATGTAAGTGAAATGCAATGACCAAATTAGTATGATCAACATTCAACATTTCCCGAGTTTGACCTTGCTAGAATTAGCTTGGAAATGGAATATAGTATATTGGAGGAAGGACCTTTGTCTCTGTAAATTATAGAAAGAAAAGGAAAGAGAGTCAGAAGCAGCGAGACAAAATGATATAGTCAGTATGGTAAGCTCTGAGCATCGTGGGCCTAAAAGGTATAGTATTTGGAATTGATGTAAAGGTCTAGGGTTAAACCACGGAAAGAGGTGATCTGAGTGGAATGAGGTCCAGACACTTAAAAAAGAAAGATGTTGAGACATTATCATATATTCTCCACAAAGTGGAGAGAAAGGGGAATTTTCAAATTAGCTATTGACTTAGAGTGGGGCTCAATAACAAGAACATAAGCTGCTTGGGACAATGAGAGGCTAAGTAGAGAACAGCCGGAAGCAATGGGTCTCAAGAGACAAGGATTTTTACCATGGGGCTGGAGACAGAATGGATTAAAATGTCAGAAGAATATTGAAATAGACCACATTCTTCCTCTAAGATCTTTGCTTTTGGGGGGGAAATATAATACTACGTAAAGGGAGCAAGATTCAGTAAAGGCACAGGGTACAATGAACATGCATGGAAAAGATGAGAATTCAAATGGATCTTTGCCATAAGAAGGGTGGAGTAATGTCTGAGAAAGAGAGAGAGGTTATTGCAGATACATAGACAGAAAGCAGAAGCCATGTGGGAATGTTACTGTCACTTACCAAAAAAACATGATATGTGGATACTTCCATAAAGAAAATTATCTATTTGACTAAACTGTCTTGGCAAATGGAACTAATTAAGTTTGCTAGCTAATTGAGCTAAATTAAATATAAAATATCAGATTCATAATCTATTTATATGCATATCTTCTTATACAGCAATAATACCCAAACTTTACTTTTAAATTGTGTTTGCTAAGTTGTATCATCTTGATTGCAAGCTTCTGTGAAGGACTGCAAGTCTCTTCAGTGTGACCATCATTGATTTGTGTGAACCTCAGATGGACCAAACCAAGGTAAAACCATCTGAGAAGTTGACTCCATCTTTTCTCTATTTTCATTTTCTTCTATTAAAAAATAATATCTACTCTAATGAAAGACTACTGCAAATCTGTCAGTGTGACCCAGAATACCAACAGACAAAGCTAGGGACATCCAGGATATAATTTAGAAATGATCCATGTCTTTTCTCATTTAACCTGTGGAAATTTCATGCCTCATTTCAGACTGGGATCCACCTATGAAGCTTCTGCTTTCACATCGCAGCTTCTGCCAGCCTATGATGCTTCAAAAGCTTATCTCTTGCTAATGTCATCTACATTCTGCCAACATGCCAGCCCTCTGCAACCTGAAAAGGCCACAGAGTGAAACTTGTGAGACAGTTCAGAAAAGCATGTCTTAGATTTCCAATAAAGCACCAGACAACCATTGTTATCCAATGTAGAATGATACTTTAAAAATGTCTCATTTTCATTTGTGTATCTGCCATATGTAGACTGTATGCATAGTGTATGTGTGTACCTGAGAGTGTATACATGTGCATGAGAGTACATGTGGAGGTAAAAGAACTTTGTCTCCTATCACTTTCCACCTCATTTTTTAGGACATCGTCTCCCATGGAACCAGAAGTCACTGATTAGGTAGACTCTCTAGCCAGGAAACTCTGAGGATCTGTCTGTCTGGCCCCTCCTCCCACCCTCTGACCTCAGCCCTAGCACTAGTGTTACAGACACATTGCTGGACTACACATGGGTGATGGAGATCTGAACTCAAATCCTTCTGATTTTGCTGCAGGTATCTCCACAGCCCAGAGCTACTTTGTAAACCTAGGATTACTTGGATTCAGTGCAAACATGTCATTCATTCTAACAGGAGTTCATTGTGGGGGGAACTGTGAGATGACTTCATCTCTGTCATTGATTACCAGTCAAAACTAGGAAAGACGCTTCTTATCTGTCCCACAGAAAAGACAAAACTCAACAAACCACGGATTTACTCATGGTAAGCCACCGTCCTCACCTGCCCTCCAGAAGATGACCAGGATTGAGCAGACAGTCCATGTGAAGTTTGTTGGTCTATCTTTGGCTTCTCTAAATGTTCTAAGAGAAAATGATGCCTTGAAGAAATTACTTGTGTTTTGTGCTATTCAAATCTCTAAATTTGTCAATTGACCTTGTTCTTTTCATTTATGTCCTCGGTGTATATCTCCAGCAAGAGGAGTGTCTAATTCTTGTCTGTACCTGTAGCTCTGGAGAGTCATTCTGTTCTGTGTTCCAGTCAGCCACATAGCTGGAAACTAAAATATAATTGCTTTAATTTACTTGTTTTCTGTTTTGCATCAAAGCGCGTGAAACACGACAATAGAGTCTTTGGCTCCTAGGATTACTATATCATATGGAACTCTTTCTTTCTGGTCACACTTAGTTGATGAGCCATATGGCACCGATGTATTGAGAAAAGTCTGAGCAAGCTTTTCCAAATACGAAATATTATTCAGATTTCCCTAATTTATGCAAATGAGGCCATTCATTTTCCTACCTAATCCTATCTGGAGATGCTCCAACGTTTGAAATGAAAGAAATTCTTCTTTCACTGTATGTAATCTGAATTAATTGCTTTTGACAGCAAAGGGTGGGATGGTAGATACTGCAGAGGTTAGCACTTTAATCATATCACCTCTGTAGCTAACTCAGCCATGCAGTTCTCTGGAGAGTGGCCAGGCCTGCGTGCCCTGCTGCCTCGTGGCATCTGAAAAACAGTAACTCACACGTATCAACTGCACCTTATGGAAAGTGAGCCTCCTGCAGGAGAAGAAAAGTGGACCCAAACTGAGAAAGAAATAAAGTGGGAACACAAAGCCTGTCTAACGTCTCTGGGGACAGACACCCTGATCTACCCTTTAGAACTATCCAGTGGGATAAAGGTCATGTTCATGAGCATGACAGCAAGATCTTCTAGAAACTAGTCCACCTTCTCCCACTTCTGATGCGCACTGCCTACAGCCCTGTTGGTTTCCTGTCACTTTGACACAAGCTAGACTCCCGTTTAGAAAAAGGGAACCTTAACTGAGAGTACAGGCCCACCTGCGTCAATCTTGATTGATGATTGTTATGGGGGGGGCAGCTTACTGTCGGTGGAGTCACCCCTGCACTGGTAGTCCTGGGTGCTATAAGAAAGCAGGCTGGCTGTGGATCTCTGCATCTGCTTCCATCAGTTCCTGGAGAAAGGCTCTGTGATGACAGTTAGGGTAGTCACCAATCTGGGGTTGGGGCATGGCTTACATTCTTGTAAGAGGGAATGAGGGGTGGGTTGGGAGGGGGAGGCTGGAGGGGCAGGAGGAGGGAAGAGAGGGGAATCTTTAGTATGTAAAATATATAAAAAATATTCTTAATAAAAATTACACAGGAAAAAAAAAAGAAAGAAAGAAAACAGGCTGGGTGAGCCACCAGGAGCAAGCCAGTAAGCAGCACTCTTTCATGACCTCTAGCTTCAGCTCCTGCTCAGCTCCGGTTTCTGCCTTGACTTCCCTGGATAATGGATTATCTGTTGTAGGATGAGATTAACCTTTTCCTCCCCAAGTGACTTTGGTCATGGTGTTTCATCACAGCAATAGCAACCTTAATTAAGACACCTGTCTTATTCTTGTAATTCTCCAAACCCTAGTCACCACCCCACACATTTTTAAATGTGTTTGCTATTAATCATTCAAGACCTAACTCCAGTATCACCATATTCATGGATTTTTTTTTTTACTTCTTTACCCAGGTAGAAATCATCCCCCTGTTTTCTGTAATGGTATAACGCACTCAACCTCTTCCACAATAGGAATGTTTGCATACTTGATAATTTATTGAATACTCATTTCTTACCTTCCTAAGACTTGTGTTCAAAGGAAACAAAAAGGTTAGCTTCATAAAAGCAAAATCAAAAAATTTTAAATATTAAATATTAATAAAGTCACATCTTAGAAACATGGGGCTTAGTTAAGGAGAGCATTAATGAATGAATTCTGTCTGAAAATTATAAGCTACCTCAAGGAGGAGACTATGTTTTCTGGTTGTAGGTGGTACTTTCTAAGCTAATGCCATAAAATTTCTAGCAAGGCTTTTTGTTTATGATAGTTTTTTTTAACCCCGAATTTGAACCTAGAGATTTGAGGATATTAGGTAAATACTCTAATCACTGAACTGCAAGTCCAACCCCTTCACCATAGATCTCAATAATTAAAAGTGGAAATTTAATTCAACTAGGATAGATTTATGGGTGGTTGTGAGACAGATTTGAAGGACCCATGTCTCTTTGAGCCCTGGGGAATGCATTAAGCATAGTTAGAAGACTGTGAAATACATTTAAATGACTTTTGATGACTTGTATTTATTGTACACACCCATTTTAAGCTTTGTTTTTCCTGAAAAACAACTCAGATGTTGAGTGCTAGCATTTGATTCCTTAGCAACCAGCCCTATTGGCCTCATGGTAACTGGCTATTTCAAACACAACAATCACTCTGAAGGTACTCCAGAAGCTGCAGAGGACCCTCTACAATCATAGCTGAAGACATGTTTCAGTTAGGACCACTCTAGATAGCCTGAACCAGCCCTATATGGTAATCCTCTAAGAAAGTTAAGCTTATGTGAACTCTAGAGGATGCTGAAGCCACTTTTACTCAGGCCAAAGCAGGGGGCAGGAGCAGAAGGTCAGTAATTGATTCAGTCTTTCTTTCCTTTTTTTTTTTTTTTTTTTTTTTTTGAGAGAGAGAGACTGTGTTGTGGTTGGTGCAAACAGTCTTAGATCTGCATGAAGGTCTGATGGGGTTTGTACATCATACTTGCCACACCCACTTTAAGTCTGCAGTTAGCCACGAGACCCTCATCTGTGCTGCCAAAGATGCCAGTACCTGACTCTTATATGAAAACTGTAACACTACTAGCTGTTGCCTGCTGCTGCCTTCTGTTGAAGCTCACTGCTTCTGGAAGCCATTACAATAGTATGAAAAAAATCTATTTTCAATAAATGAAAAAAAAAAAGCATGAATAACTGACCAGTTCCAAAGCCATAAGCCTCCAACTCAAAAGCTTAGAAACCATGAAGTCTCTAGCTTCTAAAGCCTGGAACAGTAGCCTCTAGTTCTCAAGGCTTGGATCTCTAAGACTATAGACCTACCAGAGCACACCCTAGAGCTCAGGCATGCAATGGCCTGAGACTGCTAACAATGGAAGTACTTGTCCTTGCTTACCCACAATTCCTAGTAAATAGAGCAAAGGAATTCAGCTGACTGGTTGGTAACAATCACCATGGTGGGTCAGATGTGACAGGAAATAATGACAGTGGACATTAGACTCTATTCCTCTGAATTCAGGAATAATGAAAATAGTTTGACTCGAGGTAGGGGAGGAATATAGCAGCTAACTGGGCTAGAACTAAGATCAAACATCTTCTTTATTGAAACACATACTTTTTAATTCAAATGTTATTTTGCTTCTTGAGGTATGAAATTATTCTCCAAAGAAAATCAGCAACAAAGGTTAATAAAAGTAAGCAGTCATGAATTTTATTTAAATTATTCATAAAAAGAAGAAGTGATTACAGTGCAGTTAAGAGGAATGGAAAATTTTACTTCATAAGGCAAATTAATCTGTTTGTTTGCAATTTCTTTTAATTTCTTCCAGTGGATGCAAGACAACCTCATCTTTAGGCAAAGCAATTAAATACAGTGGTATATAACTCTCCCTAATAAGGTGCCAAATAAATTTCCATTGTAGGTATTCCATAGTCAGCATGAATTCAGGAACAATGAACTATGAAAGTAATGCTAAAATGTTCATAGAGAAAGGGAGAGTATGTGAATTTATGAAGGGCATATTTATTGTAATGAAATATATTAGAATCACATACAAATCCCTCACCATCTATGCACAATTTTCAACCATAATGCTTATTAGAACTCCCTTCTGCCTTGTTGGCCTTTATATTTACTGTTGAGATAAAATACCCTGATAAAAAGCAAGCTAACACACAAAGGGTTTATTCCTTTCAAGGCAAAATCTGTCATGATGGGGAAGTTGAGGGGGCAGGGGGCTGAAGCATCTGCTCACATCATATCCACTGCCTGTAAGCAGAGAGAGAGAGAAATCCATTCTTGTTAGTATTTAGTTTGCTTTTTCAATTCTGTACAATCCTGGATCCACTGCCCAGGGATTATCCTATCTAGAAATAAGATAGGTCTTCATATATCAATTAACACAATCAAGATAATCCCTCACAGGTGATCTCAGAGATGAGCCTTAATCGAAATAGTTCCTGGTGTGTTTCCCCTAAAGTTCACCTCCTTGGTGATTATAAGTTCTGTCAAGTTGGCAATTATCACTACTCACCATATCCCATCAATGCTTAAGAGTACTTACTTGGAAGAACTTAAGAACTGTTAACACTTAAATCCTACAAGTCATTGTACAATAGCCACTAATATTCCCTTGTGACTCGGACCACAGTACACCCCCAAAAGAGCTCTCTGAAGTCATGGGACACTTGGCAGTTTCCTTCATACATTGCTGTGGTTTTCCTCCACCCCAGTTTCTATGACAACAGGGTAGGCAGGCCAATCAGAGGATTGATTTTTCCGGTGTTAGTGAGCTTCTTGAATGATTTCCCCTGAGCTCAGGCAGCTCCTTTTGAAAACTATCAGCACTAAATACATCTGCCCACTTTTCCAGAAGTTCCAGGACTATAAATAGGATAACAACTGTACAATAGATTGATGGTAGAAAGATAATTTAAAAATTTGTGATGCCATGGTTTGTTTACATAACCTAGGTGCCAATTTACAATTTTTAGAACATAAATATTTTAGTGTCAATTGTAATTAGTGAATAGACTTTAACTGTGGTGCTGTGACAAGTCTCGTCAATCTAATATGATGAACATTTAGGCTGTATTTACCTCTCTAATAGTCTAGGGCTGAGTCAAAGGTTATCTCCTCCCACCATTAAGAGGACAAATGCTTCAAGACTCCTTAATGAAGGTGTTTTCTCATGGTGCTGCACAGCTAAGCTCCAAACTTGCAAACAGATCTTGCCAAATGTGACCCCCAGTCTTCTTCGAATTATTATTTCCCCAAAGTAAAAAAGCATCTAAGAAAACTGCTGCACAAACTGGTGATTCTTCCATCATTTCCCAAAGTTTGTTTTATCTCCCATGCACCTGTAATGTAAATTGCCTAAAATACTTCTTTATATCCTGTTCAACACTATCCATGAAACCAGGTTTGATGTGCTAGGAGTAATTTCATACATAATGAATTAAGTCCATTGCTATAAAATTTTTATAGTACTATAGAATTTATTTTATATAACACCAGGACTACAGATGCCATGTTAAGGGAATGTTGTTGAATATATTAGTGAAAAACAAAGCACTTGAAAATCTGCATAGGTTAATTGTCACGCTTATGCTCACAGGAATCCGATGGTGTCCAAGATACTTTTCTTGAGCACATAGTGCTTAATACCAGCCCAATAAAGAAATACATATACTTGTTTTGTAACTGTATTGCCACTGAAACATTCTGTTTTAGTTACATAATTACTGATTCTTATTTTTGTCTCTTCTTTCTTTATACATGAAAGTCAATTAATCTTCATCCAAAATATTCTTTATAAAACACACAGAAGTCTTGACTCAGACACATTTAGAAGAAAAGAAAACCAAAACAACAACCCACGTGGGGAAATGTGTCTAAACTATAGTTCCTATTTTTTTCTATTAAGGAGTTTAGTTCTTTTTTGCAGTATCAGCTTCTAGGCACAGTTCAGTCTATGTCTTTGTGTTTGGTTAAAGCATTTCTCTGTCTCAACTTTAGTTTTCCAAACAGCAAAATAATGCTTTTAAACTAAATATAATCATCATGGTCTTTTCAGCTGTTTTTCTTTTCCTATAATTTACCCCATGAATCTGATGCCAAGGAATATTACAGCTATACCATTATCCAAGTGCTACATAAACCAACTTTCAGTTTTAGGGGACATAGATGACAATTTTGTATTAAGAAAATATGTATTTCCATAATCATACAATGAAATTTCTATTCCAAAATATTATTAATACTTGGCTTTAAGGAAAACAGCTGTGCTCCCCCATCTCCTGGACAAGCAACAATGGGGATTTATCTAAAACGCAGAAGCTGTGGCTCCTCGTCCTTTGCTGAGATGGTAAAACACACACGCAGGCCTTGTCAGCTGTAGCAGAGGAGTTCTGCCCAAAGACAAGTGCGATAAGGCATCAACATCAGCACCCCTGATCCTTCCTGTGTAGTCATTCTTTCTTTGCCATTTGTCCTTTATTTGGCTTATATTACATACAAACTTTCAAAAACTACCAAATCCTTATTTTTAGTGTCTTCTGTCACTTGTAAGCTTCAGCATTTATTTTCACAAAGCTCAAGCAATTTTTGAGTTAATGATACCAAAAACATTTTTTTCTTCATTTTCTCATGGAACAAGCTGGAAGTCCTTCTAAATATCTTTGGGTCTTTATGACCTTTCCATGTAGTCATTGGGCAACTCTCCAACCCCTGAAAGCATGAGGACAGAGTTCTGTGATGAGCACTATCATTGCTGTTGCTAGAGGGAAGTTCTTGGAGAAAGTTACTGTTTTTCTGGTAGATGTTGTAGCCAGGAGTACTGTACACCAAAAGAAATATTAGAAAAAGACCTGATAAAGAAAAGGCTATTCAAATGCAAACAAATTCATGAGATCTAATAGTTTTGTATATTTTTATGTGAATAATTTTGTCTTTCTTTTCTAGTTTTAGAAGATAGGTTTAATTTAATCATAACTACATTCTGTACATGATTTTGTATTTTGTCTTATATAACAGGGCTTCTTAAAATTTCTACACCCACAACCCCTGAGAAAATTTTATGCAGATATTTAAGTTATAAAGTCAATATGCAAGCATTTACTGATAATCATTCAAAAAGAAATATGCTTTATAATAAGCTTTGAAATACATAAAATTTTATCATTCATAAAGACAAGCAAACTTCCACTACTAGTGGGAGAAATGAGCTTGTTCAATTTTACATAGTTGTTTAAATCTTGTCTGAGTATTTGATACTGTAGGAAATGGAGCATCTTTGATATTTTTCTGAACTGTGGGTTATTCTGATTTTATAGTCATCACTGTGAAAGATGTCACTTTGTAGAAGTATTTGGTTAATAGTAATTCATGTATCCAAATTAACTATAATGTGGCCACAAAAAGATGTAGAAAGAACTCAAAATATCACATGTCATCATATTGCAGGACATGGTTTTATAAACTGTGGTTCATGGCTCTGTTTGGGATCATATAACTGAATGTTGAGGGTTGAAAAAAATTGACAACAATAAGTGGCCTTTGACTAAGTAGTAACTAAGTAGGACAAAATAGCAGAAGTGTATTTCAGACCATTTCAGAGGTTGTTGGAAGTTCTGTCCAAATCTCAATTGAAAATGTCGTTTCATATTTTTATGAAAATAAAGTCAACAAAGGTGTAGAATCAAATGTTCTAACACTATAAAACAAAAATGTACTATTAATAATATGATATTCATGTGTTGAGACATGACTCTATTGGAAGCTTTTGCTTTTAAGAATGGAATCATTGTTTCTCTATAAGAACAGGAATCTTTGGATAGTGAAAGCACATAGGACAGCCTCAAGTCTGCACTGGGATGTTTCAGGAAGTTGGCACTGTGTAGTCAGTGGAGATAGCATGCACAGTGCAAAGTACACAGGTTGTAATGTATAGAACTAAGGCCACAGTGAATTTGAAACTTGATTGATTGTTGTCAGAAACACCTTGGATTCATTGTACATTTGGTTTTGAATGAATATTTAGTTATTCTTATTCAGAGACCACTTACTGTTGCCAATTTTTTCAACCTTCCCCAACATTCAGTTATACAACCACACATAGGCTCACTAGAAAACTGTCCTACAATGTGATGGCATATATTATTTTGAGCAGTTTCTGTATCTTTTAGTGGCTGCATTATAGTTCATTGGATACATGAATTACGATTAACCAAACATCTATCTTTAGCTTTTAACTTTTCCCCAGTTTTTTACTGTTTGTTTTCTGACATTTTCACACATATATAAAACGCATTCTGATTATTCTCAATTCCAACCCTGTCATTTGGCCTCCAACCTACCAAATCTTTTCCCTATATTCATGCCATTTTGTTTTGTTTTGTGACCAGTTGAGTTTAACCAATGGTATCCGTGTGACTATGTATTTGTAATTATCATTGGAGCTTGATAATCTAACCAGTAGGCACAACACCAAAGATGACTTCCACCTACTCAGACAGAATGTTTCAGTAGCAATATTTCAACAGGCAGAGATAAGTCTACATAAGTCCCTCTTTCATTCATAACCAATTGATGACAAGGCCCATTTTGTGTAAGCCGTATGCAAGTAACCCCAATTGTTGTGAGTTCAAAGTAGTAATAACTGTGTCATGCCTGGAAGATGGCTTTTCATGTCATAGCCCATTTCCATATTTTTAACTCTTGTATTTGTTCTCTCCCTCTTCCTTGATATTGTCCAAGTCTTGGATGGAGTGGTCTATATTTCTTGCTTAGGCTGACCCCTCAACTGTCACTTATTCTCATCACCCAGAGCAGCCCTGTGTCTTTGCATTTGTCATGTCCTAAAGCATCTTGGGACAAATGTCTATTTGTGTTTCCTATTAGCATACTAAAGGCTGCAGACTCACACCTTCAGTGTCACAGGCCTCTGACTCTTCTTACCTGCCCCCTAACCTAAATTTCTCCAACTCATGGGCTCCCCCACCCTTGATTTCTCATTTCCTTATCACCCTATGATTTTTGGCTGTGCTCTGTCTCTGTCTTGGTTTTCTTTGCCTGTACTCTGTCTTCCTCTCTTGCTCTCCCCACTCTCTCTTCTCTCATGGCTCTGACTAGCCTATTGGCCATTTTCCATTGACTACTTTCTCTCTTTCCTCTGGACTCTTCCAGATGCTTCTGGCTGTACTCTCCCTCATATCTACAGTAAAACCACTCCACTCAACCATAACTTGGAGTGATCATGCCCTAGCATTTACCACTGTCACTACAAAGAGAGGATTTTCTCATTATGACTTAGAGTAACCTTTGCCTATGGATATAAATGTAGACATTTAAATCCAATTGGAGCAATTGGTTGCCTACATAACAGTTGTGCCAGTATTACTCAATTAGGCATATCTTGTCTAACAGTTTGATGGTGAAGTTCGCACTTGGTAAAACAGTTGATTTCTTTTTACCTCAACAGCTTCCAGAGCAACTCTAGCACCATGAAAGCTAGATAACAAGGAGGAAGTTTCCAATTCTATTCTATTTGTTTTCTTTATACCTTACAACTAAGATGTATGGTGTCTTCAGTAATATCATCTGGTTCTGGTGGGTAGCTAAGAGGAATGGACAGAACCTATAATGTTTGGGAGGATCCTGGGTTCTTCTAGACTGATGACTCATATGGAGGTAGGCTACACATGATTTTGGGAATTTTATTTAGTAACTTGGGCCTCTAAGCCTACTAGGAGCCATGCCTTGCAGTGGACAGGTCCCAGCAGAGGATGTAAGGAGTTGGCAGGGGATGAAGGTAAGCCAGGCCATGGTGGTGAGAATCTTGCAGCCTGACTGACTAGCATCCAGAGTGCTTCTTTATTTATACAGAATTAGTAAGCAGGAATGGATTCATGTTGTTCCAAAATATAGATCATTTTTGTTTTTGAACATGTCTTTTCCTCTTGCTCATCTTTTAGTGATTATTAATAAACTATGACAGAACAGAGTTATCATTTCAAATCATTTTCCCTCAAGTTTTGACATCCTTAATAAGCAGAGTTACCATTTTTATTCATTAACCTCATAACCCAATTTTTAAGAATCTAGAAGCATATGACAGTCTGTTCTCAGGCTGGTAGCTCTTGTAGCTACAAGGACACTAGACCAAAACAAAATCTTCAACCCAACCCTGGCACATTGCCATGCCCCAAGCAGTATATTATTAACTCTTAATGGTCAAATTCCGCCCCCCCCCCAAATCCTCAGGCCAAAGCCACTACCGTTATTATTCAAATTCTGGCACAATACAATGTTTACATTTTATATCTTTGTAGAATTTGTTTATATGTTTAATCCTGGCATTCTGTTGTTCCTTGGTCATATGACACCACAGTGGCTCTGCATATGCTAACTTTTCCAAGAAAGGGAGATCCTGACATTTAATTCTTATATCATCTTTCCACTCGTTTTTTTTTTGCTCATCAATGTAAGTCTCTGTATAGGGCAGAGGTAACTTCAGCTAGTCTAACTTTGTTGTTGTATATGATATATAATAGTCTGAATGAATAATGAAAAAAAGGCTTGCAATTTGATCTGTGGCCAACTTGTTGACCTTTTTGATCTTATTTTGTTTTGAAAAACAAAAGAGACCTATGGCTTCTTTATGTGTGTCCCAAACTCCAATGTATAAGGAAGATCTTAAGTAGATAAGAATATCTCCCGAAAAGTGGGAGGAAGAGTATGTTCAGGACTTTCCTGGGCAAGTTTCAAAGCAGTACTCCTGGAAGAAAGCATAAATGATTCAAAAGAAATTTTCTATTGATCCAATATCTCCAAATTGTGCAAATATTAAAAGTCTCCCACGTATACAACAGGTGGAGATGAAAACCAAAGGTGGCACGGTGGCCATCATGTGGCTAAGTTTTGCTGGATCTTTGCCAAGCAGCTCTACTGGCTTTATGACTTTTGATGTTTCCATCAGATACAGCTGTGCCATGAGACCAGAATTCTCCAGCCATACAGATATCTCCTTTCTTTTTCTTAAACAATATTATTTAATTGGGTCACAAGATGGTTGGTTTTCATATGGTGTTTTCATATACTATTCATTATGGATATTCTACATTGGCTCCTTGCTTAAACCTTTCCATTCTAAGTATTCTGCCTCTATATGTTCATGTTACCTTTGTTGTATTATCCCTCTCTCTAAA
The DNA here is from genome assembly GCF_049852395.1 of Peromyscus maniculatus bairdii. Lineage (NCBI taxonomy): Eukaryota > Metazoa > Chordata > Mammalia > Rodentia > Cricetidae > Peromyscus > Peromyscus maniculatus. Next base: position 89,005,845 of record NC_134852.1, read on the forward strand.
AGTACCCTTCCCCTCAGTGGCCCCTTTCTAGTTTCCTGGATTTCAGGAATTCCAAGTTAAACATACATAACTAAAGATTTGGAGCTAAGATTTACAAATGAGAGAGAACTCATAAGTGTTCTAGAAATAGCATAACTCAGTATACTTTTCTTTGTAGTTTCAACCATCTACTTACCTATTATTTTCATTTCTTTTTACTGATGAGAACAATTCCATCCCATAAATTTTCCACATTTTCTTTATCTGTGCATCAGCTGATGGAATTTAGGCTAATATCATCTACTTCTTATTATGAACAGAGCAGCACTGAATGTGGGTGTGTAAATATCTCTACGGTAGGGCATGGGGTGTTTTGAGCACGTGCTCAGGAGTGGTATAACTGGGTTTTATGATAGTTTTATTACTGACTTTTTTTGAGAAACTTCCAGACTACATTCCAAAGAGGCTGCATTGGTTTACTTTCCCATCAACAGTATATAAGGATTTCCTTCCCCTACAAAGACATCAGAATTTATTGTCATTTATATGCTTGATGATGCCCATTCTGTCTGGGGTAAAAAGGAATCCTTTTTTAAAAAATTATTTTATTTACATAACATTTTTTCATTTATTTTATATACCAACCTCCTCTCCTCCCTTCTGTCTCCCCCCTCCATCTCCCTTTAGAAAGGTGCAGGCTTGCCATAGACTTGAACAAAAGAATGTCATATCAAGTTGAGGCAGGACCAAGCTCCTCCCCTTGTGTCAAAGCTAGGCAAGGTAATCCAGCATGGGGAACAGGTTCCCAAAAGCCAGCTAAGTGCCAGGGACAGGTCCTGATCTCACTGCTAGGAGCCTTACAAAGAGACCAAGGTACACAACTTTCACACACATGCAAAAATCCTAGGTTTTTCCCATGGAGACTCCCTACTGTCGGTCCAGAGTCCATGAGCTCCCACAAGCTCAGTTTATCTGCCTCTGTGGATTTCCCCCATCATTACCGCCCCCCTGACTGATACAATCCCCCCTCCCTTTCTTCAATGAGACTTCCAGAGCTCAGGCCAGTGCTTACCTGTGGATCTCTGCATCTGCTTCCATCAGTTACTGGGTAGAGCATCTCTGATAACAATTGGGGTAGTCACCAATCTGATTACAGTAGATGGCCAGTTTAGGTATCCTCTCCACTATTACTAGGAGTCCTTAGCTGGGGTCACCCTTGTGGATTCCTGGGAGTTTCCCTGGTGACAGGTTTCTCCTCAATCTGAAAATGCACTCCCCCATCAATATATCCCTTTAGTTACTCTGCCCCTCTGTCCCGCCCCCAACCAGCCTCTTGCACCCAGCCTACCCAACCTGCCCCCTCAAGTTCCCATCCCTCCATCCCTCCACCTCTGCCCCCAGTTTACCCAAAATATATCTTCTATTTCCCTTTCCCCAGGAAACCCATGCATCCCTCTTTCTTAAAGTAATTTATGTATTTCCCTGGTAGAAAAGTGCTCAGTACCTTTTACAATAAATACATTTTCTCATAAATCTATGAATTTCATGTCTAATTTTCATCCATAATTTTCTCTTACTTCTTTTTAAATTTTATCACTGTCCAGAAAAAGAAATATCAAGTTCATAGATCTGCTCATTTTAATATCTCTTGATAAATTGCAATACTATTTTTGTGTGTAATATTTGTGCAAATTTACCATCCCGGAAGCATCATTTAAGGTGATTTTAGCCTTGTGAAGGATATTATTATTGTATTTGAATACTTAATTTTCTTTCTTTGAGAAGAGAAAATGTAATCTTACTTTTAATTTGTCTTTTTGTTTATTTGTATATAATTTGCATTCATCCCTTGGACATATTTTCTCTTATGAATTAACTGTATTCTCTATTGACTGTTTATTTATAAGATGCCTCCTTTTATGACAATTTGCATAGTGTTTTTACATGTAAACTATTCACTTTTTGTGCAATATATTCTGTGACTATTGTCCCTTCTTTGTTATTTGAGCTTTATTTTATGCTTATTTGCTAATGTTCTTATACATGGATCTCAGTGGGTTCTGTCATTGCTTAAATGGTAAATGTCTCTGCTGGAGCACTGTCGAGTGTTAGTTTTCAAGTACTAGCAAGATGGCTGAACTGCTAAAGGCCCTTGCCACCAAGTCTGATGACAGGAGTTCAGTCTCCAGGACCCACATGGTGGAAGGAGAAAGCAGATTCCCCTATGCTGTCTTCCAACTTCCACAGAGATGCTATGGCATGCATACACACTAAAGTAATTGATTACTGATTAAAATATTATTTTTATTTGCTTCTATTTTCTTGTTTCTCAAATATTTCCTTTATTTCTGACATTTTTACTCCTTTAAAATGGCAAGACCTTGCATGGAATAGTAAAAATTGCTGAAGAAGGAGAAGAATAAGAATAAGAATAATAAGAATAAGAATAAGAAGGAGGAGGAGGAGGAGGAGGAGGAGGAGGAGGAGGAGGAGGAGGAGGAGGAGAAGAAGAAGAAGAAGAAGAAGAAGAAGAAGAAGAAGAAGAAGAAGAAGAAGAAGAAGAAGAAGAAGAAGAAGAAGCCAGTTGCTAGGTAGAGGGCTTAAGCATCTATATCAGAAGTGATCCCAGATGTTTTGGAAGCCTTGAAATCATCATGTTCTGCCAGAGTGAACATCAATCTACAAATGCTTTTGTATTGCTCCAAGTTATTATTCATTATGTGAAGCTCTGCACCAGGCAATTCAGGAGGAGTATGACCTCATAGAAGAAAGGAACATTACCACATGTAATAAACCCTGGTCCTAACATGCAACATGTTCTGTCTATCAGCAACAAACATGTCATGGTAACTGGTTCTGAGGTAGAAGTCATAAAAGATCTGGAGACAGGTCTGTTATATGTGACTAAGCCTTGAAGTCATGAATTGGGCTATATATAGTGTGTGCTATGTGATGTTATATACTAGCCCCAAGCCAGTTTAGTTTATGGTGGTTTAAAAATGTTGCTTTCTCTGGCTGGACCAACCATAATTAGCTCAATAATCCATCTTCTGAATGGTCAGTTTGAATAACACCAGGATCAATTTCATCACTCTTGGGTGATAGAGGAGATTTGCTTAAAATTCATTTAACAGACTTGCACTGAGCACTTCTTCATGGCAGAGCCTCTGCTAGGGATTAAGGATCTACAATATAGGCAGCCATTGACCCCGCCTTCTAGAACAGTGATTCTTAAACCTGATGAACAGCTTCCTGAAAAGATGCATCCCTAGGCTCTACTTCAGCTTTTACTTTACTTTCATTTTGTTTGTTTCAGAATTTAAGTGTTCTTTTTAAAGTTATTTTATTTTCTGAGATTATAATATATCTTGTGAATCTGATCATTCAGCAGAATGGAGGGTCCACTTTTAGAATCAGGGCTGGAGTATCTGTGCTTTTCTGTGTGTTAATGTCTACAGAGCACTGTTCATATTTTTCCAAGTGCATTCACAAACTGTAGGGTATATTGCTTCTTCAATTGGCTTGCTGATTGGCTCCTCCAGGAAACTTGTAAGAACCAAAGGAAATGTTATCATCACTTTTCACCTATGCCTATCTTTCGTAAGGAGGAATGCTTTGTGATATTAAACAACAACAATAACAAGAAAAGATCACAAGGAAAATGTAAGGGTAGCATGTGCCTCATTGCTAGGGAATGGCAGTCAGAAGTTAATGCTCCCTGAGAAGACCCACATTGTCTGCTCTTTGGAAAAGCAATGTTCCCCTGGAACATGCACAACCACAAGGCATTAACTTTTTAGACCATGTTTCTCTATATTACACTTATATTTAACCTCTATGCATTCTACTGTGCCTGCACACTGTTTAAAATGTCAGAGCAAGTAACTTAGAAACCAACCATAGTAACCAGGCTCATGTAATATGAAAATGGAGGTTTGGAGACAGAAGGGTTCAAAAAGTGTACATCAGGACAAGCACATTCATCTGCAAATTTTATTGAGCAAAGGTGATGCATAAGATCATCACTTTTAGCTACTGTGAGAGATATGAACAAAACACAACAGAAATGATGAGCAAATATCTTCTTTGATCTGAATGCAGAGAGACATTGCTGTTCAAAATGTTGAGAATAAGTGACTATGAGTGCTCAGCCATAGGAAAGACATCTATATTGACACCTGCACTCCCACATATGCTCAGGAAACATCATGGAAGAAGGGGCAGAAAGAATCTAAGGACCAGAGGATGAGGAGGTCTGTGAAATTGTATCCCCTGGACACGATGCAGCTATTACACACAAGAACTATCAGAGCAGCTGTGTTTATGTCTACTAAACCTGCACAAGGTCAAGCCAGTTAAAAATTCCAACACTGAGTGGAGAGGGGATCCCAAGACCCCACCCCTAGCTAAGGAGCTATGGGATTGTTGCTGTGGCTACAGAAGTTGGGAGTGTTCCTTTAGGAATATGGACACTGGGTAGGTTTTCTATGGCTCAATGAGTGTCATGTCCCTTGCAAGCCAGCCTGTGCTGTATAATGGGTTTATGTCTCAAAAAACAATTTAATGCCTACTTACTTTGTTTAAAATATTCTGCTTTCAATTGAAACACTAGTAAGGGCCATCGAGAAATGTTGTTCCTGCCATAATAATGTGCCCCACCATTCTCTATCACTTTCTAGAAAGGCCACCTATCTCACGGCCTCATCCAAATCACTTGGCATAAACATATTCTTCATATGCACAGATGAGCTCCAAACTGTTGTAAACATTCATACAAACTTACAAACTTACATGGACCATGAAATCCTGAGGAGTTGGCCATGTGTTTGCTGGTCATTCAGATGGCCCAACATACATTTCAATCAATTTTAGACAATTATTAAGGTAAGCCCCCTGAAATGTTCCCTACTTACGCTAACCCAACAACAATAAAGTAAATATAACCTTAGAGAATATACCATCAGACACCCATGAGTGATCATGTAGAGTCAATCAATCCTAGATGTCCTGAGCCAAACTCAGGACAACACATCATCTTTAGGAAGAACGAGAGTCAAGAGAACCAATCCCTGCCTCAAATGCAGAGCAGAAAAACAGGTGGTAATGTTGCTTTGCTATTTAGGCAGTGGAGTGTTACAGCACAATATGAGTGATAATCTGCTAGCTAAACACCCGAAGGGTGTGAGGAAGACCAGAGAGGCAAGAACCTTAGATGAGTGGATACCTAGCTGGAATATTCTAAATGCAGCATCATGAATTAAATCAGTGTAAAAAGTTGTTCATCTCAAATTGTAGTAATTCTAAATAATATTTAATAGAAATTAAGCTTGATATTATTATGATACCAAATTCAATGAGACCACCCAGACTGGAGGACTTGTGCTGTCCTGCCACTTGAAAATAATATATATTATATATAATTATTGTATATAAATTATATATAATTTTATATATATTATATATTTATTTATATATAATAATTATTATATATAAATTATATATAATTATATATAAATAATATAATATATAATATATTATAAATAATATATTATATATGTCAATATATGCTTAACTCCTTAATCTGTAGAAAATTTTATTACCCCCCCAAACAAACACAACACATATGTACTCCAGACTTACACTTTTAAGTGACTTATTTTGCTGGCTAGTTTTGTGTCAACTTTACACAAGCTAGGGTCATTTGGGAAGAAGAAACCTCAATTGAGAGAACAACCCCACCTGACTGGACTATGGACAAGCCTGTGGTACATTTTCTTTCTTTCTTTTTATTTATTTATTTATTTATTTATTTATTTATTTATTTATTTATTTATTTTACAAGAGGTTTTTTTTTTTTCATTTTACACACCAATCCCAGTTCCCCCCTCTCCCTTTCTCATACCACCCACCTTCCTTCATCCCACCCCCCCATTCACTTCTCAGAGAGGGTAAGGCCTCCCTTGGGTAGTCAACAAAGTCTGGCATACAAAGTTGAGGCAGGACCAAGGCCCTATCCCCTGTGTCAAAGCTGAGAAAGGTATCCCACCCTAGGGAATGTGTTCCAAAAAGCCATTGCATGCAGCCAAGATAAGGCTTGGCCCCACTGCCAGGGGCTCTCCAAACAGATCTAGCCACATAACTGTCACCCACATTCAGAGGGCCTATTAGTGATTGATGTGGGAGGCCCAGATTACGGTGGGTGTCCCCCCCCCCCCGTGTAGGTGGTAGAGTATATAGAAGGGAAACTAAGCAAGCCTTTGAAAGCATGCCAGTGAGTGCGGGGCATTTTACCCACCAACCCCACAGCTTCCCAGAGTTTTCTTGAGTGCGAGCAGCAGGAAATATTAGATAGAAGGATTTATAGTGGAGAATCTTGCAGAGATAAACAGATAGAAAATAAAGGATAGCCTCGAGAGGGCCTGGAACCTATTCCAACGGGCCCGGACTATCTCTGGCCCAAGGTTTTTACAGAGACGCCAAGGGGTGGAGCCAAAGACCTCCTCCCCCAGCACAGCCAAGTGCAGACCATCTCAGACACCTGCACTCAGGCCCGTGGTCCTGATCATCCTCTATTTGGACCTGCTGGGTAAAGCCACGAGGTGCCGAGAACGGGCTCCCACAAGTGAGCTCCCTCCAGGTTCCTGATTTGAGCTTCCATCTTGCCCTTCCTTTCATGGTGGACTGTTAATTGAAGTGTTAAGGTTAATTACACCTGTTTCTCTACAAGTTGCTTTTGGTCATGATATTTGATCACATAGATAGAAACACTAAGACACTTAGTCTACTTTAATGTACTGTTTTCTGCCTTTCCTTAACATGTTTTATGAGTAAGAAGAGTGATAGGGATCCCTCCTTATTACTACTGTATCTCATATCTTTTTTGTGCCATCTTTGTGCTCTGGTAGTCTAATACACATAACTGTTGGCTGAGGGGGCTTTGTTACCCAGGACAAATAAAATACACACAAGAGTCAAGCACTCTTTGATCAGAATGAGATTCAGTCCTTTAGGGGACAGAAACTTTAAAATTTGGTTACTTTTGTGGAAGAGGGCAGGGAATTGATCTACTGTCAGAATTATTTGGCTACCACCATAATCAAATTCTGTATGAATTAAAGACCAGGGAGGGAGGACTTAAGGGGTAGGGGGAAGAAGTGGAGAACCCTCAGAGGCATGACTCAACCTGATTTGTTCACATTTCCCTCTGCTGTGGTGAAAGCTCAAATTTCTTTCAGCAGCAACAAGAAAAGTGAGCCTACCATCTGAACAGTAAATTGTAGAGGTTGGGTAGATTATATTAGTGATAAAAGAAAGGAAAATGGCCTCTTATTTGTTTATTTCTGCTTATGTAGAGGGCTTGATAATTTCTCTCTCAACTTAAATGAATAGGAACACAACATAAATATAAAATAGGTAGAAAATAGGAACAAAAGATATATAAATGCCATATGAGGAAGTCTGAACTAAGCTGTAACCAATAATGCTGTGCAAATCACCAAGGGTTGTGTAGACTTCCTGAGAAGAAGCTGAGAAATCAGGGTATGGGGGAGAAGCAGGGACGGTTTGAAACTGAGACAGATCTTATGCATACTATGAGCAAGCCAGCATTCATACACCCACACCATTTGAGAAAGTGCTACAATGATATCACCAAGAGGAGACTAGTTCCACGGGGTCATTTCATTCCTCTCTCAGTTCCCTCTTCCTCATTTACATCACAAGATCTTAAAGTGATAAAAATGATAGGTACCTATGGGATCTGTTGTCATAAAGTAATAGAAAGACAGATTCAACATGAGAGAAATAAAAACAAAAAATTGAAACAATTCATATTGGCAAGTCATCATATTCAGACATCAATAAAGCCAAAAAAATAAATTAAAGAATTATAAAATTCTATTTCAATGAGTTTTAGATAAAAAATTTAAGAATCAAACGATCTGGGTTTGAATTTTATTTCTCTCATTTACTAATTCAATGCTGTTGCTAGACAAATTATATCAATATTAATCTTTATACAACATTTTTTAATTTTAATAATTTCAGAAAATATATTTTGATAATATTCACCTACCACACACCTCCCCCAGTTCCTCCCAGATCCACTTCCTCATCTGGATCCCCTATTTTTTCTTTTTTCTACATACATATAATACATACATACATACATATATATATATATGTATTCCACATATATAGTACATATGTATATATAAGGCTACATATAATATATGTGGCTATATATAATATATATTATATATTATATATGATTATTGTTGTCACTCCTATGTATATGTTTTTAGGGCTAACCAACTGATATTGGATAACCAACCAGGAGCTTAATTCCTGGGAAGACTGATTCTCCCTCTCTCAGCAACCATTATTTGTAGCATTTCATCTAGGTGTGGGGCCTTGTGACATTCCCCTCATCCAAGTGTCACCCAGTGTTAATCATTGCACAGGTCTTGTTTGGACTGCCAGATTTCTGACATTTCATGAGTACAGCACTGTATCAAGTATAGAAAACCCTATGATATAGAAAATGTCCTGGGGGCTGGAGAGATGGCTCAGTGGTTAAGAGCACTGACTGCTCTCCCAGAGGTCCTGAGTTCAATTCCCAGCACCCACATGGTGGCTCACAGCCATCTGTAATGAGATCTGGTGCCCTCTTCTGGCCTGCAGGGACACATGCAAGCAGAACACTGCATACATAATAAATAAATAAATCTTTAAAAAAAAAAAAAAAAAAAAAAAAAGAAAATGTCCTGGTCTTCTACTTCTTATTATCTTTCCATGCCCTCTTCCACGATGTTCCCTGAATCTTAGGTGCAGTAGCTATGTTGTAGATGTCTCAGCTGGGGTTGGGTACTCCAAAGACAATTAATTTTTACATTTTGTCCAATTGTTTATCTCAGTAGTAGCTCAATCTGCTGGGGGAAAAAGTATCTTTGATGAGGGATGATAGCTACACTTATCTGTAAGAATAAGGTTAAGTATTAGAATGCAGTTAGAAATTATACTGGCTAAAGGAAGTGGTAGTAGTTGGCTCTTCTCTATATTCAATGACCTAACTAGCCATGGGTATACTTGGCAGGATTTACAGTATCAGGCATGAATTTCCTCCTATTGAGTGGACTTTAAGTCTAATTGTTGTTGATTGTTTTACTTTTTTCACTCTTTTGTTCTATGGGGGCCTTCCACCCACCACCCAAATAAATCACATGGAGACTTTTTCTTACTTATAAATTCCTAGCCTTAGCTCTGCTTGTTTCTTGCCAGCTTTTCTTAAATTATCCTATCTACCTTTTGCCTCTGGGCTTTTTCATTTTCTTACTTTCATTCTTACTGCATGGCTAGCTATGTGGTTGGGTGGCTGGCCTCTTCTTTTCATGCTCCTTGATCTCTCAGCTTCCCCATCCCTCTTTTACTCCTTCTATATATTCTCTCTACCTGCCAGCCCCACCTATCCTTTCTCCTACCTTGCTATTGGACATTCAACTTTTTATTAGACCAATCAGGTGTTTTAGACAGGCATAGTAACACAGCTTCATAGAGTTAAACAAATGCAACATAAAAAAATGCAACACATACTTGCATCATTAAACAAATAAATAAATTTCACAGCATAAATAAATGTAACACATCTTAGAATAATATTCCACAACATCTAATTAGACAGCTGTTGGTTATCACCCAGTGCCACTATTTTACTTTTGTGGATATATTGCAGTGCTACTTAATATTGTTATTCTTAGGAGCCATAGCCGGATAGGACTATTGATTGCTTTCCTACCTTGGCAGCTTACACAGCTCCTTCTAGTACTGTGAGAGCCAGTCCTTAAGGAGACATCCAAGTCAACTCCAATTCCATTCTGCCAAGTCCTGTGTCCAAAGATCATTTTATCTTCAACGATAGGGAAGTGAAGGTCCTGCAAGGCAACCAAGAGGAACAGCAATAGCTTATAGAAGAGCAATAGCCTTTACTGTTTGGGAAGAGCCTCTAGGATGCCCCTGATCAACAATTCAAAAGGAGATTTCTCAAATGTGGTACCTGGTACTATCTATTGTTAGATAGTCAATTTTATATCATGTGTAGTTTTAGGTAAATATAAGATAATGTAACAATAACATTAACTTATATATATAATTGAAATATAAGTATTAACCTTAGAGGTTATTCAGGGACTATGAAAATACCTGACAGAGGTTCTAAGACTTGCCTTTTTCTTCTCAGATTTTTCATTTACTTTTTCCTAAACAAGCACAATATTGCAAATGTATAAAATGTTATAATCTGTGACATATAATTTTGTGTTTTGTTAATTTGCTTCATGGCTTAGAGCTTTACATATATTGAAAGTGTTGTATATTGCCATTTACTGTGGTGACAGTTTGCTTAGCTACTCCCCTTGTTGGGGAATTTGGATGTTTTCCAAGACGTAGTTCCCGTCAATAAAAACTGTGAGTTTTGCTAACATCAAGCAACAAGAACAACAACAAAATGACTCTAACATATACTCCATTCCCAGAGGGAAACTGGTTTAGGCCAGCACTATTACCTGGGGATGCCATTCCCTAAATGGAATTAGGAGTTGGGGAGTCTATCAATAGATATTTTCATTGGATTCTCTTGAAAGCACTCTAGAATACCTAGACTTCTAATTAAAACAAAACAAACAACAAGCACCTTCCTTTTGACGTAGGCATCTTAATTTTTCTCTGGAGACCCCTGTTTTACTTAATTTTACCTAGCTGAGGAAATCTCCCCGTAATTTCTCACTGGGATTTCCCAACACCCTTTCCAATTTAGACTCAGGATTAAATGGCCTGTAATAATTTCATGCCAGAGTATACAGAACACTCCGATTTAGTTCAATTTGCCTCTTTGAAACTCCCATTTCAGCTTTCTACTTCCCAACAGGCTAGAATGTAGTTTCTTTATCTTTCCCAAGACTGCATTGTAGAAATCTCTTCCTCCTATTTGCCATCTGCTTTAATACTCTGTTTGGTCCCCAACCTCAGTTCCTTCTGGTTCTAATTATTATCAATTCTGCCCATTCAGATAGTTGAACATCTTTTGACTAAACTACATGTTAATGTATTTGAAACAAAAACATATTAAAAATCAGTCAGAGTACATTGCATTCAAAGAAGTGGCAAGAGCCTTTGCCTTATTTCTTATAATGGGAAGAAAGCTCCCAGCCTTTAGCCGCTGAGCTGACGCTGACTATGGATAATCTATAAGTGACTTTTACCAAGCTAAGGGTATTCACATCCATTCCTAGTTTATGAGTGTTTATTTTTAGATATTTGGTAAATATTTCTGTGTATCTATTGTGATGTGTATGATTTTATTCTTATTCTGTCAATGTAGTTAGTATATTACAATAATTGATTTTCACGTACACACACACACACACACACACACACACACACACACACACACACACCACTGGGCCAGTGAGAGGGTTCAGCAGCTAAATTCCTTGCAGTGCAATATTGGAAAGCTGATTTCAATTCCTAGGAGCCACATAAATGTGGAAGGAAGATTCTAGAAAGTTATCTTCTGATATCCTCATGAACATGCTCTATATATACCTATCATGAGTATATAATAACAATAATATTTTTAAGTTGAAAAATATCATGAAAATTCAGTATTTCCCATCATGAGAACACAGTCCTGCTCTCTATCCTACAAACACCTATTATGGTCTTCTATCCTGTTGAGCATTTTTTTCATACATGATTATAGATTTGTAGTTTCCTCTATGAAGAAATTTTTAGCAAAATTATTTGCTCTTTTAATTGAGTCATCTTTTTATAGTGAATGTGTGTAAATATAGATATGTATATGGTGACAATTTATTTGTGCACCCCAATAATACTTATCTGGAGATCAGAGAACAGAGTCAGCCACCAAATTAGACATAGAGGTCAAGCATGGTGGCACACATCTTTAATCCTATTACTTGGGATGCAGAGATTCATCTGGATCTCTGAGTTCATACTGGGAACAGAGCCAGGTGTGGTGGTACACACCTTTAATTTCAGCACTTGAGATCTCATGTCTTTGCTTGGGAAGGATACACGCCTTTAATCCCAGGAAGTAATATGGCAGGACACAGAAAGGTGTATAAGGCGTGAGGAAACAGGAACACATTTTCTGGAGGCTGAGGAGTTGGTAAGATGAGGTTGGCTGTGGCTTGTTCTGTTTCTCTGATCTTTCAACATTCATCCCAATATCTGGCTCTGAGTTTTCTATTAATAAGGCCATTTAGCAATTCATGTTACATATGTATATATACATACACACACATATAGATACATCCCCGTGCCAAACACATAATTTCCAAATGTTGTTTTCTATCTCCCTGCTGGGTAATGTTTTCATCATGCTCTTAAGTACTATGGAGACTTATGAGGGAGAAAAGATATCTGTGCTGGACCCTACTTTGCTGGCCAATACTGTCTGATCAGCCAAGATATGCCACTGATGTGGTAATATAGCAAGACTGATTACAGAGTTAATCAAGCACTTTCTTGATTGAATCACAGGCCTGCTCCACAGGAAACAAGACATGCCTGACTCGGTAAACATGGTTAAAATAATGGCAATGGAGGTCCTAGATACTAGGGAGAACCAACTGTTACTGGTTTTTATTTTTTTTTGTTTGTTTTGTTTTGTTTTTGCTAAATGATCATGTTACCAAACAGTTTTCTAAATACTGCCATTTCTGTCAGTAGATTTGTGTCCCTCACAATCTTGGTAAGAGAAGCTTTTTATGTAGTGGGTAGTAGTTGCAGCAGAGACTCGGAAATGATCAGGGTGCTGAAAACCAGCAACTGGCAGTGATCAGTGTAGACAAGACAGCTATATTAGCCTGCTTCCTGCTCCCAAGACTCAAGGAACATTGGCAAAGAGGGAGAAAGAGAGAATGTAAGAACTGGAGGGTGTGAAAAATGATATGAAATGATGTATTCTGGCCATACTTTGACTAGTGTATCCATGAGCTCATAGCAGCTTTGGTTACTCCCACAAGATTTATGCACAATCAAGCCAGTTAAAAATACCAGCATAAATGGTAGAATAGTAATAATGGCCTTCAAAAAACAATACTTTAAATTACTATTAATACCTTTTGTCTATTTTTTGTTTAGATGTTTTATTTTATATACTGTTTCAGAAACTATGTGCAAAGATATATACATCTAAGTTTTCTTCTATGAGTCTTATAGTTTTAAGTTTTTAACATTTGATTCATTTTTCACTAATAACTGTATTGAGACTGAGAAAACATTTAAAATTTTGGGCACATGTCCAATTGCCCCTTTAGCATGTATGAAAAGATCTGCCACCCTTAGGGAAAAATCTTAACACTCTAAATGAAAATCAGATGATTATTAATATGTGGTTTTATTTACAGACATTCCATTAGTTAGAAATTTATTACTTTTGTTTATAGTAGCTTTGTTCTGATTTTTAAAATGAGTGATCCAGCTTTGATCATCATTTTCAAGATGACTTTTTAATGTTCTGGACAACCTGCATTGTAATATGTATTGATTTATCAGATTTTCAATCTTTAGAAAGAGAAGTTAGAGACATCTAAACTACTTTGGACATATTGCCTGCTTAACAATATTCTAACTCCAATGGAAGATCAATCAGAGCCTTTCAATCCAAGATAACACTTGCAATCCTATTTATTTATTTATTTATTTATTTATTTATTTATTTATTTATTTATTTATTTATTTATTTTTTGGTTTTTCGAGACAGGGTTTCTCTGTGTAGCTTTGCACCTTTCCTGGAACTCACTTGGTAGCCCAGGCTGGCCTCGAACTCACAGAGATCCGCCTGCCTCTGCCTCCCGAGTGCTGGGATTAAAGGCGTGCGCCACCAACGCCCGGCTCGCAGTCCTATTTATTTAAGCCTTGTGTAATTAATTGTCTTGTCCTTCTTTTGTTAAATATATTCTTAAATATTTTATTACAATGTCATTTTAAGTGAAATTGTTATCTTCATTTTATTTTGAATAATGTATTGGTAATGTATAAATACACTGTTTTATACTGATCTTTTATCAGTCTTGCAGAATTCAATTTATCTGTAGATACATGTGTGTGTGTGTGTGTGTGTGTGTGTGTGTGTGTGTGTGTGTGTGTGTGTGTTTATATTTACCTATGCAGTTATTTTGCTGGTATTCCTGTTTGTTCATGTTGACTCACAGTTCTGTCTGGTGTCCTCTTATTCCATCGTGAAATATTTCCTTTAGTACTTCTTATTTTATAAAGATTTATTTCTATTTTTAATTCTATGTATGCCTTTGTTTCTGTGTGTAGGTATAGAGCATGTGACTGCAGGTGCCAGAGGAGCATAGGCCTTGTATCTAGCTGGAGTTGCAGGCAGTTGTGAGCTGCTCAAAATGACCTGTATATACTCCTAACTACTGAGCCATGTTTCCAGCTCCTAATATTTTTATTAAAAATATTTATTATTTCACTTACTCACTCATTCATTCAATTATTTCTGTGTGTTTCTGTAGCTGTCAGAAGACAATTTACAAGAGTCTGGGTTTTTTGTTTGTTGTTTGTTTGGTTTTGGTTTTTCCTACCATGTGGATCCTGGGGATCAAATTCTCCTAGTGATACTTGATGGCAAGTGCCTTCACTTGCTGAGTTCTTTTGCCAGCTCTCCTTCAGTAGTTCCTGTAACACTGTGTTGCTGGAGGGCTTCTCTCCAGGTTCCACCAAGCCCCACATTCCCACAATCCACGTATAAAATAATCACTCAGACGCTTATATTACTTATAACCTGTATTGCCGTGACAGGCTTCTTGCTAACTGTTCTTATATCTTAAAGTAACCCATTTCTATAAATCTATACCTTGCCACGTGGCTGGTGGCTTACCGGTGTCTTTACATGCTGCTTGTCCTGGAGGTGGCTGCAGTGTCTCTCCCTCCTTCTTCCTGTTTCCCCAATTCTCCTCTCTCCTTGTCCCGCCTATACTTTCTGTCTGGTCACTGGCCATCGGTGTTTTATTTATATAGAGCGATATCCACAGCACTTCCCCTTTTCTTCTTTTTTTAAAAAGGAAGGTTTTAACTTTAACATGGTAAAATTACATGTAACAAAACAATTATCGAGCAAGAATTACAGTTACAATATTAAAGAAGATGTCTTATCTATCTTATATTTGTGAGTTTAAGGTTTTATATCTAACTTATCTTTTATCATAACTGAGGAAATTACAACTATCTAGTCTTCAACCACATCAAAGACCTCAGAAGGATATAATGGTATATAAAGGTACCTGAGAAATGGTAGATGGATGCAAGCAACTTCCGGGAATCTTGTAAGAGTAGACCAAGCCAGCTGGCAGCCTATACAGTTACCTAATGTTTCTCAGCATTGTTGCTGCATTCAAATTGGCTACAGGCCTAGAGTATCTGACAGACTATTTTTAGAAGCAGAAATTCTGAAAGACCATATTACCCTGTCTTGGCAGAGTACAGTGGTTGCTTTCTTTGTGTCCCGCTTGTCCAGGAAGGACAGCATTGCATTTGTACTGTCAGCCATCAAGGCAAGCGCAGTTCTTTGCCCAGTAGGCCATTTTGTGCCAAAAAGAGAAACTTCCAAATGGAAATGTCTTAGAAGAACATTCTCTCGGGATCAAATTAGTGCAGCCAGGAGCAATTGTGTTTCACGTCAACAGAATTCTAAGTTATTTAAATGCCATATTCTCTAGGTCTTTGAAGTGTTTGAAGACTACCTATCTATCTGAAATATATCTATGTATACCTAGAAGACTTATCTAACATGGCTATAAATATGATTATCATAGATGACTAATTATTAATCTATTTCTTAATTATCCATTACAATTTTAAATGACTTACATAAACATAATATCTCAAACAAGAATAGAAATATATATACAGGATAACAAAATTAACTTTAAGTTTGTATCAATAAACTAAAATTTATACCAATGTAAAACATTTTAAACATAAACTAAAATCTACACCAATGTAAAACATTTTAAACAAGTTGTTGTTCTTTTAAAGTAGGCTTATTAATCTACCCTTTTTAAAAATCATCTCTATACCCTATATATCTATATCATATCCCCTTTTCTTTTTTAGAAAAAGATCACATTTATAATCAACCTGTTTTAAATAAAAATATTGGTTTTTCTCTGTCCCACACCAGAGGGCTCTTCTGATTTGGGACACAAGAATGTCTTAACCATTTTTTTTAAGCAATATGTCTGGGTTTAGAGGGGAAGTGAGCCAATTCCACCTCTAAAGCCAGCTTGGTATATTTGGGAATTTGGGTGTACCATCTCTTACTACTTCCTGCTGGAGGGGGGTGCTGTATCTTATGGGGACGCAAAGAAAATTTTAGGCCTATGGGGTAGTCCGTGAGGCTGTATTGTGGGAGACAGTTGCCTTGAAACCATTCTGGATGCTGGATCATCTGGGCCATGATGTCATCAGAGATCTTTCAGGGGTCTTGGCTGGTCAAACCTGATGTATCTTAATCTGGAACAAATCCATAGCCTCTGGCTTTCTGTGGAAACAAAAGCAGAACCTCTTTTCCAAAGTAACATATCCTTATATCCAAATTTTGAAGTCAAGATAACTTTAAAATTTACATTTTGGCATAACTGAACAGGTTTTACAATCAAATGTTTTTCTTTAGTTACGAATATCAAAGACATCATAATCCAGATTTTCTGTGATAGCCATCTTTACGTGGCTTATTACCTTTACTGTTTTTTTTAAACAATTTATTTTTAGATACTATTTGTTTATATAATGGTATATATTTTTTTGTCTTTTAAGCCTACGTACATTTTTACATGTATTATAAACTATTTTATCTGAATCAGTGTTATTGACTGTAGCCTTCTAAGCCTGAAACGGTGCTGTGGCTGCTGGCTCTGCCCACTTCAGCTTTTCAACATGGCGGTGGTATGTTTTCTCCAGCTCTGGGAGTCATCAAGTCTCAGAAATAGTAGGTCTACACTTTTATCAAAGCAGTGTGTAGCCCAGAAACCTCTTTTTTTTTTTTTTAACACTAGTAAAGACTAAATCTACCACACAGCGTAATGTGCCGCTGGCAGATGCCTCATTTCTGCCATACTGTTGGTCAAACGCACATGCCAGGAACCCGCCAGTGTTCAAACCTGTGTTTTGTGGCGTCTAGCTGCCTGTATGAGACAAGAAGCAGGAACCTGGTTTTGGCTCTGTTTAGAATTGGTTATTAAATATTGTCAGGTTTAAGGTGGAAACTCGAGCCGTTGGGCGCCATTTGTTGCTGGAGGGCTTCTCTCCAGGTTCCACCAAGTCCCACATTCCCACAATCCACATATAAAATAATCACTAAGATGCTCATATTACTTATAAATTGTATGGCCGTGGCAGGCTTCTTGCTAACTGTTCTTATATCTTAAAGTAACCCATTTCTATAAATCTATACCTTGCCATGTGGCTGGTGGCTTACTGGTGTCTTTACATGCTGCTTGTCCTGGCGGTGGCTGCAGTGTCTCTCTCTCCTTCCTGTTTCCCCAATTCTCCTCTCTCCTTGTCCCGCCTATACTTTCTGTCTGGTCACTGGCCATCAGTGTATTATTTATATAGAACGATATCACAGCAACACTGTGTTTTATTTCTATTTGTTCTACAATCTGCTTAGTTACTCCTTCATTTTGATGGATATCTTTGCTGGTTAAAGAATTATGGTTGAGAATACATAGAATATGACATCCCACAGCATCCTGAACTCCATAGCTCTTCACCAGAAACTTTTCTTTACAATCATGAGATATCCTTGGATATGCTGAGGGTTTTTTTTTCTCTGAATGTTTTTGGCTCCTTTCTTTGGCTTGACAGTTTGATTATGATGTGTCTAGGTGTAGACAATTTGGAATTGTGCATAGTTAAGAGTGTATTGAGGTTTTTGGATGTGTAGATTTATGTTTTATCAAATTTCTGACATTTCAATCACAATTCATTCACTATTCTATCTGCTCCCTTCTCTTGTGCACTTCTCTTTATTATGGAACTCTTACTTTATTATGGCTGTGTTGGTGTGATTGATTCTGTCTCAGCCTCTGAGACTGGTTATTTTCTTCATCTTTCTTCTCTATGACTAGGCAACTTTGTTTTTAATCTAGAGACATCCAAACTTGCTGATTCCACCAGGTCACATCTGCTGTTGACCTTTTTTTAAAAATATGATTATCATCCAGTGATTTGTGATTAGTACATAAAACTTCAAAATTTATTATCTTTTCTTTTAAAATAATCTCTGGCTCTTATTGACATACTCTTCATATAATATGGTTCTCCATGTCCTTATTTCTTAGACATAGCTTCTTTTTTTCAAAAAGTATCAATTAGTGTATAATAAATATTACTCTGTGGGTCTACATGACATTAGGACACAGACACCCCAGCATCCCTGCTGAAGAATTCACCCTTCACAATGTCACATTACTAAGGGATCTTCCTCTTCTCCAAGGCTTACAGTGAGTCAGCTGTATCCTAACAGTGGTGTAAGTAGTTCAGTTTCCTTTACTTCTCTGGGCATGTTTGAAGCATCTTTGTCTAGTAAACCAGCATCCAGCATGCTGGTCACTGTTCTCAGTACTGTGACCAAATATCAGACAGAAGCAACCTGAGTGACCCTAGTTTAACTACTGTCAAAGTTCCACTCAGGGTGGCAGGGCAATTGGTGAGCAACTCTTCACATTTTAGCAGATTGGGAAGTAGAGATCTCAGACTGAAACCAGAAGTAGGTATCACTTTCAATATCTGATACTTATGACACACTTTTGACATCCAAGACCTGTGTCTCAAAGATTCTGTAACTCCCAAAGCAGCAACACCATTTGGGGTCTAGACTTTTAATGCATGAACCTGTTAGGGGTGTTTCACATCCAACTAGAACACTGGAATTCCTCAAGGACATTTCCTCTTTATCAATAGCTAATAAGTCGTACCATCTTTTGTCAATTATCTTTGTACAAGTGCCTATGCTTCAGAATTCACTAAGTAGTCTATAGCTCTACTCAGACCATCTCATTTTGTGTTTTCTCCAATTCTCATGGTTGACAAAATGTGAAAACTTTTTCTCAATTTTTTTCATGAGCATATGTCCAGCAACACAGTAACATATGCATTCATGTGCTCTTATTGTTTCCCAGATTTATACAAGAGCCTGTCAATGCTCCTAAGGACTTATTATTATCCAGATTTTCCTTTTGAAATTTTTAGTAACCCTACTCTGTTGCCTCAATTGATACACATCCTGTCAGTAACCATGATGTTAAGTATTGCCTCTGAATATTCTGGGTAAATGCACAGTGGGTAAAAACCATTTATACCAAGCAAATTCTGAGTTGGGTTAATTTAAGATGCCTTTGTGAGAGATTTTTTTCTTGGAAGTA
Organism: Peromyscus maniculatus bairdii; assembly: GCF_049852395.1. NCBI lineage: Eukaryota > Metazoa > Chordata > Mammalia > Rodentia > Cricetidae > Peromyscus > Peromyscus maniculatus. Next base: position 89,025,284 of record NC_134852.1, read on the forward strand.
GCAAGCCATGGAGACTCTTTGGGAATAGGGCTTTGAAGGATCTCCAACTCTGTTCTTCCTCCATCAGAGGCAGCCAGGCTTTTGATCTTCATTGTCTTCAGAGCTGCCTTAAAGCTGTGTGGATGAGGACATGTGTTGTGGAATATTATTTTACCTGTGTAAAGTATATTACATTTGTTTCTGCTGCTTTTGTTACCAATGTAAAGATGTGTTACATTCGTCTGATTAAATAAAATTGAATGGGAGTCAGGAGACTGCAGATGTAATGGTCTTGTTAAATAAGAAACACAGAGCCAATACAAAGATGAAAACCCAAGAGGTCAGAGCAATAGCTAAGAGCTAAAAACTTTACCCTTCATTGACGCTGCTGTCCTCCTCAGCAAGAGAGCTACTTCCTGTCTGTTTGTCTTTTTTATAGACTTTCTATTCTGCCTTCTCATTGGTTGTAAACCCAACCACATGACCTCCTCGTCACTGCCTGTCTGTACAGACCTCCAGGTCTTCTATGGCTGGTATTCAGATTAAAGGCATGTGTCTCCATGATGGCTGTATCCTTGAACACACAGAGATCTGCCTACCTCTGCCTACCTCTGCCTCCCAAGAGCTGGGATTAAAGGCGTGCACCACCACCACCCAGCCCAGCTTCTGCTATGGCTTGCTATTAGCTCTGACCCCCAGGCAACTTTATGTATTAATATACGAATAAAATCACATTTCAGTACAAATAAAACATCACCATAGGAGAATGAGTCAGCATCTAGCTGACAGGAAGTGGTAGGGAGGAACTAAGTGTAGCAAGGGTACTTTAGTGGGGCCTTAGCAGAAGGGCAGCCAGTTTTTATGAGAGACACTAGCAAGGAGAGAAGGTTAGCTATTTCCTATTCAGCCACTCTGAGCAAGCAAAATTTCACCTCAACCTTTGAATCTTGAGCTCTATAGAAGAATAGAGATTTAGAATAAGTTTTCCTTAGCAGCCATGACAGGGCCAGTGCCTGAGGGAACAGAACTCCTGCCTTGCAGCAGCCCATAAATAGGAACTGCTGCTGGAAGCTTCAGAGTAGCAATTGCGGGTTTGGACAGCAGTTGCTTAAGATGCAACCACTGTGTTGAATGCAAAACAACAGACATGTTCTTACACATTTGGCACGTTTGTCTACATTGACCATTGCAAGATTGCAGCAAGCTTTTAGTTCACTTATAGAACTGTGAAAATATTTGTACTAGGCATTTGGGTCAATTTTCCTGTTGCTGTCATGGAGAAGAGGATCACTGAAAGTCTTCAGCATTTCCACATTTGCTAACATCATTTCTGTTAGAAGGTTAGCAAATGCGTTCTGCATGTAAGTCTTGTCTCGCACCCACTATAGGCCACATCATCATATAAGAGTCCTTTGCTAGACTCTTGCCTCCTTGATTTCGTGCATACAACTCTATAGCACAACAACACTCTGTCTCTCCCAAATTATGGCTAGCACAATTTCCTTCTTTGTCCTGAGATTTGCTCTAACCCAGCAGAATAGCCTTCCATCATTTCCAGGTATGGTTTTATCATAACTTCCCTCCTGTTGGGAGAAGACTGCCTTCCATGCAGTGTGCAGCTTGTTTCAATGAACCGGTAGCTTATGTCATTGATATGTACAAAGGCTGACTGGCTAATAGGTCAGAGTTTGAGGAAGGCATAAGGAATGCTTACCTGCACTGTTTGAGAGGCCAGCTGTCATTGCTGATTTATCCTTGCTGATCCTGTGGACTTTGCTGAGTCACCATTTGAGAGCTCATGTGTGATTAACATCAAGCATGGCACTCTCCATTTGAATTTTATGAAATTTCAGTTTTTAAGTTCTGCTTTAAAATTGTAACACAGTTACACAAGAATTGTGTGAAAATCAGAAATGTATGTAGTTACCTCTGGCCACTCTATGATAGACACTGTACTTTGTTTTTGGTTAGTCTGAAAGTAATAAAGAATTTGGAGCTTGACCTTAAGGAATGTGTAACAATAACAGAATATTACACCTAAAAATCTAACTACATGCCAGTACAGAAATTAGCAATGGGTATTATGTTAGTGTTTGACAATAACCACAGGAGAAAGATACCAGGAGGAAGTGTTTTAAAGGCTTGGGGAGCCTGAAAAACAAAACAAAACAAAAGCCATTCAGAATAAGACATAGGAAAGGGCCATTATACTTGAGTATGCAGTACAAGAGTCTAGTTAAGTTCAGATTCTGAGTTGTACCATCAGTGAGTCAGAGTTAATGAAACATCCACAGGATCCAGGAATCCAAATGTTAATAAGTCCTTTACACATCTACAGGACACTGGGTTAAGCTGTAGCAAGAAACTGAGGCATAAATGTACATGTGATATGCATAACCCAAATAAATGTTCCTTTTCATCTTGATTACAGCATAAGTTTAAAAGGAAGCAGTTGTGATTATTAATTGTAAGTGGCTGAGAAATCTCATAATTAATTTCATTTAATTAGACTTCCACTTGATTACATCAATATTAACATTTGGGGCCTAATATTTGTATATTTTGGAGGGTTGTCTTATGCATTATAGTATACTAAGCAATATCCTTGACCCCTACTCACTATGGTAGAGTATCACTCCTTTTACTAGTGTGACAGCCAAAATTATCTCCAGATATTTCATGTCATTTGGGGAGCAAAACTATTCTCAATGGAAAAATATCCTCCACATCTTTATAAATTCCAACAATTTATCTTTATGGCTCTCAATTTTGTAGGTTGATTGAACTCAACAGTGGAAGGTTCACATCAATTCCTTCCCCCCCAAAAAAAATTTTTTAATGTAGAAATTCCAAATTTGACAAAGCATACAACAGTATTCATTTTAGGGTTGGGGCAATACGCATTTGGGACTAGAGCAGGATAGGCTGAAGGTGAGGTAAACTATCTAAGAAATAACTGTCATTATCAAAATTTGAACAAGCTTCTGGTGGTAGATTTTGTGATGGATAATTTTGATTATCAATTTAAGGGGATCTGGAATCAACTAAAAGACAGATCTCTGTGAAGGTGTTCCCAGGAAGAAGTGACTGCCAAGAGAAGATCGTTCCTAAGAGCAGCAAGCATCTTCCAATGGGTGACCCAGACATAGAATTCCTAAGCTAAGCCAGGCCACCTGCCTACTTTCACTCCTGCTAGCGAGCACCTCTGCTGATTCTGCCACCCTCCACTCATATACTCCAGCTCTCCAGTTTCCAACATTAACTCGGGTGCAGCAGTTCTTGAAGAATCTTCCAGGTTCCAACACCAGATTGGGACTGTTGAGGCATCCAACTTCATTGTGTGAGCAGCTACCATATTCTCAGCCTCCCTAGTACACACAGCCATTGTTAGGCTACCCATATCCTATAGCATAAATCAGTCTAGCAGATGCCCTTTAAGAATCTACACATGCATTCTGTCAGTTCTGTTCCTGCAGAGAGTGTTGACTGAAACAGGTGTGAGTAGATAAAGGAGACACATCTAGCATTCACCCGAGTTGATGAGATTGTGTCACTGCTAACCTTCAAGGTAGACAAAAATCTGCTTCAAGAGACACAATAAAGAATTGCAAAAGCCTGAATTGTGACTCTTTAAATAAATAACATTTTTCTAACAAAAACCAAGCTAACATACATGTGTGCCATAATTTTTTTTATTAATGTGTCACCTGCTGCTTTTATTTACCTGTTGGACCTTTTAAGTTATTACAATTATTGCTATTTTACAAATATTTATACAAAAATGCTTTCATTTTTCTCTGTGAGGGCTTAGAAGAACCAAGGTGAACAAGTCTTGAATCTTAACCATTTACTGCCAACTCCTATGTCCTCCTAAGTATGTCAGAGTACTTATACTTATTTAGCAAGGTCTTGGTCCCCAAATATATCATATTCTATCTTTATTATATCTTCACTAAAGAGTCCTTACTGTATTCACAGTGTCTCTGCCATGGAATGTATCCCATACCTGGGGTTTTCACTTTGTTTTGTTTTGTAAATCTACCATAGAAATTGCCTGATCAGCTATCATTTTCCTAGACATCCATGTAAAATGATTATGAGTTTTTGTGTCCAGTACTGAAAGAGTAAACTGAAAAGAACAATAGGTGGAGAGTAGATGCATGAATTTCTGTTCTAACTCTGGCTGAATGCACTCAAGAAACTCTATTGTCTGATTACCATTTTCTGTGTTTGTATTTTTTTTTAAGATGATATCCTTATATATTCACCATACAGTGTTGTGGAATGCCATTCTGTATACTGTGAATGTGTGTTGCTCTGATTGGTTGATAAATAAAATGCTGATTGGTCAGTAGCCAGGCAGGAAGTATAGGCAGGAGAAGCAGACAAGGGGAATTTTGGGAAGAGGAAGGCTGGGTCAGGAATCACTAGCCAGACACAGAGGAAGCAAGATGATAAAGCAGAACTGAGAAAAGGTACCAAGTCACATGGCTAAACTTAAATAAGAATTCTGGATTAAATTAAATGGAAGAGCTAACCAGTAGTAAGCCTAAGCTAATGGCCAAGCAGATATAAATAATATTAAGCCTCTGAGTGATTATTCCATAAGCTGCTGCAGGACAGCAGGTGAGATATTTGTGTGGACCGTGTGGGGCCAGGAGGGACACTGGAAAACTTCCAGCTACATTTGGCACCCAATGTGGGGCTCCCGAATTTCCATAAGGCCTAAAAGAGTTTTAAAGGGGCTTCTAAACACATAAAAATGTAGCTAAAAACATCTTCCTAGTTGTGTCTCTCAGGCAATTTCTGAGCTACAATATGGCAGGTTGGCAGCAACTGTGTGTGTGCTTGACCTGCAGCATGGCAGATTCCTGTCACAGTACACAGAGGCATCTCCAAGTTGTGCAGCACACTGCGTGGTGAATTTAGCTTTTGCTAATACAGACCAAAAAAAAAAAAAAAAAAAAAAAAAAAGAGGTTTCTGGGCTACACACTGCTGGATGGAGGCATGGACCCACTGCCTCCCAGAGTCAGCAGAGAACATTGCTCCCAGAGCTGGAGGTGAATTACCTCTACCATGTTGAAAAGCTAAAATGGGCAGAGTCAGCAGCCAAGGCTGCCACTTCAGTCCTAAAAATGCAGCTTAGCAGTTTAAAAATCTCTCCTGGTCAGAGAAGGATTATAGATTCCAAATAAGTCAGATTCAAATGGAATGAGACTTTAAATAATTTACAATATGTATAAAAAATATACATAGGCTTGGAAGAGAGAGGAAAAGGAATATAGACAATTATATAAAAGAAATATAGAAAGTTTTAAAAAATAAAGTCTTTAAAAAAAACGTAAAAACAATATAAAAATAAGCCACATTAAGATGAAATCATACAAAGAGTCTGGATTATATTGTCTTTGGGATTTTTAATTACAGAGAGACATTTGATTGTAAAATCTGCTAAGTTAAATCAATATTTATATTTTAAAGATATGTTGATTTCAAAATTTATGTCTAAGGATATGTTGCTTTGGAAAAGTGGTTCTGCTTTTGTTTCCACAGAATATGAGAACCTGTGGATTGCTTCCAGGCTCATGTGGTTTGATCAAGGAAGACCCCTTGAGACGTCTCCAGATGTTGTAACATCCAGATTAGCTTCAAGGCAAAGTGGCTTGACCATAATTCTTAATTTTCTCAGTATTCCCATAAGAATACAGCAACCTCAATCAATGGAAAGAAGTCTAAAACACTATGCCCACATTCCCAAAAATGGATTATGAATATTTATCTTTGTTAGAGATTGGTTACAAATTGTTATTGTTCATAGTCAATATCTTTTTAAATGAAGGAAGGGAGATATGATATAGAAATATAGGATAAATGCTTTAATTGCTATAGATTTTAGTTTATCGATACAAATTTAAAGTTAATTTTATTATATATAAGTCATTTAAATTGTAATGAATAATTAAAAAATACAGATTAATAATTGTCTAGGATATCAAATTCATAGTCATGTTAGTTAAATTTTTTAGGTACATAAAGGTATATTTCAATTAGGTAAGTAACCTTCAAACACTTCAAAGACCTACAGAAAATGACATTTAAAATGTTTTAAAAACTTAAACTTTCTGGACAATGAGACACAACTGCTCCTGGCAGCACCAATTTACTTCAGAAAGGAGGATGGGCTTTGAAGACACTCCATATAGAGTTTATCTTCTTCTTAGCAAAAAGCCATTTGGGCAAGAAACTGTTCTTGCCCGGACTGTTGATAAAATGTTGTATGAACTGGACATGCAGGACTCATAGGAAGATGACCACTAAATTTTCCAAATCAAGGTGAAATGATCCTTCAGGTTCCTGCTTCACAGAGGAGACTGCCCGACATTCTACAGAACACAGGAAAAAGGGACTGAGAAACTAGGGCTATGGGCTGAAGATGGATGCCCCAATGTTGCAGAGGAACTTTGGATGACTGACCAGGCAGGCAGCTGTCTCTGTTGTTTCCATAATTTTGGAAGTTGCTTACTTGTTTACTTAGGAACTATTATATCCTTCTGAGGTCTTTGATGTAGTTTAAGACTAAATAGTTATAATTTTCCTTTGTTATGATAAAAGATAAATTAGATGTGAAACTTTATATTCACAAATATAGGATAGGTAGAATATTTCCTTTAATTTTGCCAAATACAAATAGACTAGATATTGTAACTATAATTCTTGCTTGGTAAGTGTTCTATTTTATGTAATTTTACTACATTAAAGTTAAAACCTTCCTTTTTGATTAGACAGAAAAGGGGAAGTGCTGTGGAATGTCATTCTGTATGCTGTGAGTGTGTTATAAATAATATTAAGCCTCTGAATGATTATTTATAAGTCGCTGCAGGACTGTGGGTGAGAGAGATTTATCTGGACTGTCTGGGGCCGGGTGGGACACTAGAAAACTTCCAGCTACATCACAAGTTATACTTCCATCATGCCTTCATCCTGGAATATATCTAAAACTGATTGCTTAAAGGAATGAGTTAGCAAATGGTCATACTACATGATTTCTGAAGCCCTCGTCAGATCAAACATCCTGTACTCCTACAAACATACACCGTCCACAACGAGCTGCTGTTGTGTACACTTATTAAGGAATGTGCTGGGGAAGCTGGATACTAACTTCAACTTCTCGGGCATTCCATATGCAAATTTGTTTTATATCTCCTACCTTGATACAAACCAAACCAAGTCTGGCTAAGCAAACTTTGGCTGCAGCTCCTTTAGCCTATATTTCCTCTTTTGACTCATGGAATACATTCTTCTGTCACTATTTATCTGTCCAGTGAACCTTTCCAACCAAACTTTTCTCACAATCACTGCACTGAACCTGGGCAGCTACAGGCTTCCTTTCTGCTTCTTTCTTTCCCCGCCCCCTTTTTGGAGTGCTGGGGTTAAAGGCATGTATCACTTCGCATGACCAGGCTCACTTTTCAGTCTTAATTTTCCTGAACAGTTTTGTAGCATTTGAGCAGAGATTGAACTCCTGTTTTGAAATAGCTACTTCTCATATCATATAACACTTCATATTATTCTAGGCTTCCTTCTTCCTAATGGGCTGCTTTGCTGATCATATGTCCTTTGTTCAGACTTGAAATGTTTCAGTAGTCCTTTGTGCTCAAAGACATCAACTGTTCCCTGAATAAAGCCTTCCCCAAGGTCAACTCACCTATTACATGACTATAATGCCCACGATTTCCCAACCATCTATGCAGTTGTAAAGTCCCCAAAAGAGTGTCAAGATGTATATACTTAACTGTATCCTCGAACTCTGTATTAATAGTTTCTCCCAAGGTCATATCTATATTTTAGAATAGCATAACTTTTACATAGATGTATTGCTCTTTGTCTTTTTCATGTGGTGGCTCAACTCAGATATTCAATATTTGGTCATCGGTCCTTCTTGATTCATTACTGTAATTGATCACATGATGGATCCCATCCAGAAATTTCTACAAATTTTTTAAGTGAGTGAATGAATAGTCTCCTTTGCCTTTATATTTTATCCTAAGGTAGATCAAGAATATTTATAGCTGTTAGAAGTTGGAACTCAGTTGAACTTAAAGTTGGCAAGGAATGTATTCAGTGAAAACAGAGCCTGCAGTTCACTGTGTCTGATGTAACATCAAAGGTTAATACTCCAGCACTGTGGAGGAGATAGCATGGGACATGAATGTGAGCCTCAGTTTAGACAGAAATTCAATTCTTATAGACAGCCTTTCTATCCTGAGATTTAATGACTGCAAATTAGATATGACAAAATATTGAAGGTGCTACATTTCACCAATGGTTACCAATATTAAAACCAATAATAGCCATCTCTCTTTCTGTCATTCTAGGATTTTTAATTACCATGCCTATTTAGTCAACAGTTAGCTGATAGTTGATTTGGCAATTATGACCAAGCCATAAACCACAGTTTTTTTTTAGCAGATTCCTCGAGGACAGATGTAATTCCAATCATCTGTGCATTCCGGTGCAAGAGCAGGATTCAGCAAAAATACTTGCTATGGAGTAATGCCTCCTTGCCTGTTAGATACTTACAAGTTTAGGCTTGTGTTTTCCAGCTTGTGTTCCCTTTTAATAAATATCGTGCATGCCTGTAGGCAATGGCACTTTTAAGCTACAACCATGAGAGTAATCCTATTCCTTGCATCTTATTTTACACTGGACACTTAGCTTAGAAAGAAACCGTCCCATAAACAAAAGGTGAAGATAATGACACAGAGGAGGCAGCTTTCGGATGTGGAAAATGGAACCGTGTCCAAGGCATCTCCTTTCCCAACACAGCTGACAGATTCCACAATGTGCATCTGTCAGTCAACACAACTTGAACTAAGTCAGAGTGCTGCCTCTAGGAATTGGATTTCATTTATTTTCAATGAGTGTAATTGTCTCAAGGGTCACTGGAGTTGCTTTTCTTCTTCTCCCATTATACAAGTTAGCTTGGTTGTTAATGGGGGAGCAGGCAAAGGGTTAACCAAAAGCTAACAGTAGTTAGCTACAAATTGAAAGGCAGCAGAGTTGGGAGTGGAGTGGAGAGATGAACTTCTGACAGAGCAGGGATTAATAATGTCCAACCATTTATTTGCTTCGAAATTCATTGCAAAGGGCAATAATTGTTTTAAATAGAAAGGCTGTTGAATTATAATTGGGAGTAATTGAAACTCACCAAAATATTGAATAAAACATTAGCTATTTTAACCGGTGTTATCTTTATAATTATCTTCAGGAGCAATGGGGACGTGGATCATGATTGGCTATGAGCCTCACCCATTCCCTGCTGTCTGTAGCAGTCCATTATGGCATATGTTTATTAACAAGAACTGTGACTAAGTAGACATCAGGTCCCACTGCTCTTCCCTGCATGGCTCTTTCTAGATGCACTACCGGATAAGGACCAGAACAGATTCTGTTTCCAAAAGAGTGAGATTTAGCCATGTGACAAAGACATACACAGGCTGGGTATTCTGTGACAGCATCAGTGGGCTCTGAGCAATAGCATTTCCACAAGCCATTGTGATGTCACTCAGCATGCTTCTCCCAAGTACAGCCTAGGCAGGGGCTATTAACTGCTATTTTCCAGCTGTCCCCCTCACCTGTCTGCTGTCTGCTGTCACATCATTTGTCCGACAGATTCCAGCTCCGTGGCACATGTCCTCCTTCCTCTTATTGCCCTGAACCCACAGACAGCTTCTTTGTATATTCCATCTACCTACGACATAGAACTGACAGAGCAGAATGAAGGCGGCAGGCTTAGGTGACTGAGATTAGAATGTATGAATCAGAGATGGAGGACAGCATCAGATGACACAGCGGTGACAGGCGTGGAGCACAATGGGAAGTGGGCTTTCTAGATCCTCATTACACTGTGAGGCTTGACCATGGACATTGTGCCTTACTGTTCAATCTCTCTGGGTTCTAGACTTAGCCCAGGGTCTAATAGGTGCAAAATAGTCTTTTTTTTCTGAAAGAAAAAGTGGTAGATGACTGTGGTGAACAGCATTCAGGAGACAAACTAAGCTGGGTTCAAATCTTGTCCCCTCTTGTGCCCCAGATAAAACAATGAGACAGTCTAAATAAGTATGGTCAGGAACTAATAGCTACGTGCTCTCCATTCACCATATGTGGAATGAAACTGATAGGAGCCCCTAACTCAAGCACAAATTCATTAAACGGAAGAACAGAGAACCTGAACACAGCCTCCATCCAGAGCTCAGGAATACGGCCGCCATCTTAAATGGACTTGTTGGTTTCTCCCAGGACAACTACAGTATTTGAAATGCCTCTATCGTGCCACACTTAGAGTAAACCTGAAAACATTTTTGTGCCTAGCTCAGACATTCATTCTCTCTGTGTCGTAAGCTCTGTTTGTCAAGGAGAACCTTTTTCAGATTGTGTCTCAAAGAAGAGGAAAGGTACCGGCCTGGTTTTCAAGCACCCTTTCCCAAAGTCTCCAGCGTGATCATAGGTGTGAGGAGGAATGAGCAGCAATAGAGGAAAGAAAATGGCTTAGTTTTCAAGTCAGTGACTATCTGACAAGCTAACTGCTTGGTTCTTCCCATTTACCAGACAGTATCATTTCATACAGCTTTCCAGAATCCATCAGCTGGATAGAAGAGAGCTCACCCTTTGTGTTTATGATTAGCCTCGAGGTTATAGATATGCTTTTGCTTCCTCTATTACTCCAGATGCCATTACAGTAGTCAAATATGTAAGACCTATAGTTTTTCTTTTCTCATTATAATATTCTTCTTACCAGATACATGAAGGTGATTAGTAAGTGCATGGGGTAGAGGTAATAAAGCTGGGAGGAACACAGCTAAATCTGATGTTAGGAAGACCTAGGGTTGCTTCTAGGGTAAATGCTTAAGAATGTAAACTTAGAGGGAGGCACAGTCAGATGGCTGTATTATGATAGAAAAAAAAAATAATGGAAAGAATGAAATGTCCAAAGCCAAAGTCAAAAGAGCAAGACTTGATTTGGAGATAGAGCACATGTGTAAGAACTGATACCAGCTTGGTGCAGAAATGGTTATATGCCTTGGAAGACTAAAGCCTGTGACTTTTATTACACAGCTTTTGCTAAACAATGTGGGCGAAGGAGAACAATGCGTCAAGTGTAATTCTACAGGAGTAATTTTTTTAAGGAAGATCTGGACACTACACATCTGGAGACATCATCCCCTAGAAAGAAGCAATGCTAACAAAATAAGAAACATTAACGTTATTGTCAGCTATGTTCCTAAGAGGAGAATGAAGCTTCATCCACTAGCCAACTTGCCACAGGATGAAGTATTTTGTCTCAGACTCTCTTGCATTCTGTTGCTCTCTCCAACAAAAAAAAAATGGAATTCGATGAATCAATATTATTCTTGGAGACCTCTTAAAATGGATAACTCTTGACTGTAACCTCCTCCTCATTAACAGATGATAACTGTGGAATGAAAAGGAGAGTTCACCCTTTCTGCCTGTTGCTTTTCCCTGCCCAGCTTCATTTGTGTTACATCTTGAATCATTATTAGGGGAATTGTTTGCCCAGCATCTAGAAATGTGTTCAGGAGCTCTAGACCCATGGGGGATTTCTGTGCTCTGAGCGAGCTCAGTCAATCTGCATTTCTGGAAGCAGAGGGTGAGGAGGGATGGGGATGGCTCCTGAATAAGGCAGAATATGTGACCATCTGGAGAAAATTGTACAGGCAGGGTAGCAGTCACGACAGTGTCATGAGCTGTGTGAGGTCTACACATCGTCACTCTGCCTTATCTAGGAAAAGCTGAAGGATGTAGTTCTTACTTGTTTTTAAGTAAATTTCAGTGAATATCTGGTACCACCTCAGACTTGAAGGAGTAAAAGCATCTCAGATTGGTCACTGGGGTCAGCTTTGTCCTGTGAACTCTGCTTGCTTGCTGAATACATCAAACACAGGCTGGAAGTCACACAGTGCCAAATGGCTCTGCAAAGCCTGGGCACAGCCTGGTTCCCTCGACAGGGCTGGAATGGACTTTGTGGCAGGCTCACTTCAAGCTGTTGGCTATGAAAAATAAACAAAAACAAAGTATGCTTTCATTCCCAACCCCTCCTTCAGCTGAAAGGCAAGTTGCACTTCTGCAAGAACACACATCATCCAGATGTGGAGTCTCTGTAAACTGCAGTGACTGGCTCAGCAAACAGCAGGAAACCAAGGAAAGCTGGAAGACTTCACTGCAGGGAGGGGCAAGAATGCTGTGTAGAGAGAGATGTAGGTCAGGGTTCAGAACAAGGACACAGTTAAGGTCAACAAGGACTATTCAGTAGTCACCTCCCTCCCCCCTTTTTATTAAACATAGTTCCCTTTTCTCATACATTGCAGTCTGAATATACTCCCGTCCCCCTCTGCTACTCCCAGTTCCTCCCCGCCTTCTTTCCCATCCAGATCCACTCCGTTTTTGTCTCTCATTTGAAATGAGCAGGTTTCTAAGAGATAACAACAAAGCATAACAAGATAAAATATAATAAGATAAAACAGAAACTATCATATTAAAGTTGGACAAGCCAAGCCAACAGAAATATCAGAGTCCCAAAAGAAGGTATGAGAATCAGACACCCACACATTCAGGAGTCCTGTAAAAGTGCGAAAATGAAAGCTTACATGCAGTATACATGCAGAGGGCCCGGTGTAGACCCATGTAGGCCCTGTGATTGCTGCTTCAGTCTCTGTGAGTTCATATGAGATTTGATCAGTTGTTTTAGAGGGCCTTATTCTCCTGGGGTTATTCTTCCCCTTTATCTACCCTACTCCTTCTGCATCTCCTTCTGTGGGGTCCCGTGAAGGACTACAGAAGGACTATTCCATAGTTTGATCTTGCTTCTGCAGAAAACATCAGAGATATTAAGACATTGTGTGCTTCAGCTACTTACCACACCAAAGTCCTGGCAAGCATAAATACTGCCTTTAAGCCCTTTAAGAGATTTAGATAAGTACAAACTTAAACAGGTGTGCCAGAACCAACAGGTAAGAAACAGAAGACAAGGATTTGAGTTCAGCCAAGGTAACTTATTTATTTGCCCATCAAAGTGTTGATCTTGGAGCCTTATTGGTTATTTAGATGCAAGGAACAATTATCTTGGATTTGGGTGTAATAAAAATTTCCAATTATTCTGTTGAGTTTATCTGTTTTTGAGAACACTGGGCTGCAGTAGATGCTGAGAGAAAGAAAGATGGGATGATTCTCATGAAGAAGCCAGTACTTTCTGTGAGATGAAGATCCATTCTTCCAGAATTGACTAATTAGATTTGAAGTAAAGTTTACACTAGAGTGGACCATACAGAGAATGTATAGAGGACACCAAAGTTAAAATACCAGCTAAGAAAGACAGCCCAGGCTGGCAACCTTTATTCAAAAAAAAAAAAAATGCTTAGGACACACAGGCTTTGCTGGTAGCTTGTCACTACTTGTGATGGTTAATCATCAGTGTCAACTTGACTGGGTTTACAATCAGCACATCTGTGCCTGAATGAGCTGGTTTCTAGAATTGTTTAACTCACAAGGAAAAATCCATATGAATTCAAATGGTACCATCCTTTGGGTTGGGGTCCTAGACTTGTTCAAAAATGGGAAAATGCATCAGGTACTAGCATTTGTCTCTCTCTGCTCACTGGGTGGAAAGATAACAGAATCGGTTGCCTCATGCTCCTGTCGATATGCTGTCCACCATGATAGACTCTTCCTCACAATATGAAGAACATATTCTTCCCTTCCATTTGTCTGATATGTTGTCACAGAAAATGAGTAAAGTCACTAAACCTTAAAGTTATGAAACAGTGTGTCCGAGGAGCAACTCTGTGTTGTAAAATCCGTGTATTAATATATTTGACCTGAAAGGATATTAGGTGAAGAGTGCTCTAGAAAAAGCATGGTCTTTCCAAACATCTCACAGGATGGCAGAGGAGAGCCAGATGCAACAGCAGCAGCACAGGGTCTTTGGGAAACAAGTGCAGGATGCATAATTGAGCCGGCCAAGCCCCTTTGCAAATCAGGACCCCCCAAAAAAATACCCCTCTTGTGGTGCTGAGTCTTCCCCTGAAATTTTGGTGAAAGAAAAAAAAATCTAAGATTTTCCATGAAATCTTTGTGATACACAGTTCTGAATCCAGCAGATCAAGGATTTCAGATTTCTATCAATGATTTAAACATGACTATGTTAGAACAGTGTCAACGTTAAGTGCTAACACATTTTGAGCTGTCCCCACAATGGGTAGCATAGTTTGCAGGACCTAATGAAGAAGGAAAATACAGTGCCTTTTTTTCAGAGGTAAGTAAGAATTTCAGGACACACCACAGAGTATGAAATGAAAACAGTGTCCCTTCTGCACAGCTGACTCTGCTTCAGGCACCACTCCAAGTAATTTGCATGTGCTAACACAGCTTCCCACAACATCCCTAGGTGGTGGGAGCCATTCATTGATATCTCCAATACAGATGAAGACCTAGGAAGGGTTCCCATGAAATGCCAGTCAATTAGGGTTAGGACACCTTGCACAGCCTTGGTGCAGTGGGAAGGGGCTTGGACCTGCCTAGGCTCAGTGTGCTGGGCTCTGCTGACTCCCCGTGGGAGACCTCAATTTGGGGGATGTGGGGTTGCAGGGTGGCTTGGGAAAGAGGGCTTGGGAGTGGGAGGAGGGAGGAGAGGGTGTCTGTGGATAGCATGTGGAGTGAGTAGAAAATTTCTTAATAAGGAAAAATGAAAAAAAAAATCTAACTTCTTGCTTGACCCTCCCATTTCCCTATGTTCTCATCCCCTACTCCTCGCCCTCTGCCACCTCCCCACACCCAGTCCACTCATGTAGATCTCCTTCACATCTCCTTCACAGGGTCATCTATGTGTGCCCCTTAGGGTCTTTCCCTGTTAGCTAGCCTCCCTGGAGTTGTGGGTTGCAGTCTGGCCATGTCTTCCCTCACATTTAGTATCCACTTATGAGTGGGTACATACTATGTTTGTCCTTCTGAGTCTGGGTTACCTCACTCAAGATGATATTTTCTAGATCCATCCATTTGCCTGCAAATTCCTTGATCTGCTGACAGTGGTCCAGTGGGTGCCTGGACTGGTCTACCCTGGTGACCGGTCTAGCAAATAACCTAGCTGCCATCATAGAGCTTTTGTCCAGTGACTGATGGAGGCAGATACAGAGATCCACGGCCAGACACCAGGCTGAGCTCTGGGAATCCAATTGATGAGAGAGAGGAGAGATACTGCAAGTGAGGGATGTCGAGATCATGATGGGATGGGAAGATGTGCAGAGATGAGCATCTAGTGGAAGCCCATGAACTGTGGACTGGTGACTGTGGAGCCCCCATGGGACTGGACTAGGCCCTCTGAATATGGAAGACAGTTGTTTGGCTTGAACTGTTTGAGGGGCACCCAGGCAGGGAGATCAGGATATGTCCCTGGTTTATGGGCAGGCTTCTGGAACCCAGTGCCTGTGGTGTGACACCTTGAACAGCCTTGGTGCAGTGGGAAGGGGCTTGGACCCAGCTAGGCTCAGTGTGCTGGGCTCTGCTGACTCCCCATGGGAAACCTCGATTTGCGGGATGTGGGGATTCGGGGTGGTTTGGGAAAGAGGGCTGGGGGGTGGGAGGAGGGGGATCTGTGGATAGTATGTGGAGTGAGTAGAAAAATTCTTAATAAAGAAAAATAAAAGAAAAAAAAGATCTAACTTCTTTCTCCAAAGATCTCCCTCCCAGCCCTGCCTTCTGTCTGCTGCCTCTCAGGGATAGAAGACTTCATGAGCGGAATACCTGAGGATGAATCTGCCTGTCTTCTGTTTCTTGAAGAAGCAAGACATTAATATATTTTCTGAGCAACAAGCAACATCAGAAGACATGAGTACTGAATGGACTTTACCAGGAACTCAGACCTCACTGCACATCAGGTCATGGGTTAAGTGCCCCTCCCCCATAACATGGATTCTTCCTGGTGAGAGGCCCGAGAATCTGACATTTTAGCAGCTGCTGGTTTTAATATGGTCGGCCAATGGGTCAGGCATAGCATCACCTCTAAGTTGTTTCTTAGTTTTGTTTAATTTTTCAATTCTAAGTCTTTTACTTGGTTTTAATTCTGTGAAATGATTATATTAGTATCTCTCTCTTCGCTGGTCCCTCTCTCTCATGCCTTTTGTACAGATCACCTCACAGAGGTATCTGCCTCCCACTCATTATTACCTTATGAAGTCTTAGACTTCTATAACTCAAAACTATCAGTGAGTGCCTTGAACAACAATGTATTTCTCTCATTCCTGGATCCTAGATCAAGATGCTCACAGACACATTGATAGCAAGGGTATCTTCCGTATTCATACCTGGCTGTCTTCTTGCTGCATTCTCAATGATGAGGAACAGGGAGATTACTCTCCTATCCATTTTTATAAAGAACTAACCCTGTTTGTGAAAGCTTCACTCTCACATTCCATTTTTATTATAATACCTCATTTCCTAATGTCACTCCATTATGAGTTATCAGTATAGGAAATGGCATTACATATGACACAGTGCATTACACACTCCCTCTTTCATCCTTATTTTTTGGTTCATCTTAAAGTGTCTATTATTTTATTTCAACTTCTAATTATCTCTTTACAAAATAATGGACTACTCTCTTTTCCCTTGTGTACCTAACATGTTCCCTCTTTAGCACCAATACCTGTGAGTGATATCATTCCAATATGTTCACTGGATTCCCTCAGTCTTCAATATTTATGTTCAAAATGGCATCGTATCTCTTCGGCAAGGACAATGGAGGGACTGAAACCTCACTATGGCAACATTGCTGGGAGGATAGAATTCCATTTGCCTGTCCCGCTGTCTGAGAAGTATCTTTGTACAATGCAGTGATGAAATCTTTCCAGGAGCCTTTCTCCTCTGTATGAAGTGCATGCAGCAGACTTCAACCGTGTTTCTAAATTTCTGCCACAGTTGTCTGCTGAAGGCTTCCATTAGATTATGACTCTTCTAGACTCTGAGCATGCCTTCCTCCCTTAGTAAAACCCATGGGTATTTACAAGCTGGCTGGGCTCTCAGACTGGCTAGACTTCACTTTTGTATCATTTTCCTTTCTCTTGGCTCTTGGTTTTTTTTCCTCCTTGTATCTTTGTCTTCTGGTGACATCTGCAAAGCAGAGGAGTTCCCAGCTAAGGAGTTTACAATTGCTCCAGTTTGTACACCTTTCTCGGGGTGTGGCTCTCAAAGACTGGACCCAGACCAGCAGCAACAGCTTCTGAAGCAGCTTAGAACCGTTAAAAATGCAGATTGCCTGGCTCATCCCAGGGTCCTGAATCAGGAACGGGACCAGAGCTCAGTGTTTTGTGTGTTAACAAGCTCTCCAGGTGATTCCTAGGTAAGCAAAGCTTGAGAACCACTGGCAGGGACATTTAGCTACAAAACACGCACTGCCAGGTGCCATTTGCAATTCTGGTTCTAGAGTCCCTGTAGTTTTGCTGGGAAAGTCCTGGCAGCCTGCACTAGAATTTGGCTGCTTATGTGCTTTACTTGCATTTAGTGGGCTACATGTTACCAAGTGGTTTTGCAGGTGTGAAGTTAAAATTATTCCTCTTCACGGGACTTGAGAACAGTTGCAGGTGGGTATTTTGTTACCACATCCCAGCTGGCTTTTCAGTCAGTACTCATCTGCCAATGATGGAGGGATTTTAATATGCTTTGGCACCTTTGTCGTGTTCTGAACACCGGGAGTCTAGAGATCTCATTTCCATCAGTTCTGTACGTCTCTGGTTGTAACCCATGCTCTACTTATGAAAGAGGGTAAGTAACTCATAGAGTCTTAGCCATGAACACATCAGGACATCATTAGTCAACCAGGGAGGACAAGGTAGCCAAGTGAGCCCCAGCTTCTAAGCATTCTGTGTGACCTTCAGATCTACCACTAAGGCAGTGTCTATGAACTCAGAGTGAAAGACAGAGAGAAGAGAATTAGTTCTACTGATAATTAAGCTCTGAAATACACACACATCAATTATTCAGTTTCCTCAATCCTCATTAATAGAGGCTTCTCCAGTGCAGACAGACTGATAATTCAAATGAGAACTCGCCCCAAGTTTATCTTTGTGTGCTTGTTCAGAAGAAAAAGAATGCGTGTGGGGGTAGCGAGAGATTGGTGAAGCAACCTAGAAGAGAAAGCAAGGTCATGCATAACTGAGTATTTTCAACTCCAGGAATGTCCACAAAGGAAAATCTCCATCCACAAATGACCTCCCTTTAATTTCTTGATTGTATTTATGGTTCACCTATCTCCAAAATGCAAAAGGTTCAGAGAGTTGAGACCTGGCAACTTGTAGTTTATATCCATTTGTCATTGGGTCATATTGACACATTTAAAAAACTAGACTTCCTAATTTTTTCATCAATTTGTACATTTTTAAAGGATAGCTCAGTAAATGAGGTTTCATTATATTCTTAGAACGTGCATGAGAGGCATCTGTATTACTTAAATTCACATGTATCCCATTTGCTCACTTGGTGACTTGACCAATGAAGCCTGGATCCCTGTTTGAATACTTTATGGAAGGAATGGTCCACAATTCATTCCCAGCCCTGATTTAATTGGATAATAATCCATTGTTGTTGGAAATCTATAAAATCTGGCAAATACAAAGCTTTAGTGTTGACACTGGAAAACCTAACCCATTCATCTCTACATCTTGCTACAAGAACTGAACAAGGTACTCTGAAAATGTTTGCTCAAATCTAAATCCAAGTCCTCAGAGCCTAAGATTCCGCAGTTTCTCCCCCAAGTGTTTACCCAGGAGGAGCCCTTGCAGGTGTGTGCACAGTGGGAAGCCCATGGCCACTAGAGCTTTATATTTGGTAAACTTAGGCAACAACTCAGAGGACCCGGTCAGGGCAATGTCTTGCACAGATGAAGGACAGCTCTGCAGGGAAGAACTTAATCTAAACCAGGGAAAAGGAAAAGGGATTGAATTTAAAAACAAAATATTAGACATAAAAGGATAATTGAAGAGATAAGAGCATAAAGTGATAGGTGGGGGACACTTTAACAGTATACATGAAACAGGTTAGAAAACAAATCAGGAAGTAATACCACATGTGTCTTATGTGTACATGTTAAGAGGAGGTAAATCTAGAAAAACAAAAGACCCAGGATAGCTAAAAGAATCCTATATGATAAAGCAACCTTTGGAGGCATCACCATCCCTGACCTCAAACTCTACTATAGAGCTATAGTAATAAAAGCAGCTTGGTACTGGTATAAAAACCGACATACGGACCAATGGAATTGAATTGAAGACTCTGACATTAATCCATGCACATATGGACACCTGGTTTTTGACAAAGGAGCCAAAACTATACAATGGAAAAAAGAAAGTATCTTTAACAAATGGTGCTGGCAGAACTGGATCTCAATATGTAAAAAATTACAAATAGATCCATATCTGTCACCATGCACAAAACTCAAGTCCAAGTGGATCAAAAACCTGAACATAAATCCAGTTACACTAAACTTAATAGAAAGTAGAAAGCACTCTTGAACACATTGGCACCAGAGACCATTTCCTAAATATAACACCAACAGCACAGACACTGAGCACAACAATTAATAAATGGGACCTCTAGAAATTGAGAAGCTTTTGCAGGGCAAAAGACACAGTCAATAAAACAAAAAGATAACCAACAGAATGGGAAAAGATCTTCACCAACCCCACATCTGACAGGATTGATCTCCACAGTATATAAAGAACTCAAGAAACTAGACTTCAAAATACTAAACAGTCCAATTAAAAAAATGGGCTAAAGAGCTAAACAGAGAATTCACAAAACAAGAATCACAAATGGCTGAAAGACATTTAAAGAAATGCTCAACATCCTTAATCATCAGAGAAATGCAAATCAAAACGACTCTGAGATACCACCTTATACCTGTCAGAATGTCTACGATCAAAAACACCAATGACAGTCAATGTTGGAGAGGATGTGGAGCAAAGGGAACACTCCTCCACTGTTGGTGGTAATGTAAGCTTGTACAACCACTGTGGAAATCAGTATGTCGATTTCTCAGAAAATTAGGAATCGAACTACCTCAAGACCCAGCCATCCCACTCTTGGGCATATACCCAAGGAATGCTGATTCATACCATAAAGATACATGCTCTGCTATGTTCATAGCAGCACTATTTGTAATAGCCAGAACCTGGAAACAACCTAGATGCCCGTCAACTGAAGAATGGATGAAAAAAATGTGGTACATATACACAATGGAGTACTACTCAGCAGAAAAAAACAATGAAAGCATGAAATTTGCAGGCAAATGGATGAAACTAGAAAAAAAAATCATCCTGAGTGAAGTAACCCAAACCCAGAAAGACAGTCATGGTATGTACTCACTCATAAGTGGATTCTAGATATAAAATAAAGAACAATTAGACTACAACCCACAGAACCATGGAAGATATATATATATATATATCATGGAGGTCCCTAGGATGACTGTGGCTTATAATAAATTTTGGTTTTACTCAGTTACTGAGCAAGCCTCAATGAAACATCTCACTATTAAGATAAGAATACATACTCTATCAAGGTGATAATAGAAAAATAAATAAATAAATAAATTTTAAACAATAAAAAATGAATAAAAATAGAAAAATTTGAAATATTAAACAAACAAACATTTTACTAAAGTTAAAAAAGAGAGAACTAGGGACTCATAATTCCTCTCCACATTCTATTCTTTCCCTTGTTTTATATATTTTAAATGTTTATATCGGTGGATTTTGCTGGAGTTTATCAGTGGATTCTGCTGGAGGAGCCGATGCAGATAAGCACTGGAGGGCTCCTGTTGCAAATCACCCTCTGGAGTGATGGAAGGATCTTTCTACTAGCACGTGGAGGAGACCTGATCTAGTGTTGGTGTGGCCCTGGTGTTTGGTTTATGTCTTTCCTCAGGACAATGAGGTTTCTCTTTGGATTCCTGAGCACTGAACGCACCCTGTGGCTGCTGCTGAAGCCCAACATGACAGAGACCTAATGGGTCATCATGAAAAAATCTACCCTTCTGATGCCAATGGAGATTGAGAGCCCAATATGGCCAGTTTTGGCAGGCATTAATATAAGCCTAGGGACTGTAGCCATGAGATTGGATTCTCCAGAAGAGCTGCCAGCCAAAGTAATGCTGGGATCAAGAAAAACGGGCCTTGGTGGTTCATGTTCCTGGAGTTGTATCCATGCCAGTGGATGTCTACACAATCCAGAAGAGAATTTGACATTGCTGCTGCTGCTGCTGTTGCTGTTATAACAATGACGTACACCACTGCTACTGTTTCTGGGATTACCATTTCATAATTGCTTACTACAGCTAGCACAGTGGAGACCCTGGCAACAAAAGTAGCTACCACAGGTAATCTTTTATTCTATTGGGCATGATAAATTTAATTCAGTAGTTATATACATCTCGATTGGCTTTGAAAATTATAAATTTATAAACTCAAGTTCCAGTTGCTTTTGGAATACTATCTTACGAGGACTCCAACGTACAATATGGCTTGATAAGGAAAGGAATGGCTCAGTTGCCTTTAGCCTACTGGCTATGGGTGAGATAGGACCTCTGTTGGTGTTTTCTGTATCAAACACACAGATTGCAAGCCCAGTGCCACTTTGAGATCTTTGGCAGCAATTAACCATGCAGCTCACACACTATTGAGCTGGTATGATGATGAGTATTCAGAGACGGGTAATGCCTTGGGGGGGGGCACTCACCAACCTAAGACAGAGCACCTGTGTGGCCTGGGCAGGTGTCTCCATGACAGGTAAGAGGACCTGCTGACATCCCACACAGCCCAAGTCAGAAGCTCATTTTTTAATAAAAGGGGGACCTGCAGGGCCCTGGCCCCCGTTTTGGGTAACTGTTGCCTTGCTTGTGGACCTTGACCTTGATATCCTCCCAGTGCTAATTCCCTGCCAGGTTCCACCCTCCTGAATGCTTAAGAGAAGTTCCTTGTCTGTGTATCCTGAATAATGGGCGTTAACAGCTTAGATGCAAGATTGTAAAACATCAGTAGCAAACTTCTGCCCTCCGGGGTCCTCCCATTGTGCTGTAAGC
Source organism: Peromyscus maniculatus bairdii (assembly GCF_049852395.1). Taxonomy (NCBI): domain Eukaryota; kingdom Metazoa; phylum Chordata; class Mammalia; order Rodentia; family Cricetidae; genus Peromyscus; species Peromyscus maniculatus. The sequence goes on from NC_134852.1 coordinate 89,047,405, forward strand.
CTGTATTTAAGACCTCCTACCCCCTTCAAGAAATGACATTCAACATTTAAAATTAAATATATATATATATATATATATATATATATATATTTACATATACATATATACATAAAAAATATGTATATAATTGAATGAATACTGCAAATATAATCTATGAATACCACAAATGTGATTAATATCATGAGTGTAATTTAAAAAATAAATAGATAAATAAATAAATAAATAAATAAATAAATAGGAGGTAAATCTCTCCTACCATAAGACAATGGTATATTGCACATTTGTACCATTTGTACCAAAGAAGGAATTGCTGCACGAGGTGAGGAGAAGAAGGAGGCTCTTCAATATCTGTAATGCTTTATTTCTGAAAATTAAGAGATAAATAAACGGCAGCTCCTTCTGCTCTGCAATGAAGAAAGTAATCCTCTGAAACTCTGAAAGCTATTTGAGCTTCCTAATTAGACCAAGACTGTGGGTGCAGGAAACTCTCTCCACGAAGCCCACTTTTCTCAGCTTATTGTTGGAGCTTGACAGCTGAGATTGGTCACTCATTCAGGGCTTCAGAGAGCTAATGTTGGAGCACATTTGGTTTAGGACAGAGATCTACGATGCAGTTGAGAGCGAAGGATGAGAGAGACTTAAGTTTTGGGGGGAAGTTGGGGTGAAAAGAGTGTTGATTGAATGTCTTCTTTGAAAATGTAATTTAAGAGGTTTAGAGGAATTATCTAATTGAGTAACTGCAAAATGGATAAAACTTCAGCTGAAATACATGAGCACAAGAGATACACACACAGACATCTATAACTGTGTCCAAAAGCACCAAGAAGTAGTCGCCCAAAGGAGCAGAAGAAAACATTGCTTCTGTCTTTTCATAGTGGCCACTGAAGCCTCTCTGCAGAGATCAACCCTTGTCTGTCCTGATCTCCAAACTAGCGTCTAGCTATATAGCACCAAGTCAGAGGCACATAAGAGTGTGTTGAAGGAACCTGAAGAGATGGCCAACTCAATAAAACACTTGCCTCCTACATTTGAAGACCTTAGTTTTGAGCTATAGAATCTATGTAAAAAGCAGAGAGTGTTACATTATTCTCCTTTAATCCTGTATTACCACTGAGCTGTATCTCCCCTCCCTTGAAGCCCTCCACATGCTACCATGAGCCTTTACTTATTACCTGACCTATGTGGATATTCTAAATGAAACACACAAATCTGGAGATTCAAAACTAGGATCTGTAAATGATAGAAAACATGTCTGTTGGATTTCTGGATTATCTCACTCAGAACGATTCTAGTTCCATTCACTTATCTGCAAATTTCATTTATTCTTACTATGTAATATTACATTGTGTAACTACTCCACATTTTTACTATCCACTCATCAGTTGGTGGAAATCTAGGCTTTTTCTATTTCCTAGCTGTTGTACATACAACAGCAGTGAGCTTGAATGAGCAGGTATCTCTATAGTTGGATATGAAGTCCTTTTAGGTATATGCCCAAGATTGTTATACATGGATCATGTGGTAGACCAGTTTCTAGATTTTTGTGGAATGGCCACACTGATGTCCATAGTGGCTACACAATTTGCACCTCCACCAGAACTGAATGTTTGTCCCCTTCAGCCACATCTAGCATCTGTCATCATTTGTCATTTTTATCTTAGCCATTTCCAGTGGGGTAAGATGAAATATCAAAGTAGTTTTAATTTGCATTTTCCTAAGGGAAGGCAAGATTAAGGAGGAAACACAGGAGGGATAAATAACATAAGCTTTGTAAAGGGACATATTGAAATCTATTATTGTAGAGGCTCCTTAAAAATCTTAAAATTTTTAACACATATATAAAAAGTGTTAAAATTGAGTTATCCTGTAGCAGAGCACCAATGCCCCTACTGGGTTTCAAAGAAAAACAAATTAAAAACCCTGTGCCAAGAATGATTTACTATCTCTTTTGGAGTTGTTGGCCAATGGAATTCCATACACCCCTAAACATAAAAGCTATGTCCAATGCTCTTGGTTACCTTCCAAATTGGACAGTGAGATACTATTCCTGAAGACATCACATGTTTTAGTCTGAAGAATGGAGAAATCTCGTTCATACTCATTTCCAGGCTTCCTCTCTTCTGGCTGGCAGTCATATTATTGAAAATTACTATGCATCTTACTGGAGAAAAAAGTCATGATCAGTCTTACTCATCTGTCAATCATGAGAGCTACAATATTGACAAGCCTGGCAAGACATGTCGCTGACATAATATTGGCAGGAACAATCATGGTAGTAATGAGCCATGTTCTAACTGGGTTTAAGGCCCACTCTACAAGATGAAATCTATACCTGGACACCATTATGAGGGCCAAGTACCTGTGGCTAGACAGGTGTTATGCCTTATAGGATAAAAACAATATCATTAATAGTAATGATATTATTATTAACATTATCATTTTGCTAAGTTGATTAAATGTCAAAACAACTCATGACTTACTGTTAAATTCATAGAGCAATATATCTCTCAACTGTCATCAGAGAAGCTTCTATTTGCCATAAGTGGTGATTAACATAACCACAACAAATCATGGTAGAGATAATAAGGGGTTGAAATCCTCATCTTCAAATAGGACATCAATGTCCTAGCACCTCCTCCCAAAACTCAGGAATCATTGTAGAAGAGGGAGTAGAAGGATGATAAGATCCAGAGATGGTAGATGATTATGAGAAACCAGTTTTCTGGACACAGTAGGTCAGTTGTACACATGAATTCACAGTGGTTGTGACAGAATGAATAAGACTTATGAAACCACAAGCCAGACAAAAATCTAAGCATGAAGAAAGGAGGTGGGAACAAAGTTCCACTCTTAACTCAGGAGCTAGTGGTCAATGATATCTGCTGGAAGGGTTATATTTAGTTTTTCTTTAATGATATAATCCCTGGAAGATGAACCACACTCCAGCTAAAGGCCACACATCTGAGACTAAGTATGGATAGCACACATTGGACTCAATGTGTTAAACAAAAAAGAAGATGCAGTTGGGTAGGTAGGGAGGGAGGAATGGATGGAGTAGGGGAAATTGGATATATATGGTCAAAATGAATTGTAGGAAATTCTCAAATAACTAATAAAATGATGAAGAAAAGTAAAGTTGGGTGGCCGGGCAGTGGTGTTGCCCTCCTTTAATCCCAGCACTCAAGAGGCCGAGGCAGAAGGATCTCTGTGAGTTCAAGGGCAGCCTGTTATACAGAGAAACACTGTCTCAAAAAAAAAAAAAAAAAAGGTTTGGCATGGAGTCATATGCTTGTAACGCTTAGCTTATGATGGCGACAGGAAGAGGAAATATAAATGGATGCCTAGGGCTTGCTGGCAACCAACTTAGGCTGATATGGCAAAGTTCCAGGTCAATGAGAGACCCTGCCTCAAACAAAATGTGGAAATCACCTGAGGTAGAAACCTGATGCTACACACACACACACACACACACACACACACACACATGTGTTGATTGTACTCCAGCTTCTGATGGGAGACACCTGGTGGCCAAGTCTAAAACGGCACCCCCCATTTGGCAATTAAACCCAATAGGAAGATGAAATCACTGCCACACCCACACAATACAATCCATTGGGATGGTCAACAGGCGGATTTCAAAGGCCACCTCAGAATTCCTAAGATAGTGTTTGCATTCAGGGAGGCAGGGCACTCACTTGTGTGACAAGCTCTGCAGTGATGCTGATGTTCACCACAACACTGCTACAAGTGTGCAGAGCGTCTGTTGAGAGGCACTGCATCCCCAAATGAACCTGTGATGTCTCTTTAATGAAGGCTGGAATCAGAGTCTCACAATGAATTCCAAATGTGTGACATTTCCACAGGGACTTTCATCACAGGAGAAGAGGGCACAGCAAATCCAGGTGTGTTCTCTGTGGGTGTTTCTTAGAGAGTTTACTTCATCAAACAATACTGGACTAGGCAGGGCTGGGAGGACATAAAAACAAACCTTGGGCTAGTTCTAGTGGAAAGGAAAATGAAATTATCACTATGTTTGAATGTTGGTCAGAAAGCAAGCTGAACCACATCATGTGTTCAGAATGAAGAGAGCCTCACCCTGCCTTCCCACAGCCCCCTGGCATTCCTTGAAAGGTTTTCCCTGCACAGCGGTCCCTCAGTCTGCGCCCTGGGACTTAAGAAGCTACAAAGTGATAAATCAATTATGAAATGGAAACCTCGATTACAGCCTGTCTGCTTAATTGTTTGACAAGTTAATTAATCTCTCAAGCAACTGGGCTCCGTTCTCCCTGTAAATTGTGGGGAAATAGCCATAGTGGGTCCCTGAGGTCTTGACGATACAGTATCAATGAGGCTCCTGGAAAACTATGAATAATAAGCATTTAGTGGGGTCAGCGCCTCACCATAGGAATGGGGAGATCTGCTCCAGTGCCTGCCCAGAGGCAGTTTGTCACTAATTATTTTGATACTAACTAATTAGTCTGTACTTGACTGTGCACTTATTTGTTTGTTTTTATTTCTCTTCCAAGGCATACATTTCTTTCCTTGCAAATAAGGACCTGTTGTGTAAACAGCCATTGTTTCCAGGCCATTAAAAAGAACCAATGTTATACCGTGGTCCTTCATGACAGAACATGGTTATTCTAGCTGCCACAAGAGCTTGCCTAGGCCTCTTGAATGAAGGAGGAGGATGTGCCTTAGTTATTCATCCTACTGCAAGTTGAATGCTTCTGTTGGCCTTGTGGTGAGATCACACTAACCTGCCATCCATAGACTTTAGAACATCCAAAGGTAGATAGAGTAGAAACAAAATTATGTGAAAGGCAAAGAGAACAGGAGCAAATTCATAGTGGGTGTGGTGGTGGGAGAAGGCAGGACAACGGGGATATGAGAGAAGGTGGAAGGTGGTAGGTTGGGAAGAAAGACTATCATAGTACATTATATGACTGAATGAAAAAGCCAAGTGTAAACCCACATAATAAAAGTAAAAAGAAAAATTCAGACTCCCTAGTTTACCCCAACAAACCCCCAAATCATCTGGAGAGGGAGGACTTGTCAAAAGCCAACCTAACCTTATCTAAATCAGAATTACTAGAATGGAACTCAGAAACTTTAAAAAATTCCCTAGGCAGACTGAGACCCCCCCATGGTGGTTAGAACAAAAGATTAGAAATGCATGTGTCTACACCCTGTATCCCGAGTCTTTTACTCTACATGTTTGTGTATATTCAGTATTCTGCAGGTATGGATGTGTGTATGCATACACATATGCTTGTATATGTGTATGAATTTGTACTCCTGAGCTACAGTATCATCTTTATACATACTTTAAAGATCCTTATTAGAAGACCAAGTATAGCCTGATTCCTCACTCAGGTTCCTCCCAGTGAGACCGCCCCACAAATCTTACCTAACTTTTCCCACTGGAAGAACATTAATGCCCAATACTTTCTCCTGGCACATATTACCTGCAGGTGTAATTTCATCCTTTGTTTATTATCTGCCTCCCCCTGGAAACTCAAGCTTCCAAGTGGAAAGGATTCCCATTAGCTATTTGAGGGGGTTGAAAAATGCCTGCACCACAATAAATATTTACTGAGTGAACAATTATAAACTTGTCACAGGGGAGAGACAACTCAGTCAGTAAAATATCTTTTATGTACACACAAGAACCTGAGCTTGGACCCCAAGAACTAAAATAAAAAGGTGGGAGTGTTTTCTTGCACCTGGAATCTATCTCTGGGGAGATAGAAACAGAAGTATCCCTGAAGCTTGGTGTCTAGCTAGTCTAGCCAAATTAGTGAGCTCTAGTTTAAATGAGAGTCTTAGTCTAAAAAACAGATGGAAATCAATAAAAGACACTTGACATAGACCTCTGGCTGCCACATGCATGCACATCCCATTGTACCCACATATACATGTGTATATGCATAAACTATTCCCAAAATAATTAATATGTTAACAATAAATAAATTCACTTAATAAGTATGGGGAAGCCTAGTTATAGACTTCATTTAAAGTAGCACTTAAGATCTGGTAACAGTGTGAAATGCCAGTTTTGATCTCTACATAGAGCACAAACATGAAAGTACAGTATAACAAGTATAACAAACACTGGAGGCAACCCAAAGCAGTGGTTACAGAGAAATCTGTAGCATTGAATGCACAAATGAGATAAAAAGAGAGAATAGGGTCAAGTCAATAATCTAAACTTTCACCTTAAAAAAAAAACAAGGTGAGCCCAGTGGTGGTGGCATATGCCTTTAATCCCAGCACAGGCAGATCTCTGTGAGTTCAAGACCAAACTGGTCTACAAAGCGAGATCCAGGACAGGCACCAAAACTACACAGAGAAACCCTGCCTCAAAAAAAAATGAAGGAAAGAAATAATATAATTCCATTTTAAAATTAAATTAACAAGAAACAAGACAAATATGAGTTAAGTGCAAGCAAGCAAAAGAAAAAGAAATACTAAACACAGAAAAAAAGAGAACCAATGAAGATGAAAGTATAACACAACACAAAAATAGAACCAAATGCTGGATCTCATTTCAAGTCAATAGAATTGATAGAATTATAATAAGAGATAAAAGCATATTACCAATATTGGGAATGGGATTTCTATGGATCTAGATTATGTGTACATTAAGGGAACAACAAAGGAAGTTCATAGTCCAAGCTCACACTAAGATGAAATGGACCAACTACATAAACCATCAGAAAGTGAAAATCAAAACTCACCCAAGGTGAAAAGTCTTATACTATTTAATAAGTGTAGCTGAAAGTTTTCCTGTGCCTGCCCAGATCCCATGGCCTCATGGTCCCTCAGCCACTCAGACCTAAATGAACACACAGAGGCTTATATTAATTAAAACTGCTCAGCCATTAGCTCAGGCTAACTACTGACTAACTCTTACACTTAAACTAAGCCAATTTCTGTTAATCTATATGTCACCACATGTTCTGTGGCTTTACCTGTGTGCCATTACATGCTGTTCCCTGGATGGTGGGCTGTTGTCTCCTTCTTCAGCCTTCCTCTTCCCAGAATTCTCCTTGTCTACTTATCCCCCCTATATTTCCTGCCTGGCTACTGGCCAATCAGCATTTTATTGAACCAGTGTACAAAAGCATTATCCCACAGCATTCTCCTTTCCTGTTTAATTAAAAAGGAAGGTTTTAACATTAACATAGTAAAATTACATAAAATAGAACAGTTATCAAGCAAGAATTATAGTTAAAATATCTCGTCTATTTGTATTTGGCAAAATTAAAAAAAATATTCTATTTATCCTATATTTGTGAGTCTAAAGTTTCACATCTAATTTATCTTTTATCATAATCAAGGAAAATTATAACTATCTAGTCTTTGACTACATCAAAGACCCCAGAAGGATATAATATTACTTAAACAAACAGGAAGAGTACTGTAAACAACTTCCAAAAATCGAGAATGACAGTGACAGTTGGCTGCCTGGACAGTCACCCAAAGTTTCTCTGTAACATTGGGGCATCCATTCCTCAGCCTACAGGCCTAGAGTCTCTCAGTCACTTCTCAGATGGTACCTATCAACAAAGGTTACTGCTGGTCTTCCCAGGACTTGACCATTATCTCGAATTTTCTCAAGAGCCCAGCTAGCTCAGTCAGTAGAGCATGAGACTCTTAAGCTCAGAGTCATGGGTTCATGCCCCATGTTGGGCACCAATTGTAGCCAGAAGTTTTCTTTAGTCCTACAGAATCTCTCCTACCCATGTCCTGTAGCTGCTTAGTCCCAAATAAACATACACAAGCTTATTATATTATTATTATTATTATTTATTATTATTATTATTATTATTATTATTATTATTTTGGTTTTTCGCGATCTGCCTGGCTCTGCCTCCCGAGTGCTGGAATTAAAGACGTGCGCCACCACCGCCCGGCTGCTTATATTATTTTTAAACGATGGTCATGGTAAGTTTCTTGCTATCTAGTTCTTATATCTTAAATTAACCCATTTCTATAAATAAGTTTGAGTTTATAAACTAAAATCTTCATGAAAAGAAAGTCCCAGAACAAGATAATTAATACCACCAAATTTTAACAACTGTATTGTAGTTAGTAGACAATGCAAAAGTGGCAAGCAGTAAGTAGAATGTAGAACCTGAGATTACATAGGTCATAGACTTAGGGAAAAACCTTCTGCTAAATAAAAATAGGAATCAAATGACCCCTGATAACATATTGCTATACCCATAGATCAACATTGCTCAAATATCAACAGAGAAGCTTCCTCTTGCAATACATGGAAATTAACACAGAGAACCACAACTGAACAATGTCCAGAGAATGAGAGACTTTGGAGTAGCTGGGCCTAAATAGGATATCTTTATCAAACCCTACCACTCAAGGCTCAGCGACCTATGCAGAAGAGGGTAATGAAGGATTATAAGAGCCAGAAGTGATTGATGAGTCCAAGGGAACAGTATCATTCAGACACAAGGCTGATGTTTTTATGAACTCACAGAAACAGTGAAATCATGCACAAGACCTGCTCAGATTAAAACCAGACAGAATTCCATCCTAAAGACAGGGAAGTAGACACAAGGTTCCACCACTCACCAAGAAGCTCTTTGCAGTTGATAACCTACTAAGAAAGGGAAACACAGTTATTTTTTTCCCCAGTTGAGTATCACTGGATATATCAACTACACTCCAGGTTAGACTTCAATGCCAAGAAGTAGGTGACAAACACAAAACATACTTGAAGTGTTTCTTTGTTTGTTTTTGTGAGCTTTTTGTTTTGTTGCTTTTGCCTTACAGGTTTTTTGTTTGTTTGTTTGACCTGTGTATTTTTTATTATTATTAAATGGAATATTTTGAGACAGAAAAAAATATGAAGTTCCATAGGTCAGAAAGTCTGGAGGATCTGGGAGGGAGGGATTTGTGGCTGGGAGAGAATGTGGTCAAATATAATATATGTAAAAAATATATGCAATTTATTTTTTCATTTAAAACCTTTTAAAGAGAAAGAAATAAATTGCCTATGTTTCATGTTAGTTTCTTGCCTATATAGAAAGTTCTAAGAATTTTTATAAACATAGCTTTTAGAAATAAAATACATTTGGTAATGACACCGCATCCATACATATAGCCACAATTTTAATTCATACTAATATACAATTGGAAAATTTAAGTTAACAAAATAGTTACAAACCTCAAAATATTTGTATAAGCTTCCACAGAAGAGAAAAGCAAAACATGTTGAAAACCCTAACATAAAATCTGTAAAAAAAAAATTAATTTAAAAACACCTAAATAAGTAGGATAAATGGCATGTTCATTGACTGGAAGACTAAAAATGATAGCAATATCAAAATAAGTCTATAGATTTAATGTAGCCAAAATCCCAGTAAGGTTAATTTTACAAATATGAAAATGCTGATTTTTTAAAAAACTGTTTGAAATATAAATACTTTAATTTACCACAGAGAATTTTTGTTTTAACGAACAAGAATAATATCAGAAGAATCATGTTATTCAATGTCAGGAACTATGGTAGGCTATACTCCTACATTCCTATAGGAAACCATACTGGTACAGGGATCACTCACCAGACCAGTAAGATAGACTGCAGAATCAAGACAGGTATCCACACAAATATAACCAACTGATTTGCAGGTAAAGCCCAAGAGCATTTCCATAGAGCACTGCCATCTGATAGCTTTCTTCTTACTTTGAATGAATGAATGAATTCTAAAGATGAAGCTCCACATGCAAAAACACATTTTTTGAATATTGCTTTCAACCTGATCTCCCTGCTTTAAACGTGTTATATATTTAATTGCAAGCCACACAAGCTTTGCATGTGTAAGAAAACCTCCATGGCTCGAAAAAAGGCAAAGTATCCTTAAACAGTATATCATAGCCTGAAATGGTAAATTACTGTACAACATTTTAAGAATCTTTCTCTGTGAAAGACAGTGAGAAGGAATGCCACAGATTGAGAGAAAATGCCTCCATTGCCTGAATGTTAAACGGGGAATGCAGTATTCTACAAGTTCAGTTAAAAAGGGCTAAAGGGTAAAACAAAATAAGTGGAAAAAATCAAGGAGGAAACATTCACATAAGACTTAGCAATGATTATTATCAGATAATTTAACATAGGGATGTTTACAGAATATTGAGGCATTAGGAAACTGTCAGTTATAATAATGACATAATTCCCTACACACCTGTTAGAATTAAAACAAAAATCAAATACCACATGCTGAGGAGGATATGGGACAACCAGAGCTCATACATCACTCCTCTCTGAATTCAAGAGGGTATTACAACACTCTGAAAATCTATCTGGTTGTGTCTTACAGTTGAACACATACTTATCCTATGAACCTAGAGAGAATAAAGCTGAAAAGTTTATTTTTCATACACAAAATTATAGATATCCATACAATTACTGTTCATAATCAATACAGACAGGAAAGAAACTAAACACTCTTCTTCCATGAATAAGGGTCAAAGTGTGCCACATCCATAACAATGAACACTACCTATCAATAACATGGCCTAGACTAATGAGAGCTAGATAATTCTCAGAGGTTTAGTGAAAAATACAATACAATACGAACAGAAATATCATGGTGGTTGTTATAGGCTGGGGTTGGAGTAGAGCAATAATACATGTAAGTTTCTTGAGGCGATGTGACTATATTATCATGGTAGTCTGTATTAATTCACAAAGCAAAGATATATTAATAGATAGATAATAGATGGATAGATGATAGAGATAGATAGATGATAGATAGATAGATAGATAGATAGATAGATAGATAGATAGATAGATAGATAGATAGATAGATAGATAGATAGATAGAATCCATATAGATACCTACTTAACAAATGATGAGAGACTCTCTCAGGTAATTATCTATTAACAGATCCCACAATAGAAATACATGCCACAGTAAGCCACGGGCATCAAAAAGACACCAGAGCAAGAACATGTTTGCAAAGGAAAGTGGGTATGAGACAAACTCTCTTAACACAATGATGCTTGGTGATAAGAATTGCCAAAACAGACAATTTCAGTCCAAAATGAGGCAGGCAGGTGTGTAAAACAGAATTCTTACAGAAATATGTTCTGTGGAAAGGTTGTGTTTCTGGATGAGTCATGGTAGTTCTAGTTATGAGGAATACATGCTATCCCATAACCACTACCTCCCCCTTAGGATGTGGTAAAAACCAACTCCATTTTGAGTCTAACAACTTACACAGAGAAATAAGAAAGAGTATTAAAAAATCTAGGTCCAAAAGACAAAGGGAAACAGTCTTTGGCTCTCTCTTGGCAGCACTGAACTTTTAGACTATCTCTCCATTAGTTTCTTACCTGCCATCTCGGGGCAACAACAGAGCTGATGTTCTAGCTTCTAACTTTGCAGGTACCCGAGCTGGGAATTCAGTTCTACCTGGGGCTTTGGGACCTCACTCAGCAGCCCACATTCTGGTGCATTTGTCATCCTATTTTGTGTTTCTGATTTTCTCATCTATAAACACAATCCTCAAGCAATTTCAAGAACAGAGAGTGTCTGCCCTAATGCATTAATAGAATAAGCAGGTGATTTTTAAACATATAGGTACAAGGAGTCTCATCTCTTGGATTCAGCACTGAAGTCCTTCTTAATTACACTGTATCTATGTAAGTCTTGTGAGGAAACTAAAAACTTGAAGACAATGTAGGTTGCTCCCATGAGGTTAGCTAGTTATCTTTGTGATATTCTGATGTAGTATTGGTTGCAGTGGCCATCTCTAAATAAAATTTTAAGAAGGCTAAAAGTTCTCAAGTTCCAGGCTTGATTTTGGTATGAGTGCATGGGTCAAAGGTAAAAATAGGAATGATGTCAACAGGCCTCATGAGAGTGGATGGAGTTCTCTATACATTCATCTGTGAGGGTCCCAGCAGCTCATTCCCAGAACATGGTTTGAGAAGAGAGAGGATATGTCCAACCATCCAACAATTCAAGAACATTTACTCATTCAAGCTTTCAGCATTCCATTTTCACTTCTGGTAGCATACACACACTGCTCTGAATCACCACATGACAGCTCTTAGCTCCTCTGCCATCTCACATTCATATTCATACCCAAAGTCACATCTTCCCCAGGACCAGTTCCTTCCTGTTCCCCACTACCATGTCATTCTCAATCAGCAAAAGGTCCCAGTTCCCACCTGACATGTCCCTATGAAAGAGATTCCAAGAAAGCTGTCACCTTCAGTTAGCAAAGATAATAAGATTATTCTATTTGTGTGGTAATCACATGTTAAATATAACGAAAAAAGAATATGAAACCACTTAAAAGGTGCCATTTGGTACCAATACATCATTTTCATAATGAATAATCACAAGAGATACTATTCTGGATGCAGTTACCATGCAGGGAGGTGAATAAAAAGCATTAGTTGGCAAATTGCATTTTGAGTAAATATATGCATTGGTGGAAATGTATTATCACCCATTAATATGCATTAATTCAAAACCAAATGCCATCTAGAGCTTGCCTATACAGATACGAATGGCAGGCAATGATTTAAAAGCTGGGAGAAATAGGGTTGGATTTGGTTAAACAGACTGAGAAATCATAGTGGGGATGAGCAAGTGAGCAAGCAGTTAACACAGTAGCCGAGCAGGCTGGTGACGCACCTGCCTTTGCTTCCTTAAGAGATTTGCCTTTGACTAAGTAGTGCTCGTGGGTGTTAATATTTCTAAACCAGGGACTCTTTTCAATCTCTTGTGATCTAAAAAAAAAAGAAGGTGAGCCTATACAGTTTTTTTTTTAATGCACTAAATGCTGCAGCAATTCATTTGACTTTCTCTTTATTATTTTAAGTTTTTATTTTTTCTTTTATTTTACAGTACTATTCAGTTCTACATAACAGCCACAGATTCCCTTGTTCTCCCCCTTCCTGCCCCCCTCCCCTCCCTCCCCAGCCCACCCCCCATTCCCACCACCTCCAGATCAAGGCCACCCCCTCGATCTCTCGAGGACTGAGATCGACCTGATAGATTCAATCCAGGCAGGTCCAGTCCCCTCCTCCCAGATTGAGCCAAGGGTCCCTGTATAAGTCCCAGGTTTCAAACAGCTATCTCATGCAATGAGCCCAGGGCCTGGTACCACTGCCTAGATGCCTCCCAAACAGATCAAGCCATTCAAATGTCTCACCTATTCAGAGGGCCTGATCCAGTTGGGGGCCCCTCAGCCTTTGGTTCATAGTTCATGTGTTTCCATTCGTTTGGCTATTTGTCCCTGTGCTTTATCCAACCTTGGTTTCAACAATTCTCGCTCATATAAACCCTCCTCTTTCTCGCTAATTAGACTCCCAGCGCTCCACCCGGGGGCCTAGCAGTGGATGTCTGCATCCAGATTTCTCAGTCCTTGGATGGGGTTTCTCAAGGACCTCAACATAAATCCAGCTACTCTGAACCTGCTAGAAGAGAAAGTAGGAAGTAGTCTTGAATGCATTGGCATAGGAGATCACTTCCTAAATATAACACCAGTAGCACTGGCACTGAGAGAAACAATCAATCAATGGGACCTCTTGAAACTGAGAAGCTTTTGTAGAGCAAAGGATACGGTCAACAAGGCAAAGCGACAGCCAACAGAATGGGAAAAGATCTTCACCAACCCCACATCTGACAGAGGACTGATATCCAGAATATATAAGGAACTCAAGAAATTAGACATCAAAAAGACCAACAGTCCAATTAAGAAATGGGCTATAGAACTAAACAGAGAATTCTCAACAGAGGAAACTCAAATGGCTGAAAGACATTTAAGGAATTGCTCAACATCCCTAATCATCAGGGAAATGCAAATCAAAACAACTCTGAGATACCACCTTACGCCTGTCAGAATGGCTAAGATCAAAAACACTGAGGACTTTCTCTTTTTGTTCAACAGCGCACAACAGGATCACCTGTCACATTTGGTGTCATCAAGGTGAGCTGTCCAAATGCAACTGTGGGGAGTCCCTCAGGAGCATAGGAGTCCGTGTGGTCTCCCCTCTCAGTCTTCTGTAACACAGGCAGACCTTGTTGAATTCAGTGTGTGGTTGAGGCTGAGTTCGAACTCCTGATCCTCTGGCTCCATCCACTGAATACTGGGATTATGGGCACACACTTCCATGATGGAGTTGGATTCCTTCTTGAACAGCAAAATTCTGCAGTTATCCTTCTCCCCACATTTTAGTGTGACCCGCAGGACTCTATGGATATGAATATCTTAGTGACCAGAGGGCACTTCCCAAGTAAGTGTTACCTTACCTTCCTTAAGCAAATTTATTTTTAAAAATAAAATTGTAAACCAGTCATTGAATGACACCGCAGAGAGTGAAAACACAACATATCATTTTATAACACATAATCAACAGAAATTGCTGTCTGCAGCTAATAAATCAATACTTTCTCTTAAAAAGGCACAAGTCCAACAGAAAAACTAAAACATTCCTAAGAAGTTGTAAGACAGGACGTTCATAAAGGAGACGGAGTAAGTAGAGAGGAGAAAGAAAAATTTCAACTATTAAAAAACTAAAGCCACAATAAAAGTTTTGCACACTTATCAGATGATATGGTAATAATTAATTATTCATTAATATTAAACAGATTCAAAATATAGAATGAGAGACATTCTTATACACTGCTGTTAAAGGTATGAATAAGTGAAACACTCCCCTAACCTGTGAATCATGATCTTCCACAGGTAAAGTTATGTATGCCTATGCTGTTGACAAAATCATTCTCTTAGGCATTCACCCTAAACAAACACATGTATTTGTGCATGAGCATTCAAAATACTGCCCCAAGTCACCTCAAGCTAGAATCAGCCCAAATATTTACCTTAAACAAAATGGACCAAGGCCATATAAAATCTATTCACACACAGTCTACATAATAAAAATAATCAAGTTTGGGCCATCTGTAGCAGGACTAATGCCCCAGATTTGTCCCTGAGAAAATAAAATTCCAAAATGCCTAGAATCTAACTATTTTTATGGATTGTTCAAAAGCAGACAAAGCTAAGATTTATTGTTTAAAGTTTCATTGACTATGGTAAAAGTACATGGAAAGTATGATCCCTAAGTCAGGGGTATGTGAGTCACCAGGTAGAATGACTCAGAGCCATGATTCTGGATGTTGATGAGGACACTGGTCAAGTACTTGTCTTAAAACTCGTTGTTTAACTATGTACAACTTCTTCCTGCTCTTTTATCCATGTCTGTGCATGCTATTGAACAGCAAAAGGTTAATGTGAGCCCGTAAGGTAGTTTCAGCCTGTAAAGGTGTCTACTACTAAGCCTAACAACCCAAATTTGATCCCTGGGTCTCAGGTGATGGAAGGAGAAAACTAACTCCCAAAAGTCATCCTCTGACCTCCACAAATGCACCATGCCATGTGCACACCACAACACACACACACACACACACACACACACACACACACACACACAATGCACGCACGCACGCACACACATTAAAAGAAATTTAATTGTAAAGTTAATATTTTAAAACTGAAATATGAATGGCACAATTCCTCTGTGGACTGTGGTAGGTCCCTGCACATCTAAGTGCCGTATCACTTTCTTACCTTTGGTGTACACTTTCAGTGGGCTGGTCACTCGGTTATTGGTCCTCTCCTTTAGCTTTTCCTGCCTTTACATTCCTAACCCTCATTTTGCTCTAGTATAATATCAGAAAAAAACACCACTGAGAAGAGCTGACTATGCCCTCTTTGATGACACATGATGACCTCTCTGATGTCATATATACATAACTGTTCCATCTCATCTCCTTCATGGAACTGTTCCCACCATGCCCTGTGGAAATACTTGAGCAGCCCAGGGCTTGGCCCCTCATACCATTTTTCTCTCCCTCTCCTCACTTCTTTCTCCCTTCTCCAATTTTGTCTTCTTACTTCCTGAATGATGTCATCTAGGCATAAATTTAAATCCAGCTTTATACTCACTGGTCACACATGGCTTCTATGCTCCGGTCTCTGTCAACTAAGCATGTGAATTTGTATGCCCAATAAGAATAATAAGTTTAGTGAGTTCAGGGCCAGCCTGGTCTACAGAGCAAGTTCCAAGACAGCCAGGGCTACACAGAGAAACCTTGTCTCAAAAAAAAAGAATATATTAAGTTTAACATGTCCCCAATAGGAATTCTGATCCCAGAAGTCTAATGATGACCCTGTCTCCCTTCATAGTCACTTCATTAAGTTTGAGTCCCAGTTCCAAACACAGGCACCATGTCCATGTCTTTTTTTCTATTACTTCCATCACCTAGTCAGTCAGTCTATTGTATGTCTGATGACTTTTCTAGCAGGATGTGTTTGAAGCTATCCCTTCACTGCATATTCACCATTCCCACCATAGTAGAGACCACTGCCACTTTCTCTGGGCTTAAACTCTACAATCTCTTCATCATGGGCTCCCTGCCTTTCCCTCTCCCATTCACTTTCTGCACTGGGTATTTTTTTAAAATTTTAACTGTACAAATAGATTATGTATGGCTTTTGTCCATTTTGTGGAGATAATTGGAGTCAGTTACAGATGTCTGGTATGTCTAGCTGCTGTGTGGTTTTGTTCAAGTCTCCAGTCTCTTTACAGTGGCTTCAGAAATCTATACAAGGAACAACAAACACAACCCAATAATTGACTTGACCAAGTCTGTCTTTGCAATCAGTACTCTTTACCATGGCTTACAAGACCTTGGTCTTCCTCCCTGCCAGAACCAAACTCATCTTGAAGCATTGATTCATTTTACTGTAGACACAGCTGTTGTTATGATCCATGAGGTGAAGATCACACCTCACAACCTCAAGGACCTTGTATTTCCTGCATCTTCTTTCTGGATGATGGACCTTTTCATTGTCCCTTCAACGAGCCTCTCCCTTACCAGATATTTGGAAGGCAATCTCTTGGCACCTTTCCATCTTGGTCCCACTTTTTGGTCCTACATTAGTATACTTTCTAGACATTAAAACAGAGCCTGATATCAATCAAAAAATATCAATGGAATGAATGACTGAGGAGCATCCATCCATAGCTACATGCCTTGGTCTTTCATAGCATTCATGGAATTTGTCGTGGTAAACAGGAACCGATTTTCATAGTTTAGGGTAAAAAGTCTTTGGAAATGTGACTGAACTGTTAAGAAGTGCTACGACTGTTAAAACATAATTATTATACTCTGCACCACTTAAATAAAACTACATTTACTGCAGGCAAATGAATAACAACAGAAATTTCAGGATTATTAGAGTTTGTTTACTAGTTGTTTCTTATAAAATGTCAAGGGGTTTTCAGTGGTGTAGACAGACCAATGCATCCATGTCTAAGATTTTATCCAGGGTGTGGTAGTGGTGCTACAAATGAATATGTATGAATCACAAGACAAAAAAAAACCCACCTCTGAAATCAATTTAAATGTGCAGTAGGCAGCCTAATAAACCCTCCAGAAAGATGACTATTCTAATTGTTGAAACTATTATAAAAAAAAGATTACTTAATGTCATTGAAAGTTGTTATTTTAACTTGTCAAGTGTACTTACAATGTGATCTTATTTTCATCAAAGAGAAAACTGTGATATTTAAATACATAAAATTATACCTAATGAAAAGTTTGAGCAGGTATATGACACAATGTAAGCAGTGGGTAGGAGAATTATGAGTCACTATCTATACTTTCAAATTTTTCTACAATGAACTGCATGTTTTAATTTATAAAAACAGCAATTTGTCAGGGCTTTGAACAGATATAAATATATAAAAATGACTCATATATCCTCTGGAAAGAATATTGTCAAGCTGGGCATAGTAGCTTATGCCTATACTCTTAAAACTTGAGAGGTGGAAGAAGGTGTATCAGGAGTTCAAGTCATAGAGATGTAGAGAAGGTTCATTCTGTCCTGGTCTGCATGAGAATTTCTCTTTAAAAAACTAAAATAAAGTTAATAAAGAATATCATCACAGTGAAAGACAGGACAAAGAATAAATGAAAAACAATTGTGTCTCTTTATTCCCTGCCCCTCCCTCATTCTCTCTCCCTCACAGCAGCCTTTGGCAATACTGTTTAGTGCATAGATTCTCTCCACCCAAGTGTCTCTTTTATTTTGTCAATGACTGGAAAACACTGAAGTGTAAGGGAGTGTCATGATTTAATTACTTAAGTAACAATTGGTATTGGGTTGCTCTAGGTTTATTTTCTTCTCTTATGAAAGATGATTCAGGGCAAAAAAGAAATCTGTAACTTAATTACTAGTCACAAATTGTATAACTATTAATATTGTGATGGATATCATGAAATTGATTCTCCCCAAATACAGCAGTTAAATGATCTTAGTGACCTGCTTTGGGGGTGCCTCTTATGTCGTGACAGTATTAGTTAGAAGATGCTTCATTCTTTCAATTAACACATGAGAAAATCCAAAGCCAGCATTTTTATGAGCTAGGGAATCTTAACTGGATGATTCCCAATGATACTTTTGACATTTGTGGTTTCCATTTCTTCAAATTGTTCAATCAAACCCAAGGAAGCATGTTCAACTGCACAATAAAGAAAAAATGTTGTAACAATGAAGAAACTAAGAGCCCTGGCCTTGAATTTTAGGGCCCTTTTTTTGGCATGTAAATGTGACACAGAGTGATTGTGTCCTTGAATTTGAGGAGAAGATGCAGTGTCATTCAGAGATGACCCTTGGATCAAAGCACTGGGTTCCATGTGCAGCCCACAATGGCCCTGTGTTGAAAGACCATAATGGATATCATGCAAGGTCCATATGAGTGACGATGGTATAAAAGAAAGGTTATGGCACGGCCCTATGGAGTCCACTTTGTGGCTAGGCCATTGTGTTCTGCAGGGTATGTAGGCTTAGGGGGAGTAGGTCATTGACACTGGAAGCATGTGACATTCACATGAAAAATTCCTAGCATATGAGTTAATGACAAATGACCTCTTCAGCATTTGAAAGTTCAACATTGGGCCTTTTCTACCCAAGTAAGGTGACGGGAGCCAATAGCATATCTGCTGAATATTGTCCTCAAAAAACAGCCACTGGAGAGGAGGTCAAAAGAAGTCTTCACTTCATTAACTTGAATTCTTTGCTTTCTTAGTACAAATTGGATTTGCTTATTCTATCTGTCCTAGGGTATGCCTGTATCTAAAAGTAGTTTACAATTTTAATAAAGAGTATATTGGTTTTGCTACTCTTAAAACGGCCATTTATAGAATGAAATATATTTAGAACATACAACAATTTCATGTAATTACTTCAAAGTAGATATAGTAAAGAAATCTTTGTGGGGCTGAAGCCAGAGCAAGAAAGTGAAGACAATGGGATCCTTGTAGCTTGAGATACCACTCTCTTCTTGATGGAAAAAAAAATGGGTGGTTATTTGTTAAATATTAAAAAAAATATATATCCTTGAGAAGAGAGACACTAGTTCTTACAGTCCTGGAGCTCAGGAGGAAAGAAGGCTAGGTTGTGAATAGAAAGCACCCAGTAGCAACAAGGTTAATGTCTCTAATAAATGAATATGAGGCGCAAGGGTGATGGGCTACAATACTGAGGTGCATCATTCCAAAATGGGATGGAAGTCCACCATGCCAGCCTGGGCAACTGTGAAACTCACTGTTATGTCCCAAATACCAGTCAAAACTCTTTATGCGCAATTCCTTAATTCTTGTGAAAGGCACTTGATGTGGTTACTATTTTTGTGATTATTTAAAAAAATGATGAAAAAAAACAATGAAGGGATCACAGTTTACCACATTTATATGACTAACACATAGTGATAACAAGCTTTAAAGCATTGTAGCCAAATTAGAGACTCCTCATCTTCAATCAACTCCACTCAGGAATTATGGAACCAGGTAATTTAAAAGCCTTGGAGAAGTATTCATATCTGGTCAGTGTGTTATTTGAAATATTTCTACCAGAGGTTAATTTTGTCCTGTATAATATTTGTGGTCCACTCAATTATTGTGAGTTTTCTCATAGATAACTTGAATCTGACACATGCGGATCCCAATGAATTTTAATGCCTCCAATGAGAGAGCTGTTGGTGAGAAAGGACTGCCAGTCTCAAGACTACACTTCCCAGCCTGCCTTCCATCTAGGAGGAATTGGGTGACTAGTATGTTGGATGAATATAAGATGTAATCCATGTCCTTTACAGGTCAAAAATGATAAGTATCTGTGTGTCGTCACACACTCCTCTTCTTTATCCAAAGAGGACAGTGTCCTTTGATTCCAGATACCAGGTTACCTTAGTGAGTCACTGTCTGACAAACAGCTCAGGTCCACCCTGTTACACAAACACTGTACATGGCATGAGTAGGAAATGCACATTCAGTATGCTCACTTCCTGGAACCTGAGACTGGTTACAGTGCTTAACCCTACAAGGTTAATTTTGAATATAAAAGTGACTTAAAAGTAAAAACAGATATGAGGCTCCTATTAAGTGCCTGTCAGCAACAGCTCATCAGTGTTCATCGCCACCCCCCCAATTCTAGTTCTACTGTTTAATCTTATCTCTAACAAATTGGATAGAAAGGGCTAGATGAAAATTTGTAAGTAAAGTGGGTTGCACTGTGTCTTTCAAGGCAGATGTGAATTAAGAGAAGTAGCTTACTTAGAATTTCTTTTTTTTTTAATTTTGTTTGTTTGTTTTGTGATCCCAGGGATTAAACAATTAAACCCAGAACTGTGTTCTTGCCAGACAAGTGCTGAAACTGAGCTACATCCCCAGCAGTTTTTCAGAACTTCTTCATGATGTGTGGTGTGTGTGTGTGTGTGTGTGTGTGTGTGTGTGTGTGTGTGTGTGTGTGTGTAACCCAGAGAACAACCCCAGGTGTCATTATGCAGATACAACCCACGTTTCCTTTTGAGGTACAGTCTATCATTGGCCTGGAACTTACCAAGTAAGCTAGACTGGCTGACTAGGGAGCACCAGGGATCTGGCTATCCCGAGCTCTCTAGCACTTAGATTTCAAGTGTTTGCAGTTACACATAGATTTTATAAACATGGTGCTAAGAATCAAACTTATATTTTCATATCTGCAAAATGAGGATTACCAGCAGCTACTTCTCCAATGCTCTGGAGCAATTTTTGAGACCCTGTAGCTTTTTTCTCATTCTTATCTAAGTATCAGCCTTTACCTTAATCAGCTATTTAAGACTCATATCCTCCACACCGTATTACTGTTCAAAGAGACACAAATGATAGCTAGACCATGACATGTGCCAACTCTGTTTGCATTCTAATGGACTAAAGATTGCCACCAAGCTTCAAGCTTTGACTGCTGACATACTCCAGCATCCATCACTCTAACCCACAGAAGGGTATTCAGGTGATGGAGGTTACCCTTTTCCTGAACAGACCATCCAACGAGCCCTGCCAAAGCCATCTGAGAGACTCACGTGATTTCTATTAGATGGAAGATACATGCCCTTAACACATTTGACTCTGCCCACGAGGCCCCTTACTACCACTGAGGCTATGCCCCACACTGACTCTCTTGTGTCTCCATGAGCCTTTTCTAAGACATTTCTGTAGGTCCTGTGACAAAGCTCTTAGGGGCAAAGACAACTCAAGGCTGAAAACATTTATTCCTTAATAGATTCTCCCCACTGCTTGTTTCCTGAATTCCCACCATTATATCTTCTTAAAATCTTTCTCCTATCTTCATTTTTTGAAGTAAGCTATCATGCTATAGCTTGGGTTGGCTTGAAACTCATTATGTAGCCCAGGCTAGGTTCGGACTCATGACAGTCCACCTGTCTCAGTCCCAAGGGCTGTGATTACCATCATGAGCCACCACATCCAGCTATTTCCACCATTGTAAACCCATTTGTTCCTCTTAGATTTTTAATTCTTCACATCTCAAAGGGACATTCAGTGTTTTGTACTTTGAGTGTTAAAAGGTGGTTTGTCTTTGGTGATGAGAAGAGGCACTGGCATAATGAACGTGCATGACAGGAATTTGTGGGGACTGACCTTCTGGAAGACCCTCTTGCCTTTCTAGTCTTTTACATAACTGGTTATTTCTGATGATGAGCTGTCTCCTAGGTACTAATTAGCGTACTGTGACCACCGAGAGGTGACATCCCTTAGTACGTCTCCTATGCATGTGACCCCTTCAAAACTTCAGGCTGTCTTTGCCTTTGACAGATACACAGTTAGACTGGTTTCTGACATTCACAATGAACTGCTGACACATATATTTGGTGTTACTCATATATTGCTGTATGGTACATTGTGACATACTTAGTCACTTAAGATTATACACAGTCATTCTTGTCATTCTATAGGTCAGATGTCTAGGCACAGATATTTTCAAACCTCTTCTTAGAAATTTCTTAGCAGGCTGTAATCAAGTTGTTCAGTAGAGCTGGTATCTCCTCTACAATAGATACTAGTTTATGTATCTGAACCCAAGGTTGCTTATATCATTCTTAGAAAGATTTAGATTGCTGTAGGCTGGTACAGTGATAGCCTCAGCCCTTCGGCTGCATCTTGGCCAGAGGCATCTATCTACTCCGTGCCATATGGACTTTTCTATTATGGCCATTTTCTTTTTTAAGTCCAAAAAGAGAGTAAAAACAAAACTCTGATATCTCC
Source organism: Peromyscus maniculatus bairdii (assembly GCF_049852395.1). Taxonomy (NCBI): domain Eukaryota; kingdom Metazoa; phylum Chordata; class Mammalia; order Rodentia; family Cricetidae; genus Peromyscus; species Peromyscus maniculatus. Next base: position 89,070,057 of record NC_134852.1, read on the forward strand.
TTTCCATATGATAGTTCTCAGTAATCATTTCAAACGTGCCTTAGATTTTTTTTTGTTGCTGTTCTTCTTAAAATCTTCAAATAGTTTTCCATTACATTTAGAGTCCAAACTATTTAATAAGGGAACTGACTGAGGCAGTGTCTAGTTCTCTAATTTAAACTAGTTTTTTTCTCATAAGGTCTTCAATCACTTCCCCTAATGCTCCAAGCTTATTTCATACCCAAGGGTCTTGCTCATGTGGCTTCCTATGTCTTGGTCTCAACATCAGAAATTAATTATTATTCTTTATGAAAACTACCTTCTGTTCAATGTTCTTTCTTAATCAAAGAAACATCTCCACACACATTTTCAATCACATCATCTGATGTTATTTTCTCTTTAACATTTAGAACTCTTTAGAATCATATTTTTATTGTTTCTTTGCTCTGTATCCCTACATCAAGATTTAAAGTTAATATATCTCATTATTATTACTAAATATATACTATATTTATATATTTGTAAATATATTTAACATTATTAAATATACACCATATTTATATGCTTATATTTATTTTATATATTACATAAATTCTATATATTTATAATATATTGTTAAATTTATTATATCATATATTATAATCTATTTAATAACATATATAATATTATAGAGAGAGAGAAAAAGAAACTAGATGTGCTTTTCCTTTTTTATAGAATATCATTGGATGGATGGATGGATGGATGGATGGATGGATGGACAGATATTCTGTAACTATTTCAGGATGCTATAAAGTGATATTGCTATAGCTCTTTTGTGGGAGGGCTCATGTGGTAAAGGAGAATAAGTTCTTGAGCCATGGGGACCTGTCAAGTAGACAGACAGACTCTGTCTTATAGGCAGTTTTCCATACAAAGCGCAGTATCCTCATAGACGGAAAGTCAGGAGTGGCAAGATTTGAAGTGCTTTTGTCCTCTGTACAGTCGAGAGAGTTCTGAGTAGCAGACACACCGGAACTAGGTGTGCACAAGCAGAGAAGGTAGACAGTGGGGAGTAAGGTATCTAGAAGGTATCTGGGAATATTGCCTGACTACCACTTCTAGTGGTATGAATGCCACTTCTAGGCCATGAACCATGCAGAAGGAAAATGTGGCTGCTCAACAGACCATGGCTAAGCAAGGCCAAGAGACAAGAAAATCCTAGAAGAGCAGAAACCTAGCAGGGCTGCAGGACATTGAAAGGCCAGCAGAGCGGCGGCGGGGTGGGGGGTTGGGGGGGAGGGGGGCGGGGGGGGGGGGAGGGGGGCGGGGGGGCTTGAAACCATGAGACATATCCAGAGTGCAGAAGGCAGCCTTGCTGTGTCGCCCCCCCCCCTCTCCGAGCTTGTCACTCTTTATCACCGTAGAACTTCAGTTGACACAGAAGTGACTGGAGTCCCTTCTCCCTGCTATTTCACTTTTGTAAAGGGGAGAAAGTATGATACTCAAAAGGTGGTTAAGGTCAAGATCAAATTGCATCCCCTTTGGCCATTTACGAAAAGAGGTCTGATCATGTCAATACTCAGAGCATATCTCTAAGTGAAAGAAATGTAACGGAACAAAGGAACTCAGAGGCCCAGTTCAGAATCTGACCTTTTCAGATGGCAAGCTATGTGTATTTGTGTGTTTTCCTTCCTTAGCCCTATTTTTTCCAACTACCAAACAAGTGACACCCCTCCTGGATATACACTCAAAGGACTCCAAGTCAACATACACAGAAATACTCTCACACCCATCCGCATTTCCTGCAACAGTCACAATGGCCAAGTTATGGAATCAGCCTAGACACCCACAAACAAACAGAAAAAATAGATACAGAAAATAGGATACATATTAACAATTGAGTTTTATTCATTCTTATTAGAGAATGAAAATATGGATTTGCTAGGAAAATGGATGCAACTGGAGACCTAGTGAAATCAGCCAGACTAAAAAGAGAAATGGTGCCTGTTTTCTCTTATTTGTAGAGACTGGATTTCATATAAATACATAAAAGCATGTGTATATGACAGTGAAGGAAGAAAAGCAGGAAGGGAAGGAGGGAGGGAGGGAGGGAGGGAGGGAGGGAGGGAGGGAGGGAGGGAGGGAGGGAGGGAGGGAGGGGGAAAGGGGACATTATGAAGGGATGCACAGAATCAATGTAGATGATGTACTTGAAAAAATTGTCCTTATGGAAACTTCACTATATATTAACGAAAATAGACCAGTAATCTATTGACAACTACAACAGAATCACATATGGAACGGTCAAGCACAAGAGTTACACCTTCGTTCCAATGTTTCCAGGTACCAGGCAGATTTTGCCAGTGGGTAAGGTAGACTTGGGGGTAAGGTGATGCCAGAGGAGGGTTGGGAAAAGGACAGCCTCCTTAATGGAACCACATATGAAAATGAGTAAATAGATGTACAAATTATTCATAAATAGATATTCAGACCATCAATTAGATACTCTTGCTAGCATTGTTTTGTGGCTCCTAAGAATGCTAACATAGTTTGTGCTTCTACTAATTTTACTTGTTCCTAAAAGTTGTAAATTCGGTGTATCCACTAGATTCCAAGGAAGAATGAGCCCATTGCATTCCAAGGGAAACTGAGAGTGCTTACTATGAATCTGTATAAGAGAGGAGGCTTTGACTACCTTCACCAAGCAGGCTTTCTTGGAAAGTAGAGGCAGCCTCTGAGCATGTGCTCTGGTTACATATGCTGTGCAGGACTTTCCTGTGCCCATTTCCTACTGAAGCTCACCACAGCTACCTTCCCAGCACAGCTTGGGATTTCTGTGTTCCTCTGACTGATCGCCTCTGCTCACCCCTGGGAATGTGGACAAGTGGGGAAACTGGCACCAGTGTATAGGGTCTTACATACTGGGAATGCATAGTTCCCTGTGGATCAGGCTTCTTGGTTGACTCCTTCAGACAGCACAGCAAACACACAACTAGATGTGGTAGCCCCAAGGTGTTCCCTTGCACAGAGAAACCTAAGGAGGGCAAGGGATGGCAGGCAGAGTGCAAAGCAGGTCGGCATCACACATACTAAACGCCTCTCCATCTGGCCTGGACCAGGGAAGCAAACTCCAAAGTGAAAATAAGGTTGCATGAAGTCACCTTATCAGTTCTGCATCCATGAACCTCCCAAGAGGCATGATAGCGCTAATGGCCAATTTTTGACAGGTCATGAGTACACTGTTGTTAACATGTTATTTTTTTTCTTTGGGATTGCTGGAGGCCGTTTCTCCACCTCCCTATACAACATCTGGTTTTTCTTCCCACTTTAGTCTGGTAACTGATGATAGGTGGCCTTGTCACCTGCTGGTGAGATCAACACTAAGACTTCCCACAGTTCTCCCTGAAGAGAAGCGCATGTGCCCTTTAGTGAGTCTTGTATTCTTGTGAACATTCTTCCCTCCCCTTTAGGAATGACTCCAACTTCCACCTGCAATTCCCAAGTGTGCATGCTTGTAAAAGTGCCACTTCAACACCCCGTTTCTAAGAGCTCTTCTGAAATGTGCTTTACACCCTCCCACCTGCTAAAGCCCAGAAATTCTAAATTCTTTGCTTGGAATCTCTCAGCAGACTCATGAATATCACTAAGATGTATCCTAGCATCTTTCTACACCAGCCCCCAACAACTTGATACTCAGCACACGTTCACAAGGAAAAGGCCAGTAATTGGTTTTGCTGGGAGAACAACCTCAGAGATAAATGTCCTGTGTACAGCCATTTACCTTCCCTGGGTGTGTGTGTGTGTTTCTGTCTCCGGTGCCAAGCCCTCTCATTGCTCACTCCCTGCACCCAGAGTGCCATCCTGGTGACGGAGGGGCTGTCAGAACTGTCACCAAACAGCTTCTGGAAAAGGTGTATCATTTGGAGAGGAGGCTTGCTTTCCTGGCTCAGGCAGGCAGGCACATGGCTCCCAAATCAATTTGCTCCTCCTTCACACAAACCTCTTTTTAGTTACCGTGTCAGAAAGCAGGCTTTAAAAAGAAAGGCTATTTGGCAATATTAATTCATTGGAGTGGGTGTGGGAGGGGAAAGAGCCAGGTGAATTCTGCACCCTCCTTTCTTATAGAGGACGTTCAAGCTGTTTCTCATTGAATATAGAGATGCTACTTTCTGGCTTCTATCTCTATAGTCCCTTGAGGTTTCCCTCAGCAATAATTGTCTGGTCTCACCAAATACCTAGAGCTAGCTCCATCAAGCTGCTGACATTTTACAGCGTGTCGGTGTCTGTTTCATCTTCATGGGGAGCATGTGTTATTTCCTCAGCCTGGAGTGTGATTCCCTCCCTGGCTGCTTTTCTAACCCAGAACATCTTCGTCTGTTGGTATGAATGAAGGTCATCTGGTCTAGACTGGAGCCGTCTTTAACCTGCCTCAGTTCCTGTCTGGCTTTGCATTTCCTCAAGCACCAGAGCCCTGCAAACACTAGCTGTGGAGTCTCCTGTGTGATGGGTGGTCTGCCTAAGGGGCTTCCCTGATTTCCCATCTTGGAGGATAAGTGCCTTGAAAACATGACAGATTGCACTGATAAGGGCATCAGCCTATCCCCTACTGGATAGTCATGGTATTCTCTTCTTTCACATGGTGTTACAAGGCTTCAAGTTCAAAACTTTCAACAGATCATTACTAATGGATGCTGTTGCCATCAAGGCATGCAAGACACTGTATTTGAAATTCTGGGTTTTTTTTTATTCCAACCCCATCCCATTCTAGTGATATGATTTTGGTGAAAGTTCTCATCTTTCCCTAATTAGTCCATTGGGTTTTACTCCAAGAACTCCAAGAAACAACCAAATGAACTAAAACTCTATGAAGCTTTCCAGTATGTTTCTTATGAGAAATGAACTAATAACCCTCCCTGGGCTCATGTTATTTGCAGATGGACAGCACTGACAATTTTCTTGCCTATAAAATATAGACAGTGTCATTTATCATTGGGTGTTTACAGATGATGTGTGAAGAATTACACCACATCTCTGTGTGTACGTAAGTAAACAAATTCTGCACACACCTTACATATATTTGTGTGTGCATATCTGCATGCCTGTGTGCAAGTTAGGTGTGTATTCTATCCATGTTTGTGTGTGCCCATGTAAGTGAATGTGTTTTACTGTCCCAGATTTGCAGCATGGTTCTTTTAATCAGGGCTTTAGGTCAGTGCTCAGTGTAGAAATTACAAGTAAAAAGATCTCTTGGGGTAATAAATTTGCCATTTCTTTGTAGGATGCACCACACGCTGGCTTTTCTAGCCATGATTACTTGAATGTGTCCTTCACGTTGTCATGTATTAAAGAGTGGATATGTTGAAAATAATTGGAGACGGGGCCTAGGGAAGGTGATTGAGATTAGCTGAAATGGGAGTGGGTCCTTTAGATGGCATTCATGACTTTGCTAGGAGGAAGAGAGAATACAAGCTAAGACTCATCCTACCTCACCACATAATATCTACAGCCATGGTATGGTGTCCATCTCCTGCCACGTGCCTGGGGTTCTCAGCCTCTAGAACCTAAACCAATCTCTATCTTTGTAAATTTTCTAAGGTGCAGTATTTGTTTATGCCAGTGAGAATATACCATGACATGAGGTTTCCATTGAGAATTCAGAAAACAAAACATGAACCCTGTCATTATTTCAGAAACTCCAACCATCTCTAGTCACTCCACTGATGACCCACCATAGGGCTAGAAGGAGAGCAAATCAATCATTCAACCAACCACTTGTCATGCTGAGTGACAAGTCTCTGAGTTTCTATCATTTATTCATCATGTGATACTCTCCACTCAAGCCATTATATGGTCTTGAGCAGCACTGGGATGGGTGTGTCCTAAGCTTGGAAAATGTCAAGTCCTATGTTAGAGGGTGTTTTTGTTGCTGATGTGATTGTTTTCCAGAAATGACCAACCAAGCTGAAATATGGTATGCTCGAGCCCTTCCTAAGTCATGCCAACATTGTTCTGACAAGCCTTGGGCTAATCATACTTTCTGGGTATCCAACATCTCCAAAGTGAGGCTGTCAACAAATAAGAGGAGTTAAAAACACTCAAGCTGTGAGCATCATCACCCATGGCAACCTTGATGCAGAATCTGAGAGGGCTCAGACACTGCCTGTGATGCACTGCCACTGGAGGAAATTAAAAGAGGAACAGAGGAAATGAAGCTGGATCCTGGGGACAAGAATGCTGAGTTATAGCCAGAGCAATCACTTGCCAGCATTTCAATGCTTGCAGGCAGAAATACAGTAATATGTGTGTCTCAGACCCCATTGCGACAAAATGGTCAAAAATGAATGCTGGACACAGAGTTAGGATCTAATCACTGGACACAGACCCCAGGTCTGCTTGCATTCAAGAGCCTGGCCGGAGATTTATTATACAACCTCACCAGGTCATTTTCTTTGACTGTAACATAAAGAACTATTACAGGTATTTACAAACTTGTACAGGCAGCTTTAGATGTCTATGGCTTTCACATCAAGATTAAAAACATAAAAAAATTCATTTCTATTGAATATGTACAGATCTTCTAGGAATTCTGTGAATAATACAACGTGCCCTGTTAATTTGCATTTACATTGCATGAAGTATTCTATCTAGAAATGATTGGCAGCATGGGGGTTACGTACAGGTTATATGCAAACATTATTACATATTATAAGAGACTTATTTTCATATCTGTAAGTGGCCCTGGAACCAAGTCCCCATGGATACTAAGGAACATCTACATGTTCAAGATAGGAGCAATCTGTTCTATAATGGGAGCACAGTCATTGTTTTAGATCTGCCACACTGTGACCATCTTGGGCCCGACACTGTTTTCTGAAGCTCCAGAAATTGCTGCCACCCTCAAATGGAGCCTCCTCTGAAAAAATTCTACCTAGGCCAATCAGGCAGCATGAACTCTGCCATTCTTCACAGTGGTTGAGTGTTCCTAAGGAAATAGACATCAGAGTGGCCACAATACTGCCTATACTGCCACTTTGTGAAACATTGCTTAGAACTTCTGAATCTTTGGTTCATAATCCAGACAATGAGAATTAGAAGTCATAGATTTATGATGAGGAAAACTTAAGATAGCATATAGTGAGACACACACACCATTCCTGTTTAATAAAGCTGGGAAAACAGACCTGAAACCAGTACATTTACATGAAAGTTGTGAGGAAACACTCCCTATCCTAGTCATGATTACAAATAATTACATTATTACTTCCTATTCTTACTCAGAGACATCCTGATTTCTAGTGCTTATACCTTTCTTACCTTGGGACATCACAGAGTACTGTGACTATGTTTGGCCCACAGCACAAGTGGTAATGATGGGTGACAAGCTTTTAGTTTCCTGCCACTATCCTCCTACAAATGCAAGACCATTCAGCCCTAAGATGAACACACAATGCATAGACAGCCAGGTGGAAATGGGACAGGATGAAGAAGATTAAACAGAAGCCAGTCCTCAGCCCTCATTGCCCAAGCACCAGTGTGGTAGACCTAGAGATTAACCAGGCACGGCAGAGCTGTGGAACCCTCCATGGGTATGCCCCTGAGTAGCTCCCAGCATATGTAGAATACTTAAGAAATGATCATGGTAGACAGTATGTAGCCATGTGTTATTTCTTGGAATTCAGAAAATTGATGAATAGTAAGCAGTGCTCTTCCCATGAGTTTGCAGGGAGTCACAGGGAAAAAAAAGGAAAGTAGCAGAAGGAGCTGTGACATCCCAGATATGGTCCCAAGGGCCACAGAGTCAAAAATAATTAGATTTTTATAATTCTTACTAATTCTAAGATGACTTATTTTTTATTAAATTTTGCTGTTGGTATCAGCTAAAACCAGCTCTTCTCTGACTCGTATGTCGCTACGGCTAATCCTGATTGTTTGAGAGCAAGAACAGCTTTGCTGCGATAAGCAGCGATAGAGCAAATGTTGCCATGCAGGCCTCAGATGTATTAGCCTGTGAACTGAGCTAACCTCACAGACTTTGCCTGCCTCCACCTCATCCAACAGCAGCCATTTCGAAGAAAGAACTCTCTGCTTACAGAATCTAGAATGCTCATGGCATTATATCAATATTCTTTGCTACTAATTAGACTTTAGGTTTTGATGTTTTAGTATTAGGTAGTCGATACTTTTTTTATGCTATAAGAAGAAAATAAATCCTAGAGCTGACTAAACAGCCCATGGGACAAAAACCGAAATACAGAAAAAAAAAAAAAAAAAAAAACCTTTGATCACTCTCCTTCTGGCTCTCTTAACCTCCTTGGCTCTATCTATCTATCTATCTATCTATCTATCTATCTATCTATCTATCTATCTATCTATTTATCACTATCTCTTGAAATATGTCCACCACCTGCCATAAAACCCAAAGCAAAAGACCCTTGCCTACAAATGACCATCCAGGTCCCTGAATAACCATTGATACTAAACATGACTCTAACTGTCTTCATGTAGACAATGACCAGGCTAGCTTAATCAGGCTGCTCACCCTGCCAAGTTAACAATACCACTGGAGGAAAATATAGCAGGAACGGCTACTGTGTTATATTCTTCTGAGAAGGACACGGGTTTCAGAATTTTATATCGGCTACCGGATGCTAGAGACACAAGGTGCCTCTACATAGTGTACCATCTGAGTTGAATGAATCGTACATTCCACTGGAAAAACACATCAGAGAGTAAGGCAAGTAAGAAGCCTTCTCTTGCATAGCTAAGGAAGTCTGTATTTCACCATGCAGCATCAGTGGCTTGTCCCTCCCAGGAGCAGAGACAAACATGGCGAATCGAAATAGAAGCAAGATCCAGACCCTATCCTCCAGGGTATGTGGGATACTAAAACCACAGACCGAATGCCATTTAGCCTATGGGTAATTCAGGCTCAGAGTTGTTACCCAGGCTGCCTAGGCAGTTTGAAAGGATGAGCCATTTCCTGAACTTGCAATATCCATTCATGGGACATGGAGTAGCCGTTGGTTCTGACCAACATCAAGAATTTAGCAGTTATTTCTTCTCACAACTAAAAGTTATAACACATTCACTAAACATAGGAAACCGGAACTAAAAACTTAGGTAGGTACTATGTTTAGATCTTACCCAATATACAGTAAGCAATGAAGAGTCTAGACACAGGATCAGGAAATCTAAGAACAGTTCTTGTAGATTCAATGAAAAGTATATTAAGGAGTGCACTGACTTGAATGAACGAGATAGAGTTTGCAGGTGCTGAAAGTCTATGAAGAGACTCTAAGGTAGAGGTACTACCAGTCCTACATGCCCACGTGCAAATGTACATACATGGTTTTTAATCTAGATTCTGCCTGTGAGAGGAAACATGACACCTGTCTTTCTGAGTCTGATTTATTTTGCCCAATGCAGAGATTTCCAGTTGCATCCATTTTTCCTGTAAATGTCCCATGTGTTTTCATTACAGTAGGGACTCAGCTTCTCTAAGCATGCTCACAGTTACCCTTCTAGCAACAGACATAATTTCCACTGGACACACACTAACCTTTCTCTGTCTTTTCACTGCCATGACTCCAGGAGGACATGGCAAGGTGTTTGCTTTACTAAGCTGTCCATTTTCTCTGGGGGCCAACAACTCCTTCTACTGAAGGCTAGAACCTTGCTTGTATGGTCAGCATACCAGCTTACCCGCTTCCCACTCAGCTCTTTAATGCTGGGACCTTAGGGGCACATATGCAGAACACAGAAGAAAAACAAATTAATAAAACATCAAGAGTCAAGGGCTAGGATCTGCAAACCCTATAACCTATGCCTTGACCAAGCAAGTCCCGCCACCTGCCTGAGATCATTCCTGCTCAAACAGAAGTCCACACATTTCTCACAGAGGGCTTGCCCCTTAATGAAATCCCAGATCTGTTTTGTCTTGCTACTGAAAGTCAATTCTGACACTGGACAAAAGTCATCTTGGAGAGATGAGAGTGCATGTGTCTAACTCTTGGAGACAATCATGTGTGATCTTACAGAGCTTTGTGGATTGGCAGGTAGGGAGAGAAAGGCATTTGCCCCTTTCACTCTCACCCTATCAAAGTGACCCACTTTTAGAAATGAAGTAATGAGCGTAAGACAGTATCGATGTATAAAGGAACAGCCAGCGTCATTTGTCTCCACTAGAGTTCACAATCAGGTAAACATAGGACTTCCAGCAAAAGTGTGTATCTCTGCATATAGTTTTATATATTCTAGTAGTAATATTCTGTATGTGTATTATTATTCATTTTCTTGGTGTCTATGGCTATGTGTACAATGGTTACGTGCATGCAGGTAGACACATATGTTCAGATGTGTGTGTACATATGTGGAACCCAGAGGAAAACCTCAGGAATGGTTCCTCGGGTGTCATCCAACTTTTCTTTTTGATTGATAGAGTCTCTCACTGTTCCGGGTTTGACAAAATTCAATGGGATGACTGGACACAGACCCTCAGGGATTCTCCTATTTCTGCCTCCTAGGCCTGTGATAAGAAGCTCATGTCACTGCACTCACATGTATGATGTGAGCTCTAGAGATTGAAAGCAAGTCCTCATGCTTGCACAACCAGCATTTTACCAACCCAGTCTTAGATTTCACATATAGTTTAGATCTATGTCTCTTGTCTCTAAAGTTGCGAGAATAACACTACCCTTGCCGTCTAGTCCATGGGCTAATTAAGTGAGCCATAAAATTCTAAAGATAATCATGACATAAAATAGTATCTGAAATAAGTTTGCAATTGTTACTGTCAGCACTGCCAATTTCAGGCAATGCTAATTCACTATGCTTATAAGGGACTTTCAGTGTGCTGAATGTTTTCGTGTTCAGTACTGGTTATTGTCTCCATTTATAGAGCATAAAGAAGTTAAGTGGCTTGCCCCAGGGTTCAGGCTAAAACTGACTATGCTGTGACTATGGTGGTTAAGAGCTTGGCTGTTGACTTCAGATTGGAAGGATATAAATCTTTGCTTTACTACTATTTTGCTATGCAATATTGGTAACATTCCTTAGCCACATGATGCGTTCCATTCTTTACCTCTAATAGGTTGTTGTGGAGTTAAAATAAGATAATTGATTAAAGGTACTGGGAGATGCATCTGGGAAAAAGCATTTGCTCAATAAACTGCACATATTAATCAATGAACTGGGATTTTCAGAGTCCACAGCTCTTTACACAATAGAGCTTCAAAGATAGCATACCGAAAACTCTGCCTTAAAGTTAAAATTAACTGGAAATTGTGACTATATGTCTACTCACATGTAAGAGGTGGTGATAGTAGTCACCTGGTAATATATGCCAAGTACATCAGAGATATACAGACTATGCAAATACTCTGTGTGCCTACACACTCCATGATATGACTGGTTTTTTCCTTAATGTACATTATCAAATAACCATAAAAAGTAAAGAGGAATTTCAACTCTCCAAGAGCTGCTAGCAGCCTACTTATGATATAAGCAGGCTGTCTTGCAAGCCTCTAGCCTGTTTCCTCAAAGAAAAAAGGAAAATACTGTGAGTGGCATAAATGGAGGCAGATTCTGGTGATATAGAAAGACAAGATCCAGAAAGAAAGTTACGATACTATCACATGATGGAGCTGAGATTTGAATTTGGGTTTGCTTCAACTTCTTGGTCTACATACATTTACTGGTATTCCAAATTTCCTTTTCCTTAAGGAAATAAAAAGAGAGATACAGATGTATGCATTGGCTATTATAACAATTGCTAAAATTAAATATGATGAGATGCACGTGAGGAATCTTTCACAGTGCCAGGCACACAGTGGGCACTCACAGTCATGTAATACAAACTCGACCACTATTAACTTACCTATCTTGGGTTACAAGTATCATAGAGTTCAAGGAACTAACATGAAGTCTCACATAGGCAGGAATGCAAGAGAGTATATGGCTGGAATTAGACAGGGATTTACAGAAGTGAAATTTTGATGCTAAAATTAACAATTATATGGCAGGGAAAGAAATACTGTTCAAGTATGAAGTGACTCAGACAAGAGTCTCTGACAACAAGGACTGAAAGGTCTGCAAGAATGTATGTGAGCAAGGAGAGTGGAAGCAGGTGCACTCCACACCCATGCTGAGGTAGCTGGGAAAAGCTCCACCCAGAACAAACTAATGCTCAAAAGTACTGTAAAGTAAAACAGCAGAGTCTTCACAACTCTGCTCTGTGAGCAGTTGATCAAGGAAATTAGAAGCACTCTGTGTGAATGGTGATGATACATAACTAACCTCAGGGAAGACCAACACAATTCCATACAGTCTTTTTTTTTTTTTTCTTATCTTCCCTGTAGTCTCAGAGATCAGTCTGAAAGCCTGAAAGGCCAAATCAATGTCAGCTTGTCACATGTGATAGGAAGAAGGTGGGATGGAGGCCTGAGCAAACGTTAAATGAGCTGTAGCACGAATCTTAAAAGGGCTTATTAATAAAAACAAACCTGAAGCCAGGTATTGGGGTGATCATATGCTGGAAGATCAGAGAAGCAGAACAAGCCACAGCCACCTTACCTCGCCAATTCCTCAGCTGATCCTGTTTCCTCAGACTGGAAGCTTCTGAGTCCTCATTCAAATGAATCTCAGCTAAATTGCTGCTCAAAAGCCTAAAAGCTTAACTGAGACTCTAGTTCCTGGTCCTCACGCCTTATATACCTTTCTGCTTCCTGCCATCACTTCCTGGGATTATAGGTGTGTGTCACCATGACTGGCTGTTTCCAGTGTAGCTTTGAACTCACAGAGATCCAGACAGATCTCTGCCTTTGGAAAGCTAGGATTAAAGGTGTGTGTGCCACCATTTTCTGGCCTCTATATCTAGTGGCTGTTCTATTCTCTGAGCCCAGATAAGTTTATTAGGGTACGCAATATATTAGGGAACACAATATCACCACAATGAGCTCACAGCTGCCAGGGTCAAAGGGTCACCAGCAACCAGCAGCTGCTGGTGCACAGTTCCTCCGGGCTGATGTCAGAACCTTTACTTTTACACCTGGTGATGTGCAGCATTTGAGAACAAACAAACAAAAACAATGGTACCTAGCTTGTGTGTTAAGGAAATTGCCATGGCTTCTGGATTGGGAAGAAATGGGAGAAGGGCAAAGGTTGAATCCAGATGAGTGACCATGTAAAATTATACACTAAAGCCTCAAGGCGGAAATGATAGCACAGTGGTCCAGGAAGTGAGCCTTAGAGGAAAAGAAAGGCATATGCACAACAGTGGAAGCATTTTACTATGAAAAAACATCAGATAAACAAAAAATAATAATAACATGAAAGTCAAAACATTACCCACCAGAAAACCAGCCCATGGGATGCCTTGTCTTTCCTAAGGTCATTTTTAAAACTGTTGTATTTATATTTGGTATTATAACATAATTACAACATTTTCTTCTTTTATTCCATCCATCCAAAGCCTCCCATATCACCATCTTTGCTCTCTTTCAAATTACAGCCTCTTCTGTCATTAATTGTTGTTCTGCATTCACACCACAGACACACAGGTGCAAACACAGACATACAGCACACACGAGCACACACACACATATACAAGTATATATATATATATATATATATATATATATATATATATATATATATTTGTATATACATATATATATATATATTCCTAAATATATAAGTACAACCTTCTCAGTCTATAAAATGTTACTTGTATGTATCTGTTTTCAGGGTAAACCATTTGGTATTAGATAACCCGTTGATATGGGGAGGACTATTTCTCCCAATCTCCCCAACTACATTCTGAATATTTGTCCTTATAGCCATGGATAAGCATAGTTAGTCCTCGACCCTCATCAAAGAAACTTCTCTTTGCAACAGCAGAGACTATTCCAGAAAGTCACAACCAATCAAAATACAGATTTGTTGAGCCCAGTTTCAACTGATAAACATACAACACACCTGCACCTAAGTCTCATGAGACACTACAAGAGAGGGGTTGGGAATATTTTAAGAGGTAGAGAAACCAGGGAATTGGCTGTGAACATGTATTCCTAGGAATGTCAGAAGCCACACCCAGAAAGTCTCACCATCATGAATGCCTAAACATGAGCTGAATAAGGATGACATCCAGTGATGTGCTAAAGTGTATGGTGGAAACCTGTAGGTTTATTTTTCTCAGTAGCCTTTGGACAGTGAGAAGCAAACACAAATCTTAAATACATCAGCATATGTCTCTAAAAATTAAAGAATTGTTAAAATATAACCACATTGTTGTTTTCATATCTGAAAAGCATAGTAGTTCCTGAACAGCATCAGATATCTAATTAGCATTCAAATGTACTCTCTTGCCTCATATTTGTGCTTTTAAATTTTCCTTTGGAGATCAGTATTCAAACAAAGTCCATGAACTGCATCTTGTCCATGTCCACTAAGGTATTATAGCCTAGAGATTCCTCTTCCATTTTGTAAAGATTTCCTTAATTTAAAAAGAAGAAGGTTAAGCCGGGCGGTGGTGGCGCATGCCTTTAATCCCAGCACTCAGGAGGCAGAGCCAGGCGGATCTCTGTGAGTTCGAGGCCAGCATGGGCTACCAAGTGAGTTCCAGGAAAGGTGCAAAGCTACACAGAGAAACCCTGTCTCGAAAAACAAAAACAAAAAAAGAAGAAGGAGGAGGTTGTTAGTGTGAGCGTTATAGATTTTGCTGCATTGTAGCTTTTGCTAGATGTGTTTTGGCGGTTCTTTAGCATATTTCTCTGGAACTCCACCTCTGTAAGCTGGCGATGACAGTTGGATTTTTGATTAGGATTCACTTTTCTAGAAGACTATAGATGATGAAACATACTTTCATTGGTAGACAAATGTCTGATTGTCCTATAAATGCAACAATTACCACACTGCTCCACCAGGAATCATCCCCTCGGCTTTATATCCCATGTTTTCGGGAGATATTAAGAAGCACAGCACTCGTGCACTAATTTAGGCTTAAAATTGTGGTATTGGAGGCTGGGGAGATAGTTCAGAGGGTAAAGTGCTAGCCAAGAAAACTTAAGGACCTGAGTTTGGATGCCCAGCATCCACATAGAAGCCTGGCATGACAGCAAGCACCTGGAACCCTACTGCTGGAGAGTGTAGACAGAAAGCTCTCTGGGACTTCCTGGGCAGCTAGTCTTTTCCAATCAGTGAGCTCCACATCCAGGGGGAGACTTGATCTCAAAAACTAAAGTCTTTTCCTTTTGTAAGTCTTATTTGGTCCCTAGCCCCTTCAGATCTGTTTCTTGGCCACTAAGAAATGAACAAACTTCTTCCACTGCCTGTCCTTAGAATAGCCTACTGCTGTGTGGCCACAGGCACAAAGCAATGGGACCAAGAAGCTGAGACCTCTGAAATGTGAGCCAACATACACACAGCCAGGGAAAGCTGACTAACAAGCCCGGCAAACATCCATCTGTTTATAGAATAGAATCATGAAGTAGCATAGTCCTCTACAAATTCACCTATATTAGTAGACCATTAAATTTGGGTTCCTGAGTAATGTCAAATGGTACAGGAAAGTTTGTGTCAATATTCACCTTCAGAAGGACATCTGGATTGCTCCTAGTCAAGAAATATTGTTAGGAGAACGTCTGTGAAGATTTGTGTAGAGAGTGCTGTGTGAGGAAAGTTCTCAATTACCTAGGATATATGCGCAGGAACACAATTGCTGATTCATGCAGTAGTTACACGTTCAATTTTAAAGAAATTTCCAGGCAGGTTTCAGGGTAGTTATGCCATTTTTCATTCCCAACAGCCATATGTGAGGGAACCAGTTTCTCTGCTCTCTCACTTTCATCTTTTTGGTTTTTATTTTCCTTTGTGTCTCTGGCTGTTTAAATTTCTTCAGCACCATTCACTAAAAAGTTATTCAAAAACCACAGACTTGTGCACACAGTTGAAAAAAAAAGCCACAGGTCTCTGAAACAAGCTGTTTGTTATGTTTATAATCTATTTGCTCTCTGTTTTTCATTACTCCCATACACATTTAGGTTCCCCATTCTGCCTTTAGGGATTACTGCCAGGAATATTTGGGGGTTTTGGTTTACTACCCTGCCTTTGCTGATACTGGGATGAAAATAATGTGTTCTTCAGGTGGCTCCACTTGCTTGATGGGAGTTAGGGTGACATAATTAAACTAGAGGGTGCTGGCACCCCAGATCTCCACTGTGTCTCCTCTGGCAGAACTCCACTGAGTATAAATAGGACTTGCCACCTCATTCCCAGGTATAGTAGAAACCTGGCTGTTCCTATCCTTTCTGTTCATCTTACCTTGGTGGGGGGCAGTGTTGTTTCCAGCTGGGTTTCTTTCCTCATTGATTTATCTCTGCTAGCCAGCAGGGTGATTGGGAAAGTGCAAGTCTAGGTTTCCCACGACATTTTCTGAAATGGCTAATTGTGAGGACATACTTGTTCTGTGGCTTTTGGCAAGAATATGATGCCTATTGTCTAGAAAGTTCCTGTCTTCCTCAGATGCTCATTTGCTATTCATTAGGATACATACAGAGAACAGGATTTTGAAGCAACCCTTGGTTTGAATTTACTGGCCATTTGAAGCTCCCATTCTCATGTTCCAAATCTCTATATATGAGGCACACAAGGAAATCCTAGGGAGCTCACCAAATGGTTTCTTTGTGTTCCATGGCCCAATATTCATTTTTTTCTCTTCATCTTTCAGCATCTCATGTTTGTTATAAATACAATGTCCAGGGATTTTGCTTATATTTAGGGGCAGGGAAAGTAGAAAAATGCAAATACTACATATTCCTAGAGGTAAAAGTCTATCTTTTTTTTTTAAACAGGGGAAAACTTGAGCACACTCTTCCACTACCACAAATTACACAGGGAAATTACATGGACCAACACATCCTGAGTGCAATAGAAAAGTCTCGCCCTGAGAAAAACACCTTCATGATTATGTTATCTCCCCTGCTAGGGAAGTATCAGAAGTCGACTTTTAATGCCCCAAATGGTCACTATTTTCATCAAGAAAAGAATCTTCCATCTGTCATCACTCCCTGTAGCAGGCTTTCTTTGGAATGCCAATCAGCTTCCAAATAAAGACATGGAGACTTAATATTAGTTATGAATGCTCAACCTTAGTTTAGACTTGTCCCACTATCTCTTATAACTTTACCTGTTTCTCTTCATTCATGTTTTTGCCTCAGTGCTTTTTACCTTTCTTTCCTTCTGTATGTCCTACTTCCCTGTTTTCTCTGTGTCTGGTTGCTGGAAGCTGGCTGGCTGGCTGGCCCTGGGCATCTCCCTCTTTTCCTCCTTTGTTCTCTCCTCTCTCATGCCTAGAGTTCTCCTCTTAACTTACTTTCTATGTCCACCAGCCATGCCTATCCCTCCTCTGCCTAACTATTCATCCTTCATCTTTTTGTTAGACCAATAAGATGCCTTAGGCAGACAAAGTAATAATCTTTACATAATTAAACAAATGCAGCATAAACAACTGTAACACATCTTTACATAGTTAAAGCAGTATTTCTCCACAACTCCTCATCTGTCTTGCTATCTTGGCAATCATCACTGGTGCCCTTGATTTCTGTACAGTCAGGTGTTCTGCATTCTTTATCTTTAATCTGTGTAAGATTTTGTGTGTGTGTGTGTGTGTGTGTGTGTGTGTGTGTGTGTGTGTGTATGTGTGTGTAGACAATGCTGCAGTGTGGTCACTAGCAATGTGATTCTGGAAACACTTTATGTTTGGTGATTCTTCTTTTGCTTTTATGGTTTTGGCATTTTCATTTTTTACTTTGCATGTAGCACACAGATCATTCCAAATCTAGTTGAAGTAATTTTAGTATCTATAGTTGTATCAAAATTGCTATGCATGCTGCATAATTTAAGGCTCATTTGTGTTACTGCCATTTGAATTTGAAGGATTTTTTACTTCTATCTTAATTTGGGGTGTATTTCATAGTTATATAGCATAGAACACAATTCTAAGTTAAATACCTGAAATAAGGCGTGTACACGGGTGCCTGGCATTCTCCTGCGCTCCGTCTTTGTGCTTCTCCCAACATTGACTTGAGGTATTAAATTCATTTTATAAAGCATATGTTGAGAAACGCTTTGTTTCTGACCTTTGTATCTGTAATTGTGTTTTTGCTGTGCATGCAGAGGATGAAGAGGGCCTTCTGTATCTGTTCATCCCTGGATGTGTGGCATGTAAACTGTGAGCTTCATGAGCCATGATATCACTTTGCAAACCAATTCCAAATTTTCTTCTTTTTCTTAACCAATTTAGATCCTCCCTTCTCCTCTCTCTCTCTCTCTCTCTCTCTCTCTCTCTCTCTCTCTCTCTCTCTCTCTCCAATAGCATCAGCTTTACTCAACATTCCTTCACTTCTCAGTTCCTCCCTTTCTAAAGACCTTATGTAGGGTGTGGTGCCTTACTACTTTTGGTACTTTCACATCTACCAATATTTAATGTTTTCACAAAATCCCTATCTGGGCTCCCGCAGTGGCCTCTCCTACCCTTTGTACAGAGTTGCTAAGGAGAAAATGGGATGGTGTTTTATTTTTAAAAAGTTGTTGTTTTTTTTTAAAGGACCACAGGTGTTGCTGTCTCCTTGGCCTGGATCAAGACTCTACTATAAATTCCATATCAAAAGTGTCACTCTTTACCCCATCTGTGATGACCTGTCTTCCAGTCAGTCATCCTCCATCAGCCAGGGTGCAATATTGGACATCAATATGGATAAGGTTTCACAATCTGGGGTCAACCAGAGCAGATAGCCCTCCTTTTGACATGTCATCAGATTTATAGTTGCCTAACACTACCACAATGCCTACATCATCATCTCTCTCCATCTCACTCTGTAGACAATGTATAATCTCTCATCATCATCATCATCATTATCATCATCATCACAGAGGATGAGGGATGAATATAGTAAAGTAAGTATTAAAAGTATTAAAGTATGAATATAGTAAAGTATTTTAAGAAAACAGACATTCAGACAACTTCTAGCCAGAATACCCTTGCAATTGTTACATTTTACTATAAGTTTGTTAACCTCACTAAGCATAATTTATAAGTTCCATTTTAATGTAGCCATTTATATGTAGGTGAAAACACAGCAGATGGTGAGTTTGATATCATATATGGTTTCAGGTACTCAGTGAGGGTCTTAAAGCATATTCCTATGGATAGGAGTGCACCCCTCATGCAAGCAATGTGCTGTGTGCAGAACTCTCTCCAGGAAGAGATGTCCTTGGAAATAAGTTTCTTCGTGATATTATAGCTATAGTGGTGTTTCCTTGGAGTTCCTTGTTGCAAATAAAAACTAACATCCAAGCTATCTAAATTAAAGGAAGAATCTATTAGAAATATAGAAGGTTTCATAAACCTGAACAATGAGGACTGAAAAAGCATAGGGTATATGTGACTATTTGGGGATGACAGGTGGTAAACAGAGCAACTGAGTTATCTGGGAAGTATCTATAATGATTGACTTCGAGCTAAAGATAGCCATGAGTACCCAGGAAAACCACCTCAGCCTCTATGAGTGCACCAAAAATATGGGTGAGTTCATCTTTATATCACCTTATCCAAAACTAAGTCCTAGACACAAGAATCTGATTGAAGAAGCCAGGGTCATGTGCCTTCAGGCTGTCTGCCAAGTGGTATTAAAGAGTACAAAGTGCTCACCTTTGACCTGCATCATGATGGACTTCCACTGTGGGGAATATAGCACCATATGCTACCAGTAAGATGTACAGTGGGTGAATTTGCCAACTATAAGAGCATGTTTAATATTGGACAGCTAAAAAATAAATGACAAAATCTTCATTACACAAGATAAAAAGCACTTGCAGATAAGACACTTCAGCCTTGGAACTCTGAGAAAGTAAGAATACTGGGGAGGATATAGGTCTGGTGACAAAATACATGAGTTTATAATTTCCAAAAGGTAGCAGATGTGGGATTATAAACAGTGAGATAATAAACTGGGGAGTGCTGGCAGCAAGGAGCACACTGAGGTGAGGTATCAAGACTGATCAGCATCAAGGTCAAGAACGGAGTTGGTCCAGCAATATTCTGAAAGAGCTTTATTGAATGGCTCATCTGCTACCATTGAAATATTGTAGTGCACAGGAGCTAATGCTTTCAGCTATGGGATTATAATTCAAACAGAAGTTAAAAGCCAGGAATCCTGGGCCAAATACACTGAAATAAATGGAACAAATGTAATTGGGGCAAATGTGAAATTTTGCATGTAAGTGATGGCTCAGAAATGTAGTGACATAAATAACATGAAAGATCATATAGCTCCTGGCCTCATTTGACCAAGATGCTGATACGAAGCAGCAAAGGGCAGGAATACCTTAGGGACTCACAGCCAGTGATGGAACCAGAATTGACACTCATGCTTCAGATTTGTTTCCTTTAAAACTCTTAAGAACTACTCCTATAGGAGCCCTTTAACTTGGCACCCATTCCTAAGATTTTGATTCAAGGAGGCTTCAGAAAGTATGTACTTAATAATGCCATGAGCATTGTGTAGCTGCAGATACACAATAACATAACCCTAACCCATATTGGAAGAAGTACAGAACCATAGGCTGGAAGTGAATGTTGCTTCGACTTGTCCCCAGTCACCCATTTCTGGATAATACTGTTTAGTTCTTCCAATTATGCTTAAGAAAATTTTAGTTAATTAAAAAGATTATGATTGAGGAAGGGGGATGAAGAAGGTTCTGGAACCACAGAAATCATTGGAGGAAAGGTGAATGGGAAAAGAAGCAGGTAAGGAAAGATGGTGGCTGCTCTCGTTTATATGAAAAACTGTTTAGAGAAAAAAAAAGAAGGGTTTTCATAATCCTGAATCAGGATGACTTCTGGGTGAAGGCAATAAGGCAAACTGCACCATTATCAGGGAATGTGGGCCTCTGTGGGTGGAACTATATAAATAAGACTTCATTTCTCATGCACGGAGTCCGTCAGTGAGGGATACAGCCACGTGCAATATAAGCATCCTTTCAACTCTCAGCTATTTGTGGTTCTATTACTTTCCTAAGGTGGACATGACTCTTTTTCTCCACAATATATCAAAGTCTTTGAAATTAAGCCCATTATAATATTTCAGGAAGAGATGACCCTATTTTACATTCCTTATGGTCCCCTCAGTGCCCAGGACAATGAAAAGTACACAGGAAATATTCAGTCAATACTGGCAGCTGACAAAACCTTTGAAACCCCTTTCTATTGCTCCCCTTTCTGCCACCATCATTGATCCTGACCCATCTATGGCAGAGTGGTAAAGAAGAAATTGCTGGACCCATATATGCACAGTGTTATAAGGGTGTCTTCAAGCAAATAGAAAAAAAAATGAGAAAAGGGTGTTAAGATGTTGGTACTTGGGCAAAATTATTCTCAAACATTTACTTGTTGAGAACTAAAATGTTAATGTTGACTTCACACAGTATACACAAGAGCACACAGCAAAGCTCTGGGTCATTCCTATGCTTTCTTTTCCTCAGCCCAGTATGTTTCTCTACAACCATCTTCTTCTGAGATGCAAATTATTACAGTAAGATGGGGTGGTGGGTGAAGGGACATTTACAACAGAGCTTCTGGTTTCCATGATAACTCTAATAATGGATCTATTACTCTCATGGTGTGCTCATAGGACAGTGATTTCAGTACTAGCCTCTGTGTACTCAATGCAAAGCCAGAAACAATACTGCATTAGCTCTACATGTTGTCAGGAGAATTGATGTAAAGTCTGTAAAATCACAGGCACTCATGTGAATTCCCTTTGTGTTTGTCTCTGAGAATCCTCCAAGCAGGAGTCATTCCATGAAACCTCTCAGGGTTTCTCACTGTAGGAATTTTCACAGCTACTACCAACAGGATTTCCACACTAAGAATGGAAATTGTGTGTTGATCCACTTGCCTGCTCTGTTCAGTTGGTGGTGAATGCCCAGAGCACTACTCAGAGTGCATTTTAACCACCCAAGGCATTTCAGGAAGAAACAAAAGAGAACAGAGGTATTTCTGAGTACCACAGTGGAAAGGTACTATAAGATGGTCATGTCATGGTCTACATGAACCATACAAGAAATGAAAAACGGGACAATCTATATTAGAAATCTGAATGTGAAGTACACTTAATTCATTGAAATTACATTGATCTTGGTTTTTATAACTGTAAAACGATTGAAATTAACAAATTAATGGTGATAATGATGACAGTTATCCTGATTCATTGAAATATTGAAAAGGATGATTGTGAAGGCATTTGGAAAACTGGACGTCATAAACCAATAAGGAAATGCAGCTCATAGGGTGCAATAGCAGAATCAGAATGATAGAGGAGTCCACTTGGGTGGTCTGGGTAACCAGAGGTGCTAAAGAGAATATGAAGAGAAAAGAGTGACCCAAGAATCCTACACAAATTATACTATTAATATGCACAGGTTCATCGTACAGCATGCCCTGCTCTTCAGCCTTGGATGTTGAGGAATCACTCCAAAACAAAACCAAGCCATTGAGGAAGAAAACACTACCATTGCCAAATTAATGAGCTGTTGTTCTATCCTCTGCACTCAGGAAAAGTGAAGCTGGCCTGTAAGGGCTAAAGCTCCTGAAGCCCTTTATCCTCTACAGAGACACTACTCGTCTGGCTCAGAGAATTGGCAGGCCTGTGTGGCAGGCCTTTACCTTTAAGGTGAGAAGAAAAAGGAAGGGGAATCCATCTCTGATAAATGGTGGTAAGGGGTTAGTTATTCAAACTAGTTCCTATTTGTTAAGTTCCAATGTTGAATGAAGCACCCAACTGCAATGGTTAAAAAGGTAAATGATGTTTGCATAGACAAGGCCCAAAAAGGTTTTATTGGAAGGCGAAATGAGCCAGATTTGATGAAATAAATCAGGATGTGGTATAAGAAAACACATTGTAGGCTAAGCAGACTCCCATGAGTGGAGTGTAGTATTATTTGCAAAATCATGAATATACATCTGAGACCTACTCAAGGTGGAGGGTGGGCATGTGTATGGCCATGAATGTAAACACATGTGTGCTGATGTCGTACTCCGCCTGCAGTGATGGAGGTGGGGTAGGAACAAGGGACATATTAGGAACAAGAAAATTTGTGCTGAGAACCTGAGGCCCTATGGGGGGGGGGAAGCCTAGAGAAACTGTCAACTCCTCCAAGTGGTGAACAGTAACAGCAGGAAGTACGAAGGTAGAGACTCACAAGCTCTGCTGTCAGCCCACACTGGGACAAGCTGTACTAACATCTGTGATAATGGATGTGTGGTTTTAGTTCCTGGCTTCAGATATAGGTACCCTGATATCAGTTCTACTTTATCTAAGCAGCTAACACCTCCCTTGGCTTCCTGTTTTTTGCTCATTGCATGCCACTTTTTCCATTATAGCCCTTAGAATCACTGCTCTCTTTGTTTAAAGACTTTATTAAAATTTTATGTGTATGAGTGCTTTGCCTGCATGTATGTCTATATATCATGGATATGCAGTGCCTGTGAAGGTCAGAAGTGGGTGCTGGATGCCCTGGAGATGGACGTACAGACTGTTGTAGTTGCTGGGAATTAAACCTGAGTCCTCTGGAAGAAGTAGTCTTGACTACTGAATCATCTCTCCAGCCTCAAGTTACCGCTTCTTGACACACACACCGCCCTTCCATCTCCATCACTAACCACATTACTTTGTAAGTTTTAAGATTTTCTCTGGGTGATCAATTGCTATCCTATCCAGAGATAGATTTAGCCCCTGAAGGATTCCTGTGGATAACATCTAAACCCTTGAAATCTCTCTCCTGATGGGTCCCCAGGAGTATATGACCAGTGAGCCTGCATAGGAGGAACCAGTGGCACTGTATTAGCTTCCCAGCACTACAACATATATTGGAGGCAATTAACTTACAAAGACACTGGGTTTGCTTCTGCACACATTTCAAAAGCTTTAATTTATGATTGGTTGACCCTGTTGCTTGATGACTGTAGCAGTGCATAAGGTTGGGAAAGCATGGCAAAGCGAACCACTCATCCCATGGCCAAGAAGATCCAAAGGAGAAGAAAATGATGCTAGGTCCACTGTATGCTTCAGTAGCACAACCACGGAGAGCTGTAGATGTCTACACAGGCTTAACTTCTTAAAAGTTCTGGACTCACATTCACTGTACTGAATAGTTTACATGAGGCTTCTGCTTATCTATAAACTGATCAATCATCACATTGAATTCTGACCAGCTGGCTTTTGAGAGTGAGAAAAGATCCAGGTAGAAACACTGTCTCTGTTTTAAGAATAATAACAGTTGAAATAGTCTGTAGCAGGTTTTGTTTTAGGCCACCAACCAGCTCCCAAATCATGACACAGATTTATTATTAGTTATGCTCGACCTTATCTTAGCTCTTGTTTTAATATGTTTATCTACATTTTCCCTCAGGGCATTTTACCTTTCTTTCATTCTGTGTATCTTACTTTCCTATTTCCCTTGTGGCTGGTGGCCACATTGCTTCTGGCCCTGAGCATCTCCCTTCTTTCTCCTTCATTCTCTCTTCTCTTCTCTTCTATACTTATTTTTTCTGCCTATCAGCCCTGACTATCACTCTACTGCCTAGCTCTTGACCATTCAGCTTTTATTAGACCAATCAGGTGCCTTGGGCAGGCAAGGTGACACATCTTTACATAATTAAGCAAATGCAACATAAACAAAAGCAACATACCTTTACATAGTTAAAGTACTATTCCACAGCTGCCCCTTCTGAACAATTGTTCTACAGGTAACCACCTGCCCACATATCATGGTCCTCTCATAAAATGTCAGCTGGCATTGTCCTAAATGGCTCACATGAGGCTCCACTCTCCACCTCCATATTGGGGGGGGTGGCATTTTCTCTTTCAAAGTCCTTGCCATTGGTCTGCCTGGCCACAGGTCATTCTTTTCTGTTTTGCACAGGATAGAGGTGGCCATACAACTATGTGGGATGGTTTACCTTAAAGTGGACACATAGGTACGTAATAATGAAGGGAAAGGGAGATTAAAAGCCTGCAAAGTAAGTTTAATATCATAAAATATCCCTAGTACCATCCTTCCCCAAATAGAGCAGGTATGTTCTTGGTGACCTTGGGATAAATGATACGAATCTACATTCTGTATTATTTTATAAGTACCTCTGACAGTGTAAACCCCTCACCATGTTGAGGTCATTCTTATGTTCAAAGTGCTCATGCTTCATTAAAAATTATCTAATGTAGGCAAACCAGTGACTTCATCTCATAATTAGCTAAGGAAACTGTTATTTGTGCTCGCTTCGGCAGCATAAATACTGAAATTGAAATGATACCGGAAACCATTATTTAGTCTAAGACTAGAGGACCACACTGCTGGTGCTGAGTTGATGAACAACAGTGTTTCCATTTCTAGTGATGTGCTTCTTGAGGGACTTTCCAATTCTGCCTTTTGTGTCATGAACTCTGCATGAACTGTGACTCTACCACAAATGCCTTGGCAGCAGCCATGGAATCAATGGAAATTGACCTGCTCAGTGGTGAACATGGCAGTCCTGTTACTCTAAGTTAGAGCTGGAATCCAAACCAAGGAAAGCCAAGTCCTGGGTATTCTGAAGATTTGCAGTAAATAAATAAATAAGCAATGGCTGAGAATACCTGTCTAGAGAGCTGAGAATAGAGCCAGAGACAAAAATGATATATTAAATAGTGACTCTTGTTAGGCCAAAGAGAGAAAGCTAGAAATGAGACTGGGAATGATGCTTCTTCAGGAACAAGGATTCTTGTTGGATTCTCCCTCACTCCAGGTTACCACCCTTCTCAGACTCAGGCCCTTCTTTTAAAATCCTTAGACATAATCATGTTCTCTGGATTCATCTTCTCTTGCTTCATGTCACCTTACACACCTCCAGCAAAGTTTGATGTTTTTCCTTTATTCTTGTATCAAACTAGCAACCACATTATCACTACAACAAAATAATTCTGAGAATGTTCAACCAGATGAATAAAATCATTTTCTAATTTCCTAAAATTCTGCAGATACTCTAACCCTGAACTATACTTTCGGCCCTTCTAATTTCAAATTTTGATGCAGACTCACAAAGCTATTCACAAGCCATTCTCATTAGTTTTTTTTTTTAAAAAAATTCCCATAAAGCTAAAATTGGGGCTCGTATTCTGCATATGGTGCTGATCGCCAGTCCTCACCCCATCACCCACTTCTCTTGGGTCTTTAACAAAGCTAAATATGAACATTTATGTGAAATGTTATTTCAACCACCCTCATCTTCCAGTTATCTTTTCCTGCAAGGCCAATTCTAGCCTCGATGAGGAGTACATTCCCTACCTAACTTTGTTTCTCATGCTGGGTCATGCTGGCCTTAATTTGTTTTTAAATCAGTCTCTCTTCAATTTCCATGTCTCATATTAGTCATGTCCACTTTGATATTTGTGTGTATGTTTAGCACCATCTGTTTGGTTAGTTCTTGGCTACTTTTTACTTGATTTCCCCAAGCTCTGTTCATTAACTCGTATTCCATCCTCCTCTCCTTCCTCCTCCCCCTGCTCCTGACCCTGGCCACATTATATCCTCAACTTGTATTCTGCTCCCCCTAAGTGGCACTGTCTCCCCATCACCAGCTACTTCATTCACTGAGCTGTCAATCATTGTGCTGATAGATTGTGTACCCCAATAAAGCTTACCTGGGGATCATAGGACAGAGCCAGCCACTAAATTAGATACCGAGGTCAGGCAGTGGTAGCACACACCTTTAATCCTATCACTTGGGAGGCAGAGATCCATCAGGATCTCTGTGAGTCTAAGGCCACACTGGGCTACCTGAGAGAAACAGAACCAGGTAGTGGTGACACATGCCTTTAATCCCAGGAAAGCATATGGCAGGACACAGAAAGGTATACAAAGTGTGAGGAAACAGGACCTTGCTCTCTTTAGACTGAGGATTTTGTACAGGTAAGAACTTGTGGCTGGCTTGCTCTGCTTCTCTGATCTTTCAGCTTTCACCCCAATATCTGGCTCTGGTTTTTCTATTAATAACGACCATTTAGCAATTCATGTTACAAATCATGACTTCCTTGGTGGAATATCTTCTATCTTTGCTTTTTTTGGAGGGAGAGTGGAGAGCAAAAAAGCACATTTTAGTGCATCCAAAATGTGTAGATAAATTTGACAAAGATTTCTTTTAGTTTCATAGTAAATCATGGAAATAAGTAAATTAACTACTATTTACATATAATTTAAGAAAATAGATATTCAGAGATTAAATTATCTGTCCCAGGCCTAATAGCTTATAGGTTGCTGTGGTGTGGGGTATGGATTTACACTCACCGTTTTTGGCTCTAAAGAATTTGTACTTTCAACCCAAACAAGATGCTATGAAGTCAAAGAAGGTGTCTTGTTAACTCTGGGGAGGAAAAGAAAATCATGGGTGAGAACTGTCACAGGAATGATTGAAGTTCAGGTACATGGTAGGCTTCCTATGGCACCCCAGAAAATCCAAGTTCATATGTGACCTCAACTTATGTCTTGTCATAAACGAAACTTTATAGAAATGAAATTTTCTCAGTTCCCTGGGATTTTTGAGGTCATGTAGAAGCAGTCCTTTCAAAAATCTTTGTAATGTGAAAAAAATTCATAACTATATAGAAAAAGCAAAAATGACAGTGAAGTGGCCTCTTAAGGTTGTGTGTGTGTGTTGCCACATTTACTCAGCTGCATAGCTTCCTGTCGATCTATCTCCAATTATTCATAGATCATTTTTTTCTGTCATCATTCAGATACCTAAAAGAACCTCCTCCTATATGCTCACATAGAAATGTTCACACCTAATAAAATCAACAATAATTTTCTTATAACGTAAAACTATCAGACAGTATTCAGATTTCAACACTTGTTCTCAAAATGTATAGCTTAGCATCATAAAAGGGCATGATTTGGGCTGGAGAGATGGCTCAGAGGTCAAGAGCACTGGCTGCTCTTCCAGAGGTCCTGAGTTCAATTCCCAGCAACCACATGATGGCTCACAACCATCTATAATTTGATCTGGTGCCCTCTTCTGGCATGCAGTCAGAATACTGTATATATAATAAATAAATAATTCTTAAAAAAAAAAAAAAGATTGTAAAAGAAAAAGGGTTCATTAAAAAAAGGGGGGAGCATGATTCATTTGATTGTCAAATCTGTTAAATTCTTTATCTGAAGTACTTACCAAATGTTATTTTCCAAACCTAATTTAACAAACATGTTTGCTTGCACCCCTTCTTTTGCTTTTACCTTGCTGTCTCTGGGAAGAAGTTACCCCACCTGCCCCCCTTTTTTAATACAAATGTCCCATATTAGAAATGACTAATCATCTTCTCTTAATATTCTTTAACTTGCTGATCTATTCTCCAAATTTCCTGCAATCCAGAAGGCAGAGCTAAAGACTTAATTAGTTTCAGGTTAAATATTTCATGGGAGACAGCTCATGCCTGGGAGGGTGCTGGAGTTCACTTTGCATCACAGCAGGATGCAAGCGATGTCTGTTTGACCTTCTCTTAGTGATGCTGAGATTCCCTGACAACCAGAGTTTTCCATTAGAAAGCCACGCGCCTACTGTGTAAAGAACAAATTGTGTGTGGTTGCTATTTAAGCACCATGCACACAGTTATCCCAGCCATTCCTTGTTGTTCCGGCATCTGTTCAGGCCTCTGTCTTATGACAGCATTGACACCTCCAGTTAGAGTGAAATCTAGCACAGTGTTGGTTGCTAAAGAAGACTCTCTTTGAGTATGCATTCTATATTGCTTCTATCTCCAGACTCAGAGTTGTATAATATATACTCAATAAGGCTTTGATTTTAATGATGCTAATTCTCTACCATTTAAATGCAGACTGTGATATATCTAGTATCTTAGAAAACCATTTAGAATGTGACAAATTGGAAGCCAAAGTAAGTGCTCTGATACTAAAGACTACATCCGGGATCACCCAGGCATAACACAGCATGTGGAGAACATGGTATATTCATATGATTTTTGGACTGTGATCAGTCTTCAAGTTGTTCCCTTCATTTGACTTATTTTAACCTTCGTTTGACTTATTTTAACCTTGAACCCTTCATGCCCATTTCAAGACTACTAAAGGAATTGTTTCCAGACCCTAGGGAGCCAGTGTTTTAAATATTTTCAGAACAATATCATATATGATGTGGTTTATTCTAAAAGCTGGTTCAATGGTAGGATGGGGGACTGAAATGAAGTAACTCTCACTAACACACTGCCCTACTCACAGAATGAAACACAAAGCACTGAATTGTGGGGCACACAATCCCAAACCCAAACTTTTAAAAATATATGAATTTACAAGTAACACAAAAAGAAATACTTGTCTATTGCAAAGGAATGTCTATTTGTTTTCTATCAGATTGTACGCCTTTGGAAGCAAGGATTCTGTTCAATTCATCTGTACATATTTTCCCCCATGTGCTATCTACCATCTCAACACCAAGCAACATCAGAAAAGTCTTTATTGATTGGGTTAGTAAGCAGCCATCAATAATCAAATCAATAAAATAGGAACAGCAACATATCATTTTCAACTATCAAATTAGAGATGATGTTTATACTGTTTGAAGCATCTGTGGCATTAGCTGTGTATAATAAGCGGACCTCAAAAGAGCTAGGACAGCACACATTTCTTAGGGCAAAGATAGAAATATTCTAAAGTGTTAACACTATTGCCTCTGAGAGGCAAGATGTGTAAGTAATATTTTTATGTTTGAGTCCATTTAGTATTTTCAAAACATAATTCAACAAACATGTTCACTATTAGGGGAATGCAGCATTTAAAAACAGCCCTTGACCTGTTTCCTCATAGAGGACTCTGCATTTGTGGGCCACAGCTCCAGGGAAAGCAGCAGTTACTGTTATTCTTCCGCACATTTGCTCTCTGGGTCAAAGTGCCCACATGACCTTCGTGTAGTGGGCATAAATATGTGTAACTGTGTATGTGTTTTTCTCTTTTCTTCTTTATTTCTTTCTTTCCCAGCAGGTGTGTTTGAATAGCAGCCCATTACGGCTTGCTTGGTGCTATAAATATTTATAAGCACACTCCAAGGAAGCTATTGTATCATAAACCAGCCAGTGGCATGGCCGGCTGCTATTTCTGCATGGAGGTGTGAGACAGCTTTGGGGGCTATGTACCCAATCCAACATGAAGCACTGTAGTATCTGAGGTGGGAAGGTCTAGAGGTTTGCGAAAGGCACAAAGTCTGTCTCTGAAGAGATGAGCTCAATGGCTATGGATTAGGTGGGAGCTCTGAACTCAATGCACTTGAGAAGAAAGCTCCTTATCCCTAAATTAAAGGAGGCTGTTGAACAGCTCAATTAGCCCTTGGAACATGCAGGGTGGAAAGTATTCTCACTTGTAATTTAAAAGTGTGTGTGTGTGTGTGTGTGTGTGTGTGTGTGTGTGTGTGTGTGTGTGTTTGAAACCAGCACTAGTGTACCATCAACAGATAGTCAAAACTACTGACCATTGTGTTCTAAAACCATGGAAGCCCCCTCCCTGCCCTGCCTGGTGTGGATGGATAAACCATGCTATTCCTGGGGACCAGAGAAAGCTGATCTTCTACACTGAGACTTGGGACCCCACCAAACAGAGAAAGGTTGTGTACATGGCCTAAGACTAGCCTGCTTGGACAGGAGATGTCAGCGACTCTGAACTCCACACAACTGTGTCAACCATTGCTTACACAAGAATGCAATTTGCCAGTTTTCAAAATGAGCTACAGGTGGGCTCATTGACAAAGGCCTTTAATCTCAGTCACTGAGGCAGCTGAGACTGGAGGACCACAAGTTCAAGAACTGTCTGGGCTATATAGTGAGACATTTGCCTCAAAATAAAAAGTAAAAATTGGTGCTAGGATGTTATTCAAATTCAGAGCACTTGCCAAGTATGAGTGAGGCTCTGGGGTCCATCCACAGCAGGAAACATGAATGAGTGATGTGCTCCTCCAAGGTTTCCAAATCACTGAAGCCTTACCATAAGTTTTTCTACAATTGCCAGGACTTTGAATCCAGGTTTGGTATTTCCTTCACATCCTAACCCTGCAATCAAAAATACTCAGCACAGTCATATCAACACACACAATTGTATTTTCTTTAATCTGTAAAATACACACATTGTATTATCTTTGTTGGAACATGAAAACTGTCAACTACATCGGACACCTGGTAAGTGTTTGGCAAAGATTGGTTCTTCTTTCTTTAATTATTACATTTTACCTTGAGTATGAATGTCTTAACTTAGACGTACTTCCTCTTTCTTTCCCCTAACTCTCTCATTCCAAGCAGAACTTTCAACAAAAGCTTATAGACATTGTGGTTTATTTGGGATATGATCCCAGGGAGGAAGAACAGATGAGTGAAAGGAGAGAAAACACATGTGTGAGTGCATCATTCAGCTGCTCCTTGCTGCAGGGAACCAATGCTCAGTCCTGCTGGAGCATCTATGGAAATGAATGAAACATATTCAAGACGATCTGGGAATGAAAGGAGGAAACACTTTCCAGAATCTTACTCTGAGGTGCCTTCTCTAGAACCTTCTTGGAGCTGGTTGAAATCTTTTTGAAACTGTTTGCCACCACATGGTTGCTACAAGGTGGATTCAAGGGGATAAGGCAGTGGCTTACAAAAATTATGCCATACAAAAGGCCAGAACTGCTGCTGCTTTAGGCTCAAAGCTGTCCATGCCCATCTTAAGGGCTGATGGACCAAAAATACTCATGAGTCTAATTTGTAAAAACTAAGGATTTTGGTAGAAATGACAAATGAGCACACATTTCAGATCTGACAGCCATCCTGATGAATAAGACCTTTCTAACATTAGTGGGCAGCAACACCACACTCAATACTCTAAAGAGTACAATTGTTTAGCCAGGGTTCCCTAGAGCAGTGCTTCTCAACATTCCTAATGCTTTGACCCTTTAATATAGTTCCTCATGTTGTAGTGACCCCCCAACCGTAAAATTATTTTATGGCTACTTCACAACTGTAATTTTGCTACTATTATGAATCATAATGTAAATATCTAATATGTAGCCCTCAAATGGGTTGTGACCCACAGGTTGAGAACTAATGTGCTAAAAGACCAGAATATATATATATATATATATATATATATATATATATATATATATATATCTTCTATAATAGTGGAGTTATTAGAATGGTTTACAGGCTGTGGTCCAGCTAGTCCAACAATGGATGTCTACCAACAGAAGTTCCAACAACCAAGTAGTCATTGCATCTACAATGCTAGATGTCTCAGCTTGTCTTCATTATATACTGGAACCCCAAAGAAGTAGGCTCATAATGCCGGTGAAGAAACAGACTTGCTGAGAAGAAGTAGGCAAAGAAAGAGCAAGCTTTCTTCTTCCATGTCCTATGTATAGGCCACTAGCAGAAGGTTTCACCCAGATTAATGGTGGATCTTCCCTCCTCAAAGATCCAGACTAGAAATGGGACTTCCCACTTCAAGTGATTTAATTAAGAAAACAAATCCCTCACAGGTATGCCCAATCATTTGGGTATCACTTAATCCCAGATGTAGCCAAGTTGACAATTAAGAGTAGCCATCATAACAATGTAGAATAGAGATGTGATGTTTGATGTTAGATGAATTGGTAACCTGTGGACTGTGAGAAAATGTATAGCTCTCTGCATTTTCTGTTGGACTACAACTGCATCTGCCATAACCTATAGTTCCTATTCTTCATTGCCTGAGTGCCAGAGTAAGTGGGAAGGAATGCTGTAACATAACGGCAATGTCAGACAGGATAGCCATGGAATTTTCTCAGAGTTGAAGCATAAAGGCAGAGCTGTGGATATTGAAACAAAAAGAATAAACGGCTACATTGACTCAAAAAAAAAAAAAAAAAAAAAAACAAAACGGAGGGACCTTTAATCTAGTGTTGCTTGTGGTCAGTCAGCCCCTAGAGTGTAGGTCCATCAAATGTAGCTGTTTGGGAGACCCAGGAAAGTCAACACCACTGCTTTGAGACATTCCAGAAGGAATAATCCATGAAGTCCTCCTTAGAAGGATGATCCACAAATCCTTTTTCATGTTATTGTTTGACTCTTCTGCATCTTCTAACCAACAATGGATAGTGTGATACATGTTTACAGACTCACTTGACAACATAAATTAAAATGCAAACCTTTATAATTATGGGGGAACACTGTGCTATCACCTCTACTCCTCTCTGAAATCGATATCATAGTGACACTGTTATTACCTTAAAGAACCACTCAAGTAGTATAATCAATTTCAATGGCAACCCTCCTAAAACCTGTAACACACGTGTGTATGTATGTGTGTATGTTTGAGGGGTACACTTCAGTGTTTTTAAAACAATGAATAGAAGCCGGGCAGTGGTGGTGCAAGCCTTTAACCCCAGCATTCAGGAGGCAGAGGCAGGGAGATCTCTGAGTTCGAGGCCAGCCTGATCTACAGAGCTAATTCCAGAAGAGCTAGGACTGTTGCACAGAGAAACCCGGCCTTGAGAAACAAAAACAAAAACAAAAATGAATAGGAAACCAGTAAATTTTTCTTTGATGTTCCAGAATTTTCATTATTAATATCCATTATCCTCCCTCTGTCATACAGCATTGATATGTGACAAGCAATTTGTCACTATTCAGGATGGCCCTTCACTGCCATGATATACATTTTTTCTTCCTTTGCTATTAGACTGTCATCTGTCACTTCCTTTGTCAGTCTTCCTGCTTCCTGTTCTCTGCGGGATTTATAATGAGTACGGTGCTCATGTGCTATTATGCAAATATCCGGACACAAGCACTAAGAGGGGACAGTCATATTTTGAATGTATGTGCTTATATGCAAATGTTTTGTGCGAAACAATTTGAAGTATCTTCTGAGTGTCTGAATATTCAAAATGTCTGAGGCACATCATCTGAGATAACGGTGTCCCTTAGACATCTGCACATACTGTTGTCATAACATGTAACAGGGCTATACCAAAGGACCTCGCTGAAGTGGCACGTGGAAAGCTCAAACAATGGCACCATACCCATGCAGATTAAATACGTGGCAGCACTCCCGTTGCCCTGTCCTTGCAGCCATCATCAGGAATGCACTTGCTCACACACGCTGCCTTCGCACCTTCTTGGTAATGCACAGCCACGTCTTCACTCCCGAATCTCATTATTGTGTCTGCATGCCAGGGCAGCTGGTAGGAAATTGAAAAATTCTTCCAAATCCCTAAGACGGCTGATATGTTGAAGACAGGGCTAGGGGATCTGGGTTCTAGTCAGCTGCCTAACTGGGCAAGTCACGGCCCCTCACTGAGGGATTCTTTCTCATTTTCAAAATAAGAATCCAGCTCATTTTCTGAAATCTCTTTTGGCTCTGAGATCCATGATTAAAATTTTGAAAGGAAATGGACCTGACACTTCCAAATCATGAATTTTTTTTTTGTTGTACATGCCTAGTTATCTGGACTTAGGATATCAATATGAAATTTTGCCAGCAGAATTTACATTAGAATTCAAGAATCATGTCAAATTTGGACCTAAGCATTCTCTATGATTTGACACACTCCCTCTAACAAGAGCCCAAGCTAATAGTTAAAATAGTTAACCATCAGTTTAGTATAGACCCCAACAAATGAGGAAAAATAAGCAACCACCATGTCTGTACTCGGGCAGGAGACTGTGACTACCCATTCCGGGACTATCATTTTCTGAAAGCAGCATGCTTTTGTCCCCAGCTTGGTGCTTTTCTTGTGAAAGCTGAAAACAAATGGGCATTGTATAAATCAATGGTCACGCAAAGTACATGAACACAAACATGTCAACAGTGAGTGTGTGGGTCCTTACTTGTGCCTCTAAGAAAGAGGTATGATGAAAAAAAAAAAAAAACAACAACAACAAGAAACGCTGCATTTTCTGCCCGAGAGGAAAAAGATGTCAGTAAGGTAAACCAAGGAGGAGCGATCACAGACTTTGCTGGAAAGAAAAACAGAAGGAGCCATGTCATGGTTAGGCCAGGGAGAAAAATATTCCATAAAGAATTTGGCAAACCCCAGTGCCAAATTCTGCAGAGGGAATGATGTCCTGTTGCTCTTGGCTTTCTGGTCAGTTTCTTGTTTCCTTTACTTTCCATTGAGGATGAAGTTTAAAAAAAAATAAAGAGGCCTTAGAAAATATCACTTTGCCTCAGTCATTCCTTTAAGCAATAGATGCAAAGACACAAAAGGCATCCTAGGAATAGGAGAGCATCTCTATGCATGACCTCTCTCTGTTTCTCTCTCTCTCTCTCTCTCTCTCTCTCTCTCTCTCTCTCTCTCTCTCTCTCTCTCTCTCCCTCTCCCTCTCCCTCTCCCTCTCCCTCTCCCTCTCCCTCTCCCTCTCCCTCTCCCTCTCCCTCTCCCTCTCCCTCTCCCTCTCTCATTACTGTCATCCCACACACGGAGGAGAGCTTAGTCACTGCAATCAACCGTATGTCACATTTCCTGTGTACTAGTCTGTCTGCTGCTTCTAGCTGGCTGCCAGATGCATGGACAGATGTTCTACATGTGGATGTGGATATTTAGTTCCCAGTATCTTCATCTTCTGCAAGAACATCTTCCAAAATTTCCTAATGGTTTTAGTGCAAGTTAATTTTAGGTAAGGAAGAGTATAGGGTCACTAAGGCAGAGCTAAGAAAGTCATCTCTTGCTCTCAAGGTGATACACTGCCTCTTTCTCTGTGGTGCTCTGCTTTATACAAGAAGTGATGGGAAACCACAAAGAACTCAGTTGTGGCAAATTTATTCTCGTCTAGGATATGAGGCAGGTACATGCCCATTTCTAGAGCCCTGGTAGTCAATTTTTTTTTGCACCACTGCTGAGTCCTTTGCTTATTTGTGAGCATCTTCAATGGAATGAGCACCTCGTTGGTGTTACCGTTACATGAGCACAGTTTCATGGTATCTCTGCAATGAACTTCTTAGAATCTGATCAGAGCTTCAGGTGAGGGTCTCTTGCTGAAAAGGACAGGTGCATGGAAAAGTTTAACCTATATGCTGTCCAGTTAATGGAACCTGTGGCCCACAACCAGGATCTCCACCCACACTTGCAGCCATCTTATTAGAATGAGTTCCAATAGCCACAAGGACCCAAGAGTGTGTCTTGACTATAAGAACTTAATCTTATAGAGCAGGAGTTTTATCACACCAATAACAAATCTCTCCTCTTGCTCTGTTCTCTTCATCCATTCAATGAACCATACATCTGTGTGAAGTAATCCTCGGATCTGTCAGTGAAGAAATGACAGCTGTTATGTCCAGTGCAGAAATGAGGACTGTGGATAAAGATGAGCGACCCAGAGTCAAAGCAGTAATAATTTGGAAAAAAAATAGAAATACCCATTCAGATTATCTAATTATCTCAGCATCCATATCTATGTGTTCCTATCAGAAGGACAGAGTATTATGGGAGTCTAGAATGACTTTTCCATTAGGTCCAGTACATGTTGGCTCTTCTTCCTGAGATGAAAGACCACAGAGCCTTTCTAGACTCCTGTGTCTCATTCTTAGATATTCCATAGCTGGTCACACTTTATGCCCCATTAATTATACTGTGGAGATTTTTTTATCACATTCTAATCTGCATAAATGAAATGCACATAAGTTGGTATATGTGTACATATACAAGCTACTTCTCAAGTTCAGATGTATGTATATTACTTTAACATCTCTATGTCCCATAACTCTTTTAAAGGGTTTAAAACAGAATAGTGCCTGAGCAGTGTGTAACATGAATTGTATAATTGTAGGTAGTATTTGTATATGAAGCTTTTAAAAGCAGAATTTGCCACCATCTCTCTCGATGAAATCCTGGGAAGGATTGTGAGATAAATGTGCCGTCTGGTAACACTTCACTTTCCTCTTCTGAATCCATCCCAAATCATTTTATAGGTGTCCCCTAATGTGTGACATTTTTCTGTGTTGTTTATAAGTCACAGAGTAGCTCTTATAGCACCACCCACACATGAGTACTATTTGTGCTATTGCTGTCTTCCTGGAGAAATCAGGCCTATGGAAGTGCCCACAGGTAGCACTGACATCACCATTTCACAGCATCCCTACTGATATATTCTGACTGCATCCAGAAAGAACTCCAGAGACACAGGATTTCTGGGTTAAGCTCTGAAGTTTCATCTGCAACAACACTTGCTCCTGTGATCCCTCTTCCCTCTCTTCAATTGAAGACTAGGCCTTACCCTCTCTGAGGAGCAGATGGAGCTTGGGATGGGTGGAGGGGAGGGGGTAGGAGAAGGGGAGGCAGGGGAACTGGGATTTCTATATAAAATGAAAAAAAAAAACTTTTTAAAATTAAAATATATACAACTATATTTCTGTTAATATTTTAAAAACCATCTATTCTTGAGAATTCTATACATATATGAATAAAATGTGACCATATTTATCCTCCACACTCTTTCTTCAACTCCCCCATAATCTCCCTAAGTAACAAGGATAGTGGTTCTTGTTTGAAAAGGAAGTAGACATACTTTTCATCCTCTCTATCTATTATCAGGAACTAAAACACTGCCACCTTCCATGGAAGACAAACACAGAAACATTGAAAACTGGAGAGAAGAAGGAAGACAGAGTAGCTAGGAATTCAAAGAACAACAGTGGATGGAATTCATGAGATTTGTTTTGGTCTCATGCCTACCAATGGCGGGACTGAAATAATTGCCAATCAAGAAATTCCAGAAACCCTGGGGAGGAGGTTTATAACATAACATTTTTAACAACATCTAGTTTTTAATAGGAATAAAAAGGATGTGCAAAATGCACACAGGGAATCAATAGAAATTATCTCCAAGGATGTCTTGATGGTGAATTTATTAAAAGCTACAAATCAACTGCTTAAATATACTCAAAAACTTTTTTAAAGGTTTAAAAACTAAATGAATGTAAATGAACAAGGTCTTCATGAAAAGACAGTATCTCAAAAGTGACAGAAACTTTGAAAAGGACCAACTAGAAATCGAAGTGTTGAAAACAAGGAATGAAGCAATAACGGATGAACAGGAGGAAGGGGGAAAGAGTTGGGAAAAGAAAGGAGTTGTAGGAAAGGAGAGTAACTAAAGAGAAAAGAAAAGAAACAAAAAACAAGGCGAGAGAAAAAAGTATCATAATGCCATATTCATAGTGCTGGAGGAAAATTATACCAACCAATAATTCAATTTCTATCCCAACTTCTGGAGTGACAATAAAGGCCCATTAAGGAAAAGCTCCCCTGCTCAATAGAATAGAATCCCTGGGCTGGGGGAAGAACTAACAGCATTCATTCCATTGGTCAAGTCAATCCACCTGCCAAGGGTCCACCCCTAGGAAGGCAGCCTTATCTTTAGCCCTGCCGAATACACAAGCACAGCAAGTTTCCTTTAGTGAGATACTGTACTTTTCCTTTCCAGAATTACCTCTCCCTAGCAAAGTCCCTACAAGGCACCATGAGGTAGGGCTGCTCTGCCTGCCTTCCAAGACTTAAATGAGAAAGACTCAGAATTCTCTGTTTCTATTCTCTCAGGCCCCACTTTCTTACAGATGCTGCCCAGAATGTACATATGCTTTTGCTAGTACTTTGGGTAGCAACACACTTTTTCTAAATTTTCCCTCCCTAACATGTGGCTGCTTGTCCACCGTGTAATGGGCACACTTCCTTCGAAGAACATTTTAATAGTTCCTCAAAAACCTCCAAACTCTATGATTCATAATTTGTCTCCTAAGTGTATATTCAAAAGAATTAAAAATATATTGCTGTGACCTGAATAGATTTGGGATTGCTCTGACTGAGGCCAGAAAGGAATGAAGAAAGGACAGAGATAGGCACACACACAGAAAAGCTAGGATCGAGTGGACAGTGTGCCCTTATGGAAGCTCAGGTATTTATTGATTATGTACAGCACAGCAGTGAATGGAGGGGGTGGCTCAGCTAATCTCAGTAGGAGTCTCTGTGGGGGAGCAGTCTCAGGATGTAGTGACCTGGAGGAGGAAGCTGCAGCTCATATTTTCTGCTGAAGGTTTTCGCTGAAGGTCAATTGTTCATCAATAGTTTTTCCTGGACCAGGGGAGACTTTGCCATTCCTCTAGCCTCATCAAGGAAAGATTTTGCAATTTCTATGGCTCTGAAGCATTAGAGTTCTTAACATGACCATGCTTGTGCTAATAATACATATTTACCCAGGATTTCATTCACTCCCCACAGTTTGTATGTATTTCAATTTTGTAAATGACTGCTCAAGATCCTATTTTTCAGAATAAGTTAACAAGTAAAAGCCATCCATATATGTCAAAACATGGACAAAACATTTCATACAATGGAGTATTATTGGGGCATAAAAGTATAAAGTTTATGATGTGTGTTGCAATATAAATATCAAAACCGTCATACTAAGGAAAATGGA
The DNA here is from genome assembly GCF_049852395.1 of Peromyscus maniculatus bairdii. Taxonomy (NCBI): domain Eukaryota; kingdom Metazoa; phylum Chordata; class Mammalia; order Rodentia; family Cricetidae; genus Peromyscus; species Peromyscus maniculatus. Next base: position 89,109,524 of record NC_134852.1, read on the forward strand.
GATATAAAAAGATCATATATTGCATTATCTTATTTATGTGAAATAATTCAGAACACACACATTCAGAGAGCTAGAACAAGTGGATTACTGATTATCCAGCATCAAGACAAGGACAACACACATACAAATTGCTAAAGGGAATGGAGTTTGCCTTTAGGATGGTGTAAATACTTGGAAATCAGACACTCAAGGTTGTATAACCTTGTAATATAATAAAAACCATTCAACTGTAAACTTCAGGATGACTAAAATGATAACACAATATGAAATAAGTGTTTTAATAGCCTTACAAGTGTTAAGAAATTAAATACATAATTTTAAAAACTCTCAAAAAGAAATCTCCTGGCCTGGATGGTTCCACTGGATAATTATATACCCTATTGGGACTCAATATTGCCAGTTTCATACAATTTCCTCCAGAAAATGGAAGGGGCACTTCCAAATTCATTTTATGAATCCAGTGTTATTCTGATACCTCAAATAAGCAAAACAATATCAAAAAAGGAGAAAAGAATATTACAAGTAGGTAACCTCATCAATGTAGACATAAATATCCTTAAAATAAGAGCAAGCAGGATTCAGAAATATATAAAAAGTGTTTTATCCCAGACCCAAGAGAGGTTTATTGCAGAGATGTAAGGCTGGCTAAATATTTGAAAATAAATCACCATAATCCCACATATTAACTGACCAAAGAAGAAAAAGCATGTGTTTGTTCAAGCCAGTGCAGAAAAAGATTTTTTTGAAATCCAGTACTCAATCTTGGTTCAAATTACTCAGAAAAAACATAGAATACAGCATCTTACATCTAAAAAATCATCTACAGGTGATTTAAAATAACTTGCTAATGATGAAGTACCACATGCTTTCTGGAATCAGTATCAAGACCAGAATACTCATAGCTTCCACTTGTGTTGTAAATAGTACTGTATCTTCTAAGCAACACCATAGGAAAAGGACCAGAAAGACAAGGCACACATATCTGAAAGAGAATCTAAACCTACACCCCTTTGCAGTGGGCATACTATTGTATGCAGGCAACCCTAAAGAATATATAAAATAACTTTTAGAAAGAATAATGAGCTTTTCAAATTCTCAGCTGAATTTTAGACTTATCTTGCACTGTCAGTACGATATTATTAATAATTGGGTAGAGATCCATTAAGTAGAAATCTCACAAAACATGTACATGACATAGATTTTGAAATATGCAAAATATAAACAAAAGAAAGCATAAGGAGCTTAAATAAATACAGGAATATACTATATTCATGGATTAGAAGGCTCATTATAATACTGATGTTAATTCTTTCAAGGAAGCTAATCATTTTGCAACTCTTCCTGTCAAAAGTTCAGCAATGTGTGCTGTAGACATAAGCAAGAGTATTCTTTAAGTTTAATGAGTAATAATAAAGTTGGAGAAAGACTCTACTTCATATCAAGACATTATATAATAATCAAGATTAAGTGATATTGATCAAAGAAAATTTATAATAATCAGCTGAACAGAATAAAGATCTTAGAAAGATATCCACAGGAAAATAATGTGCAACTGATTCTTTATAAAGCAAATCAGTAGAAGAATATGATCACTTCTAATGGAAAGTGTTGAAAAACTAGATATTTATAAAGATCTTTATTGAATATTTAAATAGAGATTTGTTAAAAGTAAATCAATCTTGGGCTGGTGAGATGTTTCAGTATATGAAGGTGCTTCTCACTAAGCCTGATAACCTAAGTTTGATCCCCAGAATCCATGAGGTAGGAAGAGAGAACAGACTCCTGCAAGATTTCCACTGGCCCTCCCTAACACACACACAGTGGCAAATGTCTACATGTTCAGATGAACGTGCGCATGCATACACACACACACACACACACACACACACACACACACACACACACAAATAAATAAATAAATACTGTAGTAGTTAAAAAATTAATTCTACCTTATACCAAATGACTCAAAATGAATTGTTGGCTTAAATACAAATGAAAAATTGTGAAAACTCTAGGATAAAATGGGAGAAAAATCTTCAGGAGCTAAGGTTAGGCAGAGTTCACGTACTTTGACTGTACAATAATTAAAAGTGACATGACTTAACTGTAACAAATAACATACTGAGAATAATATCCAACTGAAATTGTGCTGAAAGTTGGCATTGGAAATATGTGAAAAACTAAATACACTGAATCTCTCTGCATTGTTGCTTACAATTCTGTGTGAGTCTACAATCATTTCAAAATAAAAGGTTCAATTTTAAAACTGTGGTAGAAGAATTAACAGGGACTCTGGCTTGATTGGCGGATATCAGAAGAGACTTCACTGAGGTGTGAGACCTAAATGTGATGTGAAGAAGCATGTCACATAACTGTTTTTTTCTCACTGATTTTTGATTTTTTGATCACTTGATTATAGCCCATAATACCATTTCCCCTGTTTGTTAATACCCCCCATCTCAGACTATAGTTATGTCACTCTAAGTTTTTGTTTAAATTAATTAAAGTTAAATGCAATTAGAAATTAAGCTCTCCAGTCACACCAGCAACATCTCAAGTTTGCAATTCAGCATGTACCTAACAAATCTACAGAAGCTTTCATCATCATGAAACACTCTGGTAGTGAACCTGGCAGAAAACAATACAAGATGCTTTGCTAACTGCCCTGCTCTGGGCTGTGTTGTTTATTTGCATTTTTAATTCTGTCTCCTTGTTTGCTTTTTACCACAGACACTACGCGTTCCCCTTATGGCTGAAAGAGCTGACACTTTAGATCTGTCTCTCTGCTTGGCCTTTTTCATCACCCTATTCACCTTTTGTAATACAGATGTCACCTTGGTAATATTTTCTTTTGTTCCTGAGGTACAGTACAGAGTTTCATTAGTGACGATGACTTACTAGTAAACTGTTTCTATTTCAGTTTGTCTGCAAATATCACCTTGCTTTCTTGAGCTTCAAAGAAGGGTGTTAAAAGAAAGATGCCTTCTTTTAACTTTGAAAATAAAACCTCACTTCTTTTCTGGCTCCCACTATTATCTTTGAGAAATGGACAATGTTGTAAACATCACATAGTAAATACTATGTCTTCTTTTTTTCTTATATCTGCTTTAAAGCACGTTTTCTTGTCTGTTACATGAAGTGTATTAGAAAATAAATTTGATTTTATTTCTTTTTATGGTATGATTATTGGTCTTTCTATATTTGGTGACTGATACATTTTATCAATCAGGGAGTTTAGCCATAGCTATCCAAATACTACCTCTTTTTTTTAATGTAATCTCCCTTTGGACTCTAACTAGACTTGTATTGTCCCTTCTTGCGCTATCCTCTATTTCTCTCGGGCTCTAATATTTTCCATCTCTCTGCATTTTTGTGTGGTTTCTATAGGTTTGCTTCCCAGACTTCCTATCATCAATTCTTTCATGTCCTGCATTACATTAACGCTCTATCTTTCTGTGTCTAACCTATAATAAAACTCATTTTCTATGACTGCTGTATTCATTCGATAGGACATGCCATTTCTTGGCTTTATCTGTCAAGACACTTAATATTACCATTCTTCTTTCATCACACATTCTATCTGCTTCAATACCAATTCTTTATATTTCTTAGACATGTTTTCAGTACTCTATTGCCCACTCCCAGTATAAGCGTAAAGGGCTGTTTATGAACTTGTGTTTTGTTTTCTACTTAATCTTGTTCTTCAAGCCTTCACGTGTTTCGTTTTCTTTTCTTTTCATTATTATCTTACCTATGAAAAGTCACTGAAGTGTGGACTAGTGTTTCACCAGCCAATATGTATTTTATTATCCTTATACAAGTTAAATACTGAATGATTAACTTTGAATACCTTAAATATCTATTTGAAATTTAAATTTTGTTTTCTCTGATCATGAGCCTAGAATCAGTTCTTTTAACACCTCCCCTCCAGTTTAACAGCCATGAAAAACCTTGTATATATCTCCCTCAATAGTAGATTAGTTTTTCTTACTTCACTTCCACTACTGGAAAACTAGTTTTATTCTGAGCCCCTATTTTTACTTCCTATCTGATGCTGGACCAGGTTTTCATTGAGACTCAGAGAATAAACTACCATAGCAAGAGCCAGATACTGGAGATTCATACTTTCATTTCCTCTGTTATCTCTAAGAGTTGATCCTTTTACCCCTGTTCTCAAACCAGCAAGACAGTAGTTTATTCAGTCCCATCACAAAAGAAGATCATATTCTCTCCAGTCTACTGCACAGTTCAGATTCCTAAAAGATCCCTTGCCTCTGAATTGGAGAATTTAAATTCAACTGCAATTCAGAGTAGACATAGGAACACATGTTAGAGGTTATTGAAATAGTCTAGGCAAGAAATTGTAGCTTCATATACCACATACTTGGAAGAAATGGATATAGTAGAGAGATTTTTAGAGATGTTTAAGAAGTAGAATTAGCATTATTTATGGTGAAATAGATTTGATTACTGAATGGGTATTCAACATAAGGCTCCTATTTGGGATTGTGGACAATTTATATAGTTGGATAGGTGATAGGATTGATGAAGAAAGGGATGAGCTACACGGTTAAAAAAGATAGGCATAGGTTCAAGGGAAGTGTGGTCCTTTTGAAAATCTAGGTAGAAAGTATAATTCTGAGAGTTGGAGCTAGAGGCCAGACTGACACAGGCATGCTGGACTCACCCTAGGAGAGGACACAGAGAGAAAGAAAAGAAGGCCTAGAATTGGACCTTGAGGACTTCAGCTTCTACTGTCCAAGAAGAAAAGAAAGAACCTACAGAGATGATAAGTAATGCCTAGAAGAATGCAGTGTTCCCTTTTATCTTACTTTTGGTTGAATGCCTATGGTCAGCCTGTTGACCTCCCAAGTATTCCATACTTGCCTTGATTTATCCCTTAAAGTCTAGTTGAAATGACATCACCACTACATGGTCATGCTCAAACCCTACCCTAACCCAATCCTAGACTAACACTTTCATCAAGGTCTATAGTCCTTTTCTCTCTCCCCATGAAGGCACCAAGTCAGTGACCTTGTGTCGTCCTGAATTCCTGATTGCAGACCTGCATACCACTGTTTATTCAGTGCCTAATACAGCACCCTCCTCTTGCCCTTGCACCAAAGGTCATTACCTTCAATGCCATTTTCTCTTCCTATCACATTAAAGGCTTGCCTCTCTAAGCAATCCCTTGCAAATAACAACACTGAAAGAGTTGCATCAATTTAAACAAAGCAAACAAAGCAAATATCTGGCATGAGAATTAATGAACTAACATCAGGGTGTGTGCCCTTCATGAGGCGGCCAAAAAAGTAAAGGAGGTATGTGGAATAATTTGGCTATGATTAAGCTGGGAGAGATTAGGGAAGCAATTAGGGCTAGAGAGGAATTCTTAAAGAGATTATATGATGATAGGGTGGTGGGAGAGACAATGAGTAAGGGGTGTCTAATGGTGAGTAGTAGTTTGTCATTATGGAGACTAATTGCTGAGGACAGAATAGTTGATTCTGTTGCCTTTGGGTGGGGGAATATCCCAGCTCAAGTTATGTAGAAAAGCAGCGCTAGGAAGAAGCTTTAAGACTCTGGATTTTCCTCCTGGTGTTCATGCTTAATATGATTGCAAGAGAATGGCAAGCAGCTTATTTGACATCCATCCCTGAAAAATTGGGACAATGTCAGCAATTGGAAGCAGGTGGCTGGAATATGTGAAAAAGTGTCATAGTGAGGTCAATTGTACCCTCAGTGACAGACATACATGAAATTGTGACAAAGAGGTTATGTATCAGCACACAACAACTACGGTACCGAGCCTCATGTACTAAGCTTAACTTTGAACCCTCTGTTATTTAGCTACACATTTCCACTTACTTCTTATACCCCATGATTTCCTAAGCCAATCCCTGTTTTCCTGTCAAACACAACTGCACATAATTCTACAAACATTCCACACATACTATTCCCATTATACTTTTATGCCCTCTCTTGCACAGTGACAGCTCTCTACTGATCTACACACACATAGTTTCTTCTATGGCTCCCCTTCTAGGTATACACAAGACCCACCTACTTAGTTAGCAGAGCTGCAATCCAGCTGAATCCTAAAACCCAGCCTTTTTGTAACATCCAAGGACAGCTGTGTCTGTGCTAATATCTACCTAATCTACCCAGGCCCCGAGTTGTGTGTCTGGCAGTTCATGGCAATGGCAGAAGCAAAATAGCACAACAAAGCTACAGAGTGAGTTAGAATCTGGGTCTGTCCCAATCCAGCCCTTAAGGAATTTATTTAGCCTTTCTCTCAGTGTTTTCATTGGTTGGATTTATATCATAAGGATGTTGAAAAGTTAAGCATGCAATGTATATGAAACACCTTAAATATTCATTATAATCCCTCATCCTTCAGCTAGAACTCAGTGTACAAATCCTGGTGAAAACTCTCTATATCTATCTGTGTATCTATGTATCTATGTATCTATGTATCTATGTATCTATGTATCTATGTATCTATCTATCTATCTATCTATCTATCTATCTATCTATCTCAGTATGTGTGTGTCTATTCCATGGGCTATACTTTTCTTGTTTTTATTTGCTTCATCTAGAACTTTCACTCACTAAGCCAATAGTGAATGAAAGAATAACCAAACACATGAATAGGAAAAAATACCAGGACTATTTCAGGTTTGTCTGAAATGCTTCCCTGAGCATCAGGAATTCTGATATTTTAAACAAAAACAAAACTAAACTCAAAACAAAGGCCAATAACCCTGCTGAGTTATTTTTTGCTTTACTAGTCCCAGTGACCAAACTGACCTTATGATACCCCTAAGGGAAAAACTGTGCTTTATAAAGGTCACATGGAAATATGGGATTATGTCTCCACTAAAAATACGGTAGGAGCTTGGTTCCAAACTAGATTCATTTAACAGTTGGTGTTTGGGTTACTATTTATTAAAAAAAGTATTTCCTCCTTCTTTGCTCTAGTTTGGATCCCAGTCCCCATGAACTTCAGCTGTGTCTTCATCTTCCTGTGTCATAGTCTCTTTTTCCAACGTGGCTTAAGCAAAGAGAGACAATGGCATTAAAAGGAACTGGGAAGACAAGAGGGGAATTGCCTCTACAGGTCCATCAAGCTCTGACATCTGACTCCATGCAAAAGAACAAACAAGTCCTGGAATGTATCTCAGTGATGGAGAGCTTGCCAAGCATGCTGGAGACTCTGGATATGATCCCTAGGCACTAAAAAAGGGAAAAGGGAGAAACAGGAAGAAGAAAAAGAGGAACAAGGAGGGGGAGAGAAAAGAGGAGGAGGGAGGTCTTATAATGCAGAAAGTGGTATAAGCAAGCCTCCAGAAAAAATGAACCAAGAGGCCGGTGTGAGGATGCTGTACACAGGAGGCCCTCCACCCCCATTGCCCAGCTTTGCCAAGCTTCTCTTACTAATTCAAAACAGGTGACAAGGAAGCAGAGCAGTGTGGTAGGGCAAGCAGAACTCCGCTGTCAGGAGCTGGAGAGGTGCTAATTGTTAGTAAGATCTTATCCGGCTCAGTTAGCTGCAGCATTTAACCTCTGGCTCCTCTTAGCTGCTCCCAGCACTTCTGACACCTGCAGCGGAGAAAGCTTGTTCCCTCCAGGCCTGCCCAGCCCTGAACTCCACAAAAGAAAGACCCTTCCTGGGGAAGTGGACACCTGGTGGGAAGCCAAGGAGAAAGGTCAGAAGGACAAGCTTTCATTCTTCATTCCCTAGGACTCCTGTTGTTCAGAGTTATCTGCATGCCTTTTTAAGACTGCCTGAGTCCCCTGCACCTTGATTAACTGTGGGTCTCTGTGTTAATCGCCATTTACTATATAAAGGCTCAACCCAAGATGGGACATCCATGCAACACCCCTACTCCCATGGCTCAGAGATCATTGCAGAAAAGGAAATGGAAAGATCATAAGGGCCAGAAGTGGTGGATAACTACAAGGAAAGTGTTTTCCAGCACAGCAGGGAAGTTGAACATATGAACTCACAGTGGTTGGGACAGTATGCAGGAGACCTGTATAGATCAAGCCAGACCAAATTCCAGCATGGAGAGAGCAGATGGGCATGAAGTCTCACCCAGCAGGGGAGCTATTGGCAATTGATAGCATCTGAAAGAGAGTCAGTTTTCTTTAAGGCTGCGGCCTCTGGTAGGTTAACCACACACCAGTGAAGAGCCACACATACAAGAGTATATGAGCAGTACAAATTGGACTTCCTATTTTGTTTGTTTCATTGGTTATTAAAAAGAATATGAAGTTGGATAGATAGGAAAGAGGTACTTAGATCCAAGAAGAGTTTAGTAAGAGGGAATATGATAAAAAATGCCTTGTAAGAAATTTTCAAATAACTAATAAACAGCTCTCTCTCTCTCTCTCTCTCTCTCTCTCTCTCTCTCTCTCTCTCTCTCTCTCTCTCTCCCTCTCTCTCACACACACACACACACACACACACAACTATAATTAAATATTAGTTTGGGCAGGGCTGTTGAGTAGCTTGGTAATAGTGTGCTTGCCTAGCATTAGTGAGGCCCAAGGTTCAGTTCTTACTACTGCAAAGAGAAAAGAACAAAGAACACTTAGAAGAGGGCCAGGCTCAGCAGAGAATGTGGCATATGACAGTGTTAAATGAACTAATCTAATTGTTATTACTTAACAAGGATACATTCTGAAAAATGTACCCATTCATGATTTTTGTCACTATGGGAGCATTGTAGAGTGTATTTTTAGAAGTTAGTGGAGGGGACTGATAACACATAAGGTTAAATTTGACCCCTTCTTTCCTACTTTCATCTTATACCACACAAAAGTAAGAGCTTGAGGGGAGGTGTAGCTGGAAGTTTTCCTATGCCCACCCAGATCTCATAGCCACGTGGTATCACAGCCACTCAGACACAAATGAACACACAGAGACTTATATTAATCACAAACTGTATGGCCTACTGGCTCAGGTTTCTTGATAGCTAGGTCTTAAGTCTTAAATTAACCCATTTCTCTAAATCCATACTTTGCCACGTCAATCATGGCTTACCAGTGTCTTTACATCTTGCTTCTCATGGCGGCAGCTGGCAGCATCTCCTCTGTTCTCCTTTCTCCTTCTTCCACTCAAGTTAGACTGTCCTGCCTAACCCTATTCTGCCTTACCATTGGCCAAACAGTTTTATTTATCAACCAATCAGAACAACATATTTTCACAGCAAACAAAAAGACATTCTCCTATCAGAGAAGGCTCACGACACTGTCATATGAGGGTTTTGGTTTTTTGTTTTGGTTTGGTTTTTTTTGTTGTTGTTTTTTGTTTTTTTTGTTTGTTTGTTTGTTTGCCAAATGCCATAACCCTAAAATGGTACTTCCCAGTCTTTACATCTGCGACCCAATGAATTTTTGTTGATATAACTCATCCACTCTCTAGCATTCTGTTATAGCCACAATAGCATATTAAGACAAACAGAATCCTTATCTGCCTCATGCTCACTGATTTTCTCCAAATTTTAGAATTATACCTGACATGAAATACTGGAGAGAAGAGCTAAGGACAGGCTGCTATAAGAGATAGAATTCACTATGTTCCAATCTCAGTTCTTCCACTTCCTAGCTGGAAAATCCTAGGTGAGCATAGCCTTTCCTATGCCTTTCTGAGAATGGGATGTAGCAGTCCTGGATGGAGTCAATCTCTATGAAGTACTTAAAAGTAGTGGGTATTTAATCAAAATTGGCTGAATTAAAATAATTTTGAGACCTCTTCTGTGTCAGGCAATATTAATAATGAAGATGAAAAAAGATATATGCTTGTTTCTAAGGCACTTCAGACTGAGTGTCTAGTTAAGACTTGTTGCTCAGTGGGTGCACAGCAAAATCACCCCAACTTGCTCAGAGGAGTCAAAGACAGCCTCAGAGTGAAAGCTAAAAAAAGAGATGGACCTCAGATAATAGAAGAAATAAGTGAAGATCTTACAGATCAAAGGCCAGCTCTAGTTGGACCATAGATGGTTTTGTAAAACTTTCCAAGGAAGGTGTGAACAAATATTCCTCACCACATAAAAGGCATCAACAACAGAACAAGTCTGTCTTGGTGAACCAATGGGTTTATTGATGTTGCTTGCAGGAACACGGGTGAGATGTTACTTAGAGAAAGGAGTATGTTGAAATGTTTCAGGAACATGGGTGACTCAAAGGCAAGCCCAACCCCACATAGGTGGCAACTCACAAATGCAATATCCCTAAAGCTCCTTGAACACCTTGCATGCAGCTCCTTGGAAGTCTCCTGGCCCTAGAAATTGCTTACTGCTTATGCAAACTCAGGGAGGGGCCTTGGGAATCATATAAATTTGTGCTCTTCTAGATCTCGTAAGTCTCTTTACCTTTTTGACATTTGTGACCCTCCCTCATCCTTCTGAGGTGATCTGTTTCACTTTGAAGAGAATATCCAAACAACACACTCAGAGAGAAGTGCTAGCTGAGTTCAGAAAGACTTTTATGCTAGAGAAATGAGCAGAGATGTCAAGTACAGAGGAATAGGTGATATTTAGGTTCAGTTGGCTGTCACCTCCACACCATCATAGTCTCTGGCAATTGTCCATTTCTTTAGGTTCTTCACTTAAGGAAATATGACAACATAATTCAGTCAAGCCATGTGAGTTTGAGCCTCATCATGCTTGAGCCTAGAAATGGCATTTTTCAAATATCTTAGAGGAAGTTTAGTAGAGCAGTGCATGGAATTTGCATGAAGCCATAAATGCCCCTTAGCCTTTGAATCTTCATCTGTAAAATGGTTTTATCGTAAGATTACTAATTTTAAGAATAGGCAAAGTACCAGGTATTGAATAAGCATTCAATATGTAGAAGCTATAATTCACAATCAGTTCCTGATCTCCTTTCTTCCTCTGCTGTTATTTGACAATACAATCTAATGAAATAAAATACTACAGGAAAGAGCTTCTGTTTTACATTGGATGTGAGTCCAGTAATGCTGATAGCTACCTACCTTCTCTGTGCCTTTTCTCTGCCTGTAAAACAGGAAAGGAAGGATGCTACACCTATGGAATTATTGTGCCAAGAACTGTGAGGAATATATGTACAGCACATAATGTCACACATGGCAAAACTGTATTAGTTCCTTACAATGACAACAATTGATATTGATAGAAAGCAGGAGTGCAAAGAGTGTAGTGTAGACATAGTAGTCAAGAGAAGAAGTTAAGGAAGTCTGTCAGTGCTACTTGCTGTCTAGAGTCAAATCGAGGATAGCTTTCCACCTTCCCTTGAACAGCTGCACCCCATGATAAGAGGGTTGTTGTATGTCCATGGTCCCCAGGATACTCTGAGGAAGAAGAAACACTTTCTTCAGTATCCTAGTGGCAGGGGAGTGAGAAATGTGTGCCTCAGATCCTTAGTACTAGGAATCAATTTCAGAGTTTCAACCAGTCGTTCGACTCACTAAACTCTCAGCTCCTGCCTTCCCACTGATGACTTTTTTTCTACCAGGAACCCAGCCATCTTTAGGTTTCTCTGGGGGCTGGCTTACATTCTTCCTCCCTTTCCTTCTGCTTCCGCTCTCTGTCCTGGTGAGATCATCTGATTATAAAGCAACAGTTCTCATCCTTCCAATGAGTGGGAAAATGTAGCATAGAACAAAGAACGTGGAATTTTCTGCTGGGAAGCCTTCTATGTGAATTTGAAATGACAATAACTAGATATGGGACCATGCAAAACAGTCATCCTCTTTGAGACTTGGGGTTTTTTTGTCCAATGAAGATGTGCGATGCTGATTCCAACTGTCGCTGTGTGTGGAATCAGCTCTAACTTCATGATGTAGAAGAGCCACTTGATTACACTCATGGGTTTTTGTCAGTCAATAGAAAAGTCAGAATCAGCTGCTTTTCTCTGCCTTGTGTCCAGGGATGAACCTAGGAAGATAGAAGACTCAAAACGATTGAGATATGATGTCTTGAATTATCTAACAGCTAATTTATTTGGATACCTTAAGCCTGGATTGGGAGGGTTCAAAGTGTGGGGCCCTGATAGGAACATTGCAACAAAAATTCTCCTTGCTCACAGAATTCTCAACAGCCTCACAGAACATGGCCTAAGAGTAGTTGGTACCTATACAGAGCTAACAGTTCCAAAGCTGAACGCCCTGGTCAGTGAGCTAGAAATTGTAACACACTGGAAATCACACTTTATATGGTATTCTGCTAGCAATAAGCAAGCAAGCCAGAATCCTGCCCAGTTTCAAGACTAGGGAAATTAGCCTCCATCTCCAGATGGAGAAGGAGGAAGCTGTAGAACATCTTGAGAAGGAACCACTGTTTAAACCACAATTGGTAAATATTATCTTCCACACTCCCTTAGGAATCATCATGAAGTTGAAATAAGATGTATCACAGCAAAGCACTTGGCATGCGGAAGATGTTTATCAACCTGCTGCCTATTCCTGAAGTGGTAAGAGAAGTCACAAGTTCTCCATTGTTGACTTTGGATAGCCACCCTTTGGAAAGTTTCAATGCTCATATTTTCCTCTCCCATGAATCCTAGAATTCTCAGGTAATTTTTCATATCTGAAATTAAACTGGATATATAATATCTTTTCTTTCCAATAATAATTATAACAGTCTGCTGAATGTTAGACCTTGCATTAATGTATAAAATAAATCTCTATTTCTATTATTCACAGCCCTAAAATACTTGTAATATTACCTCTGTTTTACAAGTGACTGAACTAAAAATCAGAGTTAATGAACCATTGTCCAATGTCACCTAGGAATTCAGAACTAGAACCCAAATTCTAAACTAGGTCTAGGTACCCTGCTCTAAAACACTTTTTCTTCTGTTCTACTTGGCTGTATTCTCATGTCAACTTTGATCACATTCTGATACATATTGAACAACCATGTTGCCAAAAATAAAAACACGTGTGTATGTACCTGTGTCTCAGACATATTTATCAGCATTACTGATGTGAGGGATATACATGATTTATAAATAATAACGAATACAAATTATTATTTAGTGAGGCTTCTCCACAGCCAAAAGAATCTTACAGACGTTTGCTAAAGTCTTGTTTTTGTACCCAACTGAGTTTTCAACTGGTGAATTAGTAGAATCCCAGAACAAATGTTGGTAAAATAGAAAGGAAATAGTGACTACATATGTGGGAACTTCATTCATTCATCAATGGTTTATCAATGGCTTGTTGGCTGTCTGGGATAATGAAAGTATACTTCCTCATTTTTATGCTATTCATAATATATCACGGAGGTGTAGTAGGTGTGAAGTAGACTTTACAACACATTGAACTAACGTATTTAATATGGGTTACTTTCTGGGTCCAGATAAACAATCCACAAAACAATAAATCAACATTTGCTGATTTCTACTGTGCAAACACTCCCAACATGACCACTTTCAAGCTATAACTCACTGAAGATCAAACTGGAAAGAGACAAAGAGTAGCATGATATTATGTGGTTCTATCTGTCCACCTCACAGATACAAAGGGATGTATAGCTGCGAGAAAACAATTAATAGAAAAATGTAGTAAGTAACTAGGGAATGATGAGCTTTAAATATCTGTTGGCGTTGTTTATATTTAATTTTATTTATGTAATTTACTGGCTAGCAATGATTATATTTAACAACTACCTGGCCAATTCCTGAAACATTAACAATCAGCTTTTTTAAGGGATGGAAGCCATATTCAAGATGCCACCAATGATTTCCATATGACTATTACTCACTTCTGTGCCTCATAATACATTCTGTCTTCTTTTCCTTTGTTTTTTTACTTTTATTCCCAGCATGCACTAGGACAGGGGTGCCAATATTGTGTATTGTGAGGTAACAAAACTGCTGCCCTGTCCATGATTTTAAAACTACTTAATCATTTTACTTCTCAAGGTCACTATGAATTTTTCTCCTTTTAGCCTGAAGAATCTCCCCGTTCTGTCTTTCTGTCACCAGTCAGCCTTCTCAATTTGAGGTGAAGCCCCCCGATTTCTCTAGGGTTGGCTGATGGAAACAGTAATCCCCAAGTGGTTCGCTTCACTGATGTAAATGTACCCACTGGCCTTAGCCTCACTTTGAGGGGCTCTCAGAGGCAAATTGTTCCATTTTATGTCCATGCTGTAACTCATTAAAACTGTGTTTCACTCCAGCGTTCTGCTCATTACAATGGGCAGAGAGAGCTCGGCTTCTGGGGAAGCAGAGTTATAATGAGGGCAGAGTGTTCAGCACAAAAACAGCTCCTAATAGCTCATTAGAAAAATTGACTAGTTAGGCAGAACTGTTGTTCTCTCATTTTGACTACAGATCTGAAAGCCTCTCCTTCTCCAAAACCAGGGGCTCTGAGGAAGATCCCCAGGCAAGGCTAGGTGGGCTGGATGGCAAGACAGGCTTCCTGATGGGGTTGACTTGGAGTTTGCTTAGGGTGGGGATAAGTCTTTAACATGAGAGACCACTGGTCTTGAAGATTAGACCTTGGCTTTCTGTGTGGATTCCTGTGTAGTTCTGTGTTTTTGCCTGTAGGAATAAGGAAGTGGGTAGCAAGAAGAAAATAAGATGGGGACAGCCCATTGCCACAGTGACTGAAGCACGATATCAGTAGGTGGTTGGGAATTTTGAAATGTCCCGTCATTTGCGTGAAAGTTCCTTCAGCCCTTATGCTAAAGTCATTTCCTCAGCCCCTGATTTATATTTAATTGTGGACTCTTATCTCAATGAAAATCATCTTCATTATTATGATAATTAAGATCATAATTTCCATGAGTCCCTGGAAAATCAACAGCCCGCCGGTTCAAGGACACACAGATGGAAGTAAGTGTGTAAGTCAGCCAGCTTGTGTCACCACATTATCATCATTTGTAACACAGTTTTACCTGCGGTTTTTAAGCCCTGTAATTAGGTTTTTAAATATTTTAAAATTGAAATAAAATTGCATCACGTTTCTCCTCCCTTTCCTCTCTTCAGCCCCTCCCAGACACACTTTCTAAAACCCCTGCCATGTACCCCCACAGTCTCAAACTGATAGTCTCCTTTTCTTCAATTATTATTGTTACATACATATATATGTATATGTGTGTGTGCTATATTCATGTGTATACACAAATATACATGGATACAACCTTCTGAATCTCTTGTTGTTGGTTGGTGGTACATATATGATTTTAAGGCTGATCACTTTCATTGGAAACAAATAAGGGGACTCATGTCTGGGAGAGGTTCATTCTCCTTTCAGCAGTCATTTGTTGCCTGAAGTTCTTTTCTAGGGGTGAGAACCACAAAAATTTCCCTGTCTACTTTAAAATGTCCATTGACATTGCCATGGTTTCAATCTTGTTTGTGCGGCCATTTCTGGGAGAGAATGGTTCACAACAGACTTGCTGGTGTTCTCACTTTTACAATCATTCCGCACCCTCTTCTGAGATGTTCTTTCAGTCACTGATGCATATTGGTGAAATTATTAAGGCCACTCCACATAGTTAAAAAAGAGGTTTATTTTGTGGGGTAACTTACAAGTGAAGGGATAGGTAACAGGGTCTGGGAAAGGTGTAGGGCAGTCCAGCGGTGTTCTCTGGAGGACTCTGCTCAGTCTACCTCCAGTGACCAGGGTCCAGGAACCAAGAGAGTCAGCCCATCCAGATCTCAGGTCTTCAGGGTCCTCTCTCAGCCCTGCCTTATATGTGTGACAGTTACCGAAGCCTCAATGGGGATTGAAACTTCCAGATCAAAGCTGGAATGGCTACCCACTACAAGGCAGGAGCTTTCAGACAGATGTATTCACTGGGGCTGGGCTCCTCACAATCTGTTGATCTTTGTACTGTGTCTGGTTGTGGTTTTCAGTAATAGTCTTCATTTGCTGTAAAGAGAGGCTTCTTTGGTGAAGAGTGGTAGCTACACTCATCAGTGGGTATAAGAGTAAGATTTAAAACGTAGTAAGGAATTATGGGGGTCTAGCAAAGTGGTGGTAGGTGATTCTATTTTAAATCCAAGATATTCTACCTTTCTCCCTTTATTTCTTTTTCTATTTGTTCTTTTTCTCCTATACTGGGGATTGAATCTAGGGCCTCACACATGTTAGACAAAATTCCCTACCATGGAGCTACATCCTATTCATTTTAAACATTTTTTAACAAGGTCTCAGTAAGTGAACTAAGCAGTTGAACTGTCAGTGTTCCTGCCTTAGCTACTGTTACTGGGATAGTCAGGGTCCCTGCTTGGACTCTTACTTTCATTAATAAAAACTTAAGAACAATTTAAGAAGAAAGCTGGAGGACAGTTTCATTAGAGCTTAAAACAGAAACTTCAAAACAGGCAGGCATTAAATTTAAACAGCTGCCTAGAGGAGAGAGAAGGAATGCAGGGAGGGTTGAGGGAAGGAGGAAGAGGAAGGGGGGGTGAGGAATAGAAGAACAAAAAAGGAAGATGAAGAACAAGAAGATGGAGGAGAAGGAGAGGAGGAGAAAGAAGGAGAAGAAGAAGAGGAAGAGGAGGAGGAAGAGGAAGAGGGAAAAGGATGGCATTTGAGTTGGGCTGTCACGGAGGTCAGCCACATGGTAGAAAAGCTGTTATGTGGCAGGAAGGAAAGCTTTTGAGGAAACAGGTCCACAGTGTTAACGAAATTAGGTTTAGAAAAGTGATAGAAAGATGAAAGGAGAATAATGGTCAGACCCAACCAAATCTTGTGGTAGTAGAGATTATGGAAGGAAAAAGTATTATTACATTAAAGTGATAATTATTCCTCCCATCTGGACCCACCTTCCTGAGGGGTGGTTATTTACTTGGCCTAACTGGTTTAACTATCAAGGAAAGAGACAGCAGCATTTCTCCCAGCAGAGGTAGAGTCTGTTCTTTATTGTGACACTATGAGGCATGGCTAAGGAATTATTTCCTTTAACAACCTGCTACATGGAACCCAATCCATGAAACTGAACAATTGGGCCTGCTTTGAGATGAGGCAAAGGGCTTGGGGCTTTGATAACTTAGATTTCTTATGGAACTCCCTTGGCCCAGATATGCCTTTGAAGTTGCATGGAAATCACAGCCTCACATCAAATGCCTGGCAGAGGAATGAGATCTCCCTGTAGACTCGGCTGTCCATCTCCTAGAATTACAGCTTGGTAATCAAACAATAGCCAATGTTTTCTCAAAGATGTTCACCTCGTATTTGTCACTATTTTTGAAACTGTTACAACTAAATACATGTGTTTTTTAAGATCAGGATTATTTAAGCAAATCATAATGTATAAAGAGAATAAAAAGTATGTTTAAAATATCATGGATTTATATTTACAACATGGAAGAAGATTCTTTCCTGCTAGTGAGTGAAGAGAAAATTGGATTATACACTACCACAACACTGCAAAATATTAGATATAGGTAGATATACACAAATAGATATAAAAATGTCATTTCTGGGATTGAGAACTACGTTCAACATATTTCATTCCATAATCTCTGTATTTTAAAATTATTTATAATAATAATGTATTTTTCTGCAAAAATAACACAAACATTTAAATTAAAGAGAGGGAAGTTCTACTTTCCATTAGCATTACATCAGCATCTGCCTCCCATAACCTTCCTTGAAACTGTTAAACTTTTACTCCACCAAATGCAGTTTAGCAATTTTCTCCCTCCAGGAACCAATGCTGCTACTGTTTGCAGCATTGGATAGTTATGGTTAGCTGTCCTCATAGGTCCTGGGAAGCCATGTTTCCCCATTTTCCAGATCATGGCCTCACAGTAGCATACCTGTGCCTGTATATACATACATGAACTGGGCATGGAGACTAGAGGGGGGGACTCAGATTTTCCTGAGTTTTTGTATACCCCACTAGAAGAGTATGTAATAAGAATCTAAAGTGGTCTTATTAGCAAAAACAAACCCAGAGCCAGGTATTGGGGTAAGCACTGAAAGATCAGAATGTAGTGGGTAGCCATTCCAGCTTTGATCTGGAAGTTCCAACCCCCATTGAGGCTTCGGTAACTGTCACGCCTACAAGGCAGGGCTGAGAGAGGACCCTGAAGACCTGAGATCCGAATGTGCCGGCTCTCTTGGTTCCTGGACCCTGGATGCTGGAGGTAGACCGAGCAGAGTTCTCCAGAGAACATCCCCCACTGTGCTACACCTTTCCCAGACCCTGTTACCTATCCCTTCATTTGTGAGTTACCCCACAAAATAAACCTCCCTTTTAACTACGTGGCATTGCCTTAATTTCACCAATATCAGAGAAATAGAACAAGCTACATGCAACCTCACCTTGCCAACTTCTTAGCTGATCTTGTTTCCTCAAACTGGAAGCTTCTGAGTCTTCACCCAAATGGATCTCAGCTGAACTGCTGCTCAAAAGCCTAAAAGCTTAAAAAGCCTCTAGTTCCTGGTCCTCATGCCTTATATACCTTTCTGCTTCTTCCATCACTTCCTGGAATTAAAGGCATGTGTCTTTCCCAAGCAAGACATGAGATCTCAAGTCCTGGGATTAAAGGTGTGTTCCACCATGTCTGGCTCTGTTTCCAGTGTGGCCTTGAACTCACAGAGATATGGATGGACATCTGCCTCTGGAATGCTAAGATTAAAAGGCATGTGCTACCACTGCCTAACCTCTATGTTTAATATAGTGGCTGTTCTTTTCTCTGACTC
This sequence comes from Peromyscus maniculatus bairdii, assembly GCF_049852395.1. NCBI lineage: Eukaryota > Metazoa > Chordata > Mammalia > Rodentia > Cricetidae > Peromyscus > Peromyscus maniculatus. Next base: position 89,128,179 of record NC_134852.1, read on the forward strand.
CCAGATAAGTTTATTGGGATGCATAATGTATCATCTACAGGAGTACAATGTGAGTTTGCTACCAATCACCTATGCTCTGGGTTACAAGGAGCCCCAACAAGAAAACATTGTGGTCCATCGGCCCTTGGCACCTTAAGAAGCATTCCTTGTGCCCACAAGCTCCACTTGTGCCCACTTCTGCCAGTAAGGCAGCTTTCCCCAGGTATTGGCAAAGCCTGGCTTTTACATCAAGCTTCACATCCCACCTGATGCTGAAACCTTTCCTGGGGTCTGTAAGACACAGGATGTTAACAGCATTTATTTGCGAATAGAAGTCAAAAGGCTTATGCTGTGGGATGGTCTGTATGTCAAATGTGTTGCTCTGATTGGTCAATAAATAAAACACCAATTGGCCAGTAGCCAGGCAGGAAGAATAGACGGGACTAACAGGAAAATTGAGAGAAAAGGAAGGCGGAGGGAGACACTGCCAGCCGCTGCCATTACAAGCAGCAGGTGAAGATGCCAGTTAAGCCATGAGCCACATGGCAAGGTATAGATTTATAGAAATGGATTAATTTAAGATGTAAGAACTAAGCCGGGCGGTGGTGGCGCACGCCTTTAATCCCAGCACTCGGGAGGCAGAGGCAGGCGGATCTCTGTGAGTTCGAGGCCAGCCTGGGCTACCAAGTGAGTTCCAGGAAAGGCGCAAAGCTACACAGAGAAACCCTGTCTCGAAAAACCAAAAAAAAAAAAAAAAAAAAAAAAAGATGTAAGAACTAGATAACTAGAAGCCTGAGCCATTAGGTAAGTTTAAATAATATAAGAGTCTGTGTGTTTATTTTATAAGTGGGCTGTTGGACTTCCGGGGCTTGGCAGGACCCAGAGAGAAAACTCTCCAGCTACAGGCTTACTCTATTACCCAAGCCCTATCAAGACCAACTAGAGTCCCTAACTGGAGGTACTGATCACACCCTATGTTACTGTAATTCATTATAAGACCCTCATCAAAAGCAGTTTCCTTGACCTCTATCTATATCCCTTCCCAACAAACTCAGATACATGTAGTCAGACATTGGGCATCTCTCAGGTGTCTGCTCATCCAGTGTTCCTCTCTTGGGTATCTGCTCATCACTGTCTCTCTACAGGAACCCTTCCTTCTAGGCAAATGGAAGCCAACAGATAGTTACATGTAGCCAGCAGACTGTAAAAACACAATGGTTCAAACTGCAGCTTCTGCTCCTTTCTCATGCTTTTCAAATTATAGAAAACAGAAGCCTGAGTTTAACCACACACATCACATAACCATTTAGTCTATCTTTGGAAGACTCATATTTTTATTAGTACTTGAAAAGTTTGTAAAGTGGATTTTGATATCCACCTCCCTCCCCCAACTCCTCCCAGATCCATCCCTTCTTTCCTTCCAGACATAACTTTGTGTTCTCTTTAAACAGCAACAAGAAAACATCAAGTCTAATTTAAGCTATGTGTATACTTTTGGATATGTGGCTATCCATAAAGAAGCATGGCCAGCCTACTAGGAGGAATACTCTTAAAGGAAAGTGACTGTTCGATCACCCAGTATCTATCAACTGTCTGTAACTTCTCAGCTAGAGATGGAACTTCATGACCATATCCCCTCCCCATGATGGGATTTTGTCCTTGCACAGGTATTGCACATGTGGGCACAACTGCTGGGAGTGCATGTGTTGAGCTGTCCTGCTGTGTCTAGAAACACTATTTCACCGTAGTCATCCACTAATTCTGACTCTTGGGATTTTTCCATACTTCTTCCACAATTACCCCTGAACCTCGGGAGGAGAGAGTATGATATAGATGTCCCATTTAGGGCTCAGGGTTCCACCGTGTCTTATTTTCTGCACCTTGACCGGTTGTGTGTCTAATCACCACCTGTTGCAAAAAAAAAAAAAAATGCTTCTTTGTGGATAATTGAGAGGCCCTGTAATTAATTGATTTAACAAAGCATTACTAAGAGTTGTTTTAATAGGGGGCAGGGAAGATTGTAGTAGTCAAAGAGAATACCAGAAGAACACAGCCTGCTGAATCAACTAAGCAGGGTTCATGTGGGCTCATAGAGACTGAATCAGAAAGCATGAATCCTGCATGGGTCTGTACCAGGACTTCTTCAAAAAAAATGCTGTCTGTTTAGAAGAATATAGTAGTAGGTTTTCCCTTGAGGCCTATGATCTGTCTGGCCACAGGTTCTTCATCCTGATAATGGTGTTGATAAAAGGGTTGGTTGCATCTTAGAAAATATAATTAGAAAGTTGTGGGCCTCTCACATGATGTTCATGCCACTATTGAACTAGTGGGCATATCTTTTCTGGCCTGTCAGTTTTGTAATTTTCAGAGTTCACAGCTAAGTAATATTATGATGACTTTTCTCCTCTGATATTCTGCCCAGAACCTTCTAGAACTATGAGACCTATTCAGTATGGATGAAGCATACAAGTGAGTATGATCTTGATTTCTCCATTTTCTATGACTCAAGAATTTAGTGTTTTCAGTAATAATATCTTTCTATCACATTTTGTGGAGGAACCAAGAGCATTGGCAATAGCCTATAATGTTTGGGGATATGTAAGACCTCACTGGCCAATCACTTCAAAAGAAGCAATCCACTTCTGGCACTGGGCTTTTTATTTGTTATCCTATGGTGTCTAGTAGAGCTCTTTTACCCTGTCATAGAGTAACTCCATTTAAATTAGTTTTATATTTCTATAAATATAGTATAAATATAGATATAGCTAAAGAAGTTTCTATAATAGTAGGTTACCATATGACATTTTTAGAGGCCTTTGGTGTTGTTAGCTACCCTTCTCCATATTCCTTCCTCTACCCTTCCCTCCTATTCTCTACCTCCAAACTATCCTTTCTCTGCTTGTATAACTCCATTCCATCTTCCCACCCTTGAAAGCACTTTTGTGTCCCCTTTCTAGTTATCTAGACTCTAAGGGTAGTCCAAATGAAACATATATAACAGAATTCATCTTGCCCTAGTCAGAATGGCTAAGATCAAAACAACAAACAGTGATAAATGCTGGTGTTTATATAGAGAAATTCAAACACTTATTCATAGCTGGTAGAAGTACAAACTGCTACAGCTACTATAGAAATCAGTGTGGAGGTTTCTCTAAAAGCTAGAAATAGATCTACTATATGACCAGATATGACACCCCTGAAATTTTACCCAAAGGACTCTATTGTCCTACTATAGAGCTATCTTCTCATTCATGGTCAGTACTGTTATATTCACAACATCCAGGAAATAGACATAATCTAAATGTTCATCAGCTGTTGAATACATAATGAAAATGTACATCCACACAATGGAATGCTATTCAACTATTTTTTTAAAAAATGAAATTCTCAGATAAATTGATGGAGCTGGAAACAATCATTTTAAGTGAGGTAACCCAGACTCATCTCATGTTGTCTCTCATTTGTAAATGTTAGCTGTGAATTTTTCTCATGTGTTTCTGCCTTTCAATGGCCTTTCCTGAAGAGAGGGGCAATGAATAAAAGAACAACCATGCATACTAAGGACCTACTGTGGAGTGGCACTATGCCTATCACAGGCTATCTCTCTTCTTCACAGATTCATCTTTGTGAAACAAGTAGGCTTAGAAATTAGCATTTAGATAAACATAAACTTTAGTTTATCCAAGCCCAACATTAGTCCAATGCTCTACTGTCCCTGAAAGAAGAATCTGGGGCTTCAGAAAGCCTTAATGGAAGCCTACATCTTCCATAAAGCTTAACTCTGCAGTATAACTGAACCCAATCATTTTACTCTCCTCTGAATATCTATGGCTATCCATCAATTAGGTAAGTTCCCTTGAGACATATCATCTACACCAGCCCAGAACTATCATTCAAATCATTTATAATTATTTTTTCCAAGAACATAAGTATCATCTCTCCCAGATGGCATGCTCCTCCTGGGTGTTGACTATGGCTTGTTCATCTTCATATCTCTCATCAGCACCTAACATGATCCTCAAGGTATGTTTGTCTGTTTCATTTAATTTTCAGGATATAAATTGAAAATACACATACTATATTAATCATTCAAGGCTCTTACACTTCTTATTATATAATATATTTATTTTACTATAAAATCAGCCAGAAAGAATGTTTTTGGGAAATATTTTAATGTGTCTTTGATGGGTAGAATAAAATATCCCTAACCATATCAATCAGAGCCTATTTAGATGATGTTTCATATATAAAATCACTTTTAAAAAAACACATTACAAAGTGAACTAGAAGTATAGCTCCACTGATAGAGTGTTTTCTTAATATTCACAAAACCATGGGATCCACACCCAGGATAGCATAAACTGGATATGATGTGAACATCTGTAGTCCCAGCACCCTGAGAGGTGGAGGCAGGAGGATAAGAAGTTCAAGGTCATCCTCAACTACATATGGAGTTTGAAGCCAACCAGGGCTACATAAAACTCTGTCTTCCAAAAGAAATTTTATTATATCATATAAATGAAGTCAATTATTAATATTTAGTAATATTTTATTGTTTTAATATTTAGTACAATTTATATTCAAAATTAGTAAATTTAATATTTGTGATGTTTAATATTTAATATGTTCTTATATATTGCAGTAATAATTACTACTTGTTTAGTACTGTTGTTATAACTCAAAGCAATTATTATCTGAATAAACAGTAGGTCTTGTTATTTTGTTCACCTCATGTCATCTGTGCTAATGGGACTCCAAACTGTTATTTTATGTGGTTAGGGTCATATGTGACAAAGATAGATTCTGATATAAGAAAGAGGATGACATTATGGCCTTCATCATCCCATGAGGAAATACAGCACAGAATTGATTTATGGTTACAGGTCCGGGGACTAACAAGGAACACAGGGAAAAGATGATAGTCCACTTAATATATCAAGAAGGAAAAAGGAATATTGTTTTCAATGCCTACAACTCATAAAAAAAAGAAACATTATATGTAATCACAAAATAATGAGAATACATATTTTAAAACATGGTTAAAATAAGGTAAAAGATCCTGCATATGTTTTGTGATTAGTGTTTCATGATTCAGGAGGAGGTAGCTCTAGGAATTGAACCTATGCTAGAAAAGCATTTTACCACCGATCTGCATCCCCAGCCCGAGCATGACTGAGTGCTTCCCAGGGGCCTCATTTCAGACTTTATATGCATAGCTATTCAGATTAGGGGCAGGCTTGGCTGGCTGTCAGCCAAGAACCTGCCCATGTCATGCTCAAGCTCAGAAGATAAGTTTAGGACTGAGTCCTGACTCCTTATTGGGTATTGAACACATAGCCTCCCAAACGCCAGGCAAGTACTCTCCCATTGAACTAGACCTCAAACTGTAGTTGCAGTTCAGGTATAATGACGTGATTCAGCCTAACTCTTCACTCAGTCCCTTTGTAATTTGTGACACAAGTAATGGCTCCAAAATGTGAGTGAGTACAAGTTGTTGTTTGTTTTTTTAAAATCACCTTCAGGCAGTTTAACTCCTTAGATGATCCCATTAACTAGAAACCCCTAATGGAAGCCATCTTCCCATTCTTCCATAACACCTTGATTTCCTTGTTTTATGTTTTCACAGGGGTTTCATTGGTTACTCTGCTTTTAGATTCACGGTCTTTAATGTCACACAGTAGCGGAGTTGAAATACCAAAATATTTGCTAGTATATTGACTTGAACTATTACTCTAGCCGTGCACTTATTTGGCAGAGTGTGAGCAGCAATTATGTCATCTTTCGTGAAAAGTAGACTTCAGAAAGCTTACCTTTCCAGGTGTTCGCAAGGCACAGGTGGGATCAAATACATAATTCTGAGCAGGGATTCTGACTCTCAGTAGCAATTCTTCATCCTCAATTTTGTACCAGATGACATTTGTCACAGAAAAGGCTAAATGCCTTTTGGCCTTGTCCCCACTGATTATACCTTGACTCTCTGTAGTTTGTGACCCACATTTCACTGAACCTCAGAATTCTGCGCTCTACCATGCTTGGACTTGTCCCCGATGTGGTAGTTCTGTCTCCTCCTGTCACTATTCAGCTACTTCATCCAAATTCAGAGGCCCAAGACCTTTCCTCAGTGCACTCTTGCTTAGAGTCGCTGGCCTAATAGTCTGTCACATGTGCCAGTTTGTTTTAGAATGAGTTCCTGCCTTGTTCCTATCTTTCTTCCCATTTCACCTTCATAAACCTGTATCACAATCCCCACTTGTTTGATGAGTCGCTATTCATGGACAAACTCTCTGATCCCCTAAACTCTCCTCCAAGACTTGCAAGCCTTCAGTGTTCTGGCTTTTCATTATCATATTCTACCTACCCAAGAGCCAGCCATCTGTGTCAATCTGGTTGGGGATATGGTAATGAATTCATGTTAGGAAGCATGGTGAGAAAACATATTTATCAACATTGCCCGTCATTTCTGTAGGACATTCCATATGTATTGCTCTGTCCATGGACTCAAAGTTGGGTCCTGAGGTAGCCACGATGTCGCTCTTACATTGCTGGATGTCTAAAGTTTCTTGTGGAAATGACTCTGCCTTCCTCCCTCTTGTTTCTTCATTGTATGGGGAATAGAATTAGACAATGAATGACCCTTTGAGAGACCAGGTCACAAGTACCCCTGGAATGGGAATAGATACACATCCATGTTTCATACGTTCATGATGATGAATTCAGCTTATGCCTCTTAGCAGAGATCTGGGCACCTTTTCCTTGGCTTCCTACCCTCATATAGCTCTACCCCTATTTAGTTATGTAGTTTTGAACTTGTGGTGGAAGTTGCCTGTATCTCAGCTATCTAAAACAAGAATATGCAGAATAAGTTTATTGGACCAAAACTATTTGTGGAAACCCAATGTGGAACATTTATTTAAATGGTGCCAAGTGGAGCACTGAAATTTTTTATGGCATTTTATACTTTGGCTGCTTAACTGCCCCTTAGCTTTCACTCCTGCCAATGACCCACTCTTCTTTCCTTAGGAGGAAAATATCAAATTTAAGGCAAAAGAAAATATTCCAACAAATAACAAATGACAACCGACATGATGATGCTTGTCTGGAAACCTTAGCCCTTGGGAAGCTGAGATAGGAACATGACAAATTTGAGGAAAGCTGGGCAGTGATGGCACAAGCCTTTAAACCCTGCACTCAGGAGGCAGAGGCAGGAGGATCTCTGTGAGTTTAAGGCCAGCCTGGTCTACAGAGTGGGTTTTAGGACAGCCATGGCTGCTTCACAGAGAAACCCTGTCTCGAAAAAACAAAACAAAAAAAAAATTGAGGAAAACTTGAACTACATAATAAGATATTATCTCAGAATTAAAATAGAAAGCTGGGAGGTCCTAGACCCTAGAGGAGAACTCACTTGGGAGTCGGGTGGTGGCTCCATAGATAAGAGCACATGTTCTTCTTGCAGAGGATTGGGATTGATTCCAAGTACACACATGGCGGTTAACTACCATTAGTAACTCCAGTTCCATGAGATCCAATATCCTCTTTTGACCTCCATAAGTATCACACACATGTAATATGCATACATGCATGCAGGAAAAATACTCACACATAAAATAAAATTAATAAGCTGAGTATCATTATACCCCTAGACTAACGTGGTTCTTGATCTTCTTTTTGAAGTGGCTGGCAGTCAATACAGAGGCTCACAACCAGTCAAAGTTCAGAGCAGAAGTAACGAGGGGGTACTTGTATCACACAGACATACACACAAACACACCTCCTGACTTCAAACTCAGGGAACATGGAAAGAAGTAGGAAGATGGTGCGAGGCAGAGGTTGTTTAGGACTGCTGTGGAAACAGCATCTTCTGGAAGTCCCCCTGCTGAATCTATAGCAACTGTTGGTTGCCTCCACTCAACTTGTGCAAGATCAAGCCAGTCAATGTTCCATAATGAACTGGTGTTGGGGAAGCTCATGAGGCTCCATGACTAACGGAGGAGCTGTTTAGAGGTGGCTGCTGCTGGGAAAGGGAGAGTCATTTGTTTCCAGGGCTGGGGCCCTAGTAGGTTGGCCATGCTTCAGTGAGTGGCCACATAGACACATATACAAGACACTAATTGAATTCAGTAGGGAATTAAAAAAATAAGTAAAAGAGGATAAAAAGTTGAGAGGAAGATGTGGGTAGTGGTGGGAGCACTGGGGGGACATAATAAAAATATATTGTATGCATGTATAAAATTCTCAAATGATAAATAAAAAATCATATTTTAAAAGTATATCAGTAGTTGAATACTTGATTAGCTTCTGCAAGCTCTAGATTCAATCCCCAGTACAGAAAACATGACAAAGAGGCTATTTCCAGTAGTCTGCTCTTTTTGACATCTTTCACATGCTACATGGTGATTCAGGCTTTCTTCCTACTTTGCCCTGGTGGACGATTCCTTTGTCTTAATATATAGCAGTTTCTGTGGGACTTTCTTTTCTGTGTTCATTTCTCAGATCTACAGACTTTATTTGGGCTGGAAAAAAAAAGTTCACAGATCTCCTGTCTCCCTTTCTATCCTGCTCACTTGTGGCTCTTTTTAAATATTTTGTGAATACGTTTATCTACTTGATTATTTCTTTATGTTGTAGAGTAAATAAATCTAAAACCAATAAAAATGTTGACCACAAGTCTATTTTGAAAGAACTGATTAACAGTTCCCACTTGCTCTCTACACCTTGTTATGCTTTTCAGTCATAATAAAAAATAAACATCAGTGCTGGGGACAAATCAACATCCCAAGCAGTTTACTGACATGTTCTTGCCTCCCCTGACTCATACACCACAACAGATGACAGGAAACCTTTGAAGGACATGAGGTATCTGCACAATTCTTCCACACAGTGTTTTAGAAAGCTGGTATATAAAACAGAGTTCTGGGAAATGGTGCTAAAGAATGACCAGCTCACAAGGAAACCTGGTTCACAGCAAGACTGGAATCCCATCAGCAGCAGTGAGGGGCTTGCCAATGGCACCCGGCTCCTGTCCCTAGCAATCACAGTCCCTGAGCTCATTTGAAGGCTTTGCCCTGCACATGGTGATCACTTTGTTTCTTGGTGCTTTCTCTGCACATATGAATGCACTTAGATATTATTATGATCTGGATGTGAAATGTCCTTCATAGGCTCATATGCTTGAACCCCTGGTCTTCAGATGATGGCGCTGTTTCAGAAGGTTGCGGAACCATTAGAAAGGAGTGCCTAGCTAGAGGAAGTAGATTGGTGGGGACAAGGTTTATGGATTATAGATTTGTCTCTCTTTCCACCCCAGTCTTCTCTCTGCTTTCCAACTACCAACTAGATGTGAGCAAGCAAGCTTATGTTCCCACCACCACAGCCACACACTACTCCTTCCATCATGCTTTTCCCTGCCTGGATGGTAGACATCTGAGGCACACAGTCTCCAGGAACTGAGCCCTGGTTGCTCCCAATGATATCTTTTTCATTAACTTAACTTGGGGGTGTTTTTCTTCCTTTTCTCCTCTTTTTTCCCCCTCTATTATTTCCAAGAGTAATTCACTATCCTCTAGAAAACACTTGCATTCATCTCTGTGACTGCTTTGGTGGAAGCCTAGTCTGTGATGGTGATTTTAACTGACTCTTCCAACTGTGTAGCAGTATCCCCTCCAGGAGTAGGTCACCTTACTATTTTGGAGATTCACCTCTCTCTGAGAGCTACTCAGTTCCTGTGCCCATGAGGAGGAAGGCATCACCATGTCATCCACCTGGAAGCCACTGCCCCAGTTTTTCCTCCAAAAGACTGTGTGTCATACCACTGATGCCGAGAACTGGTGGGTCAGCATGGTTGATCCATGTTCTTTGGGATAATAATAGCATTGTCCAATCCAAAATTATACTCCACTGAGGGATGTTAAGCAAGCTTGCAGAACATGGACAAATGTAGTGAAAGGTTGGGAAGCTTCTTGGAATCTTTCAAGTTACCTAACAAAGTGAATGCTGGGAGAATATGTCAACTTTTCAAGCAAAATTTATATTTCTGTTTGCTAACTGTTTGGTCCCATGCTCAAAATCCAGCCCCTCAAGACCACATTCTGAAGATGTCTGCCTCATACATCTTCCACTGAGAGGGTCAGTCTCTGTGTGCTGTTTCACTGTTGTACTTTGCATATATTCTTCTATTACTTGGAAGCTTTAACAACAGTGACTATAGTTCTGCTAACAATAATAGGGAGCCAAATTTGATCAACGAATTATAACATGTAGAATAATATGCTAAACTCTTTCTTCACTTCACACACAAGTGCATGTAATTAACTCATGTGAATGCTCTTTCCCATAATCCCCCAAATGACCTCATCAACTAAGTTTTATGAAGATCCTGTGATGCACTGATTTCATTGCACTGGTTCTGCCCCCCACCCCCCCACCCCACCCCCACCCCCCCACCCCCCACCCCCCCACCCCCCACCCCCCCCACCCCCACCCCGTCTCCACATGCTTGCCACACACCTCTGCAGCACCTGTCTCCCACGGCAGACAGGGCATTATTCAACCACTTGACTGTGGCTTTTCCACAGAACTGATCATGCTCAATGGATGAATCATTAATACATGAGATAAAGAAAACATTTTTATTCATTGTAAGTACAGAAAGAGCAGCAGGCATACTAACCAAGTACTCTACTGCTGAGCTATATACTCAGTCTTGTAAGTTTAAAATTAGACAATATACTTTAAACAGGGAATGGTAGACATTGTTTAATTTGTCTCTTTCTTAAAAGACAGAGGAAATATAGAAGGAACATGTTTAAATGCATTCACCCATGAAGTACTGGTAAGTAAAACATTCTGGTGTTTATATTTCCTTTACATCAATCCAGGATTAATAAAAAGAATCGATATTATCCTAATAATTGCTGCTGAGTGCAAAGGAGTTCCCAGCAGTAATCTCTCTACTTTTAATAAATTAGAATTTTTCCAAAGACTATGCCTCGAAGACAAAGAAAATGTATTGACTGAAGACATTCCTTTCCAGACATGCCTAACATACTCACCTTGCTCTTCCAAGCCTGACCTCTGCTAAAGCAGGGTTGACCAAAGCTCCCTATACTTTCATCTGTGAGCTGGTGTTTTTTTTTTTTTTTTTTTATGCAACACTAAATCCAATTTCCTCATCCTATCTAAATTTTGAATAATGTACAGATACCCTTCAAACCCTGGATGTGCATGAGTCCTTGGGTAGATTGCTATCACTGTGTTGGAAAGGACACATCTACCAGACCAATGACTGGCCCCTGGTTGTTCTCTTTCACTCTCAGGCACAAATGCTTATTTTTTTGCTCATTGAATACATTCTGAGGTGTCTGGGTCTAGTGCTTAGTGGTATCGCTGTGTCTAGAGTCAACTGTCTTATTAGGTTTATGAAGTACCAGAAGGTCTTGTCAGCAGCACAGAATTATAAAATCTGCCCTAGCACATCCTCAAGCAACCGTTGGTGACTGCATGTTGATTCATACTTATAATCTTATTTAAATTCACTTACTGGCTCACATGGGGCACTGGCCAGAAATACACAAGCTTGCTACTGCTGCTATGTTATAATTAAGGGCAGCCAGGGTAGCAGCTTTGATAATACCTTCTAACAGAGCCGGAATCTCACCGTGTACATTGCTATTCACAACTAACCCACTACCCTTCAGAGTACCATGTTTCTTGCTTGTCATTATTTAGTAACTTCTAATCCCCTTAGCCCAACACACAAGAACTGGTCTGTGGGCCTCTCTTTTTGTTTGTTTTTTTTTTCTTTATTCATCACTCACTTCATTCTCTAACAATTTTACACACACACACACACACACACACACACACACACACACACACGGACCCAGTGATTTATTATCCCTCATTAGATCATATTATTTCATACTTATTTGTGCACAACTTCTGCCCTCTGCTTAAAATTTCCTATACTCCCTCCACACACTTTCTGTACGATCATCTCCTGTTCATCTTTCCATACCTCAGTGAAGAGCTTCCTTCTTGGTAAGAGTATCTCTGACTTTTCTTCTCGCCCACATGATTCCTGATCCTAGAGTAGCAGTTCTCAATTTAAGGTGACTTTCAACTCTGCAGACATTTGATCATATCCGGAATTATTTTTCATTTGTCACAACCTTGGTTTGAGGCTCACTTTGGGCAACTAGTCAGCAAAGGTTGTAGAACACATTCTAGTGTGCAGGGCAGTCTTTCACAACCAAGAGTCATTTGCTCTAAACACTGATGTACAGGGGTTGAGACTTCCTTCTGTAGCATCCTCCTCTGCATTGCTTGTATCCCTAAATCATTCACACATCCTGTTATGATCTATTTAAATACTCATTTCTCCCTCTTGAACAGTCAGCAGGCTATAAGTCATTTTGGCTCCTGTCTGTTTACACACCTATGAACATAGCTATGTTCCTGCATTTGTGTATACTCTAAGGCTATAAAATTGACAAGATGTGACAGAGAGAAAAAGTATTAGTTCTGTAGATCTTAGGAGAAAAGGTTTTCTGACCCCTGCAGTGGTATATAAACCATGGGAAGGTGAGGCCATTTCTTATTTATCTTACACCTAAGTAGCTAGTATAATTTGCCAGTACAAAGGAGGTACGCAGCTACTGTAAGGTACGGTTTCCCTGCCGTTGCTCCACTCTGGGGAGCAGCAGTGCATATTTTGGAGAGTTTTCTGTGGTTACAGACATGAAACAATAAAGCAAGGTTGCTTTGAATGAGCTTGTGACCATGCTGTAGGCTTCTTTACCTCTATATTCTCACTGAGGTGACCAGCTACAAGTCTCCTTCCACGTGCACAGCCACGGTGACTACAAGCCCATACTCTTTGTGGATACAATTCACCCTTTGTTCACTCTTTGGTACAAGTTCTTGGAGAATTCCATTCCAGGTGTTTTGATCGTATTGGCCCCCTCCCTCAGCTCCTCCTAGATTCATCCCCCTTCCATACACACTGACCTCTGGGTCATCAGTTCACTCTTTTCTATTCAGTGGTGAAGGCAATCATCTTGATCTAGAACTCCAACCCATGTAAACCCACTTGCAGGTGAGGTTCCTTGGCATCTCGGCAACATGGTGTGAAGGGGGTGCTGGCAGCCTGGGACTGGGAAGAGAACGACTACAGAAAACAACTGAAATTCTTTAGGTAGTCTTTCAAAGGGAAAGAAAGGGTATTTGATCGAAGGTAGAATACCCATGGTAAATTTCAGTTTTGACCAGAAAAAGCATCTGGGTGTGTTTGCCTGTGGGCAGGATATAGCCAAAGCTAGCTATGAATGCAGTCCATAAGAATCATAAACTTGCCGGGCGGTGGTGGCGCACGCCTTTAATCCCAGCACTCGGGAGGCAGAGCCAGGTGGATCTCTGTGAGTTCGAGGCCAGCCTGGACTACCAAGTGAGTCCCAGGAGAGGCGCAAAGCTACACAGAGAAACCCTGTCTCGAAAAACCAAAAAAAAAAAAAAAAAAAAAAAAGAATCATAAACTTACTTAAATCATTACACATTTTTAGAACACAATGGTGCAGACCTCAACCATGGGCTCTGCAGATAACAAAGTCATGGGAAGCATGTACCTAGTCTCATTGTAACCTGTTAGGCCATGCTTGGTTGACTTCCCTGAGAGACCTGCTGTTTTCTGAAGGGAAACAGAGGAGATGTGGATCTAGAGGAGAGGGGAGGTCAGGGAGAGACTGGAAGGAGATGGGCAGGGGGAGAAACTCTGGTCAGGATGTAATATATGAGAGAAGAAATATAAATTAATTTCAAAATAAAATAAAAAGGTTGGACATTGGGCTGTGAAGATGGCTTAGTTAATAATACACTTGCCTCCCATGTGTGGAACCCAAGTTGAGATCACTAGAACCCTGCATTAAAAGCCAGGTGCAGTAGTAGTTCATGCCATTCATCAATGAATGCCAGAGATGAGAGTTGACAGGTAAAGATGGGTGGATCCATGAAGGTTTAGCTAGCTAGCATAGCGTATGTGGCAAAGTTCCAAGCTAATAAGAGACCCTGGTTCAAACAGAAGATAGAAATCACCTAAGGACAGGCACTGTGATTTGTTCTCTAAATTCCCTACATACCTATACCCACAAGTGTGTGTGCATACGAGTGAGCATGTTTACACACACACACACAGGAGAAGAATCCTTTTCAGAGAATAAAATGTAAAAGAGAGAGAATTTGGGGTCAGAAGAGATGAGATGACATGTGGAAATATACAAAAGACAGCTCCTAGTGCCTCTAGTACCCAGCAGATCCTCAGTGAAATCCAGTAGGTGAGCCATGCTGTTTTATCACTGTTTCACAGATGAGGAATGAGACTCATTTATTATCACATTGTTTTACAGAAAATATATAACAGAGGCATTTTCAGAACCAGACTGGCATGTTTCTACATCATCCCGTAGTTGCTGCAGTATGATAGACACTGAAGTCTGGGCATCACAAGGGAACCACAGTTACAGGACAGTAGTAACATACTCAGGGATGCCATCATGCTGGCTACAAAGCTCCCAGCATGACTTTATCCATTTTGAAATAGGATTAAGTTGTGTTATTAAGCAGCTATTGAGAGTCATGGTCTATATGTCCTTCTCTTGTACAGGAGATAAACATGAAGGATAAGAGACAGCTCAGTGGACATGGGTGGTCATGTAACACTGTAACTAGAGTTTTCCTGCCTTGCCCACAGTCAGAACAAATCTTTGTCACCCGCCAGTTCCACAGCCGCTCAGACCCAACCAAGTAAACACAGAGACTTATATTGCTTACAAACTGTATGGCTGTGGCAGGCTTCTTGCTAACTGTTCTTATAGCTTAAATTAATCCATTTCTATAAATCTATACCTTGCCACATGGCTCGTGGCTAACCGGCATCTTCACATGCTGTTTGTCATGGCGGCAGCTGGCAGTGACTCCTTCACTCTGTCTTCCACTTCCCAGAATTCTCCTCTCCTTGTCCTGCCTACTTCCTGCCTGGCCACTGGCCAATCAGTGTTTTATTTATACAGAACAATATTCACAGCATAATACCCACTACAGACATGAGGGCATCAAAGTCCTAAGGTGTAAGATCAATTCAAGACCTGACTCAGTGATGATATGATGCTCTCCATGTTTTATTCTCTCCACTGGCAGTGTGGCAACTCAAGAGTCTAATTTTCAGATTCATAAGCCTTAAGAGGTCATAACCAGAAGGTGCTGAGGGTCCTACAGGACCTAACAGTTATCATTTTAGCTATGAAATATATGTTCCACCTTGCACTGTCACAATAATACCTGCAATCGCACCTTTTCCAGAAAGCAAATTTGATCATGTTCTTTGTACTAACAGGATGACTAGTAGAAATGATCCACAACACAAACCT
The DNA here is from genome assembly GCF_049852395.1 of Peromyscus maniculatus bairdii. NCBI lineage: Eukaryota > Metazoa > Chordata > Mammalia > Rodentia > Cricetidae > Peromyscus > Peromyscus maniculatus. The sequence goes on from NC_134852.1 coordinate 89,143,574, forward strand.
AGAATTTGAGGGCAAATAAATATGAATACAAAACACAGCACTGCCACAGCTAATGGGAAAGTAACCAACCTCCTTGAGGAGATGCTCAAATTGCAGCCTTCTATAGCTGACTGAATATTAGTACAAGCATAAAGTAAATGGTTGGCCCATGGTGAGTAAGTGCTTGATAAATAATGCGTATGATTATTGTTGTTCACCTTCAGGTATGATTTCCAGTTGTCTGGCAGCCTCCTAGCTAATATTTACTTCACACAATCTACAGGGATGTACTTTCAAGGTGGCCCACTTCTGACCTCAGCAAAGCTGCTCCGTCTGGCCAGCTGTCAATTCAGAATACTCAGCTGTAACACCTAGACAGTCACTACTCAATAGGCTGTTATTTCAACTTTTAATTTTATTGTTTCCAAATAACCATACTTTCTACTCTGAGTCATTTCTGCCTCCAATTTCATGTACTATTCTGAGCCATCTCACCCTGTTGGCTGACTGACTTCCATCAACTTAAAACACTTGGAGCAGTTACACCTCATTGGTCCTGGATGCTCCTTAAATTCTTTGTATTTCCAGGCCATTGGCTGATATTGCTCTCTCCACTTTATTACGTTGATGGTATTATTGTTATGCTTTCTTCATAACCACAATTCTGCCAATGTCATTCCATGCTTGCTTGCACTATCTAGACAGTATGGGAAGAGCAGGCCCTTGACACTAACCTATCAGTGCCAGGACCTCTTGGCACTTCTTCAGAAATAGGCATGAGTAAACTGGCTTGTGCTTTTCCTGGCTTTGCATCCTGCCTCTAATCAGCCTTAAAGAGACAGTAATGATCAATATTGATTGTTCACTTGGCAAAAGTCTAGAATCACCTTGAAGACAAATCTACTAACACATCTGTACAGCACTTTCTAGACTGGGTTTACTGAGGTGGGAATATCCACCCTAACAGTGGGAGGCACCATTTTGTGAGCTGGAGTCCTGAAGTGAAAAAGAGTGGAGAAAGCAAGCAAAGCATTAGCCTTCATCTCTCTGCTTCCTGAAGCTGGACGCAGTGTGACTAACAGCATCACACTCTTGTCACCACACATCCCCCGCCATGACACTCTCAAATGGTGAGCCCAAATCAGCCCTCCCTTCAGTAAGCTGCCTTTGTCAAGTATTTTGTACAAGTAAGAAAAGTAGATAATGCAGAGACCAAGAAAATACTGGTACAGGAACCTGGACTGGACAAATCCTGCATACCATGACTTCTGCTCAGGTCCTACTACAGAACCCCACACTTCTGCCCTGAGACACTCTCAGGATGCAGCAGAGCGATCTGTCTGTATTTCATCTTAGTTCTCATTGGTCCCTGTATGATACTAAAGTGCTTTGCTAAACAATATCTTCGACTTGCTAGAACCTCAGCTGCTCTCAGCTCCCAGCCTTACCTCACTCAGCTGCTTCATGTTACTTTTTCTCTTGACTCCTCCCTTAAGTAGGACAAAAGATACCCGTGTGGTCAGGAAACTTGCTTGCAGCTTCAGCAGTCCATCACACTCCGGAAAAATGATGGTGGACACTAAATTATATAAGCATTTGTCCTTGTAGTCTAGCAGGCTGTGTGTCCTTCCCATTGCCTTTTCCAGTTTACAGTGAGCTTGTTCTCCAACTCAGCCTCTCTCAGCCTGCAGCCCAGTCTCCACGCTATTATCTCTCAAACATGTACAAACTCTCAAATATTTTTAAAAGAAATATCTTATCAACAGAAGACAAAAATATCACCTACCAACAAGGTGGCAAGAAACATCACACTATAAAGATATTTTAAAAACTATTCCTGGGTATTCCCTCTCCCTGTGCATAAGAATTCTTGGTAAAGTATCTATTTTGTTTTATCATTTCCCCCAGGATTTATGCTTTCTAACTGGCCTAACCTCTCCTTAAGGGAAATAAAAGGGGAGTGATAAGCCTCGATAAATCTGCTTCAGGGAAAAATAAACAGAATTAACTTTTCTCATGGAGGAATGAAACAATCACTCATGCAGAATGTCCAGAGCAATTCTAACTAGAGATTAATATTGTGCTCTGTAAGTGAAAAGTGGCTACTCATGGTTCAAAGCTCACAGAACCAAGAGACAATACCCAGAATCTTAGATATCTAGCCACTGTCCTGAGATTGGAAATGAACAAGGTGCAGTTGTGTCATGAGGCAGAAAGTGGTGCCATCAATGGTGTGGAGCCTCAGAGGGATGAGGCTAAACTTCAGCAGGTTTCAATGGATGATACTGGTAGAACGTATCTTACGGAGAGGCCTGGGATGGTGTAGAATAGAGAAGATACACCCTAAACTCCTGACTCAAAATCAAGTTTTAGAGATGTGAGCAACCATTGCTGTAATGACCAGCTACTCCCCATGTTGAATATGTTTGCAGACTAGGGGTCTTGGTTTTAGAAAAAAATACTATTTGAAAAGTATTGATGCTAGCAACCTGTTGATCTTATCTGTTCTCAATTTAACATTTGAAAGTAACATGAAACAGAGTCAAGGGTTCAAATGAGGACTGGAAAAGATTTTTCCATTTCCTAACTTAGAATGGAGCACCTCAGATATGGCTAGAGATTCAAATGGCTTTAACTTAAAAGAGTTGTTGGAACCTCTTTCTCACCCTGTTTCAAGTTTTCCTCTTGGCCCAGAACAGATCTGTGAACCCATCTTAGGAAAATCTGGGTCTGAAAAGCAAATTCTGAGCACCTGTCTCAAATTGGAGAGTGGGGCTCCTGGTCTATTCCTACCCTATGGAACATGACAAAGGGAAGCCTTGATGCTAGGAACAGGGTCTGCACTCTTGCCATAGTGCAATGGAATGTAGAATGTGAGCTAAAGTGAGAGTTAACTCCACAGGCAGAAGTGAGAGTGGACAAGGAAGGGCCAGAGCCCATGCTGTGAACATGGGCATGGACCATTGTGGATTGTAGCTTTGCAGAAGCCCTTCAAGAACTCTATCATACCCACTCCCCTGCCCCAATGCAAGTGCAATGTTCACATTGCTGTCTCTACCTATTTCCCAAAGCCTTCATAAATTTTAACCAGGCTTCATTTTTGGTATTCCTAGAACCCTCGTGAAAAACAAGGACATGGCAGTGTGTATTTTATTTCAGTGCTGGGAAGGGAAATATAGGGGTGATCTCTAGAGCCCACTGGACAACCAGCCTAGACTAATCAGTGAAAAAAAAGATCCTGTCTTAAGAAACAAGGTGGAGAGTACTTGAGAAAGGACACCAAGGTTTAACTGTCCTCCACAAGCATGCACATTCAAGCACATACATGAATATGGATAAACATATAGAGACAATTAATAAATAAGCAGATAAACAACTATTGCTTGTTGAATAAACATCTGATAAGATGTTAAGGACTTCTTCTACGATGCTGTATTACCTCACACTGTAGAAATTTTATTTAATAGACGGGTGAGAAGGGGGAGGCAAAGAGCCACATTCAAGGACAGTTAAAACTTGGCACTGATCAGGCAGCTATTAGAGGTAATTAAAGCTCAAATCTGTCCCATCCCAAAGGGTGATCTTACTTTAATGGATATTACACTTCCTTTTAGGGAATTGTGCATATGCTGCTCAATAAAACAAAAAATGTTTGTGGTCAAAAGGACTTAACGAGAATAGTGTCACTTATCACCTCTACTTTTGAGGAATATCCACTACCACAGCAAAACTGCTAGTGACCTATTGAACATTAGTTAGGGAGACTCAACCAGCAGAACTAAATGTTTGTTTTTGGTACTATTATATCACTTAACTTTTGTAAACCCCCTTGTGTGAACAGCTAAATAAGTGACTAGTTTCACTTAGTCAAAGCAATCTGCTCCATGATATTTACTAAGCATGGGTAAATGTTTGTAGGAAATGGGCTTTAGACACGTAGAGGGTGTTAGCAGTCTGGCCCTTACCTAGTGAAGATAAGCTATGCTGATTATTTGCATTAAGCCACTGACTATGAATGCATGTGATGAGGACCTGCCAGCCAAAGACTGAGGCCCCTCGGAGCTTAGCCGTGTCAAGAAACCGTTGTCATCCCCATGCTACAGGGACCAAGGTTCAAAACATAGAGTCTGGCAGTAGTTGCAGCCCAGGAGGCCTGTTCACTAGAGGTTGGAGGCGCTGCCAGGAAGATCACTGAAGACATTAACATAGGAGAGATATCTTATCATCCTCCTTCCTCTCAGCCCCAACTGTTCACAAGGCCCCTGAGAGCTCAGACTATCTGGATGCTGGCTGCCATGAGCTTGGGGAAGCTCAGCCTACACTTTCATCTTATTGTCTGTTTTTTTGTTTTGTTTTGTTTTGTTTTGTTTTGTTTGTTTGTTGAAAACTTCTCTTCTATATTCTAAGAGTCTCTTTAAAACTTAGAACTTTCCAAACTGATAATTTCCTTCTCCTTGGACGAAGGCAAGCCACGAAGACAAAATGCTTTGCTCAGTCTCGGAAGGTCTTCAGCAAACAGTGAGGATGAATTTGGCATAGACTTTCATCCTCCTCTTACATCTGCTGCAGGTTGCACAGGCACCAAGGTCTTTCTCAGCACGGTGGTAGGTAAGCCCAAAGAACTAGGAACGGGCTCTGCCTGCACCATGGCTGGGTCTGTCCCACCCCTGCCCCTTGCGTTTACTCTTGCTCCATCTGACCTCCACACTGTGAAGAGACAAAGCTGGGAAGGAGCAAAACAGGGCTCAGCAGGCTGAGTTCTACCTAGTTCATGTCTGCTAACAGAGTCTGCTGTTTTTCCTACCACTGATGGGAGGAATACTATTAATAATTACAAACCTCCCAGGTAAGTTTTGCTCCATGAAGAACATCCTTTTATTGTGTCCAATGAGAAAACCTGAGCTATGGGGGAGCCAGGTACTTGCAACCTTGGAGCTAGTAAATGGTAGAAACAGACCACCCTTGGACTCCTTCCTGCCTTACTCCAAAGCAAATCCATTTCTCTACCTTTCCATAATTTGAAGCAAGTCACTTAAAATGCCTGCGCCTCCATAAAATGAGGCTGATTCACAATGACCTCATCCACTTCCATAAAGTGGCTGGGATTCTCAAAGCAGATACTACTACGAGTGAAAATGTTTTGAAAACTCTTCAGACTTTCTCACTTTATATGGTATTATTTCCACTTCTGCTTGTCGAAGGCACTGTCTAGTTCCTGAGACTCTCCATGTGGAGCTGGGCTCCTATTTTTGGCCTGCCAAGCTGTTTTGATTTTTCACCAGAATGCATGCTCCATTTGGGTAATGGTAACAGATGTGACAATGGGAACAAAACTCCTACCAGCCATGCTCTAACCCAAACATCCCAGGAGTGGCTTCCAGCACTCATCTAGCTGCTGCTGCAGACAGGGAAACGTGAGACACAGCCCCGCATCACTGTCAGTGCCTAGCCTTTATCCCTCTGATAACCATTGCTGCTCACCACTTCTTCCTGCAGCTTTAAGCACTGGCATGTTGTCCATTTTATATTAATAAAGGTCCACAGGGAAAGAGTGATTTAAAGAAGGTTAAAAGAGAATTGTAAGAAAATGTTTTGACATTATGTTAATGCTTGTCCGTGTATTATCCTCAATTTAAAGTTAATCACCAAAATTATACTGCAGTTCCAAACACTTAATGGAATAAGATCTGTTGAGGTGTGGATAATAAAACAAATGGAGAGCTAAGACCTAAAAACAGATAAACTTTCTGATCAAGGTTCTACTTTCTGTCCAAGGGAGGGGCTAGGAGGAAGAAAGGAAGAGGGGGGGAAGGAAGGGGGAGGAGGGAGGGAAGGAGGGAGGAAGAAGGAAACAATTAAAGAAGGAAGGAAGGTAGGTGATTTGCACCATGAGAATCTTGAAAAATAAAAAAAAAAGCAGAAACTCAGATTCATAATCTTGAAAAACAACAAGAGGTCTTTGTCTACATGTAAACACAAATCAAATACTGAGATGAAAAGTTGACATTTAAATCCACATCAGAAAGGCTCCAACAATCTAGTTGTCTGTAGTTACATAGGCAAGATGTTCAGATGTTTGATAAAATGTTCAGTCTTCCCTCAGAACTATGGTAGCTGGCTGGAGATCTAGTCTTACACTTCTACTGGCCTGTCTAATTTTTCTGCTTCAGTGTTGAACCAAATCAAAGCAAGCTTATCATGAGCTCTTTGGAACCCAGAACATTATCTCTGTTTGTATTAGTACTGAGAGCACCTCAGGATCTGACACTCTTAATTCTGGAGTCACCTTTAACCCTTTCATCTTCAGCCACTCACTCATATCCACGACTTACAGTCTTTCAAGAAATTCCGTAAAAATTAAAGATGAGAAGCCTGGAGTGGTAGCATACACCGGTAATCCCAGCACCTGGGAACTGAACTAGAGGATTGTATTCAGGTTCAAGCCCTGAACTACAGAAGGAGCCTTCGTCTCAAAAGCACAGCTAAATTAATTAATTGGTTAATTAACTAAACAATAAGAAAACCACCCCTTTTATACAGACTTTTCACAATGCTGTCTCCTGTTCTTTTATGCTTTTCACATATATTTTAAAACCCTCAATTTTATGTGATGAATAGACTTATACCATTCAATAGATAAAAGGACTGACATTTGGGGTACTAGTCAGCCTGATTACTAGTGCATGAAGTAATTGGGTCAGTATTCATGTTCAGGTGTGACTACTCCAGAACCAGATGGCGCCTCAAATGACTGATGCAACAATGAGAAAAGTGACCAGGCGAGGGCCCAGCAGCACACAGCAAGTCCTTTGCTTGATCTCTCCTATGTCCACACTCCATACAGCCTACCTTGATCCACATTCCACCACCCTTCTCCTGCTCCTCAGAACTCCCCACCTTGACAATGGCTGACCAGATGCTCTGGCAGCTTTGGCCTCACTCTCTTCACCTCCATTTCAGCTGCTTCAGGAATCTTCGCAGACATGCTTGTAAAGAAAGTACTATCCTCAAGCCAACAAGTGTTGAGTGACTGTGTGTTTTCCCTAAAACAAAGTTCAGATTGAGCCTGCTTCATCATCCCCACTGCCCTACTGGATTGCTGGACTCCAAAGGGCAGGTATGTTTCCAGGGTGTGTGCTGCACTTCAGAGTTGCTAAAAAGGAAGTGTTTTAACTGTCCATATTTTGGGAGCATGGTTTATATACACAGTGATAAACCGAATAATATCCTCGTGCTTGCCACAAAATGAATCACTTTAGAGACCTTGTGTTGAGTGGAATAAGTCAGACACTAAAAGACAAACACCATATATTTTTTCATAGTTTTATTTTGTCATGGTCCTCCTGATATGAATGTCCCTCTGGTCTCCACTTCCATCTTCCACCTCATTATGACAGATGATTCATCCTCCCAAAAGTGTCCCAGGGCCAACCTAGTGCATTCTAGCTAAGGTTTCCCTCTGACCCCTCATGATGCTTCTCAGCAGCCTCAAACCAAACACATGGTCTTTATCAAAGCCTATCCCAGACTGTGATCGGCTCCTGCTCTCAAATGAAATCACTGTGGTCCAGCGGGAAAAGCACATGTTTCTTATGATGCTAGATTGGCATCTGGATTCTGAATTGCTCACTAATTACTAGTTTGGTTTGTCAAATTACTTATCGGTTTTTCTCAGTCTTTTCAATAATAGCTCTAACTCTGCCTCTCACTTACTACATACTGCTTGGGTGGCTAAGTGTTCAATTCGAATTTAAAAGGTGAAGAACCTGTCACCCCCCACCCCCACCACCATCACCTTAAAGGGAAATGAGCTCAGGTTCCGGAAAACACAAATATTTGGTAATTTAGTTAAATCAAAAAGTTAAGAGGTGGGCAGACAAGATGGCTCAGTGTGTAGAGGGGCTTTGAACACAAGCCTGGCAACCTGACTTTGATTCCCCTTAACCTACACAAAAGAGGAGGCGAAAGGAGGGGACTGACTCCACAATGTTGTCCTCTGACCACCACACACATGTTGTGGTACACTTGCACACACACAATGCAATGATGATGACGACGACGACGACGACGACGACGATGACGATGATGACAATGACAATAAATATTTCAAGCTAAGAACTATCAGCTAGGGTTTTCTTTGGGATTGACGAAAAGATACTAACTTAGCTAGAAGAACCTTTAATTCACATCTTTAAAGAGTTCAACCCCACCTGCACTCAAAGCACCTACGGAGGAGTATTGTGAAGACCCCAAGAAGTCCAGTGCTTCTGTCATCCAGGTTCCCGGTTGCCTATTCTCCTTCCCCAGTAGGGGGAGCAAATGAGAGAAGGAAATCAAACAGGGCATCCTTCCTGGGCTTCTCTGAACTCACAACAGAAGAATGCAGAGACTGAAGGACCCTCGGAGCTAAAAGGACCTAGAAGCCTCTAGGGGTATTCCACCCCTGCAAGCTAAAGATGTAGAAGCTGGGGGGGGGGGTGGAGGAGGGAGGAGAAGTCATCAGACCAGACAGTCGCACCTAATGATGAGCAGTGCTTCTTCAGCCACAGCCTAAATCCCCAGTTGGCTCCTCGGTATGCTAGACAGCCTCCCACATGAGCCATGAAAAACTAGGCGCCTAAGGTAGTCAGGGAGATATCTTTTCATCCATTTCAAATGTGTTGCCATTTAATTTCATGAGGCAGGACAAATAAGAACACCCACTTGGCCTTTGGGGAGCCCCACCGTTTCATTTACCTCTACCTGGTCTCTCACCACTCACTCCAAGAGACTCCATAATACAAATCTGTAATCGTCTACATTCGCCTTGTCAGCCAAACGTATCCTCTTACCGCCTGTGCCCACCTCATCCCCAATGCCTCTAATCAGCTCTGCTGCCCCTTACTGGCCTTTCACCCTTTCATTCATATTCTCCTGGAGATAAGACAGCCCGCCCTGGCTGCTGTATTCAAAGCGAGAATGTACTACTGATTTATAGAAGGGCACAGTAATATTTCCACATCTCATTCTCCATCCCCTTCACAGTCACAAGTCTTATCTGCGGCTCTGACTGCCACTGGGCATGGAGCAGATGTCTTCATTGAGCCACCCACAATGACACTGGCTGTAGATCTCTCCTTTCCTTACCTCTTTTCTCCTTTTAACACAGACATGGCAGTTAATTCACAGGCCATTGGTGTGTGCATAGAGTTTAAATCGCTGCCTTCTGGTGATCATTGCTGAGCCTTCGTGCGCAGTGCAGATAATTGCCTGTCAGAGCCATTCCTTAAAGTAGCTCTGGTCCCACAGCACTTGAGCCTCGGTTTAAGGGTAAGTATTTGGAAGGGAAGGCCACTCTGCCACCTGGGAAGCTCCTGTGTTCCCAGGGCAATCAATCAGCTTTCCAAGGTGAGCATGCATTGATTTGCTGAGCAATGGGGATTAGGGTGTGGGAAAATATGTTCTTTTCTTTCAAGGGTGTAATTGATGCTACCAAGGTCAGGTCAAGTTGGTGACAGCATTTGGTCCTCTCTGAATAACTGTACCTGAATGGTAAATGCTGGTGATTCCATTCCCTGGTGTTTTAGCAAAGAACTCAAGTGTGTTATTGGAATGGTAATTTGTACATGCTCCATGTGCCTGCCATGGAGTGTGTCAGACAGGATTCTATAGAGAAGCAGGGCCAGTGGGAGGTAGATAGATGCACAGATATTTCAAGGAACCAGGTCATACAGTTGCAGAGACTTGTAAATCTGAAATTCATAGGGTATCCAGGCACACTGGAAATTGAAAGGCATGAGCTGATGCTGCTCAGTTTCTCATTCATTCATCAGAGGAATCTGTTTAGTTTGTAAGACCTTACCACTGGCTACACATATCACTGAGGATAATTTCTAATCCACAAAGACAACTGAGTGGAGGTGTTCTTAACTTCTATGTAACAGCTTCCCAAAAATATTTGGATTAAGTTTGGGTCCGAGAGCCTTGCTAAGTTGACACCTAAATCTAACAACACAAAAGCAACAGCACTGTGATGTAGCATGAACGTCTCCTTTAAAAAATCTCTTCCAACTCAGGTAAGATCCTTGGCAATTCAGCAAATGATAGCTTCACTCCTACTCCCAAGTTTGCCAGATCCAGAGCCATATATTTTCTGGTTGATCAACATTGATTGCAGTGGGTGATACTTCTGAGACCACTCCAAAGCCCACTCAGAACCAGCACAAGTATTTATTACCTCCTGCATGTTGAGTCTGGAAATCTGCATCTGTGGTCACAACTGGAGATATTTCCACTCTTCTTTTGGAACTTGTTTCCTATGACTCTCAGAACCCCATGTATCCCATATTGTAGAGTCTCTTGCACTTAATTTTCCATTCTTTTACATCAGCTCCAACCATGTACAGAAGAGGATACAGAAAAATAATGTATTAAAGTACAAAGAAGGCTATGAAATGGGGCAGCACCATTGCTATTTGCTACTCAGATGAATAAATGGTACCTTCAAGAAAAGGGGGCAGGTTGTGTCAGGGGCATTGGTGAAGAGGCTAAAAACCTAAAGTCAAGATGTAGACACTTGTAAAATTTTCCATGACCTTTGGCACATTGTTCAGTCTTTGCAAATCTTAGTTTCTTGGACCACTCAGTACAGATGCAAATGCTATGTAATTGTGAAAAGGTAGTAGTAAGTGTATGATCAGAAGATCTCTGTTTTCTTCTTTGTAAGCATCGTTAGACTGCATTTCCCAGCCTCCTTTCAATTAGAGCAGCAAACAATAGTTTCCTGCCTGTTAAGAGTGAATGTTCCAGGTATCTATTGCTGTGTAACTACCCCCAAATTTAGCAAGTTAAAGCAGTAACAGTCATTTACTCTGCTCATGTATCTGTAATTTGCTCAGGATTTTAAAGGGACAGCTTGTCTCTTTTCCATGTAGCATCTGCTGAGACAGCTTGACTGGGGCTAGATGATCCACTTCCAGGATCACTCATTCGCATAGCTGATAAGTTGGTACTGCTTGTCAACTAGAATTTAGCCGGAGCTGTCAGTGGGAGTCTCTGTTTTTCTCTTGTACAACTCTCTATGGGGTGATGAGCTTCCTAGTGCTGCCATAATGGTAAGGGTCCAAGAAAAATGTTCTAAGAGGCAGGAAATGGAAGCTTTCAACCTCTTAAAATCTGAACCCAGAAACATACATAATGCTACTACTACTACTGTTCTATGGGTCAAGCAGCCTTATAGCTTGTCTGAGTCTAAAGGGGGGAGATTTAAAAACAAACAAACATGCTTTTCAATGTAAAGAAGGTCTTGACCACTCAGTTTACCTCAAATTTATACTCAAAATGGAAAAAGAAACAAACAGATTAGCCTCTCCTCCAAAAACACTTAGAGCCCATTAAAAGTCATGAACCTCCATCATTGAAGCCATGGGACATCAGGTGAGGGGGACCAGAAATCCCTAAGAGATGAGCAGCAAATGCACAGGCTTACCATGTGGGAGAAATTCCCTGTCTCTTCTCTTTGTTGAGACACAACAACATATCTGCACAAGCTGAAGAGCCTAGAGAATTCAGAGAGAATGCCGGAAGAGAAAGCTGCCTGGAGAGAAATCTCCAGACACAGACAGAAAGATCCTACTAAATGTCCAGGTGGATCGTCTTCAAGGCATTCCTGTGAAAACAATGGCTCAAGAAAAAAAATGGATCACTTGGAAGCACTGAGAGGACTTGAGTCTCTAAAACACAGAAGACCAGAAATAGTGCCTGTTCCCAAGAGTAAAAGAGAAAAATCCTTGTTGCAAGGGCATCAGAATACAAAGAAATACCCTTTTTAAAAAAAAAAATGATGGGGCAAAATTATCTCTGAACTAAATACAGCTTTGGTCTTATTCAGCAAAGTTTAAAAGAATGGTATGACTGGGCAACGATGGCACACACCTTTAATCCCAGCACTCGGGAGGTAGAGCCAGGCGGATCTCTGTGAGTTCAAGGCCAGCCTGGTCTACAGAGTGAGTTCCAGGACAGGCACTGAAGCTACACAGAAACCCTGTCTCAAAAAAAAATGGTATGAAAGGCTAGGGGTGCTTCTAAGTAACTTCACCACATCTAGCATCCAATAAGGTATAGAATTCACCAGAAATAATCTGATATGACAAAATGCAGGAAAATGCAATGCATAATAAAGTGCACCTCAAAATATAACCAACAGAAATTACAGAGATATGGCAAGATAGAGAGCTAGCAGTCAAGGACTTTAGAACAAACACAATGACTGTTTCACGTGTTCAAGAAGCCATAGGAAAGAATGAACACATCGAGTAGAAGAGACAAAGTGTTACAGTGCTAAAATTGAACATCTCCAGATGAAAAGTACAATGTCTGGGATGAAGCATCTACTGAATAGGATTAGTGGCAGACTAAATGGCCTCTCAGAAGAAAACATTTAATGAAATTGAAGGCATCATAATCAAAACTATTCAAAATGAAGTACAGAAATGAAAAAGCAAGGCTGAAAATAAAAATAAACAGCATCCTCGAACCGTGGCACAACTTCAACTAGCCAAATTTGGTGAAAACAATAAATGCACACATCCAAGAAGCTCAATGAACCCCAAACACAATAAAAATAAAGAAAATCACCCCAAGGCACATCATAATCAAGCTGCTTAAGACAAACAATAAAAAGAAAATCTTAAAGGCATCTAGAGAAAATACACATTATGTACAGAAGTACAAAGGAAACATAGCTGTAGACATCTTACGTAAATGTATCAGGAGACCATTACACAGCATCTTGAACATCTGAAAGAACTGATGATAAGAACAGCACCCTACCCCTCTGTGGGGGTGACTGTGAAAGGTGAGTGTGTGTGGGTGGGGGTGGGGTGGGGGTGTTACTTTCCTAGAGTTTCCACTAAAGATTACCACAAATTAAGAAGTAAAACAACATGCAGTTGTTCTGAAATTCTGGGGAAGACTCTCCATCCTCCTACTTTTAAAATCTTTTATGTCTTCAAGTGGTCCATATTATTCCTTGACATCTGGGTGCTTTATCCCAATATCATGGAATCTTCCCTACATGTTCCCTATGTCTCCTCTTCATTATCCTCATAAGGATGCCAGTCACTGGATTTAGGGCCTACAATAATCAAGTATGACTTCACATCTTAATATATCTGCAATAGCCCTACTTCCAAATAAGGCCACATTTGCAGGCACAGAGTATTGGGAATTGAACATTTCTGCAGGGAAGTAAATTGTTTCATTTTTCTTTTTTTCTGGCTTCCTAATGGATGGAATGGATACTGTGAAGTATTTCCAGGATATGAGGGATGGGATTATATCCCTGAATAACTATCTGGATGGCCATCCTCAAAACATATGACTGAGGTATGATATTCTTTGGAATATTAAGCATTAATGCATCAACTACAGAGGCCATAATTAGTGCTACTTTGGGACTCTGTTATGTAGGCCAATACCTAATGCTTAGAGGGTCTTGTGGGTATATATCTGCCAGTGTGTTTGGATGCTTCATAAAGGGAAAGAGAAACAATATGTCTGTGTTATGCCTAAAGATGAGCTATGTCTTGGACAAGAATTCATTATTGTTTTTATGGCTTGGAAAAATGTAGGTCGGTACTCTTCAATTTTGGTGTTGAGAAAGACAAAGGGTGAGATTTTATATATATACCCTTGCCTTTTGCTTCCTTCATGGCATGGTGCCTCATGCCTATTCCCCCAAAGTAGAATTTTACTCAGTAGTTTACGCAAGCCACCATTAAGCAGAATAGAAAGATGGCTCACACATGCACACACAAAATAAGCTTGACCCAGTTAGCTTGCAAATTCCATCACAACAAACCCCCATACACAAAATTTTGACTCTGGCTGAACTAGGATAAGATCTGATCTGCTGTTTCCAAGCAAAAATCAGTTTGCAAAATTATGTTTTGTTGCCCATACATCTTCTGAAACGACTCTACACCAAATAACCAATTGATCCAGAGCCATTTTTTACTCCTATCCCAAACACAGAGACATTTTTCATTCCTATCTAGAACGAAAAATGTTAAATCACATGTGAATTGCAGATATAAACATTTAAAGACTTTTTTCCTGCTTTGTTTGTGAATAATTTTTCATTTTATGCAGGAGCCAACTATTTCAGTAGGTAAAATCAATAGAGGTCCCAGTGTGGATGGAAAATTCTCCAGGCTTAGTATAGTTTCCTGTGTGGCTGTTGAAGCTGAATATCTTATGGGAGCAAATAGTACATTCCTGGTGTTAAAAGGGATGCATGATTAGCACCTTTTCTTTTTAAAATGAAGTTGTTTTAAATGCTTCATTCATTCAACAAATATTTGTTAAGTATTTATAGTGTGCTATACACTACATCAAATCTTTAGAATGTACAGAAATAAAATAAAGGGCCTACCTTGGGAGCAAGAGAGGCTAGTGAAATAGTAAGTTGTGTTTTAAGATGGTTACTGCATTTTAGGTAATTAGGTATTAAGTACTTTGTGGTCATCAGTTTGTTTTCTCCTCATGGCAACTCTGGGAATGCTGCCAATGTACCCATTTTATACAAAAGGAGAACATGGCACATGGCACCATAGAGTCAAGGGTGCTATTATTCATGCAGTCAACCAGTTGTATGACCAAAATGTGATTCCAGCTAACATGACTCCAGAAACCACTCTCCTATTATGCATAGAACAAATGTGTGTGAGTACACAACCTTACTTACATGAGCCTATCTCTCATTTTATTTTTGTTGCTCCATGTCCTGATAGGGTTTCCAGCATGCAATCATTTAAAAAACTATTTAATGAAGTACTAAAGGTGAGTAATAAAGAAAGCAATCTACAATAGCAGAACAGGCAGCTCCTACATGTACTTAAAAAAAATGATGGATACTCCATAGAGGAGGAAATTATAAACAGAGCACAAAAAGATGTATTAGGCATTTGTTTGATAGGTCAACTACAGGAAGAAGAAGAAAAGCATTCTGGGAAATGGGAGTAGCATATCCAAATTAATAGAAACAAGCAAAGCATGGCCAATTACAGGGGTTATCTTTTCCAAAGATTAGATATAGGAATAATTAAAAGGTCACAGGTCAGCCTTTTTGAGAAAAGCAATACTACTTAGATGGTTTCCTGAAGGCCCAGAAAAAAAAGAGGTTTGTTGTTGTTCTTCATTCTCCATTTAATGTTGGGCACTTGGAGCAAGGATGGCATGACTTCCTGGGTAGGCTGCTCTTAAGCTAATCTTATAATGTTTCTGAACATCTGCTAGGAAACTAGCCCAGAGGCATCAAACTCCCGTAAAACTGACAGAATAAACATTCTTGTCCACAAGGTCCTCTGAGCCAGGGTTTATCCATGAAGGAGCTGCTTCTTCAGTGGAAAAAGTTGTTCAAGCTTTGGCAACACCTGGTGTTGAGTTCACACTTTGAAAAGTCTGGAAAGAAATGTTGATGGGCGGGCTTTGGTTATATCCATACTCTCTCTAAGATCATATCTGACCTGGGGATGTGCTGAGAAGAGCTGAGCTGAGGGAAGCAGGCAGACAGGTGTCCCTGGAGAAATCCCTGCCAAAAGCAGCAGGCAGAAGAGGAGTGACTACTTGGCAGAGTAGGTAGAACTGAGCTGAATCCCCAAGATCTGTCACTACCCCAATTCTCAGAGTACAGTAAAGAGAAAAGAAAACACCCATACCAACACAGCACATGCCTCAGTCTTTTCACAAAGTAATCTCTCTTCTCTTAACATCTTGGCTGACCCCCCATGGTGATTTCCAGAGAATCTCTGTTTGCTGCTGGATTCTTTGCACTGCCTAGGCTAGCCATGCTGTGTTCAAACTGCTTTATGACTCCACTATTGGGTTCCATAACCTAGATTCTTTTCTTCTGTGTTGTTTCATGCAGTTCTCTGATGGTATTCACTATTACTTAAACTTCAGGAAAAAAAAAACAGCAAAACACACAGTTAAAGATACATGAAACTCTATGAACACTAAAGGATATTAAAAGTATGTGCATATTTTTGTCTCTATGATTCCCATAGAATGACATAGAGGAAACTATTATGCTAAGCTATGCAGGCTATGCAGGGTAAAGCACACCATAAATAGCACAGGCTATATTAAACAAAAACTTTCTCAAATATGAAATCTGAAAGATATTTCCAAAATAAATAACCAAGGAGCCATGGGCATTGCTAATGTCTGGTGTTTTACCTCAAGAATGACTCAGATAAAGCAAATGTCCATTATCCAAGAAAATTCCCAGTCTTTCAATTAGAAAATAGTAATTGAATACTCCCATTCACTAGATTTAGGGTATACAGACTAAATGATATGAACCAGTAAGATGCATTATAAGACTTTCCAAGGATATCCATTCAACCTTGAAGTGATACGTGGAAGGAAAGAACAAACAGAGCAAAGGGAAAGGAAAAAGAGAGGGAAGCAGGGGAAACAATAAAGCATGATAGATGTTTCCCAACTGCCAGCTTGCAGCTGGCATCAGGATACCTAAATCATTTGGTACCTTAGCCCCTCCTAAAGTTTATTCTCAAGGGCCAAATATGGAAGAGCACCCTTGAAGTAATTCTTCCAGATCAATGAGGTGCTTTCCTTTGTACATTGTTGTCGCTTGAGTTTTCCTGCCTTGCCCACAGTCAGGACAAATCTCTGTCACCCGCCAGTCCCACAATCCACGTATAAAATAATCACTCAGACGCTTATATAACTTATAAACTGTATGGCCATGGCAGGCTTCTTGCTAACTGTGCTTATAGCTTAAATTAACCATTTCCATAAATCTATACTTTGCCACGTGGCTGGTGGCTTACCGGCAACTTCACATGCTACTGGTCATGGCGGCGGCTGGAGCGTCTCCTTCTGCCTTTCTGTCCTTTTATTTCTCCTCTCTGTTAGTCCCGCCTATCTTTCCTGCCTAGCCACGGCCGATCAGGTTTTATTTATTAACCAATCAGAGCAACTTGACATACAGACCATCCCCCAGCACAGCCAAGTGCAGACCATCTCAAACACCTGCATTCAGGCCCATGGTCCTAATCATCCTCTATATGGACCTGCTGGGTAACGCCACAAAGAACCCAAGAAGGGCTCCCACAGGACAAACAGAACATCCCACAGCACATTGTCTCTTTCTCCAATAAAAGACAGTTGGCACTGTAGAAATGATCCTCACTTCTGAGAACTGTAACCTGGGTAATCTCCCTGCTGTGCCTTCTATGATGATACCTGTACATAGCACAGAATCCACCATTTCAAGACTTCAGGAAGAGTACACAGGAACAGGGCCTGGAGAGAGCCAGCATCCTCTCATGTCACTATCAAGAAGTTCATATTTTCAACACATACAGTACATATAATGCTGGACTATTACACACCCAGTAATCTCAGAAGTCTACATTCTTCATACAACCTATGAGAAGACATGTGCCCTAGTCACGAGGTCACCAGTAAATGATCATTTCCTTTCCTCTGGTTTGGGAACAGGCATTCTCTTGGAGGTAGCTTCTCATGTCTTACTGATACCTTGTTCTACAACCCAATCCTTTCCCTTTCTCCCATACCCATTCATGCCATGGATCCTGGCCAGCAGTCTCTATTCTTCTGTTGGATATCGATGTACCTTTTTGATAGATTTTGTTGACTTTAGTCAAGGACAAATGCTACCAATGGAAAGAAAATTGAGAAGAATGGCACCATTTGGTAAATAGTATGCCAGTTTAATTGGCCCTAAAGTACACAGGTATTCAAGTAAGCAAGCTCCCTGCAAAGGGTTAGGGGGCTAGATTGAGAGCTTGATGGATCTCAGAGGATTAATAACCCTCAGGTAAGTGTTTAAAAGTAAGAAAGACCACCCAAGAAGTGTGAACACAGCAAACAAAGTAGTAAACATGGGAAAGAAAAAAAATCATGCACAAGCCAAGGTAGGATGGCTCCAGAAGCTTTGGTGATAACTAAGAAGCCTTGACTGTATGAAGCAGAAGGATCTCTGACTGAGTGAAGTCCTGAGTGGATGTGTATTGTTGACACGGGCATGGCTGTGTCAAGGATCCCAGAGCATTAGACCCATGCAGGAATGGTAAAGCTTTTCACCTAGGTTAGAGGTCACAAGGAAAATGCAAAGCCTTTCCTTGGGGGACTAAGTAGGAATGTTGACAGTATTTCTCCCCCTGAATATTTATGGCCTAAAAGTCACTCCAGGGACTGTTCCTACCAAGATCAGCTTAACCAGTTTCCTTGATATATCATAAACCCTTTCTCCTTTATCTGTGTATAACAGTCAAGGCTACTTGTCGGACTGTATACAATAAACCTGCCTTTCTATTCAACTCCATATAATAAACATACTGAGCCTCCTAATGCCTTGATTTCTCCAGCAGAGATCCGAGGCCACCTGATTCCACATTTCCATGTGTTCATCTGTCTGTCTTTTCTTCATCCCCTTACTATCCCAGCCATCTCTGGAGGACAGGCATGGATGTGACCTGTGACTTTTGTAAATAGCATCCAGTTTTATTCTCTGTGACCCTTCTTCAAGGCCACATTCTCTCTTTACCCTTTCCTGGGGCCCACGGGCACATGGATACTCTCATAATCAACTTCTTTTCTTTATCTAGTGATGCTTCAACACATTTTAATTTGTGAGCATTTTTCTTATCTCTCATTTCTCACCACTCCCTGATAAACTTGGTCAGATGATATCACATTTGGGTCTTTGTGAAAACATTAATAACTTGATGCCAATAATTCATGTGTATCACTTAGCATACAACTTGGGTGGCCATATAACGTATTTACAAGCTAGGACACTGTAGGGGAAAAATGAATAACAACTCCAGGACAGTGGACATTAACCAGTATTACCCCAGATTAACAGGGTAGTTAGTGTCATAGTTTCTTTTTGCATTATGTGATAAAATACATTAACAAAAGCAACTTGCAGGGAAAAAGTTTATTTTATCTCACAGTTCCAGGTTACAATAAATCATGATGAGGAAGTCAAAGCAGCAAGATCCTAAAGCATCTAGACACAACCATGGTCAAAAGCACAGAGAAAATTAACCTATGCATGTTTGTGCTCCTCTCATTTTCTCCACCATTACATGATTCAGAATCCCCTTCCTAAGGAATTATGCCACCAACAGTAGGTGATTCTTTCCATAATCAATATAAATCACTCACAGACCTGCCCACAAGTCAGCCTGATCTGGTCAATCCCTCATTGGGACTCGTTTCCTGGGTCATTTTGGATTGTGTGAAGTTGAGAATAAAAACTAACCATCACACACAACTATGCCACTAATTAAATCAATTTCTGCCCATGGGGCTAAAAGCTGATGATCAATTATGAGATGCCTAAAGGATCTTACATTGAAGATTGTCAGATGCTGTCTAATGCTAGCCTCTATGCTGCCTCAGTACTTCTACTTAAGGTAATTTCTCTCTGCTGGATATATAAACTTTTATTCTAAGGAATAAAGATGTGTTCCTTTGATATGTTTATTTTGTAAACAAAGCAGTAATTGATCTTTTCCTTGACTACTAAATACCACATAAAATGTAAGTAATGTACAAGAAAGCATGGCCCCTTGTCCTTGGAGAGCTCATAGTCTAGAAAATATCCATTTATTAGCTTGTTCCATCATTCATTCACTCATAGAATTATTCTACAAATATTTACTAAGAGCCAATTATACTTCAGGGCAGAAGTAAGGAAGGAATTTCCCCAGTCTCTTCCCTGACAGAGCCCGCAGATTGCAAGTTAAATAGCAAAGCAATAAAGGGTCATTAATAGAGGCATTAATGAGCTACAATGTTGAGCCAAAAGATGGAGCAGAAATTGTGTTTGGATGGGTTAATGGGATTTTACAATAGGAAAGAAATGATCACCAGGCAAAAGAAGAAAGAAAAGATGGTTCTGGCTGAGAAAAAGCTCAAAATAATGCTGGAAAGCAAAAAAACATCAAGGTCAGAGGTAAATGTGGAGAATGTGATGACTAGACCCCACTGGAGTTTAGTGCAAGGCTAAAGACTTTCACACACCCATTTGATCAGCAGGGGACATTGAAGACTAGCACAAGGGTCAAGATACGATCATGTGTATTTTCCATAGATGATTGTTTTGAGGGACTTACTGAATTGCATTAAATTATTTGCAGAAAGTCCATGTAGCCCATGACATATACCATCTGCCACTCCATGCCTGTTCTGCCTATGGAGACTCTCTCTCTTCCTGGAGGTACATCATCACTTTCCAAGATGCCTGCCCATAAGTAGTGGAACAATTTTCATAATACAGTGACCTATCATCATTAGGGCCCCAATGATAGGATCTAAGGAGCTGAAGTTTTTAAAAGTCTAACGGGGTACAGAGAGGCCTCTTCATGAGAACAAAACCTCACTGTGCTGCTGCCATGTGGAAGAACAGTAGTCAACAGGTAGATTAACATTCTTCTGACCTGAGACTCTATACAGAGTCTCTGGAAAATAGCACCATTATGAGACCAAGTATTTCTGTGCTTATTTCCCAGTCACCTTGAATAATGATTTCTGTTTCATCAAGAATCTGAATGGATGCTCTGTTAGCTGCCATTGGTCATGGCCCCTTATCTCAACACCCTCCTAGGAGCCTCAGTCTGGCCTTATTTCCTCTCTCTGATGAGACAGCCCACACTGCATAATCTGCTTATTCAACACAAACCAAGTTTTGATCTTAGACCTAAAGCTTTGAGTTCTTGAATATAAATGGATTTTGTTTAATTCTCAAGGACCATGCATGGAATATGAATTAGATAGTTTCCCTGATGCTCCAAAATGACCCCTGTGTTTTCACTCCAATACAGGATAATTCTGAACAAATCTCTCAGAGCCTGGGAATTAAATTGTTTAATATTTTCAAAAAGAATTAAAACTAGTTTGGCTATTTGTCCCGTGCTTTTTCCAATCATGGTCTGAATATCTCTTGCTCATATAATCCCTCCGCTATCTCTCCGATTGGACTCCTGGAGCTCCACCTGGGGTTTGGCTGTGGATCTCTCCATCTGCTTCCACCAGTCACTGGATGAGAGTTCTATCATGACAGTTAGGGTGTTCAGCCATCCGATCACCAGAGTAGGTCAGCTCAGGCACTCTCCTGACCATTGCCACTAGTCTATAGTAGAGGTATCTTTGTGGATTTCTGGGGATCTCTCTAACACTCTGCTTCTTCCTTTTCCCATGGGGTCTTCGTTTATCATGGTATCTCTTTCCTTGTTCTTCCACTTTGTTCCTGATCCAGTTGGGACCTCCTGCTCTCCTAAGCTCTCTTTCCCCTGACCTTTGCCCTCCATTACCCCTACCACGTCCAGTTTCCTCATGTAGATCTCCTCCATTTCTCTGTCACTGGGTGATCCCTGTGTCTTTCTTAGGGTCCTCTTTAATAGGTAGCCTCCCTGGAGTTGTGAGTTGCAATCTGGTTATCCTTTGCTTGACATCTAATATCCAGTTATGAGTGAGTACATACCATGTTTGTCTTTCTGAGTCTGGGTTACCTCCCTCAGGAAGATATTTTCTAGTTCCATCCATTTGCCTGCAAACCTCATGACATCACTGTTTTTCTCTGCTGGGTAGTATTCCATTATATATATATATATATATATATATATATATATATATATATATATATATATATATATAATATTTTATTTATCCATTCTTCAGTTGAAGGGCATCTAGGTTGTTTCCACATTCTGGCTATTACAAATAATGCTACTATGAACATAGTTGAGCATGTGTCCTTATGGTATGAGTGAGCATTCCCTGGGTATATGTCCAAGAGTGGTATAGCTGGGTCTTGAAGGAGGTTGATTCCCAATTTTCTAAGAAAGTGCCATATTGATTTCCAAAGTGGCTGTACAAGTTTACATTCCCACTAGCAGTGTAGGAGTGTTTCCCTTGCTCCACATGCTCTCCAACATAAGCTGTCTTCAGTGTTTTTTATTTTAGCCATTCTGATGGGTGTAAGATGGTATCTCAGAGTCATTTTTCATTTCTCTGATGATTAAGGATGTTGAGCAATTCCTTAAATGTCTTTCAGCCATTTGAGCTTCTTCTTTTGAGAATTCTCTGTTTAGCCCTATAGCCCATTTTTAATTGGACTGTTGGGTATTTTGATGTCTAATTTCTTGAGTTCTTTATATATTCTGAATGTCAGCCTCTGTCAGATGCAGGGTTGGTGAAGATCTTTTCCCATTCTGTAGGCTGTCATTGTCTTATTGACCATGTCCTTTGCCCTACCAAACTAGCAGAAACACATGAACTGTGAACCAATAGCTAAGGAGCCCCCATGGAACTGGACTAGGCCCTCTGGATAAGTGAGACAGTTGATGAACTTGAACTGTTTATAGACCCCCAGGGAGTGGAACCAGGACCTGTCTTTGGTGCATGAGCTGGCTTTTTGGAACCTAGGGCCTATGCTGAGACACTTTGCTCAGCCTTGGTACAGAGAGGAGAGGACTGGACCTGCCTCAACTGAATCTACCAGGCTGGCCTGAATCCCCAGGGGAGACCTTGCCTTGGAGGAGGTGGGAATGGGGGGTAAATTGGGGGGAATGCTGGGAGGTGGGAAGAGGGAGGACAGGGGAATCTGTGGCTGATATGTAAAATTTAATTATAAAATAAAAAAGAATTAAAACTAATCTAGACTTTCAATTTATCTGCTAGATATTATCTAACCATCTCTCTTTAGTTCTCTGTCTTTCTCTGTGTGTTTCTGTCTCTGTATCTATCTTCTATCTATCTATCTATCTATCTATCTATCTATCTATCTATCTATCTATCTATCTATCTATCTCTTTCTCTACAATAGTAGAGAAAAGGGATCTGGGTCTACTAGTACACACTTGCAGAATTTCAAATTCTTTTACTTTCCTGTAGTTCAATTAATATTTTAAAAGACCATTCTGCTTCTTGGGAAAACAAAGAATTTAGGTAATTTAGGGTAAATAAGTCTATTCCAAGTTCTCTTATTCTGGTCATGAATAACTACCCCTCTAGTTTAAGTTCAGTGTGTTATGAAAATGGAGAACCTCTTGTTCAATAATCATTAAGATTTTCTAAATGGCAATAACTGAGCCAAGCACAAGGACTTTCTAAGTACAAACATTCTGTAAATGAATAGAATATAGCCCATGGAGCAAGGCTCTCATGTTTTCATGAGATTTGAAGGAAGGAAGGATGCCTGCCTTATTCTGGCATCTTTGAAGAAGGCTTTTGCTCATCCAGGACTCACCATTGTGGTCCAAGCTAACATCTAAGAGATAATTCTCCTGATTACCACTCCAAGGCCCCTCCAGGTGCACCAAGACTAAGCTGGTTTTACCTACAAATATGTATGAGAATCATGTATGTTCAGTGCCCACAGAGAGCAGAAAAGGGTGTTGGAGTCTCTGGAACTGGAGAAGGTTGTTAGCCCACCATGAAGGTCCTAGGAAGCAAACCCAGATCCTAACAAGAGCAATATATGCTTTTGACTGGACTCTGCGGGTATCTTCCATGTAGCTTTCTCAGTTTTTTCTTAAGCACTCTCCGCATTGCCCCCCACCCAGCCCCGACAACCAGCTGAGTTAGGATGCACAAAATCATTAGTCTTAGCTCTCTAAACCTCTGTATAGGTTCTGCCAATACAGATCATCAATGTTTGGCCCATGCTCAGTTCAAAGGGGTAAAGAGTAAGACCCCATCACAGAGGTCTTCCCACTATCAACTGGAAACCCTATGGTTCTTTATATTTCCCCTCTATATTGTTTCAAACATTATTTTGCTTTTAGGGTTAGTCTTGACTTCACTATGCAACCAAGGATTATCTTGAACTTCTGATCCTCCTCTATCTACCTCCCAAATGTTATGATTATAGGCTTGTGCCACTTTACAAAGTTTATAAAGTACTGGACATCAAGTCCAGGACTTTGTAAACTCTAGGCAAGCATTCTATCAGATAAGATACATTTCCAGCCCTCACATTATTTTTAAAGAGTTATGGTAAGTCATGATAAGAGATATTCTATGCTATGTTGGTAAATGGGACTGTGTACTGGACAGTTCATACTTACCTGATTTAGTTCTCTAAAGGTTTTTATAGTCTCTATTTCCTGAGGTAATAAATTCATTTATACACCACTTTTTAAATAAATTAATCCATTGGGGGCTAGAGAGATTGTTCAGTGGTTAGGATCACTAACTGATCTTCCATAGTTCCCAGGTTCAATACCCAGCACTCACATAGTAACTCATAAATATCCTTAACTCCAATCCCAGGGAATCCAATGCTCCCTTTGGATATCCTTGGGCACAAGGCATAGACATACATGCAAACAAAACACCTAAACACATTACATAAATAAATACCTAAAGGAAGGCAGACAGACAGACAGACAGACAGAGAGGATGGAGGGAGGAAGGGATGGAAGGTAGGTGGGAAGAAAGAAAGGAAGAAAAAATCATATTCATTAAATGCTACTAGATGCTAAATCAACACTGTGCATCCTACTAAGGTAAGATTCCCTTCATAATACTTACATTCTAAGAAACACAAAGCTCATCAAATAATGGCCAAGAGACCCTGTCTACTTTTATAAGCACATTTTTAGTGGTACATAGCCACACTTATCATTTCCATGTTGTTATGGCTGTCATAACTACAGAACTGAGAGCTGTACCAGAGATCTCACTGTCCACAAAGCCTACAATATTTTGTAGAGAGATCCAAAAGAAGTGGGGGGCAAGGGGAGACTCAGAATTGAGAATCCTCAAAAACACAAAAATAAGTCTACCATACAACCCGGTATACTACTCTGGCATATGCCCAAGGATTGAACATCCTACTTCGCAGATACCCACTCAGCCATGTTCACAGATGTTCTATTCACAATAGCTAGGAAAAGGAAACAAACTAAATATCTTTCAACAGATTTGAATGGATAATGAAAATGTGGTGCCTATACACATGAAATATTTTTCAGCTGTAAAGGAAAATGAAGTTTGTAGGCAAATTGATGGAGCTACACAAGATTATGCAGAGTTAAGTAACAAATACTTGGAAAAACAGATGTCATAGGGTCTCTCTCATCTGCAGTCCTCACTCCAATCATTCAGTTTTAAGTGTCACCCCTTATTAAAGAAGCTTATCTTTATAGTAAGTGGAAGTAATTGTAGAAAAATAATAAATGTGCATCAATGTATCATAGGGAACACTGCCCCAATGAAAACATCTACATCACAATTCTTGCATCTACAGCTAAAGGGGCACCATCAAAGAGGGGATAGAAAGACTATAAGAGCAAGAATACCAGGAAGTCAGCTGTGAGACTTCTTTCCTAGAAAAGGCTGCATCAAGAGTTAAACAACAACAATACCAATAGACATGCTAACATGGAAGCAGGAAAAAAAAAATCTCACATGGTCCCATCAATAGACAAAAAAATCTACAGGCATCCAATGACTGCTGATAGAGGAAGTGTTAACCACTCCTGTTGGGTGATTCTCCTAATTGGTTATCCAATTCAAAGTGAAACTACACACACACACACACACACACACACACACACACACACACACACACGTATACAAGCAACAAAAACAAACTCAACAGGTTGTATTTATATATTTGTGGGTGCCTGTGTAACAATAATAATCAAAGAAAAAAGGCTATCAGTTTGAGACTGGGAGGGAATGGAAGGGTTTGTAGGGAGGGAGCCTGAGAGGAACTGGAGGGAAAGAAGGGAAAGGAAAAAGTGATGTCATTACACTTCAACTAAAACTGCATTTATAAGTATAGAAATTGATTTCACCACCACCTCCAAAATGAGTCCTCTAATCATTAAGAACAAGTTTGGAGAAATGAGAATTCCGGGGTTGCTGTCATGGGGAGAGCCACTGCAGCTAGGCCGGGCAGAGATGTGCGCTTCGTTGGAGGTGACATGAGGACCACCACTGGGAAGTCAGAGTAAAAAAGCCCCAGGGATCTCTGGGGAAACGGAAAATACAACTGTCTCTAGGAACAGAACTAGCTTATTCCCCTTAGAAATTCTGCTTAGCCATGTCTAGTGGAAATGGAGGCATCCAAGGAGCAAGAAGACACATACATCAAAATTCAAAAATATGCTTCTTCTTTTTCTAGCCTTGATAATGGTAAGCTCCAGAGGATAGAAAAAATCCTCAAGAAATTCTTTATGATTTTTGAGTGCTGATGTCCTTTCTATAGTTTCTATTTATGGACATTTTTTTTTGTTCTTCCTACATGTGGGTAAACTACGAAAGAGGGAAATAAGATAAAGAGGCACTGGATAAAAACCTCCAGCATCATGGCCATCATCAGCTGACACATAAAAGGAGGGCATAGCACCCCAGATCCCCTACTTGCCATCAATGTGGCTTAAAACAGCACTTTGCTGCCGACTGCAATGGGAAGAAGGTGGGTTTGAGTGTCACACAGATGCTTCCTTGACTGACAAGTGGCCTGCCTTCTCTGCACTGCGATTTCCTAATCTAGAAAATGAGGTTAATAATACCAGTCCTTTAGTATCATTACCAAAATAAGTGGCATAATGCATGTGGCAGTGTCTGACGGGCTTCCTGGATGCTAACTGAATGCGATTCCCCTCCTCTCAGCCTCTTCCATTCCTCATTCACCACTGGCGCAGTGAAGCTTGTGTTGACTCATGACCTGCCTGATCCTCCTGATCCTTTATCAGCCTGTCTAACGTCTTAGGAAGCCAAGTTGCCTTTCCTGGCTGGAAGGGGAGTGCTGACATGAATGATTGGCTGGGAAGGCTCACACCTCAGGCTGATGGCCTGTGGTAGGCAGTGGATCAGCTTCTGAGTACAAACATTTCGTTTTTGCCTCAAGAGCTTTTCTGAGCCTGCCCAGCCTATTTTGAAACCATGTTTTCATCATTGGCCAATTTAATTATATTGAGGAAAATAATCTCTTGACTGAAACTGATGAGATTTTGGATTACTTGAGCCTTGGCAGGTCCCAGACCAGGAACAGCAGCATTACTTAGAAGCTCCTTAGAAAGTGAGGAAATAGCTCACTTACTCAGAAATATGAGGACCAAGGTTTGAGCCCCAGAACCTATATTTAAAAGCTGGGCATGGTGTCCAATAATCTCACTGGTGGAGACAGGAAGCACTTGGAGCTTCTTGGTCAGCCATTCTTGCCTACTTGGTGAGATCAAAGTTATGGAGAGCTCTAGTCTTACACACACAAACACACCACACACACACACACACACACACACACATACACACACACACACACACATACACACACACACACACACACACACACACACACACACACATACACACACACACACACACACACACACACGTAGGTGACTCTTGAGAAACAACATCTGCACATTCATACACAGGCACTTGTACTCATATATGTACACCCACATACAGAGAGAGAGAGAGAGAGAGAGAGAGAGAGAGAGAGAGAGAGAGAGAGAGAGAGAGAAATTCAAAATTGCTAGTCACATTACAGACTAATAGAATGATAGCATTAGTTTCAACAATATCATCCTGTGATCTTCTGTACACCACAGCTTGAGGCCATGGAGACAAACCAGAGGTTCTTAATTCAGTATTGTGTTTTGGAACTGGCTGGAAATCCTACATCGAATGCCTAGCAGAGTTGCTTAGAAGGGTAGCCACCAAATGCCTGGTCTTATATCCCACGTCCTGCTGTCTCTTTCTGAGCAAGTAGGAAACCTGTGTTCTCTCAATGATCTATAAATTACTCATAGAAGATAATATTGGAATTTACAGTTTCAATCTATTGGATCTAATGCAATCACAATCAACATTTCATAAAAAGATGTTCTGCAATATTTTTTCCTCAAGTATATAACCAGAGTAGAGGAGTCTGTGAAATTTCTCTGAATATGTTTTAGTGCCTAAGTCTTCTTTGATTACTGTATTAAACTAATGCTCTCCTTCCTTCTAATAACCACCTGTTTTTGCTTGTGTGATAGATCTGATGTATCTTTTACTCTTCAAACAAATTAAGTTTCTATGATTTCCCCAAAGACTGATGTGTCCCACTTCCAAAGATCCTCCTTGGATCGTGTAAACCTTTTTGAATAGGAGTCATTGAGGCCCTGAGACGGTGCACAAGATGAGCCATGTGCTTATCTCTCCATGGCAAGCTTATCTGCATTTGGATTGGGGCTATGTAACTGGTCCATGACTATAGTCTATAAAAAAATGTTTTATGTGTCACTTCTTGGATAATGCTCAAGGGGCACAAGGTGTCTCATGTTCCCTCTTTCTTTGGGCAGAAAATGTGAGAGTCATATATTATAGTAATGTTACAAAAAAAGGAGAAACTCATCTTTGGTCTCAAGCTCTACTACAGAGCTATAATTAAAACAGCATGGTATTGGCATAAAAACAGAAAGGTGTATCAATGCTATAGAATAGAATATCTAGACATAAATCCACACACCTATGGACACATGATTTTTGACAAAGAAGCCAAAACTGAACCATGGAAAAAAGAAAGCATCTTCAACAAATGGTGCTGGCATAACTGGATGCCGGCATATGGAAGAATGCACATAGAACCATATCTATCACACATGGACTTTTATTTGAAATAATTTCCTCCACAAAAAGTAATAACATACATTGGCTACAAAATTAGTTACATTTCCATTTAACAAAGACCAATCTAGAAATGAAATTAAGAAAATAACTTCAATTTTCTATAAAACAGAAATGACAAGAATAATTAATGAAACAAAGTCTGTACACTCTGATAACTTAAAACTGATGATCTACATAAATGAGACTAACTTACCATATTCATGTATTAGAAGGACTAATATTAGCCGGGCGTGGTGGCGCACGCCTTTAATCCCAGCACTCGGGAGGCAGAGCCAGGCGGATTGCTGTGAGTTCGAGGCCAGCCTGGGCTACCAAGTGAGCTCCAGGAAAGGCGCAAAGCTACACAGAGAAACCCTGTCTCGAAAAAACCAAAAAAAAAAAAAAAAAAAAAAAAAAAAAAAAAAAAGGACTAATATTGTTGGCATATAAATGCATCAAAATAAATCAGCAAATCAATGTAATCTATCAAATTCTTCACTTTTGTTTTTGTTTTTGTTTATCAAGACATGGTTTCTCTCTATCCCTCGTTGTCCTGTAGACCAGTGTCCTGGTCACCCTGTAGACCACTCTGGCCTCAAACTCAGAGATCCATCTGCCTCTGCCTCCCAAGTGCTGGGGATTAAAGGCTGGTGCCAACCACCTCCAGCCTCTCCTATTTTGTTTTGAAAAATCAACATGCTGGTTCTAAAAATAAATATGGACTCCAGAATAACAAAAATAAATTTATAAAGAAAAAAACAAAGTTGGAAGATACATACCACATTTTTAAAACATAGCACACAGTTACAGTCTTGATTTTTAGTTATTAGGGAAATGTAAATCAGAATCACAATGAGTCCTGCTTTATCTCCATATGCCAGAATGGCTATAATTAGAAGAACAAACAACAATAAGTTGGAGTGAGGATGCTAAGACCTTGGGACCCCCTCACACACACAAACACACTGCTAGAGAGAGTGAATACTGCAGACCTTGTAAAGATCAGTGTATCAGTTGCTCCTCACCTGATTTCAAGTTACCATTTCCTTTCAATTCTACTTCTAGGTACCTATTCGAGAGGATTACAAACATGTTCCTGCACAGGATCTTGGACATAGGTCTTCATAGAAGCATCACTGTTATGAAAGTAGAAACAACCCAATGTCTACCATCTGCTGCATGGCTAAGCAAAATAAAGTACATTCACATTCATAGAAAGAAATATTATTCAGCCATACTACAGAAGGAGCAGACCTTGAAAATATGCTAAGTAAAAGAAACCAAACACAACTGGTCACATATTTTACATCTTGATTTGTGTGAGATTTCTCATGTAGGCAAACCCCCGGGGAAATGTTAGGAGTTGGGGAGGAGAGAATTCAGTGACTAGTAAAGTAAACAGTTTCTCAAGGAGGTTATCAAAGCATTCGGCAATTAGAGTGGTGTGGTTTCACAATCTCAGGACTATGTCAAAAACTATGCTGAGAAAAGCAGATGTTTATGCTATGCAAATTATATTTCCATGAAATAAAAAGAACCAACCAGAAATTCCTAGGTGGAAAGGCATAATAGCAAAAAATGAAAACAAAACAAATGAAGAAAAAAAAAACAAACAAAGTAGAGGGAGCCAGGGGGACATGGAGAGATAGTTAGATTAGACCACCAGCCCTGGCACCCTTCCAGAGCACCAAACAAGCCTCGTTCTTCATACTCTTTCCTCTTTAAAGTGCATTTTATTTTTCACTCTGATCTGTTCTGGAAAAACATGGCTCCTTAAAGCTCAAATCTGACTCCAACATGAAACATTCCCTGCCCGCTAGAGAATGGCACCTTCATCTTCATTTCCTGGATCTTGTAGCTTAAGTACAAATTACATATTAATATACACAATTTGTGTAAAGCAAACTACTATGAAGCATAAAGTTCCGTACATTCCTTTTTTAATTTTGTGAATGTCCATGTAACTATACTAAGATCAAGATTTAACTATATGTTCAGAAGTCTGTCTCAAGCCTACCCCTGTTAAATAATCAATCAAAACCTTTCTTATGAATTGATCAGTTTTACCTGTAGTTGAACTTCATCCAAATGGAATCATGATGTAGATTAAGATTTATCATGTTATATGATATATATTCTCTCATGTCTATTTTCTCCATTCAACATTATATTTGTGAGATTCATTTATGTACTTGGGTATTGGGAATACATTCCATTTCATTGTGATATAGTATTCTACTGTATGGATACACCATAGTTGATTTCTTCATTCAAATGTTAATACACATCTAGATTTCTTCAAATTTGGAGGCTATTATTAATAAAATTTCTGATTACTTCTATATATGCATTTTAGAAGATAAAAGATATAAACAGTCAGTTTGGATGAATATAAAGTCTGGGCTATAATTGTTAGGTTGCAATACTTGAATATGTTTTGTTTTGATAGCTGATGGAATACTTTTTCCAGATAACTTGTCCTGTTCTGCAATCTCAGGAAGAAAAAAAAAGCCTAAGAGCACAGAACTATTTCAGCTGCCTGTCTATAAGCCTATTACTCTACTATAGTACCCAGTTGGCACCCTGAGGATATGAGCTAAGCTCATCCACCTCACTGTCTGCAGTATGCTGACATGGAGGCGGTAGGAAATGATGCCAATGATGTCCTGTTCCAAGGCCAGCAAACATTTTCTATAAAAAAAAAAAGGCAGCTAGCAAATATTTTAGGTTTGCAGGATTGTGTTCCCCAGTCCCTGTCATAATCACTGAACTTGATGTTGTAGCTTTATAGCCACCACAAAGAATGCAAAAACAAAAGAGCATCACCATATGTCAATAAAACTTTATTTACAAAACTACATAGTAACTCACATTTGGCCTATTGTCTATAGTTTACCAATCCCTGTAATCCTCAGTCTGTTCTCATCCTTCTCTGCTCTAGTTTATCAGTAATGCATCTTGGCTCACTTTGTTAGAGACACACTGGCTTCTAGAATAATCCAATCCCAGGGAGTTTCCTCCCCCATCCTCACTTTCCATTTCTCTGCCTGGGATGCATTTTTTTTTCTCTTGGTGTAACCCTCAAAGCTTCATCTATGTAATCTAAGGTGACATTTGCAGTGATGCATCCCCATTTCCTTTTCAGTTTTATTTTTCTCTGTAGCATTTATTATCATACAGCATACTATGTGTTTTGCTATTCTGTATCTTGTATATCCCCATCATAAACATACTAACACATGCACACGTGCACAAGTAGAGGAACCCTATTTAATTTTTTTTTGTAATGATGGATCTCCAGCATATGCAATAGTACCCAGCACATGTATACTTGATACACATTTATTGAATGCATGATAGCACAGATATTGTCTGACTGCAAAATCTACAGAAGCAAGCTTATAGCTACATGGCTTATCATGTTGAGTACGGATGTCATGGGTCCCACTGCTTTCTGCCTCAACTACTGCAAGTCAAAAGGCCTGACATTCTAGGAACAATCTCAGAAACTGAGAAATGGTCCTTGTTATGCAAGATGGTCTGGATGCAGGGGAGTGAGGAGGCAACTCACCCTTCACAATTAAATACAAAATTATCCAAGTTATTATGCAACAACACCATACTTAAATCCAAATGAAATGGCCATGTGACTTGTCAGTCAAGACCTAAATAATTATGTCTTTATACTATAATTATACAGACCACCAAATTACAGAAATTAAGGGTAAAAAAAACAATACTGATGATAATGAAAACTTGTTTTCAGTTTGAGGTCTTCTTTCCACATGGGTCAAACAATTTGAGAATGTTTCACAACAGTTGCTCTCCCAGAAGGAACAGAGGCGGGGTGGGGGGGGAGTTAGTAGAAGGGGAAGTTGAATAACAGTTTCTTTCAGATTACATTTTCCATTGATTGAACAAAGACAGGACTAAAACTAGAATCAATTACTCCCCCCACCTCAGCACTCCTCCCAGGGAAAACTGCTTGTCTTAACCCTCAATGGCTTCTGGGAGATTAGGTTCTCGGCTTGGAAACCCACTCCACAGTGTCCACTCAATTACTCTTTTGTGGAAGAAGCAATACACTGAGAAAACGCTTAGTTTACTCCTGTGATCCTTTCATCAGTCCTGAGAGCGTCCAGCATCAAACACAGACCCTGGGGATAAGGGCCATGCCATGCCAGCCCCTTCTGTACTCATCACTATCCACACAGTCCACAATAGATCCTGTCTGCCCTCTCCACATGGAAGAGCTGGAGATGTGTTTCCAAACTAGGTGGTAAGAATAGCATGTATCGGCTAGCTTGAATGTGCAGCCTTCATCCCAAAGCCTTCTCCATCTAGCTGCTACTTAGCTCTGCTCACACAGCATTGTTGCCTTTGTGTGAAACAGGGAACTTAGAAAAATTCGGAACATTTGTTCAGTATCCCACGGCTGCATAGTAGCAGCCTGAAGAGCTCCACTGTGTCCCTTTCGCTTTCAAACAACAAAATTAACACATGTTCTCTGCTAGAAGCAGAAATGATTCCTAAGAAAACCAGTCCAGTCTCAGAAAAAGATAGCTGTCACTTCCAATTCCCCATAATACCAGGATAAATTCTTATTTATGTTAATTTAATCATTATACTAACCTTTATATGTGAGGTAGCAGATCTTAAATGTGAACTCGACTAGACTTCGAATCACCATAGAAACACATCTCTGGGCATTTCTGTATGGATGTTTCCAGAAGGCTTAACTGAGGATGGAAGGCCAACTTCCTAGGCCAGGATGGTGGACTGAATTAAAAGAAAGAAGTAAGTTGGAGGCCTGTGTCCCCAGTGCACACACGATATGACCAGCTACCCACCTTCTTGCCACCATACCTGCCCCCACCATGATGGAATGCAGCCGACTGAACTGAGTCAAAATGAACCTCTCCTCCCTTAGGTTGCTTCTCATCAGGTATTTGATCACAAAACAAACGTAACTGGTGCGATGTGCCCCACTCTAAACTGTTCCTGTGATATATACTTCTCATGCCATACAGTTAGTTCATCCATTCAAAACATGCAGGTCAGTGCTTTGTAGAAGGCCATGGAGCTATGGATAACATATTATATAAGCCAGAAGCAACAACGGAGCCCACTGCCACTGTCTCTACTCTCCAACCCCTTACACCTAGACAGTCACCCATCTTTTCTGCTATATGAGATTTACCTTGACTTGATATTCTGTGGTCTTTCCTTCAGCTCAGCCTAATGCTTCTAATCATCTACTCTGTAGTGTGCATCAGAACTTCATTAACTTTTATTGCCAAATAATTTCCCATTGTACAGACATACAACATTAAATCTATCTGTTTGTCAGTAACTGGGCAACTGGGTTGTTATTCCTTTGGTCCACTGTGAATAATGCTACTATAAGCATCGACGGTGTTCACTTATTGAAGAAATACCAAGGAAAATGGCTGCAGCGCTGTACATCCCCATCAGCAATTCCTCCGCAGCCTCAGCAACACTTGCTGCAAGCAAGGGTCTCATTGTGGCCTTTGATTTGCATTTTAAATGGATACTAATGAAGTGTTGTTTTTTTTTTTTTAATGTACTTACTGCTTATTTGTATGTTTTCATTGGAGGCATGTCTATTCACATCAATTGCCCATTTTTCACTAACATATGCACTTGCAAAAATACATATATTTGATGTAGGTCCCCAATCATGTCTTAATTCATTTTCCATTGCTATGATGAGATATTTTGAGAAAAGTAATGTAAGGGAGAAATTATTCATTTAGCTTAGCGTTCCTGGGGAGGTACAGTCCACCCTGGGTGGGGCTGGTGGCCTGGAGACAGGAGCAGGAAGCTTCCTGGACACATTGCATTTGAAACAAGAGAACAGAGAATGAAGAGAAAGTGGAAACAGCTAAAAGGCCTCAAGGCCCATCTCCAGCATTCCACCTCCTCTAGCCACCTCCATAGCCAAAACAGCATCGCCAGCAGGCAGTCAAGTCCTCCAATACGTTATCTTATAAAGGATATTTCAGATTCAAACCACACTGTCACAAGGGTGATTTATAATACATTATCTTGTTCTAATAATGAACTGTCCTTTCACTTGTAATAAAGCCTCTTTGACAAGTTTATCTGTCTTTCCTTTTGTTACTTGTACTTTTGCTGCTCTATCCAAACCACTGAATTACCCATCATTAATATTTTCTTCTAAGAAATGGTATAGTATAGTTTTAGCTGCTATGTTATTTTTTTACCTATGTGTAGTTAATTTTTAATGTATCATCTGAGGCCCAAATTCATTGATTTCATATGGATGTTGAGTTGTCTCGATGCCTTTCATTGAATTACAGCTTTTAACCCATTGAAAGACAGTGACCATAGTTTCATGAGTACATTTCTAAGCTATAATTCTATTCCATTGATTTCTATAACGAACTTTATCTTATCATGGGATTTGTATTATTATCACATGCTCTAAAATCAAGAAAGGTAAGGTCTCCAATGTTTTTTCTTTGTTTGTTCATTTTAAGATTGTGTTATTTTGGGTTCCATGCCATTCAAAATGGATTTTAAATTCCATGATACACTTTTCAATATCTAAAAAAAAAATCCGTAGTTGTTATTTGCAAGTATTACGTTGAAGTTTAGATAAATTTTGAGAATAGAATACCTAACAGTCTTAAATAATTTTATCCATGAACATTAGATGTCCTTCCATTTGTTTACATCTTTAATTTATATTAATAATGTTTTATATAATCATTACCTAAGTTTTTTCTCTTAAATTTATCCCTATATATTTTATCCCTTTATAATGCCATTGAAAAATGAAATTTTTTAATTGCACTTTGAGATTGTTAACTTCTAGAATATAAAAATACATTTATACCCTTCTACAGTGATCCTTGAGCTGTAACCTTACTGAATTTGTTTTTTATACTACATGTTTTCGTGTTGACTTTTGTTTAAAACCTACCATAAACGACGTCATCTCATTTGAGATTGGATCTGTGGTTAAACTATGCCTCAGTTTCACAAAGCTCTTCCATTTCATACACAGAATCTGATACCCAAGGAGAGAGAAGGTCTAGTTCAAAGACACACATGAGTGAAGCAGGACCTAAGGAACTTATCTAGAGAAGACAGTCTAAGAACCAAGTCTAGGGAGGAACACTAAGTGCAAGCCAAAGAGACCAAGAAGTTGCCATTATGGAAATAGGAAAGAAACTACAATACATTAATTTACATTAAGAACCAGCACAACAGGTAAGGCCAGAGTGAAAGGAATGGAGCTATGCTGCTACCCAAAGTCCTAGCTCATTTATTCCTTCCCAACACCCATTTCCTTGCCAACAAATAAGGTCTGTGCCATTTACTCTAAAAAGAAAATCAAGAGAAATGCATGAGATAATGCATGCATAATCAGCATCAATTTCAGATCATTATTATTTTAATGTCTTTAGAATATTAACCAACAATTTGCCACCTGCAGAATAACTATGGGATGCTTATGACTCCAGAGGAGCACAGATTACAGGAGAGAGCAGTGTTGACAGGGAAGCCTGGGCCCCTTGCCTTTGAGGTGCCTGAGGATGAAGGAGGCGAGAGCAAAGGAACAGAAACAGGACTTTCCCTTAGGAAGCGAGGTAAAGGCAGCTTCTTTTTTGATCAGGGAGCTAAGAGAAGGTGGCAGGGGAGCAAAATAGAGGGGAAGAAGGAGAGAAAAGGTTGTCTGGAGGGAATCAGATAAGAAAACAAGGGACAGTGAAGCATGGGTAAGGAAAAGAGACGCTGGTCTCTGAGAAGCAAGGCCAAGCAAAAAGGAAGAATGAAGAGATGGGAGAATGCTGATATGGATTTTAAAAAAGCTACCCAATGACAAAACATACACAATACCTATCAAAAAAGGAAGCTGAAGCAGGGAAAAGGTGGAGAAAGGGAAGGGCTGGACAAGTCTGAGGAGGCTGTCCTACGCACATGCTGACTAACTTAGCCAGTTGAGATCCTTGAAAGCCCTGCCTCTGCCCAGCCCAATCTGAACTGCCTTTCCATCTATGCACCCAAGCAAGCTTCTGTTGTTTTTGTCACGGAGACTCTCTAGGTATGACAACATATACTCACCCTGACATTTCTTTCTCCTGACTGCTCTGAAAAAAACAAAAAAAAATTTCCATCAGGACCAAATTTCAGCCTCACTACCACTCCATCATACTGTCATACTGATGTTAGTCGTAGCCATAGCAAAGCAATAAGAGACAATTATGTGGACATCTGAGAGCCCACCTGGCATTGGTGTTTATTTCTTAGGTACAGGGTATCTTTGCTTGCTGCGTAGGATGCTATGTATTCCATCTCCTCATTTCCTCCGCTGACAACATTGCCACCACCGGTAAGCCCGACTTTATTCTCTATCTGCACATTCGACTATGCACTTTATTCTCTATCTGCACGTTCGACTATGCTTTCTAAAATATTCATGGTGGGTATGTTAATATGCTTCACTATAGTAACCATTTTTTTTTCTATCTATATGTATCCCATAACATCTTGTTGTCTATTTAAAACGCACAAAACAAAATTTAAGAAACAAGTATCCCCAGGACAATGGAGATGCCTCAGTCAGTGAAGTAGTTGTCATGAAAGAGTAAGGGCCTGAGTTCCAGGACCCATGGAAAAATCCAGGAGTGGGAATGGGCATCTTGAACCTCAACCAGAGACAGGAAGATTGCTGAAACTTTCTGGCCAGCCATTCTAGTTTGACATGTAAGCTCCAGATTCAGTGAGAGACGCTCTCTCAAAATATGTAAACAAACAAACAAACAAATTTGAAGTAGCTGAGGAACCAGCCTCCATCTATACATGGGTGCACACAAAACCAAGTGCACCCACATGCACACACATATGTGCACACCACACAAAAAATAAAATATCTGGAAAGCATAGATTTCAAACTCAAATAGCATATGACTTAAGTGTAAGAAGAAAACCGTGTGAAGTCTGAGGTACATTCACCCAGCCTAGATGCTGGGAACAGCCTTTTCTTAGCTCCAAGTAATGGCTACCAGAAGAAAATGTTGGGAAACATGCACACACAAAAATTTGAGGATTTTTTCAAACTTTCTCAAAATTCATGTATTTTAATTTTTTTTTAACTGTGAATTTTCCTAATCTCTAAGTGTAAACATCTAACTTGAAGCATCTTGAATACTGTTTAGGGCAAACAAATATTGAGGAAATAAAATTTGGATTTCTACTATCAGTTCGTACTCTGTGCCCATTTCTCCTACTCAGATCATCTGTCAAGATGCAGCTTTTAGGAAAATTTTCTAAAATTTTGGTGCTTCCCTGATGGATGCCAACCCCAAGCCATCCTTCACTATGAAACAGAATGGTCCCCAGGCCAGATCAGGTCCATGGACAAAATCCAGCCTGCAGTCTGTTTTTATAAATAAAGTTTTATTAGAAGTCAGATATGCTCATTTATGTCTCTACTGTGACTGCTTTGTCATTACAGTAGTAGAGTTGAACAGCTGTCACAAAGACAGATGGTCCATGAACTCTAAAGTACTTCCCACCTACCCATTTACAGAAAATTTTGCTGACATCTGTTCCAAGGCATAAGCTTATAAGACACTGGCAAGATGCACAATGTTCTTCCATGAGGAAGCCTCCTGGTGTTGTGGGAGCTGTGGCCCTCGTTAATAAGGATGCCTGCTGCTTTCCTAACATTTTGTGGAGTACTTCAACATGAAAGAAAAGGGGTCTGGGAAACTGCTCCATAGAGCAAAAACAACAGGGGTTTGGAAATGGGAGACTTTATTGGCAATCCCATGACCTTGAGAAAGTCATTTAACCTCACCAAATTCCACACAGAAGTTTGTACAACCAGAAACAAGATCCAAGCTTCAGGGTTATTCTGAGGAGTAAAATGCATCTGTATATAAAAGTGCTCAAGTTCAACTCTCAGTATGTATTAGGTATGTGATTAATGTCAGTTACATTTAAAAGTCTTTTGCCATCCATCATCCACAGTGTCACAGCTACAGGATGTGTCATACCCTCCATAAGACTTTGTCAACCAAGATGTTAGAGAAGATATGTTTCTCATCTGGATCAGCACTCAGAGTGAATTATGCAAGGTAAAATAGTCATAGAAGCTGGATAAACTGAGCAGTGAGTTAATTAAGGCCACCACCAGGCCAGCTCAGCTGTCTAGAACTCCACTGTCAGCCTTAGGAGGCCTACTGTGGCCCCATTGTCTCTGTGGCTGAGTCACTGTCCTTGGATGCAAGGGACTGCAGTATGTCTAGAAACAAGCTATCCTGAGAATGATTCAAGTTTTGTGCTAATTTTTCTATCAGCAAGGAACTCTTTGAACAAGAGAAATCTCTGAAAATGAGGTAACTGGCCGACCCTGAGCCCGCTAAGATCCTCACTTCACTTTGTACTTCCTGGATTTCTTCCTAACACTTGGCAGCCCTGATGCTATTTCCTCTTTCTTTGTGTCTGATCTTACTCAAGAATTCAAGAAGAATCTCATCCTAATTAAAAGCCAAAATTATTTATGCAGCCTCTCAGTGGGCCTCATTCTCAGATCAGAACTCATACATGTCACTCACAGGTTGTTTGCATTAGTGTGAAGCTATGGGCTCTCTGAAGACCACAGAGACACTGAGCTCCCTAACACTGGCCTCTGCCGCATGAGTCTTCCATCAGCCAAGCTCAGATTGCCATTTCCTTGGACTGGCATGGACATTATCTCCCTTTTACCTATAGAGCAGCCAACAACCTTTCAATCTCTCTCTCTCTCTCTCTCTCTCTCTCTCTCTCTCTCAATAGCTTTGACATAATCTTTAAAATTGTCCTCTACCTAGTAAACTCTGTAAATTCTCCTCTTATTATCCATCACCCAAACCCAGATTGGGTCAGCATGTCCCACCTGGGCAAGTTTGCTCTCCAGATTCTCCTGGCATGAGTTTCTAGCTCTCCACTCCTCACTAGTGCTACCAATCAGAACAGATTCGTCTAAACACCAAATCATCTCAAATAAAATCTCTTTCATGCAACTCTCCATAAAATTTGAGCTCTCTGAATGAAAGTGATCACTGCTGTCCTGATCTGGGTTTGCCCAGCACATTGTATTTTCCCTGGGGATCTGCTCACTCATAACTGGCCCTTTTCTGTAGTTGTTTGATAAGGTGCAAATCATAGCCTTCTCTGTGTTATCGAGAGCTGTGATGGTACCCAGACAGCAATCGGGTAATGAGCACGAGCTATGGGATCCAGAAGATCTGCATTTGATACTGGTTTCCATCACTTACTTGTTCTGGAAATTTGCAGTGTGCACTTATCAGAACCTATTTCTTTTCTATCCAAATGAGGGAACCAATGTGTAATTCATTGAGTGGTTGCTTTCTTAAGAGCCTTCGCAGGAGTTAAAAACATATTTAATAACTGATATTTCCCATTGCTTCCTGACTAAGATGCCTCCCACTTAGTTTATGTCAACTCACTCTCCCTTCTGTTCTAATGGAATCGCCTACCTTTTATCCAGGTATTGAGATTCCCTTAACACAAAGAAAGGTAATGTCCTCTGTTTCAAAGACTTCCCTTCCCCCTGTGGAAGGCCTTGGCTCTCTCTAACTTGGGGCTTTTCACGGAGCTAACAAATGTATGTTTGTAGGACAGCAGAAGTATCCATTGGAGGGAAATATCCATCTTAAAACTTGTTCGCCAGACT
Organism: Peromyscus maniculatus bairdii; assembly: GCF_049852395.1. Classification (NCBI taxonomy): domain Eukaryota; kingdom Metazoa; phylum Chordata; class Mammalia; order Rodentia; family Cricetidae; genus Peromyscus; species Peromyscus maniculatus. The sequence goes on from NC_134852.1 coordinate 89,183,940, forward strand.
TGAGACAATCGTTTTAGGTTTGGGTAAAAATATTAATGAGCATCATTAAGGATGGAACTCAGGAGTTTGCTTCCTTGCTCAACTTAGTCCTTCCATGTTTTACTTCACTGAGCATGCAAACCCTTGAATCCGGCGTATGTGCTTCTCCTCATAAACCTTTCTAGCATAATCTCTACTGTCAATCCAGTGTACTTGAGCCAAAATAGTTGTATAGTTTTAATTGCATGTGTCCTGCTAGTTCAAAGATCCTGGCATTTCAGTAGCCTAAGAACAATAAGGCATAAAGATATGAACAAAAATGTGGGCGCTGTTTTCTTTCTTGCACCTTAATTTTTCTAGTCAAGCACAAATGTCCCCTGGGCTAACAAAACACATCTACATTATCTGGGAGGGAAAGAAAATGGAAGAGCCTGCTTATTCTTTTTTAAAAAACTTTTTTTCATTTTACATACCAACCACTGTTCCCCCTCCCTCCCCTTCTCCCATTCTCTCCTACCTTCCCTCATTTCACTACTCCATTCACTCCTATTAGGGTATAAAACCTCCCTTGGGGTGTCAACACCGACTGGGATACCAAGTTGGGTCAGGACTAAGCCCCGTACCCATGCATCAAGGCTGAGTAAGGCATCCCACCATAGGGAATGGACTCTAAAAATCCAGCTCATGTACCTGAGATAGGTCCTGGTCCCATTGCCAAGGGCCCCACAAACAGATCAAGCCACACAACTGTCACCCACATTCAGAGGACCTAGTTCAGTCGCATGCAGACTCCCCAGCTGTCAGTCCAGTGTCTGTGAGCTTCCACTAGCTCAGCTTAGCTGTCTCTGTGAACCTGTGTATTCTTATATTCAGCAGACAGGTCACAACCTTTTATGGACCATCTGCCATATCCACACTGAGACATCAGAGAGAGGATGAATGACTACCTGGAACTTCAGGCCTGTTCTTGGAGGCTGTCCATATCTCCAGAGAGACCAACACAAAGGCTGGCTTGATTCAAGTGATGGCTGAAGCATTGGAGCCTCGGTTGTTACTACCTGCTGGCTGTGATTTCCCTGGTCCTTATACCTTAGCGGGGTTTTTTTTCTACTAAAGAGGTGATCAACATCCATAGCTTCCTTTACTGACTCACTCTAGGACTGCATATATTTTTCCAGATCAGTGGTGCATGGACTAGCAGCATCAGAATCACCTGGGACCTTGTTAAAAATGTAAATACTAGGGTCAGTTCCAGACCTACTTACTCAGACATTCTAGGCCCCCTGGTGGAGCCAGCAACATTTATTTCAGCAAGCCCTCAAGATGATTGCAGTGGATGCTAGAGCCCGAGAAGACAGCTCAAGACAGATGGCCAACTCTAAGAACAAACACCGTGAGTACTGTGAAACGTAAGTTAATTTTTATTATCCTAATTTCTTTCTCTAGTGATTCTCAAAAGGGGTCACAGAGACCCTGACAGTTCTGCTCAGAGATATCCCACCATCTCCTCATCAGGAGGCTAAAATGCGATCTGGTACAATGTTATAAAGGTTTGTTTTTTTTTTCAAATATGTTTGTTTGACAGTGTGTGTGTGTGTGTGTGTGTGTGAGAGAGAGAGAGAGAGAGAGAGAGAGAGAGAGAGAGAGAGAGAGAGAGAGAGGCAGGGAGGGAGGGAGGGAGGGAAGGAAGGAAGGAAGGAGGGAGAAGTAGAAAGAGCACACTTGCATGCACTCAGGAAGGGTGTGTACATTCGGAATGTGTACACTCATAAAGGTGTTATGAAAGTGATTTTTTTTACCCACAAATAACATTCCAGCAAATTCTCAGACATGTCAAAGCTTAAACACAGGAGGACAACACCACTGAGCCTTTCTTAAGTAAGAATTGCCAAACATGTGACATCCCACCATCTGTGAGCATGATAATGTGTCTGGAGCCCTCATTATCCCCTGTGCACAGGAAGGGATCGGATTAGCCAGCTCTGAGAAGAAATCTGGAATCCATTTATAGCCATACAGGAGTAAGTTTGAGCAGTGATCCCTGCAGTCTGCTAGCATTACCCTCAGCCTAGCCTGCCACAGCTCCTGCCTAAAGAGAATTGATGTCAGAGCCGGCCACTTCCCACCCTGTGCATCAACAGTGAGGACGGCATTCAGTAAGGTTTCACTGCTCCTGTGTCCCGTATGCCAGGCTTGTGTGTGCATCCGTCTGACTTTCCTTAAAGGGAACAGGCACTGAAGAGGTGCAAATGAGCCTGTAATGAAACAGATTCCTCCCTACCTTTTAGCAGTTCACAGGGAAGGAAGGAGAGATCATGTCAACCACAAGCTGAGCAAGCAATCTGTTCTGTTCTGGTCCTGCTTGCTAAGAACAGGCAAATCAAATGCAGACTATTCTCTGCCTGTATATACGGGAGTCTCCGTGGTGGTGGTGCAGAAGCCCAGGGAAGAAAACATATATCCAGGAAAGATGAGAACAAGTCAATAAAAATGATGCTGTTGGAGGTGGCCATGGTGATGATGGTGATGGGGGTTCTGTCTGCAATAAATCTGATACTGTGTGCCTTTGCCGCACCATAAATGTTAGCTCGTTTAATTTTTACAAGAGGCCCAGTAAGGGGAGCTACTATGTTTATTTCTATTTCACAAGCTAACCAAGGTGCAGGGAACTGGAGTGGTCCATCTAGACTTTGAACTGAAACTGAAATTTGAATTTGCATGGTACCTAGCTACATGGTAACTCAGCCTGAATATGTGAATGTAGCAGTGAATAAATGAACGTACTCATGAATGAATCTGCTGTACCTGATGACCAGAATGTGTTGCAACCATGGCATTGATGTGTGCTGTTGCTTTAAGCTCTGCCTTGTGTTTGCATCCACAGTAACCCTTGTCAACCCAAAAGTCCAATGCTAAATATCCAAGACTGTAGAGGGAAGCCAGCCCCGTTAAGTGACTGCTTGAGATGATCATTTAACTCAGTTAGGAAATGTATGGGTGGATGGCAGAACATTCTTCCTGGATGTGCCTGAAAAAAAAAATGTACCATTTGAATGAGGAAGCTGAGTAGAAAGTTGGCCATTCTCACCAAATGTGAGTGGACATCATCTGATCCCTTGACAGCTCAAGTATAAGAAAAATGCCAAAGAATCACACACTCACATTCTCCTAAAGAACTGGAGATGCTCCAGTCTTCAGGTCCTAAGACCTACACGGGCAACCCTGCCTGTACCTAGCCTTTTCTTCATTCTTGGTACCTGCACTGAGTTATACTGGCTTTCCTGGCTCTCTAGCTTTCAGATAGACTACTGAAGAGCTTCTTGATTTCCACAATTGGGTGAGCAATCTCACTAATAGCTTGCCCTTGTATATCTTTATACATCCCGTTGGTTCTGATTTCCTAGAGAACCCTAACAAAGATGCTGTCTTAGTCCATACTTTCCCATAACTGCTCCAGTTGGAAGGCACCACTCCTGCATAAACATTCTCTAAAACACTGCTCAGAGTTTGCTTTCATGGAGAGGGCTCCCAGGCCCCAGTTCTGAACAATAATGCTCTTCCTGTCTCTTGTTTGCTCAGCCATGTCGTATCACACTGCAATCTTGTAGTTACTTGCTGGCTCCTTTTCTAGTCTCTCTGACAGCAGAGATGTTGATGTTATTTTGGTATTCCGAGAGTCTATTTCTATTCTTAGTACACATAACTTCCCACAAAATGTCCATGCCATTAATGCATGTAATGCAGAGAATCCCATGGTCAGGACACTTTGGTGCAACAGAAAAGTTCTACTTGGCATTTCCCCAGTAGATGTCTGTTACTCCCTGGGCATTTACATTGACTAATGCTCAGTAAAATGGAAAGAATCAAGTCAGTTGACACTGAGAAAGAAAACAGACACACACACGCACACACACACACACACACACACACACACACACACACACACACACACAGCTCTTGGGCCAGAAGAAATATTCTTTGTTATTGGGTCTATCTAGTTCTTTATAGGATTGTTATTAGAAACCCTGACCTTAATTCATGAGATGCCAGTAGCATGCTGTTTTGCTAGTTACGAAATTGAATTATCAGCAAATATGGCCATATATGTCCTGTGGGGTAAAATCAGCTCCAGGTGATAACAATGGAATCTATTTGAGTTTGTGCATTTCTGCATTAAATCTGTGCAGGCCTCTTCCTTGTGATAGAGTCGGACATGAAACACCAGGTTGAGTGGAGGGCATCATCTTTAAGATTTGACAAAGTAAGTAGAAACAGTCACTGGCAAAAGATGGCAAGCCAATGAAGGACCAAAGAGCTAACCAAGCAGTCCTTGGGAAAATGCTGGCAGCTTGCAAACAGAAGACCATCAGATATCAGGATCCAAGGAGACTGAATGGGATTTGAAAGCCCAAGAAAGACAGGAGCCCCAGGCAAGGGTTCAGTTGGGGAAGAGAATTGGGACTACTGATGGGGGAAATGGGCTTCAGGATCTTCACCAACAACTGTCAATATAACAAACCATAAACTCCTATTCCTCAGCCCCAAATACAGAGTTTGGTGAATAAATTTACCCCCAGGGCTAAATAAATGGCCCCAGATGGGAAAAGAATTGGACTTTCTTCAATACATCCCCAACCCAGGAAACATCACCTCCTCCTCAACAACTCATTCTCGAACTTGAACCACTGAATTTCCCAGACATTAAAGCTCTTAATGGGTGCTTACATGTACCCATGTAACACAGATCATTCAACCACTGAGCTGTTCCACCCTGGAAACAGGGATTTGTTTTATAATACAGTCTGGGGCCTGTCCAATAACTTTCCACTGAGACCCAGGATCCAATTTCTAGTGCTTACTTCAGTAACAGGTCTGCACCACAAGGCTCAGTTTACAAGAAGAATCACCAAGGCTGTGCCTGCACCACTGCCAAGCTCAGGGATGAGAACCAGAAGGAAGGAAACCAGTGTGAGGCTCTGGAGTTCTGCTCACAAATCACAAGTCTGCAGATGTTTGGAACTTGAGGATGGGATTGGCCAAGATTGATGATACCATACAGATGTGAACAACAGGTAGTTATCAGTCTGACTTGCCAAACACACACACACACACACACACACACACACACACACACACACACACACACACACGATGTGGGAGGAGAGAGTGAAAGCCTTCTAATAATCACATATACTTAGAGTGAAAACAAGTGTTTTCAGAAATCCTTGGTTCAGCACATGGAGACCTTGTCTTCATATATTATACAATACTTGTCTCTGAACAGTCAATGAAGATGGTTTTAGGATTACTAGAACTCAAAATTATCTCAAGTCTGGGAAGGATGCATCTACCTCCTCCACTTCTGACATGATGCTTTACAAAATGGAGAAGGACAGAGTTGCTTGAAAAAAAACTTTTGGTAGATTTTTTTTAAGCCATGAAAATGAAAACACAAAAAATACAGAAATAAAATAAGGTTATTTTGGAAGCTAGAGACTAAAGTATGGTATTGAGAATTGTGGTCAGTTGGACATTGACTCTCTCTGATCAATGCTGACTGACAAAATCAATGATACAGTCACATCAGGGAAGATGCTTCAAGTGCCTAGAAAGAAGCCCGTAAGGGGAAGAGAGAGGCAGAATGGTGGATTGTTATTTTTAACACTCTTCTTTATTAAATTCTTTATTCAATAATATTTTTTCAAACATCTTTAGTTCTATCTCTCTGTCTCTGTCTCTGTCTCTCTCTGTCTCTGTCTGTGTGTGTGTATGTGTGTGTGTGTGTGTGTGTGTCTGTGTCTGTGTCTGTGTGTGTCTGTCTGTGTGTCTGTGTGTGTAGCTGGAATGAAGTTATACCACTTGGAGTGATAATGTTCCCCCAAGAGTCATACATTATCTAACAAAAACCTCAGTGCCCAACAATGGGACCCCTCCCTTTGAGTCATTAGTCAGGGAAATTGAAGATACTCCTGAAGTAAGAGATAGGATACTGCTGCTGTCCTTGGTGGCCTCCCAGACTTGAAGATGAAATCTTATTGCTAAAGACATCACACACTTCTGACACAGGACATGGAGAAATTGAGCTGAAACTTACCTGGAAGCCTCTTTCCTGAGAATTAGGTCTCATAGTACCTGAAGATACTATGTACATTTCCAAAGAAGAAAAGCAATCAGTAGTTCTACCCAGCTGTAAATCCTATAAACTGCAATAATGACCAGCATGGCAAGATATTTCCAAGGGTAGAAAAGTGGCACTTATATCTTGGGGGCAACCAACAAGTGCTGGTTTTTACTTTATTTAAGGCCTTCTCAGTAAGAAAGAACTCATGCCTTAAACTGTAAACCTTGTCAAATATTAACAAGAAAGCTGTACCCATTAAAACTCAAGAATATTGATCATTTAAACAAGACCTGAACAACAAAAACACCAGCTGACTCGCCAGTGTGGATAGAAGAAATGTCACAAGACCTTATCCATAAATGAAGAGCTACAGACAATGGCTGCCAAATGAGTGAGAATTAGTCTTCTTCAGGCACAATCTCTGTAATACATTGTCATTCTCAAGTGGTCAGCATCAAACAATATACACATGAGCAAGACAAAAATGTACTCAGAAGCCTGTACACACACACACACACACACACACACACACACACACACACACACACACACACACCAATAATTTAAAAAGAAGAGATCATGAATTTAAAAGTATGAGAAAGATGCTTGGGAATGATGTAAATACACACACTCATGTGTGAAATTCTCAAAAGTCAAAATTTAAAAATTATAGTATTTTTATTAATTCTTTGAGAATGTCCTACATGTTGATCACATTCATCTGCTCCCCCAATTTCTCCCATTTTCATCTTCTCTACTTTTTTTTTCTAGCCACCTAACTATGGACTTTTCTTTTCCTTTTTCTTTTTTAAGCCCATTGGCTCCACTTTATGTTGTCCATACTCTCAGGAGTGGAGCCTGCCCTGAAGTGTGGTCAACCTAACAAGTGACACAAGATTAAAGGAAACTGACTCTCCATCTCTCAGAAACTACCAAATGCCAACAGATCCTCAGCTAGTGGTAGAGTTCCATGCCCACCTCCAAGGTGGAATTTTTGTCTGGGTTGAGTTTGCATAGGTCTTGTGTATGCTATCACAACTGTTATTAGTCCACACGTATAACCTCCCTGTTGTACCCATAAAACACTGTTTCCTTATAGCAATCCAACATTCTGGCTCTTACAATTTTCTGACCCTATCCTGTGAAGATCTCTGAGTATTTTTGGGGAAAGGTGTGATATGTGTGTCCCATTTAGGGCTAAGCATTCTACAGCCTACTTTCTTCTGCCTGTTGACCACTTATGAATCTAATTGCCACCTACTGCAAGGGTAAACTTTTTTGAACAGGGTTGAGAGATTTACTGATTGGCAATCTAGCAATAAGTCACTAATGGGTCTTTTATTTATTTATTTATTTATTTATTTATTTATTTATTTATTTATTTTCTGAGACGAGTTCAACCTGTATAGCCTATGCTGGCTTTGAACTCATGACAGTCTCATACCTCAGCCCCCAAAGTGCTGTATTTATAGGATGACTTACTTCTTAAACCACTTAGCAAAATTAAATGATTAGCTGCACATTGTGGTTTATGTCACTTTATAATCCTGGCACTCAGGAGGCTGAGGCAGGAGTATAAGACATTATCTCAAGAAAAAGAAAAGAAAAGAGATATTAAAAGTAAAGTGTCTAAAGGTCAGGATCAAGCTTTCTCTACCATTGAAAGGAAACTATGTGAATTAGCTGTTCATGAGACCTTAGCTCAGGTAATAAGAACAGAAAGCAGATAGGAAGAAAGTCAACAGTCTCTGAAAGGATGAGCTCAATTCCTAAATCTGTCTTCTGCAAGGGGAAACAAAGGAAAAAAATTAGAGCAATTAAGAAAAGTGAAATTTTTATCCAAATTGCTGTTGTGAAAACCTAGATAAGAGCAAGCCTGGGTGTGAAAGTGCAGAAATCAGGAGATGCGGATGGCACCGCTCCTCCGGGGTACTAAGGAAATTACCTAAGATACCGACCCTCTTATAGCGATCTCAGTTACAAAGTATTTTGTTTAAAACAGAAAAGCCATAGAGAATGATGACTCTTGAGAGGTATGGCACTGGAGGTGGGGGTTGGCAGAGAATAGAATAAAAGTGGTATGAGTTACTGAAATGGTAAAGGAGTCATTGCTAAAATCTCTTGCCAGTTTCTCACAGCCATCTCTAGGTGTCATATCATTATTTTGGGCAAAGATAATTCAGTCTAAAGTGGACAGGGAAATGAGATGTAAATAGAATAATTAACTGCAGAAGATTGCCTTTCCTTTCCAAACACGTACCTTTTGGGACTTTAAAAATAGGCCAGTGAGACTCTTTGCTGGGAGCTTCACAGGTAAGTGTCTAAGTTTACATTACTGACATGACCTCCAAAGAGGCAAGGATTCCAGAGATTTGAAAAAGATAGGTCCACCAGTGAAAGGGAAATGACAAAAAGGGGTCTGGAGGGCACAGCATCTCAACGTGTTCTAGAATCTAGAGCTCAGCATCTGGCCACCTTGCTCCCTGAAGGAAAAGAGTTTTATCACAGTCACAACTCAAAACAGACAAGTGGAAGGAAGTCTGGCCAATCTCCAGAGTGCTTAAAAGAGGTTCTCAGGTTTCATGGGAATTCAAAAAGCACTGCAAGGTCAGCCATGGAGCAGCAACACAGGGCCCCGGTGCACTTGCCATGGAGCTGTGGTACAGAGCCCCTGGGCCCTTGGCTGATAGCCTGCTGAAATGTTGCCTGTGTGTGGCACAATTTGTGCAGCCTCAGTGGTGACAGAAACTCTGCCTTGTGCTGCCCCAGAGCTGTGCATTGAGCATTTTCATCAGAGGCATTATGGAGCACTCAGAGAATTGAGATGGCTATGATAACTTTAGAACAGAATCCATGCATGCTGATTTTTAGTTCATCTTGATCTGTAATTTCTGAGCCTCAAAGTTTTTATCTGTGGAATGGGATTATTAATTTCTGCATTTTAGGAGAGTTATAATAGAGATAATGTGGTGAATATACTTATTCAATAGACCTGCATTTTCCTAGATTCCATCTTTGAGACTTTTGAGGTCTGGTTTAGAAGTTGGCCAAGTGTAGATATCCTAGATGAGGCAACACTAATACTGAATTTTAATATTAAACTATTTACGAAATTGAAATAATCTTTGCCTAAATATAACTACTTAAAACAGGGAGCTACTGAAAGGAGCAAACACATGAAACATTTTTGTTATTGTTTCTTCAGGAAGGTACACAACATTTCAGTGTTCCATCACTGGTTTACAGTTAGGGAAGAATGTTTTCCAGTATCCCCAGGTGATATGTGGCTATGTCTGGAGTCATTTTGATTCATCATAATTGGGAGTTGCTACTGGTACCTAGCACATAGGGAACAGGGGAGACAGTGCAAGCACATATACCTCCTCCAGAGTATGAATTCCAGGTGCTCAACAGGTAATTGAATAAAAGTCCAAAAATTTGCCAAGAAAGAGAGTTGAAAGGTCTATGTCATGAGAAATCCTTCTGATAATCAAGACTTCTGAAAGAATGGCCCAGATCAGGCTCAGATAACTCAGGCAAAGTAGGATAGTCAAAAATCCTAAAAGCTATTGGAGCTGGAGTTGAGATACATTGTGAGGATGAGGGCAAGTCCTCTGGACACTGGTCTGACGTTGCTTACCTAGCTAGTGTCCTTCCAATCTTCCATTCTTCCTTCTACCCAAAGACACCTGATGTCAAAACTGTGCTCTCCAGTGGACTAACTCAACCTTCTTTACCCTCCCCCATCAATGCATGGGCTACCTGGTCTACACAGCCAGAAGTTGATATGAAACGCCAAGGAGAACCATCAGTGCTCTCGTGACAGATACCAGGGGCAGCTATTCCTTTAGGGCTTGAGAACAGAGTCTCTGGAATGGCATCTTATTCCCTGTCTGGCTGCCTCTCTACAGCATGGACATGGACTATAGTGGTATTTATGGCAGCCCCAGAACATGTAGATAGACATACAAGCTTCTTGTCCAGGCTTAGTCTGCACTACTGGTAAGAGGTTACTATACCTTTGATGCCCAATTATGAGTTTTGTTACAGTATTTCATTGAAGGGAACAAGCTCTCAGTGCCATGATAATCTGGTGTTAGCAATCTTGACCAACTCATAAGCCTTCCTGCAGGGAAATGCTTCAAGAATTTACTCTACTCCATAATAATTAAAAGTCCATAAACTCTGTGCCCACAGAAGGCAATTCATGTACAAAATTTGCACCCACTCAATGATTTTCATACAGGAGACTTCTGATCCAGGATATTGATTTTTAGGAGTGAAGACACCAAGAATGACAACCACAAAACAAATGAAATGATTTGATGGAATTTGGAGACATTTGATAGGAAAAAAAATCAGTGGATATTTATATTTTTCTCCTTCACCCCTGACACACTAAAATATGGAGAGACATAAACAAAAAATATATTCTTTATGCTTTGAACCCTTACACAATGATAAAATCAAAACAAGGTCACAAATCAAATACAAACAAAGCCAATAATATTTAAATTTACAGCATTAATTTAATGTGATAAATAAGATTATTTTGCTAAAACTAAATTTCAGCTTATAGTATAAATGTGACACTGATGGCTGGCGAATAAGTTATTTTGACTTTAGCATGCTGATACTATTGTGGACTCTGTGGTGATTCAATTTTCCCATTATTTGTTTTTCTTTTCTTTGAAAACTATTGCAAACCCACTCCTAATGCACAGGGCAGTGACATCACTTGGATGGGAAACATCTTTCATGCTTTAATCTACCTCTGTTCTTTCTTCCTTTGCCCCGATAATTACTCATTGTCTTTGATGTGATCATAAACCAACTGTAAACATGGTCACTGCAATTGTGGCAGTCTTTCCATAAGTATTGGTCCCAATAAAGGTCTTGAAAGCTTCTACAAGAATATGTAATTTGGCACATATGTAAGATTGTAAATTCAAAATAATCAGCATGTAAACTAACATAGCTAATTTGTTGTGAACCACTTCTTACACCAAGGACCTTAAATATCTGAGAAACAACACAGGCCCACACAAGAATCAAAAGAACCATAGTCGGCTAGTAGCAAGACACCTACTAGATGTGTATCTCAGTGAATTCCATCTCAGACCCATGGCTTTAAAAAGACCCAGGGAAAAATACAGAGGACAGAGGGGTCAGAACAAGGCAGGTCTCCCATCTAGCAAGATAAAAGTGCTAATCAGATGGCTCCAATTAGAAGCAATTGAAGCCAGATAGCCATTTCACTTATACAAAAGCAAATCAAGATTATTGATTCATTAAAGAAAGAACAAATATAAGCTCTCTAGACAGATGGTGAAACTGGTGTGTGTGTTTGTGGGGTGGGGGTGATTGATAAATATAGCTTTTACTTGTCCATGAGAATGAACCGGGAATGGCATGTGGCTTTTGAAATCTCAAAACCTGACCCCAGTCATTTACTTCCTCGAGCAAGGGTATACCTCCCAAGCCTCCACAAACTGTATCATCCACTGGGGACTAAGTATGTAAATGCCCAACAATATGGGGGACATCTCATCCAAATCACCACACCCAGCCAGCCTGGCAGTGGTTCCAGAAGAGGAATGAGTAGTTGAATTCCTAGAGTCCAAGGATGCTGGCTCCTCTGGGGCATAGCAGTGCCAGGCTTAGGCACGCAAGACCAAAGATGATTCCAGCCTCCATGTACTGGTAATACGGGCTCTTGAGAACAGGTGCTGCCAACTTGGTGCTCACAGGTTTAGAAACTACATGGCTACATCAGTGACTCCAGTTTCTTCTTTCCTGCAGCAGTCAGAGGTAAAGCAAGATAAGAATACGCTCTTAGTGTGCTCAGCTCTCATTTCTAAGACTGTTAATACACTGGTGGGTTGATTTCTAATAGGACCTCCTTTTGCATAAGTAACACTTGGAGTGTATCCCTCCATCCTAAGCACATCCAAAATCTCTGACTTGGTCCAGCCCAGAGAGAATAGTAAAGATGATGGGATCATAGTCTCACGACTATGTGCTAATACATAGGTGGCCCCTAAGTTTCACTTAAAGACACTTACTTGGTAGAAACCTTACATTGATTTTGACTTTTTCTCTTTTCTCAGCTTGGTAGCATCCAGTAGGATAATCTTTCAAGATGCGACCATATGCCAGGGAGCTGCAGTTCGACAGAGAGCCACAGGTGGAGTGGAGCAGCTGACACTCCAGAGGGCTGCGTTGTGAGTTAGCACGTTCAGTAAGCCAGGGGCATCCAATGTACTTTCTGCTGAGAATGTTGTGGTTAGAGAAATAGCTAAGAAGAGAAAGTGCTTACTTCACAAGCATGATGAATTAATATCTCCAGTACACGTAAAATCCAGGCCTGGCAGCTTTCATCTGTATCCCCAGAGTTTGAGAGACAGAAACAGGCAGGTCTCCGGGCCTCGCTGGGCAGCTTAGTCTTCCAAAAGCAACAAGTTCCAGGTTCAGTGAAAGACCCTGCCTCAAAAAAAAAAAATATAGATAAATAAATAAAGAGGAGAATGTCAGAAGAACATTCCTGACATTAACCTCTGATTTCCACACGCGCATGCATGGGCACCTGTACCTCCCCATGCACACACATGCATCACATACACAGACACACACACGCACACACGCACACATGCACACATGCACACATACACACACTATATGCACTAATGTTTATTAGTTTCTTCTTTCATCACTGTGACAAAATGCCAGACATAAGCAACTGAAGGATGGAGAGGTTAGTTCCAGCCCACAGTTTCAGAGGGCTCAGCCTCTCGTGTCAGGAAAGGCAAGGAGAGATTGGCCAGATCCATGTGGCAGAAGTTTAGAGTGAGATTCATTTGCTTCTTGTAAGATCAGAAAGCTGATTGCTTAGCCCATATCCAGAATTGGATATCATTTCAAAATCTACTCACAGTGTCCCATTTCCATTAGGTAGACCATAGTCACAAAGGTTCCATGCTTCCCAAAACAGCACCACCATTTGGAGAACAAGTGTTCAAACAAAGGGTCATGTGAGGAAAATGTTGCATTCAAACTATGACACTCCCTCTTAGCATTTCGGGTGGCTGAACATATATCTCTTTATAGCTAAATACAAGCCTTTCTTCGGGTTTCAGATATTTCTTCACTATATTTTCAAATGCCTTCATGTATTGCTGGTCCGCTGGTTGGAATACCCATGTCTGCCACTCACAGCATGATCCTCAGACCTCTGCTTGCCTGCTCACATTCAACTCTCAGGCTTGCCTCCCTTTTCGTGATGGCAGCAGACGTTTATGAGAGCTCATTGCCTGTCTACTCAGGCTCTCCAGACACAACCTCTAGTTCCAGACTGAGTAGTTTGTCATGACTTGACTCTTCCTGAATTAGCCTGGTGCTATCATATATAAATATCAAGCCTGGGACACTTGTGCTTATTACACTCATAGGCCACTCGGAATATCAATTGTGTTAGAACAAAAAGCTTTGCATAGGATGAGAGTGCCAATAAGTCAAACCCAGACCTAGACTCTAATTTTATCTAATTGCCTTGTCCTTATAATCAGTTCCTATTTAAAAAAGAAATTGAAATGGTGAAAGGGACTAGAAATCCCACTCTCCTGACATTGAGAGATTTCAAGGAGAGTAAAACAGTGTCAGGAAAGAAGTGATTTAGAGTGAGTGGGGCCTGGCTTGGCTATGCTTCAAACAAGCCATTCAAAAGTATGTCTCCAAATTTAAGACCCCCAGGCCTAGAACAATGTCGAACATGCAGTTGGTGCTCAGTCATTGCTGTTGACTTGAAATGAATAAGTATCACAAGTCATGTTCCCTCTCTTGTCTCAACTTTCATCTGGAAAAGGAAGTTAATAATCTCTAGATGGCAGAACTGCTATGAGAATTACAATTTATGCTCACAGTATCTATGTAACCGTATCAGTAGCATGACATCAGCACTATGAGTAAACAGCAGCTGAGTGATGACAGTGCACTGGGATTTGAGACTCTGTATCAATACAGTCCAATCAAACCGAGGTGTACCTTTAAGTATAAGTCACATCTGTCATTTCAAATTTTCCAGTAGCCACATTAAAGATGTCTGGGGATATAACTCAGTTGGTAGGCTGTTTGCCTAACATGCATGAAGCTCTGGGTTCAGTCTCCAGTACTGCAGAAAACTGGCCACTGTGGAACAAGCCTATAATCCAGAAATAAGAGTCAAGAAGATCTGAAGTTCAAGACCATCCTTGACTATATAATGACCTTGAAGCCTGCCTAGGCTACAAAGAAAGACTGTATCTCAAAAAGAAAAAAAGTGGAATGAAAAAAAGCTGAGGAAAGCGGGGAGGGAGAGAAAGGGAGTCAAGGAAATAATTGCAATGATATCAATTCAGTATCCTCAAGGGGGTTTGTTAATTCTTCATTGCTGATGATTTATACATGTACACATGGGTCACACCCACCCATACCCTTCTCTTGTGCCCCTCTCTCAGTGAGCCCCTTTTTCTTCCCAGCTCCTTCCCCTTCTACTTCCACGTCCCTTTAGGGGGAAAAAAAGCATTGCTGTGTGATTAGTATAACAAGATTATGAAGGGATTTTGTAATTTTGACAATGTTTTGAAATCCAACATAAACTTTCCCTGTACAGAGCTTCTGAATTCACACCAGCCACATTTCAAGTGTCTGCCATATTGACCAGTGTGGATCTACAAAGTGAATCACCAAGTCAGTGACGAATGTAAAGTGGTTTCTTGGGGGTGTTTATGTCTACACTCGTCTCTGAGTCTTGTTCTGAAACTGGAGTGAAAAACAGACATTTTCAAATCAAGACAAACATAGAGTGAGTCAGATTCAGGATCATGTGAGCAGATTCTTGTTGACAGTGACATCGCCCACACATTTGTGTCACTTCCCTAACAGGAGAAGCTATGGCAAACCCAGGGATAACCTACAACTGAGGAGGAATCTCCAGTCTCATCTTCTGCTTCTTTAGTCAAGATGAAAACAGACAGTCATGAACAACCCAAAGCCATTCTAGAACTCATCTTGTATGCCAGCGAGAGCAGAAAAGCCCCACATGGTAGCTGGAGGGAGATTCCATATCCGTTCTGCAACATTTCTCCCCCTCCTGAGATGTTCCCTAGCACTTCCTCCCACAGAGTGCTCACAGTCTCAATCAGAATGACAAGCTGAGGACTCCTTATCACCCTCCTCTTTAGCCTTACTTCCTGCAACAGCTAAGGAGTGCTGCGCTAAAATGAACAACATCACCAGGAGAGCACTGCACCTTCAGAGAACAGAGATACGTAAAGGGACACCTTGGTGGAGTGCCATTTGGTAGAATATTAATTAGCATAGCAGCTAGTTCTGGACAATTGATTTCAAACTCCAGATGTTCAACATTCTAACTAAAAGTCATGTGTAAAAGAAAAAACCCACAAAGCTAATTGGATAGTATCTTGTTCATTTTTGGCGTCGTGCAGTGAAATAATCTGAGACTGCTGAGCTGATGGATTTCACTGTGCTCCTCTGGACTTTCAATAATATTTTAATGCACTTTCTCATTCCATCCTTTGTGTGCCCATAGGGTATGTTTTTCCTTCTGTGTCCTTCAGATGCCACCATGCTCTATTTCTTTTCCACACAATGCCCATTCTATGAGAGTAAAACATGATAAAATGAAAAGACATCATGTTTGTGTGCCTCAAAGTAAGAAGAGGGCTTGAATCCTTATACGAAACACTAATGGAAGTTTTCTAATGTTGTTTCTATAAAGAATAATGGACCGTGGGGTACTATACAGGGTAATAGCAGCATACATGTGATATAAAGGGAGAAATTGAAAAACTGGGAGAGGGTTTATACCTTGGGATGGGGTGGGAGGTCAGTACAGAAGGAGAGGGAAGGAGGAGGGAAAATAACACTAAAGAAGTTTGGGAAAGTCACAGGAATCGTGTTATCTTTATTTACCTAAGGTTACATATAACACAAATGTGTTTTTGTATATACATATATAGTTTAAACGAAGTTATAGCACTCAGGCTGAAAATACTTACCCCAAGGACTCTAGACTTTTTAACAACAACGAAAAGAAAAAAACCATTATCAGACACAAGAACCCCTCCTTCAAGTTGACCATCAGGAGAGTCTGAGAGACTTCAAAACAATATTTTGAAGGTTATTATTGCTGTTGCCATTAGTTGCCTTCCAAAGGTGGAAAGGAAGTCCTTATTGCTGAAGACAGCATGAACTTACAGGACTCAGAGAGCATGAGCTGTATCTGACCTGAAAGTTTTTATAGTATCAGAAAGTGCTATGTAAGCTTTCAAGGGAGGCAAGCAACCAATAGTCCTACCCAGATATGATAACCACAACAATGACCATCATGGCAAGATGTCTGTAAGGTTGCAATGGTGGCATGTACATCTTGCAATAACTAACAGCTCTCTAACTGGACTTGGGCCCACTCAATAGAAAGGAAAGCATGCCTGATACTAAAAAACCATATCCAGTGCTAATAAGGACATTGATTTTAGAGGAGGACCCACTATCACCACTTTACTAAACCAGCATAATTACTGACTGCATTCTAAATACTAAATACTTACCATATCCACAGATATAGCTCTTACCCCTGGACAAAGAAACCTCTCTTTGCCACAGACAGAGACTGTATTAGTTCCTTTTCTATTGCTGTGATAAAGCACCATGACCAAGGCAATTTATGGAAGAAAGAATTTATTTGGGGGTATGGATCCAAAAGGACAAGAGTGCATCATGATAGGGAATCATAGCATCAGGTGCAACCATGACAGCAGGAACATCTGGGAGCTCATGTCTCAAATCTCAAGCAGGAAGCAGAGAGTGCACTAGGAATGGTGTGAGATTTTGAAACCTCAAAGCCTGCCCCCCATGGCATAATTCATCCAGCAAATGCACACCCCTAAACTGACCAAACAATATCATCAACTGGGACCAAGTGCTCCAAAGCCTGAGACTATGAGAGATGTCTCAGTCAAACCATCATAGAGATCATTATAAAAATCCATAACTGGTCAAAATGCAGGGAACAATTGATCGTGGGTGCCAAGCCCCAGTTGATGCATTTAGAATACAACTCCTGCACTTAAAGATCAGGGAACATCGTGGAAGAGAGGGTAGAAAGATTGTAATGGCCGGAGGCCCAGGAAACCTGCTGTAAGATGTTGTCTCCTAGAAATGACAAAGCGCTTCCCCCCCAGATTCTTCAACAATGGCGCATAAGCAAGACTGGGATGAGTACAACACCTGTAGACGTACTAATATGGAAGGAGGGGAGAAATCCTACAGGATCCAGCCCTAAACAAAGAGCTATCAGCAACTAAGCAATGGGAAGAGCAGCAATAATAGTCTTCTCCACAGATAAATCCTATAATTGGTTATCTAATACCGAGTGGTCAGGCCTGAAATCATATAAATATAGGTAACACTAAATGGATTGAGCAAGCTGTATTTATATATTTTGTAGTGTGTGTGGGGGGGTATGTATATGTGTGTTTGTGTATGTGTGTCAACAACAATTAAAGAAATAGACACCATGAATTTGAAAGCAAGTAAGAGGAACATGTGAGGGGTTTGAGGGAAGAAAGGGAAGGGAGAAATTACGTAGTTATACTTTAATTTCAAAAAGAAAGATGCAAAGCCCAGACCTACAAAAAGAGTTTCTTTGGATGAATTGTAATATCATGTCTAGTTTTTGACATTTTCTAAGGCCTTGGCAGTCATTATCATTGATTCATTCATGACAGAAAGTTCCAATTAGTCACAGATAAAGAGAAAAGGAAAGAGAACACAGAAGTAGTGGCCAAAGGTCACCCAGAAAAATGTCCTCATGCAGTTTTGGCAAGAGTTTCAGAATTGGAGTTTCAAACATTTCCTCAGCTTTTACCTGTCAAGCTGGAACCATAGAATGGGCAGAACTTTGACAATGAAGCAAGAAGAAATGAGATAGCTAAGCAGATTAATCCTGAAACTCTGAAAGTTCTTACATGTTTATTGATCACAGCTTGACATGTATTCATACCTAATGAGCATACCCAGAGTCCCATTGGATTCTGGAACAGTGTTCCACACAGAAGATTGAGAGTTCAGGAGGAGTCACATCACTAGGTACAAGAACAGAGTCAGGAGCGAGCCAGGACTGACTGCTCAATAGGAGGTGCCCACCCATTGAGTAGGTAGAGAAGGCTGCAAAATAAGAAAGAGACAGAAGCGGAGCAGCTTGCTGGGAGCTTCCTGCAATCCAATGGCCATAAGCTTCTTAGAAAAAAATCAGAAGAAGGACAAATGACACAGGAGACAATGGAACCAAATACGGTGACAAGAGGTGTGTCTTGTATCACCACAAAAGAAAAGAATAGTAAACATGTCACAAGAACTGCCGACTTAGTGCAGCCAAGATGCCAATCCTGGAGTTCATGGGGCCAACAGACTCAAAATATGCCTGAAAGAAAACCTCTTCTCTTCCTTCTTTGCATTCTCCTCTTCTTCTTAAGACCTCCCCTTATCAATCAACATCATCTCCATCTATCCTCAAGTAAATACAGAAACCCTCCACCAACTGCCACTAAAGTTCTGTCCATTTTCCTTTCCACATGCATTTTCAGCTTTCTCTCCCTTCATAGCCACCAATATATACTAAGGTTCTGTGCCTAGCTCAGAATATAGCTCAGTGATGGAGACTTGGCCTGGCATGCAAAAGAGTGTGAGTACCATCTCCATTAACAAACAACAAAGTCCAAGAACGGGCAAGAAACTTCAGACTCTCCCAGTCAGGATGCACTGATTTCCTAACTGGCCTCTTCTTGACCCTTGAACCCTTCTGGGAAACTCTTTACACTACGATCACAATGACCCACAAGAAGTGAAAATCTAGTCATATCATTCACTGGAACAATGGTGTTTCCAATAGCTCTCCAGCTTGGACATCTTCATTTTTCAAATTGGCCAAGAAAGTCTTTCTGCATGCCTTCCTAATCTCACTTACCTCGTAATTCTTCAGACTCACACACCCAAGATCCCTTGCCTTATTTTCAGTTCCAATGTAAGAAGCTTCTGCCTGCCCTCATCTTTCAAAATTCTCTTTCCTCTGCTTCCCTTCTGCTTCACAACCCCATTCATCCCTTCATGTGCTGCCCTATCCATTCATGTGCTGCTCCACTGCTTCTCCCTTAATAAGGCTCTACTCACCATGCCCTCTGACAAATTATAGAAAGCCTTCCTCCATTTTTGGTTCAAGAACAAAATACTGTGTGGTTCTTAGACCAAAATGCACAAGTTAATTATTAAATATGCAAATTCGTGGCTGTCCTGTTCACAAACAGTAGTAGGCTCTTTTAGCCTCATTGATTTGGCACTGTCTCCACACAGGACTGAATACCACTAGGAAGTTCTGAATATATAATAATTCTATGATTGAATGGATGAAGGCAGCTGAGTAGAAGCTGTTACCCCACAACAAGCTATAGTTTTAAGGGCAAGATTTCCTTGTGTATACTGGTTTACTTCCACCACAAGAGGTTGAGGTAGGGCTCTCACTAGTGATATGTGCCTTCTGGTTCTAGAAATAAGTTCATAACTTAAGAAATAAAGATTAGGAAATTACAATTAAATGTGGAGTTTTAGCTTTGGTTTCCATTAAAAGATCTGGATTGCAATCAATATAAGATAATTCAATCTTCCTTACACATGACCCAGAGTTCTTTGGAAAGTATCAAAAAGGCTCAGTGGAAAGCTTAGTCTCTAACGATGAACAATGAGAGCCAAAAAGAAGAGCCCTGGATAAGCCAAGCAAGGATCTGGTTAGGATCTGATGCTGGCCCTGTCCCCGGTCAATTTCCATAGAGTCCTGCTGCCACTGGTGCTGTAAGCAAACTTCTTTTTTTGTTTTTTATTTGTCTCTTTTTAAAAAATATTATTATTACTATTATTATTATTATTAAGAGATTTTTCTATTCATTTTACATACCAACCACAGATTTCCCTCCCCTCCCTCTTCCCACCCTCTCCCAGCCTTCCCCCCCCCCAACCCACCCCTCTATTCCCACCTCCTCCAAGGCAAGGTCTCCCATAGGGAGTCAACAGAGCCTGGTACATTCAGTTGAGGCAGGTCCAAGCCCCTCCTCCCTGCACCAAGGTTGCACAAAGTGTCTCACCATAGGTAGAGGGCTCCCAAAATCCGGCTCATGCACCAGGGATGGGACCTGATCCTACTGCCTGGAGGACCCCTAAACAGTTCAAGCTAAACAACTGTCTCACCTATCCAGAGGGCCTAGTCCAGTACCATGGGGGCTTCTCAGTTATTGGTGCACAATTCATGCATTTCTACTAGTTTGGCTGGCTGTCTCTGTACATTTTCCCATCATGATCTCCATGTCCCTTGTGGGTAATCTTCTTGATAACCCTTTGCCTCTTTCTCCTTTCTAGAGATTCATAATTGGCAATGAGATGGTGACATTTTCTTCACTTGAACTCTATGCCAATGCCTGGTCTGTTAGGTATGGGCACCATCCTGCTGTCACAAGGCAGAGAGTGACAAAGTTTGAAACCCTACATACTAGGTCACCAAAAAGTTATAACACATTTTCATGTTCAGAGATACAATGGAATCACAAGGTAGAATGTGGGCACAGAAGCCTTCTCCTCCATCTCATACTCCCAACTATGAATTTTTTTCACAAGATCCATGCTGGTCTTCCAAACATCCATCCAAAGCATAAACAATCAAACAGACAAATGGCAGGAGACAAGGAGAGTACATGAGAGTGGATCTCCTAGGCATTCCTGAAATGTAACGGGACCCTCCCTTTATTTCTCAGGAAAACAATTCTAAGAGACTTGAGTAGCTTTCTTAGGGCCCCACTGCGGTTCAATGAGCCAGAAACACAACCCAATTTCCATGACAGCCAATTTTATGTTTTGTTTGTTTTCTCAGAGTAACATTCTGAGTCCAGGTCTCTCTCAATGGCCAAATTTGACCAAAGTGCCAGATTTGTTTTCAACATACTTTTTGGGTTTACCGAGGTCTATCTGGGAGGTGGTAACTATCTCCCCTGAGGAATGCCCTGCTTGCCACCTGTTTCTATAAGAGAAGTTGCATGGGATCCAGCAATACCCATTAGAGGTGTAATGGCTGTGGCTGCTTTTATTCTCCTACAGCAGAGAAAAGTGTTAGCAACAGAGACCTTCTGGCCTGGAAAATTGAAAATATTTACCGTCTTGACCTTCACAGAGAGTATGTGCTGGCTTCTGACTTAGAGTCTCAGATACCTACATCCCTATGATCTGGAATATTTCAGTGGACTTCAATAAAAAGAAGAACATCTGTGAATCCGAGGACATTGGAGTGTCGTCCCATGACAATCTGCTGCTGCATTCACTTAAAGAATCCCAACATTCCCCCACACACACCATTCTCAGTCCTCACCTGTGGCTAGAAGAAGTTTTGTGAAATAAACCCATTAAACTTGACTTCAGGTAACATAAGCACAGATCGGTGTTGGGGTGTCACATATAAATGAAATGCTTAGGAAACTCGGAACAGTGGTGCTATCAATCTCTTAAACTATCTGTTTTCTTCCCATCCATTGGAACAGAAAATGGAGTTGAGTGCAAAGGTTTAAGTTGCCCTGGGTTTTACACATGAAAATCAATATAAATATCAAATCTGATTACTTTTCACTGGCAACAACCTGTATCTTTTCTCATCCTTAGGAGACTCCAACGTCACCATGCCAAATCAATCTGTCCCTCTTCAAACCACTCCAACCATGCTGGCCCCACACATATGGACTGCCAAAATCAGGCACCATGGATGGAGGGGTTCCATTCAATTTCGTTGACAAAAAAAGGAAGATGAATCCTGGAACTGGGGAACAGGTATGGTTTCCTTGGTTACTCGGACAATAAACAACCAAAGCAGAAGTTCATCCTCCACTTTCTAACTACATTCACCCCTCCCAGTACTATGTCCTCGAAGAGAAGTTATGGCATCCCTGTGCTTCATCAGCTGGGCCTAGAATATAAAGGCTAGTTCCTTTCCACTGTGGTATCCACAGGGACTAGATGTGCGGACTCAGTTTCTTTCCTGTACAGGTTTTCTCTTTTGACAGAATCCAAGTTCCAGTAGCAGACTCCATCTGTGGAGAAGTTCATGAGGTTGGAGGCTATAATGAGCTACTCTTTGGTGGGAAGGAAATGGAACACCTCTTTAACCTGAAAAAATAAAAAGAAAAACCACAAATACCATCAAAAACATGCATTTCTCCCCAGGATGAAAAACCAGCACAGAGATGGGATGGTGGCTTGAGAAAGTAGGAAGTAGGGCTCCTTCTGAGCACAGAAAAGTGACCCACCCTTTGTCTTGGCCAGACCCTGCATAATAAGATTATTGGGTAATCCTTGTTGCTTGTTCCAGGGGCTGCCTTATCAGAGGGATAGGGAAGCATTTTACATTTGGATCTACTCTATGCATTATCTTCTAGCTGCTCTTCTTAATTTCATTTTCAGAGACAGGGATTTGTGGCTGTCAGAAGAGACTAAAAACACAGGACTGGCTCTTACCAGGCCCCCGTCAGCACTCCATAACACCTTCTCATTAGCCCCCTTGCCAGACCCCCACTAACCTCAGGACTTCTGAGTGCCCGCATTAATGCATAAAACACGCCAGGCACAGAAATATCCCCCTGAGTCCCACCCATTGTCACAAGCTCTAAAGAGCTTTGAGGTCCCTTGAGAGATAATGAGGACACAGAGGTCACAGTCACCGCCATCTGCCGTTCTCCTCTCAGCCTGCTCTGAGTCAGTTGTGGTCATTTTGGGCATCAATTCTTGTACCTCTTGTGGCTGAGTGCTGGAAGGACACATCCAGGGTTATCTATAATACTGGCTCTGTGGGGACGATAGCATGTCATCCTTTCAGATCTCATGACCTCATCAGTGAGGATGGGATACCAAAAGAAAGAGTTTGTGGCCTTCTAGGCATCCCAGACCACAGTAATTCGCCTCCTTTGACCATAGCTTGCACAAAACAGAGATGATTATTTTATCAGACTTTTAAAGAAGGTAGTTGTTTTGAATGCTCTGATTTCTGTGGCCCAGGCTTTTTTTCTCCTGCCTCAGTCTCCTGAGTAATAGGGTATCAGTTATTCCCTGATAAATAGCGACCTTTTCTAACAGGGTAATTTAAAAAAAATCAAGAAAAAAAGAAAAGAAAAACAGGGAATAAAAAAAGACATGGCTCTGGCAAGATAACTTAGGGGCTAGAGGCATTTACTGTGATGACTAGGGGTAATGGAGATTAGGGTATAATGTAAAAGGAACCCCACCACACACTTAACCAAGGGATATCACAGTGAAAGGTCCATCAGCACAGACAGGCCTATGAGCCTGTAAGAGAAACTGAACATCCAGGGAGGAGGGCTTGATTTTCAAATGGTGATATCATTCATTTAAAAAGTGCTATCTCTTTTTTCCCAATAATTAAAGCTGGTTTTATTTAGTTCAGTTCATCCTGTGTACAAAGGAATTCACCTGTGTTATCTCCCTAAATCCTGCAAAGAGCCCAGTGACGTAGGTGCTATTAATATCCCCAGTTTGAAGCAGGGAACTGGGGCTCAGAGGAATGGCATACCACCCACAAAGCCATGTACATTGAAAGTGGTAGAGCCAGTGTTTGAAGGCAGTTTGGTACTGGGAGCCTTACCCTTGGCCACTGTACTTCTCCAAGGAACAAAGGACTTTGAGTGCATAGTCCTCAGGGGGCATGTAGGGTACAGTGATAAGGCTCGGATGCCTTGTCCAACTTCAATGTGATGGTTTTGTTTTATTTGATTATATTTTATTTTGTTATGTTTTATTATTATCTCTTAGAAGTCTATTCTTGTGAGAGACAGAAAGGGAGTGGATCTGGATGGGAGGTGAGGTGGGGTGGGGGGAACTGGGAAGAGTGGAAGGAGTGGAAACCATAATCAGGATATATTTTGTGAGGAAATAGCCCATTTTCAGTAAAAGTATGCAGAAAAAAGAAAAGAAAAAGGAAGAAGACTACTTACAAAGGTGGTATCTTAGAGTTTTCAGTACTGTGAGAAAACACGGTGACCAAGAGCAGCTTGGGAGAGAAAGGGTTTCTTTTGATTGTCTACTTCCACTTCAAGTCCATCAATGAAGGAAGTCAAGGCAGAAACTCAAGCAGGATAGAAACCTAGAGGCAGGAGCTGAAGCAGAAGCCACGAAGGAATGCTGCTTACTGGCATGCTCAGGTTGCTTTATTGAAGAGTTCAGGGCTATCTGCCCAGGGGTGGCCCTACCCACAGTGCTCTGGGTCTTCTCACATCAATCATCAAAAAAAAAAAAATGCTCTACAGACTTGCCTAAAGGCCAACCCTGTGAAGTCATTTTCTCAATTAAAAGTCCTTTGGGATGTATTGCATGAAAAATGAATGAATTATAAAAAATAATATATAAATGAATATTATAGAGATACACACACACAAACATACAATAAAATAACACAAGTTTAAGAAGCATTGATATAAGTAAAAGTAACAAGTACTCAAAATTATGGTTTAAATTCATGTCCTAGGTCATATCCTAGAATAAAATTTAAAAAAAAAAAATTCCTTCTTCCCAAACGGCCCTACCTTATACCAATTTAACATGAAACCAGCCAGCACAACTAGCAAATCTGTGTGGGTAAAACAATACACAAGGGTCAGACTCACCAGAGCTGTGACTTTACGATCTAGAAGGATGATCACTAAGGGACTGTTCTGGTCTAGCTGTCTTGATGCTTTATTCTGTTCTAAAGAATTCTTGAAATTGAAGAATCCTAATGCCCCCAGGAATAAAATTTGGTTTGGATCTAACAGAGTGCCTTATTAAAGAGCTTAAACCACTGAGGAGCAGGGCATCTGCAGGACAATATCATCCCACCTCCTGAGTCCATTCCCTAGACAGACACTGGGTACCTGCTCAGGGAACTGTCTTTATATAAAAGGATGTATAAAGTTTGTCTAAAGGCTGAAAAAGTCACATTGAAAGTGAGGGGCAAGTTCAGGAAGGTAGTGTAGAAACTGATGTCCGGCTTCGTGTTAGGGCAGCATCCACAGAAAGAAGGCCCATCAATGCATTTAGCAAAGGTTCTAGAGAACCCAGTTCCCTCCTATATCTTCCATTTGCTTACTTTCAAAATGGCCTTCCCTTGGGCCACACCAACTGACCTGAATCTACAGGGACGCTGCATGAGGAATCTCAGAACTGTTCTATCTGTTTAGTCCATCAAATAGTTCCTGGAATGGAGTCCATCATATGATTAATTGAATTGACTTTGGGTCTGGTTAATTTGCAATGCTTATATAATGAAATTTTAAAAAGAAAAAGAATTCTCAGGTCCTAACAGAATACAACCATCTTATGCCATCACCCCGTACATGGGCTCTTCTCTTGCCTGCTCTGAGACTGCACAAACTCCTCCCCCTTCTACAGAGCCTGTTTGATAGGCCTTTAATCTTTTCCCTGTGTGTGTGGGTGAGATGTGGTGTTTGTATGAACAAATGCACCTGCACATGCGCACATGTGTATACGAGAGACCAGAGGTGGGTGCTTGACATATTCCTCAGTAACTGTTACTATTGTTGTTTCTCTGTTTTGGAAACAGAGCCTTAACTGAACACAGAGTTTGCTGACCGAGGCTTCCTAATTCAGCTAAATCGGCCATCCACCCGCTTCAGTTTCCCCAATGTAACACAGGCACTCAATGTAGGTGCCCAGCATTTATTCATTTGGTGCTAGGGGATGACCTCAGGTTCTCATGCTCACTTGGTGAGGACTTTACCAATAGAACTGTCTCTCCAGTACTGAAGGACTCAACAACAAATCTTTGAAGAATTCACTGTTCTTTTCCAGTTTTGTAGCTGAGAAAACTGAGGCTCAGGGGTATTGAAGAGTTTACTCAGGGATCATTGACAAATGTTGCCGAACCAAATCTGGGCGACGTTAGAAGCTGCAGTTCCCAGACAGACAGAGCTTTCCCAAGCTGAAAGGACACTTAAGCCTCTCTTCCTCTCAAGTAACCAAGTTGCAGCTCCCACCCAACCAACACAACACAGGCATCTTTGGCTACCACCTTCCTGACTTATCTGCAATATGGACAAGGGCTTGATTTGAGGTGGAGAGCAGGTGACAGAGATTGAAAGTGGTGTAACCACCACAAAGTGGGGAAAGAGATGGAGGTAGCCAGATCAAAATGAAGACACACTTACCTTGAAAGCTGTCTCAGGTCTAGGGTATGGAGTCCTCTGGGACCAGCAGTCAAAGCCAAAGGTGCATGGATCCAGTCCAAGTCTGGATTTGCAAACAAGAATCTGGTCAAAGGTGAAGCCAATTTTTCTTCTAAATAATTACAGGCAATAATTTTCAGGGAATTAGAGAAATCTCTTTCTCATTGGTTCTTTCCACTCGCTGAGCAGAGAATCGCAATGCCAGGTGTCTGCATCTACTGAAGGCCTCCCACGTGCCAGGAGCTTTGCTGAGTGTCTACCTGATGCTGCATCTTGTTTTCTGTCACCATAATCCTGAAGTCAAATATCATCCTTACAGCCATCCCACTAATATGGAAACTGACTTTAGAGAGGAAAGGTGATTTTGAAAGTGGTCCAGCCATTACACAAGGCAAATCAGTGATTCACACTCAGAATGTTTCCTGACAACACAATAATACCTAGAGTACCTCAAGCCCTGAGATACTAAAGGTAGTATATGCCAAGTGCTTGCTGTGTGGAAGCACAGGACTGAGTTCTTCAGTCTCAGTGTAGCATTTAACCTGTAACACAATCTATGAGATTGACATAACTATTAGCCTTGCTTTACAGATGGTCAAGACACTGCTTCCAAGGTTAAAATGATTTGCCCGAAGGCACAAATTTGGAAGAAGGCAGAACCGGAGAGTAGAAAACAGACAGTTTGATTTCCAACATTCCCTTAGTGATACCATGCTTTGTTTTGTTTTGCTGATTCTTATGTGATGCTCCCAGGGACAGGTGAGTAAGAGGAGAGATAAAAGTGCCAGAAGTGAAAGGGCTATGGAGGGGGAGGGGGAGACCAATAAAACAGAGGTACAAGAGAGAATGTTATAACTGATAAAGTACGGGCCAAAGAAATAGACAGGACAGTTGAGTTAATGTCTTCACAGGCTTATCCACTTGTTTTCCCATGACCCAGATTAAGACCCTCTAATCTGGAAGAGAGAGCCCTTTCTACCACGGAGAGGGAAATTTGATGGAGTCTATACTAGCAGGGGCAGAAAGTTGTGCATCTGTGTGTGCCTACGCTGAACCTTTTCTGCATGCCTTTTGCATTTTGCAGTAAGATTCAAAACCATAAATTATGTACAGCCAGAAAGCTAAAAGGGCAGGGCCTTTCTGGAGTTCATTTCGAGTCTGAAGTTCAGAACACTTTTAATGACATAATTGCAAAAATCTACCCAAGTGAAAACTTCTCTTTGAATAAGGAATGCATTTTCAGACAGTGGCACAGTGTCTCTCTGTGCAGCCACAGCTCCGGGAGCTGGGGGAGGAGGAGAAGGGAAGCCACACTGGCCTTGGAAAGGACAGATTTGCTAAGAGCCTGTAGCCTCCTCTCACCGCCCTGAGAATGAGTCAGCAAGGCTTTTGCTAGACATCAGGAGCCAGTGGGTCCTGAAAACCTGGTGCTTGTCAGGTACAATATTAAAATGTGGATGATCTGGTATTTCGGCCCTCTTTAAAAAGATCTGTTTGCAAGCACATGATTTCTGCACACAACCAAATAAATCAACAGATACTAAAGAACACACATTGAAAAGCAAATTAGACTCCCTACCTTGTCACCCTTTCAGGTCCCTCATCAGAGACACCTGTTCCTGGAAAATCCTTGTGTTTCCTCCCAAAGAAATCATCTGCTTAGACAAGCTTCCCTACCTCTGTGCTGACACGAGTTAATCAGGAGTAGTTCTGAAGCCCAAAGCCTGTCTTTGGCTCTCTGTCCTAACATACCCTAGCTATGTCACCTCAGCTGGGTCACTCAGCTGCTCTAGGGCTGATCTTGATTGATGAAATAGGGTGACCGACCTTAGGAGAGAGTTCTTATGAGAATCAACTGAGCTGTTCACTGAAAAGTTTTAAATTACTGAATGGTATATTAACCCAAAGCATATCAACAGTTGTCCTACATGAATTTATCCTTTTCACATGCAAATAACCAAATACTATGTGCTCTCTGCTCAACCTCATTTTTCACCCAAGTGTAATTTACAAGCTCCCATGTAGTGGCAGGATATAGGTACACTATGTGATGGAGCTATACCCACCGAAGACACTTACCACAGGCTAGGGTTAGGGTTAGAAGGTTAGAGTACATGGTGTTTCCATTGCCTGGTTGTCACAGTGCAATGGAGATGGCAGCCATTGTATATACCTCTCTGGCTGCAGGATTGTGGTAGTATGCAAATTCTAAAGGCTTAGTGGCTTCCTGAAACAAAAGGCTGCCCTCTGATAATAATTCTCCATGCAATTCAGATCATATTCAACTTTCTTGAGACCTCTCCTTCCAGTGTTGACTCCAGAATCAGCCTATATTCAAAATAAAGCTTTACATATAGGACTTCTTCCATGCCTGCCTAGTGAATTGGGCATGGTAGCAGCAAAGAACACACATCTGGTATCATTGCTTAGGGAAGAAAAAGTACCTCACCTCTACTCAAGAGTCCATTGACGAGAACTCAGCCCCATGATCTCATCTTGACCACAAGTATGGCTAGGAAATATATTCTTGTAGAGTCTCCAGGAAGAGGAAACCATGATGAAACCATAGTGGTCTTAGAGTCAAGGATAAATACTAGACATTGACTGAACCAGAAGAAAATATCTCTTTTTTTTTGTTTTGTTTTTTTTTTTTTTCAAGACAGGGTTTCTCTGTGTAGCTTTGTGCCTTTCCTGGAACTCACTTGGTAGCCCAGGCTGGCCTCGAACTCACAGAGATCTGCCTGGCTCTGCCTCCCGAGTGCTGGGATTAAAGGCATGGGCCACCAATGCCCGGCTTAAGAAAATATTTTAAATCTGAAACATTTTGCAGATTCTGTACCCATCAAAGGATTCATTTATTAGAGGTGGATAATTTACATAATGAAGATAACACAAAGTTCCTCTAAATTTATTAATACTTTCAAAGACAATGTATTTTACAATCATAACAATATTTATAATGTAAAATAATATATAAATAATAGGATGCAAAATGTTATCTACTCTATCAGTAGCAATTTGTATACATATAGAACCCACATCTCATTGGGATAGTCTTATTGTCAATAAGAGCTTGCAAGCCAAAGGTAAGGACATAGTCTGTCCAGGTGCTCAGGGGTTAGCTAGATTCCTTATAGTGGTATTTCCTGAACAGGCATGGGACTGCAATTTTTAGGAGTCTCAGACTTGTCTTCCTCCTTGCAGCCAAGTCTCTACAGCTGTGTGTTGCCATTGTGCCAAGCATGGGTGTTTTAGAAATGTAGCACAGATCCCGCCACTCCTGGCAGGAGTTCTCATTACTCTCGGCCTCCTCAGCACATCCCTTCTTTTCCCACTGCTCCAACATCATTCATTTCACACAAAAGCCCCTTCGCTTGCTTTGATCAGATTGACCTATTTTCTGCACATTTTACTTACCATGACCTTTTTCTTTGAATCTTCTTTACTCGTCCACCCATTCTTCCTATATCTGCCCTCCTGTCCTCACTGTCTAGACTCCACTCAAAAGGTGGGTCTCCCCACCTCCTCACTACAGGGCCACCCATCTCCTCCCCATGACCTTGCCCCATCTCTCTCCTCCAGACCATTGTGTGTGTCAAATTTATTCCTCAGCTGTGTGTTTATTGTCCTGTCTCCTCCAACCAGAACACAAATTCTAGGAAGACAAGGATAACATCGGCCTTATTTACTAATATGGTCATATTGCCCAGAAACAAATCGTATGTCTTCAACAAGGCTTTCATGCTGGATAATCAGAGACATGCATCGTAGTTTACTTTCTTTTGCTATGATACATACTATGATCTAAGCAACTTCTGTAGCAAAGGGTTTATTTTATATTACACTTCCAGGTCAAAATCTATTATTGAGGGAACTCAGAAAAGGGATCCAAGGCAGAAATCATGGAGTAATGTAGCTTACTGACTTGCTCACTGGGTCGTGTTCAGTCAGCCTTTTTATAAGATCCATGCCCACCTGCTTAGAGACAATGCTTTCCACAGTGGGCTAGGCCCTCACATATCAATCATCAGTCAAGACAATTTCTCACAAACAAGGCCATGGGTCAATCTGATCAAGATAACTCTTCAACTGACTTCTCTCTTCCCAGGTGATTCTAGCTTGTGTCAAGTTGACAATAAAAGTTTACCAGCACTGAGAAATGGACATTATCTGTCATCTATACTACTAGGAATATATAAATAAATGGTTTGCTGAAACCAGGGATTTCTAGTTAGAAAATGGGTACCTTTGGCTAAAGTCATTACTGCTATTTACCTAACCTGCCAAAGGAACCTAAGTAGTATTGTTCATTTGTGACTTTCATTGGAAATACTTTGTTGAGAGAATGTACAGAGAGGGAAGAATGAGATTCTGCATGGAGATGAAGAACATATAAGAAAATAGGCATCTCTTAAAGGAAAAACAGCATAGCCATGAGAGATTCTGAGAGCTTGTTTTCTGAATGTGTGCAAGGCTACTAACAGGTGCAAAACACAGGAAGGGGCCCGAGAAGGACAGATGGGCACTGCATTCCCTGCACTCAGGCTCCATTCATTCCTGAATTCCTTATACAGCAGCTGGAAGCAGAGGAAGTGAATTGCTAAAAATATGGAAAATCCTGACACATCATGGAGTGTGAACAACCACCTGTGGTCTTGGCTGAACTTGGCCAATTAAGATAGGACATATGGCAACAAAATGCCTATTTTGCTGGGAGCTCAAAGAAAATGACCGCTTAAAGCTGAACAACAACAACAACAGAAACCTGGTGCTTCGAGAGTCCACAGGATGAGTACTAAGTTCAGCTGAGGTGTGGGGCTTGGAAGGCTTCCTCGAAGGAGAGTATTTGCACTGAGTCTTAAAGAGTTTGAATTTAATAAATCACATCCCATCAGACCATCTGCACTGGTCAAGGTTCTCTAAAGGAACAGAACTGGTCAACTGAATATATGTATTCAAAGGGGATTTATTAGGAGGCTAACAGAATGCAGTCTAGCTAGTCAGCTAGTCCAATGATGGCTGCCTCACACTGAAGAGGCTAGATGTGTCCGCAGTGTCAGTCTGGTGCTGAAGGTGTGGAGGGTTCCTGGTTGTCAGTCTATGTGAAAGTTTGAAGAAGTTGGTTCTAGTATTCATGAAGGATGCTTCAACAACAGGATAGGTGAACTTGCCAATGACCATGAAAGCAAGCAAGCTAAAAAAAAAGAAAGCAGCTTTCTTCATCCTTGTCCTATGATCTTGTCTGGCACCAGATGTGCAGCCCATTTTTTGGGTGGGTCTTTCTGCTTCAACTAAGATGATCAAGAAAATCCCTCACGGGAAAGCCCAGCAGCTTGTGTTTTGGTTTATTCTAGATGCAGTCCAATTGACAACCAAGATTAGCAATCACAACACCCCTACCAGGGGATGTGACGTAATGACCTCAGGAGGTGAGGCTGAATACACACTGAAGCAAGGGGATGGACATTCCAGGTGTCTGGATGCAGCATTTGGAAAGAATCCTCCCCATGTGAATTCTCCTGCCTTGACTCTCACTGCATAGCGGAAACATTGCTGTCAGTCAAAACGTAAGAAACCTGACCACAGTGTCCATGGTTCAGCTGATGAGGACACTAATGTACAAACTACTTTTGAATGTTATTCTGTCTTTGAACATTGCTAAACCATCATAAGCCATTTTTTTCCATGCAGAGAAGAGAAGGAAGATGATTAACACTCATTTATCACCTTGCCTACTGGGTATTGTTATACTAATTTTATTGACTTAACCTATTCCACAGGCATAGCAAACTGTAAGTAGAAAGATAACAAGAACTTTTCCTTCTAAGTCAAATACCTGCTAGAGCACACCTGAATCTCTTTCACTACACTTCTCATAGGGTTTAGAGAAATGTATCTTAAAATGCCATGTGTTTGAGTTTCAGATGAATGGCTTAAGATGAAGTCTGATACAGTACGTGCCTGACTCCCAGGAGCCTCCATGCCACTGCCTCAAGGACTACACTCTGAGTAGACAGATGTTCACAAGCCAGGTGGACAACTCTACTGCAAGGCTAATGTACTGCAGAATTCTGCTTCCCCAGATAGAAAATCCATAGCTTAGAGAGCATGATGGTTTATCCACAGCAGCTGAGTCTCACCAAAGACAAAGGTAAGACTGCACCAGAAAGTCATGTGACACAGGTTAACTCCTGAAAACGTTCTTTCCTTAGACCTGCAAGGGGGACTCTTCAAAGCCATCTTCCAGAGGCTGTGACTATACAGCACGGGGTGTAAATGAAGGGAGTAGCTTCATCATTCACACACTACTGGAAAGGAGCAGTTAGATGCCGAGGTTCACAGAGCTCACCTCAGCCCGCTTCATTACTATCTTAGACTTAGAGACAGTCCTGGGAAAGAGTCATACTGTATGAGTACTATATTACCATCCCTTTGAAATAAAACTCAAAATAATGAAGGCAGTAAAGAGGCCTTGATATGCATATTTTGGAACATCAAACATTAAAGTACTTAGTAAAGGTAGAGGGTGGTAAAAAAAGGTTACATAGAGTCATCCACAAGATCTTGGTCTAACCTGGTTATGTATATCTGTCTAGGTTAAACCTTACAACTCAAGAAGCCGTCTACCCACTAGCTATGTGTGTATTGGGGGATATAGTGTGTGGTTGCTGAGCTCCCCCACTGTAGACAGATATTAAAGGAAACACACCTATTTCATATGCAAGATAAATAGGCAGAGAACACTAGAGTGCTCACTAATCTGTGCTCCAAACCCTCACTCATGAGATCGCTTCCCACTGTGAAAGTACAAAGATCATTACTGCTAGAGAAATGAAATGAAGATGTGTTTGGAAACGTCGTGCCTTGGGTACATGAGCACTATTCCAATAATCAATCACCCAAATTGAATTGCTTATTTGTACATCTGATTGTCTTTGCATTATTTAGAAGCTATTTAATGGCAGCCTGCCTGACAGCATGCATCTAACACATGCCAGGGAGATTTAGGAGAGTCAGAAACATCTCTTTCTAATTGTTTGGACAGGTGTATTGATTGCAGATTCCTCTTTCAATGTTCTTTACGGTGCTTCATGTTCTTTGTATGCAACACACAGAGAGAGACACTCACAAAAGTGTGTGAGGAGTGTGCATGTAGAAAATAGGCTATGTCAGTCACAGTGATGGAATCTACCCACACCTAAGCAAGCCCTAGTATCCAGAGCCAAGAAATGACATGGCCAAATCCTGATTTCAACATGGCTGCTAGACCCACTTCCCACATGGAGGTGGAAGAAAGCTTTTCAGGGTGAGTAGGATATCCATGGCATTTTGTTACTCTGTCTCAGGCCTGGGAGCATGGACCCTAGCACCAAGGCTGTGTTCCAGGGTTATATGTGCTTAATACACTTAGCAGGAGGCTGATAGAACTTTCCAGAGTGGAACAAGTAGTGAGATTGCTTGTGGGCTTTTTATCCACCACCCCTCCCCCAGAACAGCAAGCAGGAGCTGAAAAGACCCTGCCATTTGGTATGGGACTGTGACTAGGAGACCTTACTGTGGCAGAGGTCACTACTTAGCAACTCCATTCCTTTAAGTCCTCACCTCACCCAGGCTGTGGGTTTGATTACACTACTGGGTGTCCTTGAGTATTAAATATAAAAAGTTGTAAAGTAAACACATTGATAGGTGATGGCTTTCTGAGCTTATATCTGGCTCTTCAAAAAAATCAAAAAGGCTTTAATGTGCTGTGCATCTTTTCCATAGGAACTGTTCCTTTTTTTTTTTTTTTTCTTGTCCCTATCAAAATTTATTTTCCTGTCCTCTTTTCTCTCCCTGCCTGCCCTTAGGAGAGATTTATGTGACAAGCTAAGGCCTTGATAACAGTTCTACTGGATGTCTAGGCTTTGGTAGGGAGAGCAGCCATGGCTTCAGGGAGTCTGAGCCCCCAGCTCAGGCCGTTTCTCCCAGAATTCCTGAAAGCTTATGTCTGTCACAGGGAGATCACCTACTCAAAGCAAGGGAAGTTGGAGAGACTGGAGGGGAGCAAACAGCTTCTGCAGAATGACATTTTGATGACTAAATTAATCTGAAACACACTAACTCTATTCTCTGGATGTTTCCAAGGTAAAGCTCAGAGAAA
Organism: Peromyscus maniculatus bairdii; assembly: GCF_049852395.1. NCBI lineage: Eukaryota > Metazoa > Chordata > Mammalia > Rodentia > Cricetidae > Peromyscus > Peromyscus maniculatus. The sequence goes on from NC_134852.1 coordinate 89,218,495, forward strand.
GAAAGTGACAGCCATTTCTCAAGCCAGGAAGTCCTTTGTCAATAGTTACTGACATTTTGATGAACTCGCAGGTTTCCTGACTTCAGGCCCACCCATGGCTGAACCAGCATGCAAACTCCATTTTCCACAGTTTCCCTCAGCCTGCAGTCACCATGCCTTGGCTGCTTTTTCCCAGGCCCAGCATTTGTGCTTGTCCTGGGAGTATGGCTTGAGGTGCTGGAAAGAGCAGACTGAACAGGGAGGTACCAGGGCCTCTGACAGATGACAGAGACCTTAAGGGGATGTGGCCAAGAAGGTTTAGGAAGACCAGACTGAATGATCTGTGGGCACCAAAGCAGAAGAATCGGGGAAGGACACTGTTGATGCATTTGTAAAAGAAGAATGAGTGCGTTGGGCAAAGCCATGGGGTGGGAAACAGCAAGCAACTGACCCATAGGTCAGCTAGCACTCCCAGGCTCTTCCTATAGCTCCATATTTCATCTCTGTGAATGAATTGACAAAGGTGTCCTGTATGTCCTTTGCTGGCTGATCCCAATCAGGGGCTGTCTCAGCATCCACAAGGGAGATTATGCACTGGCAATGCCGGGATTATAGTATAGGGGAGGAAATGTGGCGAGTAGAACATGACCCTCCAGAACAGCCATCTGTCCATTAGCCCTAGGCAGGAGACTTTTGTTATAATTTATATTTCTCTTAGGTAGAAGAAAATGGGGGTACTGAATTGGTCAAGGGGGGAGCTGAAGACCCATACTCCTCGCTATGAACAAAGAACTCCTTTTATAAGCTTTTGCACATATACCCACACACACCCACAGAGGGAGAGAGAGAGAGAGAGAGAGAGAGAGAGAGAGAGATCCATCTTTCAAGCCAAGAAGATGTTTGTTGTCATACAAACCTCCGCACCCTCTCAAGAGATGTCAAATATTGTTGGAGATCATTTGTCACAGAAGAGACCCTTAAATGTCAGCCCAGCATTCAAGTATGCAAAGGCTCAAGTCTCCCTTCATGCCACCCACCTTACCACTCTCCTCTCCTCTATCCTGTCTTCCCAGCCCTATTTATTTTTAGTGACAATAAACCAGCCCCTAATCTAGGGAGTTGATCTTTTGAGTAAATTTAATTAACTACATTTTTAACTACAGTCTCCTAGCTGTTGGCAGGAGGGAAACATTTGTCTTACAGATGACTAGCCTGACTCCTAGAGAGGTGAAGGGAAGCGAAAAGGATGGTACCCCTTCTCTCCTTCCTCTAGAGCATCAGTTCATGGTACCATTATGGACCATGGAAATCACTGTAGGTAAATACCAGATTGGTAGCCCAGAGAGGTGAGACTGTGGGGAAAAGAAATCCAAGCCAGCTAATGAATGAAGTGCAGAACCAGGAAGAGGCAAGCATATGATTATTAGTGTGAGTCTATGTCTAGTCATGTGATTATGAACACTCATGTGAAAGTGTGTACATATATGCATTTGTGTATGTGTTTGTACATATGTGCATGTATTGTGAATGTGTATGAATGTATGTAAGCATATGAATATGTATATGCACACTGTGTGTGCAAATAAGAACATGTGTAATATGTCTGCATGTGAATATGTGGCTGCATTATGCATGTGGATGTTTGTGGGCATATGAATGTGCGCACATATCTATGTGCATGCACATTATGTGATTATGTTCATATGTGTGAATGTGTGCACTATGTGTTGCAGTTGATACATTGTGTACCACAATAAACTTATCTGTGGGTCAGGGAACAAAACAACCACTATATTAGACATAGGTTTAGGCAGTGGTAGCATATGCCTTTAATCCTAGGATTCAGGAGGCAGAGATTCATCTGGATCTCTGTGAGTTCAAAGCCAGGCATGGTGACACATGCCTTTAATCCCAGGAAGTGATGGCAGGAAGCACAAAGGTATATAAGGCATGAGGACCAGGAACTAGAGCCCTTTTTAAGCTTTTAGTTTGTAGCAGCAGTTCAGCTGAGATCCATTTGAATGAGGATTCAGAGACTTTCAGTCTGAGGAAACAAGATCAGCTGAGGAATTGGCGAGGTGAGGTTAGCTGTGGCTTGTTATGTTTCTCTGATCTTTCAGCATTCACCCCAATACCTGGCTCTGGTTATTTCATTTATTAGACCATTTAGCAATTCATGCTACAATGTGTGTACATTTGAGTATGTGAGTTTATTGTGCATGTATATGAGTGTATGTATATATGTATGCATGCATGTGTATATGGGCATGCATGTGTTCACATGTATATGTATCTCTGGCCAGAGGCTGACAGCTTTGCTGTCTCTGCTGGTTTGACCTGTGGCCTCCTGCAGGGTGATAAATGGGGAAAAAGCAAAGCAGTCTGTTTTTCTGCCTGTATTTTTCCCTTCTTTGTTTTTATTAAACACTGATTATTAATATTAGAAGTGGAACACTGCCACAAGAAGCCATTTGCAGTTAATAAGGCTGTCTCGGCTGCCTGGGGAGTTAATGGAAGGCCAGGGAAGTCATGTGAGAACCACTTAAGTGCCATGTTCACCAAGTGGGTCAGAAGGAAGGGCAAAATGGGACACCCTGGCAGCTCAATTCTAGACCCACATACTGGCTGGGGATCCCCATTCCATGCAGGGATTGAGGTCATTCATGGATGTGCACAGGTGCTGGGTTGCAGGCCAACTCTGTGCACTGCAGTTAGGGAGCAGGCCTCCCTGCCTGCAGCTGTGAAAACATTGGCCTCCAGGCAGACCTGGCCTGTCTGTCCCAAGACCTGAGGACTGTGGTCCCCAGGTCTGGCCTCTCAGCAGATGGTGAGGTCCTCAGTGTTATGGCTCCACCTCACCCAGGGTAGTGTTCAGCCTCAGACTGGGAAGCTGATGACAAAGGAATTTAATGGTGACAGGTCTCTGAGATCTGGAGACCGCTTGAAAGGGAAAAGGCTGAAGAAGAGTCCTGCAGGTCTGGGTTGCCCCCTCAGACAGGATAGCACTAGGCAGTGAGGTGAGCTCCTACCTGCTGGAGGTTCTGATCAAAGTGCTCTTTCCTGGTCTAAAGGAAGAAAAACTGACCCTGGGTGTGTGTTCATCCTGGGCTCGGGGCATGTGAGACTGAGGAACTTCATTTCCCTCTCTAAAACAAGAACAGTAGGGCATACTACAAAATGACAAGCAGCCATCTTCCTAGTGAATGGAAGGGGGATGTTTTTAAGTCATTGCCCTGTAGTTACTGTGAGATGCAAATCTTAAAACTACTGGACAATACAATGACCATAGCAAATGGGTGCAAAGTGCACACTGAAGAATTGTATGCATGAGACAGATGGTGGGTATAGTGCACATTCATGTCTGTTGAATCTGAGAGGTCATTTACATATCTTTGTGTTTGTGGATGCAGGTGTCCAGGGGTGTGTAAGAACTCATCTGGGTGTCTGTGTGTACATCAGTGGTATAAAGCACCAATGTCCTTCATCTCCCTCTCCTGCACTGTGCATGGCTTCCTGCAATAAAAATCTATCCTGAACACTTCTGTGATGGGCTCTGTCATGAGTACTTCAGTGATGCAGAGTTCTTCAGGGTGAGGAGGAGAAAAGTAAATCTGACCCTAGGAATGTGAGTGAAATAACAATCATCTTGACAACAGCAGCACTTCAAAGCTCCAGGGAAACCAGAAGGCCAACGATTCCATCTCACATGGACCATAGCTCGCTGTTCCTATGGAATGCAGGTTTGTTTACCTTTATCTCCATATGAGATAAAGTTCTGCCTGCTCTATGAACCACCCAGAGTCTATTAAATACCAAATTATCACAACTTTTTCAGATGCCAAAAGGAAGTGTTTGAATCCCAGAGATCTTTCTCTATGAAGCACAGCTCTCAGGACTAGACATGTGCCAACACAGTATATTGTCAACACAACACCTGCTGGATGCCAGGATGAAGAGCTTGTATGAAGAAAGTAGTATCTGCCCTTTTGTTTTCTTCACTGATCAATGAGACAATGGATACTTTTCAACATGCACATCCCAACCCTATAATACTCTAAAATCCGTGGCCCTGCATATGGCTATCCAGTCAATCTACTATGAATTTGTTCATCTGGGACATAGCAACAATCATACTTAGAGAAATGGGCACTGAAAAAGAATGTAACAAAATCTTACAAATAAAAAATAAATCATGAAAGAGAGAAGGATGTTTCAATCACTTTAGTTTCCCTTCCGAAATACACATTATATTGGTGAATTCTCATGTCCCAGCTTCAGCATGTTTGTTTCAAGTGTCTGTCAATGACCCCCCATCTCTGGGGATGGGCTGGTTCTCTTAACTACATGATAAGGGGAAAGAAAAACAGTCCAAGAGCAAAATCACTGTGTCCTTGAAAGCAGCTAGAAGGTAAACAGATGTTGCAACAGTTTATTTCACAATTTAAAAATGCATGAGGTTGACACAGGAAGTAGGAAGTATAGCCATGGAAAGATTATGAATGGAGAGGATGGAAGACCTCCCACTGAAGACTCCCTCAATCTGAAACTACAGCTGATGTCCTCAGCTTTCCTAGCTGGTTTCTGCTGGGCAATTGTGAGCGCCTGGTAAGATGTTAGTGCGTTGTCTGTTGGCTGCTTCTCTGTCTGTGAATCACTACTGATTCTTTTACTTTGATTGCTATATATTTAATAAAATCACTCATTCAACATCCAGTACTACATCCATCTTCCCTTGGAAGCCAAACCATGAATGACTTGGAAGACAGAGCAAGCTTCCAATGGTAGTTCCAAGGATTGGCTCAAGAGTCCAAGATTTGAATCGTATCTCTGCTACAGTTAATCTCTGGTCTTGGGTGGGTAGCCATATCTATCACTCTGCAGCCCAGTCTCTTCATTTAGAAAATAGAAATTCTTCATAGGCCTGTAATGAGAGTTATATGAAATAATACACATGACCAAGCCTGGAATATTCAAGGCTTGATAATAAAGAGTTACTGCTACACTGTCTCACAGACAAGACTAGAAGATAATCAATGTTTGCCTTGAATGCCTTAGGCAAGTGGGGTGGATAAGTTGTTGTCCTACAAAGAATCTGTGTCTCATGTAACTAGAAAGACAGGGAACCATGTTTTTGATGTGGAAAGGTCTGGTCTTCTATGCTCTGAAATCAGACTTTGGGGAAATAATAACTCTATTGATGTAGGGATGGGGTGCTCTAGATACTTTCTGTGGTTCTCAATGGGGAGACACTCTAGTACCTCAGGGCCATTCCAGCCCACATTGTCTTAGAACCAGCATGAGAAGGCTAAGTCTTCAGCAGGGAAAGGAAATTGGCCATTGACCTTCAGAATCTCAAAGGCCTCTTGAGATGACACATGCTACAGGTAAAACCTGGGTACTTGAGAAGTAAGTCCTTGGTCATTTGAGAATCTAAGAACACATGTCAATCTAAGGCTTCCAGGGAGTTCTAGCAGACAACTCATTTAGTACCTAAAGGGTCTCAAGAACACATCAAAACAAGTCACAGTGGCTAAGCACTGCTTGTCTAGACAGCTAATTTGGCTGGTGCACTTGTGTTTCCTTTTTAATTGTCTTAATTTTTCCATGTACACAATGTGGATCTTCTTTGGAATATGTTAGTCCTGTGTTGTCTGTCAGTAATGCCAACCTAGAGAAGGCATGCAACGGGTTAACTCCGGATTTGTTCTGGAGACAAAAACAAACACAAAAGACTAGAGAACTGAACAGTATCTCCCATGTGGAGAGTAGAACACAGAATTGTGAGGTCATGTGAGCAGGCTATGATACTGTCAGAGCCAGCCAGAGCTTGTGGGCAAGTCAATGATTTCTGTCATCATGCTCTCACCACCAGGATGGACTGTATCCCCTAAAACTATGACCCCAAATAAACACTCCCCTGAGTTGTTTTGTAATAGACGGACAACTGATACATTCCATGTGTGTCAGTGTCTGGACATGATTGATCCTAGAAGTGACTCTCCTATAGACACCTATAACCTAGTAAGGTCTGGCCATAGTCCTGACTTGCTGGCTGTCATATCCTCTGTAACCACAGAAGTCATTATGACAAAACGCGATCTAACACTTTAGCTTCTTTGACACAGGAGCACCTTGTCCTCTCAGCCTTCACTCCAATCCAAAATGGCTGCCAGGCTGAGGAGAGCCACGCTCTGGAGGAGAGGAGTGCTGTGAGGAATTGCTATGCTCAGTCTGGTTCAAAGCTCATTCAAGCATGGCCTTTGCTTTCTAAAAGCAAGCAATTCACGTAAATGACTCTGAAATTCATTCAGTCGCAAAATACCCCAATGCACTTTGCAAACCATTTTTAAACCCTAATACATTAAACCTGCAATAGACAGTTGGAGGGTAAATTAATTTATTACCTTTTCATACTAGCTCCTAGTTTAAATAGAAAGTAAAGAGAACCAAAGTTTTAAGACAAAATATAAGTCCTTAAAACTTAGAAGAGTTCTCCCCAATCTTCTCATTTTTCCCCATTAGTTGGAAGGTGCAGGGGATTATTTGGTTTCTGCTGAAGTGTGCCAGAGGCTGCCTCTCAGCATCTCAATAAACACACAACCAGGGTGAAAGGCTTAGGACCCTAAGAGAACTCACATTAATGCAGGATCAAAGTCCTGACTAGGATCACCAGGGAAAGCAGAGGGCAAGTAAAGAAGCCAGGCACCCTTGGTCTCTACAGCAGAGCTCTGGACCTAGACATCAGGAGCCAGCTGCCCTGAAGACACAGAAGGAGTTATCTCACACTAATAAGACAGAAAAGTAAATTAATTAAATAATGCTGTAAAAATGGGGATTTAAATGATAGGATACAGAAAGATTGGAGGAGCCACCTCAGTGATTCAGTCTAGAACTGGAGAACCACTTTCAACTTGCCATGTGCACTACTGATTGGTAGAGAATGCCTGAAATTCTGTGATGGAAAAACCCTAAGGCCATTTGGGATACGACAAAAGAATTAGGTAGTGGTCCTTGACTTCTCCTTGAGTAAACATTGATTTACCCCCAGTCTCAGGTGGAGGGGGTGAAGGGATTGAACTCAAGAAAGAAATCAGACCATTTGAAGGTGGGCTTTGGGATCCTCGTTTACATATAAGAGTTCATTTCAAGTCATACATTGGGCCTTTGACCTTGAAGCTAGGCCTGCAAAATTTCCTCATGCCTCATGTCTCGCTCACAAATATCCTGCTTGGAAATTTCTTGGTGTTACAATAAATCCAACTGTTTTCCTACTACTGTCATCTTTTTAGATATAAACAATATAAGCAGAGAGTGTGTCTAAAAGAAACTCCTCCAGCTGTCGTGCCTGTGTGTGCTGATCTCCACCAGGAACCTGGTGTGATCCATGTAGCTTCCTTAATCACTGTGCATTATTTGTTTTACTCTACTAAACCACACTGTTTATGACAATATACTCTTCTCATTAAAGTGGCGTGGAGCTCTTTTTTCAAATACGTTGAATTTATAATCAAAGTTCCTATAGATGTCAATAAGTCAAATGCCTTTGCATTGGAAAAGTGGATGTTTCTTGTCCTATGGAGATGTTTAAACATTGATGAAGCAGGAGATATACACCCTTCCTAATTCTTCCCTTTATTGAGAGGCCAAGGTCATTATATTTCAATAGGATCAACAGCTCTTCCATGGGTGACTAGACAGGCATCCTCAAAGCTCATGCCGGACCCAGGGATTCTCAACAACTCTTGCTGGTTTTCTATTTCATTTACCCTGGAAATAGTATGCCTTGTTCAAAAAGTGATGAACTAGTAACAATCCTGACCCTCTCATCACTCACCCACCATCTTACTCTTAAAGGCTAGATGGGATGAAGACGATACGTTTCTTCAGAAATGGCTTCCTAGAGTGACCTGGACTGGGCTCTGTGGGTGTAGCTGAAGAGCCTCCCTCATAGGAAGCATTCCCTCTGGGAACTTCCTAGGGGTGGGTCAGAGTCAGGATCTACCTACAGGCCTGCAGATGTCTACACTCTCCCTTCCCAGCACCACCAACCGGAAGTTAGGTCAATGGTTGAATGGAGGCTGGAGTAAGCTAAGGCAGAACTGTACTGAGGAGCTACAAAGCCACTCAGCATGGCATTTTGAAGTGTTAAGGATGAGGGCATTCTCATGATTCAGTGGCTCAAATCAGCACGTACTATAGGTTTTAATGCAGGGAAAGTGTACATATTGCTAAAAATATCTTTCAATATTTATATACAAATGTTCTCAAATTTCCTCAATTCATAAAGTAAACATGAAAGTTTCATATCTGAAAGAAATTCCACATCCTGTCTAGCCTATTCTTGACACAATCAAAGCTCTAAGATATGAAGGTTATTACGTATACATTCTAATGTTTAGAGTCTCCAGAGCTCCTCGATGCCACAGTCTCGCATGATAGGGAACAACTCAAAGGCTCAACATCATGTCCAGTTGAACTTGCTCTTACTACAACTTATATAATGTACTATTTTACATATATTTAGGGGAAATACAAGCCTTTTGGGGATTTCTGAATTTTACCTCTGCCTTCTTTGGGTTTTCTAAAAAAAATGATTATTTTCATATTAAGACGTTTCTTTTGTTTTTCCTAAGCTGTCTGCCTTTGCTGATTCTTCCCCATTTTCTTTTATAGAGAATCAAGGCTAGAACTAGAGACATGGTTCATAAGAGGTCGCTGGTTTATCAATACATACATGCATGCCAACCCATTCTTGCACAGCTTGCATTTGTGCACAGAGAAATTATGGATAATTTTCTCAATAGGAAGTGCACAGACCTAAATGTTTTTCATCTACTTAGTATCTACTAACTTCCGTTAATAAAATATTCCCTCCCCTACTATAAATTCTCGTTATGTGAAATTCTAGTATATATGATTTTAATTCTGTGTACTTTCAACATATTAGTGAGAATTGTACTCTGAACATACGAAATCACAAGTCATTCTGAGTTATTAAGTAAAAGTTCCCTGAAATATAGAGTGAAATCACAGGCGAAGTCACAAAATCTTGCCACAGTGTATTACTGGGTTGGGTTAAACAAAAGACTACCAGTTAGCGCATAAAACAAAGTCATGTTTTCATAGATATAAAAACATGGAAAAAGGAATTGAGGAACATAAACCAAAATGAATAATATTAAGTATCTCAGAATGGTGGTAATAATTTTTTAATGTTTCCAGTTTATATTCATCTACATGGAGAGTATGTGAGTTATCTACAAAAATAGGAGATGAGACCCGGGAAAGTGGGGAAGCTCTTGCTGTATGAGCCTGTGATCTTGGGTTTGGTCCCCGAGTGCCCACCTAAAAGCCAGGTGTGGTGACATGTGTCCATAACCTCAATGCTGGATGGGTTGTCTCAGAAACAAGCAAATTCTATGTGGCTCTCTGTCCACCAGCCCTGTGTACAAATTCCTCCTCGATATCAATACAGAAAAGGGAGAAGTGAGAAGGGAGAAAATCTGGAGTTTGGGCAAATAACTTAGATACAGAGCCACTTCCTACAGTGATCTCTGCAGTGATCCCAGCCCTCATGTTCTTAGAGAACCCAGCAGATGAGGGGGACCCTGGGAGCAGTGACAGAACCCATGGTGCTCTTCAAACTTAGAATGAAAGCAAAGAGCGTGTTCACTTTCAAGAAGCATGACAGCGCTGTGTCCTGGACATCATACACAGTCCTTCTGTTTCTTTCCTCACAGTTTGTACCTCCATGAAATACAACATTTTATTTCCTTTCTAAAGACATCTACTTAGAGAACATTACATATTTTGAAAAATAAGGAAAAACCAAACAATGCCCATTTGAAGCAGTTATAAACTGTTTCAAAGAGGTGAAAAGTGTTTGGGATGGCTCCTTCTGAGGCCTTGGTACTTGATGGTGTGATGTGTAGAAAACACTTCTATGTGTTGGTGGTGAATTATCATTGTCAACCAGGTGGCAGTTAGCAACACCAGCAGGTCTAGTTGAGGAAAGAAACCCTCCTCTGGTGAGCTAAGAACTGGGGCTAAATATGAAGGCAAATGGGAGAAAGCCAGTTGGGTACCAGCATCCCTCTTCCTCTGTTTCTTGCTCTGCTGAAGTGTGAACTGCAGCCTCATACTGCGGCTCTAGCTGCCTTGCCTTCTCCTGTGATGGAGTATGTCCTCAAACTACGAGCCAGAATGAACTTCTCTTCCCTTCAGTTGACTCTGCTAGGCATTTTGTCACAGTAATGAATAAATAACTAATACACAGTCCTCCATCTTGGCCCCATGTCTCATTAGAGTTTTAGTGCAGTGGTAACCTCGCCAGAAAGGTCTTCCATGACATCACTTATCTAAATAGTCCCCTAGTGACCTAGGTCTTATTTTAGTTCTGGCTGAAATTAAACATTGACTCACATAACTGTTTTCTTTCTCCTAAACTTATTTTTCCATCTTCAAAAAATCAGAAACTGTTTTATGATCATCTAATCTTTGGGGCATAGAGGAGAGCCTAATATACGGTGTACTTCCTTAACATAGTTGGCTGATTTAATACACAGTAAATATTAATTAGTGTTCACTATATTCAGAAAGAGTAATAACCCATCTTTCTCATTGTAGCTCAGGTCATGAATTTGGACCTTAGGAACTTCGTAGAGTAGAAGTTAAGAAAGGGAGTCAGATAGTATCATGTGTTTTCCTCTAAATTATACCATTAAAAAAACAGATTGGCAGAAAAGTTGCAAGAACAGCATAATAAAAACTTATGTACCTTTAACCTAAATTTGTCAATTATTGAAATGATCTCTTTCTATCTCCGTGGAAATATATGCACATACATAAGCAGAACTAGATGCACATAGATACATATACAGATCCATATGTATGTGACTATTTGCATATAGATGCATACATGTAGCATATATGTGTGTATACACACACCTACTCCATATTAAGTCATTTCGAAGTAGTATAGGCACCATGACACTAAACTACTAAGAACTTGAGCCGGTTTCTCCAAGAAATGAGAATACTCTCACAAAAATGCAGTATAGCTAATGCACTTGGGAAATACAACACTAACAATATTGTTGTCTGATAAATTGTTAAGATTCAAGTCTCCCTGATTGTCCCAATGCTGTCCTTGTCATATGAATCCTCTTAAGCTCAGATCAGTGCATAATCAACATGCAGCTGGCTGACTTGCCTCATCTGTCTCTTTGAATCCCAAGAGCTCCCCAGCTCTTGGTCATTTAGAACATCAGTTCTTTCAAAAATTCCATTCTAACCATCTTGCTGGGCATCCTCTAGCATGTCTGGCTCAGATGACATGGTTTTGACCAGAATACTCTGGAAATCACCATTATCTTTCGCCTTGAGCCACTTCAGGTGACCCAGAAGCAGAACGGACTCCTGGCTTCCATCCTGTTTAGCATGACTTTAAGCAATTGTCATCAACACTCCACAGAGACTGGATTTCTGCATTTATAAATGAGGATAATAATGTTATCTTTATTGTAAAATATTTAAATTTTAAAGTTGAAGTTCTCAGGGAGAAGAGACAGGAGGACCACTGTGAGTTCAAATCTAGCTGCCTACCAGGAACCTATCTCCAGAGAAGGCAATAGATAGATAGATGATAGATAGATAGATAGATAGATAGATAGATAGATAGATAGATAGATAGTGATTTTAAGACAGGTCCTAAGTCCAGCCTTGTTTAACAAGTATATAGCCTTCAACACATTCGTCAATCTCCCCATACCTCAGTTTTTCTGCCTGTAGAGTTGACTGAGGATTGCAAAGCTTACATGTGTAAATTACTTGGATGAATCTATGGCAGCAAATCGGTGAAGTAAACATTAACAATTCTCCTTGTTATCGGCACAGTGCATGTGAAGTCACAGAGTAAAGTCATCATGGCCTTTGAAGTCTACAGCTATTTCTGCTCTTTGTCCCTGGGATGCCTTGCAGGTACACATAACACGAATTGCTAAACTGACTTATTAATTTAAAAAAAAACTCAGAGCCAGATATTGAGGTGAGAGTTGAAAGATCAGAGGAATAGAACAAGCCAGCCACAAGTTCTTACTGCTAGGAAATTCTCAGCCCAAGAGAGCTACTTCCTATATACTCATGCCTTATATAACTTTCTGTGCCCTGCCTTCCTACTTCCTCCCTCTGCCTAGCTACATCACTTCCTCTTTCCACCCAGCTCTATCACTTCCTGTCTGTCTGTACAGACCTCCAGACCTCTATGGTTAACTAGTATTGGGATTAAAGATGTGTGCCACCACACCTGGTCCTGTTCCCAGTGTGGCCTCGAACTCACGGAGAACTAGATGAATCTCTGTCTCCTGAATGCTAGGATTAAAGGTGTGTGCTACCACTGCCTGACCTCTATGTTTAATATAGTGGCTGGCTTGGTCCTCTGATTCCCAGACAAGCTTTATTTGTTAGAGCACAAATAAAATATCAGCACAGGTACATGTGTCTTCCTCTTACAGCTTCCCTATCTTTGTTCTCAGCTGTCAGGGAAGGAGCACATGTTTTGTTGTGATTATATGACAACTTATCGACACTCTTCAAATCTGTGGTGGATAACTAGGCCTCAGTCACAGAATCAAAATGCCGTGCTCCATAGAATTGAGTATATTTGGTAAGACTCTGGCTCCACTTTCTTGTTTCTTTTTATTTTTCTCAATTTAATGTTAGGCAGCTGAGTAAACATTCTTCTGAAGTACAATGAGCTGAAAACCTTGTCATCTGGTCAGCTAACGCAGCACCCCATGGAGTAGTCTGAAAGGTCCCTGTGACGGAGTATCTTCATCAGGCCTTGTTGTAAGTGGAGAACATCTCCATCAATATCACCAGGCACCAAGGAGTATCCCTCTAATCGATGTCCAACCTAGACCTCAGATCCCTAAAGTGAACAAGAGGTCATAAAGGAACTGGTGCCCCAGGCTTAGCAGAAGTCCTAGTACCTTTAACTCATCAGTACCATATTCCCTACCCTACTGTGTCTCTGAACTACATCTGGCTGGGGTCCAGCAGCAGATGGGATTCACTGACTTAACTGGTCTCCATAGTATGACTCTGTCTTCAGCCTTGGTCTGGTTCCATCTGTGTTTGTTTGTCCAAGTTATTCTCATTCCGTCCAATGCATGGCCATCCACTGAGTCAGCCAGTAATTGCTCCAGCCTCCCTTAAATTCCAGGAAGGAAAATGGATTAATGCTTGGGGTGAACCTGCTTCCTGAGAAAGAATCCACAGATGCCATGTTACAGCCAATATACAGCATAAGGGTTCTTTGTCACCACACATGGTCACTAGTCACTTTAATTTATCTATTTCAAAGCAATCTACATCAGCTTGTTTACATCTAGCAATAATGAAATGAACATCCTTAAGAGAACAAGGGGGTGGGGGAGTAGATTGTTAAGCCTTTCAATTTCTCTATTCCTACCAGAGCCTGAGCATGCAAATTTTACATGAGACTCTATCAGTATAAGTCTCCCTTATTAAACTTTCTTACTATAGACATCATCAATAAAACACCCCTCCCCTCCACAGGATTGGTCACACTTAATATGATGGACATTTCACTAGATTTTTCCTCTGACTTTCCCTCCCTTGTGTTTAAAAACACTGATAAAAACTTCCATACTTCATTTCCTTTGTGAGAATGGAATGAACAGTTCAGAAGCCAACCTCTGAAAAGTATTCGGCAAAGCTTTTGAAAAAGACAGACAGAAATCTGGTAAGAAGGGAGACTAGGATGACAAAGGAAAAAAAAAAGAGAGTATAAAATGATAGGTTTCAACTGGGGTGAGCAGACTGATGGTGAGGAATGGGTCTGAGCATAAAGTATACAATGAGAAAATCTTTCATAAATGTAAAAGCTCCAATTCAATTAAAGTCTGCCTTTTATGTGTCAGATGCTGGCTGGCTGACACAAGATAGACAGATAAGACGTGATTTTTGTGCCCTGGCAAGGACGGGAGGCAGGCATGTTATATTTATTTTTGAAAACGCTATGACCGTGTATTCCTTTGTTTGGCATCGGGGGCCTGGGAAACTGTCCTGCCAGAGGCTGGGGGAGACGGCGAAGTCTGCAGCACTGGGCGGAGCAGCAGGGAAGGTGGGACTAGCAAGAAGCGTGGCTGCTGCTCAGACAAGTCGCGAGATGGTCCAGAAGGGAAACAGCTGCCGGGGACACACTTACACAGACTCTGCTTAACAACTTCTCATGCTCCTCACCCAGACGCCTCTTTATGTCGTTGAATGTGCTTCCCCACCACACACACACACACACACACACACACACACACACAACACACAACACACAACACACACACACCACACCACACACACACACACACACACACACACACACACACACACACGCACACACACACACACACGCATACTGCAATGGACTCAGGCTTCCCGGTGTGACAACATTTTAACCGCTCTTTAGATATATTTCTAGCCTCCCCTTGAACAAGGACTTCACAGAAGACCTTCCTTAAGCCTGAGCCCTCCCTGGGAGCATGGCACATAGAAGAGATTCATGTACATGGTCAGGAGCAATTAATAAAATTTAGCAAGCTCAATGAAAGCCAGGTTTAAAATCTAATTATGTCCCAGAAAACACTAGCGAATCCATTTAAAAGCTCTTATAATTTATTAGCGTTCACTGAGTGGCCATATGTAATGTAAAAATGTGAAAAATGTGAAAAAAATCAGATTTCCTGTACGCCAGAAAGAATCATTTAAAAGACATAATGGAAACAAAATTACATTTACAAAACTAAGAAGGGGAAAAAAGACAACTATCTACAATAATGACCCTAAAAAGATATGCAAAGGGTCTTAATAAAAGAAACTACAAAGTCCGGAACAGATAAAGGTTCTAAGTAAATAATGGCTCTGGATAAGAAGACCAAGGCTTTCTGACAAGTTGGCACTTCATATAGGTAAGGCATAGTAGTAAAATAACACAAAATTAAAGTCTACTTAGATATATTGAATATTTGTCAAAATAATTCTAAATGTCTTCTAGATATAAGCATACAAGAGATGCCCTTATTTGGGGGAAAATATTAGTTAGTGTGAATAGACCTTTCCATATAAAATTACCTGACAAAATTATGATAATTTGGTGGCATGAAGGAGACCAAAGAACCAATAGCCTCCCCCAAAACTGGGAATCATTCAAAACTAAACACATGCAGCTAGTTGTTCTGTAGAACACCGCAAGGGGGTTATGGGAGGGGTGGCAGCCAAGAAAAGATGCTATAAAATACGAAACCATGTGTAAAATGAAGGAAAGCTTCAGTATGTGTGTGTATCCAAATAAATTCTCATCATAAAAAACACTTAAATGTAAAAATTGATGAGAGGAAAAAGATATCTTAAACTCACCTAAATGGGAAGATATAATTGAAACAAAAAAAAACATTTAAAGCACACTATAAAGAAAACAAACAGTTGTAACTATATTAAAATGTAATCTTTCATATGCCAAAAATAATAAGCAAAATAAATATGCATGTGAAAAACTGGGAACAAATATCTGCAATGGATTCAGAAAGAAAAGTCTAATGATCTTTGAACCATGTAAAAGTATTAAGGATGAGGAGAGTTTAAAAACAGTAAGCAAAAGACAGAACAACTTCACAAAAGAAGAAATGTAAACGGTGCACTTCTGTGTGGGATTCTTTGAAGCAGAGTCTGACATGACAACCGGGGTCTCCAGAGAGAAAGACTCAACTGAGAGAAAGGTCAAACTGCACGACGTCTCAGCAAACGCAAAGGACTGGGTCTAGTGGTGCAGTCCTGTAATCATGATGACTCACAAGGTGGAGGCTAGCCTGGGCTACAGAGTGAATTCCAGACCACCCTGACAATGTACTGAAATCTTATCTCAAAATAAAAGGTCAAAAGGGGGCTGGAGAGATAGCTCAGTGGTAGAGCACTTGCCTAGCATGTGAGAAGGGAAAGAGAGGGAAGGGGAAGGAGGAGGTAGGAGGAGGAAGAGGAAAGAGTAGAGGAGAAGGAAAGGGAGGAAGGAGTAAAAGGGATTTTAAAAAAAAAAAAAAAAAAGTTTCTTTTTGTAACATTGAGGTCATCTAACCAGTAATACAAGAAACAAAAAGATGTCTATCAAATCAATTTGATAAACATTTAAAACTATAATGATACTTAATGGAGACATCAGGGAGGTAAGACAGGTGTAGACACGCAGCTGTTCTGGGTGAGCATAGATTCAGCCTTGGTGGAAAGTTGTATCTAGGAAAATTAAAAATATAATAAATGGTTAACGTCTAAGGAAAATACTTACAAGACTTGTTTTGGCCAGAAAATATTCACAAAATGTGAAAGAAAATTAAATCAGGGCTACAAACTACATTTTCTGTAAAACTAGGGAATTTCTTGAAATTTGGTCATAATACATGAAATCCAATGGGAGAAAAAGGTAGAAATCCAGAGGTAGAAAAAGAATGAATGATTAGCAAGGGGTAAGAAAGGCAGCCGGGCTAAGCGGATGGAGATGTTCCCTGAAGATACCAGGCTGCTATTTTCCTGCCCCATGATCTTCAGAGTAGGATCTATCCAATCTTCCAGTTTATTTTATGGTCCTAAGATAACAACTCAGGCTCCAGCCATTGCGTCAGGAAGGAGGAAAGAGGGAAAGTCAAATCCACTTAGATGCCAAATGAGTCATGTCCTTTGAATGAGTCCCATGCGTAAAACATCACTCCACCCCCTCCATCTATGAAAGAGTAGTAACACATACTTCTTAAACAGTACAGTCATCTGATACACAAAAGATGGTTGCTATGCAGGAAAAACTCAGCAGTTGCTAGATAATACATTAAAATTCAGAACAATGGTGAGGGAGCTCAGTCAGGAAATGATCGCCCCGAAAGCATAGGGACCTGAGTTCAAACTTCAGAATTCATGTTATTTTTAAAAAAGTTGCATGTAACAACAATTAATGGAAGAAAAGAGCACATGAATTTGAAAGAAAGCAAGGTATGTGGAAAGGTTTGGAGGGAGGAATGGGGAGAATGAAATGATGTAATTATGTTATAATCTCAAAAATAAAAAATAGAAATAAATTAATTAAATAGATTTTTAAAGATGTGCATGTAGGAGACAGACAATTGTAATCCTAATGCTTGGGAGCAGGAGATTTCTGAGGCTTACCAATCAGCCAGGCTGCCCCACTTTGCAAATTCCTAACCAGTAAGAAACCCTGTCTCAAAATAACCAAAGTAGACATCTGGGGGAAAATGTCTGAAGTGTTTCTCTGGCATTCACATGCACACACACACACACACACACACACACACACACACACACGTGCACCCACACACATTAACATACACATATGCGAAACCTGAACCAAGAGGACAGCAATGTGCAAATAGTATGTAGCCACACAGAGGCAAAAACTCATAATGTGAAAGGTTTTGTCTTTGGAGAGAAAGACAGAAAAAAAAAAGAAGAAGAGGAAAGCAGAGGTTTCCTACTGGTGTAGTTGTTGCTGTTGTTGTAAGACTTTGGGCCCGACCACAGACGCACACTCATATCCTATAAAAATGAACAACTTAAAAATTGAAAAGAAGGGAACAGATATGTGAGCACTCACTACTCAGCCCACTAACCACAGAAGCACGGTCAAAACCACAGTGAGGGGTCTCCACACCCCAGGAAGAAGAGCTGTTACCCAAAACGCTGCAGAGGAGAAAGTGCTGGTGAGGACTGAGCATCCTGCATGCCGTAGGCAGTATTGGTAATGAGTTTAGCCAGGATGGAAAACAGCATGGAACTTTATGAAAAATCTCAAAAAATAAAATAAATATTTTTTAAAAATATAACCCAGCAAGGCCACTACAAGCATCATCCAGAGGGGATGAAATTCAAATATGAAAGAGAGGCCTGTTCTTCCCTGATCATCAGAATCCATTCAGTGAGGACTAAATCAAGAAAATGTAGTACATACACACGAGGAAATACTACGCAGCAGAGAAAGTTGCGATAACACAGAAATAACTAGAGATCACTATGCTAACTGAAATAAGCCAGGCATGGAGAGACGAGTACTACATGATCAAAGTTTCCCAGCCTCTGCTCTCCTCAACCTTTAGCAACCACCTCTGCACAGCCAACTGCTGTCAGTCCAGCCCCTTAAAGTCCATGACCTTTCCAAGTAGTAGCTTTTGTGATGGTAGCTGGATTCCATTACATTTTCCTGCTGCTTGCAGCACATCATGGGATCTTTAAAGAATTTTGATGTTACTATAGTAAGAAAAGTTTAAAGCAGAAGTGTCCAAACTTTAAACATTGCAAAATGACATCATCAGCTGCAAACTTTGCTCTCCACTGCTAGAAAATTGAGTGGCAAAATACAACAAAAACAAAATAAAAAAGCAAGCCTAAACTTAAAATGCTAACATAAGTTTATAGTGATGTTTTGGGCCACACTCATGGCTGATTTATCCTGTGCTACCCATCATGTCTATTCATGAAAATGATCAGATACTCGACCATGGAACTCAATGCAGCATTTTTCATAACAGGTAAGACTTAAAAGCATTTTTTCATGGAAAGATCCCCTATCCCTATACAATAATAGCTCTACACAAAATGAAAAGTAACATTCAAAACACATACAGTTAAACATACACAGCAGGGTCAGCAAGATGACTAAGCAGAGAAAGGCCCTCACTAAGTTTGACAACCTGGGTTTCATTCACAGGGTGAAAGGAGAAAACTCACACTGCTTGTCCTCTGACCACTGTGTGTGCCCTGTGGCACGTTTCTCCCTACACACAAAATGAACGAATAAAAATGTAAACACATACATAACACATTTAATATGCATATGCCTATTAAAATGTCTGAGCAGTGCTGCGAGATGGCTCAGTGGATAAAGAGCTTGTTGGGCAAAACTGAAGGCCTAAGTTTAGATTTGCAGCATGAATATAAAAGCCAGGCAATGCAGCATACATCCATAAACCCAGTACTGGGGCAGGGTAGCAGAAGAATCTCCAGGGCTCAGTAATCAGTCAGTTTAGACCATATAGGTTGTGTGAGAAACCCTGTCTCAAAAAGTAAGTTGGAGAGTGATAGAGAAAAGCACATCAACCTCATGCTCATTGAAGGGCAAAATGCCTGCATACATGTGTATTACATAAATAAATATAACACAATGCTTGTGACACACACACGTAAGCATACACATACAAATATGGATAATCTTTTGTAGAGAATGGTGCAACTATGGATTGAGCTCAGGGTCTTGCCCATGCTAACCAAGCTTTTTAACACTGACTTACATCCCCAGTCCTGCTTTAACATTTAAGTTTGAGATAGGATCTCACTGAGTTGCCTAGGCTGGCTTCGAAGTCACTGTAGTCCAGAAAGGCCTTAAACTTGTGATCCTCCTGCCTCAGCCTTTCAAGTAATCGATATTTTAGGCATGCACCACTGGGGCCTACTTGGGTGGTCTTTTAATTGAACATAGTAGTTACCTCGATACACCTTGAGAAGATAGGGAAGGAATAGAAATAAGTTACAAGAGAGGTTTAGTCAGCTGAGAACTTTATTCCGAAAGTATCATTTGTTTGTGAATATATTAAAAACTTAAGAGCCAGGTCATGGAGACAGTCTCCTGAGAAACAAAGGCCAGTTGCTGTTGATAAATGTCTGTCCACCAGGCCAGGTGGAGCTCAGCTTGCCTCCCTCTGCTTCTAAGGAATACATTTCTCTTAAGAAGGTCACATTATTCATGAAACAGTCTGCAGTAGTGTAATGAAAACAACCTATTTTTCACTTTATCTATTTTTGAAATGTTTGTTTTAATTGGGTGATTAGCCAGTTTTGTTAAGGATGTGCTGACAGACATAAATTAGCTTTTGAAAGCACTACTTGAAAAAAATACAAATGTAAACAAAACCAAACATAAAAAAACAGTCTGCATCCAACTGATGTGGTTATTTTAAGAACACAATGTAGTCTCTCTGGTGTGAGCACCGCTGAGGGCTGATCTGTTCTTTAACTGATTTCTGCCTCTCTCGTTTTCCAGCCCAGTTGGTAACGGACTTGAGAAATCACAACGGTTACATCTGGACATGTGCTCTGTCAACACCTACACTGGGGTGCTGAGTCCCAGCCTGTGTTCTGGGCATGCAAGACTGCGTTGACAAAAGCACACTGCTGTCGATTTGCAAGATTCTGATTTGTTCTGTTCAAGAGCACACCTAGCAGCAGATGCAGCAGATGGCCTGAATCCGCACGCCTTACGGAGACCTGAACTGGTGCGGAAACCAGCTGCCCTAGCAGGACTAAAGAAATAAAATGAAAAGTCCCCTCCAATCCAGCTGGTGGTCCCTCCAGTCAGGAGAGAAAGCATGGAATCCCCCAGGCCATGCCAAGGGCAGGGAAAGTTTCGGGTCAGAATATAATCAAATGGTTCATCCTGTCCCTGCTCATAGCACATCCCATCAAATACTTGAAAGATGTTGGGTGGAATTCGGGATGCTGCTTGGTATCCTCTTTCCTGTTCCGAGCTGGTTGGGCAATTTCACAAGACAAGCTGGGTATGGGTGGCACTCTAGAGTGAGGTATCTGCAGCATTTGCAGGCTGGTCTGGAGTCACTTCCTGCTACCTAGGTAGAGTTTACAGATGAGGCAAAGGAACAGCTCCTTTTTTATTAATAAAGTGTTCACCATTGTAAATTGCTCCAAAAATACAAGAGAAAAGAAGGGGGGAGGAGAGGGAGAAAGAAGGGGGGGGAGAAGAGAAGAAAGAGAAGGAAGGGGGGCAGGGAGGAGCTATCTTACATTCCTATTGTCCTCAGCAAATTCAATAGCCCAAATAGCCAAAATTAAATAGTTAATTTTGCAAGGAATCGCAGTTTATAAAGGGATTCTATGTAAACCAAGAGGCACACCCTCCACCATGCAGTGATGGGCGATGATGCTCACTCTTGCTGCCTTCCTGATGTAGCAGGGCCCAGCGTTGCTTCTGGAGCAGTGTGGTCCATGCCTATTCCTCACAGCCTCCTGTTTGGTCTCAAGGAATTCACAAAGAACTCCTGTTGTTTTCTTTTCCTCCCAGGGTACCATTAAAGAGTACACACATGTGAAAGCCAATCAACCATTATGCACAAAATGTTAAGTATGCGTGCCCTTGTTTTGTTTGCCTGATTCCTTCTAGCAAACATTATGCTCTCCATGTGACAGGAAGGGAGACTGATTCAAGAGTCACAAAATGTTGAAGAGACAGAAACAGAGCACATGATTTGCAGATCTTGAGGACTCAGCTGGAATCTCATTTGCAAGTCTTCCACTTGACACCCTGGGTTTCTCCAGGTTGAGAAGGCTTAGGGGGAGAAGCTGCCAGATGTGGAAGGGAGAGATACCAAAAATGATGCTTTGCTCCAGCCAGCAGCTTCAGGAGTACACCACAATTGATCAGAATCCTGGTTCCAGATGCACTGTCTCACACCTGTTCTCTATCAGTCTTACCCTTCCTGCTACCAGGAATTCTTTCCAGCCTCAAGGCCAGCACTGTCCCTGAGCTGCCAAAGCCAATTCAGGTAAAAATCCTGTTCTCACAACATTTCTCATCTCTGCAAAGGGCATGCTCTGCTTCCTCTAGTCTCCTGGCACTGTCGTTCTATGCACCCATCCTGCTCAGTGTTAGGATTAAGATTAACTTGAAGCTCTATAGCCCCTCTCCCTTAAATATTAAGCCCATTAAAGGAACACCCTTTAACACACAAGTTCCACATAAGGGAGTTCTGGGATTTCTACAATGGATCTGTAATTAATGTTGAAACTCACCCAACTGAATTGCATTCCATTGGCAGAAAGAAACTTAAGTAATAACACAGTTTACACTTACAAGAACTGTCTCAAAAAACATCTTGCTCATCCTGTATCATTTAACCCTTACAACAGAGAGAGGAATGCTTAATTATCTTTACCCTGAACAAATCAGGACTCAGTAAAAACCTCCAAAGTGCTCAGAGAGTTAGTGCTGGAGCCAGATCCAATTCCAGATCTCAAAATTTGTTTCCAAGATTCTTCTGTCTCAGCTGCACGTAGTGCCTTGAAGGAAACAGACCTATCTTCAGTGTTCTCCCAGACCTGCCCCTTGTGTGCCTTCTCCTATGGGTGCAACCAGCAAAAGCAGGCCAGAATCTCACTGTCTTCACTGTCCCATGCTTCCCCATGCACTTCCTTGGGTTGGTCAACAGTTTCTGGGAACCAAATTATCCTGCTATGGTATTTACTCATTCTAGGAAAGAAAACAGCATGTGTGTGGCTAATAACATTTTCTCTCATATTACAATCTCAAGTTGTAATGACCGCTTTGTCCTTTGTTCCATGTATATTTTGGAAGGGGGGTTGAGTCTGGGCTTTATTATTACTTCCTCTATCACATGTACCATCCTTTCTTCAATCTCCCTGTTATTCTGATTCATGTGCTCACATTTCCCTTCCCTTCCCTTCCCTTCTTTTCTCCTTCTTCACTTTACCTCTTCCCTTCTCCCCCATCACAGCAGGAAACTGACAAAATGTCAGTAGGGTGAACTCTGTGCCCAGTCTCTCCAGCCAGAGTTCAGCTTGCACTAATACATCAGAACACCAGCAGTAACAGCAGCAGGAACCCTGGCATGTGCTATCAACAAGCCGGGTATTTTGGCGGGAGGTGTCTCTTCTGTCCAATTCCCTTTTTAAATAAATAAATAAATAAATAAATAAATAAATAAATAAATAAATAAATAAATAAATAAATAATAAAACTTGTTGCAGTGTAATTATGGTGGTAATGTTATGGAGTGTGATGAGTCATCCAGATCCTGGGGCTGTTGCTGCACCTGCTGCTGCTGCTGCCTTTCCAGGGCTGTGCAAATCACCCAAGGGCAGAGCACACATTGGATGGCTCTTGTAAAGACTCCTAGGGCACACAAAGGCTGAGCTTGTCGTCAGCCTGGCCACCTGATGATTTTCTCCATCAGATTTCTTCTCAAAGTGCTGAGTTCCAGAAATGTTCTGTTTTCTGGAAACACATTCCATGAGAGCTGAGAAAAGAACACTAGGTCAGAAAGGAGCTTCCCTCCTTGCTCTCATCTGAATGAGGGCGTGAAAGTCCAAGAGGTAGTTCCCCCATCTATGACACACTGAAGTGTAGGATGGTCACTCAGACTGGCCCTTGTAGCAGTCATGATGAGTTAGGAAAGATGCCTCTGCTTTTCAGGGCCTCAGTTTTCACATCTCCAAAACAAGAGCTTTGGAGTGACTAACTTCTCCACATTCCAGCCAGCCTCAATGTGTAATTTGCAATCAGATCTCTTTCTGTCTCCTATTCCCTCCACTTGTCACATGGGAATATTCCTGCCATTCTTACTTTACTCTTTAATCAGCATGTGTGAAAGGATCATCTACTGAAGATATGAAAGTCATTTATGGAAAATTGCTGTACCACAGACATATATAAGCTTTGACCACTACCACACGAATGTACCTGTAAAAGCCATAGGCTGCATCCAAAGGGTGAGCTAGTCCTTTTTGGGATCCCCATGCCTCCTTTTCCTGGGTCACTCTTTAACCAAAAGGTGAATCCTACTAGGATCATAAAACTATTCACGGCAAGTGGTGTTTTAAATAAAAAAGGTCCTCATAGGCTTATATATTTGAATGCTTAGTCACCAGAGGGTGGCACTACTTGAGAAGGAATAGGAGGTGTGGCCTTCTAGGAGAAAGCGTGTCACTGATATAGGGCCTTGAGGTTTCAAATGCTTAAACCGGGCCCAGTCTCTTTTCCTGCTGCCTGCAAATTCAGATGTAGAACTCTTAGCTATTTCCTCAGCACCACGTCTGCCTGCCTGCCACCATGTTTCCAATCGTAAGGGTAATGGACTAAACCTCAGAAACTGTAGGCAAGTTTCAATTAAGTGTTTTATTTTATAAGACTTGCTGTGGTCTTGGTGTTTCCTCATAGCAATAAATGACTAAGACAGAAGTTGGTACCAAGGGGCAGGGGAGTGCTAAGACAGGTCTGACCATGCTGCCTGTTAGCAGAATGTGCTCTGTGGGACTTTGGACTAGAAAAGCAGTTGAACGTTTTTAGTGGACCTTAGTAGGCCATATGAGTAGGGTCATAGAAGACAATCACGCTCAGAGTGATGTATATTATGATGGCCTGGCTGAAGAGGTTGCAGAGGAGGAGAGGACTATTTGTAAGTGGCCTAGAGATTTTTCCTGTAATATTTTGGCAAAGAAAGTGGCTGCTTTCCATTCTTATTCAGATATCTGCCTGAGGCTAAATTGAAGAGTTTGGGTTAATGACGTTAGTAGAGATTTCAAGACAACCTAGTACTGCTTTTGGTGTGTGGTTATTATTGGTTACTCTTATGCATATCTGTAATGCAAATGAGTAAGCTGAGCAATGAAAAATACAAAATGTACAGTTTGAGTAGAAAAAGAGCTAAGTCCAGTGCTCAAGGAGACACACAGTTTGAAGAAAATCCTGATGTTGAATAGAATAAAGGGAATGATGACCTCAGGGAAGACCTGGACAGAGGTGCTGAAGACTCTAAGAGACTACAAATGTCAGTCTAGATTACTATACTCAGCGAAACTTTCAATTACCATAGATGGAGAAAAGAAGATCTTCTATAATAAAACCAAATTTTAAAAATATCTGCCTACAAATCTAACCCTACAGAAGGTACTAGAAGGCAAAATCCAACCTAAAGAGATTAACTACATCCAAGAAAACAGGGAATAACTAATCTGAGACCAGCAAAGCCAAAAGAAAAGAAACACACATACACACACCACCACTACCACCAACAACAAAATAACAGGAATCAAAAGTCATTAGTCATTGATATTTCTCAACATCAATGGGTTCAATTCTCCAAGTAAAAGACACAGAGGTAAAGCATGGATGGGAAACCAGGATACATCATTCTGCTGCATCCAAGAAACACACCTTATCATCAAAGATAGACCTTACCCCAGAGAAAAAAATATGGAAAAAAAAAAAAGGTATTCCAAACAAACAGACCAAAGAAACAAACCAGTGCAACCATTTTAATATTTTCAAACCAAAACTAAACAGAAGAAGTGGGAAAGGACATGACATACTTATCAAAGGAAAAATTCACCAACAGGATATGGCAATTTTTAACATCTATGCATTAAACACACGGGCACCCAAGTTCATAAAATAAACAATTTAACTTCTTAAATCATATATTGAACCTCACACACTGATAGTGGGAGACTTTAATACCACACTCTAGCCAATAGACAGGTCATCCAGACAAAAACTAAACAGAGAAATGCTGGAGATAACTGATATCATAAGCTAAATTGACCGAATAGCTATTTACAGGACATTTCACCCAGACACAAAAGGAATATACCTTCTTCTCAGCGCCTCATGGAACTTTCTCCAAAACTGACCACATTCTGTGACACAAAGGAAATCTTAAAAGATGCAAGAAAACTGAAATAATACCCTGCATCCTATATGACCACCACAGATTAATGTTGGATATTAACAACAATAGTAACATCAGAAAGCGTACATGCTCTTGGAAACTGAACAACTCAATACTGAATGAAAAATGGGTCAAGAAAGAAATGCATAGAAAGAACTTAATAAAATTGAATTAAAATGAAAACACAACATACCCAAACTTATAGGACACAGTGAAAGCAGTTCTAAGAGGCAGATTCATTGCACTAAATATCAACATAAAGAAATTAGAGAGATTTCATTCTAGTAACTTAACAAGACACCTAAAAGTTCTAAAACAAAAGAAGAAACCACACTACAGAGGAGTAGATGGCAAGAATAATCAAGCTCAGGACTAAAATCAATAAAACAGAAACAACCAAAAAAAAATACAGAATATAAAGAATCAATGAAAACAAGAAATAGCTCTTAGTAATATTGATAAATGCTTATCCAAACTAACTAAAGGACAGAGAAAATAAGCAAATTAACAAAATTAGACATGAAAAGAAGGACTTAACAACAGACACCAAGGAAATCCAAAAATTAAGCATATACTTTAGAAACTTGTACTCTACCAAATAGGAAAATCTAAAATAAATAGATAATTTTCTTGATCTGTACTACCTACCAAGGTTAAATCAAGATCAGATAAGCAATTTAAACAGACCTATATAACTCCTAGTGGAATAGAATCATTAAAAGTCTCCCAATCAAAAAAATCCAAGGAGCAAATGATTTTAGTGCAGAATTCTACCAGAATTTCAAGGAAGAGTTAATTCCAATACTTCTCAATTATTCTACAAACTAGAATATTGTCCAATTCATGTTATGAGGTCATAGCTAACCTAATACATAAATTACATATCCCTTATGAACATAAATGAAAAAATTCTCAGTAAAATACTTGCAAACAGAATCCAAGAAAACATCAAAAAGATCATCCATGATCAAGGAGGCTTCATTCCAGAGATACAGGGATGGTTCAACATATATGAATTGATAAATATAACTCACCATATAAACAATCTGAAGAACAACAACAACCAAAAAAACACATGATCATCTCATTAGATGCAGAAAAGGCCTTTGACAAAATTCAACACCTCTTTATAATTAAAGTCCTGGAAAGATTAGAGATACAAGAGACATACCTCTATATAACAAAGGCACACAAGACCACAGCCAACATCAACTTAAATGGAGAGAAACTCCAATGAATACCACTAATATCAAGAACAACATAAGGTGTCCACTCTCTCCATACCTATTCAATACAATACTTGAAGTCTTAGTTAAAGCAATAAGACAACTGAAAGAGATCACTGGGACACAAATTGGAAAGGAAGAACTCAAAATATCTTTATTGGCAGATGAGATGATAGAGCGCATAAGTGAACCTAAAAGTACCACCTGAAAACTACAGCTGACAAACACTTTCAGCAAAGTAGCAGGATATAAATTCAACTCACACAAACCAGGAACCTTCCTATATATACATGACAGACTGAGAAAGAAATCAGAGAAACAACACCTTTCACAATAGCCTTAAATATATAAAATATCTTGGGGTAACTCTAACCAAGCAAGTGCAAGACCTGTATGATATAAACTTCAAGGCACTGAAGAAAGAAACTCAAGGAAATAGCAGAAGAAAGAAAGCTCTTTGGTGCTCATGGATCAGTAGTATTAATAGAGTAAAAAATTTTCAACCTACCAAAAGCAATCTACAGATTCATTGCAGTTAAAATTCCAACACAATTATTTGCCTATTCAAAAGACAATTTAAAGCTACATGAGAAACACACTGAAACAGGCACACAAAACAAAACAATAACAAAGAATAGCTAAAACAATCTAAAATGGCTAGAGATATCAACATCCCCAGTCCCAAATTGTACTACAAACCTATAGCAATAAAAACCACATGGTATTGGCATGAAAACAGACATGTTAATCAATGAAAACAAATTAAAGACCCAGACATAAATCCACATATTTAAATCCACACACATAAATCCATACCTGATTTTTTATAAGGAAGTCAGAAATACACCCTGGAGTAGGGGTGGGAGGATCAGCATATTCAATAAATGGTACTGTATGTAAAATAAATGCATGTAAATATGGCTGTATGTAAAAGAATCCAAATAGATCCATATGTATTACCCTGAACAAAATTCAACTCTAAATCAATCAAAGACCTCTTCATAGGACCAGATACACTAAATCTGATAGAAGAGAAGGTGAATAGCCTTGAACTGATTGGCACAGGAAAGGACTTTCTGAACAGAACACTATTACTGCAGGCACTAAGATCACAATTAATAAATGCACATCATGAAATGGAGAAGCCTCTACATGGCAAGGGACACCATCTTTTAGGACAAAGCAGCAGTCTACAGAATGGGAAATGATTTGTTTTGTCCTATTCCAATTTGTTTGGTTTTGCTTTCTCTTCCTGTTTCTGTAACCTTCCTATTGTAGAATAGTAATATCTGGTTTCATCCTAAGTCCTTGGGCTACCTAATCTCAAGTTCTTGGTCACTCAAGTGGGTCTTAAATCAGGTATTGCTTGGTTACTCCCACAGCTTTGTGCCATCATTGCTCTAATATATCTTGCTGGCAGCACACCACTGGAGACAGTAGGCTTTGTAGCTGGGTTGGTGTTTATGTCTGTCCTTTGGTAGGTTACAGAGTACCTTCTGGTACCAAGAATACTAGCTAAGAGGGGCAAAGGCTCTAGGGAAGCACAATCTCAGCTTCACCA
Source organism: Peromyscus maniculatus bairdii (assembly GCF_049852395.1). NCBI lineage: Eukaryota > Metazoa > Chordata > Mammalia > Rodentia > Cricetidae > Peromyscus > Peromyscus maniculatus. Next base: position 89,246,802 of record NC_134852.1, read on the forward strand.
TGTCTGGTGAGTTGTGAGGGATTATTTTCAGAAACAGGGCCTTGAATCAGTATGTTGGGTGAAACCTGCAGCCTTTCTAAGAGCCTGTTGTTTGGGGATTGACATGGGATCCCTTTGCCCAACAATTTGATGATATGTAACCCCATTACCAGTACTGAAGCTTTATTTGGTGATGACAATTATCTAGTTGGAGCTATCTCCTCATTATCTGCAGATTTCATTTAGATTACCAAACTGCTTTCAAAGGTAGGCCACGTGCCCACCAGTAGATGGCCATCAGAAAACAAACTCAAAGACATGTTTGGAAGTTCCTTGTCTTATAATGCCATATCAGGGCTTTTTAAAAAATGTATTTTTTAATTTTTATTTTCACTTTTATTTTATTTATTTATTTTACCCTACAAGTTTTGTATACAGATTATGGCTTGTGGTTTTGCAGTTTTGTGGGCTACCTGAATGTATTATCAAGTGGGTCTCTGCCTGTATTAATTTCCTATGATTTTCCTTTGGTTCTTTTCCTTCTGTTTGTTTGTTGTGTCCCATTCTAATCTGTTTGTTGTTGTTTTCTCCTATTATATTTTATTTCATTTCATCATTACCCCTTAAATTTATACTTAATTTCATATTCTAAAGAGAGACAGAAAGGGGTGGAATTGAACTGGAGGAAATGTGTGGTAGAGATGAGAAGAGTGGAGGAGGAGGAACCCATAATCAGAATATATTGCATGAAAAAGTCTATTTTCAGTGAAAGAAAAGGACAAATACCCAATTTGTCTATATTCAATGGCAATTTTAAGAGAATAATCTACAGAACTATATTCAGAGTAAAATCTGTTTATTAAATGATGACAATTAGAAGTCAAAAACATTTGCCTCAGAGGAGTTTGCTTCCCTCTGAGATCATCTGACCCGAATCTTCCTGTTGAAAAATCCAAACCTGTGAACATTTGAGGACCTTGCTTGGGATCCTTCAGGTAAGGATGCCTTTCCTAGAGCTTGCTACCCTGAGTGACTTGAGCATCTATATCTCCTTAGCCCAGAAGTGTGTTTTTATTTTGGTTGAAGGGATTGACAAATATTTACATATGTATTTCTTGAAAGGGATAACACATCTCTGTGTCTTTGCATTGCAAATAAGAATGCACCAGGTCTAGTGTAAATCCTAGAAACTGGTGTAACAGAGCTCCCCTCGATTGCTCAATTCAAGCCATTGGATCCCTCTGTAAACATTGTGGTAAATACGAAAATTTAGATAGAGAAAGAACAGAACAGGTAGAGATGTAATGTTCTCCCCCTAGGTCACTGCTGAGAATTAAAGGAATGAAAACAGCATGCGTTCCCATTCACCCTGCATAAATCATTACTGAGGAGGCTGGCAGCATCTCTGTAAGCTTCTCTTAGAGATATAGAAATGTACCAAGTTCCCTTTCTTGATGACCCAAGCAAAAAATGTTCAAGGGCAGAGTGAACTTGCTCAAAGACAAAGCTGGCTAAAGAGTCCCTGATTCCCATGGGCTTCTAAACACCATGAAGGGTTGCTTGCCAGGAAGCTCTCATTATATGCACTGCCAACTACTATTGGCTCTTGTCAAGCATGCCTCTTCCCAAGGAACAGGGATGGAGGCTGAGGCCATGGTCTAGGTCCAGGAACTGAAGCACAGTAAATAAAGAGGGACCAGAAGGTCAAAGTGTGGCTCTACCAAATGGAAGTCAAGAGAGGAGAAACTCACTTCAGAAACTAAAAAGAATCCCAAAAGCCAGAATAAAATACGAATAGATATACAGAAGAACTGACCAGCCCCTGAGACAGGAAGCCTTTGTAATTAAACACAATCAGATCATATCAGAACCATTGTGTCACTGGTTTTTGTCCAGGTTAAGGCCACAGGTACATAGACCCTCATTGTCTAAGCACACAGCCAAACATTACATTGCCCATGACAAGCAATATTGTCTACTTGTAAGCACAACAAGCTACATTTCAAATGGGGACAGCAGGTAAATAAATATCCTCCTCAGTCAAGAGGTAGGTCAGGAGGGCTGGGTATAAAACCATAATAAGTCTGCATCAGTTTTATATCAACAGTGACCAGAGAGTGTTGTCAGAAGCCCTTGAAAGAGGCCCCAGTGACAAATTGGTCTCCAGGAAGTCATAGAATCTTCTTTTAACTTTTTAGGACTGTGTTTCTGCCCATGATGTTCAATAAATATGTGCTAGTTTTAATTTGCATGTGTTACAATGGGCTCACCATAGCCATTCTGAGTTGGAAATGGAGAGTGGTTCAGCATCTGTAGAGTTCCACTGTCATTCTGTCATCAAATTATGGCTTTCCTAAGTCTCATCAGCTTTCTATCTGAGATGAGAGAGCTTTGCAAGAGACACAGGCACTTGAGATCTTCATATAGATCTTTATATATAGATCTTCACTTTGAGATCTACATATATGTGTGTGTGTGTGTATGTATATATGTATATATGTATATATGTATATACAGACAGCAAGGTACCCAGTCAGGCTAAGGAACTCACAGTGGATGCATGTTTCCTCTCATTCTCCACTGACATAACAGATGAGCTTGCGTATGTGTTTTCTGAAATGTAGAGAACATACAGAATGAAGCATACCATGCCCAGTATCCTTTCCAAGTGTACAATCCACTTGTGATATATGATATGAACCCATCAAGCCTATTCAGGAAAAGGACTGGAAAATGGAGAAAAGAACAGAAAGCAGCATGACACTGTAGATGTGAGAGAGAAGATCTGGATTCCAGCAGACCTGTGACAGGGCAGCAGGTACTAGAGACAGGAGCATCAAGACTCACCTATGAAAGTAGCCAGTGGGCAAAGAAAGTCTAGAATGCCCAACCCCACCTCAACTGCTGAGCTTCCTACAACAAATAATCTAAGGAAAAGCTCACAGAATACAAATTGGAGAGGAGTGGGTGATATATAAAAGACTTTAGAGGGCCATGGATAGTGTGATCCAGAATTTTTTCAAGCTTTTCTCTAGCTCATTTGTCTACTCCCACTATCATGAATGTTTTTCTTTCCTTAATAAACTGTCTCTGTTTCTATTTTTAACCATATGTCCCTGGTACAGTCCTTTGCTATGGAACACAAGAGTCAAGTACTTTAACAGGTGCCTCTGGGACTCAGGACCACCCCAACCCCCACCTTTGTGGAATAGTACTTTAACTAGGCAAAGATGTGTTACACTTGTTTGTGATGCATTTGTTTAATGACTTAAAGATGTGTTGCTTTACCTACCTAAGGCACCTGATTGGTCTAATAAAATGCAGAATGGCCAATAGTGAGGCAGTAGAGTGATAGGTGGGGCTGGTGGGCAGAGAGAATAAGTAGGAGGAGGAATCTAGGCTCAAGAGAAGAGAACAATGGAGAAAAAGAGGGAGATGACTGGGGCTAGCCAGCCAGGCAGCTGCCAGAGAGACAGACATGGAGGAAGCCATAAAAGGAGGACATATAGAATGAAAGAAAGGTAAAAGTCCCTGAGGCAAAACATAGATCAAGAGAAATGGGTTAAATGAAGTTATAAGAGCTTGTGGGACAAGCATAAGCTAAGGCCAAGTGTTCACAACTAATAATAAGTCTCCATATCATGATTTGGGGGCTGGTGGTCTAAGATAACCCACTACACCCCTGCCCCTTTATCTCTGGTCAGCTGAGATGCTTTTCTGGCATTCTGTCTAAGTTTCCCTGTGTTTGCTGGCCTCCTTGTTATCTCCACAAAAAGAAGGAGGAAAATGATTCCCCCGAAGATATAAGCAGTAGTAAGAGCTTGACTTCTGTGGGCCATGCTTTCCTTGAGGTTTCCTATCTCTATCATTTCATGTGCTCAGCTACATGGGTCCCTGGAGGAAGATATTGTAATCCTATTCTAGAGCGTGTCTGGTGGAAGCTGTGTCCGCTGGAGGATGGCTTGGTATGATGTGGGTCTAGTTAGGCTAGACATGAGTAGTGCTCCCTGGGCAAGATGCTACTGTCCAGCCTCAGGATGATGTATGAGTAGTGCACCCTGGGCAAGATGCTACTGTCCAGCCTCAGGATGAGGCATGAGTAGTGCTCTCTGGGCAAGATGCTACTGTCCAGCCTCAGGATGAGGCATGAGTAGTGCACCCTGGGCAAGATGCTACTGTCTAAACTCAGGGCGCATAAAGGGCTTCCCTAGAACAAGGTACTTTCTAACAGCTTTGTCTTTCACCAAAGTCAAAGAGGATGCTCTAGTCGACATGTGCGGAAACTGATTTAGATTTTGAAGCAAGGCCTTCAGGAGTGGTATGCTCTGTAAGTGACAAAATCAAACATGAACACAGCAGCAACAAGCCCCATCCTCACAGGGGCAGGGGAGACATTTCCCACACTAAAAGCAAACCTTTCACTGAGAGTGTGCGCTGACAAAGGACCACACACACTGCACCAGGATGCTGAAAGTCATCTCTTCAGTGATGATACAGATTATTTGAACATAGGCTTATTGAGTCATCACAAATGAATGAAAACAATATTTTGTTAAAATTTCATTCAATTAAGGAGACACAAAGAGGCTGTTATCAGTTTGAATACTCTGCATAATAACCTTAATAAAAAAACCCAAACTTGTTTTGATCTTCCATCAAAATCTTTATGTATGTAGTGAGATATGATCTGCTAATTTAGAGATATGCATATTCACATTATATAGTCAGGAATGGTGGCTTGTACTTGTAATCTCAGGATTTAGGATGCTAAAGCAAGAAGATTGCCATGAATTCAAAGCCAACCTGGCTACTGAGTTTGAGGCCAGCCTAGGCTACAAAGTGAAACTCTTCCCCTTCCCTCCCTCCCTCCCTCCCTCCCTCCCTCCCCCCCCCCCCTCTCTCTCTCTCTCTCTCTCTCTCTCTCTCTCTCTCTCTCTCTCTCTCTCTCTCTCTCTCGCTTGCTCGCTCTCTCTCGCTCTCGCTCTTGCTCTCTCACACTCTCTCATGTGTATGTATGCATACATATCTTTAAATGTGTATTTGTTTTTATGTGCAACAGACAATTTCTCATTCACTATTGCTGGGGTCCATACAGTTAATTTTGCTTACCTTGTCTTGAGAAATGACACATACAATGAACACAGTTTGTACAGCCAAAGACACGCTGTAAGCTAGAAATATTAGTGGCTTAGGGAGTGTAAAAAGAACACAGGAAATCTGTTTTCTGTCTTCCCCTTCCTGGGCTTCCTTTGAGCATACATTATGATGCAGAGCCTAAAAGCTGCCAGTTCCCTTTCGCACAGCCTATAATCCTATTAAAAAGGATTATTCCATTGTCCTGAGCTATCAGATCTTGGTAAGAACTCCTTTAGGTCAACCTTTAAGGAAATTTACACACATATTAAAAAAAAAAGTTAAATAAGCCATTTGCTATGTTTCTCAAAGAAAGCTAAGCCTGGGGTCTCCACTGACTGTGTCTGGCCCTGTCTCTTTCATTTTCTCTGAAAGCCATATGCAAATTATGACTGTATGGCCCCTTTGGTTTCTCAGCTTTTGCAGTGAATTTGGGACACCGGAACATGAGTCAGTTTCATCGTTTCCACTGCAAAGTCTGAAATGTTAAACTCACTTCAATCACCTCTGCTTGCTATGAACCTCATCCTGAATACCTTTAGCACATGAGATATGTAAGGTAGAGAGATGAGGGGAAGAACAGAGCACATGGGTCTGGGCACCCGCCCGAGCACAAACAGACCCCCTCCTGGTGGGTTTTGAAATAGCAGAGAGTCCTAATTGATCAGTACCCAGGTTAGCATCCAGGATCTCAAGCCCAGACTCTCTTCCTCTGACTCATTGTTCTGCCAAGTGCAATTCAAATAACGACATCGCCATCACCCTTTGCTAAGCTGAAGCCTTAAATGGCACTTACTCCTTTATCCCCACAAACCACACCCCATCCGCATTAGCTGCTTCTCTGGCTGCTGTGACCAATATATGACAAGAACCTATATGAGGGAGGACGAGTTTATTCCAACAGTGTGAGGGGATAATTCTGTCATGCTGGGAAAGTTGTGGAAACAGGCAGGAAATGCGTGACATCAGGAACCAGAAGCTGGCCGGTCACATTGCGTCAATAGGCAGGAAGACAAGACAGAGCTGACAGTGCAGCCATGGAAGACTTCAGGCCCCACTTCCAGTCAGATTCCACCCCATCATGGTTCCATTATCTCCTCAAACAGCTCCACCAACTGGAGACCTAATCAAATATGTCAGCTTACTGGGGTAGGGATGCCTTTCCCATGGAAACCGCAACACCATCTGCCCCTTAAATAGAACTTCCGGATGGCCAGTCTTTTCCTGCCCCATCAATCAGCATCCTCTGATCTGGTGAACAATATGTCACCTCTTGGGGCCCACAGTCCTATGTGATCCCCCTGCAGAAGCCCTTGAACATGGATTCTCAAATATGCTTAAGTTCAAGAGAAACTATACAGTAACTTTAGTTTTGAGACTGTAAGTTTTATATCCCACTCACTCCCCTAAGACCGCTGACTGGTAGTAATGGAAGAACTAGAGAGCCAAAGGGTAGGTAGGCTTTAGGGACCCCAGATTCTAGTCTCCCTTTGGACAGCATCTGGCTGTGTGATTATGGACAAGTTGTTGTCCCTCTTTTGACTCCTGTGTTATACAAAATAGTGGAGTTCTATTGAATGTTCTTGATTTTCTTATAGTCTTTGATTCCATGTCATGTCAATTAGAGAGGTTTCCAACAATGGAGGAACCTGCATGGGCTCATTGAATGCAGTTAGAATCCATCACACAACCTGTAGCCAACAGATGTATTTTCAATGTTTCCTTCCAAGTTCACATAGGTGCTATTTTGATTAACCAAAGGCAAAGCAACTTCAAAAGCTATATGGAATCCAGAGTATCATTAGGAATCTTCTCAATCAACAAGATAGAAAATGCCATTACTGTTAAGTTAGAAGCAGCTAGAAACAGTCCCTCTAAACCAAAGTTCATAGTCCAACCCTTTAAGAACCACTGAGATGTGATAAGCAAGCAATAAAAGAGTGAAGAACGTTGGGAATTTTTGCATATTTTCTTTTTCTAGGGAAAGTCATCTGGACACTTGTTAGACACTCAAACTCATCTGTGACCCAGATAAAATCCAGAACCAGCATTCCAGAAGGTCTGTTGCTCTCAGAGATTTATTTATTTTTCTGTCCCATCTCCACTTTTTAAATAATGGTGACAGTTTCTATTTATTTTGTTCCTACTGTGCTACCAAGAGCATGTTAAACGTTTTTCATAGATATCATATTGCCCAAAGTGACAATGTGAGAAATGCAGACAGAAAGAAATGCCCCCACAGGCTTGCCTACAAGCCAAGTGGATGGAGGCATCTCCTCAATTAACATTTGCTCTTTCCAAGTGGCTCTAAATTTGTGTGAAGTTGACAAGAGCTAACTAACACAAACAATGAAGAACATCTCTTTAATTCCAGTGTAACTGAAGAAATGGAGCAAGAACTTAACATAGTATGTCCAGTATGCCCTGTTTCCTCTAACCAAGATATTCCTATTGTCAAACAGCTTTAAAGGTGCTCAGAAATGAATCCTAGGTAGACTCATATGAGCGTCCAGTGGGATAACCGCAGGTCCCAAGTCGGGGAAGGAAGTGTAGACATGAAATCTTTCACACTACGTTCATTGTGGGGCAGAACAGGACTCACACTGAGGGACCCGTGGCTGGTGTCTGTGTTCCGCCTAGAATGCCAAGTTGCTTACTAAGGCTAGCAATGGCTGAGGGTGGGAACCACAGGACAGAAATACATCATGGAGTGAGGGAACCATGAACCAGGACAAGCCTTAAGAAGGACAACATTTGAGCCTCGAAGGAAAAACAAAAACAAAAACAGTGCTCTTCTCCATTCATAGATACACACAGCTGCTGCAAAGTGCAAGTCCGTTTCTTCTGAAGAGCTCAAAGGAAGACTAAATCAGTAAGAGAAATTCTTCATTTGCATTTTGAAAATATTCAGCAATAAAATCAGCTGCTGTGCTAAATCTTCCCCCATTTTTCAGTTAAACTGGAATTAAAGAGATGTGCTTTATTACTTGTGCTAGTTAGCTTTTCGTCAGCTTGGCACCAACTAGAACCGTTTGGGAAGACTAATCCAGAACTGAGAAGAAGCTGCCATCAGATCGGCCTGGGAGCAAGTTGATAGGACATTTCCTGGATTCATGATGATGTGGGAAAGCTCCCCCCCTCCCCCCCCGCCCCCGAATGTGGTGGTATTGTGCTCCCCAAAATATTGTGCACTCTAATAAACTTATCTGGGGTCAGAGACAGAACAGCCACAATATTAAATATAGAGGATAGGCAGTGGTAGCACACACCTTTAATCCTAGCATTCAAGAGGCAGAAATCCATGTGTTCAAGGATACAGCCAAGCACGGTCACTCACACCTTTGATCCCAGAAAGCAGAGCCTTTAATCCCAGGGAGTGATGGTAGAAAGCAGAAAGGTATATAAGGCGTGAGAACCAGAAACTAGAAGCATTTGGCCTGGTTAAGCATTTGGCTGGTTAAGCTTTCAAGCTTCTAGCAGCACAGTTCAGCTGAGACCCATTCTGGATGAGGACTCAGAGGCCTCCAGTCTGAGGAAACAAGACCAGCTGAGAAGTTGGCCAGGTGAGGAAGCTGTGGCTTGTTCTGGTTCTCTGATCTTCCAGTTTACCCCAATACCTGGCTCAGGTTTGATTTTATTAATAAGAACTTTTAAGATTCATGCTATACCCCCCCCACACACACACACTGTAGATTGTGCCTCCCCTCCTCCAGTGGTCCTGGGTTGAATAAAAATCAGGTTGAGTGAAATCATGGAGAGCAAACAGAGTAAGCAGCGGTCCTCTTGGTTTCTACTTCAGTTCCTGCCTCCGGGTTTCTGAATCCAGGTTCCTGCCTTAGCTTCCCTCGACGATAGTCTATAACCTGGAAACTGAAGCAGGTCCTTTCCTCCTCAGGTTGCTTTCAGTCATAGCATTCAGCACAGCAACAGAAAATCAAAAGAGGACATGATCTTCCAGTCTTATTCCCTGCCGCAGAAATCCCAAAACAAGGTGCTCATAAAACTTCAGAGAAGGCAGTGGGAGTAGCAGCATTCTCTGACTCTTTTGCCAGCTTTTGGGACTCTGATCCTCATGTGAGTTGCCTCATCCAGCCTTCAACTTGATGTGCCATGTTTGGTTGATATCCAAGTGAGGGCTGCCTTCCTCTGAATAGAAATGGAGGAGGAGTGGATTGAGAGGGGGCAGAGAGGTGATAGGGTGGGGGGAGGACTGATGGAAGAGGAAGGAGAAACAGCATCAGGGTGGTAAAGACAAACAAACAAATAAATATATATTTAAACAAACCAACTTCAGATCCCTATGGTAGTGTACAGGGGAGTCAGAAGCTGATCCTTGATCTCCAGATGACCTGCAAGTCTAAGCCATATCTGAGATGAAGAGATGCTACAAGAAGTTACCACCATTAAGAATCCAAGTGTGACTCTTTAAGCTTCTGTCACGATGTCTTTCTGTTCTTGGTCTCCAGCTGAGAAATGTTCTCCTAGGATTCCCACTTGTTCTGAGGCCTCAGCAAGGTTGTCTCTCTCAGGCTGCAAACCACAGAGCTCCCTCCTCCCCAGTGCTCTCTGTCCAAGTGCCTGTCACAGAGTTCCCATCTCCTCTCTGAAGTTTTGACAGCTACCTGGTGACTCTAGAAACATCGTTTTGGGCCTGTGGAAGCAGATAGAACATTCCACTAGAAAAACAGCTCCTACCTCTCACAGCATGCTAATCTCAGCTCTGTTGGTTTGGGGCCTATAAGGAATTGAATTTTATCCATCCTTGGGGCAACCAAAAGGTGAGGTAGGGATCATCAGTGGCTATCTTTGAGTTCAAACAAGATAATGCCTTTCATCTCACATCTTGCTTTGCTCTGAAGACTCAGTTGGTCTTCAAATATTTATGTTGAGGGCACCTCGCCTCCTATGAAAACTCCAGCATCTTATAGCAGTTTCTTGTTTCTTTTTTCCTCACCTTCTAAGGAATAACACATGGCAAAGAGAAGTAGTGTTCACCAAGCAGTCATGCACGTCTCTGCTCCCAGTACACAAATGACGTGGGACTCTTCTGTTTATTCCTCACATCATCCTTCAAAATCAGCTTTGGCAGCCACACATTCCAGATGTCATATCTACCTGATGGAAGCCACCAGAATCTTTGAGTAATATTTGAAGGAGTTCAGTTGTGCAGTGCTACCCAATCATTGTGCACTGGATAAACAAGAAATGAACTTTCACTGCATCAGCCTCTGAGAGGAATGTAACACAATCCATTCTGAACCAGCATCAAAGTGGGTAGTGTGGCAGGAATGTTGATCCCTGTGCCAGCCTAGCCTGGCAGGCACCGGAGCCCACAGCTGCGGTGGCTGCTACAGTAACAAGGGTTTATGATGCACCTCCTCTGTCCAGCATTGTCAGCAGGGGCAGCTCAGCTCCACTCTCCATTCACCCTTCCAAGTCTTACGGTCCCATGACAGAGGATAATCTGATTGTCCCCATCAGAACAATCAGCCGTAGCATAAAACAAAGTCACAGAGCATGAGCACAGCCATGAGGGGCCGATCCCTAAATGCCAGGCCTTTCCAAGAGTTGGGCAGACAAGCTTGAGAGGTAGGCACTATTCAAGGCAGTCTGGCCTAACCAGCTCCCCTCATGCATCCTGAAAGCCAACTGTGATTAGCAAAACAAAACAAAACAAGCCAGTGTTGATGTGCCTGAGGACTGGGGGACATGATGTTCAGGAAAGCACAGAGAAGAATAAAATAGAGGACAAATCATTCAAAGAGGTAAAATGAAGCAAGAGAGTGCCTGGTGACAGAAGAGATCAAAATCAAGAACGTGTGAAATGAAAGCAATCCAAACAAGAGCACAGAACACAGCAAAGAACTGAATTTCACTCCTGACTTAGGTTCACAGTATTTAAGAGTAAATCCTTCTGCATCATATCAGATATGTACATGCATGTGGCTTGCGTATGTGCACAGGATTTTGCGCACACACACATACAGTAATAATTTCTCTGCCCAGGGAAGAACTGGGAAGGTGTCCTTATTAGGTTACTCCTGTTCAAAGCCACTTTTACTTCCTCCCTGGCCAGCATTCTGGTTCTAGTGAAAGCATGTGGTTGGGATATAGAGTCTCATGCCAGGTTATGGCTCCACACCAAGAGACCCATGTGCATTAATGCTCTAGCTGTAATAGTAACAAGACATCATTTCCCTGGGAAAGCAGACCATAGTTTGAAATAGATGCAGAGGGCATCTTCTGTCCCAAGAAGACTTCCATGTGCCCCTGCTGTAAAACTGCAGGTATGAACACAATACACAGTCCTTCCTATTAGTCTCCACCTCTGTCTTCAAGTTGTCAAGTTTTGCTGTCTGTAAAGTACATGAGGCTAATGACTCCTCTCTCAAGGAGAGGCCCAATAGCCTCTGCAGTCTGCAAGTATAGTCTTCAGGGAGCTGAGACTACCCTTGCATCTCAGGGTGACTTCTGTCTCTCCTCAGCTAAGTAATCCCCTTCTGAGATCTGGAGCCTTCATCCAGTTTTATACACTTCTAATATGGGGTTCAGGCTGACAGGGAGCATGGGGTAGGGTTGTGTACACTGGAAAAACTCAGATTCTTGGCTCTGTCAAACTAAAAGTTCCTGACTGAGATGCTCAGCCTGGCAGCACACACAGAAAGGGCACAGAAGGTTAAGGACACTTTCAGACATTGTTACTACCAGTCAGAACTGGGAAAGACATTTGATCTGATAACGATAAGGGGCTTGGGGATCTGAGCTTTAGAATGAAGAGGGAGCCATTAAATGGTCTGTCCCAGGAGAAGCGTCCCATGAAAGAGTCCCATGAATGTCTTAACTTCTAGCAGACTCTTGCATCTTCGTCTCTTGTCTGTGAGCCACCATCTCCATGAAGGAGGAGAAACTGACCACGATGCTGATGGGAGGCACCTATCTCCCTTGGTGGACCCCAGTCAGCATGAGGAAACCCATCCAGGAAAGACCATGCTGCTTGCTTGCTAGAAATGCTTGATTGTCGTCTCTCAAAATGATTGGCTCCTGTAATCTTGGAGTGTCAGTGAGGACAGAGAAGAAAGGAGTCCATTCCATGAGGCAGAATATGGGCTTGTCTAATGCCACTCTTTATTGCTGACCCCCACACAGGCACCCATGCCAAGATGTCTGTATGTACAGACACACACCACAGGAAAAAATAAATGGTTAAGAGACAAAGAGTGCCTGAATACTGTAAAACCTAAGAGTCAGCAAAGGCCTCCCTAGTCAGAAAATGGAAGCCCATCCTTCTGCAAGATCCGTGGAAGAGTAAGGGAGATAGACGCTGCTGTGGATCTGTTTCTGGATGCCTGGTTTTGTTGGAAGGAGGTTGGAAGGGCTGATAGCCCCTGAATGCCATTCTACCCTTAACCCCAAAGTATCTAGGAGCCTAAGACCCAGGGAAGAAAGGGCAGAGAGGATCCACTAGGAGATGGGGAAAAGATAAGCTGTAAGGAGAAGCCCAGAGCAGAACACTGCCCCTTGGGTCCATCCTCCTTGATTGTGCATCTAAGTGCTCTGAGATCTGTCACACCTATAAAGCCAGTGTCAGACCTTCCTGTATTCTTCTCACTCCAAGCTATGACCTCCATCTCTGAGCTTCTGAGGAGGCCTTGCATTTATTTCTTATGATACTAAACAAAAAACAAAAACAAACAAAAAACAAACAAAGCAAAGACAAAGTAATCTAACGGGCTCCAAGTGTGTAAATCAGTGGCTGTGGGGGAAGCAGGCTGGGTCACAGTTGTTGGGATGGTGGCAGGCAGGAGGAATGAAAGCAGATGTCTCTGTCCTACTGGAGCACATAGACTTCTTAACAAAAAGCTGCAACCTTCCAGCTGAGGCTGAGTGCCCCATTCCACGGCTAGGCTTTCTCTCATTTTTCACAGACCGGGTAACAAAAGAATCCTTATCACAGGTGGAAACTTTATTTCCAAATGGCTTTCCACAGATTGAGACCCCTTGCTAAGTAAGAGCATATTTACACTTAACACAGTATGATGACTAAGGACAGCAGGGGAGACCCCTTTTCTTCAGCCAGGGTGAGCCTGGAGGCACCGTGCCCTGCATTTGATAGGAAGTGGGGAGATGATTTAGGAGGTCAGGGACGGTGAGCAAGTGTCACAATGAAGATCCCCCATGTAACACTCCTTTGGCCAGGGGGCCTGACCTAGTGGCAATTGCATATGTGGATGAGCCATGCTCACTTCTGGGAGGCCCTTGACAGGTCTCATGGCCATCTTGACTGAAGGTAAGGCTGACTACAAAACATATGTATCATTTGTTGGTTTAGAATCAAAGCCCAGCCCTGGGAGGTTATGGGGCTGTCAATGGTGCTGAAAAAAAAAGATGATACCTTACACAGCATGTGACAAGGCCCCAAAATGCTTTTTAGATTCCTTCATCTACGCATCAAAAAGGAGTGCCAAAGGCTACTTCCTGTAAGGCTAGGAAAGGGTCTGTTCCAAAAGCAATTCAGAAGGCCAAAGTAATTGACTTTCTGTTAGCTTCCTTAAGGGATCACATCGGTCTCGTTCCATTGCCTTTCAGTCATACGCAGACGTAATGTCTCTCAGCAAAGCAAGAACAATTAGCAAGGTCCCGAGTTATATTTCTCCTGTGCCACCTATTACTGTAACCCATGTACGAGGGCAGAACAATCGCATCACGAGAGCTGTTAATGAGGGCCTGCATGCCACGGCCTTAAAATCACCCAAGGGGAGTGGACTCTGCAAACACACTTTGGGTGCTAATGGCTCTAATTAAGAAGAGGCTGTCTTCTTCGGTGGAATCTTGAAAAGGGGGTCATCTGAAAATATGAATCGGGAGTTCTAAGTAGCTCTTGAGCACTCTCCAGACCCTGTGGTGAGTGCAGCCATGGAATTAAAGACACATGATCCAGGTGTGACCCTTTAATTCACACTCTAGAGGGAAAAGAAGCTGGGGGCTGGGCAAGAAACGGTCCTTAAAATAGATGACAGTGAGTATCATTCTTATTGCTAGGGTGATGCTGAGAGAAGGTCATTGGCCTATGACTCAGACAAGTATGGAGGAGCAGAAGGGAAGACAAATGTCCATGCAAGTGTGGATGATCCTACTGTGGGGACAACAAAATGAGAACCCCATATGAGGAAGGATTCCGGCGACCAGTGGTAGACACCACAAACTAGTCTCAGAGGGGAATTCTTGAACTAGCAAACTGGATCATTGTGATCAAAAGAGTCAGAGCACAGTTAGCTTCAGCACAGCTGGATCCAGGAGCTTAGCACAGGCCCTGAGCACATTGCTACTCACTGTCTCTATTCCCAAGTCCCTTTTCTACTCTGTTGGCTAGGACTCAGTAATTCAACTGAATTTAGTGCCTCTGTCATTTATAACTAACAATATCATTGTTATCATCAATTTTGAAAAGCAAAAACGAAGAGAAAGCTTTGCTGTCTCATGTGTTCCCACACCCCAGAACGGAATTTTTGTGTGTCAACAGTCTCAAGAGTTTGTTTTACTGGCAACTTGACACTTTGGGATCACCTAGGAGACATACTTCTGAATGTGATGGTGTTTCCAGACAGGATTAATAGAAGAAAGAAGTCCTACCCTGAATGTGGGCAGCACCTCTTTGGATCTAGGGACCACACTGAATAAAAGGGGAGAGAGGAGCAATTATGCTGAGCACCAACTTTCATTTCCCTTTGCTTTCTGATTGTAGATGCAATGTGACCAGCCAGCTACCTCACACTCCTGTCACCACAAATAAAGCCACCATCATCACGATGCCTTCCCTGCCACAATGGACTGTATCCGCAATCCACGAGCCAGTCGCTGTGAGCCATCCCTTCCTTCCTTACGTTGCTTTTGTTGGGTGTTCAGTCACAGCAATGAGAAGAGTTGCGGATAGATCGGTCAAATGTTGATATGTGGCCTGATGGAGAAGAACGAACAATTTTCACTTAGCACAGACAGATTATGTACATTCTTTCAATGGTCTGGAGCAAAACCAGGGTGAGAGACAGTCATCCCGCAATAAAGTGCTACTATTTCTTTTATCTTTAAAAGGACAGACTAGGAGTCTGGCAAGATTGCTCAGTGGGTCAAGATACTTGCATCCCAAGTCTTGAGACCTGAGTGAGTCCAACCTTTAGAATCCAAGGCAAAAATTCAGAACTGAATCCAGAGTTGTCCTCTGACCTCCTCTCTCTCTCTCTCTCTCTCTCTCTCTCTCTCTCTCTCTCTCTCTCTCTCTCTCTCTCTCTCTCTCCTCCCTCCTTTTCTCTCCCCCCCACACACATACACACATGCAGTAATAACAATACAAATTTTTCCACAACAGTATATTTGAAGAAGACACAGAACAACTGAGGTTCAGCAGGCAGAAAGCAACCTGGCCAGAAAAGTGTCAAAGCAGGAAATCTGGATGTCATTAACCTTATGAGATCCAAAGTGACAGACATAGAACTTAACCTCTGTTGGCTACCATATCCATTCCTCTATTGAATAATGATGGAGTAGTTAGATAGTGCGGGGCACTATTTAAAGAGGAGATATTTCAAATGATGAAATTAATAAAGATCCTTCTCATTAAGAAACTTAAATCTAATGATGACAAGAATAGAAATCACTGCTACCACCTCCAATTGAGGCCTTGCCAGGCACTTGAATTATTTCACGTACTCTTATGGAATCCACTCAAGGTGTGTATTTATATTACTTTTTCAGATGAAAACAGTAAAAAAAATTAAAAAAAAAAAAAAACTAAGAGTTTGGTTGGAAGAGCTGAATGAGGGAGTACTCACCCAGCTTTGTGTGGGTGTAAGAACTTGGGTGAAATTTCCCAGCACTCTAGAAAAAGAAAAAGGAGGAGAAGAGACATTATGATTTGAGATAAAACTTGGGGGTGTTACAGTCTAAAGCCTGGGCACATAAACATATGCTCTACTCTTTCCACTAAGAAAAGGGATATATTGATGGGGAAACGAAGGTAATTGGAGAAAACATCACAGTGCATTCAAATTAGAAAATGTGTTCTGAGACTGGACCAATCACAAGATTTTTCACAAAGAAGGCAGAGAAATTCGAAAACAATTGTACTATTCAGAAAAATGACTAAGAGTGAGACAAACAGTCCACATAGGTTCAGTAACAAAAAGAAAACTGAGCATTGATGCGGCTTGCCGGAGTCAAGTACGGACGGACAGGAAGGGAAATAGCCTAGGGTTGTGCAGGCATGGTCATGGCCAAGGACCAAATCCACAGTTTCTTTTCTACACCAATGGTTCTAAACAATTGCCCACCAGAACCACATTAAGAGTTTCCCTAAATACACAACTGTCTGTTCGTGTTTGTCTGAGATGGGGCGGAGGTATAGACATGTTAAAATAACTCTTTCAAGTCTGCTCTGACTGCAGAGAACAAGACTCATGAAAAGTCTCTGCGAAGGGGTGATGTGCCCGTTCCTGATGTTTCTTCCCAAAATGTGTTCTGAGAACATGACCGTTGCAAGGCTTTATGATGTTCCTAGGACAAAGATGGACTCCATCACTGGAACACATGAGTCACACTGCAGGATGCCTGATGACTACAGGCTTCTTGGGGATTTGAGGTGGAGGGCTGCATAATAAAGGGCACGGTGCATCTCTACGTTAGGATATTTACAGTGGCTCCATAACAGCCCCTCCCCCAACAGATATATGCTCTTCAGAGCACACTTTGGAAAATGTAGTTTCATGTTGATTCATCAGATGACAGAAAAGGGCTTGAACTGAAAGTAAGAATTGTGAGGTCTGATTTCCTTCAGTTCTTCCTTCCTGCCACCACCCAAGAAGTTCAGCATGTTTCCACACAAGCCCTGTCATTGAAACACACATCCATAAAGTATGCATACACACACACACACACACACACACACACACACACACACACACACGCCAGTAGGGAGAAAGGATACCCAGTCTCTCTCTCTCTCTCTATTACTCCCTCTCCCTGAAGTGCTATCCTAGACTGTAGACTGCCTACCTGAGATTTATTTCTAGGTAGAAACACCATCCACTTTACCCCAAGGGCTGTATTCCATAGCTCATGTTTCCACCTATGAATGAGAAGTTTTGTAACCTTGGAGCATACTGGCATAAGAAAATAGACCAGAAATAAGACATAAGCCCTTTTACAGTGGGACAGGTGAGTCCAATCAGCGAGAGGAGGAACCATGACAGTCTTCCTGTTTATAACCTCGGCCTCTATCTATCTGTAATAATGATATATATATATATATATATATATATATATATATATATATATATATATATATATATATATACTCTGAAGGGATCACCAGTTGACTGACCATCTTCAGAGAAATCCATTTTTAATAGTTCTTTAAATCCTGCTTTAGATGCCTGAAATCAGAACCCACAGAAAGGGTGTATGGGCTTGGGGAAGGATGCGCTGACTGAGTCTTCCAGGAGAACAAGCCCTATTTCTGCCTGACCAAGCACAGGAACCATCTAATTACCTGATTAAAAAGCTTCTTGCCGGCCAGGCGGTGGTGGCGCACGCCTTTAATCCCAGCACTCAGGAGGCAGAGCCAGGCGGATCTCTGTGAGTTCGAGGCCAGCCTGGGCTACCAAGTGAGCTCCAGGAAAGGCGCAAAGCTACACAGAGAAACCCTGTCTCGAAAAACCAAAAAAAAAAAAAAGCTTCTTGCCTAGAATCTTTGAGTCTCTGGATGCAGAGATACGTGTTTACAACTATCCTGGTGAGTCTTAACATCAGACGCAGCTCAGAAAACACATATGTAAACTATTCCAAGGGAGCTTAAGCTTGACTCACACTAAAAGTCCCTCAGAGAGTGTAAAATTCTGCCAGAACCCAGCCACACCAAACCTATCTCAGGAATGAGAAAAGATCCCAATGTAGTTCAACAGAACTTGTTCCTACCATAAGGTTCGAGAGAGGTTTTAAATAAAATCATAGAGACAAAAAATTAACATAGTACCAGAGTCATATTAAACATCTAACATACATGATCATTATGTCATGTAGCAATGATAAAATAAAATGGTCATAAATGGAGCTCCAGGAAAGGTGTTGGATTAGAAGTTACATAGGTGATGTTGGACAGAAAGTGGAGATTATAAAAACCAATACAGAAATAACAGGAAGAGATAAATAAAATAAAATAAGCCCTGATGGGATTTTTTTTGGTAGAGTAGCCCAGTTGGCATGCAGATGCAGCAAACTGCTGACACTGACCTGGATCCAG
Source organism: Peromyscus maniculatus bairdii (assembly GCF_049852395.1). Classification (NCBI taxonomy): domain Eukaryota; kingdom Metazoa; phylum Chordata; class Mammalia; order Rodentia; family Cricetidae; genus Peromyscus; species Peromyscus maniculatus. Next base: position 89,265,205 of record NC_134852.1, read on the forward strand.
CTATACCTCCTAAGGAGGTAAATTCCCTGGGCATTGGGAGAGCAGGAACACCTGTGAACATCCTATATTGAAACCCATTGCGTGTATAATAATTTAAAAAGGGATGTTAGGGATAGAGAAATAGCCCAGGTAGTAATGTGATTCACTTGCAAGTGTGAGGTCTGTGTTCAATCCCCAGAAACCATGTAAAGAAGGCAGGAAGAGCCAACTAGTCTACAATCTAGCATCAGGGAGGCTGAGACAATGATCTCTGAGACTTGTCAGCCTGGCCTACATGGCAATTTTCAAGTCAGTAAGAGACCAATCTCAAAAAATTGTGCTAGGACCTGAGGGACAACATCTAAGGTTGTCATCTGCCCTCAAACACATGAGAAGTTGCTTAAATATGAACCCCTACACACATGAGTGCATGCACATATATATGCATGAACATACATATATACAAATACAAACACAAAATTCTAAGTTTTTGAATTTTCTTAATTCAAATACACAGTAAATTAAGAAGAATGTGGCAAATACACATTTGGTCACTTCTTAGAATGTTATAAAATGTTTTGTTATATTTTTAACAAAAGAAGGAAGGCCATAATGTAAGTTCCCTGTATCTGTTTTTTTTTTTTTCTCATCTTAGAGACAACCACTTGACTGAAATTTTTCCACACTTATGCTGTTTAGATTTTTACCATCTTGACACCAGCTAGACTTATCTGGGAAGAGGGAATCTCAAATGAAGCATTGCTGCCTTCAGATTGGCCTGCAGGAATAAATGTGGTGCATTTTTTTATTAATGATTAATGTGGGAGGACCCAGCCTACTGTGGGCATGTTCACCCCATGTCAGATTGTCCTGAGCCATATGAGAAAGGAGACTGAGAAAGCCATGGAGAGCAAGTCAGGAAACAGCATTGCACCATGATCTCTGCTTCAGTTCCTGCCTCCAGGTTCCTGCCTTGAATTATTGCCTTGGCTTCAATTGATGATGGACTTTAAGATGGAATAAATTATTTACACTTCAAATTGTTTTTGGTTATAGTGTTTATTATAGCAACATAAAGCAAGCTAGAAACAGTGACCAGAAAGTGGAATATTTCTCTAACAGACCTGGATGAGTTGTTTGGGGGAGGATTGTGGAAGAGTTTGGAACTTTGGCCTGGATAATGCATTCAGTGCTCAGGCATAATGGGCTGTTCTATGGGAGCTTGAAAGATAAGAGCATTGAGAGAAATACAGACCCATATTGTAAAGGCCTGGCTTGTAAAGTTTCAGAAGGAATCAAACACTATCAGGGAAATTCATGTCATATATTTGAATTAACGTGTGGATTCTGATTGGCTGGAATTAACTTCAGTTGAACTGAAGTATCAACTGTGATCACCTCACTACTGAAGGAAACTGCTTTCCTGGGACAATGGATGAGACTGGAACAACTGATGCTGCTTACCTGTGGCTGAAGAATCAGCTATAAGAATAGACCAGCATCACTGAGGTGAACTCTCCTGGGAAGTATTTCATCAGGGTCAGCACATTGAAGCTGTGGTCCAGAGAGAGCAAATCTGTATCTCAAGCTGACCATCAAACTCGGTAATGTGTAAGAGTCTCCCATGTGATACTGACCTTGACAGAGTGAAAGCTGCAGGACTGAAGGGATCATAGAGCAACTGAGGCTTGGCACTGTGAGCAACCTGGAGAGGCCATTGTGGAAGCTGCATCCTTGGTTGCAGCAGAGACTCCAGTATACTGGAAATGCCAGGGCCATGGGAATGCCACCGCAGTGGAGATCTTGATATGTATCTGCCTGTGCAATGGAGAATTTCTTTCCAGTATGATCCCAGAGTCTTTGAATACAAAAATCTTCCTCTCTGCATACATTGGCATGCTTCTTTGAAGTGTCTAATGAATTCCCATCCCTAACTCTCCAGGAGATGCCATTTTCTTATGTTCTTGGCAACTTTGGGGATTATTAGACAGCATAGTGAATAACAGAATAAAAGCATTCCTAGGGCCAGGAGCATGGCTTAGTAGGTAACATGCCTGCTGCACAAGCATGAGAAACTGAATTTAGATCTCTAGCACCCATATGAAAGAGGCGGGTATGCTCAGGCACATCTGTACTCCCAGACTGGGTAAGGAGAAGACAGAGACACCTAGGTCCCCAGAGTTTGCATGATAGCAATTCTAGCCCATTGTTAGCACCAGTTTTAGTGAGAGACATTGCCTCAAAAGATGAGGTGTGAAACAAACTAGAAAGACAAGTAATATGATTTCTGAATTTTTTCACACACACGCACACACACAATTTATTTAATTTCTCAAAAAGAAAGATTCTAATTGATCCAATTATGAAAACCATATAGAGAAATGGATGATTTACAGAACCATCCACCATTAAAACTGAGAAACTGGATTCAGTGTTGGTTAGTTACATACGACATCCAAACTCCAGTCTTCTGAGGAAACCATTACCAGGTATCATCCACTCCAAGTACTGATGACTGTGTCTATACCAACTAGCACTTCCTTTTCTTTTTCTTTTTATTAAGAGATTTTCTACTCGTTTTACATATCAATCACGGATTCCCCTGTCCTCCCTCCTCTCACCCACAGCTTCCCCCCAAACTCACCCCCTATTCCCACCTCCTCCAAGGCAAGGTCTGCCCTGGGGAGTCAGCAGAGCCTGGTACATTCAGTTGAGGCAGGTCCAGTCCCCTTCTCCCTGCACCAAGGCTGAGCAAAGTGTCTCACCATAGGCACTAGGTTCCAAAAAGCCAGCTCATGCACTAAAGACAGGTCCCGGTCTCACTGCCTGGGGGGGCCCTAAACATTTCTAGCTAAAAACAACTGTCTCACTTATCCAGAGGGCCTAGTCCAGTTCCATGGGGGCTCCTCAGCTATTGGTTCACAGTTCATATGTTTCCACTAGTTTGGCTACCAACTAGCACTTCTAACACTGCCTGCCTCATCATGACCTTGCTACTGTGGATGTAGCATCCTTGCGTTCTCACCACCATTGCTACCTCTTAAAAGAGTTACTTTGAACAGCATCTGATTGGTAGAGCACAAGTCATATGTTCAAGCTATAGCTGTAAGGGGACCTCAGACAAGAATCATCTGGCATTTGGGAGTACCTATTGTTCTTAATTTTATATTGATGTATGTGTGTATATTTGTGTCTGTGTTTGCATGCATGTGTATGCCATGATGCATGTGTGGAGGTCAGAGGACAACCTTAGGTGTTGTGCCCCAACTTCTATCCTTGTTTAATATAGGGAGTGGGTTTTTGTTTGTTTGTTTGTTTGTTTTGTTTTTGTGGTTCACCCCTACACATGCCAGGCTAGCTGGACTATAAATTTCTGGGGATTCTCCTATCTGTACCTCCCATCTCACCTTCTGAGCACTGAAATCACAGATGCAGGTGACTCAACCTGGCTTTATATAGGTTATGGGGATTTGAACTTGGGTCTTCACACTTGTGTGCAAGTGTCATCTGCCCACACATATTTGGTTCTTAGAGGAGTCTAGGTCTATATCTCAGAGGTGGGTAATTCCCTCATCATAGAAAATAGATATAGATAATAGCTGAACAAGACTGATAAACATCCAGCAAACTAACACTATACTGAATATGAAAAAAAAAGTATTGCTGTTGGGCAGGTTTACCTTTCCTTATTACTATGAAAGTCAAAAAACCTTTCTTATATTTATATTGCTCATCTGGGTTTTCTCTTATGGAACACATTGCTCATTCATTTTGTCCATGTTTTTCACTGAATTGTTTGCTGTTTCCTGTTGATTTATATTTTTATATTCTAGATAATTATCTTTTGTCAGTTATATATATGAAAAATATCTCCTGCTGTGTTGCATGAATTTTAGTATCTTTGTTGTACAGAATTTATAAATTTTAATATCACTGAATTTACTAGTAAAATTGCTTAAGATTTATATCTTGATTTTGGGGAGATTCTGCTTAAGAAACTTTTTTATAAGATAAGATCACCTAAAGTTAGGTGATATTTTCCTGAAAAGTTGTACTAAACTTGATTTTAAGATTAAGTCTCTAATTCATCTGGACTTTATTTGTGTGCATGGGAATCAGCAGGGATTTAAATTAGTATAAATATATATTCTTCCTATGTACAGCCAACTTCTATTCCCCTCTGACTTATTATAGCACCTCACTATGATCCTGTGATACTATATTTATTTTGTCAATGTACCAGACAACTATGACACCTCTGTGTTGTCAAATACGGTAGCCATAAATCATAGGTGATGATTTGAACTTAAATTGATTAAAGTCAGGCTGGGGAGGTAGCTCAGTGGTAAAACACTGGCCTAAATTTAATTAAGATCATCAGCAAAGCAGCATGCCATGTGTTCAGAACCCACACGTGGCCAGTTGCTTCCGTGTTAAAAAGTATAAGACTGAATATTCCCATCATCACAGGATATCCTCTTGGGGATAGGCTAAGGTGTTTGTCACTTTAGTCAACTCTGGCCCTACAATTCCCTTAGAAAATTTATCATGCTTTGTAAGTATTTGGACTGTAAAATCAAAACCCCCTTAAAATTGCTGCTTCGTTTTATGCTTCACACTTGGGCTGGCAAATGTTAGATTTAATGTAGTTCAAAATGAATTCCAAATCAATTTTAATTGTTTGTATGCACATTCCCATGTGAATTCGGCTTAGGATTTAGTGGAATTCATGGACTGTAATCTGAAGAATTTGCATTTCTGTGAATTCGCATGTCTCCCATTCATGACCATGGTGTATCTCAGAGCTTACATGGGTTTTTAATGCCCTTCAATAAATGTTTATAATTTTCTTTGTACCTCCTTGCATGTGTTTTATTAAATTTATTCCTTATTACTTTACAGTTGTCATAGCTATTCTGAGATGCATTATCTTATTGGTATAGAACCGTTCATTGTCTATTGATCGTACAACTTCAGTTCTATGCCCATTATAACTTTCACTACATTCTCATATTTTATATGAATAAGCATTCATACATCTGCAAATAGTAGAATATTACTTTCTTCCTAGTCCTGATATCCTATTGCTTCATGCTGCCATTTAACTGAGGCATCAGTATATGTGGTATATGACTAATAAGGAATGGTCTCCTGGACTTCTCACATGTAAAGTTCTCTCCCACCCCCTTCTCTCTCTGTCTGTCTCTGGGGGAGGGGGGTTGTGCATGAGGAGTATGAGCTAGGAGCATGTTTTGAGGTCTACAGGTATGCATGACCACGTATGAACTCTGTGTAGAAAGAAGACATCAGCCTTAGCTGTTATTCTTCCTGGGGAGCTGGGTTTGTTTGTTTTTGTTTCATTTTGTTTTGAGAAGTGTCTTTTGCTGTGTCTTGGGGCTCACTGGTAGGCTGCTGGGGATCTCTGGTAGGCTGTTGGGGCTTGCTGATAGGCTGATGGATGGTCATCATGCATCAGGATCCCCTTGTCTCTACTGAGATCAGAAACACATGCCCGTAGTCTGACCTTTTGCATGGCATCTGGTGCTAGAATTCCAGTTCTTATCTTGCACAGTAAGCACTTCCCATGGTGAAAAAGAACTTTTCTGTCTATTTTTGAGATAATAATTCAATTTCATTTCTCCCTTCCCTTTCTTCCCTCTAATCTGCCCCCCATACCCTTCCCTGCTCTCTTTCAAATCCATGACCTCTATTTTGGTAGTCAATTGCCAAGTACATCAATTGGTTGTCCAGTGCCAAAGGGTCAGCTCTGAAAATATATACTCAAGTAAGATTATACAGACTCAACTGGTTATATTTAGGAATGTCTATACACATACATATATTCTTAAAAACTTCTAAGAAATTTCAGACCTTAGAGGCTGAGGTGATAGTTTAGTTGGCAAATGCTTGCCCTGTTGGCAGGGGCCACATTCTCTTCCCTCTTCTCCAGGGCCACAGTGAGTCACCTCTTCAGGAACTCTTCACTGTGACCTGGGAATTTTCACAGTGAGGGGTAGATATTCCTTTTGTTCTAAGGTTTGTTTTGCTGTTTTTGCTTTTTAGCTAGCTTGCATTAGAAAAGAAAGTAGGGGAAGAAATAAGGCCCTGAATCTTCTAAAACTGGTATGGATATGGACCTCTTATCAAAGATGGTAGGTAACCAGTGATCCTGTTCATGTACTAAGAGCCACCTTTATTCCTGGGGGAAAGAGGTATGTAACCACTCTGCTTTTCATTCACAAAGTCATCATCCTCATTGATAATAGAAAAAGGGCATCAGGGAGCAGACATAGGAAAGCAGGATGAAAAGGTAGGAATGTGCCTCTGGAGTCCTCCAACTTGAATTACCAGTTACCCTGGCCCCCTACACATTTTGTACATTTTTATATGTGTCTGGCACATTAAAGATTCCTTCTTGCCAGCTCTCTCATGGAAGAGTAGCAAGCCAACCATATGGAATGATGCTCAAAAATCATCCAGGGTTGAAATAAAGGGAGGTTGACTAAAGGAAGACTGTTGCTGCTCTTGTCTGTAAGCCACATGACTCCACCCTGTCGCTCCAGCCACTAGGGTTAGAGGGTGCTAGGGAAAGTCTCTCATGGAAACCCACAGCAGCCACCCAGTTTCTGAAGAGCCCTGCTCAGCCATGTCTGCAAATAATTAAGCATTGCATTTTTGCACCAAATTTTATTCTTGACAAGAAAGTGTTGGAATCTCCAGTGCTGAAGTGTCAGCTCTGGGGCTTTGTCACTGTGAGACTGTGACTGTCTGGCTGGAATGTGGGATCCCACCAAAGTGCCTTCCCAGAGAAGTGCAAATTAGAGCCAGACATGAGTCTTGGGCTCTTTGCATTTCCAAAGATGGTTTGAGTTTGTCCTTGGACTCAAAATGGCTTTTTGGTTTCAAACTAAACCTATTTTAGGTCTTCAACTTCCATTCCTCCTGTCTAACACGATTTTCTAGATCATTTTGGTCTGACCTCCCAAAGGTCAGGAATGTCTATCTTTTGACACATCCACTTGGACAGTGCCCTCATGGGCACAGGCTATACACAAACTCAGTCTTTCTCATGCAATAGATGGGAAACATCATTGCATTTTCTTGGGTGAAAAAGACAGTTTGTTCCCTCCAGGGTTAATTTTGAAGGATGCATAAATCACTCAGCTCTGCAGGAAACGTGCTAAGGTTCTAAAAATCCTTAGCTGGTCCTATTATTTTAACTACTAAAAACAATCTCAACTGCCCCTTGGGAGATGTAGATACTTGACTAAAGGGCAATGAATGAAGCAGCCCTTGTGTGTCTGGTGTCTGGTGAGCTTATCTGGAAAGATATGGTCCTCCATTTGGAAAACACCCATCCACAATGGAGGGAGAAATAAAAATAAAGGGCCTCTTATAAAATTATTACCTTGTCATTTAAGTCAACAGCAGCGATGCCATGATAGAAACCAGCAGTTGTACCACATTGTTTTATCACTCTAATTACATCAAGAACACAGTAACTGTCTGGCAGAGATAAGATTAAAGAAGGCAGAGCCCTTCTGAAATTTCCAATAGACAGCACCTGGATTTATGGACTGGATTTGTGTTTGGACATTAAGTTCAATTACTTTGCTTCAGCACTGAAGAGTTCTGTCGCCAGAGAAATATCACGTAGTTGGTCCCTCATCATTGCAGTCCTGCCCCGCCTCCCACCCTGCAGGCATCGATCCATCCACACAGGCAGGTCTCACTGTCCAGAGCAGGAGCTGTCTGTTTGCTTTCCTCCTCTACCTACTTCTCTGTTTTGTTTTTAATCTCCCCAGAGTCAGAGAAAAGCAAACCTCTTGGCTAACTGAGCAGTGTGAGATCCACAAGTAACACACGCAGGATATCAGTAGTAAAGGTGTCATTTCAAGTCACCGGATCTAGCTCTTTCTCTCTACAGTGGTGGCAACTGAGGCTGAATGAACGGCTGGTCAAGGGTTTACCCCTGGAACACCAAGCAGAGCCAAGAGTTCCAGTCTCCTGGGGAAATACAAGACTCACTTCCATCTCATGCTAGCCCTGTGTCTCCCTTTGCATAGTGCAGCCAACCATGCACCAGGATGTGTTTGTTTTTAAACAACAGGTGCTTAAAAAGTATGAGAAGGAAAGTATTAACTTCCTTCTCTTCTCCTCTCGCCCCCTTCAGAAGAGCTTTCTCTATTCCTGCCTTTTTTTTTCCTTTAAAAAGTATGAGAAGGAAAGTATTAACTTCCTTCTCTTCTCCTCTCGCCCCCTTCAGAAGAGCTTTCTCTATTCCTGCCTTTTTTTTTCCTTTAAAAAGTATGAGAAGGAAAGTATTAACTTCCTTCTCTTCTCCTCTCGCCCTCTTCAGAAGAGCTTTCTCTATTCCTGCCTTTTTTTTCCTTTCACTTTTTTGAGGTGGAGAATGGATGATAATAGATAAGGGCTACAGTTGTTGCTTTCTCCCTCCCTAATAAAATTGCAAAGAGCAAAATCAGTTTGGGAACTGTGCACATGACCCTCTGTAGGGCTTCCCCAACCTGTCTATATAACTGAATCATCTGAAGAATCTTTTTTATTTAGATAATTCAGTTGTATCTTAAGAACTTTTAAAAACACAGATTGTTGCCCCCTCCCCCTTGACTTAATAATCATAATTCATAGAACTAGAATTAGTATTTAACTTGAGTCTAGTAGAACAATTATTACTGGCCAATTCAACACTGAGGAAAAGACTACATTTTGGAAACTGGAGTTTAAGATAAATAAGACAGAAAATAAATAGAATAAGTTTGAAATTTTCCTAAGGCTGGGAAGATAGTTCAGTTGATAACATATTTAATTTGTAGGCTTGAGAACGTGGGTTTAATCCCCAGAATCCACATATAAAAAACAGGCACAGTGGCACGTGCTTGCAATCCCAGCTCTGATTAGTAAGAGGCAGGTAGTTCCCTGGGGCTCAATGGCTACAGCCTAGCTGCTGAGTCCTGATGCAGTGAGAGAACCAATCTCAAAAAATATGGTGGATAATGCTTGTGTAACCACACCTGAGGTTGTTTTCTGGGCCTCCAAACACATGGGCACACATTTTCACATAGTTCCTGTCCTTAACACAGATGAACATACATACACACATGCTCATAAATAGACACACTAGTACCTTAATACACATGAACATGCATACATACATGCTCATAAATATATACACATGCACATAAATATACACACAAGTACTTAATACACATGAACATACATACACACATGCTCATAAATACACACATATGATCATATATATATATGTATATACATATACATATAGACAGGCACCCGTTAAAAAATGTTCAGATCTGGTTCAAATACCTCACTGTGTTTCTGTGAAGTTACTTAGCCTCTCTTATATTTGGTTAGTCTATATAAATCTGGTCTTTTTATGTATTACAATTATTACATAATGTATATATACTTCAAATCTATGCAAAATGCACATGCAACACATGCTCAACATCTGGCAACAGCATGTACCCAGGACACCCTAGATCTTTATGCTCACACCACACAGCTGTTCCCCTGATTTCTTCCTGTATGCTCACAGCTCATGCCCTTGGTCACCTTTGTGTGGGCACTGAACTGTAAGAGCCCATCTCTCTAGGAGTGTCTGCTGCTAGTGAAATCATATACCCATAGGATATTTGTGAATCTGACCTCGAAAGTGGGATCTTTGTGAATCACCTGGGAAGTACCTGTAATTTCCTGTTCTGTAAACACTTAAGCTACTGTAAACAGCCAGGTTCCTCTACGCCATGGCTGGATTCTGCTGTGGCTGGCCTTGGTGCGGGGGTAGCATGGCTGGGATTTTGCTTATTTGGCAGGTTGGGAAAATAGAAAAGGAAACCAGAAGTGAAAAGTGATCTTTGGTCCCAGCAGGAGAAGCTCTGCAGAGCCTCTGTGTCCTCTTGGCAACATCCATCTTCTCCCCACCCAAGGACTCCTTCCCCCACCTACCCTTCCTGAAGAATGTGTGAAAGGGGCCTCTAATCACTCATGATTCTATCCTTAATTCATCATAGTTTGCCTCTTGCATTCATTAAGGTCACCAACAGCCTTCTAATCAAAAATTGCATGGCTTTGCTATGATTTCCTCAACATCAATGTGTTTCCTAACCCTAGCAAGAAATTGTACATTCCTTTTTAAAATCAATTTAGATTTAGAAATCATAAGCAAACCATTCTATAAGGCTTGTAACATGTCAGACCATATTCCAAGTGGTTCTCAAATGTTAACTTATTTTTTTCCACATCACAGCCCTATGAGGTAATCCCACTTAATGCGGATACAAAGGATCAGAGAGATTAAAAATAACTTTCTCATGGTTACATGCCTTGTGAAGTGGCAGAGTTGAAAGTCAACCCTAGATATCAAATAATGTTGCATTGACCAAAATGATAACGCCAAATCTAAACTCACATCTGCCAGGGTTAGGGAGACGAGCTGGCTAGCTGCCTATTGAGTTATTGTATCCCTTTTCCTCTTCCACCAGCTCATGAAAGAACTCCTGGACTTGTGTATCTACAGAATGAGAATGACATCAAGTCCTTACTTCATAACTTCCCCTGTCGTTTGTTTGCTTTGTTGCTATACAACGCCATTAGCAATATGTTTATCCAACATAAACAGGATGCAAGAGACTACTGTTGGATGCCAGCATTCAAGGTACCGTTCACAACTCACTGCAGGCTTCAAGGTTCCAGGCCTGTCATGGAGTCTGCACAGAGTTGCAGAAACACTTCTCATCTCTAGTGCCACAGGTCACCAAGCATCGGGTCACTGCCACTCACCAACTCACCTTCTCTGTCCTTTCAACTGCAAAAGACCCAAGACCTCAGAGTAGGACGGTCACCTTGTCCTGCCTTTCCTGGTTTTCACCACTGGAGTCCCAACATTAAGAAACCTTCTTGTTCTCCTAAAGCCGGGACAATTGGTCACTCAACACTAAGAGTCAACCTGAGACTCGATCCTCCTTCTAGAAGTACAGGTGTCCTCACTATTACATGGAAACATTTCCTGCTTGTTAAAGCGTGTCTCTTTGAAAGTGACACCAGACAGACTGAGCCACATAGAAGCAAGACCTTTATTTCAGTGTTATTCCACACTATCACTGTCACCAAGTTCCTCCACTTCAGTTCTTGTTCACTTACTATTCAAACTCCAGATCCTCTCCTGCCACCCCTACCACACATGTAGATCTTTCCCTGAATACTCATTTTGAACACACACACACACACACACACACACACACACACACACGCATATGCATACGCATACACATACATATACATGAATGACACATGTACTCACTATGTAGTCGGACTGGCCTGGAGCACACGATCCCTTTACCTAGGCTTCCTGAGTGCTAGGATTAGAGCAATGCACCACAATGCCTAGCTTGATAAAATTCTCAAGACTCAGTCTCCTCAATGTGTCAAAAGGGCAAGCTTAAGAGGATAATGTGAGAACCAATCAATGTAAAGACTGTGACAATTTTAACAACAACAACAACAAAAAGTCTTGGATCATTGTTTTCAATGAGTTGAAAAATAAAACAAAAAGAGGGTGAAGAGAAGAAAGTGAGGGGTGAAGAGAAGAAAGTGATGACTAAAAGGCTTGCATGGGGCAGCCGTGCATACATATCACCCTTCTCAGTTTGGGAATGAGGTAGATCTTCAGTAAACATTAGGACCCTTCTGTTTGCTGTGGGTTCTCACTCAAGACTTGCTGACTCTCTGCTGTACTCAGTCAATCAATAACTGAATTGATGAATACTTGACCTGGAATTCTATTTCAGGCTGTATCCTGAGTAAGCAGATCTAGACTCCTTTTGGTCTCCCACAGCCTTTCCTTTCGCTGTCTGTTGATCTTTTGACCTTACTCCATGAAACCTGAAGACTCAAGATTTCTAGTGTTCTCCCTTGAGACCTCCTGAAAGCTTTACTTCTTGGCACTTTGGGTTAAAGAGTAAGTGACTCTGGTGTCTGTCACTGCCAAGTGATCAGAGGATTCTCTAGACAGCATCCTTCATTCCCAAGCTTCAAGGTCACTCCAATGTCATAGGATAGGTACAAATATTGAGAAAGAAGACCATGCATCTGACCAAGTTCTCAGGGAACTAATACCAAAAGAAATGAGCTACCCATGAAACAGGACACAACCCATGCTTGTGATGCTTAAGAAATAAATGTGGAGATAGAGGTGGCCACATTCTGTGCATATGCAGACAAAAAAGAGTGATCTCTGCCCAACACTCAGGCCCCCAATGTTGTCCCTTCTACCGTAGATTCTGTGCATATCTACTGGGTCCTCATGCTCCAGTAAGTGGCAAGTAAAGTTCTCTCTAGCTGCTTCTACAATGCCAAACCACAATCACCACCCACTCTTTGGCCTCAATACTGTGCTGCTTGGCTTACCTCTTGTCCTTTCAAACATTGTTTTTTTTTCTTTTGAGAGAACTTTAGAATAACAAAAAGTTCTCCCAAATTAATATAGATAATTTATGTATGTTCTTGACATAAAATCTCCAAATTTTAATTTTTATTATATTTATCATAATCTTTTTCTGTGTATACCTACACAGTCTAAAGCACTTTAATTTGAAAAAGTAAGGTCCTCTGTGTCTAAATACTTCTTTGTGTGTGTCATAAAAGCAAGAGCATTTTCATCTATAATTTCAGTGTGATCCTCAAAAACAGCAAAAGAACATTAATGGGGTGTTATTACCTAATTTACAGACTTTAGTCAGAACTTAACCATTGTTCCACTTCTACCTTTTGAAGCAAAAGAAAAATATGAGAATCTAATAGACTCTCTAGATTCTTGTCCCCCACATTATTGCTTTCATTGTTATGTGCCCCCTTTTAAATATGCTTTGATCTGAAATTATCCCTCAAGGTATTTCCTTTTAACTAACATTTTCTTGTGCTTTGGTTGAAGTCCTACATTTCTGGTAGAATAGCTGAGATGTGCTGCTGTGTTCTTGGTCTAACCCACCTGAACATGACTGAAAATTATTTATTCTCAACCTGTGATACTAATTTTGATTATTGGATTAAGACAGTGTCTGTTAGCTTTCTCTGCTATAAAGGTATGAATTTTTTTGTAATTTGTAAGCACTTTATGAGTTCTATAATTTATAAGTGCTTTCTGAAGAGGTACTCTAAGACTATGTAGATATCCTGTTTCCCATCAAAGTTCCCCTCATTAAATTTAGCATCCATTAACGTCAAAAAAAAAAAGACTGCAGTAGTTGCCAGATAATAATTGTCTATTTCATCACTATCTGTTTATTTAAGTAGAAAACTCTAACATGGGAAAAGGGAACATTTCTTGTGTGTGTATGGGGTCGTGAGTGCATGTATACATATTTATATTCACCTGTATGGGTTTTCTTATCACTGTTATAAAAAAATTTCTATGAATTCGGTGGCTTAACACAATATTTATTTATTTATTTATTTTCAATTTTTAAAATTTTTTACTTAAAAGGTTTTTTTCCATTTTACATACCAACCACAGTTTCCCTCCCTCCCCTCCTCTTGTCCCACCCCCACCTTCCCAACAAAGTCTGGCATATCAAGTTGAGGCAAGACCAAGCCCCTCCTCCCTGCGTCAAGGCTGAGAAAGGTTTCCCACCATAGGGAATGAGCTCCAAAAAGCCAGTTCATGTACTAGGTACAAATTCTGGTCCCATTGCTAGGGGCCCCACAAACTACCCAAGCCATACAACTGTCACCCACATTCAGAAGGCCTAGTTCTGTCTTGTGCAGGTTCCCCAGCTGTCAGTCAGTCCAGAGTCCACAAACTCTCACTAGCTCGGGTCAACTGTCTATGTGGGTTCCCCATCATGATATTGACCCTTCTTCTCTTATAATCCCTCCTCTCTCTTTGACTAGACTCCAAAAGCTCAGCCCAGTGCTTAGCTGTGGATCTCTGAATCTGTTTCCATCAGTTACTGGATGAAGGTTCTATGATGACAATTAGGGTAGTCCTCAATCTGATAACAGGGGAAGGCCAGTTCAGGCACCCTCTCCACTATTGCTAGGAGTCTTTGCTGGGGTCATCCTTGTGGATTCCTGGGAGTTTCCCTGGCACCAGGTTTCTCACTACCCCCATAATGGTTCCCTCTATCAAGATATCTCTTTCCTTGCTCTCTATCTGTCCCTCTCCCAAGTCAACCATCTCTTTCCCTCATGTTCTCATTCCCCATCCCTCCACCCCCGAGAATGCTCCCAGTTTACCCAGGAGAACTTATTTCTTTCCCTTTCCTAGGGTGATGAATGCATGTCCCTCTTAGGGTCCTCCTAGCTTCTCTGAGGTTGTGGATTGTAGCCTGGTTATCATTTGCTTTATATCTAATATCCACTTATGAGTGAGTACATACTGTGTTTGTCTTTCTGGGACTGGGTTATCTCACTGGGGATGATATTTTTAGTTCTATCCATTTGCCTGCAAGTTTCACTCTGTCTTTTTTTTTTTAACCACTGAGTAATATTCCATTGCGTAAATGTACCACATTTTCTTTATCCATTCTTTGGTTGAGAGGCATCTAGGGTGTTTTCAGCTTCTGGCTATTATGAATAATGTTGCTATGAACATAGTTGAGCAAGTGTCCTTGTGGTATGATTGAGCATCCTTTGGGTATATTCCCAAGAGTGGTATTGCTGGGTCTTGAGGTAGATCGATTCCCAATTTTCTGAGAAACCATCATACTGATTTCCAAAGTGGCTGTACAAGTTTGCACTCACACCAGTAAAGGAGTGTTCCTTTACTCAACATCCTCTCCAACATAAGCTCTCGTCAGTTAACACACTATTTACATGTGATCTGAAAGTTCTGAAGGTCAGAAGTATGCAACAAGTCTTGGAGAGCTAAGATCAAGAAGTCAGCAGACTGTTCCTTCTGGAGATAATGAGGAGAGAATCCATTCCTTGTACTTTTAACTCCCAGGTCCTGTCAATATGCCTTGGCTGGTGGCCCATTCCAACTGACTCATTGCTCTAGCCTCTGCTTTCTGTCATCTTTGACTCTTGCTGCGGCTCTCTCAGTTCCCTCTTTCATTCATAAGAAGACCTATGATAAGACAATACACACCCAAACCAAGAAAAGCTCTCCACTGAAACTCAACTTAACCACATCTGCAAAACCCTTTGAAGTTATTGGTAACATAGTAATAGATTTTAAGGATTAGGACACAGATATTTGTAGGGAATCATTATTTTTCTTGCAGCAATTAGCATCAATTTATTAATTCTTCTATACTATGGATTATAATCTGTTCCATAAAAAGTTTTACCTTTCAAATTGTATAAAATGTTCCTGGTAAGAAAACTCCTGGATTTGGCTTCTACTGCTGTGTCCTTTTGACTTCTCCTAGAATAAGACATTTCCTAAGAATCTCTGAGTGGGAGTGTTTGTTTGTTTTCTTTCTGTCTCTTTCTTCCTTCCTTCCTTTCTTTCTTTCTTTCTTCCTTTCTCTCTTTCTCTCTTTGTGAGACAGAGTCCTAACTTGTAGGCCAAGATGGCCTTGACCTTGAACCATGGATCCTCTTGCTTTCAAGTTCTGAGATGAAAAGACTGAACTGCTCTATCATATTGACTTGGTTGTATTTGAAAAATATTGCTTAGAAGCTGAATATAGGTCATTTGTTTTTTTACTGATATACTGTTGGCCTATATAAAGCTAAGACATATATAATATTACATATATATATATATATAATCTATGTTGATACATGTACTAAACTGCTAGCCTATCATCTATCTACTATCTATCTCAGTGTGTACCTATGTAAGACAGAGGCTGTGATATTCTGTATAATCTAACAGGTCAAGTTCATTCCTGACTTCTTTGTTTCCACATAGGTAACTCACTTCTCTGACACTGGGAGCTCTAGTTCTCATTGTGGTCAATATATTTTACATATTTGTAAGTTCCCCTAAGCACATTTAGAGTAGTTTTTGGAATTGTGAGCTCTGTGTAAACAAATCAACTAGCTTCATTATCTGTTTATACTTCTTTTTGTTTTTAGCCTGGGGGAACATATAGTCAAACCACAGCATCAAAAGTTACGTAGGTTAATTCCCCTATCTTTGTGTTCCATGTCATCCCCTCATCTCCCGCCCCATGCCTTTTAAATCTCATTTATCCCAATAGGAATGACCCTTTGACTTCTTCAGGAAAATGCTGATGAAACACTGTGAATCAGCTGGGAAGACTTCCATTGGAGTCAGTCTGTGTGACAGGTGCCTTGTAACATTTTCCATGTTGCCTCCAATTGTTGGCTTTTCTCTGGCTTCCCCCAGCAGAATGAGAGTAGGGGAGGTGTAAGGGTGAGTTCTCGCCATTCTAATCTTCCAGAGAGCCTTCCAGACAAAGAATATAAATCTTTGTGAAATCAATGAAAACAGCCCTCTGGTTAGAAAAAAATGCCACGGATGATTAAAGGGACGAGGAAAAAGAAGCTGAAGCAATACAGTCATATTCCTTACAGTTCTAGCTTTTTTGTGTTCAATAACAGTGATATTTGATTTATGTGTCCATAATGTCTAGGGTTCGTATTTGATCTTCACAACATCCATTGAGCAGAGAGAGGTGGGTATTACTGCTCTCATCTTTAAAAAAGAGAAAATTGAGATCCAGAGAGATTAAATAACAGGCTGGAGTACCCTGCTTACAATGAAAGCAGAATAAGAATCTCTTATTAGGAAAAAAATTCCCTTTAGTTTAAGATATACTTATTATAATAAACTTAATAATCCAGGGATCTACAAATAAAATTTAGCTATCTCTTCCCACCCTTTTACATATGCCAACAATGTAAACAATTCAATCCACTTCTACATCTTTATCTTTCAAAAACATGCTAAGTCTTACAACCTCAAGATTCTAAGAGTAAAAGGTGTTTGGTCCACAACAGAAAGAAGAAATGAAACCAAGACATCATAAAGTCAGTCTATCATGCGAATGCACTGTAAACTCTCAGGCCTCAGAGAGGTGGACTTTCAGAATACTATCATTGCAGAGAGGAGGGTTTTATGCCTACCAAGTCCCCATGGTCCCTAGGGACCTGGGATAGATTATAAGCCAAACTCAGTAGGCCATGGGGGTACCTAGGGTATCTGTTGGACATTTGTAGATGAGACCAGCATTGAGGCAGTGAACTCAGCACAGCAGATTTCTCTCCTCAGTGTGGATGAGTATCATTTAATCTACTGAGGACCTGAAAAGAATACAGGGAACAATGGAAGAAGGAGTCTCAGTCACTCTTGCCTCTCCTATTCAGAGGAGAAATTCCACTCTATCTTCTCCAGCCCTCAGACTGGATTTTGCATTGTTAGCTGTTCTGGTTCTAAAGTTTTGGGGTTAGGTTGAATTACAGTGGCTTTCATAAGACTCTAGAGAGTGTGACTTCTCAGAATTCATAATTATTTGAAACCTCCTCATAATCCCTCTCTTTCCCTCCCCACCCCCTCTGTCTAACACAAAACCATTAATAATAGCTTCTCAGTTACTTCTAAGTCTCATTTCTCCTGTTGGTGAAATGGAAATCATGGCCATATCATACTGTAAATACTTTTAACTGGATAAATTGGTGATAAATCACCTACTTTCTTTTCTTATCCTTCTCAAGCAATATTGCATGCTCAGTCTATCCTAGTGCAGGAGGTGGGCATAAATGATGGATGCAAGAGAAGGCAAAAGGATTTTTCATCCTTTCTTTAGGGGAACCTTACCTTTATTTGGAGAGGTGAACAGCATTGCCAACAGCATGTGATTAATAACTTGTCACAGAGCCCTTGAGGCCCCACCTTCTCAAAGGAAATCTTGGCTATTAATATTTCCTGAAGGAGAGAGAATCATTTTCTTCAGTGGTGTGGCCACTGATAAGTTGTCTTTGCTCCAGTAAATAATCTCCCACCCATGCAAGCAACTGTAATTAAACTCAGTGGGACACAACACAAAAAGAATTCATGAAAGTGAGCAAGACACTTGCTGAAAGGGAGGGTTCCAGTGAGGGGAGGGCCAGAACGGGGAATGGGGCAAGAAAATGACTAAATTTCATTATATGAATATATGAAATCATCAAACAATAAAAAAAATAAAATGAAGACATGGAAATGACCCAAATATCCATTGACAGATTAATAAAGATGTAATATACACAGACACACAATGAAAAGAATTCTTATTTTGTTTTCTGATCATTCTAGCAGCCAGAAATTCATGAGAACTGGTCACATCTAGTTCTGGTGCAATATAACTGCTGAGTAGCCAGGCTACACTACTCCATGTCTAAAGAAAGTCCAGATCCAGATCTTAAAGTCTACCTGCTTAGCCTTTGGCTTCCTGGATTTAACTATCTATAACTTAAAACAAATTACTCTCATCACATCCCTTCAGTCTGCATACAAACTCCAGGGTCCCAACCTAAGCCCCATTTCTTCCTCAGTAGCAAAGATAACTAAGCCTCTGACCATTTTACTTTGCTCATAGAATATATGATAACTTGTTCTCCCCTATGCTTAGAATAGGACAATATCCACAGACACAGCATCCTAGTGGACCTTGGTAGTTAAATTCCCATTACCTATGAAAATTTTAAACTTTATAGAAATAGTCCAGTACAGATTTCCCAGTTGGCTCAATTACCTCCCAGAAGCCAAATAGGTTCTAAAATTAATCCTGTCTTTTTATTCTCCCTTATTTCTATTCTTGTTTGACATTGTTACTGACACTGGAAAGATGGTCAAAGGTGTAGTTCAGCAGTTCCCAAGCCGGGGTCTCTAGTGCTGTCGAGATCCATGAAGTGAACCACGAAGGACTTTGAGCTATTTTCAATATTTCCAAAAGCTTGACAGAAATTGTATATTATCTGAGATAAGGCTCATAGGCTAACTAAAGTGTCAAGTTGCTTGTCTTTTTAGCTGTGTCCTACCAGCTCATCATGTAGCTTTGTTATCGTGTGTTGATGTAAAAGGGAGTCTGAGGGTCACAAGTATCTTTGAAGAATAAGGACCAAAACACTATTAGTTTTACATGCTGGTTACTCATTAGAAAGCACATGTTAAGGCTTGAGGTCGCTATGGACAAAAAAAAATAATAAAGGGAGCCCTCGGCAGTAAAGCAATTGGAATGCAGGTCTAGCTGCCCACGGGCTTAACCCACAAATCCCCTTCACATTGCCATTTTGACTTCAGGTTAGGGAGATGCATAAATGGAGTTGTCAACTGCAATAATTCTTTTTCTGTGGTATATACAAATCTTTTGAGCAGGAAAGCCAGGCATCTGTTTAGGCAAACACATGCCCACTCAAAGAACTTTTAAGGAATTCAGATGGAGTATGGAAATAAGAAATAAGAGTTCTGGTGAGGAGAAATGGTAGATTCCTAAAAACTGCTACCATGCCAGGCCCATATCCATGTGTTTGTAAATGGGAATGTCTTTATGAACATGTGTATGTGTATTGTGGGGCAAGTAGGGTAGACAGGAACTGTGTGTGTGTGTGTGTGTGTGTGTGTGTGTGTGTGTGTGTGTGTGTGTGTGTGTGTGTGTGTTTTCATGGGTAGAGAGGTATGGGTATGGATTGGATGAGGGACTAATTAAGATATTCAGGTAGATAATGAAGCTCTAGAGCCTCCTTTAAGGCTAAACATTCAGAAAAACTCTTCCCTATTCATCTTGTGAATAATACAATAGAAAGAGTTTATGATTTCACAGATTCTAAACAAATGGAGGGTTGAGTTATGTTTGGCTGAGACAGAATAACTTGGTACAACAGATTCTGGTAAAAGCTCCTGACCTCATCTTCAAGGACCTAATTTCAAAAAATTGGTTGCTTTTGCATGCCAAAGACCAGGAAACATGAGTTCCTGGGTAAGTTCTGCCAGAAGGAGGCAAGGAATTCTGACCTGGAGAGTAGCCCACAGCAAGAGTGAACAGAGATACACATAGAATACAGGGACCTATCCTATGGGGATGTGCAGATAAGAGACAGGAGATCCTCCATCCATCTGGTCTCCAGCAAAAGAAACATAGGGTTCCTTGGTACTTTACAAAATAGAATGTGGCTGGAAACTTGAGAATGTCATTCTGTGAAGGCATGCATACAAAGAGGGGAAACATTATGCCCCTTCTTTTCTGTTGGAAGTCTAAATCTTTCTCAGTCTCTTGCACTGTAGATTTCCCTGGTTCCTCAACCCACCCCCACCACTCAATGACATTAGTTCCCTTGTCTTGGGGGCTGCTTCACAACAGGGTCTCAGTCATCAAGCCCAGGAAGGTTTGAAGTCTCCTGAAGGTTGCTATGTTTTGCTTTCCTCTTTCCCTATTAGATCCATCCTGCATTTAAGGGTTTTTGCTACTGCCTGTCCACCCAATCAGCAATTTCTCAATGCTTATTCATGAGCTCAGAATACTGGGATGAAGCAGGAATGCTCAAAGACAGAAAATATGAGTGGTTCGGAATTATTGATGTGAAACTATCCATCCTTGGTGAATCCAGCAGGCCAGGCTCACAACTCCTGGCAGTCGGATGCCTCCTTCAGTTCTCTCCATTTTCTGTCCCTCACCTACTCTGAGTCATGTGGTAAACTAACAGTTACTATCTGTTTCCACCCTGGTCCTTCTAATCTCACCATTCAGAATTAACCAGACAACAGTGGCTTAAAGCCCGGATATGATCATGGTGCTCTTTAACTAAAAATATTTTGTCTGCAGCAAGAGCTTGAACACGCCAGCCTTCCCTGACACACTAGCTCTGACTTTTGCCTTTGAACTTCAGTTTTCCTCCTTGCTGATGTTGTTGATTCTAATTGCATTTATAATAGCTCTTTTTGTACTGTCAAAACAAGTTTTTCCCTAGGGTGGCTAAAGATAAGCGAAGGAAAGAGAAATCATACAACAGAAAATTTTGTTAGCTACATTTACTTCTAATGTTTTTTCACTGTGCTGTTTAATTTTCATCAGTTTGAAATTTACCTTTATGAAGAGTTATTCTTCAAAAATAACAAATCATCTCTATCCCGTTGAAGCGTTTGCCCTTTTCCTACTGATCTAAAAATGCTAAATCTATCACTAAAAAAATGTCTGTAGTCTTTTATGGGTCTTACTACGTTAGTCTTCTTGATAAACTTATCTATTTTAATGACAGGTAAATTATAGCTACTGTGAAACACCTGCTTTTAAATAGTCCATGGGGTAACATTTAATTTTTTGCTTTAAAAATCAAAGGAAATGTATTTTCTGATACATAAAAAAATATCTGAAATTAAACTTTTTGTATTTATAAATGAAGTTTCCTGGAACACAGCCACCTTCATTGGTTACATATTATGCAAGACAGCTTTCCTCTGGCAGAATGGAATAAATGAAACAGAAACCAGATGACCCACAAAGCTGAAAATATTTACCATCTTTTCAGAAAACAAAAGCGCTGATCCTTTTCTATTCCCAAACCAACATAGTAATGCTTATGGTAATCTGGTTTTGTAAATTTTCTGATACCTACAAAATGGGGAAGATTATACCTTTGTAAGATCTTAACCTTATATATGTGAGAAGGTCATGTTTTTAAACATATCTTTTAATTCTTTGAGAATTTCATACATGCCTACAATGTGTTTTCACTGTATTCAATGTCAATTGATGACGTTGAATCTAATTGCATTTATAATATAAAGAGGTCAAGATGACCTCTTCTCCCAGTGGCCAACGTCTCCTAACTACCCCAGACCCATCAGGGATCTAATCCTCAAAGGAAACTGACTCTTCTTCCCCTGCAGCCATCAGCTATCAGTAGCTCCTCAGCTAGCAGTGAAAGCTTGTGAGCCCTCCCCCCCTCCATGTTGGAATGTTAACTGGCTTAATCTTGTGCATGTCTTATGTAGTCAACCACAGTTGCTGTCAGTTCATGAGTGCATCAGTCCTGTGGTCTTGTCATGTCCAGAAGACATTGTTATGACCTGGTCCTCCTTAACTTGGGCTCTGGTAATTTTTCTTTCCTTTCTTCTGTGATGTTCCTTGCGACTTGTAGGGGAGTGATCTGATATGGATGTACCATTTATGGCTGAGCACTTTACAGACACTTCTTCGCTGCACTTTGGCCAGTTGTGAGTTTCTTCATTAACCACCATCTGCTGAACAAGAAGCTTCTCTGATAAGGACTGAGAACTGTACTAACTAATAGGTATAGAAACACATATTCAGAGGTCAGTTTAAAACTGTGTCTGCTTAGCAAATTAATAGTAGTGGGTTCATCTGTGGAGCCTATGAGATTTCCTAACCATGGTTTCTTGGTCAGATTTACAGTACTAAGTATGTGTTTTCTTCTGTGAAGCAGTCCTTAAATCCACTGAGAAAGCAATTGATTACTCCCATAACATTCATGCCATTATTACATGCATTATTATTAATGTAGTTTACAGGCTTCGCAGCTACATAAGACTGAAGATGACCTCTTCTCCCAGTGGCCTATATAGCACCTTCCAATATTATGAAAGCTAACCTGGAGGAAGCTTCCAATTCTATACCAGATTGATCTCTCCATGTCCTACGACAAAAGTATATAGTATTCTCAGCAGCAGGTTGAGAAACTTACATTCAAATTCTGATGGGCAACCAAGATTCATGACAATAGCCTGTATTGTTTGGAGAATCCTGGAATGTCCCTGACCTACAACTAAAGTAATGGTATCCCATACCTGGCTGTGGGCTTTTTATTTGGCAAACATAGCTTCTGGAAAGAGCATAATCCTTTTTGTAGAGTAACTTCAGTTAAGCTCATTAAACTCCCACCCATCCTCTGTCCTATCCTTTCATCTCCCTCCCCACTTAAACCTTCCTCCCCTATTTCCTTTTCATACTTCATGGAAGCCATGTCTACTACCCCAACTCCTTAAGATCTTTCTCCACCCCTCCCAAGATCCTCTTTAAAAACAAACAAAGTGCTAGAAAATAATAGGGAAGTATATAGAAATGTGGATGTTTACTGTGAATGAGGAAATAACACAACCAATTACACATTTAAAAGAGTTTGATAATACCATAAGCATCACAAACTCCAGAGAAAATAAGACCCCATCCATATAAATTAACTGACACACCTCCATGGATTTTCTCCTCCGTGTTGGTATCATACACTCGCTTATCACTGTCTTCACATGACAGCACCTTAGGAATATTTTCTTCAGGGAGAATAAAAAAGTTGTTCAGACTTTCTTGCAGCACAGATAATTAAAATTTAGATTTTTCTTATTGATAGCTTTACAAAGCATCTTTCAGCAGCACCGTACCTCATTACTGGAAATGTCAAGCAAAGGTCTGAGATTTGGAAAATCCTCTCATACTAAGTTCACTCATCCCTGAGCAGTGAGGTTGCAGAACATTTCAAGTTCTCTCATGCCATTGTGACTCTGTGACCTTCTGAACTGATAGTACCTGCCAATCAGTTCATGTCAATAGTCTCATTGAATTGACAGATTTGGAGGTTGTCTTTCTGTGGATACCAGCATAGTGTGTCAAATGTTAATAAATATAAATATTTTCTAGCATGTTCTTTTGATTTTCTGACCTTCATCACTTGGATTATCAATCTATGAGCTTAATTCATAACTTGTGTTGAAAATACATCACTTCCTTTTCATACTATGCTTGATCTTAAAAAATTTAGTAATTTTTATAATTAACTTTAAATTTTGTTTTCCTTTTCCTTTCAAGGACTACAGAAACTGAATTATTTTTATAGTTCTTTGTTGTATTGGTTTCATATATTATTGTTTTCCCCCTCTGAACTCTTGCTATGTTTTTCAATAAATAAATTTTAACAAATAAAACAACTAAATAAATCCCAGCATTGGGGAGGGAGAAGCAGAAGGATCCTAACATCCTAACAAGTTCAAGAACAACTTTGGCTACATAGAGAGTGCAAGGACAATCTGATTGTCTCAAAAAATTTAGATAGATAGATAAATAGATAGATGGAAGGAGAGAGAGAGAGGGAGAGGGAGAGATAAAGAGAGAGAAAACGATGAGATAATACATTCAAAGGTGATAAACTACATTTTGGAGCCATCTAGATCAAGAACCTATAGCTTCTAATTTTTATTAATGATCCCAAAATATTTTTCCAAATTGTGGCTTAAAAAAAATGGCTTCAAGTTTTATCACTTAACAGATAAATGTTGCATCTCATTTGCTTAAGCGGTTCTAACTTGAAGCGAATTTTGTAACTAGGACTGCAGAATAGGCTCAGAGAGTGAAGTGCGTGTTGCTCAGTCACTCAAATGTGAGACCTGACCTGGCACCTGGCTGTTTGAATCCTGGGACTTATGCAGGGACACTTGGCTCGGTCTGGGAGGGGGGAATGGACCTGCCTGGACTGAGTCTACCAGGTCAATCCCGGTCCTCGGGGGAGACCTTGATCTGGAGGAGGTGGGAATGGGGGGGTGGGCTGGGGGGAGGGGTGGGCGAGAGGGGGAGAACAGGGGATTCTGTGGCTATTATGTTGAACTGAATGGTGTTGTAAAATAATAATAATAATAATGATAATAAAACCAAAAAAAAAAAATGTGAGACCTGAGTTCACATCCCTTCCATCGCAGAACTCACATCCAAAAGCAAATGCCAGGCTGAGGGATGTGAGTCTGGAAGCCCAACATTACATGCACCGGGTGGGGTGAGAAAAATGTTCTGAGGTCAAAGGGATGAGTGAGCTTCAGGCTCAGTGAGAGACCTTAAAAATAACACACTTGGAGAGCCATCCAGAAAAGACAACCGAAATTGACTTTTGGCGTTTTTGTTTGTTTGTTTGTTTGTTTTGTTTTGTTTTGTTTAGGCAGGTGCACAAAGATGCACGCATATCCCACACCCATGTACACATGCAGAATAACAAGTGTCTACACTACACACAGCATGAGAGAGGGGGGGGGATATCCTAGAAATATCAGTGGAATTATGTTGTGAAGCTTCAACACTGTCCCTTTGTGTTCTAGCTAAGAAAGCAGTGGGCAAGATGAATGGGCTCACAATCACTTCTTTCTAAGACTACAGGGTCACTCAGTCTCAAACAGCGGACACTGAACTCTCTGGTCCACTCTGAGCTTCTCTGTGATCTCTCTACCAACACTGAACAAAAGTCAAAGTTAGAACAGAAAGGGACAAGCAGTTTGGAATTCCCATGTAGGTCATTTTCTCCAAACTATATGACCCTGTCTGTACAGAGTTAGATCACTTCGGAGTCTGGGGAGGGGGGTCCCAAGGTTCAGACTTCACTGGTCGCATAAGGGATCTGAAACTGCTCATAGCCCACATTTCTCCTGGACATCAGATTTTATGAAGTGGCCTTGACTCTTTGTCTCCCCTTGTTTATGTCCTTGAGAATGACTTTGTCCCATGCCGTGAAAAGCTGAACTTCCTTCAGAACCTTCACTAACACCCTGCAGTTCTGACAATGAGTGTATTCTTATTCAGCTACCTGTTTGTGCCTGTTGATATTGAATCATATTACGAACTCCTCTTACTTAGTTTGAATGTCTGTCAGTAGTATGAGTAAATTACATGGTCGGCACTGGAAAGGATAGTCTTGTCTCTGTGTTTCCTACGTGGAAACCTTCCTTTATTTTCACTGTCTGAAACCCTAGTGTTGGTGTTTCCACCTGGCACCTTCATCTCGTAAGGAATTATCTAAGGGGGTCCCATAGATTAAAAAGATTTTTATTTGTTTGGAATGGATGAGGAATTAGAGTAAGTACTACAATTTGTTCAAATTGGGATTAGCAAACAACTTTTCCTTTTGCCTATCTGTGTAGTGATTTACATAGACAATTCCTTTACATTTTCAGTCCCTTCTTAGTAAAGGCAAATTATCCCTTCATACAGGTTGGAATATTTTTGGTAATATGTTGCTGAATGTGTTTGTGTCATTTTCACAAATGATATTGAACTGCCTTCTTCTCTGGTATTTTTTTGTTTTTGCCTTGTTTTTCATGGCTATCCTTATGATGTTTGGGCATTAAAACGAAACAGAATCTTAAATGAGCTGTCCAGCTTTCTACATTTTCTGATGACTCCAGGAGAATTTATATAGTTTGGAAATTATCTTTCCTTTTAATGATTTCAATACAATATCTGCAGAGATGTTTATACCCTACATTGCTTGTATGGATAAATCTTTGTCTTTAGTCTTCTATCTATCTTTACCGGTCTATTTGTGTTGCCTATTTCATAAGACAATTGAGGTAATCTATATTTTCTTGAAAAGTCATATGTAGTGTATCTATATTTACAGGACAGTTTGTGCTCATTTGCAAGTTTTCAGTTTCATCATAACTGTCTTCTCCTTCTAACTCAAATTATTATTTATGTCACATCTAGCTTTCATTTAGTAAACTTGACAAGAATTTGTTTATTTTATTGGCTGTATTTTGAAACAGTTTGGGGTTTTATTGAGTCAAATGACTTTCTCTGTTGCTTGTGTTTTTTTCATAACTAACAACACCATGGTGAGAAGAGTTTGGAGTACAAGAGAGGAAGTCCTAGAAAAGAGAGTATAAGAAAGAAATAGCCTCCCAATCTTGGTACAAAGAATATTCAGCTTCCATTCACATCATGCCTCATAGAAAAGTAGAAAGAAAATTCCATGATTTCCTAAAGGGTTTCTACAAAGCAACCAACAGCATCACATTTATTAATGAAGTGGTGAATATTCTTCTCTAAAATTATTATGTTGGAAACAGCCATTGCACTACAACAAGAAAAAAATAAACACAAGAAAAAAAGATAAGCTAAAGATAGATGGTAAGATTGTTTATATTCAGAATCTAAAGGAATCTACAAACCATGTAGTCAAATTGTATTTAGTACCATCATATAATAATAATAATTTAGTACCATCATATAATGAAAGATATATGCAAAAGTCTGTTGCCTTTTGTATTCTAACTACACATAGACTACAGAATATAAAATTCCAGTTGTAATAATACAAGGTTTATTTTAATAAATTTTAATAATCATAAAGAAGCTGAGAGTTATTAAAGGGGACTAGAGGATGTTAAGATGTCAATGTTCATGTATCAGAAGAGCAAAATTATTAAGATGCCATTTCTTCCCAAATTGATCTGTATGTGTAATTCTCAATCAGATACTTACCAGACAACTTCTGAAGAAATGAGCAAGCTGTTTCTAAAATCTAAGGGGGGAAAATTTAAAGAAGTAGAATACTCAAAATAATCCTGACACAAGGATGGAAATGGTTATTCCTACCTGATTTCAAAACTTACCATAAGCTTCCATAATTGTGTTGTGTGGTGAAAATAACCAATGCTTCTATAGACCAAGGACCAAAATATAAAACTTATAAATCATCTCATATGTGCATGGTTAGTTGATTTTAATGAATATACTGTAGCAACTCACTGATAAAAATTATTTTAATAAAAAATGCTAGAGTATCTGAGTTTACAGATAAAAAAATCAAATAAATGAACCTTTGTATACTTCGCAAAGATAATAGATGAAACAATTCAGAATTGACATTTTACTTAACTGTCACTTGATAGTTGACAAATGTATCAGAATAATTTAATGAGAGAGAAATGTCTTTTTAATCAATAATGCCAGAACAGTTAGATGTGTTTTCCTGTGAAAATCAGTGAACCACAACTCTTGCCCCATACCACATACAAACAGTCATTTAAGACTCATCAGAGGCACAAATGGAAAGATAAAATAATTACGCTTTTGGAGAAATCTGTAAAAGAAAAGGCATACAGGTAGGGTTTCTTAGCAGAAAGCAATGGTCATTCATGAAAAGTAAGTGGAATTTTATCAAAATTAAAACTTTTTCTTATCGTAAGATGACATTTTGGAATTTCCTAGACAAGCTACAGCTTTTGAGAAAATATTCTTATATCATATATGAGTCTATATAGACTGTCATTCTAAAAACAAAGGGCTCTGCAACAAATGATGAGATAAACAACTTGTTAGAATGTGGAAAAGGGATTTTAATAGATACTTTACAAGATATGATGTATGCATGAGCAAAAAAGCAGGTTGAAAAAGTCATTGGCCATTGGGAAAATGCAAATTAAAACTACAATTATATTGTGTGTGTGTGTGTGTGTGTGTGTGTGTGTGTGTGTGTGTGTGTGTGTAAAATCATCCTAATTAAGATGAGGAACAACCAAATCTGTCAAGATTGCAGAATAATTGGAAGTCTCATACTGTCTTTGTGGGAATATAAACTGATTCAACTTTGGAGAAGTCAGTCAGTTTCTTATGAGCATATATGACTCAGTATTATACTACCAGGTATTTGCCTAAGACTTATGGAAATATTTGTACATAGCAAACTTATATAGATATAGACATGTGCCTTTGTTCTAATTCCCAAGTAGAAGTAGCCTCAGGATTCATCAACACATAAGTGGATAAGCACATGGAGATATAGTCACACAATTAATACTCTGCAATGAACAGGAACAGATACCCCATAACACCATGAGTGAAACTCAAAGACCTTATTCTAAATGATAAAAGTCTTATACAAGTATCCTTACTATGAGGCATCATTTGTTTTAATTCCAAGAATGAACAAAATTAATCCATGGTGTGAAAATACCTAAAGTTATCTCCACAGAAAAGTGAATAAAATTGCTACCTGTGGAAGGTAGGACAGTGACAGTCTGGCATGAGAGCTTTCTATGTGATGGCTAAATTCAGTATCTTTACAGAAATTTGTACTTCAGAAAGGTTTGCACTTGTCAAAATCCATGTAGTCTCAATATTGATGCACTTCATTGTAGGCAAATTTGATTTCAGAGGAGAAAAATACTGTAAACAAATATTGAACTAGAGATCATGACATAAATGCTGAAATATTTATGAGAGTGTATACTAATATTGCACTTGACTTTGAAATGAGCCACAAATGAAACGGATTCATAGATGGATAGAGGTATGGATAAGAGGAAATTTGATAAAGTAAATATCAAATTGTTAATGGAATAAACTTAACGTGGTATATAAGGGTGTTCTTGAAGACTGAAATTTAATCAACGTTGCTACATGATTGAAATCTTTCATAATAAAATGCTAGGGAAAAAGGAGTCCCCAGATCCTCAAACTCCCTATGTTTGAATCTTGTAGAGTCCCAGCTGCAGTAGCTAATCCCAGCTAGAACCTTCCCTACAAATGAGGGCATAAATTCCTGCTGGCTCCCAAAACATAATAAATTCAAACAAAAATGGTCTTTTCTCTTCCGTGCCCTTTGCCTTTGTAAAGTGAGTCAGAATCTATTTGTTTGCTCTATGTTTAAGCATTAGCTTATACCTCCAAATTCATAAGAAGAATGGTAGAGAAAAACTACGAATCAGACATATTTGGAACTTGAAAAATGTCTTTCTGTCAACAATAAAAGGAGAAGGTAGAGCCTGGGATATTTTATACTTTGACAGAACCAGTCAATTATAGTTCTCAAAAGTAATAAACTGTAGTCAGTTTGAAAAAAATCAGCTGTACATGGAGAGCCAGTTTACCTCCAATCCATCTGTTATTGCTCGCTCGCTGGCTGAGCGATTCGCTTCTGGGAGATAAAAGTCTTTGTAAAAGGGATTCTCTACTGTTCAGGATCCGGAGACACTGACAGGAGGACTGCAGGTAGAAACCAGAGTTAGAGGAGTGCTGTACTGAGTGAGGTGCTGAGAGCCAATGAGATTTAGGTCACCGCAAAGTTGACTTCAAAGTTTCTCCATCACGGTCTTTTGTTGCTGTTGCTTTGAGCCCACATGTCCCAGATTTCCCTGTTCAGTTCCCAAGGTCAGGCATATGGGTCATTTTAGGAAAGCTGCCTGCTAAGCATGCAATTAAACTAGTGTTCCTCTAAATGAATTTGCAAAATCTTTCATATTAAAAAAAATTGATAGGTAAGACTAAAACAGTGTTTTGAACAAACAATGTCATTTTTCTTGTTCAAAAAGCAGTCACTGAAGTCACAACAATGGCATTAGGAATTTCTATTTATAAAGTCCCTACTATGTAGAGGACACCGTGTCACTTGCTATCATGGCTAGTCTTGATTGGATTGAGAGACACCTCTCCGAGATTAGTAAAGCTCACTTCTGGGTGGATCTGTGAGGACATTTCCAGAGATAGTTGGCATGTGGCACAGCAGGTGATGTGTAGGACCTACCCTGGATGTAGCAGGCCCAGATGGGAGAAACTAGAAGAGAGAGGACAAGCAATTTGTATAAATTTGATCCTTATTGAGTAAGTGATAATATTGCTACTGCCTTGGACTGAAGCTGCATCATTGGTCCTTCATATTCTCGGGAACCCAGCTTTGTGGACTGAACAGCTACTGAGTCCTCTCCTTTTCTAATATGCACAGAATCATTATTGGCTATGCAGCCTCCAGTTGTATAAACCAGTGTAACAAATATATATATATATATATATATATATATATATATATAGAGAGAGAGAGAGAGAGAGAGAGAGAGAGAGAGATTGATATATAGATATATAGCTGTGTATATATATAGTGTGTGTGCACGTTACATATATATGTGTGTGTGTGTGTGTGTGCGCGCGCGCGCGCGCACATTCTGTCGGTTCAGTTCTAGCAACCCTGAACTAATACACTTACTATGTCTGCAATATATCTAAGGCTCAGAACATGGCACAAGTGACAACATCACAAACCTGTTCACAGAGGGTTAATATGTCACATTACCCAGCTGGTAAGTAACCAGGTAATACTTTCATTGCATCTGCCTAATCCATGTTCTTTTGCTCCATCCTCTTCATGCACTCTGCAATATTCTGCCTCCACTTGGCACCTTTTGTCCACCAATGTGAATGCTTGGGACTCAGTCTCGCCATTTAAGCTGCCTAAATCAATACCACCTTAGAGCATGAAAGCCTACCTCAATACCAAACTAAGCCAGGCTCATTCCCAGAATCCCAGCTCAGGACAGTGTCACTTGTGTCTACAAAATAAAGCCTCTCTCCCTAGACAACGTAAGCTACATTTTTTTCCCCTTGAAGATCTGAGGAAGTGCTGGCCCAAGAGCTTCTTGGGTTGGATGGACATATTCCAAATGATCTCCCTCCACCCTTGTGATGTAAATCACCCTCACGCTATCTATAATTCATTATTTAAATGTGTACCAAGGCCAAGGCATTGTCACTACAAGGACTGAATGGTGCATTTGAGTCAGACCATCCTTTCTGCACCCCGATGATTCCCACACATCACACAACCCGATTTCATGTAGCCAACTGAATTTCCCGAGTTTCCTTCCATCATTAAGACTCCATGATTCTACAATTTTCAATTCCATTTTAAAACATGTTTTTATAGGAATAATTCGAATTGACTACTTTAGTTCTTTCAACATCACACACTCTTCGCAGAAGTTTTGTCTTGCTCAGTCCTGGAAACAAAGAAGACAGTAGGCAATTCATCCAGTCAAATGAGTCCAGTTCTAACGCAGCTCTCTCCTGCACCCTCTCTGCATCAGGCACCGAGCTTGAGCTGTACCTGTATAATTTTCTTTAAGCTTCACAGCAGACCTGGAAAGCCAATGTCATTACATTGCACAGTGAGGGTAGTTGGAAGGAAAAGAATTTAGCTCGTCTAATTAATACATGAAGTTAAAATCAAACCCTGATTTCACTCCAAGTTCAGTATTCTTTCCAACATACCATGAGGCTTCAATTTAGGCCTGAAACCTCCAGCAATCTCAAGCTTTTGTTTAAAGGGTTTAGGTCTCATGACTCAAATACGGCACAATACTCTGGCAGCAGAGGTCCATTCTCTAGAGATTATTTGTTTCTCAGAGAATGCTTGGCAATGTATGGGAACACTTTTGGTTACTGGGAAGATGTTATATGTGTGTGTGTGTGTGTGTGTGTGTGTGTGTGTGTGTGTGTGTGTAGTAGTAGTAGTAGTAGTAGTAGTAGTAGTAGTAGTAGTAGTAGGTTTATACCAAGCATGATACAAACATCTCACAGTGCAAGGAAATCTACAACAAAAACATATCAACAATGCCAAGGGTCAGGAATCTTGAAGTACAGTACAGAAAGGCAGAAGATGAGAGAAGGAGGAGTTGAGGGTGCCTCAGATTTCTGGAACCTGCGAGATGTACTCTTTTCTTTTGATAATGTTTTTCATTCGGATTCAAACGAAGCAAAGTTTGGGAACAGTCATATAGCTTTGGTTGTGTGATTATCAGCCACACAGATAAGCCATTTTGACTTGTAGGTCCTACAACCCAAATTTAACTTGGGGAAGGGAAGAGAGGTAACAATTCCAAGCTGACATCTATGAGGGTATTCTCATCATGCAGGCTCTGCTGTCCCAGTGTGAACAGGAGAGAAGGTGGCCCAGCGCAACTCACTGACAGAGAGCTTCAGTGTCCTGGGATGTGTACCATAGTTGTGCCAATGTTTGTTGCTGGTGTTGTGTTGTATAAAACAAGCATTCACTTCAAAATGCCATAGAAAATGTTGGCATATTTTTTAATCTTTTTAATCAACAAATTAAAGAATTGAACTATTGTGGAAAATGGAGGTAGGGTATTATTGACCAAAGAGTGTTTTGTAGATATGCATAACCAGAACAGAACCTGGGATTTCCACCCTGTAAAGAAGACATTATCAGCCTCGAAAAACTGTTAGCTATATCAATTCCATGGGAGAGAGCACAAAGTTGGTTTTAGTTGTTTGGGCAATTTTCCTGTTTGTTTCCACTCTAAACTTAGATTTTGGCATCATCTCTGGGTCTGGGCATTCTCAATGGTGCTCCTTCCAGATTCTCAATAGGGATCCTCCAGGCCCAGCCCACTAGGCTCAAGCCCTGACTTCCACCAACACACATAATTTCCTTCACCACCCCACAGAAAAATAACCCTCCTCTCTGTTTCTTGGCAGAAACTGTCATTTCATAAAAATTAAACACTTCAGCATCCTAACTGTATGAAGCTGAGAATTTAATCAACAGAATGAAGAAAAGAAGGGAACTGGACATAGAAATAATTCTTTCACCTAAACTTCATAGTAAGATTAATGTGATTTTTCCATAAGCACCTGCAACTTAATAACCTCATTTAAAATGCTTCTGAAGTCCTAACAGTCTGCCAACCATGTAAATGGTTTGGGGACTCACCACCATGTGTAAGCTGGTATCCAGATGATTGCTCAAAATGGATGTCTGCCTGGGGCCCCATTAGTGGACCTAGAAGTGCTTCCTCAGTGCCTGAAGAACTTGTGGAGTAGTGGATAACTCCAGCATGGTGTCAGCTAGGCCAGAGAAAAATCCCAGCTTCAACTCAACTTTCTCTGTGGTCTCCTACCCACTGTAATGTTGTAAATCTCAGGGTTTTTTCCCCTTGTAAAATGAGGCTAATAGACCTATTTACAAGATTTTTGTAAAGATAGAACAGTGTCCTTAAGTTGTTCAACATTCAAAGGCCACTATTTTTATAAGATATACAAACGCCTATCCACCACACAGGGAAGGGAACGGAACGTGTAGTGAAAATTCATGGTCCTGAATGTTCTGGGAACCAAAGAGACCACCTAGGTTTCACAATCCCCTCTTATACTATGCCTGCATTGTAATCCTTCTATGTCCTTTTGCTGTGTGGACATCCATAGCTCAAGCTGTGGCTGTTCTCCTCCCCTCACATACCTCAGCCTTGTTGGGAGGTACCCTGTCTTCCTCCTTCTTTCTTTTATCTTTGAGATTATAACATAATTACATCTGCTCTTCCTCCCCTTTCCTCCTTCCAATGCTTCTCATATACCCTTCCTTGCTCTTTCAAATTCATTGCCTCTTTATTCACTAATTATTGTTATACACCTACATCTATATCCCATATATAACCTGCTTGCTCTTCCTAATGTTATTTGTATGCATGTTTTCAGGGCTGACCATTTAGGATTAGATAACCAGTTGGTGTGTTCTTCACTGGGAGAGATTATTTCTCCCACTTTCAGAATTCCTTAGCTGTCTATAGTTTTTGTGTAGAGTTGAGGTTTTGTGGGGTTTTTTTTCTACTCACTTTGGCCTATTCACTATTGTATTTGTTCAGCTTACACTTAAGCAGCCATGTTGGTGTGACATTATGAGTACAGCTTATGACATTACTAAAAGACACAGTCTCAATTCAAACTTCCTGATGGGTCCTAAACCTTTCCTCCTCCTCTTCTACAGTGCCCCCTGATCCTCAGATGTGGGAGTTGTTTTGTGGATGTGTCCACTGGGACTGAACGCCTCAACTCTATGTTTTGATTGGTTGTGGTTCTTCTGTAATGTTCTCCATATGTTGCAAAGAGAAATTTCCTTGATGAGGGGTGAGGACTACATTTATCTGCAGGGATAGGAACAAATATTCAGAATCTAGTTAGGGATTATGCTGTTTAGTAAAGTGGTGGTAGTAGGTTCTCCTCCAAGATCCAGGATTTTACTAGCCTCTAGTAGTTGACTAGGTTTTCAGTACCAAGTATGATTTCCCTCTTGTTGATTAAGTCTTAAATCCAATTAGAGAACTGTTGGTTAGTGTCAAAGTATGTGTACCACTATTGTACCCTTAGGGTCATCATTCCATGCTGCTCATTGTTTTGATTTATAGGTAATCAGCTTCCTGTAGGTTTATCGTGATATTGGAGAATGACTATTCAAGCTTTGCTTTGCTGGGGATCTAGTATTTTTTGGGGGTGGGCTTTGTGCTGTACAATGTAGAGCTTTATCACACTTAGTCTGAACTCTACCCAGAGATGTAGTAGCACTCCTAACCCTAGTTATGACAGCCATAGATGTCTCCAGACATGGTTAGAATATGAATTTTGCAAGACAAGATGCATCACTACTTTCCCCCTTGGAAGCCATTGTAGTAGAAGCAACATTATGGAAGAAGAACATGGCCCTAATAACAGCATGACCAGACATCACAAGGCCTTCCCAACTCTTCTCCATCCTTCCTCTGTGATGGAGCCAATGCTTCATGTCATTCTCCTGTACCTGTCATTTTATCTTGTAGAGTAACAACTTTCTTAACCTTAACTTTTACTTGGTTAAACCTATGTTTCATGGCCACCACCCCCAGCAAAGGAAAACCCTAAAAGAACCCAAAACAAAACAACAACAAGTGTAACCCTTTTCTCCTAATAAAACTCTTGTGGTATTGAGAAGTTTAAATACAGCACCTGACATTCCGATCATCAAATGTGATCTACCAAGCAATGTTCCTGGCACAAAGTAGAGAAGAGTAGAGACTTCACAAGTGCAGCATGTTGATAGCCTGTCTATTGTCACTGTCCCCAACACCGGTAGTGGGGGTCCTTTAGCTTTCTCAGTATTCTACCAGCTGCCTCTAGAAAAGGAGCTTAGTTCTTCCTGATTGTGGAATAAGTCCATGATAATTCAAAGTAGGTCTTCTTCCACCCATGTACCATGGAGCATCACAGGAAAGGACAGTTTCTAGGACTGCCATTAATAAATACCATCATTTACATAATACAGAAACTCACAAATTTGAGAACTCCTAGGGAGGGATCTGGAGAATGTGTGTGTGTGTGTGTGTGTGTGTATGTGTGTGTGTGTGTGTGTGTGTAGATAAAGAATGGAGAGAGAGCTATAGATTGAGATGCCAGGAGGTTAGACTGGGGAAGTTCATGAAGCAAGTGAATATGAAAGGGTTTAAGCCCATCTCAATTCAAGAGAAAGCCTGTTTCCTTCTTTGGTTCTAGTTCAGCAAGGCCTGCTGATGCCATGACTTTGTTTTAAGGCCTCTTTGCCCTTGCCTTATAGTTTCAAGTTTCATGAGTCTACGTGTCCCCCTTTGCCAATAACATTTCCCCTGGCACTTACACCCTTTTCTATCTGACTTCTATCTGTGGTTTCCCAAGTCCTAAAATTGGAAAAAGCCAGGGTGCCTATGTCTCCATTCTAGCCAGCAACCACAATAGCAGTCATAGGTAAGCATAGCCCACAGGGGCCAAGCTTCAGCCCCAGGTCAGGGATTCCACATGCACACCTCTGACCTTACATGTGTCTGGTCTCAGATCAGAAAACCTCATACCTGGGAGGAGACAAAGGAAATATTACATTCAATCTACTAACTTAAAAGGTGTGTGTGTGGGGGGGGGGGTTAAGTACTTACCCAAATCCATCCAGAGAGCAACATGAAGACTTGAACACATGGGTTTTCAATCTGATTCACATTTGATTAGTTTCCCCTTATTCCATCCCATGTTGAGAGTGAAGATACATTCTTACTCTGGAATAATCCTATCTGGGAATGCCATGGTACCTTCAGACTTCTTAAGAGGTAATTAGGTGATGATCAAATGGTGTTTAGGGTATTCAAGAACTTACCTATTCTGAAAATAGCTCCCATATGTCATAAATTCCAGCCAAGACTCCTTTAGCCAACATGCATACCAGAGTCAAGGTTCTTGAGATGCCAATGTTGTTATTTGTGATTCTTTTGACACTCTGCCTCCCTTACTCCAAAGGTGAATTTCTGGATAACTAACTGCATGTGTTATTGTATATGGTGTAGGCCTCCTGCTCAAATCTCCGTGAACAGCTTTTCTCTGAGGGGTAGCTATAGCAGCATCCTTGGAGGAAGAAAAGTCAATAGCCAACACAGACAGGGTTTTGTTTCTCTTCTTTTTATTAAAATCACATTTTCTCCTGCTATAATTCCCAAGAAGCATTAATACCTCTTCATTTCTCACTAGTCCTTAATTGATGTTGGCTTTTAATGCTTTGGTTTTATGGTTTTACTCTCTTTCCCTGAAATAAGCAACTGTGACCTATCAAAGCACATTTAAACACCCAAGAAAGAAGGCTGTTGTGGTGGAGGCTGTTATTAGATGACTACTATTTAAACTCAAGACTGTGAAAACTTCTGGTTAAGCCAAAAACTGGTGGTTATGTTATAAAATAATAATAATAACTACCGTTTAATTGGCCTGTATGGTACTGGGACTCTTCCTTTTCACCATCAGGCTTTCTGGAGGGAATGGTTGTATATTTTATGATATATGTAGATATATATAATTTATATTTGTACATATATATTTAAGTAATCAAAGTTTGATGATCTAGCATTTATTTGTTTGATCATTTACAGAAAACTTTGGAAACTGTTCTCACCTAAATACCTTCAACTATGACAACCAAATGACCATATCCCTTCTAGCCTCTCGTCTTTTATTTTACAGGATAATAGACCAGGCCAATCGAGTCAAAGACCATCATTAAGGACCGGATGCTTCTAGGACATTTACTTCCCTGTCCACAGTTCAAGCTGTTGGCACCACTATGTGAACCATCATTTGCATTTAGAGCCGGTCACTCCCCGCCTCTGGCATGTGGGTGGGTTGTGGACCCCAACTCAACATCAGTGCCAAAGAACCAACTGAGCCTCTGAGCATAAAAGATAGTTTTAAAAGCCCAGCACTTGTACACACCCCTGTCATGTAGAATATCTCCACCCCTTTGCCCAGCATGTGAACCTCCCAAATGACTTCTTCAGGGCTGATGTAACACAATCATTACTTACCTATCTCATTGCTCTCATAAAACACCTGGCTAAAGCAACTAGGGAGTGAAATTTTATTTTGGTTCATTCTTTTAAGGGATGCAGGTCATCATGATGGGGAAGGCATGGTGATGGGAACAGCTCACATCTGTGGCAGTGGAAGCTCACTCAGATCTGAGTGGATCAGGAAGCAGAGGCTGGACAGGAAGCAAGACTGGATTATAAACCTCAAGGCTCCTGCCCAGATGGTCAGTTCCTCTAGCTAGGTCCCACCTCTAAAGGTTCTATAATCTCCCAAGTCAATGCCCACGTTGGGACCAAAGGTTCAAATACAGATGCCTAAGATAATTGTATATACAATTTATAACATCTCTTCTGTAGGAACTTTGCCCTAACCAATGTTCACTCACAGCAGAGTTAGTCCCTCCTCCAAGACAATGTGAATAATACCCAATACGATGTCTACAAACTTCTACTGAGATTTCTCATGGACAACTCTGTCTCTTCAATTAGTTGGTGGAGTCCTTTTAAAGAAGGACTTTGACTCATTCAATATTTATCCTCAGTTAAACAGATAATAAATGTGTTGACCAGGGTGTAGTGGTATGTGCCTATGATTCCTGTATTTAGAAGTATGTGGTAGGAGAATCATGATATTGAGGCCAGCCCAGACTACATAGCATGACTTTGTCCTTCACCCAAATGTAAAACTTAAGAGAATGAAAACAATGATTGAATTCTATTACACTAGGATAATGACTCCCTGATTATACTGGGCTGGGTTGTATTCACTCAATTTCATGTGTACCTAGAACCCATGACTGTGATCTTTCTTAAAAATAGAGCCTCAAAGGTATAGTTAAGTAAAATGAAATCATATGGATTGAGCTATTCTCTACTCCAATGACCACTGTCTTACATGGAATGCCAAGGGACTCAGAAGGCCCACTCCTTCTTAAGGATCTATAGGCAATTTATGTTGCTGGGGGAGTCAGGTTTTCTTCAGTGGTGATGACCACTGGTAAGTTACCAATGCTCCTTGAAACAACTCCATGAGTTAATTAAATTCATCAGGTAACTAAACAAAGATGTGGAAGGAGAAGGAAGACTAGTTGGGAAGAGGAATGGAATTAGCAACAGCGTGAGGGAACAAGATAGAGTGATGGGGATGGATATGACCACACTATGTTATAGGCGTGTACAAACGTGTAAGAAAATGAAACTCATCATCATGTGTAATTAATGTATACCAATAAATAGACTAGGCAAAAGAAGAAGAAACAAATTCAAACATAGACCCACATGGAAGGGTTAGGCCAAGTGAAACCCCAAGGCGGAGATTTCAGTTAAGCTACCACAAGCCAAGGAATGCTAGAATTGTTGACGACTACGGGAAGGCAGCAGAAACCACAGAGGATTCTTCCCTAGGGACTTCAGAGGGAGGATGGTCGGCTGACAGCATGATCTCAGATGTTTATCCTCCAGAACTATCATTGGAAAACCCTGCTGTTTTAAGCCACCTGATTTCCTGAGAACTCAGATGTGGGAAAGTATGTGTCTGGGCCACTGCTGTACTGAGTAGCAGGTAATTGCCAACACTTTCCCTGGATTAAATGGGTTGCTAGCCCCATCTTTTTACCTCCCTCTGCCACTCCCTTCTTAACATTTATTTCCCAATTTTTCCTCTTCTTTAGTTACTCACACCACCTTCCACATTCCCCAGGCCACCATACTTTTCCCCACTCTCTTGACTGCTCAAGTCTTTCAACACATATTTATGGAGCACAAATTCATAATAAGGTATTTTTCTCTAAGATTTCTTTTTCCTTTATATTTTTCAATTTATATGTCTGGGCAAGTGTACACCACTTTTATGAAGATGTTGATGGGGGCCAGAAGGCATCAGATCCTTGGAGCTGAAGTTGCAGGCAGTTTTGAGCTCCCCAATGTGGTTGCTGGGAGTTGAACTCAGGTTCTCTGGAAGAACAGTAAGCTCTCTTACCAACTTACCAGCCCGTTCAACAGGGTCTTAACAGATATATAAATAAGTTTAACTCCTCTGAGGAAGTTCCTAATGTAGGGATTGTCTCAACAGCCTCCTTAGGCATACCTGTGTAGCCCCATTTTTTAAATTTATGTTCTTAATTTTCTCTTTCAAAATGGGCAAACCACTTGTGTGGGTTGATTTCATTTCCTCAGGTCACATAGCCAAAGGCAAGGCTGGTATCTAAACACAAGTCTACCTAGTGTGTAAATGGCTTGGCAGCATGGCTCCCTGCCTGGACTTTCCTATAGGCCGGATGGGGAAG
Source organism: Peromyscus maniculatus bairdii (assembly GCF_049852395.1). Lineage (NCBI taxonomy): Eukaryota > Metazoa > Chordata > Mammalia > Rodentia > Cricetidae > Peromyscus > Peromyscus maniculatus. The sequence continues at coordinate 89,305,087 of NC_134852.1, forward strand.
AGACAGGGCAAAGGTGAAAGATTCAAAGACAGCCCTCCCACTTAGAGTTCCTCCTTTTTGCGAAGATACAGGAGGCATTACAGCCACCGAGGCAGACTGCCTGAATCAAATTCCAGCTTTCCCGCAGATCATCTTGGGCCTGTCTTTAACTCCCCCATGCCTTGAGGTTTCCATTTAAACCATGAATACCTCCTGGGGGTGCCATGCAAAGTCCAGCATAGAGAGATCACAAGCAAATGTCATATGATGGGATACAGTAGGGATTCAGTAAGCATTACCGCTAGTACACTGGGTACGAGCTCTGTATCATCATCCTGATTAATCTTCCCAAGTCCAGCCCTGCTCCCAGTGTGTGTCCTTACATCCTCGCAATCCTTCTAGCCAGTGCATCACACTCCATCCTGAGAACACCCAGCCTAATGCCCGGCTCCAGACAGATGTATTAGTTTGAACTATGTGACACTGCCCATATAAAATCGTTTCTGGCCTACAAAGCCGAGACTTTCATATAGTTTGATCTAATAGATGCCAACTCTTTCTCTCTTTAAAATGAAGAGACATAAACAAAGGTGTCAAGCTAGTCTTCTAGGAGAGAAATTTACAGATAATTTTAAAACAATTGCAATCCAGTTGGAAAGGGCTGGGGAGCGCATGTCTTTGCTAGCTTCCCTGGCAAAGGAGTGATAGCCCAGAAAGCAGGGTACCTCTGGGGGGAGACTGGCCCCAAACCCACCTGTGTGATGTTGGGGGGCTGGGGAGGGGGCAGGACAAGGCATAAGGGCAGGAACCTCTGTATTCAGGCAAAGACTCAGATGATCCAGAACATAATGGCTTCCACTTTGGCTTCTAAAGAATAAGGAGGAGTGTTCTTTTAGAAGTCCTGAGATAGAACCAGAGGGTGTCCTCTCTGAACCTACATACTGCCTCTGTCAGCTCTCTTAAGAGAGACTGACTTAGGGCAGGTGGGCGAGGCTCCCTCCTCAAGGTCCTAACTCAACTCCTTTGAAGCCTGAAGAGCTCAGATCAGCTCTCTTTCCCATAGAGCCCCCTCCTTCTTCCTCCCCTGTGTTCGCACCTCATTAGCACCCTGCCAGCAAGGAAATCTATTTAAACAGCTCTTGCTGACACAGCAAGACTCCCTCTTTCCAGTGAGGATTCTCCTTCTGTCCTCTTTCCACAGCACAGGTAGAAGGGACCTAGCTCAGCTCACAGGTAGGAGAAGGGACCTAGCTCAGCTCATACCCTGGCTGCCTCACTGTTTCCTGTGTCTGTCATTTCCTAAGAAAGTAGGCAGAGGATCTCTCAGGACCAGATTCCATGGGATCTGGCAACCCTCCTTTCCTTCTTGTCTTTGGCCTTGCACTTTGCATGTTCATGCTGAAGGGCTACCTCCTCCTCCCTCACGTGCTCCTTCATGTGTTCCTTCACGTGCTCCTAAAGAACTGTCAGCAAACACGGCTTGGTCAGTAAAATGCCAGGGAGCAAGCATGATGACATGAGTTTAGATGTCTACCTATAACACCAGCCTTGGAGTTGTGGAAGGTTACAGAAACAGGTAGATCCCTGAAGCTCAGCTCATTGTCCAGCAAGCCTGGATGAATGGATGAGCTTTGGGTTCAGTGATATAGCTTGCCTCAAAAAAAAAAAAAAGTTGATACTGATTAAGGAAAGATACCAACATCAACCTTAGGCATCCACATTCACCTGCACATGTGCATAACACACACACACACACACACACACACACACACACACACACACTTCTATTTTTCCCTTTTTTAAATTTAATATACACACACATACACTCTTTTCTCTCTCTCTCTCTCATTTGTTTAAATATATAAGTGTGTGTGTGAGTGTGAGTGTGTGTGTGCATGTGTGTGTGTGTGTGTGTGTGTGTGCATACATGTATGCCTGCACCCACAGAGATCAGAAGGGTTGGATCCTGTGGAACAGGACTTACAGACAGTTGTGAGCCACCATGTGGGTGCTGGAAACTGAACCAGGGTCCTCTACAAGAGCAGTAAGTACTCTTAACCACCAAGCTATCTCTCCAGCTCCACACTCCCATCTCTTTAAGTGACTCAATTTGTAGGAATGTGGAACCTAAGAAAACATTTTCTCACTGCAACATTGTTATCCACGGACGCTTGGGAGATATATATGTATATATATGTGTGTGTGTATATATATATATATATATATGTGTGTGTGTGTGTGTGTGTGTGTGTGTGTGTGTATGCACAAAATTTATACAAATTTTTTGAACACCTGTTGTATAGAGGAAACACTTTTACATTTGCTGTGGTCTCACTTCCCTTCATTGTGGGAGATAGCAGGGCAGCAGGTTGGGAACTGACAAGGGTGCAGAGGGAGCATCTGCAGTGAGTCTTGGAGCCACTGGCTCCCACCAGAGATCTTAGGGCAGCTGGAAGGTCTATAGTTTTCAGCATCTGCAGGAGTTTGACAAACGAAATATATGCAAACAGATGGACTACTGCTTTCTGAAGTGCTTCCGATTTCTGGTCCTACTTGGCATCCTTTCACAATGACTCTGTGGTAGACTGTTGGAACCTGCCCAGGCCTAGCTCCTTCTAAGTAAAACATCAGAGCTTGCTCAAGGTTCCAACACAGGCCGCCATGATTTTCGTTATGTGATCCCTCATCTGACATAGCTGATTGTTCCTGGCTGAGCAGCGAACACGGTGACTCTTCCTCAGACTCAGCTTGAAAAGACAAGCTGCAACAAGTTGCCTCGATTTGCTCAGTTGGACCACACAGAAAGACGGAGTACATGGCAGCAAAAGGCATGTTTAATTCAAGAAAGTATCTATGATTAGATGTACACGAGACAATTTCATAAGCGGAGAAGCCCACTGGAAGAAAGGAACAGAAGCCCAGAGAGAAGAAAGGATTGCGGAGGGAAGGGGAAGACAGGGGAGGAGAGGAAAGGAAGGGGAAGAAAAGGAATGGGAGGGGAGGAGGGAAAGAGAAGCAAGGAAACAAAACAAAGCTTTGTCCATTCATGATTTCTATTTCTTCATCCAGTGCCGATGAACATACTTTGATGTCATCTCTCCTCTTCTGAAGTTACTTGAGCATCTTCTCTTCCTTACAATTGGAAGCCAATAGGTAAAGCAGACAGCTAGAAGGTCTGATGCTGCTGGGGGAGTGGAGAACTGTAGGGTCCCTTCCTGCTACAAAGCCCTCTTCTGAAAATCTCTGGGCCAGTGCTTTTGCAGGAGGCAGAGCTTTGTCGATTCAAGAAGGTAATGTATACATATACTGAACATCCCACACCCCTCTGCCAGGGCTGAACAGCACCTGGAATCAAACAGGTAAGCATTCCTACAGCAAAGCATGAATATTCACATTTACCTAGGTAACCTCACACCAGATAAGGTCAAGTTTTGCAGCCAAATAAGTTCACATCGGGTCAGGCTTTGCTTCCAATTAATTTAGGAAAAAAGTTTCCATTCTCTGAGCTTGATGGATTTTGGAAGTGCAGATAAAGCATTGTGAGGATGTTCTTTGTGCCAGGAAACTATCAAAATCACTGTCTGTGGCTTTCTTTCAAACCCAAACAAGGAAGCCCCAGTGGTATTTGTTTGTGCGATGAGGTGATGCCCACACAGGAAGCAGCCCCTGAGGGCCTTGGAGTGTGACCAGCTCCCCTGCTGGCCTCACAGTATTAGCCTAGAGACCTGAAGCCACCTTTAATGGCTGCCCATTGGCATGTACTCACCCATCTTGGCCTTCTTAAAGAGCAATGATTCCTTTCACAAGACTTAGTATCTGCAGACCCCAAGGCAGCTGGCCACTGGCCTGGAGCCAAAGGACCTCATTAGCCCTGACTCCTGTTGAACCTGGGCCCTCTTGGAGCTGCTTCACCTCCCTCCCTCCCCCACCCCATCCTCCAAGACAATTACTTTGTTAGGATTCTTCACTAGCATGTACTTCCTAAGGAAAGGACCTCCTAGGACATGTAGCCCTTGTCTGACTGGTTCTATAGTTCTGGACCTCAAGGGGAGACACTTGAGATCCTGTTGTTTCTCTTTGAGGGGTACTTCACAGTGAGGTCTTTGAATTTACCTCAATTCACTTACCGGTGGTGAGTGCGTCTATTCATGAAGCTTGTTCTGCACAGTTCAGAGAGCCAGACTAGTAAAGCAGAACTGCTCTTCTGAAGTGGGGAGAGGAAGCAATGCCACTTCCTGGTGACCTGCCAAGCACCGGGTGACAAATAGCATCTGTGGCAACTCGACATTCAGAGAAGCCGTGGGCTCAAATGATCTCAAGGGGGAGACAGGGGCAATGGACTGTCTCCCCTTCGAGCGCCATGGATTCTTGGCGCAGCAGGATGGCTGTAGAATTGCCTCCCATTTCTAGTGGCCTAAAACAAGATCTGAACCACGACACTCCTAAATGAAAAGCTACGAAAAGGTCCCTGACATGGCTGTTGATGATGAAACCAAAAGCACAAACAACAACAAACAAAAACAAATAGAAAAAAAAGGGGGGGGAAGCCTATGGATTGCGGGGATTGCTTGCAAGTTGTATATTTAACAAGGAGTTGCTGCCAAAGAGGTACAGGGAATCCTTGCAATTCAATAAAGAGAAAACATTAATAACTCCTTTTCTTTAAATTCGGGGTGCGGTATAGTTCAATAGTACATTTACCTAGCCTGTGTAAGCTTGATACCCAGAGCTGACGAAAAAAAAATAGAAGCTCTTCCATACTAAGTATGTATAGGTGTTCCTCTCATTTGAGAGAGATCACAAGGAAACATCTTCTCATGGATGCTGGAAAGGCTTTACAGGATTGGGGAGTCTGGCGAGAAAGCAATCCTTGTATGCTGTTGGTAAGAAGGATGAACGATGACAGGCCAGCCAAGAAAAGCAGTATCCTAACAGATACTGATCCTAACAGATTTTGAAAACGTAGAACTGCTGCATGACTCAGCTCTTCTGCTTCTGAAAGGTACCCAGAGAAATTGCAAACTCACCCCCTAAACACAGCAAAGCTCACAGTAACTAAACACAGGGACAACTGGAGGCTGTAGCAGCAGATGGAGCACTAAGCCCATCACGGGGTGAACACAATGGAGTAGTATTTAGGCTTTAACAAAAACCCTTGCCCTTTGAAAGAACAGAGCTGAACCTAGAGGACACGGTGATTTCCAGAAGCCAGATATAAAAATAAAAATACTATCTGGCCTAACTTCTATGCAGCATCTGAAAGATAAACGAAGGACAGAGGTTACAGAAAAAGGCTCCACGTACCACAGAGGGACTGCAGCTAATGACATCTTATCCCATATTGGGAGTTTACTGTGAAGATAGGTTTTAGGTGTTCTTTCCAAAAAGGTGATTAAAAAGGAGGAAAGAAAGATAAATATGTGACATGGAGGATGTTTCAGCCTACGACTGTAGTAACCATTTCTCTGTGTTTGTATCATTGAGTATCTAAAATGTATGCAGAAATTTTAAATAAAATCTAAATATCAATAAATAAGATTTCTCACTCCTGTATTTCTTATAGGTCTCTTCTTGGCCTTATGAGGAAATTAGGATCAGAATTTTTATTGAAAATATATTATATTACAAATGAATAATATGTGAACATAATATGATATATGTAACTATATGTGTTATGAAATATTGTATACTATATGTATTTTATATAAACATTGAAACAACATATAAATAAGGAATTTACCCAGCATCTATTGGATAATAGCACTTTCAAACATAGCATTCTGAATGAATGTACCTGAGAATGCTGGTTGGAAATTGGATTAAGGTTGATCAGAATGAGATTGTGATGAAATAGATTCTAACTATAAGTTGTTTAATTTCAGCAAATGCTCACTTATCCTCTTGTGTGTCTTAGAATCCTCTAGACCAGTCGTTCTCAACCTTCCTAATGCTTTGACCCTTTAATACATACAGTTCCTCATGCTGTGGTGATCCTCAACTATGAAAGTATTTTTGTTGCTACTTCATAACTGCAATTTTGCTACTGTTATGAATTGCAATGTAAATATCCATTTTTTTGCTGGTGGTCTTATGCAACCCCAGTGAAAGGGTCTTTCAACTTGCAAAGGGGTTGTGCCCCACAGGTTGAGAACTGCTGCTCAAGACCCAAGCATACCAGACAGTCACCCACCTCAGCCGGTGCTTTGTTCTTAACCTCAGTCAAGTCCAGGTATGCTTGGGGCCCTGGGTTCATGGAGAGTTTGGGCTGCTGAGTAAATGAATTATTTGTAATTCCAAAGGGAAATAAAATCAATAAGACAGGCAGACAGACTAACTAAGAATAGATTAATTGGGAGAATTGGATCACAGGACTGTGGATGTTGCAAAGCCTCTGGCCATTTACAAGCTCAAGAGTGAGGGAATTGAATAGGGTGTAAGTTGTGAAGCCTCAGAACTGTGTAAACCAATGATATAATTTTCAGTCCAAGGTCAAAGGGCATTGGTATACATCCTGGAGCCCAAAAGCCTGAGAATATGGCTTCTTGTGTGAAATGTTCAGAAAAGAATGGGGTCTAAGATCCAGAAGGGAAAAAAAGAGAATGGATTTATCTTTTCTCTTCTCATCTGCCTGTACACTGTTCTGCCCAACGGGCAAGAAGATGTTGTTGTTGTTGTTGTTGTTGTTGTTTTAAATAAGCCCTGTTGATTCAAATGGAAATCTTTTCCAAAAGCACCCTATAGACATATCCAGGAACAATGCTTTGACTACCATTCTCGGCACTCATGGGACCAGAGGGTTTTTTCACAGCACATTCTCCTACTCCACTGGGTCAGCTGTTTGCTGAAAGTGCTCTTCATACCATCTCTTTTCCATCAAATGGCTCCCAAGGTAGCTCTGTCTGGTGGGCTGCCTCTCCTCCCTATATCTGGAATCACAACAACCATCCCTGATAGCTCACCCTACTTCTGGCTCTCCTTGTATCTGAGGAACATATCTCTTCACAACTATTCATGGTACTAGATAGAACAACCAGCCCTCTATTCACTGGGGAGTAGCTTGAGTCTCAGATGGCTTTGAGGGAGGTAGTCTCAGAAAGGCACAATAGCTTGCAGTTGGCCAAAGAACGTTCAATAGGCCACAGCAAGAAAACCTAGAATAAGAGAGCTATTGTGAAAGAAAAGAGCAGAAGGGCAGGGGTCATCTGTTGACCAGCAGGGTCTAGCCAACCCTGGTCAGTCATTCAGTGTAGCACAGGTCTGGAAGATGCACTCTTCCCGAGCTTACAGCCTCAGTCAAAGGGTATGCTGTGGACTGCAGTCAGGGATGGATGAAAGCCAACAGATGATGGACCATTACATGAGCAGGAATAACTGCCTTCTAGCTGGCCTAAAGGATTCTGTCCCTGGGATGGCTTAGTATATAGCAGCAAGAGACAGGTCTCTGTGTCAAAGTGTACACAGTCTACTGGAGCAGAACCTAAGCTGTCATTGCCAGTCCCCAACTCTGACAGCATCCCACATAAAACTATCTGCTGAAGGGATTAGAAGGCTGTAGTTATCAATGCACAGAAGAGACAAGGTAGATTTATGAAGGATGAAGCAGCTTGTAAGACTGGGAAATGGGTGTGGGACCAGCATTATTGCCTTAACCGAGACTGGGTCTACCCTACACTACCCATAAGCCTTTCATCTCAATGGCATTCATCTTATTAAGAATGTTTATGAGGAAGTAAGAGGTGTGGTTCATTGGAAAGGTCCTGTGTTTGATGCCTAGAACCACACAACAAAATAGTGTCTGAAGAATTGAATCAAAACACTCCTTGTGTACTTGGGACATTCAAAATCAGTACATCTGACTTAGTTGACCAGGTATCCCTGACAATAACCATTATCTTCATTTTAAAAGGTAAATATATATAGCTCGATGAATTTAAGGGACGTGATCAGATGCTCAGAATTGGTAGGCATCTGAGACACTGTGACTAGGCTGAGCTGTCTGATTCAATGTCTACACCGTATTGTGATTACTGTGGATGCTGAAGAAATACACAAGATACACAAAAGCTCTTCCAACACAAGAGAATATTATGAGATATAAAGAAATGAGGTGGTAGTCCATGTAACAGAACAGATAAACACTGGAAACACTGTATTAAATAAGTCTCACAAAAGACTAGCTACATTTTGCCTAGTTTCACTTGTTGAGAAAGGTCCAGAATGGCAAATCTGCAAAGACAAAGTGATCAGTGGGTAAAAGGGCTGAGTCAAGAAGTGGAAATGAGGCCGGGCGGTGGTGGCGCACGCCTTTAATCCCAGCACTCGGGAGGCAGAGCCAGGTGGATCTCTGTGAGTTCAAGGCCAGCCTGGGCTACCAAGTGAGTTCCAGGAAAGGCGCAAAGCTACACAGAGAAACCCTGTCTCGAAAAACTAAAAAAAAAAAAAAAAAAAAAAAAAAAAAAGAAGTGGAAATGAATGATAATGAGCATTGGGTTTCTGTCTGGGGTGATAAGAAGGTTCTGGAAATGGATGGTGGTGGTATTTTCATAACATTGTGGATGTATTTAATGTCATCAAATTACCAAGTTATACACTTAGAAATAGTTCCAATAGTGTGTTATATGTATTTAATCACAAAACTATAAAAATCAATATCTTAATTATTGTTTGTCATTGAGGCTCACTCTGTTGCAAGGAGACAGGGTTGGCTGTTCCAGGCATCCATTGCATCTCTTCTATTATGGTTCCCTCTAGCCTTACTCAAAATCCTCCTCCAAGCATGGAACAACTCAATCTCAATGAGAAGACAATGTTCAAAGATGTCTGACTCTGAACCCCCAAGCACTTCTGCATGTACACATAAATAGAGGCTAGGAATGTAGCTCAGTGATGGAACACTCAGTTAGCAAGCACTGTGTTCTGTGTTTGATTCCTGGCACTCCAAAATAAATAAATAAAAGCTAATATACACAGAGAAATGTGTAGTTTGCATGTTGTCATTTGAATTAATTAAAGGTGTGTGTGTGTGTGTGTGTGTGTGTGTGTGTGTGTGTGTGTGTGTGTGTGTGTGTCCCTTCCTCTTTCCTCTCAAGTGCTTTGAGATGTCAGAGAACACCAGGGACAGTATAGCCTCTGCTCTTTCTGTAATGGACTTCTTTCAACCTGATGTTTCCTCTGTTCCTTTCCAGCCTCTTATTACAGAACACATTATACCTAACCTCACCATAACCTCCCATTTTGACATTCAGAATCTTATGCTAGAAGTTAAATAAACTTTGTTCTGTGAATCCCAATTATATCATCCCAATTCATGAAGCAATGAAGATCCCTCCAACTCAACAGTCCCCAAGTGGGATGCAAGAGAACTCATTTGAGTTTCGAAGGCACCAAAATGTCAATATATCTTTTTCCAGAATAAATATACAGATTTCTTTTTATCAGCACTGAATAGAGATCTCTAGCTGTGGTTGTGTATGTTTTGTAAGTAAATACACGTGTATCTGTTCAGCTTAGTGTGCACTGAAAGATAATTTAGAAGCTCCTATTCTTGGTCATTGTAAAGAATGTGGGAAAATGTGGAAATGAGATGAAAAGTCAAAGATAATTATTTCAAGGTGCCATTTGCTTCAGTTTTCAATGCCTATTTCCAGGAGAGATGGAGCATTCTCTTACAGCAGAAATAAAGTACCGTAACTCTTAACACAATCCAAGAAGCTGCTGAGCCACATTTAAAATGTCAGGACACACAGTGCAGCAGTACATTGGGCTTTATTGGGATTTGGAAGAGTAAAAGAGTAAAGTAGAAATTATAAAATTCCTCATCTGAAGGTTTTGCTCTCTCTTTTTCTCCTTCCCTCTCCCTCCCTCCCCCTATTCCCCCTCTCTCTAGATACCTCTCTCTTGATTTTTAAGCATATCTAAATCCTCTTGTTCCTCACTTTGATGGTAAAGCAATCACAGATTTGTATCCATGGATGCATATAACCCATTGTAACCCAAAGTATAGCATAAGGAAGCAAGGCACACACCTCGCTGGAGGCATTACTATAATTCATGGAATAATGCTAAGTATTACACCTGGAGTTGCTGGGTCTCTGGGCACTGATAACTTCTGAGAAGAACCGAGTGCTCTGCATAACCCCAGGATGAACCTTGACCTCTGATGTGAGTGTGAGAGTAAGAAGTGCAGGGGCTGCCTTCCTCCCTCCAGCTCAACACTCCCCCACCTCACATTAAGACCTGGGGATCTGTCATCCGGTTGAAAAGGATACAATTTTCTTATTGGACAAACTATTTCATCCCCAGCTGTGGGATTAAATTTATTCTTTTCTGAAGTGCCTTCTGTGTGTATAAATCATTCAAGTTTATATGTTTTCGTTGCTGTGGCAACTGTGTGATTAATTGAATTCCAAAGTGTCTTTCTTGATTTCAAAGCCATGATAAAGAGCTGGAGTACTTAAGGGTGGGAGTCAGAACAGAGGCAGGAGGGGAGGAAATTAATATTCTACATTCTTCAACTGGCTCCTGTGATCTCAGAGAAATCCTGTCACTCTGACAGGCCAACTAAGAACTGAGGAGCCAAGCAGCAATTGAGAAATTTCCTCTAAAATGAGCAGCTAATGAATGGCTGTGTGGACTGCTATGCAGAAATTTCGGCATCGCCTGTCCTGAAGCTTTATTGCCTCCCTTTCCCATCCTTCTTGGTTTACTCCATCTGCCACGTGGACTCTGTATAGTTTTACATGAACATGTTACTAGCATTTAGGAAACACTTGTCCAGTAAAAACATCTTGGGTGAATGGACAGATGGGTAGGTGTGTAGACAGATGGATTGGATTGGATGGATAGATGGGTGGGTGGATGGATGGATGGATGGATGGATGGATGGATGGATGGATGGATGGATGGATGGATGGGTGAATGGGTGAATGGGTGAGTGGGTGGGTGGATGGGTGGGTGGATGGATGGATGGATGGGTGGGTGGGTGGATGGCGGGTAGTTGGGAAGGCAAGGATGATCAGCAGTAATGTAGTAAAAAAATCTGGAATGGGTTGAGGCTGTTCAACGTTAGGTACTATTCCAATCATAACATAACAAATGCACGTCAACCTTGACTGATAGGCTTGTTCTCTTTTCTATATCAGGAAAGCACAGACTAACTTTAGGGGACTTGTCTACTGAACCTCCAGTTAAGGGGAAGGTGCAATGCATTCCCAAGTCTGTAAAGCACCAAAGCCTGTATGTATCTCGTACTTGCAACAGTATCCTATTTCCTTTCCAAGTCAGAGTTCAAAGATGGTTAGAGGAACAGACTGATGAGTGGATGAATGAATAGATGGATACTTCCTTGTTTCTAATCGCTTCAGCCTTCTTAATTTCTGAATTAATACAATTTTCTTATTGTAATGCTTGAGGCAGAAATGTCATCATGTTTCTTAAAACATAGTTTAACCTTTCACTGTATAAATTAATTTCTTCTTAAATGTAAGAATAATTTTCTTTTATTGCATCTTCAAATATTTCTACTCCATTGTTGCTTTCTTTTCTTAGTAGTCACTAATTCACCCAAGACAAATTGCCTTTAATCCCTATCTTGTGCCTAGTTACATATATATACAATGGTTCTGTATATATATATATTATAGTTTCCTTGATACCTATCTTGTGCCTAGTTACATATATATACAATGGTTCCTTATATATATTATAGTTTCCTTGAGAACCCCTTCAACATCAATAATTTAATTTTCAACTATGCTCCCTATGTTCCTTTTTGTTATTAACTTATTATTCCTGAAGGGACATGGCTCTGCTCTTTGCATCCTTACCTCCTTAAGATAATATTTTTTCTCCTTCAGTCTACCATATTACTACAAAGTTCCTTCTATTAAATTCTATTTTCACTTTGTTCTGTAAATTCATTCATATCCAAGGAAATTTCTCCTCTGTTTGTCTTCTAGGCTTGGTTCTCAGAAAGTGACAGAACTAGTGTATTTCTTCCTTTGATTTATCTACATACCCAGCATCTATCCATTTGTCTTTATTTCATAACCCATACTATAAAAATATATAGTGCTATCATATTCCATAACATATTATTATTGATAGTGGTCTCAAGGTTGCATTAATGGATTTCTAAGAAGAGCAAGAGACATTAGTAAACTTCCTCCATCCCACTTTGTGAGGTCCTGCATCATCCTGAAACTCTTCAGAGAGTTTCCATCAAGAAAAAAAAAAAAAAAAATCTTACCAGATGGAGATTCCTGATCCTGAACACCAACCTAAAGAACCGTGAGAAGAACACATCTTTATGCTTTATAAATTACCTAGTCTGTACTATTCAATTATAGCAACTGAAAATAAATTAAGATATATATTCATCTTTGCATTGTTTCACTAGCTCATTCTTAACATTAACAATTAAAACAAGGTCTTTGATATGTTCCCTACAGAGTGAATGACTGCTCTGACACTCTTCCCAGCTTCACTGAAATTTCTGTTTCTCAAGCAGAAATTTGTTGGTTGAATTTTGTGCCATCCATTTTTCTGTAGTCTGAGAAATAGAGAAGGCGAAAAAGGACTGCCCGGTAGGGACTGGAATTCAGGAGGGTTTGGCTGGGTGCAAATGTCCTCTGATGGACTATTTGGCTGATGTCCCAGCCATGAACTAGACCTGCTTAAAGTGTGTTTGGATCTGTCCCCAAACAGAAAGGAGCCTTGAAACCAACAGAAGCCTCATGAGCTTTACTGCCTTTGAGAACTGCACTAATGAGCAGGGTCTCAGCTTTTCGGTGATCCTTCTGGTCACTCATCTGCAAATCTCAGCATTTTCTTCAGTGCACAGTTTCTCTAACATCATTTTAAGAGATGGAGAGGAAGAATAAAATCCACACCAACTCCCCAGGCTTTATGGCCAATAACAAGCACTCTTTGGAGTTCACAGCGTAGGGGAATGCCTCAGAGCCATGTGTGCTTCTTGCTAGCAAATTGGTTGCATAGTCTTTCCCCTTTTATGGGAGATTTTTGTGCTTGAGTTTAATCTTACAATTCATATACAGAAAGCACCTCTTGATTTACGACTTTCCTAAGCAACATGGTGCCCTTGGCCTTCCAATGCCTGTAGACTGGGTTTGAAATCCAGCTCCATTTCTCACAACAGCAGTTCTCAATAGGGGCCAATGTTGACAATGTCCAAGGGCATTTTTATTGTCCTAACTAGGGAACAGTGCCTGCACCTGGTGTGTTAAAGCCAAAAATTGTTGTACATCTTATAATGGTGCACTCTAGTGCCAGATCACATGCTCACAGGACAGCTTCCACAACAAAGAATTATGTATTCCATGGTATCAACAGTGCAAAGGTTTGGAATTCCTGCCTTAGTAGCTGGTTCTGGCAATTTAAAACAAATAAAACTCCTAACTTTCCAAGCTTAACAATTTGTCTTCAAAATGAGTATAATACCTGTCAAAGACAGACACCACACAGCAGAATATCGATGACAAAAATGTTAAGCTATGTTTTGTTAATGTTTATATATTAATAGTAATAATAATAATGCTAATTGTGGGGGGGTCCCAAAACAGCTTGACCACACAGCTGCCATGACAGGCTTAGGGGTCCAGACACAGCTTCTGTGACAGGCTTACTGGCAGGCAACACCCAGATCCAGGAAAAGCCAAGAGCTGACACCATCCAGGGATCCACCCATGGATGGGGAAGTACCTAACATCCCAAACATTCCCAAACCATTAGATAATGTGGCCAGATGTCCTTGAGTCTGGCACACACCTATTTTTGTTTTACGGATACCCCTAGACAAATGTCAGCCAATCACGGTTCTGAACCCTGGAAATTCCCTCACCCCAACTTCTGCTATGATAAAAACCCTACCCTGCCTGGGCTCAGGGCTCTCTGCTCACCACACCGTCAGACAGAGGGACCAAGCCCTGGATCTTGAAATAAAGGCTCTTTGCTTTTACATTCAGGATTCGGTCTCTGTGGTGGCCTTTTGGGGGTCCCCGAGACATGGGCATAACACTAATATGTATTACAAAATAACAATTTTCATTATTATCATCAACATTGTTATGGCTAGTGAAATTATAAGTTTTTTGAATGGCTGTGTATATAAGCAATTGTTTCATCTATTCTGACCACATTGTTATTGCAGCCAATTTGGGGGCAGCACTTTCACTGTCTTCTGTGGCTTCCTCGGTCTTCAATCGCTGCTTGTTGCTTTACCTTGTTCACCTTGCACTCCTCTCTCTGCTTTGTGTTGCTTGTTGTTTTGTTTTACTGGATCTTTTGTCCTTCATGGGAACATTCCCTCATTTTGCTTTGTTTGTTCTTACCTTCAAGTGTGCATTTCACTTGCCCCTTTTTATATAAATGCCCATATGAGGAACATCCTTCTAACTCTACCTGGATGAAAGTAAGAGAGAATATCAGTTTTCATCGTAGTTGCTAGAGGACTGGACCCAGGCTTTGGATCAGAGGCCCCGCTAGTGATGAAGCTGGTGATGGATGCTATAAAATGAAAGATATTTCCCTTGCCTTACTAGTAGAGAGCTACCACAGTTTGGGTATTCTAATTGTTGCCTATCTGCTGTCCTTTCAGAATAGTAGGATGGATTATCCTGGTAATAAGCTCCCAACTTAAGGCCAGCAAATTTGACAACGTAAGACACTTGTCCGTGGGATAAAATGACCTGCCACCAAGTCAATCCCACTTTCCACACTCCTGTGTTTGTTCTCAATGTTTCATGGTGGCACCACAACTCATGACTTAAGACCCATAAAGATACCTCATGGGAAGAGAGTTAAAGATCTGACTAAGGATTTCTGCCAGCATCCAGTAGGTTGAAACCATTGGAAAGAAAGTTAATGAGACATATCCTCTGTCCCCTCTAGCTGCCCAGGGGACTCATGGCCAACAATCCTCCCCAGTGGTAGCTGTGGAGTCCCCTGCTGTGAAAATCCATCTAACCAGCCCACACCTATTTGTCCAAGATATCCCCCAGCAAACTGCACTGTATATTTGATTGTGGTGAAGATGTGTGCCTGGAAGTCTTTGTCAGTTTGTAAAAGCAGCAAAACAACTTGGGAATAGGGTGGGTTTCAGAAGCAGATGAACCTGGGTTCATTTTTTACCTCTGCCATTTACCAGTTGGGTGCCATTTGGCATGTTAATTAACCTCACTGAGATTCAATGTTCTCATTTGTAAAACAGGAGGAAGACAGTTCACCTAAGCACCAGCAAATGAACCTAAAATGGTAGCTTCTACCTTTCCCTATCTCTTTCAACTGCTCATATTCTGGTAGCATGACCATTTTTTACTATTATAAAACTCATTCTATATTTAAAGCTCTGGAATGGGTCATTATGAGTGGCTGCTGATGACCTTTTCCTTGTGCGATAGTCAGAGATAAATAGCAGTGACCAGGCTGGAGGAAACTGGAAGAGATAGACAGAATCTGGCCAATGCTTGCAAAAATATGAAAGCTAGGGTTTTCTTTTATATTCTCTTTCATGGGTCTCAAAAGGGCTTGGTCTCATGAGGTACAAATCAATAATGTAGTATCAGTACTGTTATTGTCCTGAGAGCCTACCTCCACACAGAAACCACCCAGTAGTCAAGGAGTCAAGTCCAGACAACATTACATTCTTATCAGTGATCGTCAAGACCACTTTGGAGATGATATGATGATTATACAGATGATGATGATTTAATGGTAGTGTGGCGATAATGATGAAGAGGAGGGTGACAGCCAGTGATAATAAGTGAGCCTTACCATTTGTTCAGGCCTTTGGTGTAAGACCTTGCACTAAACATTTTGGACAGATCTTCACATCATCCTATATTCCTAACAACGTCTTATACTTCTAATGGTAGACATGACTAAGCACCTTTTCCATGCAAGAGAAACTGAGATGCAGAGGAGTTAAATAACTTCTCTAAGGTTCTCAGTTGGTTAATAAATAAGGAAGACATGGGGAGAATAAGAGCTATTTTTTTTTCCTAGTCGGGAAGCAAGGCACTATGAAGAAATCTATTTTCTTTAAAAATTTTTTTTCTCCCATAGGAAATACCAAGTAAAAATAAAACTTACTCTGCCGTTAGGCTGACATAATGGCACAAAGGGTCTGCTGAGGTGCCTGATATGCGAACCTGGACAAGGAGAGACAGTTTTGTTCTTAGGGACAAGGTTGAGAGGCCTAATGGGATGGAATGTTTAGGGTGGCTCCTCTACAGCTTAGCCACACCTGGACTGCAGGGGTCCGATCAGACAATGGCCGCTGAAGCACGCACCTGGGCGAGTTGGAGCTGTGACTGAAGGTGCTGGAAATGACAAACAGTGGGAGGGACAGAAGTAGCCTCGCTTCTCTGAAGAAGACGAGAAATTGTGTGAGACACACTGAGCCATGAAAAACATTGCCATTTCTTTCAGAATATTTTTCTGAATAGACATGTCTGAATGGAGGATTACATTTATAAGATAAGGAAAAATACCACCATTCCTTTCCCAGAGTCGGTTCGTCAACCCTTGACCTCTCTTGATTTAGTATGAAAAATACTCTTGGACATTCCAGAGTAGCTTTCTCATGCTCACTTCTCTGTGTTTGAATGAGGGAAAGTTAAACACAGCAGTGGTCCCCCCTGAAGATGACCGAGTCAATCCTCTTCTCCCTGTGTGATCTTTAGCCCTACTTCAGGGAAGACTAGTGATTGGGGAAAGACTGAAAAAGAAGAAAGAGGAAGGCAAGGTGGTTGTGATCCAGTTGGAACTTCCATGTCATCCCACAACATTTCCAGACCAGTTTCCAGGGCTCAAACAATAATGTATTTCAATTTTTTTGTTCTTGTCTTTTGATGTTTCTTGTGTGCATGTTTATATGTGTATGCTTGTGTGAGGGGACCCAAGTGTTTTCATGTGTGTACAAGTGAGTGCAAATACCAGAGTAGAATAGAGACCAACCTCGAATGGCGTAATTCAGGAGCGTTCCACCCTGCTTTTGGCTCTTTGAGAGAGGTTGTCTCTGGGGGCTAGGGAGTACTTTAGGCTATGTGTTCTGGCTGAGCTCTAGAGCGTTGCCTGTCTCTGCTTCTCCAGCACTGGAATATGAGCAAGTGCCACCAGAACTGGCTTTTTTAAATAGGGTTTCTGGAGGTCGAATTCAGTTATTTTTACTACTTAAATCACAGAAAGTGTCAGTCACAAGTCACCATATTTAGAAAACAGAGAGATGTCCACCATGAGGCATGAGAGATAATAGCAAAGTTCCCTCACAATGGGGATGTCAGGGCCTGAACCTCACCATTACAGACACAACTCAGGGCTCAGAGCCTCGCACGTACTCCAAAGGGGCAGAGTCCCCAATGAACATGCCATCAATAAATACCAGAGCAGGTGCCATGAAATTCCAATCAGAAGAATTTATAATGTGAAGTCAGATATTATATAGTGAGAAATAAATAAACAGAAATTGTCAGTCAAACTCTTGGCAGCTGGGGCTAGCATCCGAGGCAGTAAACGAACTAACTTCATAAATCACGTTTATGATCAGCCCCATTGCACATAGCTGCCAGTGGGGTTTTCCATTTTGTTGCAGGTGAGTGTGGTTTGTTGCGTTTTACAGAGGTAGGAAGTGAGCAGTTCCAGTGTGTCCCCATGGCAGTGACTTAAGGGTGTCAGGCCTAGATTGAGGCATACTTTTCTCTCTAGGTCAATGTGTGCAAAATGGCTTAAGAGAAGGGTTCTGGCTTCTCTCCTGGAATAAAATTCAAGAGAAAGCCAAGGCTTCCAGGGAATTCTCATAAGGTATATTCCAAAGCTCTAGTACTTATTATGCACAGCTCAAGGACATAATGAGTGGGGAAGTGGCTCTGTTCCAGGGGAAGCCTAGGGGAATCTCTCTATCAAACGCTGTTCACCTCGTGGACAGAAATTCTGTTTTCCTTTGCCCTCTCTGCATATCGGGTGATCATGCACTTTGTAATTCACATTGTCTTCTGTTTACTGAGGAAAACCTAGTGTGGATCAGGGAGGAGGGACAAAAAATGTAGATAAAGTCTCCTGGAACCCTTTCCATCTTAAGTACTAGTACATCCTCTGCATTCACCTCTAAGTCAATTACATGAATTGGAAGGATGGATGGGTGGATAGATGGACGGACGGATATTTTAAAAGAGATGCATATTCCCCACTGTATGTCCTTTTCATTTTTTTTTTCCATGCTGAACTCTCCATTGTGGTTTTGGAGAGGAGGTATGGAGTGCTGATTAAGAACACATGTGTTAAACCCAAATGCTGGCTTCAAACTCTGATTCAGCTTTAGCTGAATAGACTTGGACATGTTATCCAAATCTCTGATTAATATATTTCTGTAATGAAAATATTATCAGCATCTGACCCCATTAGAAGGATTAACTCACATGGAATACTTAAGAGAGGGATTGGCCAATAATGACGTTTGACTTAAGTATGAGCAATCCTTATTATGTCTGGGCATCTTGCTCTTTCTGTAGCATCCTTCTATTATGTCTTAGAATCCATGCCCAAAGACTGTTTGAACATGAATGTTCAAAGGAAGACACGAATGCTTTCAAACTTTTTAGGAAAAAGTGGCTATGACTAAGACAATCATACAAAAGAGCTGGATTGGTCCAAGGACTGCTCTCTCCCGAATCCTGGCTATCTCTGCCTGTGGTATCAAATCAGAAGATGGCCTCATCCTGCAGATGCCCTTTCCACAGCTACAACATCTGACTTTCCCTAATGAGACTGAGATTCCAATGCAACTTGACAGAGAGGGTGTCTTTCCCCCACTAAACTGTTTTAAAACCATTCCATGGCTCTGGAAGATCCTCAGCAAGCAGCAAGCAGGGCAGTAATTAGACCCTCTGCTGAGCCCTGTGCTGGTGATTTGAATAATTCAGAACACTGGTGGTGGAGGGGAAAGAGGCTAAAATAGAACATCTACCTGGTTAATAGCCAGATAACCTTGAGTATCCCAAAAGGATCAAAGAACACAACAGGGCTCAGGGTAAAGGAGCCCAATACTGTTTGGTGAAACACTAGAGAATTGTCCTAGGTATTCATCCCTGCATCATTTCAAGATCTCAGCTACTCCATTGACTTAACCATTCAGCCACAACTACAGCCAAACATTAGGAAAGAACTCAAGGAATCCTGCAGAAGAGGGGGAGGAAGGCTTGTTGGAGTTAAAGAAGTTAAGGGCACCACAAGAAAACCCACAGAATCAATTAACCTGGGCTCATAGGGGCTCACAGAGACTGAAACTACAATCAGGGAGCCTGCATGGGACTGACCTAGGCCTTCTGCATATATGTTACAGTTGTATAGCTTGGTCTTCTTGTGGGACTCCTAACAGTGAGGCGGGTGGATGTCTCTGATTCGTTTGCCAGCTTTTGGGTCCCTACTCCTCATGCTGGGCAGCCTTGTCCAACCTTCAACTTGATATGCCATGTTTGATTGCTATCCATGGGAGGACTGTCCTCCTCTGAATAGAAACAGAGGAGGAGTGGATGCAGGCAGGGGAAGAGGGGACATGGGAGGAGGGGCTGGGAGGAGAGGTAAGAGGGGAAACAGTAGTAGTGTTGTAAAATTAACTAATTAGTTAATTAAAAAGCTATCATGAGCCAGGCGTTGGTGGCGCACGCCTTTAATCCCAGCACTCGGGAGGCAGAGCCAGGCGGATCTCTGTGAGTTCGAGGCCAGCATGGGCTACCAAGTGAGCTCCAGGAAAGGCGCAAAGCTACACAGAGAAACCCTGTCTCGAAAAACCAAAAAAAAAAAAAAAAAAAAAAAAAAAAGCTATCATGAACCTCATTTGGATATCAACTTCGGTGTGCCTCATGAGCACCTTCCAGGTCCATCTGCTGTCCACATTCTCATAGGTTCCAAGTGAGTCTTGCTATTTCTAAAGTATCTTTGCTAGGCTATTACATCTCTGTGTTGTCACTGGGATACTGATGCTTTAGGACTATGTTGTCTTAATGAAATGGCTTTATCAGCCATGTTCTGTGGCATTGGAAAATGTTTTCATTCAGTAGGCTGTCTCTAACTTTGCTCACCTGAGAATCCTGCCAATGGGAAAGTAATTGAATAATATTGATCAAGGACCTTTCAGACACAGAAGATCTAGACTTCTTTGCTTTTATCAGGCCCTTGGATTGTGATTCCAAAGTAGATGACAAATAGAGGTCATGGAGGAATTCACATAAGGTTGAGGTTGAGCATCCCACTTGTGGAGTTGGAAATAACCATCTCTCACTGCACCTCAGTCACTTTCCAGGATGATTTGTGTTGCCCTTATAACTCCCATGCCACCAGATGGCTCAGGATTTTATATACTCAATGTTTCCATGAATAATGTTCAAGGGCAACTTAACAGTAACCCTTTAAATGTAATCCAGACAGTGGGGAATGTAGAATCCAATTCATTTCAATACATGTAACCTAAATACACACTATGCTCACATCGCTGTATGGAAAAATTAGTCTTTTCCTAGACAAATTTATTTCAAGTTTGAGTTATTCACTGAAAGGAACTTATTTACTGGCAACGTATGTTCTAAGCAAACAAGGGGGTCTATTTATGACCCCATAATTTATGTGATGCTGTGTCAAGAGCCAGGTGAAAATGTGACAGAACAGTTAAAAGACAATACATTCTATCCCTTTGGTGTGCCAGCACCTTTCCCAGAGTGCTTGAAAAGGGGTTTGCCTGTCTTCTTGCACTGGCACTAAAGTATTAACCATATGTTAATTACATTTTAAATAGAATTGACAGATAATCTAGGATTGAGTACATTTAATACATGGAGATGAGGAAGACAATTTCATTGCTGCCCGAAATGAAACTATGGGATACAACTGCATTCTTGGTGATGGTCTTTGAAAGGGACTGTATATTAAAAAAAGAAATAAGTTTACTCAGAAGTATGGCCAATCAGCATTCCAGAAGGACTTAACAGAGCTCACACATTCCCTGGATTTTATTATTTGATTATTAAATAAATAATGATTAGTAAATAAGATCTAACAATTAAACCAGTGACTCTCAGTTGGGTCAATCCCTACCCCAGGGAGCTTTTGAAAGTGTTTGGAGACACTTTGATCAGCACACATTTAGCAAGAAGAGGAAGGCTACTAATGTTTCTAATACAAATGCATTTATAACAATATCATATGATGAACAGGAAAGCCATCCACAAAAATAAAAAAAGAATTATCACTACTCCAAAATGTGAGTGATATCAATAAGGAAAAACATTTGCAATTTTCTTCATCTCCATTGAACTCTGGTCAGTGGAACTACTTTCTGTGTGTCCAGTGTCTCTTCTTCACACTCTCTCCTACAACTAATCAATACCTTTAAGAGAAGTTACTGAAAATAGGTTGTGATAGACCACTAAGTAATTATGTAAAAGAATTGTAAAATCTTTGGGGTAAAGGAGAGCTAAGAGAACATAGTTTATCTCACATTGGTAACCTCCATGACTGCAAGAGAGGTATTGAACATACCTTGTAGGAAAAAAAAACAGGTCCTCATCATGATCCAGAGCTACTAGGATTCAGTCCTTTTCTTGGGCCCTGAATCAACTCATAAACATATGTATGTGGCTTTGAAAAACTCATCTCAACCCAATATTCATATTATATCAACAAAAGAGGGTAGCAGTTTTCAAGATAATGCTTGTTGCTGTGGTATTTGCTCATATTCAAATCTACCCGAATTTCTGCTCACCTTTAAACTCAATACAATAATTCCAATTAAACCAAGGGCATTGTTGTTTTATACTTTATTTGAGAAGAGACCCTACATAAACTATGTCAGGAGGATACAGGTCTACACATGATCTCATCAATCAATAAATGGAGTCGTTAACATAACATTGAAGATATGATACTATGAGGAAGACAGATGCATGACCAAGGAGTATTTACAACTCTCACATATGGTATATTTATATTGAGATGGGTATATACATATATACATGTACATGTGCATATACATACATGTGTCCATACATACACACACACATATATACATATATATGTATAAAATGATTTCAAACAAAAACCAAGGAAAGAGTTTTCCTTATTGTAATAATTGTCACTTAAAAGTGAAGAATGATTGGTTGTTAGTGTCAGGTGTTAAATGTCTACCCCCACATGTAACTCCAACACCCATAGGTTTTTATGAAGACACACAGTTGCCTTGGGATGGAAGTGAGGGTGAAGAATGGGATGAGTGTATGGGGTTGAAAGCGAAGGACATGCACAATGAGAGATATGACCTTTGGTGATACCATTAAATCATCCTTTTGTATTAAACATAAATTATTAATACAGTTTAAAAAAATAAGTTTCTGTTTTCTTCTGAGGTTGAGGAGGAAGGGAGGCAGGGTAGGACTAGAAGAAGGGTGAGTACTTGCCTTTCCAACACAACTCTTCCTGTCAACTGAGAACACTTCTTTCTACCCTGGGGCCATCTTGCCATCTTATCAAGTTACTCTTGGCTCTGTTCTGTTTTGATTTTGCTCTGTTTCACAAAAGATAAGTTTCTGGAAGAGTTTTGCATAAGACTATGAATCTGTTCTCCAGAGGTAAACACAGCCATCATTTTAACTAGATTGCTTCTCTAATGCTTGTACACATCTAAATAAAGTTAGCATAGACAATGGAATTAATTTGTGAGAAAGGAAAATAATGGAAGGAATGACTTCTCAAGGAAGGGGCACTATGACTTAATCCTAGTGTATCTAACACCACAGTCTGCTATATTAACAGCTCCTCGGGAATCCAATCATGGGAAGCAAGCATGATCGGCATTTCCCATCAGCCTGTGGAATATAGAGTGAGCCTCATGAAAGAATAGTTCTGTTAAAAATAAAGCTGAAGATTGGTCAGTTGGAATTTATATAAGCAATCTAAGACCTGGGTGAGCACATCCTAACTCTGCTTCATCAAGTTCTTCAGCAAGTAACAATAACTTGGCAACACTCTACCCATTTTTGAACATCCTCCAAGCCAAGCCATATTGCTGCTCACCCCACTTCTCAAACTCAGTGAGTACATTTTCTTGGCCCCAATACTGCTGCGTACATATGCCACATGTGTCCCCTAGGCCGCACCCATTGTTCAGCAGTTGCCACAAAAACAAATAACCCTTCAGATTGCCACTATAGTTTTACAAACATTGGGAAATATACACAAACACATGGGGTCAGACAAGATATAATCACTTTACAGATATTTAGTACAGAAAGCTTAGGGATGAGGGGTGGGGTGGAAATCAGTTGCATCAGCACCCAAACTTCATTTGCAAAATTCCTCGGTGGGAACATAATGTCCTGCTAGTGCACTGAAGTAGGTACCAGCTGATTTTCCAGATATTGAAAGTTTGCTGCACAACATCAGCCTAAAGATAAAGGGACATGTAATGTCCAGTAGGAAAGAAATCAGTGTATATCATTTACACGGCAATAAATCCTTCATTTCCCTTGAAATAAGATATGTAAAGTAGCACTTAGTTTAATACAAGTTTTGTTCTGCTTTAGACCTAGCTGTAAAAAGCCATTCATGCAAAAAATTACCTCCAGTTTTAGCTGGATGTTTAAAGGACACTTCTCCTGAAAACAAGTCCCTTTCACTTAAGGAAGGGAAAAACATTCCACTCAGGATAGCCACTGCTGGCTGAGAGTGGAAAATGCAAGACTTTGGTGTTTACAGGGCACTTGCCTTGAGAACTCAGAAGTAGCACTGAGCGGGCCTCTGAAGAGGCAGAACTAGATGTGCCCTTGAAATTTTGAAGAATTTTTTTCCAGAAAAAGTACAAGAACCTTGCTGGGGTTTCATTCTGGTCTGTTCCTCCTGAGGCATCAAAGGGGCTTGTTCTCTAGCTCATCTCAGACTACCTTTCTGCCTGCCAGGGAGTCATGTATCCCATGAAAGATGAGTTTGTAGCTCTTTTGTCATTTTATAGAAAATATTCTCTTATGAATCTCTCCTATAGCTGGTCTTTTCTGTACATATCTTTCCTTTACTAGGACCCTTCCTTGATTAAAATAGAAAACAAAGCTCTCCTGTTTTAACAGAATCAAATAGAGGATATTTTGACCTGCCCACTCTGTATCCATGAAAGCCACCCAGAGAAATGCAGGCAACTGTCCTCTTTGTGTGACAAGTGTGAGCATGAATGGAACTGTTTAAGAAGGTAAGGAAGGAAGAGGGATGCGCCCCTCCCCCAACTTACCCCAAGATTAAACATCCCATTCCTGTTGAACTTGCTCCTTTGAGGCCTGACTATTTCTCTATCCTTAAAAGGAATGCTGCATGGTCTCTTATCATTAAATACTATGTATTGTTATAAGTAATAATGAGGGGGAAAGAAGGATATTTAAAAGACGAGGAGAAAGGGGAGCTAGAAAGAATGATAGCTTGATCAGGTCTCAGATAATTCAGAGACAGCCAAAATGGACTTTGTGTAACACCTGTGAAGAAGAAGAAAAAGGAAAAAGAAGGAGGAGGAGGAGGAGGAGGAGGAGGAGGAGGAGGAGGAGGAGGAGGAAAGAGCTGCTATTCAGTTACCATCTTGGAGAGAGGGCCCCAAGGAGGATGCCAAGTAAACAACAGAAGACTGTACTACCTCTGTGGTGACACCTATGCATTGTTGTGCTATAGGAAAACTGGATGATCACAAAGCATAGTGACAACATGTGCTTCTGTTACTCCCATTTTCCCAGTGTCTCCTTTGGACAGGCATGGGGAAAGCCATGAGGAGCTACTTCCAATCTTACCATGAATATTTAAGGCAAAAAGAGCTGTTGAACAGCACTCAAGGTTAAAAACTGGATGCCAAGATTCAAAGTAGTAGCCTTCCACAAGTTTCCAAAATACCTGATGACAGCATTGCTAGACCCTTCTTTGTCCTCAGAGGTCAGAACTTCAGCTCCATTGCTGGGTATTACTGCTTCTGGATGCATACCAATGAACCATGGCCTTGTATATTGTGAACACAATGCTTATTTTTTTTTTTAGAAGTGGTTGTCAATGAGTAGTATTCCCTATAGGAGTTTGCAAGTCTAGGGTGCCTATAAGGAAGGGATTCCTGCCCCAAAGCATTTCTACCACTGGTACCTCAGTCTTTCCCATCTCTGGGAAACCTGACTGTCACAGTCTATACTTTGTGAGCAGGCCAAGGATATGGCAGAAACAGCTATATCAGTTTCGGGAGGGGGCGGGGGAATAAAAGCTATTCCTGGATTTTGATGTTGGAACATAGTCCCTGAATGAAAAGCTGTCTGAGGAGGATTTTAAGAGCTTGTGAGATAACCCCAAGGAAACAAGGCAAAAGTCTTGTAACCCATGTTTCACCATAACATGGTTTGTTCTTGGAATGTGCTTTTGTGGCCCTCCCAATTGTAGTAAATACGAGTAGATTTGCTTCAGATTGATTACATATTGCTGCTTACGTTTGTTATTCAAAGATGTTTCCAAGCACCAGCTCTCCTTGTGGCTGAATACAGCCTAAACTCACATGAACTTTGTCCATGACCCTACTTAATCCTCAGAATAACCTCAGAATATAAATTGTCTGGTGCTCTGAATAAAGTTGGCTATTGCATGAGACTTCAGTCCAACTCATTTTTCAGCTCCACTCCCTCCCAGGTTCACACTTCCAACTAGAGCAGTAATACCTGGATCATGAAAATTTAAATACATAAGCACCAAAACTTAAGAATAAAATCTTCCAAGTTCAATGGGTAGGGACTGATGGAAAAATTCCTGTCTGGAAATCCAATCACCAGACTAGACCTCATATGAGGAAAATGACTGCTGTCCCTGGTGCTGAAACCCTATAGCAAGATCACAGCAAAGATCACAGCAGAATTTACACTTCTGGGATGGGCAAAGCCAAATACTACTGTGAAACTAAATTGTCCTTTCACAGAGGTTAATATTAGGTGAAAGGTCTCAAACTGTATTTCAAATCACTTGGAATATCATTTGAGGCAAAAAAAAAAAAAAAAAAAAAAAAAACCTCTAAAACAACCCTAATGCCCATGAGAAAGAATTAACACCTTGCCAAAAATCTACATGGGGTAGCTTACTCTACACTGTCTAAGCAATTTCATCATTTAGCCATGTTGGCCAAGATGCTGGCATGAATTAAGGATTCCATGCCTTCAGAAGAGAGGCCCACAGACAGATAGAGCAATAGGACCAGCAGGGATTGTGCACTGACTATTTTGCCCTGATATCAACAACAAATAGGAGGGTGACTTGATTTGCTATGACTGAAGGTTTCAGAAAGAAATATTTAGAGACTATTTCACATTGTTCTAAAACACCAGCCTTTATTTCCTCTGTAACCCTAATTTTATTGTCATGTTCCAAGAAACTGAACAGAGCTTTTACTGTGCTCAAGAGAACATCTAAATGTGTAAACAACATCTTCATACTTGTTTCTGACTTCCACCTACACACACACACACACACACACACACACACACACACACACACAGCACAGCACACATACCTCAAAAAGTAAAACTCATCTTGAAAAGAGAATGTATTTCTTCACTGAATAGTACAGGAATGTCTGCTGGCAGAACTGATTTGTTTTCCACATTTAGTCAGAATTTTCTTGCCCCAACTTGCTTTCTTTTCTTTTTAATTTGACAAATCCCTTGTGCAAACCACCAGGATCCAAACACATAATCAAGAAGACTCCTGTTGCTGTGGTACTTGTATCAGAAAAATAACATGGGCCATTTGGGGTTACCTCCAACCCCAGCAGGCTCAAGAGAGCCTTTGCTTTTAGACATGAACTATAATCAATCTCTGCTAGCCTTGGAAAAGAAATGTCCCAATGGTCCCCCAAAAGGCTAAACTTTCAGAGAAGGGAATGAAAACAATCATTAAAGTAAGTTCTTACTGTTCCTGTTAGCGTATTAGCTCAAACTTTCCATGTTCATCAATTTACTTCTTAAATGATACCTTTGAGATATTTAATTTATCAGTCATGTCTGTAGGAAGTCACACTGTGAAACTATTTGTTCCAAGCAGGCTTTAGCAAAGCTTAGAAGAGCCTATGTCCTATCCAAGAGAATTAGGAAACACCACTCCAAACCAGTTTGCCTTCTTCAATTTCACACCACAATTTACAAACATATCCCAATTTGGATTCTCATTTCAAAGAAATCTGGGGTGCTTTCTGCCTGGCAGACAATGGCAGGGGGAAAAAATCACTCAGATAGAAGTCTAGAACAGAAAGTCTGTTTTCCTGTATCAGAAAAACGAACACTAAGCCCAAGGTCAAAAGAAAAAAGAAGATGTGATCATCTGAACTCCAGTGAAACATTTCCGAGTTTCTCAGGATTCTTGGTACTCGGCTTTATTTTGCTTTTTCTCATGAGTGGTCAAAATCCTTTCACAACACACAGACAACATTTTGTCAGACATATCACACCTGATGGCTACTTGGAAATTGAAGGGAAATAACATTTGAAAGATTTCACTTTCCAAGTAGTCTTCGTAGCAAGGAACTTAAAATAGTGCTTGGCATCACAAACACCTGGGACATTTTTTAGAGACTGTAAATGACTTCACTGCTGTAACCTTGGCAATCTGGCCTCAGGATTTATTGTCTGGGGTTTCATTTTCAGCCAGACATGTTCCTCAGCAGGAGTCCCTCTGGAACCTCTCTGTTGTGCTCTGGGCCATTGAAAATGAAGCCTTGAGTTTGGTCATCACCAGGATAGCTTTCTCCATCTTCTGATTATCCCTGCCTTTCCCTTGTGGGGACCACAGTCCCTAGAAAGCTTCAAGATCATTATCACCCTCAATCTCCCTGCAAGATCAGTTTTAGTATTTGTTTAAATAATGCAGTCTTACTTTACCAGGCATTATTCTGAAATCTACAGCACCTCTTCAAAGCAGCAATGAGTTAATAAGGAGTTAAAGCAGAGAAGATGCTATTTGGCTTCAAGATGTCCCAGGGTTCCATGCCAGAAAATGAAATCTACAGATCACCCCTACTAAGTGGGTAAAACATCCCTTTCTGCTGGTAGAATTGCAACATATTTTCCATTACTGTATATGCGCTGATGATTCAAGGTGGAAAAAGGTTAATGACTAACTCTTTAGAAACCAACCATTGGAGGGAATAAGGAAGGTGTACCTCAAACACAGCCAAAAAGTCAAACGTTTCAACCACAAATAGCGCCAGCTGCCCAAGGAGTAGGCTTTCACAACCATGGGGCCTTAGGGACACCACTGAGGGCTGACTCTATTGCTCATGATAATCCTCAGTAAATGGCAGGGAAGAGGCTGTTAGCAGAGCTTTTACAGAGCAAGAAGCTGATCAGAAAGAAATAAAGGCTCATAAGACCTCTACCTTTTGGCTCCATTGCTCCCTCACTTTGCATCTGTCTTGACATTTCTTCATAGATAGAACTTAAAATAGACCATCAACTCTTTCCTAAGGAAATGCAGATAAAAAAATTAAAAACCTGGGAATCACAATGAAGATATTAGTAGAAACCAAGAAAAGAAACATGCTTACGCTGTCTAGAGTTATGAGAGGGGAGAGATTGTTTTTAATGTGTGTGAGTGTTTTTCCTGTATGAATGCCTGTGCACCACTTCCATGTCTGATGCCTGTGGAGGCCAGAAGAGGGTGTGAGATTCCCTGGAACTGGATTTACAGATGGTTGTAAGCTTCCATGTGGGTGCTGGGAATCAAATCCAGCTCATCTGGAACTGCAGCCAGTGCTCATAGAATCTGAGCAATTTCTCCAGCTCATGAGGAAAAATAGGATTTTAAAAAATAAGTGGTTGTGTCAGACGTCAGAAATGATGGATTTATTTTTGACTAGTGGATGTGGCTATTTGTGTCTGTAAGAACCATTGCTGGAACAGCTAAAACATCTGTTGATATGAAGTGATGTGTGGACTAGAAAGTCTGGCTTCCCAGATCCTCAGTTGACCTCTCCTCCATCGCCATTCCACGGTGTGTTGATTCAGTTCCTTTCTTAAGGTACAAACCTTTCTCATGCCATCACAATAAAGATCACCTCCACCAAATCTGTGGCTCACTCTTTTAACTGTCCCAAGACTGCATAAACCGTGGCTGACACACAGAGCTCTGGTCCATGGGGAGACACGGCCCCTGCTCACAGTAGACTAGAAAAAAAGAAAAACTGTACTTTGTCATTTACTAGAATATTCAGCAGCCAGGAAACAAGACAGAAATGTGAAGGAAAACATGCTTGTAGGAAGGCTTGCTTTTCTTAAGCACGCCAGAAGGATGAGATGACTTCAAAAAGACAGACTGGGGCCTTATAATAGACCGGTTGTACCAGAGTCTCCTGTGCCAAAGCAACTGATGAGGCGCTAATGAGCGCTAATCATTTGGTCCATGGAGCTGGAAAGAGACTGATGGATGGCTGGGAGAGCAGCTTGCTTCTTTCTGCAGAAACCCAGACTAAATCACAACATGCTCAGGCTAAAGAGATCAGACACCCAGACTCTCCTCCACTTTCTAGAGCTCTTAGAGCCTGGCCTCTAAAAGGTGAGGTAGGGAGCTGGAGACAGATAAGATTTAGAGTTCGGAGAGAGCTGTAAGTGAGAAACTGAGCATATGGTGCAAACAAACGACTCTGGCCCTTTGGAATGGGATGTCTGCAGATGTGCTCTCAGGGAATACCGGCTATGATATGCTTTGTCAGGAACTAACCTGAGCAACAGATTAGAACGGAGCGGCTTTCCTCATCACTGCTGTTTGAGGGAGAGCAGTCTGCAGCCTGTTTGCCTGCTTTCAGTTAAGAGCTGATATTCATTCAGGTGCCCAGACAAACGCCCTATAATCCAGCCTCTCAGCTCCTAACTCAGCTCTCTTCTTGTGTCCCAAGGACTGCATGCCACAGTTCCACTAGAACACTTGAGTTTTATAGCCAATGGTTAGGTCAATAGTCAGCATAAACTCATTCACATTTATCTTTACACATAATATTTATGATGAATCTGATACCCCTTCCCCCAGAAAATTAATTACAGATAATCAGAATCAAGGCTCAGTCTGTTTGGTGTTTTTTTTTTTTTTAACCTTGAAAAAAAGATAGGGGAGGAGTCCTGTCTTTATGTATGAAAATTTTGAGAACTTGGGTATTTTTTTTCTCCATCAAAGGAGCCTCAACTTTGTAAATAACTCATAATGCAGAAAGTCATAGGCTTTGTGCTGCTAATACAAACAATGATGAGGCACAGTGAGGAAACCACACGTGTGGTGCACTCATTTGCACACACACGCTGAGATCAAGGAAAGAAACACAAATGGGGCACTGTGGTCTAGATGCAATAGAATTACCCAGGCATTTGCATGCATGCGCTTACTTCTATGTGGAAGTGAATACATATGACAAATAACAGAGGGGGTGAATATGGTTTGTTCTCCGTCAGCTTGAGAAGCTAGAAAAACAAAACACAGCTCTGATAATTGCTTTTAAATAAAGTCATCAAGATTTCCTCTGTGTGACTGCTATATTGCTCAGCCCAGAAATCTATTTTCTTAGTCAATAAACACAATGTCCTTGGCTAAAAACTTCCTAAAGAAGTATCTGAGAATATAGAAAGAGATCCCCACTACTTATACTAAAGAAGCAAAGAAGGAAAAATAATTTGAAGGAGAATCAGATTCAATGATTCTGTAGAGAAATTTGTTCTTCAGATTTGGGCAGGGTATTCTAAAGTCCTGAGGTGTGTTTTCAGAAATGCCTGGGATTATGTTGAGTAGCTTTGCAGAGTCTGGAGGTAGCTGGGACCAAGCTGAAGGTCCCTTTTCAGAATTTTTGATGCATGAGATGTATGTACTTTTGATGTGGGCCACCTTATCTGAAAGGTTTCATCTAACTATGGGATCTCAGTGTGGCATCATGCCATGAGCAAGAAGGGCTCAGAGCTTCCTACAAGGCGCTATCCCAGCCAGGTGAGTAGGAGTCTGGGATGCCTTTATTAAAAGGACCAGAGGAAACACCTGTATAGAAGACAAGTCCTTCCAGCCGCCAGACCCTACCCACCTCATCTGTGGTCATGACCTTGTTGCATTTGCTGTTTTCTTGAAACCTGAAAGACTGGAAGCATACAGATGGACCAACTCTGGGCCCTTGGCTCCTCTGTAGACCATTTCACTTTTAGATCAGTCATAAAATTGTTTGTCATGAGTGGAATGGCTTTCATGCCTTGATTTGCCGTCTCCTCTGGGAGAAAAACGATACAGTGACAAGAGCTGTCACTCTGACCAAGCAGCAAACATGAGGCAGGACTATATCATGCTCACAGAAAGGTCAAAACTCCATTTCTGAGGGTCAGACCCCAGCCATAGTGCCTTTGCTCCCAGAGGCTAAAAGTTCATGGACTGTGAGATCAGGAGGTGAAGACGGAAGAGGGGGTTGCTGTGGGTGGGCCACCAAGGGTTTCAGATGGGATTTACAGGGACACGCCACATGCATCTCAATGAGCTGTGCAGTCAAATTCACTGCACAGAGGTTAATCTAGATGTCAACATTGTCTGACAGCACTGAAATTACTCCAGGGCAGGGCTCCTTCAGAAGTCTTAATATAACAGTCAATTCCATCCTGCCTGCAGGAAATGAAAGTTTTCTGCCTTGTGTGCCGAATCATTCGGCGCCAATTTTCTCACTGTTTGAAGTCCAAACTGTTTGTGGTCCTGGGATTCACCTCATATTATGACTTTCTCAGACTGTCAGAATCCAGACCCTCTGTCTCATGGAAGCCAGAGAATGCGAACCCAGAAAAAGGGGGAAATGAAAAAGCAGAAAGAAGAAACTCTTTACTGAAATGTACTCCTCTCCTGTGGGCAGCAGAAGTCACAGTACTGGACCAGGCTTTCTCTTCCTGTCCAGAAGTAGCGTCAAGGGCACCAGGCAAGTGTCAGGCAGCTTAGAAATAGAGACAGAACACGGACTAATCTCCAAGGGGAGAAATTGAGTAGGTCCTACTACTCCAGAGAATATAAACTTAGTTCCTTTTAAAAGTCACACTCCTAGGAATGCTTCTTAAATGAAATAATAAATACCAGATTTGGATTTGAACGTGTGATTTCTCACTCACTTAAGGGGATACTGCATCCAAAGGAATGCTAGACTACACAGTGCTTAGCTGGGCTCTCACACTACCTTTATTCTTGCAGGAAAGAGGTCTAAATTCCAACTGCCGAAAATGAGAAAAGACTGAATCCTCTCAGATACTAAAGGAAAGCAATATCAAAATGCCTGGAAGCGCCTCAGAAGTAGGAGTTCTGTAGGCTCCTTGTCTTCTGTGTTATCTCAATCCATCTTCTATTAAAAGCATCTACTTGTGGACTATAAATATCTCTTGAAAACTCTGTGCTTAGATCTTGGAGTTCCATATCTTCCTGGATGATCAGGGAAAAAAGTTAATAGAATTTACCATCTTACCTCTGTATGAAAGACGGAATTTTACTTGCTGGTTTAAGACAGCATTCTTATGGCAAATATCAAACCAGGCCTTGTCTTAAAGTTGGAACCTAGCCGCCTACAGGAACGGCAATCTGAATTCTATGACTATGGTAAGGAATTCCAAGGATTCACATATTTGAAAGTATCATAAGGAAACCCATGATTTTATATGATTTAATATTGCTAACAAGAAGGAAAAGAAAAGGAATTCCGAGTTCTCTCAGGTGGAGTCCACATCTCATAGAAAGGTGTCTCTGTTGGTACATTAAAAACTTATTGCACACACACACACACACACACACACACACACACACACACACACACACGTGTGTTTGGAGAGAATGCACTAGAAAAACAGAAACCCTGTTCAGAAGCTAAAATGCAGGGCCCTGGGTAGGACAACCCAGTGTATTGAAACAAATTGTCACCTCCTCCACCACCATCACATGTGCCTATCAGACAGCACAGTCGGCTGCTTTCCTTTCAGGTCCTCTCTTCCCTCCTGGAGGAGGTTCCATCTGCCCCCCCCCCACCCCGTAACTCCAATAACAAATCCCAAACAACATTTAAGTAGAAAGGGTTTCTGCATGATGAGTTATCAGAAAACCAGGAGGGATGATGTTGAGATGTTCGGATGTTATTGTCAATATAATTTAGTATGGGGAGCATCAGATGATCAAACTTTATGAGATAACCAGTTTCCCTTTGGGATGTTCCTGAATATCTCCAAGGCCAGTCCAGCTCTGCAGTTCTCATCCAGGAGAAACATAAAGTACAAAGAGAACCCCAAACTTCACTGATTTGCTGATTCCAGGGAGGCTTTTGTGACTCTGTGAGCATCGAGTGGATAGTTAGAACACATGACGTGCATATGGCTAGAGCTGAAAAGGAATGCTTCCCTGGTAATATTCGAGCAATCCTCCAACAGGTTCTGAAGTCCAAACTGATGTGTTTAATAATGATGCCCAAACTCGGAACTCCCCTTCCAGCCCTGTTAAGTATTGGTTGAAACAATTTATTTGGTACCAAATACATGTGAATCTTGAAGAAATAAAATCATATTGAGTGACTACAGCTCACAGGGTCTGAGCTCAAGGTGACATTTTTAGCTTTGAGGTAAACACCTTGTGCATTTTATCAGGTTGGTGCCCAACTAAAGCAGACACTGGAGTTTGAGGTTGTCTCATGGGACTCATGGAATCTGGTTTCATTGACTGATCATCTACAAATATTTCTATGCTCCCCTGGAAGCAAAGAATTGCAAAGTTTGCAAAAACTCTCAGGTAAGTATAAAGATATTACTGCTGCTGTTTGGTTCAGAAAAGGGAAAAAAATATGCCACTAGTCTTATTTTGGGACGTAAAAGAGAAAGCATGTACATATAAAAACCTACTGGTTTCAGACCCAGAGTCCAGATTACTACTTGCTTTTCATGGGAGGTGGGCAGGACTGTCTCCATATTCCAGACTCATTTCTGCCAACGTGGGCATGTGAAGTCGGGAAGATGGCTGGTAGAGCAGGGTAGACTCCCCTGAAGAACACAAACACCGACTTCCCGACTTGTGTGCCTGGATCCTGCACCAGTGTCCCTCAACCATACCAGCCACTAAATACTCTTCCCTTTCCTTTCACGGTCGGTTTTTGTCAACAGTAATTTTTTTGTTCCTTTCCTTCCTTGCCTTCCTTCCATTTTCATCTCTCATTTCTAGCAAACAACCTTAGAACAGAGGAGTAGGTGGGACTCAAAATAGCCTTTCAAACTAAGTAGACACTAAGGGTCCACCTAGTCTAACCCCATGCACCTCAGGCGGGAAGACGGACAATCAAAGAAATGCAGATTTAGCCCAAATCACATCACAGGTAGCCAAGCACAGAGGCAGGGCTCTCAGGGGTCTTCCGGCTGTATGCAGTGCTCTTCTGGCATGGCTGACTCACCCTACTTCTGTTTTGAAGCTCTTCACTGGGCGCTGGTTTCTGTCCTAGTTAGCACCAGAAGTACTTGCACTAGTGTGTTCCACCAGGTAAGCGTCACCAGAGATGAACAACACTGTTCAGCTCACGCCCAGAAAAAAATGGAGGCTCTCCACCTCCAGGGAAAAGTCTTCTCTGGGAATAACTTGTGCATGATCTGCTGAGTGGAGGAAGCCCAAAGTCCTTTGTCTATTGACTAGCGAACGCTTAGTGACCCTTGACAACCACTCACAGTTAAGAGCCGAAGTAAGTCAGAAAGGAGCATCAAGCTCATGCCCAAAGCAAATAACTAAAAGGACCCTTGGCCATGACACCCCGCTCTACAATGGATATCCAAGTCACCCTTTGTTAGTCCAGGAGTGGCCCAGGTGACAGGGACAGGGCACAGAGATGAGCATGGGTTCCCTGGAACATTCACAAGTGCTCATAGTCAAGTTAACTTCAAGCTAAGGGCTAAATCAATTTGGCATGGCCTTCAAAGGTGTAGATGTGTTTATGTAGAAAGCCGGATAAAGCAGGTGGCAGTGGCTACATGGGCTCATGGGATGTCAATTCTAGACTCATTGGACCGACCACATTAGATTCTTTCCAAAATAAATAAATAAATAATAAATAAATAAACCACCAATATCAATTTTCTGATCTAGGGGAAGGCTGGGGTAGGGAATGAGACAGAGTGCCCCCCTCACCCCAGTCTGAAGTAGTCTCAGACACTTTAAATTCTTGCATGTTGTGACGTAGGGGAAAAAGAGGATCAGACTGACTTACTGGAACCAACCCCAGCCCAAGTACAGTATGTCCTCAGAGACAACCGCATTCTGCTCGTGCAAGGCCAAAGGAGAATTTTCTAGGCATCCCAGAGTGATGCTGATAAAAAAAAAAAGTGACACAGTGACCCCGTGCTGTTAGAAGCTAAAAATTCAGAGCTAGAATAGGATGGGGACGTAATAAGGGTACCCCTTAGTTTGCACATAAGGAAAGCATGACACAGTGAAGTGAGTCGTCTATGTCCTGTGCCAGTACAGGAGGAGTAAGACACTCTGCATACTCCAAAGCCCTAGAATACACTTCACTATCCAAAGGCTGGTCTGCAGGTTCTTACCCTCCGAAGTACCGTGAGCCCTTTCTCCAACTTTCCAAGGTCCACATGTAAAAATCTACACAGAGAGGTTGCCGGGATAGTAAGAAGGTTGGTCCCGCTCTGCATCCCTCCTAACTCCATTGCCCTCTCTCTTACTGTTACACAGGCAGCTGATAATGGAGGGCATTGAGAGGAGGTGCCCCTGATGCCAATGTGGAAGCTCATGGAACTAACACAAGGACACTTGAGCAAGTTCAGTCTTGTCCCTTCTCCCAACTATCCCATTAAGGCTCTAAACTCCTTCAGTTCTCTACTTCTTCCAGCACGCCACCCTCTGCCCCAAAGCCTTTAGATCTGGGAACATCACTTCTAAGTAGAAAACACTTTCTCCTCACCCTACCCAGTCATTCCTTGCCTGAATGTCTCCCCCTTAGTTATCCAGATTAAAACTGGAATGGAAACTTCCACCCAATGTTCATCTCCCCAGCAGAGACCAAAGCCTCAGGTGGACTGATTCAAGGAGTAATAAAGAAGTAATTGCCACAGAATAGCAAAGAGTTCTTTTGAAGGGAACAATCCAAAGAGCTTTTCCCTGATGTCCTCAGGGGCCAGGTACCCAGCAGAGTAAGAAGTTCCACACTGAATTCCTAGTTAGCCCAACTCTCTCCCCAGTCCAGCTAAGCAGGCTTGCTGATACCTGAATCCCAACCATGGCTACAATCTGAGCACGGCTCTTTTCTATTTGAATAAAAACATTTGTTGGTATTTTTAAAAAAAAAAAAAAAAAAGTAAAACCACAAACACATAATCCAGTCCTAAATCCGCCACAGAGTTGCCATACTTCAGCTGCCTTGGGCTGGCCAGGATATCCAGGCTGTAGACAGTTTCTTCAGCTGGAAAGGGAAGTGATAGTCCGTGACTCCTGGGAGCTTCTGGTAGGAAAAAAGTCTGTTAGGTAGCTCTGTGCTTGGGATGAGTTGGAGAGACAGGTACCCTACGAAGGGCGCATCCCCTCCTCCTCAGCAGGATGGCTCGGTGTGGCCAGGCTCTTGACTCCCTGGGGGCATTTCATTGTTGTGTCTGAGAGCTGTCCAGAGACCTTCTCTCTTGCAGTCCTCAGCAGCATAGATGGGAAAGGCAGTGATGCCCCGGGAGCTCAGGCCTGGGGGACTGGCCCCAGCCCAGATGCTTCATTGTCACTCCCTGGTCAGCAGCTCTTGGTCCTCATTAAGATGCCAAGTTTGTGGCACTGGTCACTCATTGGACATCTTCCAGAGAAGCTTCAGCCGCCGCACCACACTGGCCACCTCCCCCCCACACTCAGCCCACAAAGCGATTTCTCAGTCCCCGCCTTTTTCACAGCAGCTCAAAGGCAGATGCATCAATCCTTCCAAGGGCTTAAAACGTGAGGAGAATGCCAAGGGCCCAGCACAGGTGCCAAGTAGATTCTCCTCTGCTGACTTTTGCCAGTGCCAGGGTCTGACTTCTTGAAACACACATGCCTCGGGCTCTCACCTGGATTCCTTCCCTGACAATTGGGTTTACCCAAGACTTGATAGAACCTCAGGATATGGGGGAAGCAAGATAAGAAATGAGACCCAAGGGGGTGCCTAATTATGATCTACAAGCCAATAAGCAAATACCCTGAAGCCTGCTGTGTCCACATTAGCAGATGACACTAGAGAATGTGGACTTTAAACCTCCAGACTCCCAAGGGCCTGAAAGTGAAATGACGGGCCAGAGTCCTCCCAGTGATGGAAAGATGAGAGGCAGTGCCTTGAGAGGATCCAGACTTCAGTGGTTTTTAGTTCCTCGGTTCGGTCCTTAAAATCCATCAAGTCCAGTTCTTCAGGTTCAGAGGATCAAACCTCTCCAAACCTAGGAAGGAACTTGAGGGTGATTTACATCTAGAAGGTTGGGGTTTGCTCTTCCCGGAGTCCCCCACCCTGACTTATTCGGTGTTTAAGTGGCTCGTGGATGGCTTTGCTCTTGAGTGATCTGGTGTTGGTATTTGTTCAGTATTTGCTCGTAGGTGTCGTCATCGATTCCCAAAAGCATCAGGACTGTATATTTTGTAGAATGGAGAAATTAGAAAATTGTCCCAACGAGGAGGAAAAGAGTGGAGGCAAAGGTCAAGGCAGACCAGAGATGTTTCCAAAGGGCCTGGACTTCCAGAATTGTCTCCTTGCCAAGCATCATCAAGGGATCACTCATGTGCATTTATGGTTGTATACCACCATGCCTCCTCCCATCCTCTCTCTCTCTCTCTCTCTCTCTCTCTCTCTCTCTCTCTGCCAGTCAAGACGAAGAGCTCTGAAAAGTCAGAGCTGAAGAAGCATGGGCTACAGCTTAAGTCAAGGGAATTTCATTTGTGTTAATAATAATAATATTTAAAATGTTCTCAGTTGTTAATGTCTTATGGTTTTCTGTATCAGCAGCGTCTCTATGTATTAGAGAAGGTAATTCTCTGTAGATATAGATAGATAGATAGTTATATATATAAATATATATGTCAAACTGCCTTACAGGGTTTCTTTCTTTTGTTTTTGTTTTTGTTTTTTTTTTTTTTAAATTCAGTGTTGTATGTGTAGCAGGCACTTGAGTTTATATGAAGATGTTCGGTTCAGTCAAAGATGGAAGAAAGGAGTTGAGATGAGGAAAAAGTGGATATGAGGCAGGGAGAGAGGAGGCAACAGAGTATAAATGCTTGGCCACCAGTCACACTAGCCGAGAATGTCCAGGTAGATTGGGGTGGCCTTCCCCAAAGCATGGAGGATTTTGTAGATCTCCTTAATATTCAGCCGCTGTTGGGGTTCCCTCTGCCAGCACCCCAGCATGACGTCATATACCTCTTTTGGGCAGACTCGGGGTCTCTCCAAGACACGGCCTTGGGTGATGCACTCAATGACCTGAGAGAGCAAAGAATAAAGAAGTTATATCCAGAAGTTCATTCAAAGCTCATCCTTGGTCCTGGGACTCCTACCTAGTAACAGACATTAGCTTTACTCATCAGAGTAAACATATAGAGCCACACACACAGGCTGACAGCCAGGTTAGGAGGCAGCCCTACTTTTCTTCTCTGCCTAGGCAGATGTTGCAGGGGTGATGAATGGTGCAGGTAGATCTCATTGCTGCTCTCTGTGCTGGACCTGCTGGGCCAGAGCACATGAACTCCGACTCCACTCCACACTGGTACCTATCCTTTTTATTTCACAGTTCTGTAGTCCTGGTTAACATCTGGATTGCCTGAGTAGCATTCCTCTCCTACCTTGTTATAGAAATTGGATCCAGACCACCCTTTCTCCACCATCTTAGCTTTTGTGATTTTGAAAACCACTTATAGAGCTCTGTCTGTCTGCTCCCTACATACCTGTATGCTCCCTGCATACCTGTCTACTTCCTATATACCTGTCTCTTCTTAGTTGCCATTTATTTTCATCTAACTGTGAATATATGTGTTATGCATCTGTGCATGTGTTTGCATGTTCACACATGTGTGTTTGTGTGGGTTCACATGAGAGGGTAATTGGGCACGAATGTGTGTATATATTCATTGTAGAGGCTCAAAGTTGAAATTGTGTGCCTTCCTTGCTTGAATACCACTGTCTCGATCGAGGCAGTCTCTCCCTAAATCTGGAACTCACCATTTCCAGTGACTCCTCTAGCCAGCTGTGCGTGCCTTCTGCTCAGATTTCAGGCAGCTGCCACACCTGCTTGCCTGTGTTGTCTGGGTTCTGTGGATCTGAACTCCAGTTGCCATGCTGCTACAGCAAGTGCTCCATCCACTGATCCATCCTTTAGCCACTGGTTCCCATTTGTAGCAAGCTCTTCTCCCAGCCACAGCCTCTGTGCAAACCATCCTACTTGCTTCTGAGCATAGGACCTTTGCTCAGCAAAGTCTACCCTCCTCTCTGCAGTGAATCACCTGTCTCATTTCTTTTAAGATTTTTTTGCGAAGTATTTTATTGATATGCACTTTTAAAATTCTACTATAACAACAACATTTCTCCCTTCCCTTTCCTCTCTGCAAAACTCCCATCTACCTCTCCCCAATCTCACTCAAATTCATGGCCTCTCCTCCCCTCAATTGGTATTATATGCATATAGATACATATATGTATACAGATATACAGATATATTCCTAAATATAATCTTCTCAGTTCGTATAACATTATTTGAATGTGAGTCTTCAGGGCTGACCATTTGGCAGCCAATTGGTGCTCTTCCCTGGCGAAGAGCACCTCTCCTGCTCCCGACTTTCCTCGGCTGCCCATAGCTCTTTGTGAGCTGCTAGAGTCACTGCTACCTGGGTGGCCAGCCACTTCAAGTCAATTAACCTCAGAGGATCTCGCCACCCTCGTCTGAAAGACTGGGATCTGGAGTTCCAGAAGGAACCAATGCAGCAAGGAAAAAAAAAAAAAAAGTACTCTACTGAGGGGATGGCTGCAAGGTGCAGGAGACCCAGGCACGTTCTTTCCAGCTCCATTCCAATTACTCAAAGACATTTCCTTTTAAATGCCGGGAATTGAACCCAGGGCCTCAAGAGTAGGCAATTTCTGTACTACTTATCTACACTCACAGTCCAGATACATTTTAAAAGAATTATTTACTTTCCCATTGGTGTGTAGCCATTCTACACAGCACTACGTTACATAAGGACATTTTAATACAAGTATATTGTACTTTGAGTGTATTCTCACGTGTAATACCGCATTTCCCCCATTTTTTCCTTAATTTTAACACTAGACTTTATTTTCTAATTAGAAAATGCAGTATTAAGCTTCATCCTGGCATTCTGGTTTTCTTTGGTTTTGTTAATTCTCTTCGTATCATTTTCTGTCCCTCCCCCTGATACCACTCTCTACACTTCTGCCCCCTCCACACCATCCTTTCTGCTCTCACATCCCAAGTGTCCTCATGTAGGTTTCCCGTGGTGCCTCTTTTTCCCTCCCATCACCCCCTTTATAGCTTCATACCCCAAATCACATACTCACTCTTCTGTGTACGCAAACTGACAAACATTGTGAGCCAGGCTAGAAATCAACATGGATGGTTTTCAAGAATCAAAAAGTATTGTCACCAGATGGCCCAGACACACCACTTCCAGGCATGTACCTAGAGGGCTCACATCCCACCACAGACACTTGCACATCTATGGTTATGAGTGCATTGTTCACAATAGCAAGGGAATAAACTCTCTTTTTAAAAAAGTTTTGTTCAAAGAAAAATGGAGAAAATTATGTATGGTTCCCATTATGAGCTGCCATCTGCCTGCTATTAGGATAGCACACACTGCATTTGGTTAATCCATTACCAGCCAAATGCCATAGTTTATCCACATTTCCTTAGCTTTTAACCTCTTCTCCTTTATATTCCAGGATTCCATCCAGGACACTACACTGTATCATCTCCTAACAGTCCCCCTGGGCTCTTCTGGGAGGCCAGACATTTCTTTACTGAAACTGAAATATGTGAATTTTTTCAAAATTTCGTCTAATTTTCAGGTTTCTTTTAACTTCTATCTAACTTTAGCACTGTGCGACTTCAAGCAAGTTACCTCAAGCTTGGGTTTCTACATTTGAAGTTTGATTGTGATGATAAAAAAGCAAACAAGAGTTTCCTGTAGTCTGGGATCTGAGCAAATGTTTGCCCTGTCTTCCCCATTAGCATGTATTTTATTGGGTGAGAACACCCCTCTCCTCCTTTCTTCCCCTGTTTCCCTCTTCTGCTCTTTGTCCTTTTCTCCTTGCCCCTCTATCGCTGCATCCTGCAGAGCAGGGCCTTCTCCCCAGTGTCTGGGTACCTCACATTACTCCGACCTGGAATGACCTTCACTGTGCTGGCCCCTCTCTCTTCCCACTCACTGTGGAGTCTGTGATGGCACATTGGGATTGCTTCCTTGCCAACCTGGTAAGTCTCTGGCTGCTATGATTACCATGGTATCACACCTCTCCCCATTTTCACCTCTACCCTCTCTACCTTCATGAAGAAGGGTTCAGTTCAAACTGCAATAGCTGCTGCTTATGCTTAGATCAAAGGCACCCTACTGTGGGATGGTCTGTATGTCAAATTGCTCTGATTGGTCAATAAATAAAACACTGATTGGCCAGTGGCCAGGCAGGAAGTAAGTGGGACAAGGAGAGAGGAGAGTTCTAGGAAGCAGAAGGCTGAGTCAGGGAAACTGCCAGCCGTCACCATGACAAGCCGCATGTGAAGACACCGGTAAGCCACAAGCCATGTGGCAAGGTATAGATTTATAGAAATGGAATGATTTAAGATATAAGAACAGTTAGCAGGAAGTCTGCCACGGCCATACAGTTTGTAAGCAATATAAGTCTCTGTGTTTACTTGGTTGGGTCTGAGCGGCTGTGGGACTGGCGGGTGACAAAGACTTGTCCTGACTGTGGGCAAAGCAGGAAAACTCTAGCTACAGCACCCACTGGTATCTTCTCTAAAGCAGAACCACCCAGGCTGTAGACTTCCACAGTTAAGCCCATCACCAGTGATTGCCAGTACCTAGTTGTTGCTGTTGCTGCTGTGGATGGAGCAAGGGAAGTAGTTGAGGTAAGAAAGCCTGCTTTCAAGGGTAGGGCCCTACCATCTTTGAAGAGGCCACAAGCACCCCATCAGCTGCTCTAGCCATCTTAGGGATCCATGACAAGATTCTGCTAACACCAACAGCACATCCATCCAAGGACTCTTCTTTCTTTGGTTACCAAATACCACAGAGGTTGTGCCCAGATGCATGCATGTGTGTATTTACATGAATATAAGTTCATATACATGTATCTATATGTGCAAATGTGTGTGTCCCACCCCTAGGAAAACAGTACCAATTTAAATAAAACCCACCACAACAAATAGCTTCTATATACACTCTTTCCTTAGTCTATAAGTCCACCAAAGTGCTTGTTCTACTTTGTTTTACTTTGGAAATTGAGGTCAGGCCCCATTGAGTATACCTGCATAGTAAGATATCACAGATAAAAAGAAATGCCTTGTTTTGTTTTGAGACAAGGTCTCACTTGAGCTAGGCTGTCCTCAAACCTACATGTAGCAAAGGATGACCTTGGCCTCCTGATCCTACCACCTCTATCTCCTGTGGGCAGGGATTACAGACAGGTGTCACCATGCCTGATTTATGTGGCACAGGAGATCAAGGGCTTCATGCACATTAGGCAAGTATTCTACCAACCGAGCCACATCCCCAGCCTTATTTTTTTGGTCTCTGAAATTCAATTAAATTTCAGGTCAGGACATAGAGGAATGGAAATGAACATAGCTTCTAAGTGAAAAATACTTTTTTGAGTATTCGAATGAGATTTTAATATAAAAAGGTTTCAGTGTTGATGATTTCAAAACAAGAAAAAAGAGTACCAAAAAGCTGGCGTTTCTGTAAGTCAGCTGCTGAGGAGCCCCACCCATGCTGTCTGTGGACCGTGAGGAATCTCTGGCTCAACATGGCTACATTCTGCACGTACTTGAGATGTATCTCAGTGTCATTTAGAAATAGAAAACTCCTAAAACCACAAGCCAAGCCATCTCCTTGTCTAGTACTCTAAGACACCCAGTCTCTTCCAAGATGCCAAATACCACCCCCCTTTCCTTGTCCAAAAGCTCAAGGGGTGTTTTTGTGAAAATTACTGTTACTGCACCTAAGGTGCTTAGAAAAATGCCTATTGGTAATTGTTAGTTAATGTTAAAATGCATTATCTACTACTTTAGCTCATTATAAATTAAAATTATGAAAATTTTTAAGTATCTATTACTGTGCTGTCATTGGTTTATTTTACTCTTGAACACCTGCACATAACTCTGAACTTGGCCTTTTCAGTCAATTAGGGATCCATGTGTCTCTGTGCCTGGGGTAGCTCAAGCCTTTGTAGACATAAGTAGGGGGTGTTTCCACAAGATGTCACAATAGAACACTTCTCAGCTGCTCTTTGTTTTCACTTTCTGTCTTAGTGAAATGTTCTTATTTTTTTAATTATAATTTAATATTTATTCACAATATTGAATACATCCAAATAAAAAAATAAAACAAATTATGTCTTTTAGGAAAAGAGGAGAACTTGTATTAAGTGGGTCCTTGCACCAGGGCTCTCAATACTTCTCTGTGAGGCCTTGGTGCTACCAGTTAACAAGATTGCATATTTGCACATTTATGGAATGTTGTTATTTTTATGTGTAGCAGAACAAACAGAACCCTGACTCATGTCTCCATTTAGACTTCCAGTTCATGCTCTTTTGACAGTTATACCCATTTTCTTTAGTTACAATCTTTCCTCCACTAAGATTTTCCTCCTGGTTTTTCCTGCATCCACTCTGCTCCCTCCATAGCCCAGCTCTCTGTACACTACATGCAATTCCTGCTCTGTGATCTCTATTATCAGCCTTCCCCCAAACCAGATCCTGACCTGTCCCTTTGTTACCTCTGTGTTGGAGAGCTGGAACCATGGTTGCTTCCCATAGGTAAAGATCTCCCAAAGGATAACCCCAAAGCTCCACACATCACTCTCCGTGGTGAACTTCCGGTACATGATGCTTTCAGGAGGCATCCAGCG
Organism: Peromyscus maniculatus bairdii; assembly: GCF_049852395.1. Classification (NCBI taxonomy): domain Eukaryota; kingdom Metazoa; phylum Chordata; class Mammalia; order Rodentia; family Cricetidae; genus Peromyscus; species Peromyscus maniculatus. The sequence continues at coordinate 89,349,209 of NC_134852.1, forward strand.
GATGGGGAGCATGGTGTGTCCTCCCACCTAAAACAGGTAAAGACAGAGGCACATAAAGTTACCAAATAGACAGAATCAACCAGAAGTCTCTACCTTTCTTATATAAATGTACCCTCCATGCATTGGATCCTAATGTGGCCATGCTTTAGGCAACCTGAATTCATAGGTGAATGGAGATGCCAACATCAGTGAACATTATATTGAAAGCAGCTATAGGTCAGACCTGAGGGAAGAAGGCAGACTTCTTAACACTGAGCATGAAAACTAAAAGTGAGAGAGAAATAAGAGTCTGATACTAGAATAAAATCTTAAAATGTTTCTTAAAGAAAACTCCAGGAGGAAGCCAGGAGAATTACCGGTGTGAGCCTCCAAGTATAATAGTGGCCACAGACATTGAGTCAGACACCTGGACAAAGGTGATCAAGGCACAAAAATACACTATGGACATCTAATCTGTAGATTATTAATTTCTGCTCTCACATTTCTCATCACAACTTGGGATCCATGCTTCATGTTGGATGGAGACTTCTGGAAGCCCCTAAGCCCATTTGTTAATAAGAAATTGGATGGATAAAAAGAATAGTCTTCAAAATGCTTAGTAAGATACATCACAGGATATAGTCTTTAAAATTAGCCTGAAGAGATACTGGCTATTTGTGTGTTTACCTATGAGAGTCAAGAGTAAGAGAAAGTCACTGAGAAGGGCAAACGTTTGCAATATGACTGAGAGGAAAACCGCATAAATATTTACTACCACTGGGTTAGAGATATTAGCACACATGAAAGAAAATTCACAACACGATTCAAAACTCAGGAAGGAACTGCATCATTACTAAGCAGAACATCAGAAGTTGGACCTTTCAGCTAATGTGTGAAATTTGTTATGAAAGTGCTTGCTGTTGGTTAGAAAAGAAAGGAGTTCTGTGTATGTGTCCTAATAAACTGTTAACACAGTCATCTTTCCTGATGGACCAGTTGGGTGGACATCAACAGTGAGCATTGGAAAGCAGATGGCAAAAGATATGAAAACCTCATATCTAAAAGGGTAGTGTGTATCTTCTCCTGGAAACATCCTAGAAGAAACCAGTCTTCAGGATGTGTAGAAAAATCACTCAAAACCTGAGACTTCTGAAATCAGCATAGCTTTGTGTCAGCTGTAAGGACAATGCAAGATGTTTCCACCTGGGAAGCAAAGATCAGGACTCTTCACTACACACAGGTTTTCAAAGAAAATAAAGTAAAAGCAAAGTCACCAGAAATTGACAAAGGATGATACTAGAAGAATAGAAAAAAAGGAACGTAAGATATGCTATGACTTGAGTTTCACAACAATAGAGCAGATACACCACAAGAGTGCAATTTAAATCTAAATAATGCTTGCTAATTTGGTGGCTAAAGGTAATACAATAACGAATAAGGGCTTCCTATAAAATGGAAGCAAAGTAAATAATATTACCAATAATGTTAATAGTACCACTGCTGCTACTGCTAACCTAATTATTGGGAATGAAATTTCCACATAATCTTAAACATAAGTGGAGAGAAGAGTAGATCTGGAAATAATTAAAAGCCCAATAAAGACTTTATCATTAAGAGAGGAGAGAAAAGCACTCATAGATACCAATTGATTATTGATCATAACAATTTACACTTAAATATGCTTGCAGAAAACTTAAAGCAGCTTCTAGAAGAATGAAAAATACGACATGCAGCTTCCTAACCAGTTTCGGGAACACAACATCAAAATCTCTCATCTTACACAAAACACCACAAAGGGGGCGAGCAGCATTAATGAACAAGAATTACAAAACGGAAGTGAACTCTAAAACTTGTGGACAGTAAGCATAAATGTGTTATTACTACCTCGAACATGGGAGGAAAATTTAGGTTAAAAAAATCAGTGGTTCACATTATTTAGAAAAGCTGTATTTAAAACAAAATTACAAAAAATATTGAAAATAAAACAGTGAAAGTACATGGAATAAAAATCAAACATAATCAGCCATATGTGCACATACTATGCACATATACATATGCATACAAGCTAGCATGCATATTCACTGTGCAGATGTGTATGGCCAATTAAATTTCCTTTATTAATTTCTTTTTAGACATTTTGTGTTTTTTCTCATGTGAAACCCTGAATTTTGCAACTTAATATTTAAAAAGGCTTGTCATGTTTATTCCAAATTGAATGTTTTATATAAAGTTGAAGAAATGCACCATTATGATAATCATGAACTTGTGTACTCAGATACAACAGTAGCACTATGTGAAATATACAGAGATTTTACACATATAAAGAACAAAATATAAAATATAAAAACTGATGAAGCCACCACAATGGAAAACTAATACATGCTAATTTTTTTTAATTTACACACTTCAATTACATATAAAACCTCAAAGAACATCTGAAATTTCAAAGAAAAAAATGAATACAAGGTAAGAACAAGAAACATTTCCCATACCAAATAAAGCAAACTATAAATAACAGCAAAGGAGTAATCTATTAAAAGGTTCATTGGAAGCAATTAAAATAATAATATTTAAAAGTATTTTTGTAGTATGAACTCAAGTCTTATTCATTGAATCCTATGGAATATAACTGAGGTAATCTTTAGAAAAATATGTAGAATTTAAGTAGTTTTAGAATAATTAATATATAACCAAACTAGGAAAGAAAATAAAACCCTAAAAAATTACATTGAGAATAATAAGGAATAAATAAAAAGACAAAATTTAAAAACAAAACTGATTTGGTATAAATCCAAACAAACAGAGATGAAAAAGACAAAACTCTTGCTTGATCTACATAATGAATTGCTTGTCTTCCAAAGTTACAAAAATCGTTGGCAAGGTTAATAAGCAACATAGAAGAGAAAACTGTAAAATGCTAAAATTAAAAATCATCAATTTTTAAAATACAAGTTTAGTGACTGATTTACTGGAAAATATTAATGAAAATCTGAAAAAAATGTAGAAAATTTGAGAACAAATATTAAAATTATAGCAAATAAAATAGAGATAGGATAAAAATAAAAAGGCAGTCTTATTTATGAAGTCAACTAAGGCTTTCTAATCTGTATTTTTCCAATGTAAAAAGCATAAATACTTTCTCAAACCATTCTCTGTGGCTTAAATTTCTCTAAAAGCAGAACTGGTCTAACAACACAGAGCCTCAAACATACAAATACAGATAAAGAGATTTTATCTATATGTACTGATATAGCCATTTCTATTCTAAATATAATTACCAAATCCAAATAACTTATTGTATCATATTCAAAATGTATCAAAATAATAACCTTAGGAAATCTACTGTTCCATTTGTCTAATTAAAAAATAAAGAAAGGAAAAAAAATCATTCTTCCAAAAGATACTAAAGTTTTCTAGTACTGTTTTCTGATTGAAATTCCTAATCTATGAGTAAGGAAGAAAACTTTTTTTTTTTTGGTTTTTTCGAAACAGGGTTTCTCTGTGTAGCTTTGCGCCTTTCCTGGAACTCGCTTTGGAGACCAGGCTGGCCTCGAACTCACAGAGATCCGCCTGCCTCTGCTTCCCGAGTGCTGGGATTAAAGGCGTGAGCCACCACCACCCGGCCAAGAAAACTTTTATTTAATGAGATAAACGTCACAAAGTCTGAAAAACCTAAGAAGCACAGAAGGGACATCATTTCCTTGATTCTGTGAAACTGTCCAGGAAATCCTAGGCAATGCAACAAAGTAATTATTTTGTTAAATGGATATAATACCAAAATGGCCTCTAAATACGTATCTCTCTATGCCGAGATTAGTGCTGCTCTCAAACCTCATCAAAGAAGTCTCCTCATGCAGCGACTGGTACTTAACACAGAAACTAGTAACTGGTCAACCTGCAGAGAATACGTGCCTTTGAGAGCTTAGCCATCTGTATCACACCCCTTCCTCAAGACTCAGGGACCACTAAGAAGAGGGGGAGAAAAGATTGTAAGAGCCAGAGGTCAGGGATGACCAGAGCAAAACAGTGTCTTCTGGCCATTACAGGAATGAGGCACTCATGAACTCCCAGCTGCTGTGCTTGCCTGCACAAGACCAAGCATCAGCATTCTAGCATGAAGGGGGGAGAAGTTCATGAGCCCCGACTCCTGACTGAGGTGTCATGGAGATTTGGTGGATGAACACACTACCAGAACAAAGTCAATCTATGAGTTATTAAAATTAAAAAAGGAAGACAAAGTTTGAGGAGTAGAGAGGTGGAATAAGTGTGGGAGGGGTTACAGGGCACAAATATGACCACAACACATGATATGAAGAGTTCTCAAAGAATTAATAAAATATCTATTTTAAAAAGTAAATATATAATGAAATGTTGAAACAGAAGAATCAAAATTGTCTGTTGTCTGGGAACAGCATGTTATACAAAACAACTAACTAAAAAGAAATTGAAACTTTGATAGCTCAGTAAGATACCCATATAGAAACACAATAGCCAAACTATACTAACAATACCATAGTAACTCAAAAAAGAATTGAAAATAAAATTGCATAATACCAACAAAGCACTTAACAATCTGAGACATAACTCAGCTTCAGATGTATAGGTCTGTTCAGGTAAAAGAACACGAAAGAGGACCAACATAAATGCAAAGTTTTTTTTTATCATTTTCTCTAAAAAAAGGTTTGGTGGAATAAGTCTCTCATTCATTCTTAAAATACAATGAAAATTTGAGTGCAATATAAAATTTAAAACCTCCTATGGAATGGGTTATGGAAACTGACAAAATGAATTCAACTTTATCTAGAGTAGTGATTGCTTAATTAAAGACTTGAGCTAGAACGATGATGGGGATTTGTTTTATCAGATAGCAAGACATTTTATTGCACTACATAATGAATACCCTGTGTTTAGCATAGGGATAGACAATATATTAGTGTAACAAAATAGAAAGCCTGGAAACAGAACCATGTATAAATACTAGAGTTTAATATATGAAATGATGGGTTAGTAATTAAAGTGTTGGGACAATGAACTAATCATTTAAAAAATACACTTAGATACCTACCTCACACCATATACAAAAATCATTTCCAGATGGATTAAAGAGCTAAACATAAAAAACAAAACAATAAGAATATTAGAAGAAAACTTACAAAGGTATTTGTATAACCTCAGGAGCAGAAGACCTTCCTACTTGATATACACTTAAAAAGTCATAAAGGATATAATTTATAGACACAATTTTGTAAAATTAAATATCAAAGACAAAATTCATAATTAAAAGACAAGTGACAGAAATACCTGCAACATATGTAAAAGACAAATTATTATAATCATTAATAATAATAATAATAATAATTTTTTGTAAAATAGTCTTGCTAAGCAGCCCCAGGCTGGCCTGGAAGTCTCTGTGTAAACCAGGCTTGCCTCAAGCTGGCAGAAGTCCTTCTGCTTCTGCCTCCCCAGTGCTGGGACAGACAAGGAATTAAAATCCATATGATAGTTAGATAAGCAAACAGACAGACAGATGAGTCAAGACTAAGAGCAGACGAGCCACAAAATAGCTACAAATGGCCACAAACGAATGGAGAGATGCCAAGTCAAAGAGCAGAGACATGGATTTTAATGACATTTGATAAAAAGGGAAAAGAACGGTTGCTATCTGATGTTGGAGGTGTGAGACCTGATGCTCTGATGCCAGTGGTGGGACTGGAATCTGCTTCTGAGGGCACAGTCTTTGCTTTATCTGTCCACACTGACATTGCAAGAGCCCTGGAATCCATCGACTTCACTTCAGAAGTAGTTCAAGAATATTGTCTTGTGTGTAGGTAAAATTATTTGGTTCAAGGCCCTTTTTTGTTGTTTCTAAAGGAGGCAGAATATATTCATTTTTAAAGGTATATATGATGACTATAACAGAATGTAAAAATGCTGCATATACTGATATGTTAAGTATCTGCAGGACAATAAATGTAGTAAAATACAGCTCGTTCATAAATAGTTTGCTATTATCATTTATGTAAAACTGGAAATACATAAACATAAGCAAATATATAGTAATAGTGTGTAATTTAGTGAATGATATGAAAGGGTCCAGAAGCTACTAAACCAATAGTTTTCTATAGAGACAGAAGTAAGGAAGTTCCAGATTTTAGTATATATATTTCTATAGTGTGTGAATTTTTACAATGATTGGGTATCACATTTTAAAATTCCAAGATAAAATCAAACACAAATATTTGACTAGACAGACAGAAACCAGCAGACATAAGTACACATAAAAATATCAGTTTTGTAAAATAATTATGTTTGTGATAGAATATGCTAGAATGGTTTGTCTCATCTGGTCTCTTGAGTGAAAACAAACAGAAATCAGTAATGTACCAATACATCACTCTGGGTATATAATTTTAAATAATGGAACCCTCCATTTGATGCTAGTATGTGTCTCAGTTGGTGGGTTTTTATATATATACAATACAGAGAAAGTTTTAAATTGAAATCTCTGTGTTCAGAAAAGAAGAAATTCAAGAGTGCTGGGTGTAAACCATGATGAGCCTAAGTATTTGAGCAGACAACTGTCAGAAGAACATAACTAGTCACAGGGGCTCCCTTCAGAAGACTTTCATGGAGTAGCAGCACCAATGTGGGTGAAATTTATACTACATTCCTCCAGGAGTAAAGTTGATAACATGGCAAAACCAGCAAAAATTGGAAGTCAAGAAACCCTAAACTTTGGTATGATTTTTGATGAGTACTTAGCCTTTATGAACTTAAGCTTCTTCAATTTCAAAATATGAACTAAACAACAAGGCTTCCTCAGAATTATGGATACAAAAACCTACTAGGTATCACTAAATATGGAGATGTACACATGATACAATAATTGCTCACTGTATACATCTCCACATATTCCTGGACAATTATAGTAAATGTAACTTCCTTTATTGTCCATAAGAACCCATATTGATTTCCTTCCAGCATCACTAGAAGACTCAGTCTGGGACAAGTAGTGGTCTAATAATTCACAACGAGAAAACAAAACCCTGAAAAGGGGGTAACATAAACTAATAAGGTCCAGGAAACATGCTGAAGAATGATTCTAGAAAAAAAAAATGTAGGAAAACAAAACTTGGAATGAATTGCTAGGGAAGAAGCCCCTGTCTGCTGTAGGACGCCTTCCACTGCCCCATCACTCCTTTCCTCTGTCCCCTCTTACACACCCGCATGATCAACGAAGTTGGGAATTAGGAAATGCAGAAGGAGGAATTGCTTAGGAGAGGCTTTGCTCATTGGGTTTAGATGTTAGTCTATAGAAATTAGGTGGCCATGGGTCCCTAAGACCTGTTCTTTTGTTTCTGTCCCTCAGTCTGTGCAGGATTCATTGGGATTCTTTGCTTCTTAGACCACCATGTAGGTTGACTTAAGAATATGAATCTTCTTTAATTATTAAGTCTGTTCCCCATGAAAACCATCATCTTAGACATATGAGGATGAACATGAGACAGTATGAGTCACACTGTCTACAGAAAATTCTCTTTAAACCCAGAAACCATTAAGATTTTGAAGGAATAGACTCCTAGTAAAGATACCAGGTAGGTGAGCAACTCAAGCTTCAGATATGCATTCTGAAGTCATTCATCAGCTAAGGAGCTATAAGGAAACTCATCAACTGTTCCCAAACCTACATACACAAAGCAAGGAAATCTCCTCTGGACCTTCTGTCTAAGCAGCTTCCTGGTAACTCTGTTCCTTTGCAGTGGGGTGCACTTGACCCATTACCCATTAAAAAGGTGCTAAAGGCTCTCATGGTGTCACTCCCATATCAGGAAGGCTGTGAATAAAAGTGCAAGATACCCAGATGAATTTAAACTTAAAACAACTAAGTTATAGCCACGAATACTACACAGGACACATGCATGACTAAGAACATGGGTTTGTCTGATGCTACACTATAACATGGTATCTTGTGTTTTTCTTTTCTAAAGCTGACAACTCAAGATTCCAGATCCACATGGGAATGTCAACTGTATCCCATTGCCCCCTTTCTCTTTCCCCCTCCTCCCGTCTGGTCTCTCCCTTCCTCTAAAGGGTATGAATGAGTTCACTGTCCTGTGTACCACAAAGCTCTTGCTCTGTCCTCCAATGCTTTCCCAATGTATTCTACCTGTGAGTGTGGCCCAAAGCAAAAAGACCTGGTAGCTACAGTTTTCCTCAGTGAACAGAGCTCTGTTTTCTTCTACCTACAGATCCTTGGGCAAATAATTTATCTTGACTGAGCTTCAGCCTTCTTACTAAAAAAAAAAATAGGACTCATATCTATAATCACCTCTCAGGAATGTCTGCCATACTTGTTAAAACACAGAAACCTGGGATTTTCCACAAATCCAGTGGATTATACAATTGTGAGTAAAGACGTATGACACTCATGATGCCCACACATTGCCATATCATCATGTAAGTACCACATGCTAATGGGTTGCACCACTGGAGTTCCTCTTTCCATATGGCCTAGAGATGCTTTCATTCTGCAGGGACCAAGACTTGAATAGCTGCAAAATAAACCACCTTAACACTGTGATAGATTTGCTACTTACAAAAACCTATGAGAGTTTCTATGGTGTCTTTTACAGATAAACTCTGAGAAGCACTCAATTAGACTCAAAGGGAGAGGCAAACTGGAAGCTACATTTGTTTGAATAACAGAAATGAGACAATGACTCTTTTCTAATATGTTGAAGAATTACCAAAATACCATCAATTCCTTAGCATCAAATGCCACTCAGTGTTTTTTGTTTTGGTTTGGTTTTTTGTTTGTTTGTTTGTTTTGCATGCCTGTGCATGTGTGTGTGCAAAAAAAAGCACTCTTTTAAAGTCTGATTAATTTAGCGATGTTTCTTCATGTCTCAATCTATTGTTGTCTTTGCTCTCATATTCTTCTTGGGTCATTTGACCTACCAACTTCTCACATTCTGGATTAATTCATTATATTCCCATGGGTCACTTCACATGCTCCTAGGTCTTCTATATTCCTAACACCTGATTATATGTGATCAAGTATTTACAGTCATGATTGGAGCCAAGTTCATAAATGCTGCCATGTGCTTCCTCTGAAACATGGTGGGAGATGAAGTATGTCTCTTTTATATGATCAGTGGATTGTGTCTGATCATTCATTATACAGTCCACTTTCAGTGGACTTTAGCAGCCATTGATGATCATTGCCAAAATCTATTAATTCATTAGTGGTTCAAAAGGATGACATTCTAATTATAGTATTCCTTCTGTATATATTAGCAGGAAATCTATAAATAAAAACTTCCCTTCATATGTGATTGTACTGATTACAGCTTCTGTGAGGCAAGATGGCTGCTTGACTAGTTCCCTCTATTTACTAGTTTTTAGAACACTGAATTCATCCCCTAGCATTATGGTTGAAATGTGGTTGGAACACATAGGCTTGTGTATTTGAACACTTAGGTGCCCAGCTTATGGTGCACTTTTGGAAGGTTGAAAAGAAGCTTTGCTGAAGGAAGCAGATCCCCGGAAGTTGGTCTTCAGGTTTAATACCCCATCCTTACTTCCTGTACACTCTTTGCTTCCTGACTGCTAACACAATGTGATCAGCTGCCTCCACGATGCCTTCCTCTCCAGGATGGGCTATACTCCCTCAAACCGTGAGTCAAATAAGTGCTTCCTCCCTTAAGTCGCTGCTTGCCGTTCATTGGTGATAGTAATAAGAAAAGCAGATGCAGCCTTCTCCAAGGGTCAGCTGTGAGAGCTTGGCTTTGCCTCTGAAGAACGTTTCCAGGACGTGCTCCTTTTTAAACACACACTTGAAGTGTTTTGGTCCGCTGCAGTGGCTATTTTTGATGCCTCGTTTCCTTCCATCGTTGGCCAATGGAAACCTCTGAAAGCTGTGCCTCGCTCTTCTCGTATAACCCCATCAGTCTTTGATCACACCTTCCCTTCTGACATGAAAGAATATTCTGGGCTCCTCTTGTACATTTCATGTCAGAGTCTTTGAAGCTGCTGTTTCTCCAAGGATCTCTGCATCTTTTTCATGCACAATGGAATTTTGGGACCATAATATGACTCATAATATGAGTGCTCAGTGCTACTAGGGTGGTCATTACTTCTGAGTCTTTATAGTGGGAAATTCAAAGCCAAGGAATCATTTTTTTTTGAAAGGGAAAAATACATCATGACTTTATGATTTTGTTTCATCCACACTCAAATTTAGGATTGCTTGACTTCCTTTGACTTTCTATTGTAATTTTCCTCTTATGCTAAAAATCTTGATTTCTAGAATTTAAAACGTTATTGAATTGTTCTCAACATATTTGTTTCACTTCTTAATTGTGCTACAACTATGTACATAGTTTCAACATCAACCCCCCTACACTACTTTGAATTCCTTCTGCCCTTAAGACACTGACTGGAGAAGAACAGAAAGTGCAGCTGTGTCTTAGCCCCTCAAAGTCACTACATCAATAGACTTCCTATTTTATTTCTTTTTCAGTTTTAGAAAAATTTTTTTTGCTTTTCATTTTCCAACTTATTTAATATCACTACTTGTTGATCTTGCTAAAAAAAATGGAAACATAGTTTCAATCTCAAAAGCACAAAGCAAGATCCTTTTACATAACTTACAGTTCTTATTCTACTACTGCCCTTGCCACTAGGCAACCCTACCCTCACCCTCCTATGCAACACAATTTGGGTTTGGTCCAGTTTATGCCCCCCCCTTTTTTTTTTTACAAAGGCACATATTGATTCAAATTAATTTCTCTGTTCTGTGCTTTGCTTTCTTAACAAGAGTTCATGCTTTCCTTGTATAGCTATACAGGACTCAGTGTGTATGCCAGCTGCTTAGTTTACCCAGTCAACCCCCACTGACAGAAGAGCCTGGACTTCCTCTCATGGAAAGCATGAGACACCAAGAACCTTGCCTGCTCCTGTGATTGCACACCTGAGTCTGCACAGCTCGGAGACATGTGAAGACCTTAAAGCATGTCCTCAGTGAGCACAGTTTTGAGGTGTTTTTGCAGATCCTCAACTCTGACAGGAACCTTTTCTGAATTTGAATTTAGAACTCCCCATGGTCCAGCAAGACCTCTAGTGATCAGAACCGAATTCTTGCCTTCTGAGTCTCCGATTCCAAAACATAACTAAATGAAAAAATAATAATAAAAAATAAAAACCCAAAGGAAAAACAAACCTAAAAGGTTATCATGTGAGATAAAAAATAAAATAATCCTTGATAAGAGACCAATATGCAGCCCAGGCAAATAGTTCAAAGACTTGAGCCACATGTCAATAGGAAAAAAATATCCCTTTCCTTCACAGATGTTGCCTTGCTGTGATCCTGGTTCTTGCATCACAAATAATGATAATAATCATAAAATAATAAAAAAATTAAAAATTGGATAGAATTGATCCTGAATCATCCTCTGTATTAACAATAAATAAGTTCATTAATAATGTATGTGGAAATTGGTAAACAGAGGAGATAAATTTCCATTCACATTTTACTTTTATCTTCTAGAGTCATCAAAAGCTGGTGTATATAGATATTATTTTGATCTACTGCCTGTTTCTGCACATTACTAATAATTGCAGAGATGCTCATTCCAAAAAAAATTCGTAACATTTAAAAACTTATGGTCACTGGACATTAAATATTAAATTTAAATCTTCACACACATTTTTGTCACAGCAAACTATGATAGAGTGGCCAATAAAGGGCTTTCAAGCATAAAAATAAATTATATAAAGATAAAATTCAGTGTGGTAACTGAAATGAAAATATAAATTCAAGAAAAAAGAGGAGCCATGTAAAAATGGCTGTTTAAGAACTTGTTCATGTGTTAAATAGATGCTGTACCAAATTGCTCTGGTATTTAAACTTCATTAGAGGCATTAAAGGAATGATGTATTTTTTAATGTCAATGTTTACAATATTCTGGAAATGAAGGCAGCACTTGCAACTTTTTAAAAGATTGCAACCAACTATATAGAAGTTTTCCCAATGACAACTTTAAATGTATGCGGGGCATGCAAAGTTTTCCAAAATTATTATGGGATCATAAAAGTTTGGAGCACTTAGGTCTGGAACCTTTCCATGCAAAAGTGAAAGGTCCTGTCTCTCTTGTCTTTCCTCGGGTCTCTGACTGACCCATTCCCAAAAGGAGGTAATAAGAAAAGACGTGGGTGGAGAGAGAGCAGCATGCTAACCAGTGTAGGTGTCTATTTAAGACCCAAGCACCCTTCCTTCATTCTAGCCCTTAGTCCTCAGTCTCAGCTGCATCCTTGAAAGGCCAAAGTACATAGTGCAGACGATGCAGAGTGTGGGGTGGCTGCAGGTGACCCAGCCCCAGTTCTTCTTGAGTGTAGAATGTTATGCACTACAGGGAATTCTCAGACCTCCTAAGTCTTCCCCTATGGCTTTCATGTAGCTCCTGAACAAGGACTTGTGTTTTTCCATTTTCATTTTGCTCTAGTTAGAGGGAGCCCATTATTGTAGGTCAAAGAGAAACTCAGCTAGGCTATAGAAGATCTTTGTGCCTCTCTGTCTATTCCAGGGACAATGGGGCACCAAAGCATACAGATGCCTTCTTCTCACCCAGACATTGAAAACATCTACCCTCACAAACTCTGACTAGATACAAGACACAGTAACCTGTACTCCAAAAAGATAGACCAAGACCCAGCAAAGAAGAGTAAATGCATATCTATAGGGCAGAGTATTTCTGCAAATAACTCAAACTTCCTCTGTTTGGAAGGAAAATGGGTCAAGCCAGACTTTGGGAAGGACATAATAAGGCAACCTATCTTCTTTGAGGAATTGGATGCAAAGAATTGTTCAAACTTCGAAATGTATGTTTATGACCAAATGGTCTAATCATCAAGAGACTGCCACTCATGGAAGACACTATTTTTTAAATTCAGTTTTAGTGTTTCTTAGTGGCATGTCTTAGCACAGAGAAAAATACCCATGTACATTTAAGAAGGAAATAGAAAGTCAACCTCTATCTTCTTCATCCCCTGAGAAGTCTGTTTAACACTTAACACTGCCCCAGTAGATTTTGTCTCTTGTATCCTGCTCTGCCATGTCCCAGAAATACATTAGCCAGGGACAGCTACCACACTGAACATGACACTAGCTACTATTGTCCTAGTAGCCACCACTACAGTCATTAAAATTAATTCCTCCTTGCTCTGGAGTTTAGGGTTTTCAAATACAGAGTATGCACACTAGTTTTGGTTACACAGACAATACCATCTGTACACACACTCACATATCAGGAGGAGGGATATGGGATGTCTTAATGTATAGATGGTGCACTTTGTGAGGACAGTAGCAGACGCTGACACAGACACAGACCTTCTGGACATGCTCTTGTCATGTGAGGTTGATGAATACTCCCTTGGGCATTTCTTGAAATTAATAACTTTATATAAAAGAAAGGTCTAAAGTTTTCTTCCATTTTTTTTTTTTTTGCCTCAAGACAATGGAAACAAATGCTTTTACTCTAAACCAGTTGATCAATTGATTAGCTTTGTTAACAGTTTCAAAACTTTTCAGACCACTAGAATCCTTTTAGGAATGAGTGCTACTCATTGCTGGGAATGTTACTTATTCCAGCTGCTGGGCTCCTTAGCGGTTCCCTCCTTATGAACATGGGAGATTTTCAGAGCTCGAGCAATACTAATTTGCCATTCTGAAACTGTCCCAGCTCCTGCCTTTCCTCCTTCCTTTGCTCCTCTCTCATCTCAGGCTTCTACCCAACTGTTGTACTTCCTTTAACCAGCTGTTTGGCTTTCTTCCCAGTCCATTCATTCATCTATTCATTCACTAATTCATTAATTCATTTGCTATCATTAATTCATTCACTAGATAAGCCTGAAGTGGCATAGGCAGTGGAACATAGAGTGATCTGGAAAACAGGGACTGTCCCCTTTAAGAAGGGCTAATATTTTCAGAGGGGAGAACCGAACCCAGGGCCTTGTGCTTGGTAGGCAAGCGCTCTACCACTAAGCTAAATCCCCAACCAATTCTTGCTCCCACAACTGTATCCCTACCAAGAAATTGTAACTACTACAGAAGGAGGAAGTCTGTGCAATGGAGAAACACCCAGGGCCTGGCTGAAGATGGTTGTTATTTTTGTTCTTCTACTCTAGGTGGAGCATCTCTAGTCCCGAGTTCATCTGTAACTTACTTTTCCCTCTGTGGGAGCTCTCAGGATCTGGAACTGTTACTTTGTATCCAGGATCTTCCAACTTTCACTCTTGGTCAGGGCCCTTGCCTTCAAGTTCCCCCACCTCAGATTTCTAGCTGTCACAGTTTTAACAGTGGCTCCTCTCTCTGTGCCATTTCCCTTTCTTGTCTGAGAGGGGTCTTCTTTCCACGATGTACAATTCTTTGTTCCACTGAACTGGGCAGGACCCTGGACAACCACCCTCACCTTAACAAGCCTACATTCTCTCCAGGTGTCATTTGGAGTATCACTTTAATCCTGCCTCCTAAATCTAAGGTCCTCAGAATGGAAGGTTTGAAAGAAACGACACTGAAGCTATAATTCCTGAGCACACATGGGTGGAAAAAGTTTTAGAAATTACCCTACACATCTCCAGACAAGGGTGGAGAAATCCTTAGAAACTACTCTACACATCTCTCCAGACATGGAAATCTTGGCCAGAAGAAAGGCAGTGTGCTGTGGGATGGTCTGTATGTCAAATTGCTCTGATTGGTCAATAAATAAAGCACTGATTGGCCAGTGGCCAGGCAGGAAGTAGGTGGGACAAGGAGAGAGGAGAATTCTGGGAAGCGGAAGGCTGAGGCAGAGAGACACTGCCAGCTGCCGCCATGACCAGCAGCATGTGAAGACACTGGTAAGCCACCAGCCACATGACAAGGTATAGATTTATGGAAATGGATTAATTTAAGCTATGAGAACAGTTAGCAAAAAGCCTGCCACGGCCATACAGTTTGTATGCAATATAAGTCTCTGTGTTTACTTGGTTGGGTCTGAGCAGCTGTGGGACTGGCGGTTGACAAAGATTTGTCCTGACTGTGGGCAAGGCAGGAAAACTCTAGCAACAGGCAGTGTGACAAATTCATTCTGGTGAATTTGCCCCCACTTTGAGTCATACAAAGCTTAATGTTTGGTCCTATAGTATGTTGGTCAATCTTCATTGTCAGCTTGACTGGGTTTAGCATCACCTAGAAGTGAAGATGCTTCCAGAGAAGTATAACTAAGAGAAGACCACCCTGAATATGGATATGCTAGCTCACAGGCTAGGATTCTAGACTGAATGAGAGAGAGAGGAGAGAGAGAGAGAGAAAGAGAGAGAGAGAGAGAGAGAGAGAGAGAGAGAGAGAGAGAAACCAGCAGAGAAGCAAAGCTCACAGTCCCACAGCCATGACTTCCAGCCATCTTGGATGGCATCCTCTCAAACCATGAGCAAAAATAAGCCTCTCCTTCTTTCCTTCACTTGCCTTTGTCAGGTATTTTTGTCGCCTGTCTTAGGGTGTCTATGGCTGTGAAAAGACACCATGACCACTGCAACTCATATAAAGGAAAACATTTAATTGAGGCTGGCTTATAGCTCAGAGCTTTAGTCTATTATCATCATGATTGGAACCACGGTGGCATGCAGGCTGACATGGTGCTGGAGAGGTAGCTGAGAGTTCTACGTCAAGATCTGCAGGCAGCAGGAAGAGAGTGTGACACTGGGCCTGGCTTGGGCTTCTGAAACATCAAAGCCCACCCCCAGGGACACACTTCCTCCAACAAGGCCACACCTCCTAATGGTGCCACTCCCCATGGGCCTATGGAGGCCAATTGATTCAAACCACCACATCACAACAGCAAGAAGGGTAGCTAATCCATATATTTATCTTTTGTCTCTTGCTTATAGCTGGACTTCAAGTCCCTGAGCAAAGCCATCTTTTTTTTTTTTTTTCAGTTTGTGTGGATGAAGATAGATTGGTTTAAACATTATTTTGATTTTAAAACCATGATACCTAAACGTACACTTAAAAATTCCATGTCTATCTGACATGATAGAAACTCCCTGGCTCCCATTCCAGGGAGACCCGGCACTAGAGATCGAGACTTCTTTACAGTGACACTACACCTCAGAATTGTGAAGTCAGACTTGCTTTTGCCTCTCCCCTGTGGTGATATTTTATTTGTGCTGAAATGTGGTGATATTTTATTTGTGCTTTAATAAATAAAGCTTGCCTGGAGATCAGAGGAAAAAAACACAAGACATTATAAGTAAACAAAGAAGTCAAGCAGCGGTAGCACACGCCCTTAATCCTATCACTTGGCAGGCAGGATCTCTGTGTGTTCAAGGCCACACTGGAAACAGAGCCAGGTGTGGTGGCACATGCCTTAAATTCTAAAGCTAGTTAGCCATGGAAGTCTGGAGGTCTGTACAGACAGACAGCAATTGACAGAGCTGGGTAGGAAGAGGAAGTGATGTAGCTGAACGGAGAGAGCAAATCAGATGGCAGAACAGCAAGGCATATAGGCATGGGTAGACAGGAAGTCACGGCATTTGGAGAGCCGCAGAGTTGGTGAGGTAAGGTTAGCTGTGGCTTTCCCTATTTCCCCGATCTCTCCCAGGCTTTCACCCATATGTCTGGCTCCATGTTTTTTATTTAATAAGACCATTTAGAAATTCATCTACACCCCCCCCCTTCCCAAGAGCATGGCTGCAAGCTATCCTCTCATTTTTTGTTGTTGACAAATTGAAGATCTCGGCCCCAAGTATAGTAGGTACTTGGAACTGTTCTGAGGAAAAACAAAGAGAAAATTTACAAAGACATTAGAGTGGAGCTCTTTCAAAGCAGGGCTTTGTGACAGTTTATGCAGTCGGCATCCATTTAGTATAGTCTCAGAGGAGAGGCTGTCTTGCATCTGAGCCTCTAGCCCCTGGATTAGGAAAAAGTCCTCAGAGTCTTCCAAAACTACAAGGAGTTAAGAGCCAAGCTGTTTAGCAATGTGAGCCTAGAGGAAAAATAAGCCCACTGTGATTCTTCCCAAGTCTCTTACTTAGAGCTGAATCCGCCAGGAGCAAAGTTCTTATATGGGTGCTCCAGGAATACACGCCTTTTCTAACATCTTCTCCCCCTTCCCTTCCTAAACCGGGACTAAATGCTGGCATCCATTCAAAGTCCCCCTGTCCCTCAGTGTACCCAAGCAATGTGTATATTTATGTATTAGAGAGAGCAAACATTGCAATGAAAAAAGACTTGGCCCTTATTTTCCTTTCCAGATGCCTTGACTCTAGCCTCTTGGCTGCACTGAAATCTTCTCATGGAAACAAAATTTCTAAGATGTTCAAAGAACTCAATTCACAGAACAAAACTGGAGGTCTCAACTCAGCTCAAACTCATAGATCAAACTGGAGTCCAAAGAAGCCACCTAGACCTCAAATGTGCACACTAATACTACAAATAAAGGAAGGCAAATCAGTCCACTGACTGATCCTAGATATTTTTAATTACCCTGTAATGCTCATGTACCAGCAGTTAGGTTGCAGTTTATATTCACACTGATTTGGGCCAAATTACAAATCATCTCTTGCAAACAAAGTTTTACTTGGCTAAATATTTTGTTGCCCTTCATGAGTTACAATAAGTGATACTGAAAATTTGTATGATAATTCAGGAAGCAGAGGACCCAAAGCAACCAGAGGAATAATGTATAACTGAGCAGGGGCTATATACCAGTTGAGTAACCATAGCATGTTTGTCCTCTAGAAGACTTACACCCTTGTGTGTGGAATGAGGAAAATAATGCACC
This sequence comes from Peromyscus maniculatus bairdii, assembly GCF_049852395.1. Lineage (NCBI taxonomy): Eukaryota > Metazoa > Chordata > Mammalia > Rodentia > Cricetidae > Peromyscus > Peromyscus maniculatus. The sequence goes on from NC_134852.1 coordinate 89,367,007, forward strand.
TACTCACAACGTGTACCCAAATGAAATGAGGTAGTAAATGAAAGAAGAAACATACATGCATGAGGATTTGAATCTAAATCTTCCTTGCAAGCATCTCCCAAAGAGACTTAGACATTCTGCTCAGTGAGCCCTTACAACAGTGAGGCAACCATAGTGGATGAGAAACCAGATCAGGGATGGAAAGGTAGTCCATCAGTCACTGGAAGAGCATCAGCAAGAAAGAATGCATCACCATACTCCAAGCCCTTCTCTCTGTGGGTTTTTAAGTTCAAGACAGTGCCACCAGGAAGCACTAGGCACACTTTAGAGGAGCAGCCAGGAATTGCATGACTACCAGTCTTGATCTCTGCATCTGGGATGTCTGAAGAAAAGCATGGCTATGGTACCCAGGAAGGCCAGCTAAAGTGAGTCCCAGAGAAGACATGACTGGAGCTAGCTAGAATACACAGCATTGTCTTTAGGCCAGGCCCCATGACACCATGCTCTGAGTGAGAGGCTCTATTATAGGAGATCAAAGAAAATTAAAAAGAGCGGCTTCAAGAAAATGAACTAGGAGGAACTGGAGAGATGGCTCAGTGGTTAAGAGTACTTGCTACTTTTGCAGAAGATCGGAGTTCTGTTCCCAGCATTCACATGGTGGCTTACAATCATCTTAATTCAAGTTCCAGTGGGTACAATGCCCTCTTCTGGCCTCCATGGGCACCAGGCATGCATGCAATGTAAATATATATATATATATATATATATATATATATATATATATATATGTATGTATGTATGTATATATGTGTATGTGTATGTGTGTGTGTGTGTGCTTGTGTGTGTGTCTATACATATGCAGGCAAAACATTCATACATATAAGATAAAGTTACTAAAACTTTAAAAAGAAAAAGGAACTGAACTATGAAACAGTCTTTTATTCAAAAGGCAAACTTAGCCAGGAATCGACTCCATTTCTGGTTTTCGTAACAACAATAATAACTCCTATCATTGACTATCACACTTACCTTCAAACAAAGGAACTGGATTCTTGAATCAGATATTATAAGTCTGGTTTCTGTTACCCAAGGGTATGCACCCAGGGCCATATACATACTAAGTATATGTTCTACCCTGAGCTAGACCCCAGGCCTGTGATGCCTGTTTGTTTGTTTGTTTGTTTGTTTGTTTGTTTGTTTGTTTGTTTGTTGCTGGTTGCTCACTTGCTTTTGTTTTTATTTTAAGAAATGGCCTTACTAAGTTGCCCAACCTGGCCTTGAACTTACTCTATAGTGTAGGCACAACCCTCCTGCCTCTGCATCCCACATGCTGAAATCACAAGTGTGTACACTACAACGACTGGGTACTACTTTTACTGTATAGGAATCTGAAATGACAACAGATATATACCACAGGTGCCATGAGGGAAAAGAGTTATTTAACAATCCATGCAATAGTCTTCCTCATGACCCAGAGAGAGCACGTTTCCAGGGAAACTCAGGATGAGAGCCTGCCTGCCTCCTCCGCTTTAGCTGAAACACCCGGACCAGGTGACCTTCCTAACTGATGTTCTTTCCTAACTCCAAGATCCAATTCTAGCCCTCCTAACTCACCATTTGGGAGGTCTGTCATACAGAAGTCATGTCTGGATGTTAGGAGAGGCCTGTGCAACTTGTTGGGCCCTGTATTACTGCGTTAGAAGCAGACAAAGCAGCTTCTGCTTAATCCCCAATCCCAGTCACCTCCGGGCCTGGGACTAATTAAGGAACATTTAAGGATGGCCATCAGCAGGCAGCTACCTTGACAAGAGCCAAGGAGCAGTGTTTAAATGCATCTCTTTCAGTAGCAAGGCACCTGTATCATTGCTGTCTGCTTCCAAGCCATCTTACAAAGAGGTTATGTCCACTGTGGTCTTTCTTCATTCCTTGTGAAGACTTTCTGAACACAGTGCCTTTGTATATCACTCATTTCTCAGGACCAGGAGCTCCTGAATGCTGCCTTGGGTGAGGAGAGACAAGTAAGCAGTTGTGTGTTTGGACCTAGAGAAGAGATAAATCGAAGCAAGGCCTGACAATTCTGGAAAACTCAGAACCCTGCATACTTTATTCAGTGCCCCTGGACAGGAGCAGGATCTCCTGTTAGAAGAATTGATGGATGCAGAAACAGAACCCAAAGATGGATGAAAGAGCTGCCAAACTTCTAAGTAGACCTCAAGATAGGAATGGCATAATATCATGGTGTAGACACAAACTCATTGCCAAGTCACCTCAAGAAATCACTTTACCTCTTGAAATCTTAGCTTGTCCATATGTTAAATATTAATAAGATTTACCATGAGGATTAAATGAGAACAATCCATGGAAATTTGGGTAGGGTGTGTGGAGCTTGGGAACTCTCAATATATGTTAGCAAAGAACTGTCACAGTGATGATTATAGAGCAGATGTGGGAGTGTCAGTCTATTGCTCGACTGTACATACGTTTGCATAGAGTAATCTCTGAGCCAGGCATTTAGATAATTTAAGTGAGTGGGTGATTTTCTACTATTTAAGTAGGTGGGCATGTTTGGTGGCCAGAGATGGTAGAGATTAGGTTGAATTAGGGAATCAGTTCCCAGTGTCCTTGGCTGCAGCCCTTTCAAAGTAAAGCTACCCTGAGGAAAGATGAGAAGTCCTTACTGATTTTGCATTGATGCAAACAGCAAGCCAGGCATTTGCTTCCCTTTTTTCTCTGGACACTGCCTTTCCCTTTCCAGTAAGGTCATGTACTGCAGGCTCAGCAGATCAAGCAGAAAGGTACAGCTGTAGGCAGGGGTAAGAACTACGACTTCCAGATCACTCCAAATTAGTCATTTTAGCTGGAGGGAGACCAGAGCCTTTGGGCCCCCCTTGTGTTTTATTAACTGCCAGTTGAAAATGCCAGAAGGAGATAGGGAAATGCAAAGGGGAGGGGGGACAGGGAGCACTTTGCATATTTTAATTACTTCAGTAAACAATACATATCACAGCAGAGACCTGTCATCCATGGCTGCATCCCCAGGCTAAGGAAAGTTGGAAGCGCATCAAGGGAGGGGGGATGATATGAGGAGCAAGCCAGGCCTTGGCAAACTCCTGGCTGCCCCATCTAGCCTCGCTGATGGTTGCTGGAGCAGCTCAGATGAGGCTCAGGACATCGGAACTTTGCATACCCCAGAGCTTTCTTGTGAACTAAAATGCACCTGTTTGCCCAGTGGAAATGGGATGCTTCTTTGAGTCATGAAACAAAATCCTTTCATCCTAAAGGATGGATACTCACAGCCTAAGAGGAAAGAGTTCACATGCAGGACCACACACACAAAGCAGTAGACACAGTTCTTCATCTTCACTGAAAGGAGGGAATTCAGCTTAGGAAAAAAAAAATAGAAGAGTGGCATTCTCGGGGAAGCCTGAAGACGGCTGATAATGGCAGCTAAAGTATTCTGTGAACTGCAGAGTGATTTATCAACACAAGCTGGTACATGACTATTTTATTCAGCACAAGTCCCTAGTTAGGCATCCCCTGAGAAATTCCAGGAGAGGGGTATTGATTGACCCAGTCACGCTACCCTAACAGAGGCCAGAGACATCTCCAGCATTCTAGAAGAGAGGCAGCACAGCATCAGCAGAAACCTGGAATCCGAAGGAAAGGCATTCAAGTCACCTGAGATCTCGTCACAGTCCTGACTAGGTGCCACCCCAAGTCTCTGGAAGCCTAGGGTTCCTTTCAGTCTCAATGTTAATGTCTGTAATAATGATGTATTAGACTGGGGGGGGGTGTTAAAATTCTTCTCTGCTCAGAAACTACATGAATTTGTCCAAAGCATAATTATTTATCCAAATCAGTATGCAAAGAGCATTGAACAAAGATCCTTTATAGTACTTGCAGCCTTGGCAGTCTGATTTTTATAGAGGTGTGTGTGTGTGTGTGTGTGTGTGTGTGTGTGTGTGTGTGTGTGTGTGTGTGTGTGTGTAAACTTACACACACATGTATATGTGGACAAGCCCATGAGAGCAAGAGCCCAACCTTGGAGACCCTCCTTTCCAACATTACATCATACTACCTGCCTCATCTACAGGCTCCTGCGTCCCTATCTATAAACTGGTTGGCTTCAGGAGGGGATGTACCGATGGACTTCTAGGTATCATCTGGTTCAAAACATAAAGTTCCAGTGAAGCAGAGAGTGAATAACCTCAGGATGCTCCCCCTGCCCTGGGAGAAGCACAGAGTTCTGGGGCCCACTTACTTCAACTCAGCCTGTTGTTCTGCACCGGGATCCCAGGAGGCCTCTCTGCAGTTAGAGCGGGAGGCAGTCTCAGATGAAAGGGACAGAAGCTCAGTGCCTCCATGCAGCATGTGGCCTTCCAGGCCATCAGGGGAGGCCTGCAGCTGCGGGTTACACCTTCTCCCTTTGGAAACAAGCTCTGCCTCTTGGCTTCTTCTTCAAGGTCAGAAGTCGGGGGTGTGGGGGATGTGGGTGGGAGTGCTCACAGGATCAACACAGGAGAAAGTCTTAAACACTAAGCCAGCAATCACAGTTGGATGATATTAGCTCTCCTCTCTCCCAAACACAATCCTACTCTTTCACACATGTTCCTGTTTTCAAAAGCTTCCCTACTGAAGTCTTTTCCTAGGTCATCTAGCGGGTCCCCCCAAAATGAGCCAGGCTAAGTACTAGAGTGGGTGATCTCCAGGAAGAGAGCCTTCAAAACTTCTGGCCCCCACCAAAACAGAGATCAAAAAGATAGTTTCAGCATTTCACCTTTGAGGCCAGAGGTAGAGCCCTTGTCTCAGTGAACAAGGCCGAACAAGGCCACAGAATAGCAACGTTGGGAGCCATTACACAGCCACATGAGACATGGTAAGTGAATTAAGATGCATGGCTTTGTTCACCCTCTTGAGATCTAAAATGATTATTACCAACCACTTTGCATGGAGGAAAGGAGAGAGGTAGGAAGGAGAGGAAAGGGGGAAAGAGATTAGATAGTTTATTTTAAAAAAAGGAAGAAGGGAGGGAGGAAGGAAGGAAGGGAGGGAGGGAGGAAGGAAGGAAGGAAGGAAGGGAGGGAGGGAGGGAGGGAGGGAGGGAGGGAGGGAGGGAGGGAGGGAGGGAGGAAGGAAGGAAGGAAGGAAGGAAGGAAGGAAGGAAGGAAGGAAGGAAGGAAGGAAGGGAGATGTAAGACATAAGCCTAAAATATTCTGACTCTAATAATCAATATCTTTGAGTGTACTTCCAACTTGAAGGAAGACTGACCAGTAAAGATTTTTTGTTATTGTTGTTTGTTTGCTTGTTTTTTTAGTAAAGATGGTATAAAGCATGCAAACTGACGAGTTGGAGTAGTAGATTTAGGAAAACGTGTTAGATAGCTTACAATTTGATTTCTATAAACACCCCCATAGAAGCTGAAGAGCGACTTTCATGCTGAAATATCTGTATCAGCAGATGCGATGAAGTCAGATGAGAGTTCATGGCATCCCAGACAGCCCTCATAAAGATGACACCAGATTGCAACCTATGCTTCTCATAGACAGACTGGAAGCGGCAGCTGGGCTTGGACTCTGCCTCCTTGGTCTGCCCATGCTGACTTTTCTCTGCATAACTCCCAGCTTAGCTGCAGGGGCAATATTGATGGCTTCTCAGCTGAATTCCTATACCAAGCCATTTCTGGGAAAGGCAAAGCTTCCTTACTGATCACATTGGTCTCCAGTAATCTGTTCAGCCACAGCAACATCTATCATCACACAGTTCAAATTATGTTACCTTTGAATGTTTGAACATCTATTTCCCATCACCATCTCTTTCTGTAATATCAGTGTGTATCAGAGGGAAAACAAATGGAGGAATGAGAAGAAAACCTACATAGGGATGAGAAGGAAGAGGACAGAGAAAACAGCATCTAATGAATCTGGTGCCATTACATGAATCCTGGTCTAACACCAGAAATAATCCTACTCCTGAATTTACTGTTAAGGTGTCATGTTGTCTTTTCTGTTTAAAGGATTCTGAGTTAAGTTTTCTCTCATTTATAGCTAAAAGAATCCCTGGAAAATTCAATACAAGTTTGTCTGGAATCAAATGCCTCATTCTTAGAAATGAACTCAAGAAGAGAGATTGAGGTAGAAGGTAGAGGGTCACATAGAAACCAGCTTCCCTAATGAATGCAGAACAGCAATTTTTTCCTCTCACCCACCTTGTGCCCTGCATGGAAAGACCCATACACCAGGGCTTTATCATCTGTAAGACATCATGTGATAGTTCATGACATGTGACCATGATGCTAGCATCTGAAATCACCACCAGGGTGACAGCTTCCTCAGCCAGGTGCATGTAAATGCATTTGGCTGGAGGTCTTGGTGGATTTCTATTTTCCATCAGGGTTAACCACAAGTGGCTAGAGAGAAGAAGGCAGCAATAATCATCAGCAGAATTAACTATTGATGGCAAGAGACAGGCACCAGCCCAGACAGAGACAGCAGAACTCACCACCCCTAGGGTCTACCCAATGGAGGTGGTGTCACAATTCTTCCAGACATATGGATTTCTTATGAGCCATTTGTTTCTAAAAACAATTACAGGAGTAAATGCACTTGACCACCTTTGAAAGTCAAGTTCCAATCAAAGAAGGGAAGACAAGGACTGAGGCAACTCTTCTTGTGAGCGGTGTTGGATGGTATAGCCAAGAACCCCCCTGCCATCTTCTGAGGGACTCCTACACATCCTTTGCCTGAAGGCCTGAGCCCAACCCCATCCCAAGGAATTCTTACCATCCTGTTCTAAGGACCTGCTTGGCTCTGAGATACTCTATGCACATTAACACAGTGCAAAAGTCTAAGGGAACCAGAATCTCCAAGGGTAATTGCCATTTAAAGGGGTGACCACCTATCCAGAAAAGAACCCAGGGAACTAACCCTTCTGTCTGAAGAGGCGGTAGCCCTTCTAACTGTGACTAACCCCTACTTAGACTTTAAGGCATGCCCTGTACATCTGAGTGGCAGGATAGGCCATAGATAACCAGCCCAAAGAAGGACTAGAACTAGATATTTCAGTTTTTCCTCCAGTCCCACTGGGACTCCACAGAGCCCCACAGATACAGAAGGGAGAAGTCAACCAATGCTGAGAGGGGTCAATGTTTGAGAAGAAAAGGTAATCAGTTTGCTCCTATTCTACCAGGGAAGGAACTCAGAGCCATAAGTCAGACAGAAGTATCCTAGAAAGGAGAATGAGCAAAGCTTTTCTCTTTAGCTCTCGGGTGAAGAACAAAATCATGCAATAGCTCATAAGTTGTGAAGAACCAGGGTGTTGTTGGGAAGCCATAGTCTAGTAATTGGATGAAAACAGTGAGTGGTACTTGAGAGGCTGGAATACAATCTTGTAGTGCTGCCATTGGGGTGGTAAGGAAAAGGAATGGAAAGGTAAGGAACAATTTCTCTCCATATATAAGGAACTTCCTGTGAAACTTAAAAGACATACTTTGACATACCCTGAGACCCCTATTCAGGACATCATACTGCAAAATGCTAAGGAGTTCAAAGATTAGTTACCATTGGATGGGCAGAGCCCTTATCCTGGGATAAATAGGTTCTAGAAGTTCAGGTAACAATAACATTATAGGTACAGTAACCTTTAAGAAAACTGAGGAAGGATAGTGACATCCTAAAATACATATTTCCTCTATTATATCAGGTCTGTCTTATGTATATAAATAGCGACTTTTGTGGGGAGACTGTGGGACCTCAAGAGTCCATCTTATGCATAAAGCAAGATAATTTTTTTAGAAGATATATGAGAATACATTGCAAACAGAATCAAAGATGCACGGTTGATATTGTTGAATGTGAATATAACATCTGAGGTGTGGTTCAGATACACCTGCTTTTCGCAGATTGCATCCCCAAATCAGATGAGGTAAGTCTGTGGATTCCATTCACAAAGGCAGTATGGAACTAGGAACTATCTTCAACTCAACTCTCCAATCAACCCCCATCAACAGCACCTTTGTACAGCTTTAGAACTCAGCATGCATTCTCCCCACCCAAATACCATGCACTGGCCCTCCTTCGAACGTGCATGAGAACCAGGACCCCTGTTGTACCAAGGTTACTCTTTCATCTCTGCTTAACATGGACACCACACAGGAAGACTTGCTTACATGCTTCCAAAATGAATTTCCCAGGCCCATTCCCATTCCTAAGAAAGACACAACATGAAGAAGCAGAAGATGTTGCTCTGCCTTCATGCATGACCAGCAACAACAAGGACATCACCCCAACACATCTACTAATCGCTCCTGACCCAGCCATGCAAATTACAATATACACAGGACTACAGGATACCCTAGGGAGTCCTTCTGTCCTTTCCTTTCTCTGCTTCATGCTAACTGGTACCCAAGGATGCCCACTGAGACTGACAGATAAATGTAGAGGTTTCAAACTTTGGTCAACCTGGATTTCAATGCTGGCTCCACTCTTCTCTACTTTTGTGTTTAAATGTCTGTGTGCTCATCCCTGAAGTGGGACTGTGATAATATCTTTGCAGGAACAGAGTGAACTAAATAAGTTAATTCAAAGTCCCTAGCCAAGTGTTGACCTAGAGTAGATGATCGTCAAATGCAAGTTGCCTTTCCCTCTGCCACCAGAAGGAAGAAAGAGAGGCCTTAGGATATCCTAAATGGCCAGTGTAAATCACAAATTAAGGGACTTTCTACAAAGATGCTTTAAAACAAATGAATCAGCGTTATTCCTTTTTTGATGCCCTCTTAGTGACGTCTCTAGCACATGAAAGCTGTGCTAACTACCAAGCAAAGCCTGCTTTGCCAATGCATGGCCACCAAGTATCTGTTTCTTGTTATCTAAAGTTTATTATGTCTTCATTTGGATTCAGACTTTTCAGCTCTGACTTATTTCAGAAAAATTATCCAAGCCATGAAAATCCTGCTCAGAGAACTTAAATAAAATCCGTACTATCATTTTTAAATAGCTCAGTTGCTTTGACCCCCTACCAAAATCTGTACATACATTCATGCACACAGGTATGCATGCATGCATGTGCTTGTGTACACACACATTCACCACTATCACTATCATCACCACTATCAACATCAGATCACACTTCCCTGTCCCTTCTCTTCCTTATTTTTCTCCTAAGGACCTGGCACTCCTTAGTTTTCTCTGTACCTTAAACTTTATCTTTGATTTTCCTAATTAGAGGCAGAGATTTTTGCCTATTCTATTCATGATTGTCCTAATGTACTGGAGAAGATTGAGATGGATGCTGTTTGTTCCTGTTTAATTATTAATAGCTTCTCTTTTCACTCTAGCAGTGACCAAGTTGAGATAATCAAGTACACACAAATTGATTTATAATAAATAACTGCTCAAATGAGTTAATACATTTGATCCATGTGACACTTTAGTAAAACTTGTCAGCTCCTAAAACCAATAGTTTGACCCTAATGTCACTGAAAACACGTGACTTTTTAAAAGAGAAGAGCCTGAGTTCTTGTAACCATTCTGCCTGCAAGTGTCACACAAGGCTGGCAAGAAAGAAAAAAAAAAAAAAAAAAAAAAAACCTGAACCTTAATTCCATTATAAGTAGTAGTGTCAGGGAGAAACCTGTGAAACTGAGGCCCTGGGAGAACCTGGGAGGCTATGCTTAATTTACCTCACTAACCAAATCAGGAGGGAAACGAATGAAATCATCAAAGTGTTCCCAGGCACCTGCCTGTGAGACTGCAGCATTGGCAGAGAATCGCATATTAGAAATGGGGACTCCTCCATTCAACATCACACCCCGTCAGTGCTGAAACACAGCATCTGGCCTGGAGAGAACCTTCCTCGGGGTGACAAGCAAGGCTTCTGCTTGATTTTTAAGGCCTGATAAATTTTGTGACTCTGTGGATTGTTCTAGAAACAGAATGGGAAAGATGCAGACAAAAAGTGGCAAGAAGCCATTTGACGTAGTCTGAGACCCAAGGCAGGACAGATGGACCCTCTACTGGAACTGAAGCATGTCCATCTTCTCCCCCGAAATGACCATAGGCATTAAAGCATAAATAGAAATCTCCCACAAGTATACACAGATGACTCAGTTACTGTGGTCCTTTAATAACTGTCCTGAACATCAGTATCTTCTTAGATCAGAATTCATTTGAGAGCAAGTGCACACCTCCTGCTCAATAACCCATCAGCCTATTTGCTTATGGTATTCTCATATCCCTCAAGGGAGCCCCTTATTGAGCATTAGACAACAAAAGTATATGCAAGACTCAAGACCACATCTCCTGGAATGCAAGAAAGCAGCCAAACCACCATCCATGCAGAGCCTCCAACCTCCACCAACACACAGGCCTGGACAGAACTGCTGGCAGCCACCTCAGTCAGGATGTGCACCTACTTTTAGCAGATCATGGCCCCACACCCCCACCATGCTGTGTCCCCATGAGACATCACAAGCACACCAGTGCCTTTGGCAGGGAACCTCCATGGAAGTTGAATGCTGCCCCCATGAGAGGAGGCAGTCAAAACAAAGTTGGCCGCAGCCTCCCACACATGGAAGTTCCTCTCCAAAGCCTGCAAGCTGTCAGTGTGTGGACAGCCCTGTCCAGCCCCTGGCCCCAAAAACAAAATCCAGACTCACTGTGGAAGCTGCTGGTGCTGCTAGCCTCTGCTGCTGCCACGACACGCTGAATGGGCCCTTCTGGCATGGCCCTTCCTGACAGTGAATGAGGGAGAGAGCAGGGGAGAGGAGAGAGGAGAAAAGGGATGAGGGAAGAGGGAGGAAGGTAGACCGGGAGGGAGGCAGGGAGAGAAGGGAAGCAGGCCTGTCTTTAATGGAATAGATGTGTCTGCAGAGCACAGCCTCCAAACTTCTTTCCCACGCTCCCAGACAGAAAAGCTGACTGTCTGTCCACAAGACCTTACTCAGGAGTCCACTCGGGAAGGACTCGCACACAACCCAAAGGACATATCACCATAATTCTACTCCTAGTCCATGCCACTTGACTGTCTGCCTCTGAGGGCTACCAAAACTCAAGAGGATTTCCTCCAATGGGTCAGTTCTCCTTTCCACAGGATTAACACCCCAGCCACTACCACTCTGGAAGGAAGTGCATCTTATCTAGTATTCTCAACCCATTAGGTCAAAGAAAAGGAATTTTTTTTCCAAAGCTCCTGAAGGAATATTTGTTCTTTTTGTATCAGCAGAAACTTCATGAATTTACTACCATCCCCAGGGCTTCCTAACCCCCCTTTCTGCTTTTCCTATTTGGAAAGTAGGGGAGATGGCTGGACAGGATTTGCATTGGTGTCACCTGCAGGGGCATTGTCACCCTCCTCCTCCAGCTGTTGACAGAATCAGTGTTTGCATTCTCCAACCCCACCTGCCAAACCTCACTTCCTTTGATATCCCTCTCTAAAATGTAGGGGACGGGCCTAAGCTATCTCTGAGGAAGGATTCACAGTAATGTAGCACTGACATTTCTTAATCACCTCTGGGGTCAAGAGCTGTGTGCAGAGGGCAAGAGACACACACAGCCCCACTCTCCACAGAGCCAGAGGCAAAGGAAACCCTTAAGGATGAAGCAGTTTGGCAAAGCATGTTTTTGAAGCAGGAAGTCCATGTGTACAAACCCAGAGGGTGAGGCTGAGAAAACCATCCTAGGGTGACCATAAAATGAACCTGGTGGGTTTTGATGGCATTCAGGGATGGACAGCAAGAAATAACAGGAGGGTGAAGGGGGAAAAAATGAGTGGACAGATGGGCAGTTGGATGGTTAAACAGAGAAGGTATTATTGTGTCCCCCACACAAATTTATTATGTTGGAATTCTAAGTCCCAGTTCTCTAGTATGTGTCCATAGTAGACACATGGGCTTTAGAGGTCATTATGTTGGGCACTAATCTAATATGACTGGTGTCTTTACAAAAAGAGGAAATCTGAACACTTACAGAGGGAAGATCTTGTGAGGACAAAGGAGGTGGTGGGCCTGAGAAAGAGTCAAATCTTCCTGTGCCTAGATTTGGAATTCTAGCCTCCAACCTGTGAGAAAATAAATTCTGTTGTTGACACCCTCTGAGTTGTGGCACTTCGTTAGTACAGGCTTCACCAATGACGCCAGAGGACACTGAGCATTTGTGTCATGTGAACCAGGATCCAAGCTTGCTGGGCTGGATGGAATTACAGGACTTCCCTGGCAGGCTCAGGAAGAAGACCACAGAGCACAGACTGCGATTTTGGAAATGAGGATTTGGAAATGAGAAATGAGGATTCACATGAGGATCTTAAAGGAGCAGGGGTTGGGGGTGAAGAAACATGGGGAGCAAAAGGCTTTGACTTTGAAGGCATATACGTGGATCCAATCGTTGGGACTACCTAGGGTGATTTCTGCCTCCTGCAAAGGACAGAGGACACCAAGATACTGTGAAGCCAGACAGAGCAGGAAGGTGGCCCAGAGAGGTTCAAATAGTATTCTGCTTAGAGAACCTTCCGAGGGGGCTTTCATGTATGCTAACATGCTACTCTACAGTACTATTTGAAGAGGTGGCAGTGGCCGTGGTGAGTTTATTTCCAATAAGCAAAATTTCAACCACCAATGATCCCTCCGGAGGAGGCTTCTAGATGTAGTAATCATAGAGAAAAGATATGGAAGCATAAAAGCAACATGGGGTTCTAACCATGCAAACCTGTGGGCTCTCAACTAACTACCTCAGAACTTTGAATAAAGAGAAACACATAAATCCATGAAAGAGGCAAAGGATGACCAGAAAGGGGGAAATATTGACCAGTAAGACATCACCCAGCCATTAATTGGGAATATGATGCTGAGTAGATGGTGGAGACAGAGAAAGGGAAAGAAATGAGGCTGTTATTAACAATGGCATTCGATAGTTCAGAAAGGATTACCCCTGAGGAAAGACATTCAAATATGGGCATAATACGATAATTATCAACCCTCAAAAGTCATATTCCATGATGTGGTAAGATCAGAACAAAAAGCATTTCAGTACTAGAGAACACAAATGGATGTTGGAAAGCATCAAAAGGTTAAACAAAGATTTTTCTTTAATGTAAAAGAAATTAAACTCAGAGTAGAATGAGAGAGAAAGGTTTGAGCAGAATAAGCATAGTTGCAGAGAGGGTTGAGCTAGGGATAGGTCAAGGGACAGATGATGTGGGAGAGAATGCAGAGCTATGAATTTGGAGATATGGAGAGGGTGGATTTTCTCTAATATTTCTCAGCATCACAGAAATACACACTTGACAGTTCTTTGCTCATGCATAATGAGTCCTTAAATTACAGTGCCACATCTCAGCAATCTCTATTATAGAGTGGTCCTTGGCATCTCAGACTTAGAAGAAGGCAAAACTCTGCAGTCGCCAACTGCAATCTCATGTCCAATGCATGTGTCCCCTTGTCACACTTCTAAAATGCACGTGTGTGGATTTTCTAGAAACCATGTGGGGAGAAAGAATTCACTTCCCTACAATCCAGAACCTTCAATTTTCACATAAGGCCTTCGCCATCCTCAAGTCTCAAATATCTCTAGAGTTTGCTGATCCCACTAACACTTTTGGTTAAGAAAAATTAGGCAGAAAGAATTTATCACACAAAAATAAGAGAGGATCACCCCATCAGAACATCTCTTTACTGAAGTCTAGCCTTTTGCTCATTTATTATCTCCAGCACCAAAGCTGCAGAGCATCATGGAGATCATTCACTAAGAAGTATGTCTATCTCCTGCTCTATTTCATTAAATGAACACTTATAAAATGCCTATCATATACATATATATAATGTTGGGCATAAGGGATACAAATTTAATGAAATAAGTCATTGCCATTGAAGACACCTCAACCAAAAACATGCTATCAGACACTCTTGAGTGTGCATTTTCATAATAAACATACACTAAAATAAGCACTTCCTACAGAACATTTATGGATATTAAGACAACACTCCTTACTTCTAGCATCTTTTACTTGCCACTGAGCTTGGGACCACACTTGGATCAATTCTCTTGCTGTTGTTTATTCAGCTAGTATACTGGAGAGCCCAAGATCCCTATATTAAGGCCTCTGTTTGCTATTATAGCAGCTCTGCCAACTGTTCACTGCTGTGGATATTGCTCTATATAAATAAAACACTGATGGCCAGTGACCAGGCAGGAAGTAGGTTGCCAGGCAGGAAGTAGGTGTGACAAGGAGAGAGGAGAATTCTGGGAAGCAGAAGGCTGAGGGGGGAGACACTGCAGCCACCGCCAGGACAAGCAGCATGTAAAGACGCCTGTAAGCCACCAGCCACGTGGCAAGGTATAGATTTATAGAAATGGGTTAATTTAAGATATAAAAACAGTTAGCAAGAAGCCTGCCACGGCCATACAGTTTGTATGCAATATAAGTCTCTGTGTTTACTTGGTTGGGTCTGAGCAGCTGTGGGACTGGCGGGTGACAAAGATTTGTCCTAACTGGACAAGGCAGGAAAACTCCAGCTACAGTTCACCTCCTTTATTTGAAATAGCTTTGACACAAAACTCTATTAGAAAAAAAAAAGCACATGGAATTGTATTAATATAGAATCATACTCCCACCTTAAAATTCCAACTTATCTCATGGTGATCATACTGTACTGGTATGCTCTTTAAAAACTGTATTCATAGCTAATTCCCATCTCTTCAAAGCAAACTTTCATTATGAAACAAAACAACTAACCTTACTCTACCCTCCATTTATTGTGAAACCTGGGGATTACCAACTAATCTCTGAGCCTCAGTTTATATGTCTGTAAAGTGGAATACTCATACCAGCCAGTGAACGTAACATACTGCAATGGTCATCAGAGATGAACATCAAATCTTCCAGAAAGAAGGCCAATGCTTTTGTCATGATTCTACTACTAATAACAGATGCATGCAGTTGACAATTCCTTCCTCATCTTCCCCTCCCTCCTTTTCTCCTTTCTCTCTGCCAGTGTCCTGGTCTGTTAACTCATCTGTCAAGCAGCCTTGACAAGATGACTTCCAGCTTAATTCCAAGTCAGGATTCCACAAGTTTGCCATGGCAGATGGTTCGCTCAGATTCCAGCAAGGATCGATCAAAGATTCTTATGAAATAATCATAGGGAAAGTGGCTTTGCAGGGAAATAGTTCAACTCAAGAGTAACACGGCAAGGCAGTGACAACAGCCAAAGATTATTAACAAATGTATCTGCTTGGGAGGAGCCCGAAACGCAAGTCTTGGACCTCTAAAATAAAAATATGCCTAAAACAGTGCCGGTAACCGAATACAGATTAGCACAGAATTGGTGGCACTAAGCTGGCAGAGACACACGTGACTTGACTATTGAAAACCTTAGTACAATGACATGAAGCACAGTATCAGATCTACCCAGAAGCAAACTACTTCTGCTGTGCATATGTCCTAAAATATAAACAACTGCTTAACCAAATAATTTAGGACACTGGGATATTAGCATCTATAGATTTGGACAAATACACTAAATGAACCCCAGTCATACAGGTCCATCTGGCAAACTCCATGCTCTGTATGTGTTCCTTCAATGAAGGAATGTTCAATAAGCTCACACCCATCCTGTACTGGTGCCCCTCCACTTGTGAAAAGCCATGTCCAGAGAATGCCTTACGGAGTCTAGAACAATCCCTGAATTGAAAGCACGGATTGGGATAATGAATGCCAAGCCTGAGAACAACAGGACACAGACACTGCCAATCTCTTTTGCAAATCCATGCTGGATATCACGACATACCTTTTTCCCACCCTAGATAGGGCCCATCACCCTACTCAGGGCAATCACTACCAGTCACTCGGAGCTGTAATCTGACATAGGCTCGCCACACCTTGGGTATATACTACTTGGTCTTGAGGGAATAAAATTTATCAGCAACCAAGAGGTTCATGTATTTTAAATATGAAGGCTGCTCACTGACACAGAAAACAGTGGAGAGTATATAAATAAATCAACTCCCAATTATTGGAAACTAAATAAAATCCAGTTTGTCCCTTTAAAATTAGCATAGAGGAAAATACTCAATTCACCTGTTTCTCTTGCTCTGAGTTCTCTGTCTCATTATAATCTGGCTTCTCATATAGACTGCCTTACTAATTGTGAATGCTTTGGTCATATAGACTTTGAAAACTGGTCATATAATAATAACCAATGATTTATCCTTTAGCTAAATCTAGTCTCCTGCCCATTTTATTCAATGTGATATATTCGTTCAGTCTTCTTCACTCATAAGCAAACGTTTTAGCCACTGGTCGGGAATATGAAACAACTGGTTTGTCATTACGACACCAGAGCCCCCTTTCACACACACCTTCCCAGAGATCCCACAAACTGACCATTGACATCTGTCAAGCAGACCCATGAGGACTAATTTAATAATACTTAAGGCAGTAGAAACATTATTACTTACCCATTAAAACATCTCATATGGTATTATGTATTATTAAAATTAAACATTTTATTAAGCACTCTTGTGAAAAATCTGTGCTAAGAATGGTATAAGTTCCTTTGTCTTCAAAGGAACTTAGTTCTCAGAGATATAGCATAAAATGAGTCAAGACTATATATATATATATATATATATATATATAGAGAGAGAGAGAGAGAGAGAGAGAGAGAGAGAGAGTAGGAAGCTGAGAATGGAACCACTAGAAAGAAAATAACCAATTACAAAAAATCAAAATCCACCCTGGTGAGAGGATGAAGCATGTGAATCAGTGGAGAAGATTCAGTCAAAGGTGTCAAGGTAATTGACAGAGTAAAAGAGATGGAGTCCTGCTCATCCCTACCCAACTCACTCACTAATCCTGTGCCACTTTTTAATCAGTGTGTCAGTGTTGCCTTTAGGTAGGCTCTTCCTTCAGTGGGGGCAAAGCAGAACAACCAACTGCACCCACTCAACACAGCACAAACTTCCCTGTCTATGACATCATGCCATGCATGAAAATGAGCAGAAGAGATCCCCACACTACAAATGCTAAGGGGAATGAAGGTGAGATCTCAGTCAGCCTTGGTTCTCTTCCCAAGGCACCAGAGCACACAACCTTAAAATATTCAAGAAAGAGACTGGCAGCACATGAAGCCTGGAGAATAGGGCCCTGTTTCAGAAGAGTTTGCAGTTCAGCTTGCAAGTCCGTACTTGGTCAAAGCCAGCAATCTCACAATAAGGAAGCTGCTCACTGCCTGATATGGTTCCTCTTCCTCTCTGGCCTTCCAACAGACTAACTTGAACATTGAAGTCCTAGCGTGGTGAGTGGTTTTGTTTTCTCTCTCTCCGTGTTTTCTCAAGTAGATTCTTCTCCCCTTTAATTTGAGGATCCAGCACCAAAGACTTATCATAGGAAATACTTTGGCATGTAACTTATTTAAAATTTCTTATATATAATTTCTCCCTTATTCACTTACATGGAATGATAATAACCATCTATTGAGTGCCTAATAGGTACCAGGCAATTTGCATACATTATCTTATTTAATCCACACAAAAGAAGAAATTGTTCTCCCTCACTCTCCTTTTTTCTTTCTTTTTCAGATGTGGGATCTGAGGCTTAGAGAGTTTAAGTACATTTCCTGAGGTCGCATAGCTCTAAGCGGGAGCTTGAAGATTCAAAGGAGCACAGCCTGACTTAGGATTTAGTGGGTGTTCTGCCCACCTTTCCTCAAGCAACAAATCTCTCTACCTTCAGCTTCGTCTCAGGTGATAGGCTAAGACTGGGAATGTAGGGGAAGGGAGGGCAGAGCCAAGTTGCTGTAGTGACCAAATTGCCTGCTCTCCTTCTCCTCTTTCTCCTCCTCCTCCTCTTCTTCCTCCTCCTCCTTTTCCAGCTTTGTCAGACAACTCACATATTCTTGAGCTATGTGGATTATGAGAGAAACACAATTCCCTACCAGGAAGAAGTCAAGGGAATACAATGTTCTCTTTACATGCAAATATCTTAATTACAGCTGGTAGGGAAGATATTGGTATGGAAATTTATGTGTTTTTGTATGTTATATATTCAGTTGGTCTCAGTAAACAAAAGGCCTTTTTGCATTTGGGAAGGAGAATGGTGGCTGTTACACTGCATCTATTACCACCCTCAACAGGCATGGGGCAAGAACCCTGAGGTTGAGCACTACACTCCATGGTCTCCTGCAGCCAGCTCTCCCTCATCAGAACAGGCTTCAATAAAACATGCCTCCTGTTCTTGGAAATGTCTGCTGGAGCATCCTCCCTCTCTTGTCCCTATGGAGACAGGCAAGCGATAATAATGTCCATCCCACTCACATCCCACCTTCCTTGATGGGGGAGAGCAGCCAGATTTCAACCTTTCAGAGACATGAGACTGCATCAGATCACTGGAAAACTGCCTTAGAACATCATTTTAGCAGGCCAAGCAGGGGCATAGTTCTCACCCCACTGGTTCTCTTGCTGGTCAAGATAAACAAAATATAACCAGTTACCTAAAAAAAAAAAAAAAATACAGGGCTGTTTTGGTCACCCCCATTTTCTCAGTTTTTCTAGGTAGCTATAATGTCATTTTCTTCTATCAGTTTTCTCCACTGAGGACAGAGGACAGACTTACCTTGAAACATACAGAATTCTGGGTAGAGATAACTGAGACTATCAAACTTCTAAAAAGTGCTAAGAATTAGGGAAACCTCAGCTGCTCCCTGGTCATCACATCGGGCTGCCACAACTGGAAAGAGTAAGTGCGGGAACCTGAGGAAGGAATTCCAGAAGCCCTGAAAAAACGCTAACAGGCCATCTGCCTGGTTTGATGCCAATGCCAATCTGTTTGGGGCCGAGAGAGAGAGAGAGAGAGAGAGAGAGAGAGAGAGAGAGAGAGAGAGAGAGAGAGAGAGAGAGAGAGAATATTTAAGGCTCCCTCTGGCCTTGTGGTTTTTTTAAAGTTGAAGGAGTTGGCATTTTCTCATTTGTTTCTAACATTTTGGGGACACAGAAGGGACTGGGTGGCCTAAAAGATGCACTTTTAAAACTGTATCCTACCATAGGTAATGGGATCCAGAAAGTTGGCTCATGCACCAGGGATAGATCCTAATCACACTGCCAGAGGCCCCCTAAAACAGACCCAGCTACACAACTGTCTCCCGTATGCAGAAGGTCTAGTCTGGTCCTACGCAGGTTCCACAGCTGTGGGTCTAAAGTTCGTGAGTTCCTTTGAGCTTGGTTCAGTTGTCTCTGTAGATTTCCCCATCATAATCTTGGCCCTCCTTGCTCATATAATCCCTCTTGCTCAACTCTGATAAATTGGAGAGGGGCTTGATCCTGCCTCAACTGAATGTACCAGGAGCAGTCCCCCCATGGAAGAACTTACCCTGTTAGAGGAGGGGATGAAAAGGGGGAAGGCAGGGGGGAGCGGGAGAAGGGATGAGAGGGAATCTGTGGTTGATATGTAAAATGAATTAAAAAAAAAAACTGTATCCTAACCGACAACTACAGTTACTCATTTTTAATGTTATCGTCCAATATGGCAATGGCTTTGAGCCCTCAGCTGGAGCCTTCAGGTTACCTTTCTGAGGCTCAGTAATGTTCAAGTGGTACATTCTATTCTCTTCTGTTCCTTGTGGTACAGAGTTTCATGGTCCCTTGCCTGGACCAGTATACCCTAATATAAATATGGCTGCCCAGGACTGTCTATCAATAGCTACTCAAATCAAAGAAGATGGATTCCTAATGTCCTGTGTATTTGACTTTCTGTCTGCATATCTGTGTTATTGGGTTCTATTTAGAGGGGAGGTTTTAATGCTATGAAAAAAATACTGCAAAAAAAGCACTGACTTCACCCCTGTTTGCTAACAGTCAAGGATGCTGATTTAAAAATTGATGTCACCAAAATGACTTCATGACCAAACTTTATTCCTGCTCCATGAGAAGGAAAAATCCTCTGATGCATCACTGTAGTGTATAAAGTACCCATAATCAAAGATGGAAAGATTCTCCCTAGGACAGTGTTCTTTAGGCCACTGAGAAGGAGATGTCCCAACTTTCCTACACGTAGAAGTCCAGTTGTTTATAGTTCAACTTTCTGGTCACTATGTATCTTCATGCCACAGTATCCCAAGGCATAAACGACTAAAGCCTTCCCTGTGCTCAATTCTACCTTTTATAGAATGCTTGGGCTGCAGTAGATATCCCCGATATTACCACCGGATTGAAACAAAGTATGGAATTGTCTAGGAAGGAAGAAGGTGTGAGGATGTATAAATGCAAGGAAGATTGAGGTAATCCCAATTCCTGGAAAACATACAGGAATCCTTCTCATGTATCCAGTCCTCTTGCCTACTAGCTGACTATCTTAGATATCCTGAAGAACAGAGCACACTCCAAGTTAAACCTCAGTCACGAAACCAGATCTAGGTAGTTATAGAAAAAGGCCCTTTTCCAAAATTAAAGTAGTTTTCTAATTTCACCAGGAAGAGGAAAGGGGGCTGGGAAAATGAACATGTTTGGTCTGGGAGTCAAAGCAATAGCAGAGGATGAAGTATCTGGCCTTTTCCTCTCCTTTTGGCTGCACCTCCCTCCTAATGGACAGGAACTCAGCTTCCTCACTCTTACCATTCTATGAAGAATGTACCCCCACAGAAGACAAAAGACAAAAAAGAAGTATAGGACCACAAACCAAACTCCAGATTTGACAGGTAGATGAGATATCTCAAAAGACACACCATAGGCATTGATACTAAAGTGTCCTAAATAACACCTTCATCCCTCAGTAGATGTCTATATTCCAAAATGTCTGTTATTTTGTAGATAATGAGTGTGCAGAACCACTGGCTTTAATCAAGGAAGTACGGTTGTAATGCCTACTATAATTAGCTACCGATCCTTTCCTTTGTGTTCCTTTCTCTTGGCAGCTTTGTGCAGATTAATAGGCATTAACATTTAAGTTGCTTCTCTAAATTCACTTGAAATAAGTATATCACAGCACCTGCCTGCGGAGATGTCCACTCTGTGCCACGGCTTCTAATGAACCCTAAACACCAGATAAAAGAGCTGAAGAAATGAACAGATGCAGGGAGAGGGTAACCCAGGCACTGGGAGTCTATCTAGATCCCTTGCTGTCCCTTAGCCTTCTATTCCAAACCTTGCCAGAGAAAATTAACTCTGGTCTTGTCCACATGTGGCCTCTGGGATGGCCAGGACTGAACAGTCCCAAAGGACATCTTTCTGTACCTGGAGTCACAATGTAGTTACTCTCAACACAGGGTTTCTCAGTAACTCTGCACCTTGGTGTTGCAAAAGAGCATCTCATAACCTGTTTCCTAGACTTTCAGCCCCCATAAAGGTACAGCAACAGTACGACTAAGAATCGGTGGTATACAATATGGTATCTCGGGCTCCTGGGACTACAAGAATAATAATAGAGAACTGAGAGAATCCAGTCAGAAGTTTAATAAATAATGAATGTCACTATTAATTCTTATTTTGACAAAGGTGCCGTGGTTCTGCAGCCCAACACCACTTGGGAAAACTAGATGAAGGGCAAAAGAGAACTCTACCACCTTTGTGACTTTTCTGTGGGTCTAAAATCACTGCTAATAAAATGATACAGAATGGGACACAAATCCTCATTGTTTTTATTCTGTATAAATAGGAACAGAATGGATTCAAAGCAGCCAAGGAATAATCAGGCTCAGCAACAGGGGTTGGTCACTAGAAAGACTCATGAGGGGCTCATCTTCTGACAGTTTTTTTTTTTTAATCTCCTTGGTTTCCTGAGTCTACCCAGAAGAACCCAGTGCCTAAAACCACAGTGACAAATCCCTTCAAATGAATCCAGCATCCCTCAAACACCTGCCTGCACAGTTGTTAATACTTCCCTACTATCTGGACATCAGGTATTCTTACTCCCACTCAATATACCAGGTGAGGAAGAGTGATTCCCTCACTCTATGGTAGGTTTCCAACTAAAGTGGCATGGACTGAGTAATGGTCCAAACTCAGCAGCTCCTAGCCTTATTTCTACCTCTGGAGGAACAACTTGTCTAATTTGTTAAGACCAAGCATGAAGACTGCTCATTCTGATGAGGACCAGCTCCCATCAGAGAGTAAACTAGAAAACAAAATTTCTGCCTCTAATGGACAAGGTCTTTAGTCTACCCAGGTTGCTGAGTAGGGATGAGATGCCTGATCTGAGAACCCATATGAGGAAGCCCATTATGGCTGCCCAGTGAGACCACCAAGAACAACAGCTTGTGACTCAAGCACACATTAGAAGGGTCCTCATCCTGGCTCCTCCTCTTCGGTGGCTTCAGAATGCATGATCTGGGCAGTAGAGAAGGGTATATGGGCTTCCCAAAACACCAAAACTGAGCAGGGAACATGATGTCATCCTGTGATTATGAAAGTCAGTTGACTTTAACTACCACCACTGGGTTTTAAAGGTAAAAGTAAATGACAAGCCATGTCATAGACTGCACACTCTCATAGGGACCCTGTTAACTGGTCGACTTTCATCAAATGGTCTTTTCAGTTAAGGATAAGAAACAGGTCGTCAAAACACGGAGAACCCTGAGCTACAGCCTCAGGGGACTTGCTATTCCACCATCATTCCCATTGCTTATAAAACTGGAAAGCACATTCAGGTCAAGCCAGACCCTTCTCTAGCCTCAGGTCCCAATTACAATAACAGCTTAGCTACCTGGCCCAGCCTTCAAGATGGAGCAGTCCTGGACCCCTGTTTTCTCTTCAGAAACTCGCTACAGTAGTCAGTGGGTCAGAAACTTCCTTAGGATTCTCTGGAAAGCTCTAAGCTTTCAAAAGATGAAAATCAAATGAAACAACCAAATGAGAGTCACTCTTATAATTTCAGCATGTTGTAGAATCTCTCAAACCCATGTGTGAGCCCTCAACCGGTGAGTCTCCCTGGGCTTTGCCAAGGACCTATGCCCACACTAGGCAGTTCGTGGTGGTTGGGGAGTGGAGATCAGTTAGAATTTGAAGCATGTTGTGGCTTCTTCCTCAGCTGCCATGAATTTATTTGATTTTTGTTTAATTATTTAAAATTTATTTTACATACCATCCACTGTTTCCCCTCCCTCTTCTCCTGTTCCCTCTCTCCACCTCCTTTCTACACCCCCCTCCACACTGCCATGGATTTTTATTTTTTTTATTTATTTTTTTTTTTTTTGGTTTTTCGAGACAGGGTTTCTCTGTGTAGCTTTGTGCCTTTCCTGGAGCTCACTTGGTAGCCCAGGCTGGCCTCGAACTCACAGAGATCCGCCTGGCTCTGCCTCCCGAGTGCTGGGATTAAAGGCGTGCGCCACCAACGCCCGGCTTGCCATGGATTTTTAAACCAAGCTTCTGTCATCAGTTTTTCTTCTCCATTTATTTCCTACATGTGTTTTTTTAAACATTATTTTTACCTTAATTTTATATAGTGCTTTGCCTGCAAGTATGTCTGTGCATCACTTGTGTGCATGCTGCTGGGGGAAGCCAGGAGAAGGCATCAGATCCCCAAAACTGAAGTTATAGACCATGTGAGCAGCCATGTGGATGCTGGAAATTGAACCTGGGTCCTCTGGATGAAAACCCGGTGCTTTTAACTGCTGAGCCATCTCTCCAGCCCTAGGTGGACTTTTTTTTTTTTAAACTGAGGGTCCTACTGATGTCAAACATCCTTCCCTTTCCTGCCTGTTCCGTTGGATGTGGTTCATTGTGAGTTTACCCTTCTGCTCTCCATGGTAGTGACTCAAAGCACCTCTGTGACAGGTGGGCCAACCTCCACCCTGGCTTTGAAATTCCACAAGGCATAAATAGTTTGCATTCAGAGTAAGAAGAATAACAGAAGTAAGGATGTCTTCTTCTTCTCTCTTTCCTTGTATATCATCAGACATGAGATATGTTGTTGGAATAAAATGCTAGAAGAGATATAGGCTTTTCTTCCCCCTTGAGATGGTCAGCTACCCACCAGAAACTTCTTTTCCTTGTGAAATACTGCTATACTCTATTTCTCAACTTCCCTTACAAATCTTGGTGTCATAGGACTTGCTTCCATTAAGAGGGGAAGTGATGACCTCATGGCTAGTCCATGTTCATTAACAGCATTACTCTTGCATTCCAGCTGCGTACAAAGGGCACAAGTGCTTAGGGAAACTAAGACAAAGTACAGATCTCCAGCCTGCAAGGCAGTGTGGTGGAGTGCTATGCCTCCAGAAAATGCACCTGTAAATACTACTATATGACCTGGAAATGAGCTTCTGTTTGTGTTGGGTTGTTGTGTGTTTCCCACCTATTTGTTACAGTGATCCACCTACGGTAGATAAGACCTTTGTTAAGTTCTTTGTTCAGAATAAAGAAGGCATTTGTACTTTAGCTCTAACAATAGTAACAGTAATTAATATTTATTAAGCTGTTTTATCATCCTAAGACATATATTATATATACTAAGTATTTATATATTAATATATTAACTCATAATCTTTATAGTAAATGCAGACATTGGGGTCCATTAGCCCAATTTTACAATTGGAAACACAAAAAGGATGAATAACTTACCCAAGGTCAGATACAGGTATTTTAGGGGCAGAGATTCAAACAGAGAGCCTACCATTTTTCAGCATTGTCAGGAGTACTGTGACTCCTGTAGAGTGAACTATTCTGCTACCAGATCATCTTGCCCTAAATTATTGTCATGTTCTATGGATTACTGTTCTTAACATGCCCAAGAGTTGCTGAGAACTTGGTCCCAGAACTCTTAGTTTGGAATCTCCTGTCATATTACCAGCTATCAGACCTACCTTATGATTAGAACCCCACTTCTAACCTAAAGTACACATCCCAGACTCAGACAATCCAGATCACAACTCTCCTGCCTCCTCAGGACATTCTTCCCAGATGCTACATCTACATGTTTAGAAAATGCTTGATCATGATCGCCAAAGGATCGCTTCACAGTGGTAGTAGGTATGTGAATGCCTGTGGGCTCCTGGTCTGGTCTAATCCATTTCCTGCTTAACCTTGAACACACACTGGTCCTTCACTGATAATTTTGTTAACTCTACAGAATACCAGGTATGAAGCTAAGCACAGGGAACAACAGAACAACTCTACTTTGGGCTCTCTCTGGATCATAGCATCTATCCCCTCCACTCTTATCCCTTCCAGATCTCAGTAAACTGCCCCCTTCCCCAGTAAATAAACCTGAAAACATGTCTGCTCTAGAGTCTCAGCCTACTTCTCTTCAGGATGTCTGAGATTTTATTGAACTCGACATCTGATCACCAATCTCTCTGAGTTCTCTGAAGATCTAAGAAAGGAATCATGGTATCTGCAAACTAGCCTTTGTCAAAGCCCATTTACAGGCACTCTTGGAAGCATCAATGAGCCACGGGAGGAAAAGGTGGCTGCCATCCAGCCCGTTGTAAGAAGAGAAGAAATTGCTCCACTGCTTTGATGCGGGCATGTTTGTTTTTTCAATCTAAATGTGTAACAGGAAATTTGGCAGTTCACCTTTGTAAATCATTTGCATACCACTTATGTATGAGCCAGATGGCGCCTCTTTGTTTCAAGAAATTAAAAATGAAAAGGGAAAAATATAAGAAGGACTTTATCTCTGCCTCTCCTCCTGACCTCCTGTGTACACTCCAGAGTCCTCACAGAGCAAGCAAACCCAGGCTGACAGATGCCTACATACATTCACACAGGCATGTTCATGAATGCACATGTGCATGCACACACACACACACACACACACACACACACACACACACACACACACACAATCTGTGTTTATCTGCATTAGTCACCAAGGTGAGTAGTCAGCAAGTTCTTAGTCCTAGTAATCAAGGATAGTAGAGCGGCACAAATTTGACCTGGGTTAACAGAGAGCATCCTTCATGGTGTTCTGTCTGTCTGATAAATCACCACATTCCTTGGGGCCTTAGCCAGTGTATACTGAACAAAAAGGTCTTACATAAATCTCTCAAACGTAGGCATAGCTCTATGATTTGGAAGCAAGGGCATATAAACGCTGGCCAGAAGAAGGGCAGCGCAGATGACCCACTATTTCTGTGGAAGTTGAAACCTCAGGAAGGAATTTTCCTTGAGGTGATTGTCTTAACCCTACTCCTTTGGGGCAGCTCTATGAGTCTAGTTTATTTTCCAGTGGTCAGGAGTTCCTCCTTCTGATCCAAGAATCTCATCTGGGAATGAGACTATCTCCACAGCATTCTTGTTTTGGGTGTGAGGAGTGCCGAGGAGGCCGTGAAGGCAATAGTTTGTCTAGAAAGTGTTGCATTACAGGCTCTTTGCACAAGCTAACTTGCTTAACATAAACATACCTCCGCTGAGTAAATATTTTTGTCCTAATTTTCAAAAAAGAAAATTGAAGGGAGGCAGTGAGCACATGGTGCTGATGGTGACTAAACATTAGAGAGTGAACAGAGCGGACATTAGCTCCAAATCCAAGAATTCTTTAGTAACATCAATGTCTTCCAAAGGGGCTGAGACTTTAGGGACATTTGTGTGTGTGTGTGACCTCAGGCATATGTACTTCTGCCTTTCATTTTTTCAAAAGATTTGGGGTCGGGGGGTGTAAGCATACATCAAGCATGGTGAGTTAACAAGTATAGAGAGGTGATCCAATCTGATCTTTGAGTGTGGCCACTGTAGATACAGTCCACCAGCAGTGCTGACCTTTCTCTCAACTAGCTATCCTTCCTTAATTCATACTTCTTTGGAACCAAAGACATACATTTTCAAGTGTCTAAGCCTCAGCTAACAACCTGACTTAGACCTCACGAAGAGAGAACTCAAGATATCTGGACTTTGGACAATTCCCATTGACCTCACTTCCTTAAATCTGCCCTCACACTCAAAGAAATGAGATGGGTTTACTCCTGGATACTTTGCCAAGAGTAGACGGAAGCTAAGGGCTGTGAAAACAAAGCTGAAGCATACCATTTGGATAGTGCTTCTTTGTGTGTGTGTGTGTGTGTGTGTGTGTGTGTGTGTGTGTGTGTGTGTGTGTGTGTATTAACCTTTAAACCAAAGAAGAAATATTAAGAGCAATCCAGGAAGCCAGTTTCAAAGCTCAGCTTGTATATTCTGGTCTGATATGGTTTTCTAAGGCCTGATAGAGTCCAGAGAGACCAGGAAATTATGACCAACTATCTCCCCTGCACAGAAACAGACAAACAAAACACAGTAAGCCATCCCTTTCTTTCATCAGCACCACTATAGATCTGAGGTTAGCCAGGCGAGACAGAAAGCCCTCCTATGTCGAGTGGAAGGCAATTAAATGACTTCAGCTAGGCTCTATGACCCATGACTTGCTTAGTAACCACATCCAGGCTTTGGATATGCCTGGTGGGGAGAAGGGTCTAGATGCTAAAGACTGTGCTTTGGTACATCCTGATAGGTCTTCTCTGACCATCAGCCTGTGGGTGTGCTACACCATGCTCCCCTTCCTGTGTCTGGGATGCTTGGTAGTGTGGGTGGCTAAAGTTGGCCAGTTTGCTGGGGATACTCTGCTTTAACCAGCTCTGGTTTATTTAGCCTCCTGTGTGCTCATGGTAGTACATCATTTGCCATCCTTTCGTTGAACCATGTAAGCCACTCTGCAGTCATAAATGGCATTTCTAAAACATTCCACTTTCTTTTGCACTGTTACTAAAGTGAAGTTCCTTGAGAAATCGGTACCGATACCTGAGTGATCAATCATGAGCCACAACATCACCAGGAGCATCCAAATAAATCTAACAAGTATGTCCTTGCCAGCCCAGAATGCCACCCTCCTGGTTTACCAAGCTCAGGCAACAGGATCGTCAGACTTCACAATGTGATTACTTGTTTGTTATCATGACTAAACAATTGGCTTCCATGCTCCTGCTACAAATTGAAAGTTTATGTTTTCTTTGTCCCCAAGATCAAACAAACATTTGATTCTTAGCAGTAAAATGCCCTTAGGACTGGAAGGAGAATTTTTTTAGAGGTCATTAGACCATTAGCCTTCATTAGATTTTGTGATCTCACAGAAGAGACCTTAGGGAGTTCCTTTGCCTTATCTACCATGAGATAACACAAGAAGACCATTTATGAACCATGGAGCCAGCCTTCACTAGACATGGAAGCTGCCTGAGCCTCTGGAACTTGGAGAAATATTCTTATATTATCATAGGCTCCATGGCTTATGGTATATGTTGTTCAAGTGTCACAGATGAAGACATTCTCTGCTCCACAATATTGTCCTTCTGTCTCCTAGACCACAAATCTAAACTCCTGCCTTAGTCAAAGTGACGAAGCAAGTATTCCATATTTTAATTTTTTTTCCTTTTTTTTTTTTCTGAGACAAGGTATCTCTGTGTAGACTGGCCTTAAACGCTAGATCCACCTGCTTCAACCTCCCATTTCCGGAGATCCCAGGTGGAGTGCCACTATGGGCAACATAAATCTTCCTTATTGCAGAAAGAGGTGTGTACCAATTGGTTAGCAGACATGACCCCATCTGTGGGCATCAAGTTGTACCCATGTTTCTCTTTCTAAGAAAAGTGACATTCATGGCCACTCACCTTTAGCCTTGCCATAAGAACATAGAAAAAGTCAGTGTTCTATTATGAGGAGATTCCCCACAAAGTAAAATAAGATCTTGGAGCAGGAGATAGGTAACTGTATGCAAATGGAACCTCCTCACAATCAGCCTTTCTGTAGGGTCATGCTTTGTCCAAAGCCAGAAATTAACAAGATGCTTTATTTTCTCATTTCCCAAAGCCAGTAAGATTAAGTTTAGTAGTATACTGGCCACTTCTAGTTTACTT
The DNA here is from genome assembly GCF_049852395.1 of Peromyscus maniculatus bairdii. Lineage (NCBI taxonomy): Eukaryota > Metazoa > Chordata > Mammalia > Rodentia > Cricetidae > Peromyscus > Peromyscus maniculatus. The sequence continues at coordinate 89,395,782 of NC_134852.1, forward strand.
TGGGTTCCACTTTCCAGAAAGATCTATCCTTGGAAACGAGATCACCCTCACATAATCATGAGATAATTTCAAGAATAAAACATGTTGTGAGTGAGGCTACATTAGGGGATAGGATGGACTATTGATGTAGCACCAAGTTAGACTGTCTGGGTGTGCATTTGAACAAATAGCTATAGGTATTCAACTCTGTTTACACAAAGAATGAACAGTGATTCAGTAAGAACATAATGTGCAGGTTATTGCAATGTATAGACAGAGTCCTGCCTAATGTCAAAGAGGAAGGAGGAATGGCCTGCCATGATAATAATAAGCTGATATGCCAAGATGCAGGAGTGGCTGAAAGATAATTGTTGAGTGCATATGTGAGCATGCGTGTGCATACATGTGCACCATAGTGACAGGGTTAATGGACAATGACAGACATGTAAGCAAGGCATTAGCTCGGCAACTGAGTCCTGCAGCTGGGAAAGTCAACTTACCCTGTAGTAATCAGTACTGTAGACATCTCTGGACATGCCGAAATCGCCAATCTTCACCAGTAAGTTGGCTCCAACCAGGCAATTCCTGGTGGCCAGGTCCCGGTGCACAAAGTGCTGGGAGGCCAAGTACACCATGCCCGAGGCTATTTGACTGGCGATGTGGAGCATCTGAGAGAGCCCTAGCTCCCCCTTGGCCTGGCGTGGCTGCCCATCCACGAGGATCATCGCATCTGGCCCATGAGCCCTACAAGGAGGGGGGGAAGAAGATGGAGCAGAGAGAACTCAACAGATCAAAGGCAAAGTCTTGGTGGTCTTCAGTGCTCTGGAACATCCTGCAGAAATGAAGGAAACCCCCTTTCCTGGCTAACTGTGCCTGTCTCTATCTTCCCAAATTATATCAAGTGAGTATGTCTATGGGCGAAACTACAAAATCCCCACTAATATAACACAAATGTACTCAAACCTAACAGGGGACAAACCTTCTCTTTCACTAACTACCACATAGGTTCTTCCCAGGTGCTAGGTACTCACTATAGAGTAATTAATAAAGTTACCACTAACCCTTACTATGTGTATAGGCCAAGCGCTACTCTGATAGTTTTAAAATCATTCATTTAATCCTTCTACCCTGATTTTCTTAAGTTGAGGCACAAAATGATTAGAAAGCTCAACCAAAGTCCTAGATATTTCAGAATAACTATATGGTAGTCAAGAGACATCCTTGGAATTATTATCTGTGACTCTAAGGGAGAGTCCTGCAGCAGCTCCCAAAAGGGGCATCAAGAAGGATTTTAAAGAGATCTTAAGGCCTCACCCCTTTGATTTCTGATTGGCTATGCAGTGTCCCTTCATTTGCATTTCTGATAAGCTCCCAGTGCGGATGCTCCCAGGACTGCCTGTCAGTCCGCAGCCCCTAGCTGCAAGGGGGCTTGCTCCATACTCCTAACCACTTCGCAACACCAAAAGCAAGGCAGAGTGAAGCAAACCTCTGACTCTTTGGGAGCCCAACACTCCCTCCATGCTAAATTCAAGCCTGTCTGGTGTTATGATAACACCCTGCCCTGTCAGATCGGTCACTTTTAGTGTTCACTCTTTCCTGCAGAAAGCCAATGAGCCATAACCACACCCAGGGCCCTTATTTATGAAGTGGAGCACCAACGAGCTCTGGTGTACAGCGAGGCCCCAGCCTGCTTTACTGCTTCTCCAATTTCCACTGAAAAGCGCCATTAAATAGAAACACACTCTGTTTATCGTCTTCGGTGGGCTTTGCCCCCTCCCTCCTTAGGAAAGCAGCTGCATCAGCTGGCTGGGGATTCATCAAGAAGCTGGTTCCCACTCTGGTATACCAGGATACACTCCTGCCAGTCCCAAACTCCACCAACCAGGAAACATGCGAGCAGGCAGAACTGACTCCAGGGCTCAAGGGGGGGGGGGCATTTGGGAGAGCAGCCTGTAAGCCAGCTCCTAGCAACGGTTGGTGTGATCCAGGCTTTCAACCTAGAGCTTTGGAAAAGCTTGGCCTTGACTAACAGAACCTAGGAAGACAGGTGAGAATCTGGGCATCCCCTGGGATTCTGGGTAGTAGTTGCCACAAAAATACCTGGAGAGACTGTTGACCTTAACTTGAATAGACTCCCCATGCTGTCTTCAGGAAGAGATTCCAAAGACAGACACAAGAGTATCACTAAATTTCTTCCTACATTCCTGCCATGGAGAATCAAGAGGTGAGTGATTCGGAGCACACAGTTTCTTGCCATGGGTATCTGTTACTGCTCAAATACAGAATGCTTTCAGAGACTGTGTTTCTGAATATTTGGTTTTCTAGGAAGTGAGGAACCCTTGAGAAGCAAAACTGGTGTGGGGGTATCACACAGCTTATAACCCAAGCTCTTTCTGGTCCAAGCTCTCTTACTCCCAATTGCAGATATGAAATGACCTCATGTGCCAGCACCATGTCTTCTGCTGTGATGAACTGCATCCCTTCAAACCTGAGTCAAAATCAATCCCCCTGCCCTTAAGTGGCCTCTTGTCAAGTAGTCCACCACAATGATAAGACACTATTTCTTTTGTTTTGTGTTTTCTTTTCTTATAATTTTGTGTTTCTCCTGCCCTAGTCATTACTCCTGATTCTCCCCCCTTTCTCTCTCCTCTGTTTTGTATTCCTCATCTTTCCTTGGTATAAAGAGATACACAGGAGCTGATAGCTTTGTTGGGCCCTTCTGGTTGCACTTCGGACTGGAAAATCAGCTGTACCTCTGGAAAATAGGATGTGATGTGAAATGGGGCAGAAGAGTGGAAGTACAAGGTGAGGAAGACTCTGCATACTGAAACAAGGTAGCATCCAGAAACTCTTGATTTGTAGCTCTTACAATGTAATGATAGTAGTAGCGACTTTTACAATAGCCACCATTGGTTCAGTACCTAGCTGCCTGTAAAGTGCATCCAGGCATTATATACACATTGCCACACAATGCTTCTAACACCAACTCCATGAAGCAGCTATAACTTTATCCATTTATAATTAAGATAAGCCCCCATCTCTCTTATGCTAAGGGCTGAGTTCTCCAGGAATCAATTTCATTATGAAATTAAGTTCCAGAGACTTAGAGAATCTAGTGGGTTTTCTCAGTATCTCTAGGGCAGTTATTTGGAAACCTGACTCATAAGGAGCTATCTGAAGACTCCTGTCAAGTCTGACTCTTCCCTTTCCTTTCTCAAAGTCTGAATGCTGACAAGTAGAATTTACCTAAATACAAAATGTCCTTTCTTTATCAATCACCTCTGCTTTCTGATGAGTTTATAATTTGATAACTTCACATTCATCATTAAAAAGTATCTGGGTAGGGGGAGGGGGCTGGCTTAAGGCTATAACATACTAATCTCACTTAGCAAGTGAGACACTTAAGAAATTTGCCACATTGGGGTAAGAGAGCAGGTAGCCCTAAAACCAGGGCTGTGTGTCTCAACCTGGGATCCTCACAGGATATATCCCAGGCCTTACTCTTCTTCTCAGTCCATCTGGGAGCCAAGAAGAAAAGTATAGGTGTCTCACTGTAGATTAAAAAAACCTAAGTCCAGCTGGAAAAGAGGCAACATATGAATGAAAGGGTTAAGTCTAGAGGTGTAGCTCTGTTATTAAAGTACTTGTCTAGCATGCATACAGCTCTGGTCCCATCCTCAGGTCCACATAAACTAGTCACAGGCATACACACCTGGAATCTCAGAACATAGGATAGATAGATAGATGGATAGATTGATAGATAGATAGGTAGATAGATAGATAGATAGATAGATAGATAGATAGATAGATAGATAGATAGATAGATAGATAGATAGATAGATAGATAGACAGATGATTGAGATAGATAGATAGATAGATGATAGATAGATAGATAGATAGATAGATAGATAGATAGATAGATAGATAGATAGATAGATAGATAGATAGATAGTCAGATAATTGATTGAGATAGATGATAGATAGATAGATAAATGATAGATAGATAGATAGATAGATAGATAGATAGATAGATAGATAGATAGATGATTGATTGAGACAGACAAACAGACAGAATGGAAAAGAAGGAAGAGAAGGGCAGTGCTTTCGATTTGCTATCCTCAGACTTGAGTTCCCAGCAAGTATGACTTCTGGCCACATAGAAAACCCCAAAGGCTCAGTGGGACTAAGGGAGGGGGAAACATGTTCATTCTTGCTTACCTGAGGAACTTGTTAAGGTCTCCATGCTTCATGTATTCAAAGACCATGATGAGTGGGTCCCCATCACCACACACCCCATAGAACTTGACAATATGTTCATGCTGCAGGTTAGTGAGCAGCTCAGCCTCCCTCTGGAAATCCTTCCTGGCAGCCAAGGTGGGATCCTTCAGGGCCTGAGAACCATACAACATCAGTTCTTAGCAACCAGAGAACAGAGAGCCATCTTTTCCAGCTGGTGAAACCTGTTACCACATCCTTCTGGACCACAATGAATACAGTCTATTTTAAAACATAAAGGCGAAGCACACTGTTGAAGCCCTTTTCATTCAGTATTTTGATTCATATCAAAGAAGAACCCCATATCCCAGGCTCTGGCCAGTGACTTCAACCCATGCTTATCATCCATCCGCAAGCTTCCCTCAATATTAATGGCAGGGAACAAAGCTATGAGATGGAAGACTTGGAAGACCCCTGTTCATAAAGTTCCCTTTAAAGAACAACTCCCTCTGGTATAGTAAACTGAACGGCACCACCCCAATTGCTTTATCTTTGTAAATCACTACACACTCTAGAAGTCAGGCAATGCCCCGATGCTATCTTTTGGAGTCCTTGTGTCTTAATGGTGAAATAGGCTGCACTGACAGAGGAGAGGTAGCACTTGGTTAGTCACCAACCAAAGGTTTAGTAGAAGCTCTGGGGGAAGATAGGGCTGCAGTTGACAGATGGAAGCCTTAGATGCACACAGGACCAGGTCAACAGCGACTAAGTCTCAGTGCAGGATGAGGTGGTAGGCCCATGGGAGCAACTCTACCAAGATGCTGTGACTCTGCCCCACAGGGATTGTAAGCCCAAGTGTGACCCAGAGGGAAGACCTCTGGGACAGACCTCACCATTCTTATTCTATAAAGACTAATACAGCAAAAAGAGTATACAATACCAAGGTGGGGTTTTCAGCATCAGAAGGGGAGTGTGATACCAAAACTAAAGATATCTAGTACATACAAGAGACAGGGAGCAGAGTACTACTGTGATAGTTGTCCTGGTTGTCAACTTGACACATCCAGGAAGAAGGGGACAATTCAAGAATCACTTCTATCAGATTGGCCTGTGGGTGTGTCTGTGTGGCATTTTTCTTAATTATTGATTGATGCTGGAAGGTCCAACCCACTGTGGGTGATGTCATCCCTCGGCAGCTGGTTTTGTAAGGAAAATAACTGCATATGAGCTTAGGAGCAAGCCAGTGAGCATCCTCCTCCATGGTCTCTGCTTCAAGCTCTTGCCTTGAAGTTGAGTTCTTGCCCTGGCTTCCATGATTGACTGTCATTGGTAAGATGAATTAAAGCCTTTCCTTTACACATTGCTTCTGTTCATGGTGCTTATGACAACTATAAAAAAAAACAGTCTGGAACAGCCATCCTAAGGATGGGCAATATTGTCCAAAATGAAGGATGGTATGTTCAAAGTAAAGACCATCTATGCTAGAGGAGAAGCCTATGCAGGTATGCCTACACATTTCTGAACCTCCCATAATTGCCTTAAGGTCACAAGGCAAATGCACCAAGCCATGAGCACTAGGTAATCAAGAAGTAAGGATAAAACCAGCCAGCTAATCTCAGGTCATTGAGACTCTAAAGTGACTAGAGACTAGCTTGAACTCTCTGCTCCATATCTGGCCTTTCCTGGTGCTTCAGACAAAATGGCCTGCCATGGAAGTGCCACAAGGCCTTCCTAGCCAGAGCTCTTCCTCTATCTGCTGTAGCCCTCAGGGTTGAAATCTGACAGGTTTTTTTTTTTTTTTTTTTTTTTTTTTATTCTCAAACTGCAGTGGCATGAACCTGCAAAGGATGTGCCGAGTATGCTTCTCCAGCCTCTCAGGAACCAGCACAAATCAGGGATGATGGATGCTTAGCATGAAAAAGCTGTCCACCACTTTAGTTCCCCCACTGCACATTTCTGTAGCTGGAGAAACTGAAGCCGAGCCTGTTTGAGAACTGGCCCATGTTCACACAGTGGACATGATGGGAAGCATAGTAGACCTGAGCAATCCTTTGCTGGGATTCACAGTACCCCAGATGTCAGGAGCAGGGCCTACAGGGCCATCCAAACAAGTGTGGCTTCCTTACCTGAAGCCCCACCCCAATTTCAACCAGCATCACCTTCCCTTCTTAGCAAAATGTAAAAGATTTCAACAGAAAAGTTTTCAATTAAATGGCTGACTGACAAAAACACTGAAAGTTACTTTTACCAGACCTAATTCTTTTTTTTTTTCCTTTTGGACAGGGTTTTGTGCCACACAGGTGAGAATGACCCTGAATTTCTGCTTCCACCTCAGAAGTCCTAAGATTGCAACCATGCTCCACCATGTGTGGGCTTATGCACTGCTGAGGGTCAAACCCAAGGCATTGTGTATGCTAGACAAGAATCCTGCCAACTCAGCCACAACTTCTACTCCCAACACCTATAACTCGATGTGATGACTGCTTCAGCTCTGGGGGAGACCCATGAATATCTGGAATGGCCACCTGATAGCAGAACAAAGACTTGCCAGCCAATGTGTCATGGGGAAAATAACCTTTTCTGGTGACCCACCTCCATGCCACAGCCCTGAGCTACAAGGGATAAAACATGGGCACAAGATGACCGAGTATGACTCATTTATTTTCATGAGGAAGAGGCGGGGGAAAAAAACAACAGAGAAACCCAGCAAGGGTGGGATGGGAGAGTATGAGGATTTATGTGAACACTGGATTTATGGGAGAGAAAAGTAGATCAGATTTGGGGGCAGCCAAATGGCCTCTCTCCATCTCTTTAAATCATTCTCTCCCACAGCCCCGACATCAGTGGCAGCCATGGGATATTTCTGCTCTCAGCCCTTGAGCAGTAGCAGCCCAGGGTCTGTCCCTCAGGCTGGCACCCTGAACTGCAAGACAGACAGAGTTCCTCCTGAGAGATGGAGCACAATGCAGCTGCTGTTTCCACGGCTTCCACACCCTTTCCCTCTTCCTTCACACTGGGTTTTCCAGCTGGTGGGTCAAACCTGAAGTTCCTATGTAACTGTCAAAGTGAGGGGTGTAGCAACTGGGGGCCAGAACTGTCAGTGGCCACAGTCCCCAGGGATTAATGCAATTGGGACAGAGATGACAGGAGAATAATGGGGAGGGAAACTGGGCCAAAAGCTCTCTGGCCCCACTCATGGGATTTTATATCCAATACTTCCTTGGTTGCTGGGCAACTGCAAAATGGGTCACCATGAAGTGGCATGGGACAGAGTTGATGCTTATCATAGTCACCAGCCGTTGGCACAAGGAAGAGGGTCTTGCCATGGAGCCTGAAGTTGGGGACATTCCTGGCTGGGTGCTTTGTATCATAAGCACAGGCAATGAGAACTGGAAACTAATTCCTTGTCTTCTTTTCCCTTCTGGTGGAAGGGACATTTCCCTTGAGGTCTTGTTCTCCACATGCACCAGCTCCTATGAGAACTCCAGCCCTGAGCAAGGATTTGAGCCGGGCTGTTCACTAGGACAAGGTAAGGCAGAAACAGATGTGCTCAGCAGCCCAAACCCTTCCCAGACAGCTGACATCTTCACGTTGGTCAACAGCTAACTTGCATTTGCCTTTTCTCTGGTGGGGAGAAGCTGCTTCAGGGAATGTTATCTTTGAGATTTCATTAATATCCGGAAGCCCATTTTATCATGCACACAGGAATACGCACACTCCTAGGTGTCCAAGCATACACTCACAGGCATATACATCCAACCAACTAGTTTTAATTGTGAAAATCATTTTATTTTAGTCTCTCAAACACCTCTTGTCACTTCCCCTTGTTGAGATTCACAGAGTGACAGGGGACAAAGATGGGTGGTCACCGCATGAACAGATGCCCCTTTCTCGTATGTCGCTCGTTTCCCATTGTCTTCGGCATGAAATCCCAACTTCTTCACAGTCATGGACTGAAGATGTCAGCCAGACCCGTCTTTTTCCACTTCCTCGTCCCAACTCCATGTCCCCCTCATTAATTGTGCTTCAATCTCACTAGCCCTTCTGTACCCTTGAGCTTTTATTTGCCTCAGGACCTTTTCACTGGATGTCCTCTTGGTCATAAAGACTTCCAACAGAGCTGTAGAGATGTAATTAGGCCACTGACTTGGTACTGCCCATCAACTCTGCAGAGCATACTGACTGGTGCCCTGCGACCCTGAACCCTCAACTCTGGTCTCCTATAGAGATGCTTATGTCTCCAAGAGGTGTTTACTAGGAATTGACTATGATTACCCACAAATTTATTCATGAGAGTTAAACTTGATCATGTGATCGCTTAATACAATGAAATATCATAAAAAACAAGTAAGTGTGAGTGGGAAGCAGGCAGTTTCCATAGAGCCCATGGTGATGAACACTTTGCAAAGATGTGCTAAAGGTAAATGACTAAAACCAATTAGCAGTGGAAGAAAAATCATCTGGAAAATTGAGAAAACAGTAAAAAGCAGAGATTTTTAAAAAGCCCCTTTCCAAGCATGGAAGGAAGAGCAGCAGTGAGACCATGAGGAATCAGGATCTAGTTCTACCAATAATTTACCAAGTGTCCTGTGGCTGCCTGACAGTGCCAAGACTATCACATGTGTCACCTAAAATGAAATGCAAGTCAGTTCTAAACAAAAGAGTTAAGTATTAGTGGACTACTTTACAAACACTGCTACAGTTTTTAAGATCACTGCTTTGGGTAAGGTTTTGTTTGAGTTCCCTCTTGTCTTTATTTCTAAGATTGTATTTTAATTAAAACCTTTCTCCCTTCCCTTTCTTCCCCCCAAACCCTCCCATATACCCTTCTCCACACTCCTTCAAATCCTGGCCTCTTTTTCATCAACTGCTAGTGTGTGTGTGTGTGTGTGTGTGTGTGTGTGTGTGTGTGTGTGTGTGTGTGTACACCTACATATCCCCAAATGTAACTTATTGATTTCATACTATGTTACTTGTCTGTATGTTTTTAGGGCTGACCGTTTGGCTCTTCTCTGAGGAAGACCACCTCTTCTGCTCCCATCTTTCCTCAGTTGCTGTAGTTCCTTAAGATCACTCCTTTTTACTGAAGGTGTATTGACTAATGCTAAGTGTGCTCTTCATGCTCTACTGGTGCTGGGCAATGTCAGGGGCATTTTTGTTTGTTACAATGGGGGCTGGCACCTACTGGACAGAGACCAAAATAGGCTGCTAAACACTATACAAGGAAATCAAGAGCTCTTACCAACACTGAATTATCCCATTCTACCAATAGTATGAACGTTGAGACAACCTGTGTTAAACTTTGTAAATGACAAATAAAATTACATTTACCCCCCACCACCACCACCCTAAAACCCTGATATTCTCTCCTCAGAATGTTTCACAGATGCTTCCAGTTCTTGCTCCAATTTAAATCACTATAACTGGGAGTCAGGAGCACTCCACACAGATCAAAACAAGCCTCCAATCCCAGAGAAATCCAAATACCGAGGCTCAGATGTATTAAAAGAAATATCATGTTAAATCCAAGTTGTGAAAACTGTCAAAACAGGAACTTGAATTGCTGCAGACCAGACCCATATTTATTTTGAAATAAGGACATTTTCCAAGAAAATGAAGAAATAATTGCTTCTTATGAAAACAACAATATATAGGCCAGCAGGATGGCTCAGAGGGAAAAAGCACTTGTCATCAAGCCTGAAGATATGGATTGAGTCCCATGGACTAATGTGGTAGAAGAGAATCAACTCCTGAAAGCTGTCCTCTGGCTTCCACACATTCAGGTACTGTGTATACACACATGGCAAACAGACATGCAAATAAACAAAGTGTATGGTCAGTATACATGTATGTTAGGCATGGTAATGCATACCTATAATCCTAGCACTTGGGAGGCAGAGGCAGGAGGATTACCACAAGTCTGAGATTAGGCTAGGCTACATAGAAGAATGCAGGTCAGCTAGGGTTACATAGTAGAATCCCATCTCAAAAGGGGAAAAAGAAAAAAAAGAAAAACCACCAATATAGACAAAAAAACAAAGATAAATAAGACAGAAAGCTAAAAGAACAAAAATTAGGAACAATTGGATGTCTTGGAAATAAACCACATGGTCACTAAGGTTAAAAAAATACTCCACAGACAGAAAAATTAAACAGATTAAAGTACAGGAATGCACTGTGTACTGGAAGAGCATCGAGGACCTCTCAGGACAGAACACAGTGTGACAGAGAAAGGGAAAATTTATATATGTGTGTGTGTGTGTGTGTGTGTGTGTGTGTGTGTGTGTACACATGTATATGTATACATACATATTTACATAGATGTGTGTATATATATTGCACATATAATATATATAAAATACGAAAGTGTCTCCCATGTGCCAAACAAGAAGTTTGCTTGGGTGCCAATGCTGTGTGCATGGACTGGGTATTAAACAACTATTTAAAAGTGACGTCACCAGTTTGAAACTATGAATTGTATTACATATAATCCCTGACATCTGATGGTGAGAAGAAAATACATTCAGTAGAAATCTGACATTGAGCTTAGAATTTTGACTTTTCCCTAGGCTGCTGAATGTGATTCGGTTCTCTCGTAAGATAGAGGATGGCAGCAGTGAGCTATAGTTTCCTGTCCACTATGGGATAACCAAGAAGACAAGCATTGCTCTTTAACATAATGCATGGCTAGGAGATGATGAATGACTATTTGCTTGCTTGCTTATCTATTTATTTATTTGTTTGTTTGTTTGTTTGTTTCCAGGCAAAATCTCACTACGTAGCCCAGGCTAGAATCAAATTCCTAATCCTCTTAAATCAGCCTCTTCAGTACTGGGATTATAGGCCTGTGCTACCTACCACAAATAGCTCTGCCTAAATATATTTGCAATTTATGGTGAGTATTGAGAAGTTGTCCCCCTGCAGGCCTAGGAGCATCTGGAGTTGAATGTCTTGCATATACACAGACTATGCTCTCTCTTATCCTGTCTTCCATGTATTTTGTAGGTGTTTGCTTGGCTTCCCAGCAGACTGCAAGCACCTTAAAAAACAGGCTGTGTTTGCCATACCCTTGTATATATTTGTATATATATTAACTGCTGGGCAAAAAAAAAAAAAAAAAAAAAAAAAAAAAAACAAAACTTACCAACAGATTGAAAGCCCACACCCAATTTTGAGGAAACCTAATCTTGGTCTATGCTTGCCAGTGTCCCCCACAAGTACAGAATTGCCCTGCAGCAACATGAGAACACAAGGGAAAGGCTTGCCAAGGATGAGACTACAGAGAGGACAGAGAGCAGGGAACTCCCACTCCTGGGTGGTCTTGGAGAACATGAGACTCTTCTGAGGGCTGCAGGCTAGGCTAGGCAGCTCCATTGCTTGACAAATGGTGTCAAATTCCAGAGCACTCATGAGCTTCCCCGACCCATGGGGAGAAGGAGACCCTTTGGAAAGGATGCAACCAGAAACACATTGTTTCTGCATCACGCATTCTGGCAAGTGCCTCTCTGTGCCAGACACTCTACAAACCTGCCTGAGACCCCTGGCTCTCAGTCACTGCTTTACCTCCTGTTGAAAATTCCCAATCTGGTTCCTTTGCTACTTCCCAGACAGACACTGGGAGAGCCAGTTGATGAGTGTCATTCTACCCGTTAAACGTAACAGAGCAGGGCAGACACAGAGGTTAAGGACAGAATTAGAAACCTCTTCTTCAGCCTTGTCCAAGACATTCAAGTTCATTCCAAGAATGTACAGTAACAATAATCATCAGCCCTGCATAGAGCAATGGTCTAAGGTAGTTATTTTCAAAACAGAGATCAGCTATTGATGCTTGTTTTTGTAAAATATCTGTCTTGGAAAACAGCCACTCATGCTAGTTCATGTGATGTCTGTGCTGCTTCCCGCTGCACAGGAAGGGCTGAGAGATGCAGCAGTACACAGCCTCCAACACTGCAATATTCAGATTTAGTCTCTGGTCCTTTAAAGGAAAAAAATGTTGGCAAGCTTTATAGTAAATAAAAGCTTGGTGGGTCATACATGATGTGCCTAAATACATTGGTGTTGTCAGCATCAGGAATAAATAGTTATTTTTTTAAAAAAACCTATTACTGCTCTTTGTTGAGCATTTACTTAGTCATCAGCATTTGGTGGAGATATTATTACTCCTATCATTCAGAGTGGAAAATTAAAGTCCACCTTATGTTCTGCCCAAGGCCATGTAGTTGATCAGTGAAGGATTTGGGATTTGTATCCAAGCTCTCACTCTGACACCCACGCCAGATGGTACTCTGAACTACACTGTCTGTATCTGTCAGATGGTTCACCCTCTGTGGCCAGAGATAACCTACAGATAAACACCAATGACTGTAGATGCAGAAACCCAAAAGTCAAAGAAGCATAAATTGCCTTCATGATGGAGTTTCTATCAGGCTTATTTAGCACTAAAGATGGGGTCATTCTGAGGTCCCAATGAGTGTCTTTCTCTCTGGCCATGTCTCTCATTCCCATCTCTATGGTCATCTGTCATTCTGGAACAGCATCCAAACTCCACTATGGCCTCAGAACATGTTGAGCATATGAAAGGAGGCCACTTCATTCTCCTGACTCTATAGTATGGCTCCAAGCCTCAGGGAGTCTACCTGACCACTTGTTTGGTGAACATATCAAGACCTGTCAAGCACTAATCTACAGAGAGAAGGCCTTCTGCTGAACCAGGCTGGAGGAGGGCAATGGTGGGAACAAAGCTCCTTCCACACTTCTCCGGCAATCCATCTGCAGCTGCAAACCTGCCTGGAGCCCAGTGGCACACAGTCCTGGGCTAAAGGTCCCTCTGTAACTGAAGTTGCCCTCTGCATGTATTCTTGAGGCCTGCACTCAGATGTCATAACAGGAATTTTAGAATGTATCCCGCCCCACACCTCACCCACACAAGTTCCAGGTGCTAATTCTGTGACCACCCCAACCCTATCTCCCTCTAAACCCTGTGATGTCTTAGTACCTTTGAAATGGGACTCCTCTAACTCATCAGACAACCCCTTCCATCCAGCTCTGCTCCAGACACCTGGCCAAATGTCTGTCTAGGGCAAATGGCATATGATCACTCACTGAAGAGAGTGACCCAAAGATCCTCATTCAGTCAGAGCCTTCCACAGGCAGAAGTTGTCCCCAGGCATAGCCCCATTACATATTGCAGTTCTAAAACCAAAGTCATGTTTGGTCTATTGGAAGCTTCACTGACTCTGGACCAAGGGTCCCTAATGGGGTCTGAGACCAGTTCAACACCGCCTTCTCCATGGCCCTCCACCTCACAGGACCACCACTGGCCCTGCCCTGCTTGCCCATGTGCTCCAGGATTTACCTTCACGGCCACGAGCATCTTGTCTTTGGTGGGGCTTAGATTGTAACACTCAGCCAGGAAGACCTTTCCAAAAGCTCCCTCACCCAGTTCTCTCTTCAACACGATGTCTCTCCTCTTGATGTGCTGGACATCTGTAGAAGCATCACAAAGGGGACAGACAGTCAGGCTCTGTCATCCATCAGGACAACAGGAATCTCGAGTGCTTCTGAGTCCACAGTGGGTAGAGCCAAATGTTCACATCCCAGTTTGGGCATAGAGATTGTCATTTCTTTATGGGTGAAGTCTGACATGGAATTAAACCATGGCTTTCTGCTAGACTGGCTGCTGACTACTCTACACAGCTTTCTGAGATGAGGACCAAAGCTAATGGACATGAGTCAGTGATGTTACTGAATGCAGGCTGCTTCCACCTCCTGTGATACTGCACATGAACTGGGGCGCCTTGGCAAGACAGAGGTTCTGATTCAGTGGGCCAGAGAATCTGCATCCCTAGCAAGTCCCCAAGTGATGCCAGTAAGCTGCTGGCAGCTCTTTAAACACCAAGGTTGCCAGGATGGTGTTGAGAATCAGATGTGAATCCTGACTCCTTGTCATCCTTTCTGCTTTCAGTTTGGGAAGGCTATTTAATCCCAGTGACTACAATTCCTCATTTGTAAAATGGGATTAACAAGAATACCTCTCTCACTGAAGCCTTGTGAAGAAATGAGATAATTCAGATTAAGAGGTTGGCTTAGTGCCTGGGAGAAACTTAGAAACATGTGCTCAATACACACACACACACACACACACACACACACACACACACACACACACACAGATGTGTACACACATACAAATACACACATACACACAAATATATGTACACCCACACATATGAACATACACACATACACATAGCCACATATACACACAGGTATATGCACATACACATGCACACCCACACATACAAACACACACAAACATACATACACATATATGTACATACATGTATATACTCACATGCACAGATACACACATGCATATACACATGTACAAACACACACACACATACATACATATGCACACATACACACCTACACACCCACAGCCCAACAGCACATTGTTCAGGATAGAAAACACTCATAGGTAGCTAAAATTATTTCAGAAAAATCTCTAGTTGGCCAGTACTGCTCCTCCGAGAGAAAGTAAACCAATGAGATCACAAATGGCAACTTCAAAGACAGCCTTAGAACTGGGGTCTGTGCAAAGGAAGAGTTGCCAGTGGTTCTGCTAATTTAGCAACATAATTAAAGTGTGTCTGCCAGGAGAGAGCAGAGCCGTGACCTCGGCCCTCCCACCTCTTTGGAAAGAATGCTACCAAGGAATTGTCCAGGCAGGGGGCTGGTGATGAAAGGAGTGAGGTGGAGATTACTCGCCGACCTTTGCATGAATTGTTCAATAGGTAAAGCCCATTAAATACCTGTATCAACATTATGAAGCACGTCACCAAGCCCGCAAAGAAGATCCTCTCCAGTGACCTTGTCGAACAGTGAAAGCTGAAGGTGGAAGAACCGTGGCAGGCTGCCCCCACAGTGAGGAGCCACGTGACAGCGGCAGGAGCATGGCTCAAAAGCTCGGCCCAGTGCCTTGGTAGGCTTGGGTACTGCTTTTCCCTATCAGAGTTCAATATTTCATGGGGTCTACAGTGGCCCACCCCTGTTTCCTTTCTCCTTACAGGCAGTCTTCAACAACAGATGGACGAAAATAGTTTCCTCTGCTGGAGAGACGGCTCAGCTACTCAAAGTTCTTCCTTGCTCTGCCTCCCTGTCTATATCTTGTAGCCTCTGAAGACTGGTATATTTTTGGCCTGGGGGGGGAGTAAGGCTAAAAAGTATCACTGGGGAAAAATGGGAAGTCAAGGTTTCTCTTGGGAAGTCCTCTTCTCACCACTGCCTGGGCATCCCCAGGTGACTAGTGATGACACACGGAGCCCTGCAAGGCTAGGGAGTGAAGATGTGTCCTGGTTAGACAGCTCTCCAGCCTGGGGCCAGGTCTCACATTCCTCATCTATAAAATGGGTCTATTCCTGCAGCTGGATGTTTAAGTCTATAAACTTTTGTATTGTGGAATTCTGTCCTCTGTGGAGCACATGACTATTGTGATCCTGAAATCACCATGACTGTGACTCATAACATCAGCCTATTGGGCTAAGGAGACATCTCAGTGAATAAAGCGCTCGCTGGGCAAGCCAGGCCAGTTGTGGTAGCTGTATACTTCATCTTAAGTTCCTGTGATGAGACTGGCAGCAGACAGAGTATCCCTAGAAGCCTGTGGGCAAATCATCCTGGTATATGAAATAGCAAAACAAGAGGCCTGTTCTCAAACAAAGAAAGTAGGGACCAAGACCAAGACTGTCCACTGACCTATACACATACACTGTTACACAAGCATATGCCCCACATACACACTCATATCATGTGCACATGTATATGCATGCACAGATAGGGGGGAAGGAGGGAGGGAGAGAGAAAGAGAGAGAGAGAGAGAGAGAGAAAGAGAGAGAGAGAGAGAGAGAGAGAGAGAGAGAGAGCAGCCTTATTATTATACCCTTATAGAGGGGTTGGGGATATCGTCAGACTCTCACCTGAGATTTCAGCCATTCCCTCCTCTCTGCTCCTACTCTAGCCACACATAATCCTTGCAGCTCCACATGGTCATCAAAGGTGCTAATGTGTATAGCATGCAGTAGGCTACCTGAGAGAGAACTCCGTTGATACGGTTTTTGACTCATGCTGAGGTAGGAGTTTTCAGTGATACAGCTGGTTTTGAGTCATTCATATTCCTGTAACTCTGATAGTCATTTGTTTGCCAAGTTGGATTCAGTGTGTTATCTTTATCCTACCTTAGGTGAACAGATGTTTGTTGGTCCATCTCTCTCCAGGAAAGTAATACAATAAATGAATTTTAAATTGTAAATAAGGTAAAATATCATTTTCATCATGACTAGTATTATTTTAGAAGAAGATGAAATGAAAGCCTACCCCAGTCTCCCCCAGGTGCTGAGGTCAGCGTGATATCTAGAATGTAAAGATGTGCCAGAGTAGCTAGCCATTTGAGGAAAAGCTGAGTATGTGCGCAGATCCCGATCCCAACCTCCTTCTCACTTACCAGTGGGCAGTCCCCTCAAAATCATCCAGAGAGTTTGTTAAGAACAGATTGCTGGGCTCCTACCCCAGAGATTACCACCCAGCGCATCCATCTTGAGGCTTGAGAATGGGCATCTCTAAGTTCCCAGATGATGTTGACATTGCTGATCCAGGAGGCACACGTTGAGGACCACTGGAACATGGTGTGTTCTGTGCAGTGAGGAGTTAGCTAACTGAGAAAGCAGCTGCCTGCTCACGTTGGACTTAACAAGCACCATGCCTACCAACAGGTAAATCACACCTCATCTCCAGAAGACCAGGAGAAGGTCATGGGTCTTGGATTTGCTTCTAAGCCCCTCTTTCCCTTGCAAGCTATGTGGCTTAGGCTGAGTCAACTGTTTGAAAAGACTGAGCTGCCTACCTATGCTCTGGAGACCAAGCCTCTCTGGCTTTCCTGTGTTTTAGAAACCCCTCCACAAAGGCAAAGCAACACTAAATGTTCAGTGGTCGCTAAGTTCAGCTCTGAGCTAGTTCTCCTCAGGACTTCCCGCTCTCAGCAATACTGGGTACAAAATGAGAACTGGGGAGCTTTAAAAAGAGCTGGACTCCCTCTTTCAGCTGCTAAGCCTGGGTCATGTCTGAAAGCCCTTATTTCCCCCCTCCCTCCCTAGACAGCAAGAGTCCAGGGCTTGGAAAGACTCAGAGGCTCCAAGTGGGAGTTTCATTCGGGAATGGCTTTCCACCTTTGTGTTGAGAGCCTAGCATCTTTTGAAGACTTCCTGCTGGTGGTGATGTGAGCATGGCAGCTGAGGGCTTTGAACCAGGCAGGGGGCAGGTGAGCACATTGTGAGAAATTCACTCTCTTACTCTCCACAGGAACATGGACAAGGCAGGCTAGAGCCTACCACAGGCCAAAGTATTTTGGTTAAACATGCAAATGAATCCTTTTAGGGACAAGAAAATGCCCAATGGCTCAGAATAAAGTTTCCTTATTTCATCCTCTTCTCTTCACAGTAAAGGGAATTGAAGATCAATATGTGTGTTTATCCCTGGTCAAGTGGTAAGAGCTAGGATCAGGAGAAGGAGCCAGAAATAAAGGCAGATTCCATCCCACCCCAAATCCTCCTCCAATAAAGAATGAATTCCTGGCTGTGGGGACAAGAAGCCCCACAAGGTAAATGGGGAACTTTGGCAGAGAGACACTGACTAGAAGCCAAATGCATGGCATAAATCCCTTCCATGTGGACGCTCCCATGTACCAAGGAGGCTGGACTCCAAAATGCAGTCTCAGCTGTTCTTTCCCTGAATTCACAAATGGAGAAATAAAGCACAGGGAATGTGCACGTGGCCAGTCATACAAGGTGGGCAGTGTTCGTTCTCCTAAGGATCTGAGAGTCAGTGCACTCCTTTCACAGATAAAATAAAGATCTGTGTTACCCTTCAGAATTCAGAGATAAACCATGGCCAAGAAAAGCCTTTCCTTGTGGGGATTCCTGAGCCTCTGTCCTTTCCTCTCCATCAAGCAGCCCTTCCTTACTTTGCCCTTAGTCTATAGTCACCAAAAGGGTCCTGTCCAAATGTTAATCCTCTTCTATCCACTCTTTCTCCCACACTGCTCATTCTGGGACTCTTTTACAACATTGTCCCAATGGCAGGAGCAGGAGACTCCCACTGGACACCATCCAGAACCCACCAAGCTCTAGGAAGTGTATGGATGGGGGAGAGTGTGGAATTGAGGGGCCCCAAGGATTGGCTTGGAGTGAACTGCTTCATTTCTGACCTCTACATGTCTATTTGGGCCCCTTCTCTGCTTCTTCTTAGTTCCCATCATGCTGCTCAGAGCTGTGGCTGGTGAAGCCATCTGACCCACAAGCCAAAAGGTGATGGCTTCTCCTAAGAGAAGAAGGTATCAGTCTCCTTACTGCCTGGCTGGCTGGAATGGCAGCATCCAGGTCATGAAGATCAGGCTTTGGGATGTGAGAAGGGAGGAGGAAAAGACAGGGAAATGTGCAGATGGGGGGTGGGGGAAATGTCCTATTTCCATTAAGTAAGGGCTGGTGAGGGATTAGGGGCTGGTATATAATGGAGAAGGGTCTCGGGAAATGTAAACAGTGACTAGGATCTTCTGGCAAGGCTCACCTCAAATTCCTCTTCTCCAGAGAGCCCCTGGTGGGATTCCACCAGAAGCCACCTGTAGATCCCCTGGTTCCCACAGGGCAAGTGACCCTTCTGACACCAATGTGGAGTCTGTATTTCATTTGCTGCTTCCAGAATCCTCCCTCTGCAGTAGGGACCTGAGTCACTGTTCCATGTGTGAGACTCACCTCAGGGGGAATCTCCCAGATCTACAGCGAGCTTGGCCTCAAGCACTCCGGTCCCTGAGAGGCCAGTGGGTTGGCTGGCTTTGTTGGTTGTCTGTTTGCTTAGGCTGCTTTATCCAAGATTGGGGGTTGATAGTATTGAGAGAGACTTTTATGAAACTCCTGCTGTGACTTACCCAGCTACTTACTCAGGATGATCTGATGTGGCTGAACCCAGAGAGACTAATAAGAGACAATGTCACATCTCTGTTCACATAGACAGGGGAGCCAGAAACTGTTCAGCTCTGTAGCCCAGGGATGAAGAAAGATCAAAACCCACTAAAATTATCACACTACTGGAATCCTGGCTCTGTCATTTTCCTAGCTGTATTCTCTCTCCAAGCCTCCAGTTCTTCATCTGTAAATTGGTCACATGGGTAGTAACTTTGCAGAACAATTAAGAAAACGGACTTTAGATATTAGGCCTGGGGAGACAGCTCATGCCTGAACTCCATCCTCAGGACATACTTGGAGAAAGCTGACTGTGGCAACACACATGTGTGCTCCTAGTGCTGGGGAGGCTGAGGCAGGAGGATCCCTGGAGCTTACTATCCGGCCAACCTAGCCTGACCAGGGAGTTCTAGGCCAATGAGAAACTCCATCTCAAAAGGTGGGGGTCACCTGAAGAATGATGCCCAATGATGCCTATCGCCTCCACATATGTGCCCACACATAGACACATATAAAAAGTTTCTTCAGATGATAGAGTTAGTAGAAAATGTGAACTATAATTGACATTTAGCACATGTGTGATTCTGTGTCTTTCTGTGAGACCTACATCTCCTAAAAGCTCAGCCTATGTGCAAACAAAGCAGCGGGTTCAAGAAAAAAATTGAAGGAAGGATGATAATTATCGTCTTCTGGAAACAAAACGGCTTGCGGTTGCTCAGGGGTGGCAGGCACTGACTCAGGGTCACCGCCAGTCTGCCCCAGCCTGCCACCACAACATTTAGCCTCCTCTTCATTGGAGTCAAAAATAGTTTGTGGGAGGAGATTGGCCAGACAATGAAATAAAGACATCAAAAGGCAGAGACAGCCTCCTCCTCAAGACGGGCGTTTATCAGTGGAGATACACCAGATCCTCAGGTTCGGTGACTCTGAATTATGGCGATCCTGACTGCCGCACGTGGAGCTACAAACTCAGACCCCTCAAAGGAGCATGCTCCTTAATTCACACACAGAAGACCTTCAGCTGTTATTGTCCTCAGGGACATATGCATGATCCATCCCTGAACCCTGGAGTATAAGAGGCTCAGAAACAGCCTCCAGCCCCAATTCAACCCCAAAGGATGGCCCCCTTTAACACTCAGTTCTCAGCTGGTTCCTGGCATTATTGCCAGGGCCTCTTGGACCTTTCTCTCATGGACCCTATTCTACACTGTGCTTGTCTCTTTTTACTTTGCGGTATTCCTTATTCCCTTATTAACAGTAAAAATAGCTCCCATTGATTGAGCACCTGTCCATGCAAGACTAAGTAAGCACTTCCGTGTGCCTCCCCATCTATCTTTATAAGGCTCTAAAGTGAAATACAGCCTGTTGCTCTTCTGATACTCCAGAAGAGGGAGCTGAGGCCTGCCCAAGACCCCTTAGCTATCAGAGGTGGTCTGTCAAACTGCAAAGTCTGGTATAGTAATGCCCCCTATGCACAAAGGAGAAATTGCAAGAGCCCCTGTGGAAATATGAAACTAGCTTTTTCCTGTACATGCACAGCTATGGTTAAGTCTAATCTATAATATATAGATTATATATAATACTATATATGATACTCATGATATAATAATTATAATAACATGCAGTGATGAGTGAGCCAGTGTGGTATATTGAGAGAGTCGGGACAAACAGTAATCCTTTCAGACTGCAGTTACCTGTGTGTAACTGAAACCATAGATAACAAAGCTGTGGAAAAGTGAGGAGAATGTGTGAGCAGACAATTGCCATTCTTCAGCCACATCAGGCCCCATTCCCCTCGGCAGAGAAAGGCTCTCTGCTCTGAGCTGGCATCACTACATAGACAAGAGTGGTGGCCTCCATAAAGACATAGAGACTTTGTCTCTGCCAGCTCGTTGCCCACCCCTGAGCTCGTGTCTCAAGAGAACTGCACTGGAGGGCCCCACTTTAGGACTCCACTGAGGAGCAGAGAGAGGGGCCAGGCCCCAGGGTTGCTGTTGAAGGACGGGGAGATTCTTGACAGGAGAGAGGGGACAAGGGGACAGGGAGAGGAAAGGAAGCTCTCTGAGAAGAGTGTGTTCTTTCTTAGCACTAACCAGACCCTAGACTCTCAGGCTGCCAAAAAGGCTCAGAAGAAAACATTAATTCAATATCACACATTTAATTACACATGAAATGGAATGTCTTTAAGCAGGAAAGAATAACATTTGAGGAGCTCCAACTGTGGGTTTTAGAAGCGGCAGAAGGAAGAGGGCCAGCTCTAAATCACGGAGGGGCAGCACTCTGCCAGGAGGGCAGGAGCCCGGCCTTTACCATGGCAGGCAGGCAGGCATGTCTGCTGCTGCTGGCACAGGCCTGCCCCCACCTTCCTTCCGGCCCTCTGGTTGTGTCTCTCCGGGGACTAGTAGATGTTCCTGGTGATCTTATATACGAGCATCTCCCTGGCTAATGGCAGACTTCATGCTATGGTCTGCAGCTAACCCAGCCACCTCTTCCTAGACAGACACAAGGGCACAGCATGGTAGAACTGTTCAAATAACAATTTTTACAAGGCAGTCCCTGGATGGTTTCCACTCTCAGAGTAAGATCTCTGGAGGGAATAGCAAGGACCTTTGTAGAACACGTTTCTAAGGCTGGAAAGCTGAGAGGAGAACTCTGTAGAATCTTTTAAAATGACTAAGCAAATGAGCTAACAGTCATATGGAGATGGGGATATGGTGCCACTGAACACCAGTACCGTCCATTGCTGTTGCTGCCCTAAGGAAACATTGACTCAGTACTGTTTATCTAAGAACGCAGATCCTCCTGCTGTCAGCCTACAGCCCGCCCTAGCGTATCCTCTCCAGAGGCCCGAGCTTCCTTCACAGCTTTGCAGTTGGATGCTTTTGCAAAGCATCCCCCAAAGAATTCAAGTCAAGAGGCCACTGTCATATGTTACTGGAGGCCATCAGTTAAGCCTAGCACAGCGCCCAGTATACACAAGGAACTCACTAAATATTTGATGAGCAAATGAATAAATTAAAGTCCCATCTGAAGCATGGATGTAAGCAGGGAGAACACTACAAAGAGAAAGGAAGAAGGGAAGTTGGGGGAGTAGGTTAAAAGGAATGAATGAGGGTGGGAAGGGATCCAGCAAGTCCCAGAGAGCAGACTTATTTATGTCCTGACTCCCAGGCTTGCCTGAAGAATAAAGATTCTGTTGAACCAGGACAGGTGTGAGAATCACCTCTGAACACCTCAGACTTCCAAACAAAGAGCCTCTGTGGTCTGGTCTGCTGAGGAACGGGGAACATAGGTCATGCCCAGGGGTACATGTACACCCTGAAACTAGAGGCAGTAATATAGGACATGAAGACAATGTGTTCCTACCAAGAGGAATGCATACATAAGACACCCTGCTGTTTCTGGACTCGGGGAAGAGAGAGGATCAGAAGGGGACTGTCTGTTCTGGGGCAATTTCCAACTCACGTCTCCTGCCACAAGTTCAGCAAGGGAGGCTGAAGTTCAGATGTGTCCCTGTTCCCAGGTGCTATCCTCCGATCTCCACTTGTGTGAGGACAACCATCCACTGACGCTGTGGCTCCTGCCATCACCTCCATAACCACACCACACCTGCCCTTGCACACCCACGTCCTTGTTGGCTTGGTGTGTTGACCCTTCTTGGGGCAAGAACGCCTCTGGCTCTCATTAAGCACTGGCGGCTGGAGCCAAGAGTAAAGAGCAAAGGAAGTCCCCAAGGAAAGCCATCTGGAATTGAGAAGCTAGGTGCTGAAAGATGAAGCTCAGGCCCTAGCTAGGAATCTGTCTCTCTGACGACTTACCCAGTTCCTTACATCCTCCCTCTTCTAGCCTGGATAGCTCCTTTCCAATGAGATGATGACAAGCCCTCATTCAAGGGGTCCATGCCACCCTGCCATTTCCCAGAGGCTCCTCTGCTCCAGCAGCTGCCCAGAGATGCTGCCTCAGTCCCACCCCCCTTTAAGGCAACAAATTCCACCCTAAAAGTCTTTCCTGTGAGGTCCTGTTCTCACAAGCAATTACCGGGCAAAATTATTTCATAGTCATTTCTTCCTGCTCTAGAGTATTGGACCAAGATCTAGACTTCTGGGCACCTGGAGTCTTGATTTCCAAACAAGAAATCTTGAGATCAGGACAAACTAAAGAAGGGCAGACCAGAGGACCACAAGCATCCATTTCTGGGATCCACCACTGCCTTTTTATAGCTATTAACTTCTTTGGATATGGGAGCAAATGGAGTCCCTTCACAGGAAGGAGAGGAAATAGTGTTATGAGACCTGTCTCAATAGGCAACAATATATCCCAATATAGAATACCAAGCATAAAAATGAAGAAGGGATGGGAATAAACATCGTGTTAGAGTAAGGGAAGTGGCAAAGGACGTGTCTTTGGGATGAGGTAGCACTGTGTAGAACTGCACTAGACAGTGCATCCATTGTATAGTGCCATCTTCAGCCTGAATGTCTTCATGGGTGACATTAAGCAAATCTCCATCTCAAGGAGAAGGCAGTGAGATTATGTGTACACAGTGAAGCAACTGAAATGTACTGAGTGAGAAAATAGACCAGTTTGTTCTTCCCTTTTCCACTCGGCTTAGCCTTTCAATGGTCCTCCCTGATGATGGTACCTGTCTCAGTCTCAGATTCCTCCCCTAGAAAACAGAAGTAATAATAACAGCAATAATGCTTCCCCTACACAAAGCTGTGGAATCTTTAAATGAGATAAGAAAAAGGTGCACACTGTGGAAGCGCAGAGGTGTCCGGCAGATCTTAGTCTATAGCATCAAGTCCTTTGAGCTAATCTTTATTTTTAATTTAAATTTTAAGATTATTTTGGCTTTTTGGGGTATGACCTCCTTTGTAGTTCAGGCTGCCATGGAAGCCAAGCTCCTTTTGATTCCATTTCCTGAGCTCTGGGATGACAGGTGACCACTGCCATGCCCAACACAGCATAGTTTTGAATTGACAGTTTCAAAACTCCGATAACCTGGACCAAAATCCTTAGACTCCAAAATCCTTAGACTGTTTCTTTATAGCCCCCTTCACAATGTAGGAATAGGTCCACAGATAACAACTCTAGACATTCCTAGTGACTGGCAGCCCACACACTTCTCTATCTGGGGAGCCCACCCCCACTTCCAGTAGCAAACATCCACCCATTCCCCTAGGGCGATGTTTTCCTCCTGACACATTCTCTTTTCTTTGTTCTTTAAAAGATCTTTCTGCTGTCTCTAGAATGTCTGTCTTTAACGTCAAATGAGGTGGCATAGACCCCTCTCTATCTAGTTTGCCTTCTCTTATGTAAGACCAACTCAAGGACAGCTGGAGAAAGAAGCTCCAAACATCCTTGTTGTGTAATGAAGAGAAACGATGTCCTCAGCCAAGATGAGCTTCAGTTCTGATGTGACTTCACTGGGTTCTTTGGGAGGGATGGGAGTTCCAGCCACTGATGGACACAGGCCTGGTCTGTATAACATCCATTTACCCCTTTCTGGAAGAAAATTGCAAGGCTAAAGAAATTTGCTCACTTTTGCTCTTCCCCTGAACTGTGAACTTAATGACAGGTAACGTTTTATACATAGCACTAGGAGGTGAAACAGGTCACCCAGCAAGGACCAGGGCACCTCATCTTAGAGACTTTGATGGCTTTTCTTTGGGGAGGTTTTACATTAGTTCTGCTCATAGAGGGGAGCTCTGAGGCCACCAAAAAGGGAGAAGCAGGGGAAAGGAAGATTTCCACACGAATTAGTATGTCCACATGGGATCCATAATCCTTAGAGTCTTTCTTGAGCACAGATACATCTTTACCCTTCTGGAGTAGGGTTTTAAAGTCTACAGGCAGCTGTCACCTCTTGGGGAATAGGCATGTTGGCTAGAAAGAGTTCTTGCCCTGTGGGTGAGCAGAGCTACAGTCTGGCAGTTTGAGTCATCCAGACCTGAGCTTCCTGTCTTCCCCCAAGTGCATGAAGACGTGATGGTCATATGTCTCACCTGCTAATCCCCACATCCTCTCTCTGCCCCAGAGGCTGACTGCTACCTCTCTTTCCAGCTCGGCTCAGCCCCAACAGAGGCTTCCTTTCGCCCATCAGGACAAAAGGCTTTTTGCCTCTGCAGGCTCACCCTGCATACACCCCTTCATTTCTAGCCAAGATTCCTTCAAATAACTTCAAGGTTTGGATATTCCTTCTATCAGGCTCTGTTGGAAGCCCCAAGGCCAAGATCCAGACTGTAGAAGCCGTGAGGGAGCCTAGGGAGTCTATGCTGGGACCTTTCCAAAGAAGAGGCTGCTTCCATTCCCTACCCCACACGGCAATCCTACACTAAGGCTTCAGCTAAGTACCTCTTACCACCTCACTCCCCACCACTGCCCTCTCTAAGCTCCCTAATCTAGCCCTCATCCACTTCATCCAGGCCTATGACAGGAACAAGGTCAGAGAAGAGAGCCTGTGGGTCTCTCTGCACAGGCCCCGGGCGTAGGCAGCCTGAGCTTGGAGCAGCCAGCAGATTCGTTCCGCACGGCCTCCAGGAGCTGGATCCCTGCTTCTCCCTGTTGAAGCCCACTTGCTTCGCCAGGTGTTTTCCCACCACATCCTCTGAGCTGATTTCCAAAAGTTCCCCACACCAGATGTTAAGCACGCTGGTCGATGAGTTTCTGGCCTGTCTCCTGAACCACCCCCTACCCCACCCCCACTGCCAATGATTCTAAATTCTACCAAACACTTCACACACACACACACACACACACACACACACACACACACACACGCACACGCACACCTGACCTATGAAATCTCTCTGTCTACTCTTAAGTTAAATCTATTCAAGTTCACCAAACTCTAAGCTTGCAACCTCCCTGGTACTGGCTGAGGTCATTAGTAAATGCTTATATAAATGATGCTTTGGATCAGAAATCACCACTTTATAGTTTTCTTGGCACTTAAAGAAATGGAGTGGCATATAAAAATTTAGACTCTGGATGATATCCATATCATGTTTTTTTTTTTAAAGTTCTTTGGAAGGTTCTAGAAATTGAAGGTCAAGAGGCTCCTGGGACTGACAGTCAGCAGAATGTAGAGAAATATCCATTGAACACCCCCCAGGCACATGTTGCTAACAGATGCCAATCTCTAACTGGACACCCTTGACCAATTTCTAAAGAATTAAGATTGTGTCTCTGAGACACCAACCTCAGACATACTAGGAAAAGCCCTGCCCTCTAACTCTGCAGATGGGCCTCCACACCCCTTCAAACTGCCTTGGAAGTTTTCAACTTTGACTCCAGATGCACTGTGGCTACCTTCGACCATGGACCATTCCACTTTCTCTACTCCGCCCGAAAACAAGCTCTTCCTAGCATCCTTGCCCAACTCTGTTCCTCTAGTATCAATCTTTATTGACAGTGGAGGAAAGATTTGAAGAGCTCCTTAAACTTATACCAGGATTCAGACAGGACCTGAGACCTGAACTGTTGATCTCATCTTCTCCTGCCAACACTTGAGGGAGCAACCCTCAGTCACGGCATCCTTGCCCAGCCCTCTCAGTCTCCTCACTAATTGTAATGAAAGGACATGTCAGAAAAGCTACTTCTTACACCATCTTGTTACTCTATAAGCCAACCATCACTCACTTCCCTATTTTCAGCACAGACAGTATAGCAGCTGCATGGCCTGGCATATCTGGCTACCTCCTGCAAATATGTCACATTAATGCCACAAGGATCTCCTCCTAACTTTCCCATGTCTGAGATTTTTGGATCAACATACATGAATATCTAGTTACTCCAGGTCCTGACTTAGGCAGAAGGCTTTAGGAAACACAAGTAATAAAATCAGGAAGGATTTAAATATTTGGCTGGAAATGAGTCAAAATGGGGCAATCTTCCCTACCCCCTAAAACAAAGTGCAGAACAGGCCAGGGTTTGGGAAATGGAGTTTGTACAGTTCTTGTTGTTACTAACTTAAGATGCATGAAGGGTCATGCCATGCTTTCCCTTGGTATGCTATCTGCAGTACTTGAGCCTAACCACTGTTAAAAACATGTGAGCCAATGTAACAATGCCATCTATAAGTACATGAGCAAATTCTCTGCAAGACACAGCAAGCTTATGGGACCTGATTTTTTTCTCTCTTTGAAAGTCCCTTCATTTATCACTCACAATTCTTTGGCTAGAGTGTGGCAGGGAGAACCATGAACTGCCAGACCAGTGTGGTTTTCTGGTCCTATGTTACAGGACCAGCAGAAGCTAGAGAAGCCCTGCTTATGTCATGAATGGCAAAGGCCCCAGCTCTGGCCTTAATACACACAGG
This sequence comes from Peromyscus maniculatus bairdii, assembly GCF_049852395.1. Classification (NCBI taxonomy): domain Eukaryota; kingdom Metazoa; phylum Chordata; class Mammalia; order Rodentia; family Cricetidae; genus Peromyscus; species Peromyscus maniculatus. The sequence goes on from NC_134852.1 coordinate 89,423,307, forward strand.
TCTGCCTGCCACTAACTAGCTGTGTGACTCTGGGGATTTTACTTCTCTGAGATGACTGGTCTGAAAAAGCGCTAAGTACTGCTGATATTTGTAGGGAAGTGAGTTATTATTAGTCTGGAACTGTCTTACTTAGCACAGTGCAGGCACTAAGTGAATGCCTAGGCTAAGGTGCTCACTCATCTTCACACCTGGACACAGACTTGAGAGCAGATTCAAAGATTGTAGCTCCTCCAAGAACACATCTGCACCCCATGCTCACCTGAACCACGAAGCCACTTTCAGCAGTAAATAATTCTGATTGCCCCAGGCCTCAGCTGCCAAATGGAGCCCTTTGTTTGGATGTATGTTATAAGCTACACACCACATAGGGTCAGGGTTTCTCAGGATGAGCACGGCTCAAGGAGGCTCGTGGGCAGCAAGCAACAGATGATGAGCTTCCAGAAGGAGGAAGTCACACTGGGTGATTTTGGTGAGTGCCTTTACATAGGCATTTGGAGTCATAGGAATGGCTGAATAGCATGATGGCAAATGAGAGGCTCCATGTCTGAGACTCAGTTTAAAAAGGTAGATAGAATGCTGGAAGATGTCCATGCATGCAAAGTCTGTAAGGGACCCTTGTTCTAAGCATGCCTGATAAGTACAGCTGATGACTCTAGCCAAATCCCCACAATGGCCAAACTAGACAAAAGGGGAGCCAGCTCAAAATAGCTGTCATTTTTGATAGTAAAGGACATGAGGGCATTAATCTGGACTCTGTCATGTGGCCAAGGGACTGCATGCTCATTAAATCCATGATTAAGTGTGTGCCAGAAGCTGGCCATTATATGGGGGCACAGGGAATTCAACTCTCCTAGTCTGGTTTTCCTGTTGGTCTAGAAAAAAAACAGACCAGTCACTTGGAACATTAGATACTTGCCCAGTTGCTTCAACCAAATAGCTGGAGAAGAATAACTTAACGGAATTTACTTTGATTCTAGGTTTGAAGGAATACAGTCCGTTTGGGTGGAGACGGTGCCTCAATGGACATGACTGTGGAAGCTGCTTGCTTGAATTGCTCCAGAAGATGGAGAAGCTGACAGACTGGCCAGAACCAAGGTCAAGCTATAATTCATAGTCCCAGTCAGTGACCCAATTCCTCCAGGGAGACTCTTCATCCTAAAGCCTCTATTACCCCCTAAAACAGCCATCATTGGGGACAAAGTGGTCAAATATATAAGCCTGTAGGGTCTTTCACATCTAAACCATAACACCCAGAAATTCCAATGCCATGTGGTGGTTCCCATGATCAACATTCCAGGGCATCTGTCTGGTATCCTATCTGCCTTCCTTAAGTCCCAAATGCTTTATGTGTAAATGTAAAAAATGTCTTTGTGAGATGATTTGCATGAAACAGTCAGATGAGAAGTTTCTAGTTTTGTCATCCTTCAACAGCAGCAATAAGAAACTGTCTGCCTGGGAATGTAGCTCAATTGATAGAATGTTTGCTTAGCATGCATGAGACCCAGTACCACATAAACTAAATATGGGGGTAAACACCTGTAATCCAAGCCCGGGGGAGGTGTAGGGAGGAGTATCAGAAGTTCAAGGTCATGTGTGGCTGCGTAGAAAGTTTGAGGCTAGCATGGAATACATGAGATACTGTCTCAAAAATAAATAAACAAGATAGTTATCACCATGTTTAGTGTTATTTAGGTTGCCATATTATTCTTGGGCTTTCTCTCTGTTGGTTTGTTTTTAAGGTACAGGGAATATAAACTAGGGCCTCCTATCACCAAGCTATACCCCTAGCCTTGTCAGCACATTTTCAGAGAAGAGAGACTCTTCCCAGTAAGTTCCTACTGGGCCTCAGAGCTCCTGTAGGCTCCACTGGGTAGCAGAGCGCATTAATTAGTCTGTGTAAATGCAAAAGCAGGCACAAGGCTGAGTAAGGAAGGCACTGAGCTGCTCTGGGCACTGAAGTGTGGTAACTGGATTTCTCTGGGGAGAAATGAGTCAAGAGAACTCAGGAGACTTGGAAGAGAAAAGGGGAACAAGGCAACATGGGGACTCTGCTGCTGAGGTAGCTGGAGGACTCTGAAGAGGAAGATCTACGATGCACCATTAGGTCATGTATGTTGCTGCAAGAGAAAGCCTGCACTGCAGATGCGTGGTGTTTTGAGCACAAAACAGATCACCAAAGGCAAGTTTCAAGCAATGGGATGAAGACTCACAAACATGTCTAGATGTTAAGACAACCTGCACACTGATGTCCCTTAATGAAAGCAATCTCTGAAGGTATGTCATGAGGAGCAAGTCAGCCTCAGCCTCCTGAGCCTTAATCATCCTTAGAAGGCTGTGAGAAATGTCTAAACAAGGAAGAGCTCTCAGACTCTCAGCAGCCATCTGTCTTATGCATTCATCATTATCCCAGTCCCTACCAGATCTGTTTGGTATGTAATGGACTTTCATATGTAACATAGGCCAAAGGACTCATGGTCTTTACTCATGAACCTGACCTTCTCCAAGCCTTCCCTGTGTGGCATGTGGCAGCCTATTCCCTCAATAACCTCAGGTCCATGGCTCTTGTGTGATGGCTCTTTCCACAAGACTCCCACACTCACTAATAAACCCATCAGATGTCCACATCCGCTATGAATCAGCTGTCCCCATCATTCCACTGCCATCCCAACCCAAGCTGTGAGGGTTCCTCTCCTGGCCCACAGTCTCCTAGCTGGACTTCCACTCTCCTAGTCTTTATCTCCCATTCTGGACCATGGTAAGCAAACCAATATAATTTTTAAAAAATAGTTAAAAACGTAATTCTTTCTTCTGAGTTTAGAATAAAAACGGAATTCATTAAAAAACACTACTCATAGGGTTTGACCAGACCTGGCCCTCTAACCACATTTCCTACCTCTGTCTTCCTGTGTATCTCTCTTCTCTGTCTCCCTTTCTCCTTTCCCTCCTCCCTCCCTCCTCCATATTCTATCTTTCAGTGCTAGGGGTTGATGCTAGAGCCTTGCACATGCTACACGATCACTCTATCACTGAGATACACTCCTCACCCACCACCCCTCCATCCTATCCCTTCTCTTCTCAAATACTCTAAGCTTAGCGCGACATACAGAGCCAGACAGCAGCCTCTTGCTGTCCCTATTGCTCACTACCCAACTCTCCATTCAAAAGAAGTCACTTAGAACCCGGTGAAGCGCCAATCCTCTGGTCTAGCACTACTGCTGTCAAACAACTGTCTTGCTGGCTTATTTATCAACTTATTATTTGTCACTAAGTCCCCTCAGTGGACCATGTCCATGAATGCTTGGTCTGTCTGTGGTCTCCACGGGGGCTACACCCCCAGCACCTCCACCAGCACTTGCAACACAACAGTTATCAACACTGAACCAGCCGGACAAATGAATGACTGCTTCATAGCCTTGTTATCATTACACACAGGCTGGGAACATGAGGTGAGGGCTGGGGATCCAGCATCAGCCCAGATGGTGGCATCTTCAGCAGATCTAAATTCTGAAACGAAAGCAGATGTGCCAGTTATTAAATCAGGGCAGCGCCCAGCAGGAGAGTAATCACAACCCTGAGTTAACACTGAACTTAAGACCACAGTCTTTGGAGCACAGATTCCACGAGCAAACACATAAATGTTGTTAAAGATAGTGGGAGGCAGAACCCGAGGCTTTCCATCTCCCCTGTGCATCTGCCTGCTCCTTCATGCCAAAGCTCTATCCTTGAACTAGATCTCGATCACATCTTTGCAATTAAAGCATCTGCACCAGCACCAGCAAATAAAGATCCATTAGTTCAACCCAAAGGTCTCCAAGCACATTGTAATTATAGGTAACGCCTCCTCCCAGCTAATAGCTAGGAAGGGCCAGGCATGGAGGCATGCATATTCAGCTTCACATAGTGAAGTATTCTTGTATGGGACCAGCACATTCTTCCCAAACCACCAGGTGGAATCCTCTACAGCAGTGGTTCTCTGGGGGTCATGACCCCAAATCCATCAGAAAACATAAATATTTACATTATGATTCATAACAGTAGCAAAACTATAGTTATAAAGTAGTAATGAAAATAATTTTATGATTGGGAGTCACAAAAACATGAGGAACTGTATTAAAGTGTCACAGCACTAGGAAGGTTGAGAACCATAGCTCACCAGGATAAGAAATTTGGGGTGCAGAGCACTGCCTTTTGCATTTCCTCAACTGCCTCTTACGCAAAAAGTAGTTTCAAAATTTGACTGTGAAATCAGCCAAAATTTAATGCAGCCAGAAGGTGAGTCCAGCCAAACCTCATAATGGTAGAAAATAGATATTTTCTTCTATGAAAGGATGTCTGTTCATTGGATTGTTTGGTTCTTTTTTGTAAATGAGAATAACTCAGAATCTCCTCCCCAGAGGACCACAGCAAAACTCTCCCAGACAGTCTGACTCACGCTTAGTGAGCTGAGGACTGGGAAGAAATTCCCTCAGTTATCTTGCTTTTCCGTTCTATATGTCATCTTCACTGTTTTGGCTTTTCTGAGATCAATTCGTAGTGTTTCTCCTTCATTCTTCCAACACCCAAGATTAAAATATTTTCTAAACTTTGGTCTCCAATCTCTTCCAGCTACCTGACTCACCTAGTACTCACCTATCTTCAAAACCAGAGTTTCCTCTCTCACACCAGCTTTATGCCTATGGGATAAAAGCATGGTTGCTCTTAGGCCCAATTTCCCTTGGAAATCAGTGCAGGGTCCTGTGTTGTCTCCACCCATGATGTAGAGTTCATAGACCTGCATTACCCCACTGCCTTCGGTCTCCACTCAGTCCTCAGCTCTTACACCACATTTCCATGGATTCAGTCCATTGGCATAGTTGTCCACCTGTCACTCAACATAGAACCTTTTGTGGGGGAACTAGACAGGTCTCACTATATGGTCATGTATAGCCCAGAATTAAATTCTGTAACCCACAATACTCTCAGACTGGTAACAACCTACCTCTGCCTGTGCTGAGATCACGGGTATTCATCAACACACCTAACTAGTTATTCCTAAGGCTCAACCTGGATTAATTTTTCTTAGACTTCATTCAGCACAAGTTATTTCAAGTTCTTCACAAAGCTAGCCTGGCCAACCCCACCATTAACAACTTGTGCATGACTGCAGAGGTTTGTTTATCTTGAGAGATGTCATTATTGCCAAGATTCCGAAATTCCAGGAAACTTAGAACCCACAAGCACCTACCACAACCTAACGTGTGACTTTGTTGCAAGTTCTGACTTTAACTTCAATGCTCCTCCTAAGCCCAGCCTTTCTTTCTTTCCTCCGTTGCTACCAGATCTTGATCCTTAATGCCACTTCCTTACGGTTATGTGTGTCACCACCTGTTGAGGATCTTTCTGTATCACCTGCTTTAATGTGGGTGGAGGCTTTCCCTCCTCCCAGGACTGCGTCTCCGGTTGACAAGAGTCCAGGAGTCAGAAGAAGGGAGGCTGCATTTCTCCTGCTCACCTTCTGTTTTCTCCATGCCCACCCCAAGAGAGACTTAAGAACCTTGTTAGGGAAAGGAGGTGACACGTTAGACACACAGCCCAGCGCTGCTGTCACCACGAAGCTGCTAGAGAGAAAACATGGCTATCGCTTGGCCTCAAAAGCTTTTAGATAATCTCACAATTGATATCTTGACAGAACAGGGATCTCTCCTGTTATTTCCCTGAATTCTCTCCAGCTGGTTGACTTCTTTCCGGCTTGGACCCTCCCTGCCTCCATCCCAGATTGGTGGGTTGTCTGGAAACACTGAGCTCTGGATCTATCCATGCTCTTTTCATAGCTCGTTTCAGTCTCTACTGCCATGCCCCACCCAATGTGTTCCCAGGAGGCTGACTGCTTAAAGGCCAGGCCAGGGGGTCAGGATGCAAGAGGGCTGACTCCTAACGTCATTCTGACCCCGAGAAAGTCAAAGCATCGTGCTTAGTTAACTGTCTGCACACCATATGAGATTAGAGACTCCACTCAGAATCTCATTAACATTTCTGCATGTTGTAGCTCAGAACTTTCAGCCCTAAAATGTGTTAAGTCTCTGGCCCTCAGAGCTACTGGAGGACAGTATCATTCACATTATATGACTGTGGGTAACACATTAAAGCCACCAGAGAAAGGGCAATGGCAGCTGCATTCACCAGTGTTGCTTCCTCGATCCCAAAGCCCCCATGTTTCAGGAGGAGATAGCTTTTCCTAAGGCAGCTTCTTTTAAAACATAGCTAAGCATCCATGAAGAGAAGAGGCTTGTGCAACTCAGTGAGACCCTGTGATGAAAGAAGAAAGTGGAACTAGGTGGGCAATGGAGCTTTATGGTGAAGAAATTATTCAGCATGTGCCAGTCCCCAGGTCTACTTCTAAGTATGCCACCATGAAGACAAATAAGCCGATCCACTGGATACCTGCCTACCTGGGCAATATAAACATGCAGAGCTACCTGCAATGGAGTTGGCTGCAATGCAGCCATGCAGTGACATGCATCACTTCGGGGGGAGCTGCCACCAAGGCCCCTCCCTCATGCCGCTTTGTTTCCAAAAGCATCCAAATACCTGTTACTCAGAGAATTGAACATTTAAACAAAATAACCCAGCTTTCCAAACACAAGGGAATAATGTAATAAATACGGTCCACACAGAGGACTTATTATCCATTATCCAGGTGTGTACTGAAGCAGGCACAGTGGTATAGACTTGTAATCCCAGCGCTGAGGAGGCTGAGGCAAAGGGATGAGAATTTGAGGTCAGCTTGGTCTACATAGAAAAGACACAAGAAAGAGGGAAGAAAGGAAGGGAGTAAGGGGAAGAGGGAAGAATTCCTATTTACTGAGACTGTGGAGAGTCTCATTCTCATAGATTGCTCTTAGAGAATTCATTACTGTATTCACAGGTGTAGTCATTATATGAGTTAGGTATATAAAATAGATATACCAATGAATTTGGGGGTGCCATTGGGTCTGTTTGACTAGCATATTTAAATATAACCATATTTATTGAGGATTAAACTATTATACTTGTTTATAAGGGCAAAAGACTACAGTGAGATGAAATAAATTCTTATACCTCAAGATGATGGATTAAGCACATTTCAAACATGAGAAAGCAAGGACAGTGTCATGGCCCACGTCTATAACCTTGGGACTTAGGACTCTGAGGAAGAGACAGAGGATCATGAGTTCAAGAGCAGCCTGGGCGACAGAGTAAGAACTTTTCTAAAATCATAGGAATAATAAAATACAATAGGAAGTGCAAGAGCTTCAAGAAATAAAAAGTACACAGTGGTATGTGCGCTACAACTTCCTTTGTGCTAAATACAGGGAAAATTAAGAACATGTATTCATATTTGTCCAGATTTAAATTGCTTGTATTTAATTCACAGGGACACACAAGAGCATTAGTTGGGGCTGGTAGTAATGGGAAACGGGCCTGCAGGTGAGGACCAAGTGTAGGAAGGACAAGGCTCCTAGTTTTTACATAAAAATCCTGCAAAAAAAGAAGATGGAGGCAAGTACAGTATCTTAATAAAGTTTATGTATACTTTACATAAGCTTTATATATTACATACTATATACATAAACTTTATTAAGTTCATATCTATAAACTTTATTTCACATATCTTACATCAACTTTACTGAGGCATTATGTACATACCATAAGATTGACCCATTTTAATGCAAAATTTGATGACTTTTAGTAAATCCCCTGAGTGGAATAGTCACCAGTATAATCCAGTTGTAGAGCATTTCATTAACCTAGTGAGATGTTCTGGTCCATTTGCCCTTCATCTCTGTCCCCACCCCAGGTCCTGATGATTGCTAAGCTAATGTCTGTCTCTATAGCTTTGAGTATGCCTGACATTGGATACAGGTGCTCTTCCTTTTTCACCTGGCATTTTTTGATGTTCATTTATGTTGCAACATGCATCAATACTTGACTGTCTTTTGTTGTCTGTGGTATCCCACAATAGGCATTTTGATCATTTTATTGGGTCATAGGCATTGGTGTTTTCCACTTCTTGCTGGTTAAAAAAAATGAGGCTATGAACATTCATGCACAAGTCTTTGTAAGGTGTATTGTTTTTGAACCATAGGTAAATAAATTACCTATACACAAATTTTTAATATTACAAAAGATAAATAGCACAGCACACACAAGCAATCTTCTAAAAGAAAAAAATCAGAAACTATGTGTGTGCATGCTCACATAGAATGATTTTATTCTGTTAAATAATTAAATAAGTACATAAAAAAGATTAGAAGGCAGAAAGCTAAAATGTTAGCGGTGTTGTCTCTGGGTGATGAGATGGTAGATAATTTATGTGTTTGTATGCTTTTCTGTATTTCACTGAATTTTCCACTGTGAATATAAATTACTTTTGTAATCAGAAAAAGGCACACTGTTATTAAGAGTAGGAAAAAAAACCTTTCCCATTCAATTTCTCCAGTGTCTTTACCACTCTATTACAGACAGATTCCCTCACAATAGTCCACAAATGGAGGCAATAGTGCACAGACACCCCCACCCCCTATGATGTTGGTCACAGCATACTGAAAACCACAGAGTTCCACCAAATACCAGTCCATTGCAAAGACCCTGAGATCAGTCTCCATAGCAACCTGACAAGGGCATGACTCTGTACGAGCATTACCAAAGCATGGAGATGGCAGAAGATCCGCCTCAGTCCGTCCAGGGTTACCAAAGGACCGTGGTGTTTAGCTGCATGGCAATGGGGTCAGGCTTCCCAGGGTGTGAGGAGACCAGCGGCTCTTTAAATGATGAAACATGTAAATCTTAACTGATCGTTTGATTATGGGTGAACTGCACGTTCTACTTACACAGCTGCAAATAGATGTCATGATTAAGTATTTTTAAGAATATCATTTAGAAGCCAGTAAGGTGGCTCAGAGAGTAAAGGCACTTGCTACCGAGCCTGATGATATGAGCTTTATCTCCAGGACCCACACACAAGTTGTCTTCTAACCTCCACATATATACATAGTAGCATGGTGTGCCCACACATGCAAACACACATAAATAAATACATATAATTAAAAATCATTCAAACTTTTTAAATGTCACTTGTAAGCTAGCTGTTCCTCCTCAGGGCTTACATCTCTTACAGTTTCATCATACTGCTTCACAATTGTCCATTTATTCACACAGGATCCACCCCTTATTAATTAGAAGCAAATATCTCAGGTGTCCAAAGATTAGGAAGGTATACATCAGGCTAACATACTGTTAAATAAGATATACCCCTGTTAAACATATCTTCAGTATAATTTAAAGTCATACTCAAAGGACTCTGGTTTTTCAGTGCTATGAGACATATGATGCAAAGTTTTGACCCCTAGCCTTTTCCCCTCCTCAAAGACCCCATCTCCAGCCTGCATCTAAATAGGCCTCCTATGCACACATGTCCACATTCAGTCTGTATCTGTGCTTTCCGTTAATCACACCACCCTCACATCCCACTACCCACAGACAATGGTCCCTTAGCTAACCCTGGCATGCCCATCTGAAGTGTAGCATTCTCACAAGGGAATACCTCTCAGAGTCTGAGAGGATCCTGGAAGTACACCAGGAAGAGCTTTGGTAAGGAAAGAGAGGCAGCTAAAGTGCTATCAATTAAAGGTGCAGATTACAGGCTCCAGGTGGTCACTTCCTATGGCTCTTGGACTCTGGCAGCTAGACAGAGTCCCAAGAGCTACAGAAGTCTCCCTTGCTCAAGACTAAGGAATACTGGCCTACATTCTTATGAAACTGGAGCTTCTCAATCTTGGCACTGTTAATGCTTTGGGTTGGCTAATTCTCTGTGCAGTGGCTGGTAGAGCATACCACTCATCCTTACTTATAACAATCAAGAATGTCTCTGCACATTTCCCTGGGGGATAAAATAATCCATCATTTGAAAATCACTGCAGTAGACTACAAACACCTTCACTTAGAAACAGAGTGTACAGCTTAGAGAAGATTCCCCTAAATGGTTAAAAGATGAATTAGTGAACCAGTATCTTGGGATCCCCAAAATACTGTTTTTTAAACTCTGTTCTTAGGGACAGAAGCCAGTACCTTGCACATGCCAGGTAAGTACTGTATCGCTGAGCTCCCAAAGTCATTCTTAGAGACCCTATTTCTCTAGTGAGGTTGTGAAATATTAGTAACAAAGACTTCATCACAACTATCTCGAAGTAGATCTCACCTCCAGAATATACATGACATATCTATCACAAGAGGTATGGGCACTGTCACCCATCACAAACTATGATGAGACAGGTATCTTCAGGGAGATGTGTTGGGTGCTATACAGAGTTAACCTGTGTTGTAGTCCAACCTCTATACTGAGCTGTCCAGGCTAGAAAATCAGGGAGATGTTAGCATCCTTAAACTTACACTTACTTGTACAGGGGCTGCCTAGCACACTGATGATTTTCATGTTCCTTAGACAAATCCAAACATGGTTTGTAATGAAAACTATAATACACAATGGCTTCTTTCTCTTCAACTCCATCTCTTCATTGTCCCTGCTCTTACCAATGGGATTTTACAAGCTGACAGAGCTGCTCAGTTTTCTTAGTAATACGTGAAATCCTTCTTGTACATTCCCACATCTCTGGGGGCGATATCATCATTCTGAGAGCTTTGTGTACATTCTTGGCTATGCACATTTTCCCCAGTTCTAATTTCCGATACAGGGAATAAAAGTGGATTCATCACACATAAACAAAAGTTCAATAATTTTTAAGAGTATAAAAGGCACTGTGTCAATGGATGCTGGGTTAAATTTCTATGTCATAGAAAGTACAGAGTGGAGGAAAATTATTTGGAAGACCTTTCTGGGGACTACAGTAAGTTACTGGATATAAAAATAAGTGCATTTCAGAGTTTCTAGCAGAAGTGTCATTGTGACATTTTAACTGAAAAAATGTTCTCTAGGTTCATCAAGGTGGATAAAAACAAGCCTAAGGGAAAAAGTAGAAGTATTGCTATTTTCAGCAAAATCCAAGCATCCTAAACACAGTATTGTTTATGTAGAGGTCCACTCGTGATCTGATTTGTACTTGGAGTAGCTTCACTTCAGCAACCCCAAAGTGTCCACAATTGGGTTCTGTTTCTGTCTCTGAATGTCAAGGTCACACAGAAAGAGTTATGAGGGGAGTGACAGAGGACACGCTGGTGTCAAGAGAAGAGTGAGCTTCTGAAGCTTGCCTTTTTTTTTCTTAACTGAACTCTTTGATGGATTAAACCACCCATGTTATAGAATCAAGGTATAATTATCACATTACACATATTTTGCATCACTAACTAAAACAAACAAGAGACCCCATTCCCTCCAATTTTGCTACCAACCTTTCTATCACCTTTGATCTCTCCTTTAAAAAAATTTTTAACATCATTTTCACCTCATACAATATAGAGGTTAGTAGTCTGTGCTCCTGTCCCTGCCCCAACGAACAAAGATATTTTGAACACGTGGTATTCTTGACATTCCCAGAAGGAGCATAGGATAATTGTCTCCATCATCTTTCAGATGAAACAATTGAAAGGTGAAATTCATCTTCTTGGATCTACACTGACAGCTGGTGCCCAGGCCAAGACCAAGATGGCTCCCATTCACACTGGAGCTGGGCTCTTCTGAATCCCTGCCTTGAGAAGCACAGACTGGAAGCCGAAAGAAGGGAAGGAGTTTCCCAGTCATGTGTTTCAGCTCTTGAAGGGAAAGACATCCACGCTTTTTGTAATACTTGCTTCCAGAAACTGCCTCCTCCAACCTCTATAGTAGATGATGTGGGTGTTCTGCAGAGTAATAATAATTCCAGTAGGCAGCTCAAAAAATGGCCAATAGGATGTCAACGGCAAAAGAAGCTTCACCAGGCAAATACTGGCATGTGAGCTCCCATCCCCAGGCCAGTCGTTCATCTATAGCCTGTGTTCCATCTTCCATGTTATAAATAATTCAGTTTTCTTTTCTCTTAAATATCACAAAACCAAGTTGGAATCTTTATGTGGAGGATTCTGCTGTGTCCTTCTCTCCCTCCTCCCTTTCCCCTCCCTCCCTCACCAGCCCAGGCAACTCCCTGGGGAACGACCTCTCAAGCTTTAACATTTATTCTTTGACATTTCAGACTATTTGTTAGGCAGCGCTGCCTTCTTGAAATCAAAGTTGGAAAATCTTGCTGAGAAGTCCCTCTTGGCCCTGTCCAAAGGTGACAGGAAGGGCCTGCTAAAACCCAAACACCGGCCTCCTTCCTTACCCCGAGAACCAGGCTGATCCCTACCCACAAACACAGCCCCTCTCTCTCACTCTTCCCACCTCGTTGGCCAAGACGTTCACCAGAGCACCCAATGTGTCCCCTGCCAGGAGTCAGCAGTGGCTCATTGGGACATGGCGTTCAGTGCTCCTGTTGAATAGGCTATTCTACATGAGTGTCGGTAAACCTTTAGCTGGCTACTGAGACAAATACTGAACAAGGAAAATTAACTTACTTACCCCAGGTCACTTGCTTAGTGGCATGGCTGAGACCGGGATTCCCGTCGTCATTTCTGGGTGCTACCACTAGGTGACATCAGTCTATGAGAGTGGCCCACGTTAGAGCAGAAGTCTCGGGTTCCTATGTGCAGGGACTTACCACTGGGAGAGCCGAGCCTCCTGGTGGGTTGAGATGTGAGATGTGGTCCTTCGATGATACCTTTGACATCAGTGGGTCGCCGATGAAGCATCCTGCTTAGTTCTCTTTTAAAAGCGTGTGACCACACAATAACCAGTGTTCCCTAAAGTATGTGTGTGGAATGTATTAATGGGTGTTAAGTGAAGAATGTTCAATTATGTTGGAAAACTTGCCGAACAAAAAGGTTGATTGACAGCAGGGGTTCTCAGAGCCTTTAATATCCTAACGTACACCATGAACCCGTAAGAGCCGATAAGCCGTGTAACAATCTCTAAAGTTATCGGATGAGTCTTCAGCATCTGATAGACTTAAGGGGAGCATTGCCGGAGCCAGTGATGGGGGGCACATGATTTTCAAAGCATTTATTTAATAGCTGAAATGAGAAAAATGATTTTTCTGCAAGTTGGGAATTCCAAATTAAGCGAGAGCCATATTGCCGTTGCTGAAGCCTTGCCCAGAAAACTGACCCATTCGTGTGGAATAACAGTTTGTCAAGGCGGCTGACCTCATAAAATGATTATGGTAGCCATTTTGGTCTTCCTCATAACCAAGTTGGCTGTTTGACATCAGGGGTGTTAAGCAGCAAATGCCTATTAGGGTCACAAGAAATGCCAAACTAAGGGCCATAAAGATTGAGACATTTTGTGGATCACTTAGACACAGATTCAGAATTTAAAATCTCCTAGCCATGACGTTCCAATCTATATTGGATCTATATTGATGGTGTTTCCCCGTGGTGCCCACTGACTAGGAAAGACCAGACTCCAGGTCTCCCCGGTCAACTTTATCAGCTTCTTCTCAAGCAAAGGACTTGAGCAAAGCTGTGGCCCTCTGGTGGGAACGTCCAGAGAGTGTCACAGGTCTTGGCTGTGCCTTCTTAGCCAGACTGACCTTTCAGAGACGAACACTCCCAAGAGTTGTTACGGATTTACTCCTTCCCCTGTGACAAGGGACGGTAACAATACTGATGTGCACACAATGCACAAGATGGATTCAGTTAGCATCCAGCCTGTGCTATGGGATTTTCCAGCTTCCTAGGATTATTTGAGAAAGGAAGGACCCTGGAACACTTTGGTTGGCCTGTGGGACACAGGCTTCGGGTCATGCCTTGAGCAGCAGGAGGGCAGATTTTGGAGACTGCCCCTCCAAGAAAGACTTCCAGTGAGAGAAAGAGAGCTGATGCAAGCTCAGAAAGCCTCCTCTTGCAGAGGCTCAATCCTATTATCATCAAACTCAAGGACACGTTAAGCACCTGAGTGTGTGAGACTAAGTCATACATATGGATACATACGGCCCCTCTCTCCAGTCGTCTACCTCCTCTTTCTCTGAGGAGTCCACTTGGGAGGGGGACCAGGATTCATGAGTTTTCATCAGCTGCTATTGCAAACCTTGCAGAGTAAGAAACCCCATGCACATCACATGGACACAAACAGAGCAAAGCTAACGTGTTCTCAGAGTAAGAAGGTTGGTGGCTCTTCAGAAGTCTGTAAAAGGAAGCTTGCCAGGCCATATCTGACAGCACTGACGTCACTTTACCCATTACCAGCCTAGGTCCTTGTCCTTCTTGCTGGAGAATGAACTGTGCAATCAAGAGAGGGAAGAAAGTGTCTCTTTAAGGGAAATAGGCCACTTGCTCCAATGCAGTTCCCAAAGGCAGAACCAAGCTTCATTTTGCTACCATGGTAACAGCATAAAAGTGGCAGAAACAAAGGGAAAGAGAGCTGTAGAGGCAAGCTGGCCCTGTAGGTCCCCACCAAAGGCCTTCTCTGGTGTTACTTACCAAAGTCTGGCTTGGCGGTGTGTTCTCAGCTGCTATGACACACTTGAAGGCAGTCCTGGCGGCCACAGTTCTGGAATGCATACCTGTTGGCAGCCTCAGCCCTTGTTTCTCAGACTCTCTCCATGGCTGAGTGGGCAATCTTGACCACCCCTCCTCTGTACCCACAGGTGTTATTTGACTTTTCTTTTAGTCAAGGGGTGAAGCAAGAGCTCCGTGGTTTGGGATCTCAGAATATCCAGGGTCCATTGTTCTTGACTACGCCACACACCCATCTTTATACACTGAGCCTCATCAAAGCGGAGCCCATTCTACGGTGAAAAACCTTTGAGGGACTATGATTTGCACAGGGTCAGGAGTTAACACAGTGATCATGCAAAGTCCAGGGGTGTTTCTGCTCACGTGCAGCAAATTCGTGTGTTTCCCAGTGTGAAGGCCTAGAAGTCCCACCAGAGTTGTCAGTTATGGCTTTTTCTCAAGTTCGAGCTGCTTCCCAGGAACTCATAATCCTGCCTTTTGCCTTTACTCCAAAAAGCCCCAAGTCTGCCACGGGCCTGAGCAGGAGGCTTTCCACACACGTGCCATTAGCCTCCTTTATGATCTGGCGGGGTCTGCGCTCCACAGAGCTCACCCTGCACATCTCACTTCTACTTGTCAGAGGAGCCAAGTCTATGCCCATCAGTGGCTTAACCCTCAGATGGCCCTCCTTATTCCTGCCCTCTGCTTCCTGTAGCCTGGAGAATGCAGCAAATTTGAGCAAGGGTTCAAAAATTCATATCCCCCTACAAAGAGAAGAGAGTCCGCAAGGAAGACCGAGCTCTGGCAAGCACACTCAAAGCTATTTTATGTTTAGGGGGAGCCGTCCTCCAGATGGAAAAGGATCACAAGGCAGAGAGGTCACAGGTCTTCTACCACCCATGCAGAAATATTTTTTTTCCTGGTCACGTTGTCCTTTAAGGAGAAAACGAGGCCAGGTCACTCTGCAGAGGTTTCACTCATTGTATACAAAGTAAGAGGACCCAGATCCTGCCCAAGCAGGCTTCTGAATCCTGATGTCATTTCAGAACCATACCCGCTGCTAACGCATCTCCTTCAAGTCACTTGTGAGTTCAAGTAGGGTTGAAGGAGGAATCTGATTTAGCTCTGAAAATACGCTGTCAGAGCGAGGCTGAGGTTCTCTTGGGAAGTGGGAAGTAGAGGGGGTGGTAACCACAGGATTTCTAGAGGCACAATGCAGAGCCAGAGCTTTCCAAGGAAACCCGAGGCAAGTAGCTTCCCCCACATCAACCAGCGTCAAAGAGCGGGGGTGGAGCAGGTGGGTAGAGCAGGCAGAGGAGAGCAGTGGAGCCCGAGGCCAGCACTGGACACTGCAGATGCAGTTAAAGGGCCAGCCGTTTCTAGTCTGCCTCTCTCTCCCTCTCCTGTCAAGCTGAAGAATTTTCCCCTGGTCTCCCAGAGAAGCCTCAGGAGAGCTAGGCCTACTCTTCACTATCCCATTTTTTTTTTTTCATTTCTGCTACCTTCCTTTCACATTTGGCATCAAAGTCACGTTAAACACCTTGTGTGCAAGTCTGGCGTCCGTGCAGGAGTCAGCAAGCACCAAGGAAGGTAGGCTCCACTCTGCCTAATCCACGACTAGCTTAGTTCGGAGAGCTATGCAACAAGAACTCATCCTGCCCACTTCTGCGCTTGTTCCAGGGGACGGGACCCTCACAGACGGACTACCTTACGGCTGTACCTGAGACTCTTGATCTTTGCTCCACCCTGACTGTGGCCTGAAGGAACTGGGTCAAATTAGAGTTAGAGGAGGTGTCACTGCCTAGTATTCTGCTGCTGCTGCCACACCTATGTAGAGGTGGAGGTGAGGATGGAGGTGTGGAGAACTCGGCTGCCAGGAAGGAAGTCCCATTCAAGAGAGGAGAGACTGGGAAGCCCAGAGACTACCTTCTTAGCTTCCAAACTGAAGCTGCCTGGCATCTGGTCTCTGCTTGGATGAGAATCACATGGCAGAGTTTCAACACATCAGGAGATCTCCGAATGTGGTTTCAGAAGGAAGCTAGGGATAGTGCCTGAAGGATCTTATCTTGAGGTGGAGGGTAGGAAGCTATCATGGGGAAGCCTCCAGGAGCAGAAAAGAGGCTGCTTTAGGGGACGAAAGAGTGACCAAGAGTACTCTGAGCTCAGGCATACCCTACGATGTCACAGGTCACAAGCTATGGAAACCCTGAGTGGTTACGGAATTTTTCTGAGCCTCAGTTTCTCACGGGTAGAAAGTTCTAGTTGAGTAGGTGCTTCCTATGATAAACAAAGCGATGATTGTGAATGCTCCATTGTGAGCCTAATTCGGGGCACTTAGCCCTTATTTCCATGACCTGGCCACACAGCCTAATGATGCACAATCTGTATAGACTGGCACTTACAGGTGTCCAGAAAATATAACCTTCTCACTCAGCATGCAGTTGAGTTCCACAGTCTCCAAGACACACAACTGTCACCTCTCAGATATCCCTCCAGAATAATAATAATAATAATAATAATAATAATAATAATAATAATATAATAATAAAAAGAGTACCAGAAAGTACCTGACAAACATATTGGGCTCATCCAGGCATGGAGCTCTACCACAAAATATCACAGGACCAGACCATATGCTTAAGGCCAAGGAAGCCTCTATGAACATCTGCCAGTGAACTCTGAACCCAGAGGGTTGGGAAACTGCAGGTCTGGATGGTGACACTCTTGAGCACCCAATACGGCCGCCTTTCTGGACTGAGCTCTGCTCTGGGGGTACCCTGTGCCAGCTCTGCCTGACCCCAAGGCTTAATGGGGAGAATTTCATGGCACTTTAGTACCTAGTAGGAATCCAAGGAAATGACAGGCCCTGAGACCAGACAGGTACTTCCTCTGCCCAGCCACCTTCCTGCACTTCCCTGGCATTCACCATAGTCTCTGCCAATACCACTGTATATCATCTCAACTCTTACTGGATCTCCTCACTCACGGTACAGAACCTTACCTCACACTTCACAGGCACAATAGAAGCTACCACACAAAGAAAATACTCCCTTATTTTCTTGCCCCTGAACCACTGAACAAACCCACAGCTCTATCCTTTCCTCTTGCCTCCTGATATATAAGAAGGTCTCTCACTCCACTTGGCTGATGCTGACAAAGCCCTGTCCCCTCCCATTTTCTCGGGGGTTATTTCCACCCACTATCTATGGCTGTGCATTGGCAGGCTCTGAGCATGAGATAACACAGAGCTTAAATGTCTTGCATGAAAAACCAAAGTTCTTCCTTGAATTCACATACTTTTCCTTGGTCCCAAGGATAGTCCCAAATATCAGGTATCTCTGCCCCAACCCTGATATCCTGGAACCACTGAGAATATACAAAAGTGAGGAGTTAGTGTAACCTCTATCGTATAGCAGGCTACTCTTATGGACACAGACTTGCATCGAGGGCAGGAAGGATTCAAGCAGACTTGTGCAGGAGATAAAGTGAGGGAGGTCACACAGAGAGGCACCAATCTCATCTTAACAATGTCACACATCCCACCTACCTTGGTTTGTTTCTCCTTTGCTTCCTATGTAACGGAGCTCCAGCAAGCCCCAATGAGGCCCAGAGAAGGGTCCACATCCACCTAGTATCCTTTCTCCAGCCCTTGTTCTCTGTTTCTCTTACATATTGCTTGCTTTCCTTCTAAAAGGAAGCGAATATAAAGTAAAGAAGGCATTTGGGCCTTTGGACTGGGTGGGGACCAGGATCCAGGCTTGGTCAGGGAGAAATGCTGGTTCACCTCGGCTTCTGACTTTCAATAGGACCCAGGGGCTCTTTTTCCTCCACCTTCTGGAAGCCCATGTGAGCCCTGCCAAGACAGCTGAACCTAAGTGAGTTTGGGTGTTCGTGTGATATGTCTGTATATATGTGCATGTCAAGTGTCTCTCAGTGATAAGAGACTGGCCTATAATCTCAGAGATTAATCTTATTCTAAGTAAGTTCACAGAAAAGATAGAAAACTACTCTATCCTAGGGAGAACCCCACAGGTTTGCTTTCACATCAAAGAGAAAGGGTCCCCCAGCCCCACTCTCAGATCCCTTTGTATATCAGCTCTGAAGAAAATACCTCCACAAGTCTTAGTTTCTCAAACAGCAGAAAACTCCCCAGGTACTTTGATACTCCAAAGGTATCAGTAGCCCCAGTGGTGCCTGCAGGAATCGAGTTTAAATCTTGCTTCTGCTTATCATGCTATGTGATCCTGGTTGGACCACTGAACCTCTCTGAGTGCCTAATAAGATGAAGAAGCATTTTATCATAGGAATCTGAGGTACCTTGAGGATTCTCCATGAACCCAACCAATGGGACATTGCAAAACCCTCTGGCTAGCAGAACTGTGCTGGAAACGTCCATAGCAACATGATATCAAAGTGGGAAATAAATTGTGGGGCCCTGGGATTGCTACATCTTTAATATTCTTTGTAAAACTTCCAAATAAGAGGTCTGATGCAGTCATTTCATTAGAAAATAAAGTGTTTATTAAGAAACTATACACTGAACACTCCTATAAGTCTCTGTGGAAACACAACGCCCCATTGTCAAAGCACAAAGTGAAGAGATGGCAGAGTAAAAGATGGATGGAGCCTGGGAGGCTGGACATGAGGTCATGATTTACAACAATTAAAAACATCATCCTCAAACTTACTCCTTAAAGCCACACTCAGGAGGAGACCTGAACCCAAGGGATCATCTGAGTGTGATGGGGAAGAGTTCGACAGAGAACCATGGGGAGGAGGGTGAGCAGTGGTGGGAGGGACTGGACAACTACAGATCTGGGGGCCCTTGAGGAACCCTGAACCTAAAGTGACGCTGTGGAGGCCACTCCAGGTCCTGGGAAAGAACTTGGAAAGCTTTGTGCTTATATACCCCCCACAGAAGTACCTATAACATCAGTCTGAGAACCTGACATGATGAACCATCCTCTGCAGGCCCTAGGGAATATAACCTAGGGAATATATCTGTCTTCCAACTGCTGTGCAACACTACACCAGAACAGACTGGTTTTACTAAACACCATGTTGTCTCAAGAACTGAACTTGGGGTACTCCATATTCTTTCCCATAACAAGGACACCCATGGAACTGGGAGAGCTGGGCCAAGCCAAAATTCACCCAGCCAATACTTCAGCCAACCCGGCAAAGCTTGCGAGCTCTGAAAATTTGTCTTTCCTATCACGTAAAGGACTATCAACCCCTTCCCTCTCCCCAGAGGGTCAAGCTGAAAATGGGGGAACAACCCCTCTTTGGGAGAGGATGGCTACGGAGTAAGACAGGAGTGAGAGCAAGCACAGTGAACGCACGTATCCAGAGACCTGGATGACAGCCCATCGGTGCCACGAGAGGGGCTGGAGGAGGCCAGCTCTTACGTCTCTTCCCCTTCAGTTCATCTTGACCGTGGCATGATGATTCCACTGGGTTCCAAAAGTTCTCAGAGTCAAGAATAAATGGAAGTAGGGGAGAGAGCCAATCCCGAGATCATGAGCTAGGAGGAAGGGTCTTGGTCCCTGATTCCCTTGGTCCCTTGTGGTCCTAGTAGGATGGCCAATTCACGGGCAAGACCTCCTGTAGCCAATGCTTGTCGAAACTGCAGCTCTAGTGACCCAGGTAGAGCCAGCATAAACTCTTCCCCAAGAACTTTCTAACATTGCACTCAGTGTGAGCCATTCCAGAGAGAAGGAGGAGGGGCCAAGTGTGTCCACAAAACAAAACAAAAAAAAGCATGATTTTTTTTTCTCCACACACACACATACACACAAAAATAAAAATAAACCAACAAAATGACTGTCTTCCATTCTTCCCTCCGAGACCTAATCTGCAGCCAATACTTGGGCCTGGATCCCCTTCCTCTTACCGCGCCGTCTCCACCTCTGCTTAAGAGTCCTCTGTGACTCTTCCCCGCTGGAGGTTGCGCAGGGCGACGAGATCACTGAGAGGACAGCATGGAGACCCCACGCTTCCAAGTCGGAAGGTGAGACTGGAATGCGGCTGGACTTCATCAGGCTTTCTTGTGATGGTTGGGTCAAGAGAATGGCTAGCGTGTTTAAAAGGTAGCTCCTGGTGCTTGGGTTTGTATTCTCTTTATTGGCTCTAAAGATGTTGGCAGGAGCTGCCTCGGAGGCTCGGAGAAAAAGGAACACAGTGATGACTGGAGTGGGGGGGCAACCTGCCAGTGGTCCACGGGATACACACCCATCTCGGTGGTAAAGGGTGCTGGAGCACTGGTGGCTCATGCAGTTTCTGCTTAGTATCCCTGGATCCAAAAAGAACAATGCCTAGAGCTTCCAACCTCTCAGAGGGCCCATCCTACCAAGGTGACATCAGAACAAGGAGGTTTAAAAGGAGTTTTTAAAAGCCATGACGTCCTTTGCTGAAATAAACATTGACATCCTCAACATAGATGCCATGGTTAAGAGGCTTGGAATGTCCGGAAAGGCTTATTGGATTCAACATAATTTCTCTGAAACCTATAAAAAAACAAAAAGAAAAAAAACAGAAAAACAGAAAAAAGCAAAATAAAGTAAAAACCAAAACCCCCAAAGAAGAGCAAAACTAAGAGGGGAAAACAGAGAGGGAACTCGAAAGGGGGAACTCTAGAGCTATAACTACAGATGTATACTGGGAATAGCCAAAATGAATCGCCAGCAGAAGGGAAGGACAGGGACTGGGGGTAACTTAAAGCAAGCGTGCTCAGAGAAACTGGAAACACTCCATTTTGCTGGGGACTTGACTGAACTGAGAAAGGGGAGTGAGCATTGACGTTGCATTGGGAGTTTGGCCTAGGACTGTCATGGAAAGAGGGAGAACAGACTCATCGAAGAGAGTCTTGGTCTATAACCTTGTCTCTGGGAGGAAGAAACCCTGACAATAAGCTACTGGGGAGACAGGAAAAGGGGTGTGGGTGCACACTACTATTCCCAGGGGAGGTGGAGAAGAAGGCTCTGCTTTACCAGACCTCGATATCCTTAGGGGTCAAATTCTAAGAAATAAATTTCTTAGCACTCTCAACTATACAAGGAGGTAGGGAACACTATACTCCAAACCTATACTCTTTTTCTTGTTGACTTCTCATCTGATATTGCCAGGGCTGTGGAAGGCATAGAAAATGATGGCTGAGAACTCAATGTTCTCATAATTCCACGTTTTACAGGGACTAGAGACATTATGAAGGAGTATGTAACACAGCTGGCCACAAGGTCATAAGCTACCTCAAGAAGAGGAAACTTCTATGACAGCTTGGTTCCTTTCTGGCCATATATCCAGGGACAGAATTAGGATGTTCAGAGATATGGGTATTCCTAATCAAACTCCAGAAAAGGGTTGCTCATTCAATCCCAGATTGTAGAAATGCCTATTTATGTGGGGGGAGGGGTCAGTGAACAGAGAAACCCCATCTTTCTATGAAAACCATATACAGAAATGGAGAGGGCACATGGTCCCTGAGTACTGAGCATACACGGTGGGGAGAGGCTAAAACAGAGTTCAACTGTATTGAGACTTCCCCCACTCTCCCTGCATAGGACACAATATGAGCAAAGCAGGGACGAGTCATTTTGGCTGTTTTGTTACCTCTGTCTGCAGGAAGTGAAATCAGTTTATAAAAATAGAGGGTCTCTCCTTTGTTCATGATATAATGTTAAGAGGAATGTCAGTTTTCCATGAGCTGTGATAGTTGTTCTGTGCTGAACCCCAAGCAGGGGATCTCACATGTGACAGGATAGGACAAAATGTCCAGAAGTTTGAGCAGCCTTCTGAGGAGGTTTATGATACCACTGTTTCTTCCTAGGTCATGGTCCCTTTCTGGCTTTCCTACATCCCTTACCTTAGCCTAAAGAAGCATCCTCCCCTGAAAGAGATTCTTCTCACTCAGGGGACTTGAGTACTAATCCCAACCTGGACACCTCGTTATACCCTAGTCTTCTGAGATGCATGGGGGTTTATGGGTCTTTGGGTCTTAAGAATCAAAACTGGCAGGGGAGGGTTCTTCATACAAACATGTCAAAGGAAGCAACTCACCATGCGACCTTGGGTAAGACACATCCCCACTCTGGACCTCAGGTTCCTCATATATATAGTGAGTTGATGGGACTAGATGATCTCTATTGTCCTTCAAGTTTAATATCCCATGATTGTCTATGTTTGAAAAGACCCCTGGCAGAAGAGGCAGATATGCGGGATTAATGGTCAGTATTAAACCCCAAGTGCAAAACCTTGGGGAAGTCTTCTTAAATGCACAATGCCAGAAACAGAAATCAAGTGCTCCCAGCGCCTGTATCCACACTGCTTTGCCTGATTCGTTTTATGTATAAAATCTAATCATTTTCCTGCGTATCACACAGTGGCATTATCAAATTCATCAAGTTAGAGTCAGGGAAGAAAGATTTGCCATCACCATGAATTCTGCCCAGTCATTTTCCTAACCTGTTTTCCCATTAGTCATTCTCTTGATTAGGTTTAACACCCTCCAAATATTCCCATTGTAAATATCCTGGGTGCCATTTCTGAGTTGGAGAGGAGGAGTTTTATGACTTGGGAGATGATTCTACTGGACCCAAGATGCCCTTTCTAGCTGTGTATCCCACAGAAGAAATGTCCAGGAGGGAAGTGATGTGATGGGGCTGAGGATGAGACAAGGGGATGGCTCCTCCCATTTTCTCTAGTCATTGTCAGGGTAAAAACCTTCAGAACAACAAAAGTTACAGTTTCTGTGGAGACTCTAAGGCTACAGGCCTCATGAAGGTGATATCATTGTAGCTCCTGAGAGAGAGTTCTCCTCTAGAGACTATGCAATATCCATGGGCTGAGGAAGCCTCCATGTCAGATCCCTTACAGACCAGGGCCAAACCTGCCTCAGTCCTTGCCAAGGTCCCTAAAGCTGCCTCTGTAAACATGAACATTTTCTCATATGAGCCAGGATTTGAAGTTTGTTTTTTCTGGAACTCTGTCCCGGGTGGAGCCTTTCCAAGATCCTAAAAGCTGAAGCTTGATAGCATGAGAGGCACCACTCCAAACTCCTGCATGCCCCCCCCCCCACCACACTCCTCATAACAACCCCAGAAAATGAAGGGAAGACATATGCTCAGAAGAGGGCAAAGTCCTGGACCACAGGAGATGTAAGGAGAAGGCAAGATGGGCAGAAAGAGGGCTAGAGAGAGGCAAACACTCCCTAAGAAGGCCTTGCCCACAGGTGGCCCAACAAAAAACTTCTGTCAGTGGCTCTTCCCAGAGTCATTCAGCATGAAGGAACTGTGGACCCTCAGTAATTCAGAACAGAGCCTGGACATCAGGGATTGTCAAAGTCTGAGAAGCCAGCCAGAAATTCTAGGATCACTCCAGGAAAGGAAAGGGAGTTGTAAGGGATGTGGAGAGGAGGAAAGGGATGTGGAGCACCCAAAGGATTGAGTGAGGGGTTTTGGAGCCTACCCCCAAATGAACCAAGAACAGACTAAATCTGCATGGCCAAGTCCTCTGTATCCTCAGCTGCAAGGAAAGGCTAGTTCCCCTGACTGTGCAAAATACAAAATGAAGCCCAGAACCTCAAACCTCTCTGTTTCCCAACATCTGTATAAGCCCCAAGCATCTCTTCCTGGCTGAGGTTTCTACCCTGCAGACTGACTAGCAGCCATCCGCTCTCTAGCATCTGTAGTGGCGAGCATCTTCCTGTGTCTCCTGCCCACATTTTCTGCTTCTAACATTGGAAGCTCAGGGGCCTCTCCTTCTGTTCCCCTTTGTTATCTAGCCTACTCATGAAGTTCTTATTTTAGGATAATTTTCCTATCCTCTCTCTTCAAATGTATTTGTCACCTTAGAGTTGTTATATCACAAGAACGAACTGAAATACATAGTGTTCTGGTGTTAAGGTCCTGGGTAGCTTCTTATTAAAAGGGACACAGAAGCCAAGGCAATTCTGGTAGGAAGCCTACCCTACCATAGTCAGAGCATCATTCTTGTGGCCACCTCCCCTTCTTTCTCCAATAGTGAGAAGGAGTAAAATGTTATTGAACTACAATTCCAGCAGATCTAGGATAAAGAAAGCCTGGAGCAAAGTATCAGCAGACATACCATTGATCACCATGGAATCCAAAGATTCATTATCATGTCAGTCATTGTGTACAGTTAATTGATTATCCTCCAATATCCTAAAAACTGTATAGCATTAACTCAATCATATTTTCAAAATTGTCTGATGTAATTTTATAGCAATCTGAATTTGAATCCAGATTTTTCTAATTTAAAAATACTTGAAATGACCTACTTGGAAATAAGACCCCTTGCTGAAAAACAATTCTTAGGAATAGGTGTTAGAGAGAAAGGCAAGCCAGGACATTCTCCAGTGAGAGGAACCTGTCCCTTCCAGCAATCCCTGAACAAAGGACTGGTTTCTTTCCTCACAAACTCCTTCTATAGAGATCCACATAGTCCCATGCCATGCCACTTCCCTCAAGCAACACAACACACACTAGCTTTTCCCTGGATCCCCATCACTCTGGCAGGAACATGTTGCTTGGATTGGGGCCTTCCAGTAAGGAATCCCAAACTCCATCTTGGCATTAACCACACTTGGTATTATTTCCTGGAGTTCAGGCAAGGAAGGATAAAAACTAGCCTATGAGGAGGAGGCAATAAGGAGTCTGGCTAGAGGAGCAATTTTCAGGACAGTCATATTTGCAGAAAGAGTGGGAAAGCCAAGCATATTGCTGAGGGAGATCTGTTCAGTGTCCTGGCCTAGCCACCATGTGAACAGAGAATTCACAAGGTTGAAGAAAAGTTTCATCCTATGTAAATGTCTCTTTGCTTTATTTTTTGCTTAGGTGTTGTCTCCTCCAAATGTGTGGGGAGGGAATCACCACAACATCCATGGGGACTATGGGTTATAACTGTGTCATACTACCTATGTAAATGTCTCTTTGCTTTATTTTTTGCTTAGGTGTTGTCTCCTCCAAATGCGTGGGGAGGGAATCACCACAACATCCATGGGGACTATGGGTTATGACTGTGTCGTACTGGACCTTTGCTTCGCTAGGGCAGTTGCTCTTCGGAATCTAAGATCTTTCTTCTCCTGTAACCAAATTCAATCAAAGTCCTGAAGTGTTGGCTCAAGTTGTCAAGTCTCAAAGCTTAGTCTTGCTGGCTGCAAACTAGATTGCTTAAAACTCATCTCCCCTTCTGTAATTTGAGCTAGCAAGCCTGGCCCATAGGCTACAAATGGCCCCAGACCTGCACTTGTGTTCTCTCTCTCGCTCATATTATCCCCCCTCCGCCATTCAATTTCTTCCTCTTCTCCTACTCCCATCCCAAACAAGTGAATTCATAAAACGTTTTCAAAGTTTTACTTTCCGGCATTTCAAATTTAGATGTCATACCTAAACTATCACTAGTTGTAGCTTGTCTTAAAAACCTAAGGGTTCTGGCAAAGCTGAACCAATATTTCTACACAGTAATAATCACCCGAGGCAAACAGTAGCTGTGTGGTTCCCAGTTCACCATGTCCTACCACTCTGTGGGCTCCTCCATACTTTCACTTATGAACAGTCTTTCCACCTGAGTCTGATACTTGGCAGTCATTAGGCCATGCCTGTACATTAAAGAATACCATGGAGGGAATGGCATTCAGCACTCACGAAGTGTCCCTTTCAAACAAAACTGATCCTTTCTCTGGTCATGACTGACAATTACAAAGAAAGTCTTTCTATAGCGGAAGATCAAACCTGTCATCTCAAAGATAAGAGACCGATCAGGAACACAGCTGTATGCATAGGAGGGTACTGTGTTGAGGAATGAGGCTCTCAATAGGAAAATATATTTTGACTGGTAAGAGGCTCAGCAGGTAAACACGCTTGCATCCAAACCCAAGGACCTGAATTCAATCCTCGGGACCATTATAGCAGAAGGAGAACAGTAACTTATACAAGTCGGTCTCTGACCCTATATATGTACCCTGACAAACACGCAAACACACACACACACACACACACACACACACACACACACACACACACACACATGCGCAAACACACGTGCACAAACACACATTAAATAAATGTAATTAATTCTTAGACAAAAGAAAACATATTGGGGGGCCACCAAAAACACCACTTCCAGAAGTGAATGTGGCAATTGTGTCATCCACGGTGCCTGATACAAATAAGGTGTGTGAAAAACAGTCCTTTGGCTTTTAACTACAGTTGTTGTATTTCCTGGGGTATATACACTATCATAATAAACGTGTTGCAAAGGCATCTATGGGACACTGAGATGTAACTGAGCTTGCACTATCCCTGCTATGTGCTTCATGGAAGAATACTGAACACAGTCCCCTGGCTTCAATATAGGGTACCCTTTCCTCTAAAGTATCCTCAATACTGCTGAGAAAGTATAGAATGAGATTTCCTGGCCTACTGGTTTGCAAGGCCAAATCTGGTTCCAGTTGTATGGATCTGGCTCAGAAGGAAGGGGCTGAGGCTAAGCTGTTCCCTCATGCTGGCATGCTCATGGAAGTCAGATGGAAAAGGCAAAAAAGGTTGAGAACCCTGAGATTCTCAGATATAAGCAGACATCCTGGGAGAATCTTGGAGCTCTCAGCTCATTCCTAGGGAGAATAGGAAGAGCTTCACATAAAAGGAAAAAGGACACTGGAATAGTGTCCTTGGCATTAATAAGACTATCCCAACAATAGGCTGATCTTGGCTTACATGAGTGAACTGTTAGTCCCCCCAGCAGGTAAAATCCCTTCTATCCCTGACATGAATGAAGTCATCTTTTAGAGCCAAAAACTCCATGTTCTGTAGAGTAATATCATAAAATATCTCTACTATCCTCAAAAATTGCTATATGGAAGATAACATGAGGTTGTTGTGTATCTCTTTTTCTTGATCAATTGAAAGGAAAGAAAACCCCAGGTATTAATAGACCATCCGCCCTTCTTTCCTTCACTTCAAAATATCTTTTACATTAAGTATACTTTTTCCTGTTTCTTGATTCTTTGGACTCTTTTCAAATGTTTAAAATATCAGTAAAGTGTAGAGAATATCAAAACTCTATACCTAGTGCCAAGCATCAACAATTTTTAATCCTTTGGTATCTTCTTTTCAGCTCTTTTGAAAATAGTTTATTATAATTATGACCAGGAACTCACCTGTGTGCATCTAACACCCTGTTTCTCCCCACCCCAGCTAACCACTACTCTGAGGTAGATAACTGGTACAGACACTCCTACCTATGTACCACCTACAGCCACATTATAGTATTGCTTTGCATAATTTTTAAACTTTAAAATGAGACTGATTTTTGTTCTGTGAGACAAGGTCTCATGTAGTCAAGCCAGCCTCAAACTTGCTAGTATATACCTGAAGAATGTAATAGTTTGGATGAAGAATGTCCCCCACAGACTCCTGTATTTGAATATTTTGTCCCCAGTTAGTGGCTGTCTTTGGAAAGGTTAAGGAACCTTTAGGAGGTGGAAACTTGCTGGAGGAAGTGTATCACTGAGAGTGGGCTTTTATTGTACAAACTCACTCCCTTTCCTACCCACCCCCACCTCCCCACCCCTACCCGCTCTCTCACTCACTCCTTCCTGTGTGTGAACAGAAGTATGATCATATGATCAAGCAGCTACCTGCTACAGCATCTGTGCTTTCTCTAACTGTTGCCATGACTTTGCCATATTGATGGACTCTAGCCCTCTGGAACTGTAAGCTAAAGTAGATTCTTTTATCCCTTCAACTGCTTTCTGTTGGGTATTCTTCCTCTGCAACACAAAGGTAACAGTCCTGATCCTTCTTCACCCCCTCAAATACTGTGCTTACAGACTTGTCCCACCAAACCCAGCAAGATAGTATGCTTTCCGGTATTGATACATTAGTTTTCATTTATTAACTTTATTTAGTTAATTGTTTTTATTGACATTTTTATTTTCCTATGATGCCAGAAGTGGAACCAAGGACTGTTTGTATGGTAGGCAGGTATTCTCCCACTGAGTTATATCCTCAGTCCTCCATTTATTGATTTTTTTTTAATTGATGGCATTCATTGTGCTAAGTTTACAAATTATTTTCTAATTCTATCAACTGTTAGTTGTTTTATAATTTTCTATTATTCAAAAAAGTCACAATAAAATTGTTATAACAAAAGTCTATACACATGTGAGAGCAACATTCTGGAACAAAAGTTAGCAATTCTCCTGTAAAGGGCCAGATAAAAAATATCTTAGGCTATGGATATTGTATAGTTCTTTTGCATCTACTTAACTTTGCCAGTGTGGCCTGGAAGCTGCTATAGATAAACAGGAAACAGGAAACATCTCCTCAAAAAAACTTCATTCACAAAAGTAAGCAGGGGTCAGATTGGCACATTTACTATCTCTACCCTAGAGCCTCATTTCTCAGATGCAACATGTGAGCCAGCAGCTTTAGCAACAGCTGGGAATTGGGTGGAAAGAAAGGTACTTCCAGATCGCTGAATCAACATCTGCATTTTAACAAGCTCTTCATGTGATCCCTGTGCACAGAAACATTGGAGAGGCACATCTTTTGAGGATGTTCCTTTGGATTATATAAATACTTCACTCTATTGCTGAATATTTTCCAAAAGTTCATAAAACTCACATTACTGTAATCACTAAATGGATGAACAGTTTGCCCTGTAATTCTATACCTGATGTTTTTGGACAGTTGTCCTTCCAAACTGAAGAGTGATAGATACTACCTTGTAATTTCAACATGAATTTCTAAGGTAGAAACATGAGTGTTACCCTTTTCTTATGTGTAGGAAATTTTATTTATTCTGTATGCAAATCCCCTGTTGGCTGCACACACTGGAGTGTATTCTCTTAGGCTACTGATGGTCTTTTAACTTTGTATAGAGGTCAAAGGTTTTAAGGATATAAATTAATGAAGTCATATGTTGGGTGTATTGGTACATGCTTGTAATACCAGCACTCTAGTATCTGAGGCAGAAGAATTGCAACAAATTTCAAACAAGACTAGGCTACAAAAAAAATAATGATGTGCTCAAATGTATTAATCTTTCATTTCATGTTATTTATAATCTATTCTAAGGACTATTTCTTTTCTCAAAATCAAACCATATTCTCTTATTAAATGGCTATATTTGATACTGAAGAATTCTAAATACTTTACATGGGGGTTTTACATTCAAGGACATGGGACCTGCTGTTCTTGGTGAATAAAGTGTGAAGAAAAGGGAGAAATGTGCAATTTTACAGTGAAAAACCTGGCAAATATCCAAGCCATGTGATTATGGCTAACATCCCATTGTTGTAAGTGTATATCCTGACATGATGTCAAGGAGTAATACTGTGTCTCTACATTATTCCTTCCTCAAAGCCAACACTCCAGTTGATAAGCCCAAAGTGATAGAAAGTCTACATAAAACCTGACCAATGAGGCCAGAGAGATCACTAACTGCAGTGTGGGTCAGAGAAAAGACACTGGGGGCTGGGGATCAGGAAATCAGAAAGAACATTGCCTTTACTTAATGGAACTGTACCAGCACTGGTTTCTTAGTGATCATGAATGTCTCCAGATAATAGAGGATGATTTCAGTGGGAGAGTCTTAATGAAAGCGAAACACAAGGCAATTCATCGACTATTAGAACTTTTCTGACTATCAGAAACTACTTTAAAATAAGAAGCTTGGTGAAAACTAACAAAAAACTTTTTTTTTGTTTGAAGCTTCACTCAGATTATTAGTTATTTTGTGGCTGATATAAGTTACTTTATTTTATTAAATAGTTTCTCCTTGCATACTAATTTACAATGACATACACAAAAAAAATCAGATTCCTATTCCTTTCTGTTATGCATCCAACTCTCTAGTTACTGTAGCTATATAGCTAAGGATGACCTTGAGTTCCTGAGCCTCTTGCATTAACTTCTCAAGTGCTGGGCTTACAAGTGTGTATCACTATGTTCAGCAAAACAGGACACTTTCTTATGTTGCTGTATGTAGCTTTCATTCATTAATTTTATTCTATTATTGTTGTTTCATTTTCTTGTAGTGCCAGCAATGAAACCTACAGCCTATATACACATTATATGTACAGGCCTATATTTTTAGAATGCCCCATATACTCATTTTATATTCATTACTGCCTTATATTTATCCCATAAAAAATATAGAAGTTGGCACATCTCTTAATGTGTTTTTATCTTTTAATGTATATGTTTCATTTTATTTAATTTTTGCCAGATGTTATTTGTTGTAAGTTAAATTTTTTGATTGTGTTATGTAATATACTTTTGTTATTGTTGTTAAAACATTTGCTGGTTTGTTTTGTGGGGGACAGGGCATGTGTCATGGTATTTATATGAAGGTCAGAAGGTAATCTTTAGAAGTAAATTCTCTCCTTCTACCATGTGGGTTTCTGGGATTGAACTCAGGTCACCAAATTTGCCACGAATCCCATAACCTGCTGTGTTATTTCACAGGCCATTGTTTTGATTTTTAGATAGAGTCCTACTATGTAGCTTAGGATGATTTGGAATTCAGTATGAAGTACAGACTGGCTTGTAGCCCTTAGCTTTCATCCTCCTGGGTGCTGGTGTTACCGAAGTGTATGGGTAGAAATGTATTTATTTTCATTTATGTATTATGTTTTATCAATTTCTCAGAACACCTTAATAGGTTGTAACGGTTCATTTACAAATACCCTTTGAGGGCTGGAGAGATGGCTCAGCTGTTAAAGGCTAGGCTCACCAAAAATACAAACACCCTTTGATATTCTGTATAGACTGAATGTTCACCATTCACAATGAGGACTGTCAACTCTCTTATTCCAAGTCTTTTTTTTCTTGTCATACTGTATTAGCTAAGATTTACAGATGATTTTTGAATGAAAGTCCAGTCAATAGCCATCCTTATCACTGGATATTTTACATATTTCAGAATTTTACATTATAGTTTTCCTAGAGAATGGGGAAATTTTTCCAATTTTCATCTACATTTTTGCCCTTGCTGCTCTCCTGTATTTTCTAATTTGTTGCTGATGATGCTTCCAGGTAGCCTTTTGGAGCTTTTGATCAAAACCCCATATTAGCTTGGAGCCCCTCCAGGATAATACTCAGAATACAGCTCAACAGCCTTCAACAAGGAGAGTGCCTTGCCTAAAAGAATCGTCATCCCTTCTCCCTTTACTCTCCAAGGCTCAAAATTTTCTACTAGCTGTGCTTCCAGAGAGGAGAGCATTATTCTATTTGGGGGGTGCCATTATTCCATGTAGTACTCTCTGTCTCCAGTGTGTGGCTTGGAGAAGGGGCTTCTGGTCTCTGGGCAATCTGAAGCATGTACATGTATGAAGATCCCTCCAGAGATAAATACACATTTGCCATTATATTTTCTTTTAGACTTTGATCACATCATGAGAACAAATGGTCCTCTGCTCATCGTCTTTTATTTTGGTACCATTTCTGGTCACAAGGTTATTCAATTATTTTGCTGGCCAGCCATGTCTCCTGTTTTCTGTTACTGCTATGTATTTGGTACAGAGGAGGTACACTAAGCATGAACTTGTACCATCTGGATCAAAGCCCCATCATTTTGCTTTCTTTCTGCATTAAAGGAAAAAATGCATTTCTTGGTAACAAAATTAACCGTTTTCTTGGATACTTTCCATCCAATCTCCTTTCCCATCAAAAAAGCACTCAGGCCAACAGCTGAAACATGGCACATTCCACCATGCTTATGCTTTCTCACTACCCACTCCTACTTTAGGGTCACCATTTGGGGACATCTTAGCATGTTCCCTAGACTCCATCCAGTCTGTAATTATCTGTATGCCCAGCAGTTTAAGTCATTCCTATTCTATTTCCTTTTTTTCCCACAGAAATCTATAAATGGTCACCTCTACCTTTTGACATGTCCACGCCACAAATTTCTAACCTAATAAGTGATAAAGCAATGTCCTGCACGTCACTATTCCATTCTGGGCCATCCTACTTCCTTAGTTCATTTAAGTTTCAAGATTTCTCATGATTTAGTTCCAACCCTAATATTAATGAATATTAATAAATATTCACATGTTCCTTTCCATAATGCAAATTCTAGTTGTTCATAGAAAAGACCACACACACACACACACACACACACACACACACACACACACACACACACACAAACTTTGAACATTACCAATGTTGACTCCATGACCAGATTTCTCCATTCCTCTTCAACTTGATCCTGCTGCACAGTGTGGCTTCCTGACTCCCCAATATCTAACGGTGCAAAACTCTGGTCATTTTCTGTCCTTCTTTCTCTGTGGTAGCTTCTCAAGGATCCTCTGACCCTTGGATACTCAAAGTTTTGTTGTGAAATCCCCAATAATCCCAGCAGCAGCAGCAGCAGCAGCAGCAGCATCTATAGCAGCAGCACTAGGAGATCTCGGAAAATGCAGACTCTCAAGCTCCAACCAATCAACATCAATCTCCATGTCTGAAGAGCCAAGCATTTAAAGTCACCACCACCCTTACAATCATCCAGATACAAACACTTGGAGCTATCCTCCTTTCTTGTCAATGTCTTCCTTATTTCCTGTATTTAATCAACTGTTGGGTTTCAGATGCTTATTTTGTAATATTTCATGTACACATTTCAATCCCCACTTTGGAAAAGAAGAACACAAAGATCTGGAGACAGACTGACCTGGCTTTCAAATCCCTGTTCTCTACTGCCTACAAATTGTATGTGACCTCAAAGCCCTGAGTAAATTATTTAATTTCTCTGAGCCTTAATTTCCCTTCTGTTACATGAGGATATTGTTATTTATTTCACAGATGGCTCTTATAAGAAAAATAAAAGCACTCAGGCCAACAGCTGAAACATGGCACATTTTACCAAGTGTCTTCTCATGCTTTCTCACCACCTACTCCTTCCTACATTAAGGTCACTATTTAAGGGGCTTCTTAACACGTTTCCCAGATTCCATTCATTATATCAGTTCATCTCATATCATTATCTAATTGTATCAGGAAAACAATACATTCAACAATCTACTGCCCTCTTCAGGAGCTATCTGTGAGAAAGTGCCCCTGCATCACCTCATACACATAAGAAGGGGCTTCCACCTCAGCCTTACCATATCCTGTTTTCAGCAACCATCCCAGCCTTATCCTCTCTTCCCCCATTCACACCCTCTGGTCCAGTTGAACTTTAAACTGGCCACTCCTTGCACGTTTCAGCCTCTGTCCTCACTTCCATGGAATGCCACTTATTTTAAAGCTTTTTTTTTTTC
Organism: Peromyscus maniculatus bairdii; assembly: GCF_049852395.1. Taxonomy (NCBI): domain Eukaryota; kingdom Metazoa; phylum Chordata; class Mammalia; order Rodentia; family Cricetidae; genus Peromyscus; species Peromyscus maniculatus. The sequence goes on from NC_134852.1 coordinate 89,457,070, forward strand.
TTTTCCAATTCCTGTTCAACCTTTAAATCATCTAGAATCATTTTCTTTAGATCACCTGACAGTGACTTGTGAATGTCTATTTTATTTGTTCTATTGTCTGAAACCATTTGAAAAATATATACACTTATAATAAAATTTTTCATGTTTCCTTCTCAATTCCCAATCAGCTTTTCAAATAAATAAAACTCTACAATCAACATCTATAGTCATTGACACCTGCCCAGGCAATGAGTTAATGTCATCCATAGAATGTCTCATACGCTTTCTCTAGAATCCCCATGATGTGGGAATGGTTATGGCACCCGGTTTGTAGATGGGAAAACTAAAATTGGAAGGGCTCGATAATTAACGCCTAGGCTCCCTTTAATCAATGCAGAACCAGGGTTTGAGGCCAGCCTTTCTCATCTCAGCTCCTCTGCTCTCAAACGCTCTGCATAATATGCAGAAGAAAAATTAAACCTTTCTGTTTCCTATAAGATGGGCCATATTTTTAAAGAATAGACTTGTTTTGCAGAACCATGTGATTTGATTTCTGTCTCTATGTGAATCTATGTAACAATATATCATATTATTCTCCAATCCTACTTTACTATCTTGACATTTGAAAACAATTTTAGGGATCATAAATGATTACTATGTTAGCCTCAAAATAACTCTGTGAGGTATGTAAAAAATGTTCCTTCCTATCAGCACTTCCTTTTCCCAACTTGATTGTGTGACCCTAGAACCAAAATCCTCAAGTCCCATCTGGTACCCCAGAAGGCCTGACTTTTCTTGAGTCATGGCCATATTGTGCAGGATATGGTCAGTAAGAGGCCAAGGCCAGAGTCCAGCAGAAAATGTAGTCAATAAAGTCCAAATCCTAGCTGGTATCAATTTTAAGCAGATTATCTTAGAACAGGGCCTGGGATAATAGAATCACATTGTTGGCACATTCTAAATTGACAGCCCTAAAAATTAAATAGCATGAACCTATACATTGCTTTACTGGCTCCAGAGTCCCTTGATTAGAGGTAACAATGAAATTAATGAAAATGACTAAGAAGGGGAAGAAGAGGGAAGGGAGATCTACCAGATACATGTCAGTAACAACATTTATAGAGAGCCTTTCCCTTGACCTTTATTTTAAAAACCAATGAGGACATACACAGACAGAAACAATATCCATCTTGGAGGTGCAATTGTTACAGTCTCTCCAAAGACCCAGTTTAAACTTGGAATACTAGGGCTAGGATTGCAGGTAAGTGGTGGGTCACTTTCCCAGCACGTACAAGGTCCTGGGTTTGATCCTCAGCACCACAAAATAAAAATAATAATAAATGGTAGCTTCATTATGTCTATCTGCTTGCAGAGGGCCTGTGTGACCCATGCTATGAGGTTCCCAGAGCCTCAGCACTTTGTGGTAGCTACAGAACTTGAAACAGATGCCTACCCAGGCCCTCAAAGCCCTGCTTCCAGTGTGCTCCAAACCTCTACATAACTGACACATCCTGGAGGCCTCCTATGCCCACAAACGTGTAGTTGGGGAAAGGGAGACAGAATCATAAAACATGGAAGAGAAACTTGTTAGCAAAAGAATCCTAAAATCTAGTGCCAGGAATGTGAGAGCAGCACCTTTGTAAGGTTCCTGGAGGAACATTTGCAAACAACTGAGTAGCAACCCTTCCAGAAGCCAAGGGAAATAAAAAGAGAAAAAAAAATGAGAACCTCATAGCTCACTTGGGCTCAATGACAAATAATTGTGATAGTAGAAATATATAAGTGGCATCTAGAGAGGTACCCACCCACAGTTAAGGAATTTAATAAGAGAAAAAAACAATCCTATGATCACAAGTGGGAGGAAGATTAGGTGAGAGATACAGGAAGGTATGGGGGCACAATTCCAAAGCCAGGTAGGGGTACAGCATGGGGAAGCGCAGCAAGTAGAAGGCGATTACTGGTACAACTGCAATGACCCCAAGGCATCAGAATGGGACCTTGTTTTGAAACAAGGTGAAGTAATTAGCATGGAATAAATTCACTATAGATTGATTCCTTATAAAAAACATAAGCCAGGGGAGATTTGGACATGCACGCGCACACACACACACACACACACACACACACACACACACACACACACGGAGGGGGGGTGCAGAGACAGAGAGATAGACACAGACACAGGGAGGCACAGACAGAAACATACATAAGAAGAATACTATATAAGCATGAAGGCAGAGATCTAAGTAAGACATTTGCAAATTGAGAGATGCCCAAGACTGCTGGTAAAGCATCACAAACTGGGAGAGAGCTAGAATGGATCTGATCCTTCAACCTTTAATGGGAACATGGCTCTGCTAACACACTGGATTTCTCCTCCCTGAAACTATGAGATATTAAATTACTTCTGCTCTAAAACATGGTGCTTTGTTATAGCATTTCTAGAAAACCCAAAGAGGGATTACATTCCCAGGAAAGAAAGGTCTATAACTTTCCTGTAACATTAAAGAGGAGTGAGTGAGAAATAGGAAGTGGCTTAGTAGGTGAATCAGGACCACTGTGTAGGGAACTACCTATGAATCATCTAGAAACAAGACATCACTGATCATGTAACCGTGCTGCAGCTACACTGTGCAGAGAAGTTAGAAGCAGGAACTGGCACAAATCAATAAACAGATAGAGGAAGACTGACAGACTGATAGGTAGGCAGAAAAAAAATGAAGACAGATACATGATAGGTCAATAGATATAGACATGAATATGGCAGATTTAGATGAAATAATGTATCTTCGACTGATGGTAATGGTCTGTCTGCTTCATGTTATAAAAAACAATTTCCAGATGCTGAAATATGTTACCTGCTTTTAAAAACATGCAATGTTGTGTAAGTTTGTGAGAATGAAAGTCATGGAAATTCTCACACCATACATAGAGTGACCCAAGAAGATCCTGTGTAGGCAAATTCACCAGACTACCCTCACACACCATGCACCTCCATCCACAGGGTGCTACAGTGGAGCTGGAGACAACCAGAAGACAGCGGGAAAGGCCTTGTATTCTAAATATAGCTCAGGATGAGTGGTGGAGCATTCCTGGGAGCTAAGTGCAGTAATGAACCAGCCTCCTTCAGGGGAATGCTATGGGACGAGAGACCACAGAGCTGACGAACTTGGAGCAGACAATGGAGACATTCAAGAGTCTGGGCAATGGATGAGTCCTGAATGATGGAAAAGAGAGTGTGACTTGAGAGCATGGACCGGACTGAATGGAAAGGGAAAAGGAAAGAAGACTAGCAGGGGCTGAGCTGGGCTGGGCTGCTTAGAGAGGGGGCAAGCAACCAGATCATAAATATCTTAGGCTTTTGTGAGCCATACGGTCTCCATTGCAACTGCTCAGCTCTGCCATGGCAGTGCGAAAGCATCTTCAGGCAACAGGGAGTGAATGAGAGTGGCTGTGTTCCAGATGACTTTATTTATGGACACTGAAATTTGAATTTCATGTAATTTTCACATGTTCAAAAAGATGATTCTTCTTTTGAATCTGTCCAACCATTTAAAAATGTAAATACCCTCCTTAGCTGAGCTGGAGAGCTCCACGAAAACAGACAGCAGGCATTATTGGACCTGTGGGCTCTAGCTGCTGACACTTGGTTTTAAAGGTGGCTGTACCAGAATGGACAAGCAATACAGCAGTGATGAGATTACTGGAGAACCCAGAGGGAGGACAGTGGAGAAAGCCAAAGGCAGAATTTATGCAAATCTAAAACTTGACAATTGATTAAATGTAGAAGGGGGAAGAGGAAATAGGGTCTGGGACTCTTTCCCAAAATTCTCCAGTGTGAATAGCAATAGGACCATTAATAACATTGCAGGACTCACATAGGAGCCAGTGATAAGTCAGCACAGACCGCAGAGTGCATGCTTGCAAGCCTAAGTCTATCAATACTTAGAATAGGTATTAGGAACATTAAACCAGGGCTTTAAGACTCTGGCAACTCCCAGCTTTGAGCACTATGGCCCAGAGCCTGCTCTCTCGACTTGATAAGACCCAGTGGAAGAACCAAGGCTGCTCCTGGTTTATGTTAGGAACTTTGGTGCTTTGTATGTATTCTTTGAATTTTCTATCATCCTAAACACATCTGCTACTTCAGGCAGCAGCAGATAAAGAGAGGGCAACACATCCAATGCTCAGTGGCCCATTTCTCTTTTGGTAAATGGGGGTGCCAACAGCTGTCTTGACTGCGGAGCTCAGAGTAAAATGTCACTCCTATGATTGATGTGGTAACAGTTAAAGGGGTGAACTCTCTGTCACACTTTCAGGTGGTGGTCACGTACAACTAACATCGTCGTGAGCTCAGCCTTCCCATCTGCATTATAGGGGTGGTTATATTTCCCCTGGAGGCCAGAGACTGCAGATAGGTGTGACATGTGTGCTGCAGTTTCATACCAGCAGGGGCTTTGTGCTGCCACTTGCACTTGAGGACCTAGGGGGTTCAGGAAGCGCATGTCAGTTCCTGGCCACACTCAGCATAAACTTCACTGGACAGATTCCAAAAGTGACCTGCTGGCAGTGTGTAACCACACAGTCATGCATGAGCCAAGGTGAGAAACAATGGAGTGAAAAGAAAACAGTGGCTTGAGCTGTGTAGAATCTCTTCCACCTAGTCTACAGCTCCTTCCAAGTTCCCAGGCAATGGCGATGTGAGCATGGGAACAATGAATTCTGGGCTCTGTGCAGCCTTCTCTGACTTGGTATTTCACTACACTGAGACGTCATGGAAAGTATGTGCCTTGAATACACGCACAAACAGGATACTTAGATAGTGAAGGGCAGGATGATTGCTTGAAATCTGAATGTTGATTGGCTGATCATGTGTTTTCACTCCAAATCCCATACCCCTTCCCTATTTCACATATACAAACACATGCCACATGTTGTGCAAATACCAAGATCCCAAAGTTTTTGAAGGTTTGAGCTGGTTTCAGACTGTGAAGGCAATTGTGTTCTTGCCCACTCTAAAGGCCTTACTTACTCTTTCCCAAATATTAAACATGAAACAAGCCTTACCATAGCAATTTTGGGGTGTTTCTTGGTTCCTAGGAGGAAGACACATAATTAATTGTACTACCTTTCCTATTTACAAAGCCTGGAAAAGCTGTAGCATGGGCATATTGATAAGACTTGCACCCTTTTAGGACACTTGTAGAGGCCCAAAGGTTACATCATACTGTAATGCAATGCATACAAATAATGGCAAATTGATAAACAATCAGTCAGATGATATGGCCCCATTACTACATCTCAAAGCCTTAGTATTTTAATTGGCAAAATGCAAATAGAACTTCCATACCTTCTCTCTCACGAAGATATTATGCATTTCTGTCACAATACATAGAAGTCATCTTTGACAGAGAAGCATTTCTCAATGTCAGCACAATTGACATCATGGACTGGGTTATTAATGGCCATTGGAGGTTGATCTGTGCCTTGTAGAATGTTTGGCAATAGACCTAGCTTCTGTTCACTGGACAGTAATAGCTTCCCACATCCTACTGTAACCATTAATAATGTGCCCAGACATTGTCACATGTCCCCTGATGGCAGAATCACCCCAGTTAGGAACTGTCGTTATAACATGCGTTACGGGAGCATTACATAGCAACCCATGCTTCACTGCCACTTGTACTCTGGGACCTGATGTAGGGCCATGCGTGCTAACCAGTCCTGTGTTTTCAACCGCCACATGTACTAATTCTGCTCAAAGCCCATAAACCATACAGAACAGCAGAGAATTTCACATCTGCTTACTATGACTGGGAGAACCAAACTGGGAGCAACGTGGCCACGGACACCTTGGCTGCTTGTGTTGTGGGCCAGTGGCTGTGCCAGCTGTGGGTGTCCACACAGAGGCTCTGTGTGCCATGGTTTTGTGGGAGCCACAGCAGCAAACAACCTGTATCACACTATTAGGAGTGAGAATTTTAGAACCATATGAAAGCATATTCTAATGCATTTTTTTAAATTCATGTAAACTCACTACTAACAGTCCCTTATTATACCCCATTAAAGAGTTTAATTACTTTTAATCAGAGACTTTCCTAGATGACCAGAAATAGTAACTAGAGAAACTTCAATAGCCATTATGCCAACCATGAGCAACATGGAGTCCGCTGGAGCAATCGCCGGCACAGCAATCATGCTAATTAAAGGCCCCCAGAAGAGTCAAGATAAAAACGTCAAACGAGATTTGTTCTGGACTTCAATGATTTACTGCCTCACATAATCAGGTTCCAATAAGTCTGGGAAGAAAAGCCTTGCTAGGAAGGAGGGGGAGCATCACTGGCCTCAGACGTCAAGTCACAGAGCCTCAGATGTGGCGCACTGCAGTAGAGGAAGGTGATTTCTGCTAGCCTCAACACTAGATTTCCCCAAGGTTCTCTACTTCCAGACAGTGTGTGTCAAGACCCCGTGGGTGCTCTGACAGCTTTTCTCCTCCACCCGCAAACCTCCACTCCACAAAATGAGTTTGGTCATAAAGCTGTTGGCTTGGCATCAAAGAATGTTTTAATGAACACTCCTAATGATGTTCTGATAAATTATTATTATGGTGCCGGCAGGCTGCAGCATCCTCACCCTGTCCTTTGTAAAGTGCTGGGGGGGCGGGGGTGGGGAGAAGTTACTTTTCGGACACCTAGAAAAGATAGTCTTGCTTTACTATCAACCTGTAACTTACAATGCCTATCACCGTGCTTGGCCATCACCATGCCCACAGTCAGATCTGTAGCCCTCTCTTGCTACTGGTACTCTCCGATCTAACCTCGCCACCAGTTTTATTTTCTGTGATTATTTTGTTATTTTCCCCATATTTTCAAACATTTCCATTCACCTTGCTGCACTACCATGTTTGTTCTTACAAAACCCCTCAAAATGTTTTTTGCAGAGATGGCGCATCATGCAATAAATGATGCAGATGGTTTTTCCTTGCCTCTGGTAGAGTCTACTTCCTGTGTGTTGAGCCATGTAGGCGTTTGCCAAGGAAGACTATGCAAGCCTCATCACACAGTGCTGATGTGGAGGAGCATGACTGGATAGTACACTTCATTCAGAACCTGTGATCTACTAAGACCTGCATTCGTGGAATTCCAAACTTAGACAGAAAGATAATGAGACTTGGTGGATAAAACAAATGCCCCTTGTCATAAAAGGAGAGATGGAAATTTGAACAATGCATTTTATGATTTCATAGAGCTTGACACATTTACACTATCTTCTTTGAGATTCCACCCAAGAATATTGATTGAAATGTTTATTTAACAATCAGCTCCTGACCCACAGATTTAGGTCATTTTTCCCCCATGGAATTATCTGTCTTTGAACAGAGTTGTAAAGACTCTTCTTATGTTCAGCCTTTTTGGTGTTAAAATGGTAAAGTGTGGGGTGTCTCTGCTTCTGCTTGTGGGGTGGTACAGGAATAGAATTGGAGGCATTAGATTCAGGAGAAGATGGCAGCTAATAGTCAGAGGACAAAGACTAATATATTCAAACTCATTGTTTGAGTGTTGACACTTAGGGGGTGGAGAGATGGCTTAATCAGTAGAGTGCTTGCCACAAAAGATAATGGTCTGGGTTCAGATCCCCAACACTCACATAAAAAGCCAGGCATCTCTGTGCACACCTGTAATTAATCCTAGGCAGAGACAGGAGGACTCTTGGGGCTTGCTGGATTATGAGTCTAGTCAAATAGGCAAGTTCCAGGACAAGTGAGAGACCCTGCCTCAAAAAATAAGGTGGACGATTAATTGAAGAAGATACTCAACATAGACCTCTGGCCTCCAGACTTATGTGTACCTACACACACACACACACACACACACACACACACACACACACACACACACGTACATATGCACACACACTGGCATGTGTATGTGAATATGTACACAATTGTCAATATGTGTCCACAGCTTAGAAAATGCCCAGTGCCTGTGTACTCAGTCCTGCATTGTTAGGAAGCTGGCTCCTCACCTGTCCTTTGAGAACGCTCAAGTGACACAAGAGAGACTCACACAAGCTCAAGTGCAGGCATCTCTCCAAACTGACCAGTGACTAGGAGAGGTTTTGTCCTAGAGGTGTAATTTACATTTCATAAATTTCACTCTTTTAAACTGAACTATTCAGTAGGTTTTAGTGTATTCACGGTCATTCAATCAAAACCTCCATGTAAATCTCTAACATTTTCATCTAGTCTCTCTCCCTCTGTCTCTTTCTATCTATCTCTCTGGCTCCACCTCTCTGTCTCTCTGTCTCTCTGTCTCTCTGTCTCTCTCTCTCTCTCTCTCTCTCTCTCTCACACACACACACACACACATGCACACGCTTAAACCACACCCACTAATAGTCACTATTCACCCACCTCTCCTTCAGTCCCTGATAATAAGTTCTCTTCTACTTTCTTGCATTATGAATTCACTTATTCTAGACAAATCATGAGAATGGAATACTAAGACATGTGACTTTTACATCTAACTTATAGCTCTTGTCATGTTTCCAAGACAATCATATTTCTTCAGTCCTCTTTATGTTTCAGTAATATTCCATTGTATAGGTATACCATAGTCGGTAAAATGTGTTTCAGTTGGTACATACTTGCATTGATTCCACTTCTAAGCTCTTCTTAACAACTGCTATGCACATTCACACACAGGATTTTTCATAAAAGCCATGATTTCAATTCTTTAAAAACAGACATGGTAGATTATAAATTAATGTTCAAGGTTTTGAAGAAATGCCAGACTATTTACTATCAGCAATACTGAAGGTTTCAATTTTCTTACCTCCTTATCAACACTTTTATTACCCCCTTCAACTATTCTAGAGTAATAGATCAGTATGGATTTGTACTCTCGGTAACTAGTAATGTTGTACTTTGGATCATTTGTTTATTTGCTATATGTAGCTCTTTTTCAGAGAAATGTCTATTGAAATTATTTGCCTATGTTTTCCTATTAGATGTCATTTTACCTAGTTTTGAGTGTTCCTTAAGTACCCTGGATTCTGCTTCTTAATCAGATATGTGGGATATGGATATTTTCTCCCATTTATAGGTTGTTTTTTCTCTTTTTTGTATGTGATGTCCTTTGAAATACAAAAGCTTTCCCTTCCAAAATTTATTTTTACTTCTAATTTTGTGTCTGTGTGTGTTAATGTGTGTATGTATATAAAAATGTGTGGGGAGATGCACAAATGCATGTGTGTGTGTGTACCTGTGTGTGTGCATGTGTATGGTGTGTGTGTGTGTGTATGCGTGTGTGTGTGTGTGTGTGTGTGTGTGTGTATGCGTGTGTGTGTGTGTGTGTGTGTGTATGCGTGTGTGTGTGTGTGTGTGTGTGTGTGTGTGTGTGTGTGTGTGTGTGTGTGTGTGTAGGACAGAGATTGATATGAAGTGTCTTTGGCAATTGCTCTCCATCTAATTTTTTTGAGACAGAGCCTCTCACTGAACATGGAGTTCACCAACTGGCTACAATGGCTGGCCGGTGAGCCCTCAGAAACTCGTTAGCCTCTGCTTCCCCAAGACTGGGATTACAGATGCTCACCACCACACCTAGCTTTTGACATGAGCTCTGAGGATCGAATTTCATATCTTTATACTAGTATAGGGAAAAAAAGCTCCCAGTGAACACATTTTTCTCTTGCTCATGTTTCCAGCATGACTTTTAGAAACCATTGCCTATTCAAAGTTTACAGAGATAAGCTACACAATTTCAATTATTTGAATTCTTATATTTAAATCTTAAATTAACAGTGAGTTAATTTTTTACATGATGTGTGATAGGGAATATAACTTCCTTTACATGTGACTATCTGGTTGTCCCAGCAACATTTGTTGAAAAGACTATTCGATTCCTATTAAGTTATCTTGAAGCCTTCATTGAAAATCAGTAGATCACAAATGTACACATTTTCTATTTCTAGACGTTCGGTTCTATTCCATTGATTCCCGTGTCTATCCTTATGGCAATACTATATTGGCTCAGTTATCATAGCTTTGTGATAAGTTTTGAAATTGGGGAGTTAAACCCTCCAATATTTTCCTCATTTATGAAGATTGTAAGACTATTCTGAGTCCCTTCGATTTCCATACAAATTCTAGAGCTGCTGTGTAGATTTATCTTTTTAAAAAGGCAGGCTACATTTTCATAGAGACTGTGTTAAATCTTCGATCAATTTTTGGAGTGTTGCCATCTTAACAATACTAAATTCTTGCCCATATACATACATACCACTTGTTAAATGAAAATACTTTTTGATAAAAATAAAAAGCATAAATATTCATAAACTGATGTAATAATGAGCCAGGGAGGTTGTGAATTCATTATTGGCAGTGTCCATGGAGAAGGTAGTATAGAGGGAATTCTTCTCTATGGAAGACTATGTTCTCACCAAAATCAAAATCTTTCAGTGAGGCATCTTGGAGCTTTTTCTGTTCCTCAGGCTATCACGGACTCAGGATGACATGGAAATTTTTTACTACTTTAAAATTTCAAAGGACAGCCTTAAGTTCCATTGAGGATGAATAATGGAAGATCTTGTTCAAGGAAGGATCCAGGCAGACTGACCCTTATGGTAACAGTGACTCTGCAATCACATTTCTGTGCCCCACGCTCACCCCAGTGACAGAGGTGGTCGGGAAGCACACAGAAAACAGCTCAGCCTCACTCTAATTGACATATCAATATCCCCATCTGCCCCAGACCAGGACCTGCCATTGGGGAAGGCTTTGAGGTCTCTGCATTCATGCTTCATGTAGACTTTTGATCCTAGAGTAGGAAAGCAAAGAAATGGGCAGACGGGTGCCAACATTCACTGGTCATCTCAAAATACAAAGAAAATTGTAAAGACGGATTCAATCCCCAAACCTGGCAAGTTGTATTTTAAAAACCCAGATAAATAAGATTCCTTTGAATCTTGCTTACTTCTTACAAATCATACCATCTAGGTCCTTAAAATCCAATAACAAATAAGCAAGTACAGTCAACTATGTGAAACCCCGGCTGTGCCAGAACCAGGGAATACTAACAAAGAAGAGCAAAAGGCAGGCTCTCTGTGCCAGGGGAAGAAGCAGCAGGGCTTGGCAAACAAGCTCAAAAAGACCTTCAGTGAACCCCAAACTCTCATGTAGCATTCAGCAAAATCTTCAAAGACTAGAGAGACTTTAAATCTATGAAAGGCAATACCTGGGCACATGACTCCTGGAGTCTACCTAACATTAACGAGAGCTGCAAAGGGAGAGGGAAAAAAAAATCATTGTATTATTTAACTTATTCTCCACTGAGTCAGTTCAACACTAACTACTGAACAGCTTTTGAAGCAGAAATAGGTGAGCACACACAGAATGTTCCGGATCTAACTTAGAACCAGACACAGACAAATTGAGCCTCTAAGCTCTGAAGCAACACTCTGAACTTGTTAACTAAACTGTCCACAGGCAGAGTCTAAGCCCCAAAGGTAAACTACATCCTTATACTTTGGAAAGCCAAAAAGAAAATCACTGAAACTGGCATGTGCTATGGGCAAGTAATACACGGGGCACTATTATGAGTTTTGTTCATATCTATTTTCCTAAAACCATAAGACCCTATTTGCCTAACTTCTCTACTGAGAAGGCATAATACACAGAGGTTGTGTAACTTCTCTGATGCTACACAGTGGCTAGTGAGCAGAATGGAGATTTGAACTCACGTGGGGTACTGCTAGCATGCACCTACCCGACTACCACCAAACTCTGCTCCCCCAAGAAGCTAGAGGACTATGTAACGCCTTTCAACCAGGAATTCATTCTTTGCTGAGCCAGTGTGACATACGGAGGAATAAACACTTTCTGATGAAAATCCTCAAGGAGTAAATAGGCTCAAAGGTGTGGGCAGCCAACTGCTGCCGCGATATATTTAGATTTTTTCACTAGTGTTCTGCCCAGTGGCTATTTTTAATATGGAAGTCTCTATGGTAATTGAGAAGACATAGCATCACTGCCAGAAGCAGAGTCAAAATTCTCTCACAATCAAGAGTAGCATCTCTTGCTACAGGGCACTACATCTCTAAAGAACAGAGAGGGGGGTTCTACATTCTCTCTTGTCGCTTTGCCTCTCAGCATTGCTGTCAGCCCCCCTGGGCCTGGTCACAGCCCTACACCTCACCCTTACAGCTTTCCTGGTACATCCCTCTTCCACACACTTCCTGGCATCCATGACCTCCCAAAAGGGCAGCATCAGAGTTTCTCTAGTTTTCATTTGATCTTAAGCACACATGGTCAACAGCATATAAACACAAAAGGCATAAAGTACAGGAAGAACAAAGTTTCCTTTTATTCATGTGATTTTAACAGAAGAAGGATGGCGAGAAAAATGGACAGATCAACTCTGTTTCTCTCTCTCTCTGTCTCTCTGTCTCTGTCTCTCTGTCTCTCTGTCTCTCTCTCTCTCTCTCTGTCTCTCTCTCTCTCTCTCTCTGACAGATTAACTCTTAATCAAGAAAAGAAAATCACATTTCCTCAATGAAAAATCCAAGCCCTGTATCTAGAAAGGAGTCTTGGGACATACTGGAAAGGATTCACTAAAGATATGGTCTTAGTATGTGATATGCTGGCTCAAAATACAAGTACACGGCCAGTGTTATCCAAACACACTGCCAAACTACTGAGAAAAGAATATATGGCCTTTTTTCCTTGTAAAAATTCAAGGCTCATTTGCAATTGGGAATATGTGTACACTACTACCTTCCAGAGCACAAAAAGGAGGAAAAAAATCTAGAGAAGGCTGAGGAAAGAGGAAAAAATTAGAAAAACTTAACAGGTGTGAGGAGTATATGAAAGAGCAGACATTAAACCTGGGTAAGAATTAACTTTGAAAAACAAGGTGAATATAAACAGGGCCAGAGTGGTAGAACCAGGGGTAGGACTGACCCATGTACACGATACTCTCACAACCATTCAGTTCCTCCAGATCTGAGCCAGCAGCAGTGGTCATGGACAGAATTCATCACCACATTACATGTTCCACAAGCAAAACCTTCAATCCTCCCAATTGTAGCAAAGTAACATTTATTATCCTCTTACAACTGGGAAAAACATACCCCAAAGACCCTGAATAATCTGTGTAAGAATATATGTATGTTGGGAATGTGAAATTCTATTTGGGTAAGTCCAGAGGTTTCCACCTGACTCATTTTCCTTCTATTGGCCTGAGGTTCCTAGAACACTAAGAAACAACCTCTTTGGTGGTCACGCTGGTTTTCTTCAGTTGGTGTTCTGAGCATTCTGGTGCCACAGGAGAAGTCTTTATATAACTTTATGTTTCCCCATCAAAGAACCAGGCACTTTACCAGCTTTCCCCTTAGGTTATTAAATGTTTCTGATCCTCCCAGAGAGACCACCACTTCAGATGTCTGTCCTAACACACAAGCCTTATAGGGACAGGATTTCTTGATGATTGCTCCAAACAGCCACCAGTGACTCCATTAGTAGCAGGTATGACAATGAGATTGTCCCTAAAAATCTAAAGTCTACTGTCTTATTTTCATATATCATATCTCAACTATGTGATATTCATCTCTATCTGTAAGAAAGTTTAGCATCCAAAAATAAAACAGGTTACCTCAAACCTGGCTCTAGACAATGGTTCAACTCTAAAATGAACTCTTGGGTATTTTCAAAAATCCTAGAACGCCTGATGTCTCTTTATTCTATAACCTAATGTCCTGACAGAGTCCCAGAGAAGGACGATAGGAAGACAAATTCCCCCTCTTGCTGACTTGAGACTGAGGCCACCCACATTTTCTACCACAGTCACAGTCAGGACCTCTACCTGCATGGATGCCCCATTTCCCTTCAACTCAGATTTCCCACCCTGAAACATTATTAGTAACCCTCCAGACAGAGGGCAATACATTTCAAAAGATCTATCTTCAATTACATAAGGAAATTCAAGGTTAAGAAGAACATCGTGGGTTTCTATAGGAAAGACTCCCCCCACCCTATAATGTATTAATAAGCAAGAGGGCTCACTAGGAGGCAGATACTATGAACTTTTTTCCCCCTAACTTATGAACAGGAGACCTTTTTTATATGAGTTCCTTACAGGACCAGTGATCTTCAGAATGTACCTAATTTACAGCATCCATAGATGTCAAAATAGCCTCTGACTTTAAGGAAGAAAATAAAAATCCTCATTACCAAATCCAGTAGGCACAAGGGTGGGTGGTAAAACAAGAATATTCCAGTCAGCCAAAAAATATTTTTCCACAGCCTCTCATAATTATCCTAGGCTTTTCTCTCCTCCTCTCTCACCCCCTCCATAAAATGTAACTCAGGGAAGGGATTTAAATTGCAGAGGGACGAACTTCAGCAGCTATTAATATCTTACATGTCTCAGGTGTCTTTCCAGGCAAAGTGCTTTTCAGATTAGTGATGGAGGCAGCTTTTCTGCTGAAGCACCTGGTGCAATGCTATGCCCTACCAGGAGCCCATGGAGAGGGAAATGATAGAGATCTTCACATGTAGCCACAGGTCATATGAAAAGGGCAGTGCCGGTGTCTGGGGACAGCAGCCCTCCATAGCCACACAGCTCATACTGCTTCAGGTCGGAATGAGGGGTGAATGAAGAAGCTTTACCCAACAGAATAGCCTCATTCTGTGACTTGAAAAAAAAAAATCAAACATCCCCTTAGTGTGACAGTTGGCTTAGCATCTGTAATCTTAGCATTGAGGCTGATAGGAAAACACAAGTGAGCACAGACACACACACACACACACACACACACACACACACACACACACACGAAGAACAAAGAACAGCTGAACACAAGCACACACATGGTTTCAAACAAGGACAACCCATGAGAGTCTCCAACTTGTGGATTTCAGAGAATTCAGTATGACGTCAGGTGCCTGTTAAATGCTTCCTATTTTAAATTATAGGACTCTAGCATAGTTTGTTTTCTCATTGTTTATTCCAGTCTTGGAAGTCAAAATTCTAGGAGGCTGTGGAGTTACAGTGACAAGTAGCCAGGGCTCACCCCCAGTACATCTTCATATTAAACAGATGCTATGATCCCTTTGATCTTTGCTCCATTATTCATGAAGTCATATCAATTACTGAAATAGTATCTTGACCACTACCGGGAAATGGGATGAGAAGACCCACCTCCATGGGCACCACCCGCTTCCCTTTCCCTGCTGGAAGGTTCTTTTTCCATTAGTAGCAGCTCAGATGTCCCAGACTCCACAGATTAGCCTCCTCTTGGGTCCAAAGGTTGTCAACTCTCAGCTAAAGAACAGACTTTTAGCTTTGTTTTCTGTCTGCTTCTCTTGAGACAGAAGACATTTTTTGAGTGAGAATAAAGTGCCCATTGCCCACTTATTAAAAACGACTAGCTAAAGAGGTCTGGGAGAAAACACAGCATCAGCAACATATTCAAGTACTTCAATTCTACACTTGGTTAAAAATTTGAGACTGCATTGGATGATGCTCGTGACAGTGATACTATTGCTAGCATTAGCTGGCATTCAGTCGATGGAGGTATAACCATATTTAAAAACTTTACCTTTCTCCTGTATTCAACTTAAAAGAGTTAAGTAACTTAGTGGCAAAGTCAGGCTAAGTAAGTGGTGTAAATGAATACGAGAAATCACGTGTAACACAGTGAGTAAAGAAAGTGGCTTCAGCAAAGAGCAGAAATCAACTCTGTCTAGGGAACGTTCTAAGTGATGTGAAAGAATACAATCCAGTGTTTCCAGGTCCTTCTGTTTCAAGGGAAATGAAATGCAAAGGTTTAATGGGAACATGCCCGAATTTCACTTTTTATAAGAATGGCATGTTCTGCATTGGTCAAATAACACACTACTAGTATAATCTACATGGCCTTGCAGCTGCTAGATTATAACTGTTTTCTTCCAATAACAGTAAGATGCAATTCAAAGATGAGAAGCTAAATGAATCCCTTAAGCTTAAGTGTTAGAGCTGGAGTTAGCACTCAAGTCCAGATCTCCTTACATGGAGATCCATGGCCCTAGGGTTGTATGAGGCACTTCTACATCATGGGCTTATGGTTTGGAAAGAAGTCTTCCAAATGATCAGGCATAGAGCTTGGCCCCCAATTTCCCTCAGATATAGGAGTCGAAGATGGTGTGGCCCTCTTGTCTGCCTTTTCTTGTCTATGGTCTGGTCATCTGGACCAGGTCCCTCTCAATCCTGTCAATTTGAGGTCACCTTTACCCACTCAGTTCAGCCTTTTGAGGGCAGAACTTCTCATTAGACCTGCTGCCCAATCTCTGTCCAGTCCTCCAACATCTATATGTTTCTCCTTTTGCAAAGTATCCACCTTTGGATGCATTGTAGCCTTTCCCAACAGCTCCTCTGTCCCTTTCCTCTTAATACTAGGCCCCAACCCAGTGTTCTAGTTGAAAACTTTTACTGCCTTTACACCTTCTTACTCCATGTCTTCAGAACTCATTCACAGCCTCAGAAATGCTTCTAAGCTGGGTATGGCAGTACATGCCCATGATGACAGCACATGAGACAAGAAGGTTGTGAGTTCAGGGCCACCCTGGGCTTCATAAAGAAAGCCTATCTTAAAATAACAACAGTAACAAAGATTTAAGATATAAATATTCTGGAGAAAAGAGAAAGAAATGTGCAATTAAGTTGGCAGTTCTTTTTTCTAAGGTATTGTAATATTATTTTTTTCCTGGCAGGAAAAGAAAATGATGAGAAGAATAAAACCATACCTGTTTTGCACACAATGAATAATATATTGAAGATATTCTCATATTACTCATAGGTTTTGTTCCTATATGCCATATAATAAACAATGTGAAAAATATTTTATTTCTAAAAACACACATTATTTTTGTCCACCTAAGGTCCAATAGCAAAACTAAAAAAAAATGTAAGAACAAAATGTATTTTTACTGCCTATGCTATGGAATTTACACCTGCCTTACACACACACACACACACACACACACACACACACACACACACACACACACACACACACACCAAAGAACTTTCATATTAGAAATAACCTGGAAAGCAAGCAGGTCTAATTGTACTCTACAGAGAAGACACACAGTGGTGTTTCTGGATAACTTGCCATGAACAGACATGGTGGGTTAATAGCAGCTACTGGAATCTGACTCAACGTTTTAGCTTGGAGTTCTTACCATCATACACATGGTGGCCCCCACACTGCTCATGAGGGGGAAAAAAAAACTCCCTCTTGTTTGCCAAATGTTCTGCTTTCTGTTCTTTCCAAATCTGTAGCTTATCTGAAGAGCACATTTTTATTCTTTGATGTGTACTGAAAATGGCTGAGAATCCCTAAATACAACAGGTAACCCGTTATACTGCCTCACCATACACTCACTCAGAACTACGGAGTCTCCCCCAAAATGCACCTCCACACCTTTGCTTACACTGCCCCCTCCTCTCCACCTGGGCTGCCTCTTCTGTTATCACCTGTAATTCCTATTCATTAGGAAGTATTCACCAAAAGATAGCTCAGCCTCCAGCTTGCTTTACAAAACTCAAAACAGAAGAATTGAAACAGTTTAGCAGGGGGAAACTATTAAAATGTGCCTCTATTCATAAATCTATGAAGGAATTACAAAATATGCTTATTTCATTTTGTACAAGAAGAGGTTAGATGTATCTAAATTCAATACATTAAGGAATATTTGGTGTGTGCATGTACTTTCAGAACATTTGGGAATCATGATTACATTCTTCCTAATCTGGTATTTTCTAACAAAAATAACCTCCTTGACCTTGACAGTAGAGTGAAATTTCAGGACTGGATCATAGTTGGTGGTCGCCTCCGAGAAGTCATAATTAAAGGTACATCTGCCCAGAAGCTGCCACTCAGCCAGCCAGCCATGGAGTCAAATCAGATGACACAGGGAAACATTTCCTACTATGCACTGTCCCACGGAGGGGAGTGTGTAATTTACAGGTGATGTCATCACAAATGCCAAGCACAAATGACAGTCAGTAAGGCAGAGGACTATCATACCACCCTCAAAGCTAGAAGTTAGGAGCAGCTTCCTCGGGGCAGACAGCTGTTGCAAGTACCTCTCACTTCATTTAATGCACTCAAAGACTCAAAGACCCAGGACCTCCTTAATCCTAGGAGACTCAAAGGGATGACTTAGTTACTGTTCAAAGGTTGATGTTCAACCCTACCCTGTTCCAATCCCATTTCCCCCTTTACAATACTCTGATCCCAAGCCTGACAAACCTCTCCATTTAGAGGTACCCAGCAACCACCTAGAAGTCACAGGTTGAACCAAGACAATAGGGGGGGAAAGAGTTAGGGTTCTGGCTTATCTGACTATAACAACAACAAGAAATCTCTATTCATATCAAAGCAGCTACATCAAGATGACCATTGCTTGCCTGTGTCCCCAGCACATGCAATAGAATCTAGAACTTAAATACTCAGTAAATGTCTACAAGACAAATCCTTTTTAAGATATACTATCAACAATCGAACTCAAACACCCCAACTTCATCAACTATCTTAGATCAAAGGAATTTCCCAAAGGAGCACAAATACTTTACAAAGAGCCTCTCATCCTTTGATACACACAAATCCCCAGGCAGAGGTGGCTTGTTAAAACACCTTGTGCAGCCCACTATCCAGAGACTTAGATTCAGAAATCTGGAGCAAATTCTGAGAATCTGCATTCCTAACAAGATCCAAGGTAGTAGTGATGCTTCTGGTCTGGGGACCTGGCTTCCAGAAGCACTGTCTCAAAGTAATCTCATTTCCATAGTGGATAGCTTAAGATTACTGACAGTGTCCTTCTTTGGATCAAGGAATGATTAGACAGCAAAGGTGTGGAATGAAAACCCGGTGCTTTTCCGGCACAAGGCCCTACATGGAATGGACCACTAACCCGGGATAGTTGATTAAGAAGCCTTGAGTAAGAAGCCATGTTCTTTGTTGTACACTATCAATCAATTTCCCACAAAACAATGCAATGCAGGAAGAGTCCCCAAGTGCTGTCCATCAACTATAAATCCTGTGAAGTCATTGAGAAGTAAAGGAGTAGAAACGAATCCCTTTGTGGTCTGCCAGCAGCAAGTAAGTAGCCTGAAAGCTACATGGGCATCAAGCAGATGCTTAGTTACCAGCTTGCTTCCTTTTGAATGCTATTAAGAAATAAGACACTACTCAAAGATCCAGCAAGTGTAACTGACTTGAGATCATGTTCAAAGACTCCAACAGCAGCAGAGTCTGGCGTCACAAAGCCAAAAGAAACATTGATAGTAATGCCATGTCTTCCAGGAGCTGGTGGAGCTGAGAGGCAGTGTCCCTTGAAACTTACTAAAATAACCAAGAAGGGCTCCAAACAGACAGAGTTATTTGAGGGCCTTAAAATTTGTAGAAGTGTTGGAACAAACTGTACTTGATAAGGTTCAACCACAGAATTCCCCAAAGACTCTAAAACCAATTTCTGTAGCAATTACTGCACCTGAGCCAGACAGTTCACTTTTGTCAGACGCTGCTTATTAAATGGCCCAGACAAAATCAACTTCTTTGGGGGGAAATGAAAAGATTGCATTTCCACTTACAGGTTCAGGAGACGTGAGAAATGTCAAGAGACAAGAGCCTCCAGTCCTACATTTGTCTCTTCCTCCAAACATGTATGTGGGTTAATATCATTAAACTATGTGTCTGGCCCTATTTCCTCATCTATAGATATCTTAGGGTTTGGGTGGGTTTTTTTTTTCAGGCTTAAGAAAAACTTTCTGTGTTATATAAGGAACTTCAGTGAAAGAGTATGGAAGAGCAGGAATAAAAATGTCTCTTAGCCAAGTCCTATTGCTAGAAGAATTTTTGGTCCAAGATTTGAAGTGAGTATTTGGTCCAAAATACAAGTGAGGATCATATTTCCGAATAAGTGACTGCTTATACTACTGACCTTGCCTGGTCACTTCTCAACACCAGGACAATACAGACTCCTCAAGTGCTGGAAGAGTAGCAGCTTCTGGGACTCCGCCTTGCTTATTGTTCCTGCGACATGAGAGCAGGCTTTGTGCTGTGGCATGGTCCCTAAGCTTTTGCCTTTCCAGCTCAGAAGCTTTCTATTTTCTGTTTTTTTAAAGGCCAAAAGCATTGATCTATCTGTGTTTAGAACTGTCCACAACAAATGGAGGAATAAATTTCTGTGTGAACAGACAGAAATACTAGTTTCAAAATCTAGGCAAACTTCCATTTTCATAGGCCTCTGAAGCAATATAAATAAATCAGGAGTCGGACCTGCTAGCAGAGATTGCTAAGTCTCATTTTCTGAGTACTGTCTCTGTGATGAAAGGTGTATCCAGGGGGGATTTCATTTCCTTCCTCCCTGGAGCAAGGGTCTTCCTTGTGTGCTTCAGAGTCTGAATAACCTACTTAGTTTGATCTTTGTATTTTTAAAAAATGTCTTTTCTGAGATAGGTTCTTGATAAGTAGCCCAGAATGGCCTTGAACTCACAACCCTTCTGCCTTAGTCTCCTGAGTGCTGGAAATATAGCTGCTCCATCATCTGTCTTAAGGAGTGCTCCTTTTTTGTTTTTCCCCCACTCAGATCATAACCTACTTTTAAGAGACCAGTAATAGGCACTGTGATAAATACAGGTTTGAGCTATTTAAGTACAAATCTTATAAATTCATAATTATTTAATAAAATGATTCCATACATCTATAGGAGCCATGTATACCAGAGGTTCCTCTGGAGTCACCCTGACCTCCAGGCCTCCATCTCCAAAGCCCTGATACCATCCACTGCTCTGCCTCCAGTTACTGCTGTCATGACCTGACAGGTGCCTCCTTTGCAACTTAGCCTGTTCAAATCTTCCACAGCTTTCTAGTTCCAATACTCCCTCCCCCTCGAATCCTTCACCCACACCTCTGTTCCTCTAATTTAAACAAGCCATTGCTCTGTAAGCACACTCAGCCCTTCAGTTGTGGGTCTCTGTGACACACATTACATTATGCGTGTAGCTCCAGGAACTATTTACGGTCTCTCCAGATGGAGTGTGGACTCCATCACTTGGGGTAGAAGCCTACTCTGTTTATCTCTCAGCCTCCTGCACTGACCCTACAGCGCAGTAGTTGCTCCATAATTAGATGCTCTGCACAAAAATTATCCTTTGCCCTCATTTTTCACATATACTATTTTTTTAGTTGGCATTGTCACAAAGAACAAAAGGGTGCATCCTCATTGGCTGGCTGCCAGCCCCACAATGACTCCCGTGTGGATCCTGTCCAACCACACACACATATAGATGCTAAAAATGGCTGCATCGTTTGTATGTTTGTATATATGTGAATGTACATGTGCGTGTGGATGTGGATACCCATGTGTGCTCACATGCACCTGCATGTGTGTACATGTGGAAGCCAGGGGATAAGCCTTCAAGTTGCTCCTTACTCCTTAGGCACTGTCCAACACTATTTGTTTGTGGGGTTTTTTGTCTTTCTCTTTTTTGGAGTGTGGGGAGGAGACTCAATTTCTCACTGGCCTAGAACTCACCAAGTAGGGTAGACTGGCTGGCTAGGGAACCACAGGGATCTGCCTGCTTCTACCTCCCCAGTACTATGATTATAAACAAGGCATCAGGTACGCTCATTTGCGAGGCAAACACTTTACCAACTATCTCTTCAGCCCAGCTGCATTGATGTTAATGACTGGAAATAAAGGTCTATGAAATGTCGTTAAATGACAAATTTAGACTTTAAAACCATATTCAGAGTAGGGTCTCGTCTTTGCATATGAGACATGTGCACATTGATTCATGTCTGATTTGTGTTATTTACTTACATGTATGTATGTATGTATGAAGAAAACAAGGCTGGAACACATTACGCCATGCATCACTGGCTGCAATGTCTGGGATAATTCATATTTTCTTCCTTTTACCTTTTTGATGCCACTCCAATATTTACAATGAGTATATATCCTTTCAAAAGCAAACACAAACACTGAGTGTTGTTTGATTATTTGTTTTCTAGAGAACCCCCAGAAAGGAAAACCACAATTGGGAGTCACAGATTATTGTCAGCAAAGGACAAACTGCTGAAGAAGTCATCCCAGCCACATTTAAGGAACCTGATGGGGAACCCCCCAAGGCCCCTTGGTCAGAATGTGCGAGAACAAGCCATAGACAGTTTTGTTTAACATTCATTTAACATTACACTTGCACAGTGAATCTTCGCTAAATGGTTCATCACCCCATTTTGCAAACTTTCTCCTGGACCACATGAGTAGGGAGATACATCTGGGTCACTCTGCTGCAACCAGGAGGAAAGAATGCATTCAATTCAGTTGCCGAGGTTAAGCTGCATGGCACAGCCTTTTCCAGCTGGGTGCAGCAGGGCACGCTACTCCCTGGGGCCTCTCCCTCACTGCCTCTCACCATTTGCATTCCAACAATGTAAAATGACGGATACTTTTAATACAAGAGACCTGTCATTTATTTATTAGCTGAGGACAGGCTCTGTAGCCGGGAAGGATGCATTATAAATCAACTCCTTTCTCAGCCATTAAAAATTAATACAGTTCATAATGCAGAACGTCAGTAATTTCTTTATTAAAGCAGAGTGCTGGTTTTTGAATTTTTTTTGTGTGGGGGGGTTGTTTTGGTTTTGGTTGTTTTTTTTTTTCTGTTTGTTTTTCTTTTCTTCCAGGTATTGTTTTTACTCCCTCCCTTCCTTAACAATGCTGTTTTTTCTAATGGTTGGTTGAGTATAAATTACCCTAGGGGAGGGTGCTGTAGTCTCTCAGACAGAGGTTAAAATGGAAGAGTGTAATCTCCCCTTAGAAAAGCAATATCACACTAACTTCCCCTTTTCCTCAGAAGGCTCACACACGACAAGCTCCATTTGTTTCTGATCCACCCTGTACCCAAAGTGGAAAACATGTTAGCTCCATTTAGACACAGAGAGAAGAAGCAGAGTGTGATTGATTTTAGGCATGTTAAGAGAGCTCAGTGCATGGTACACTGATGGTTGCCCCCTCACAGAAGGGTTCCTGTTCACTTTTCAATTACATCCAAATTACTCTGGTGTCAACCAAAAGAAACATGTGGCCAAAGTCCAGCTCCTGAGGAGGAGCTCTTGAGGTGTATGCCCCCCACAGGCAGCCTGGATCCAGGGACTGCCAGGTGTGGTACTGTTCAACTATCCCAGAGGCTAATAGGCTAAGCCCCCAGGAAGCTTTCCCTATATTTCTCCCAATGATTGGCAGCTTCAGACAGGTGAGAGCTTGGAACCAAGAAAAGGCAACCTCTGCTGTCCTTAACTTCAGTAAGCATAAAAGGGAAATTCCAGTGTATACAATGTCTTCATTCCACCTTAAAAGTACTAAGAGAGAGGGGCCAGGGGGGTGGCTCAGCGGATAAAATGCTTACTACTCAACCTGGATGACCTCTTTTCAGATCCCCGGAAGCCACATAAACACTAGACACAGTAGCACAACGTTCTACAATCCCACTGCACCCCTACCTAGAAATCAGAGGCAGACAGAATTGCCTGAAGCTCATAGGCCGGCTAGCTGGGCATATAAAAGAGTGAATAAGAAAGACCCTGTCTCAAACAAGGTATAGACCAATACTTGAGGTCCTCTAACTTTCACACTCACACACTAGCACACCCATGCCCATACTAACACACACATACACACACACACACACACACACACACACACACACACACAAGGGGGTTGAGTGATTAGTGCAACCATGTGGAACTTCTCAAGGCCACTGTCAAGAGGTATACATGAAGAGAGGAAACCATTCTACACCAGGCCCCACACTCCCACTCTGACCCCTGCAGTGGCTTTGGGGCAGGGACTCGCTGAGATAAACCTTGTGGTCCAGGAACAAGCTCTCGCTTAGTGTTGATGTCTTTGTCAAATCAGCCACGACTGAGTTAAAACTCCTCGGTAACAAATCCCCACAAATCCCCAAGCACATATTTAAAATCTATTTTCAGAATTACACTGAGCATAATTCAACCAATCAATGAGCCATTAGGAGGTTAGTCCCAACACTTCTTCATTACTGGTGGCATTAGGGCCTCCCGACTCAGCAGAATCCCACAGGAAGAGTTGCTGTATCACCAGCATTTCTAGGTCTGGGGACAGAAGCAGTGCCTAGGGAGAGGCCTGGTCACATCGAGGGAACAAATTAACTACACATCCACCGGGAACAGGATCCAAGGAGACCCAGGCAAGAAAGAAGAAAATGTGTCTGAGAACTCTTGATCTCTTCTCTCTACAGTACTTCTCTCATCTCCTCAACTGTCCATCTGTAGTGGGGCTCACCTTCCAGGAAGCCTGCCTCCCTCACAGGCACCTGACTGTATCAGCAGTGAAGGCGGTGTTGGGCCCCGTGGGAGCCCAGGAACACTAAAAGGGAACTATCATCTGCTGCTTCCAAGTGGACACCACATTACCCCAAACAGCATTGATCTGCAATCCTCCAAGAACATACTGTCTCCAGAAGATGAGTGCAAGTGAACTGGAGGTCAGCCATCAGGCCTGAGCTAGAAGAGACAAACTTGAACATCCCTGGGACTAGCTTTGGATCTGACCACCAAGTGTCCTTGAACAATTGCCTCAACTTTCTTGAGTTCCTAGAGAATCCCTCCTCGTCAAGGTAGGAATCACTATGTTTCATTACTGGTTAATTTAATGCAGAAGGAAAGACTGCGACAAAGATGGTGTATGCCACAGTTCTGTCATGTTCTAGCTGTGAGACTACAGCATGTCACTCCCTGAGCCTCAGTTACATCATCTAGGACATGGGGACAGCCAGAGTACTGACCTCCTAAAGTTTCCTAAGAGTTAAGCTATGGCTAACTCATTACATGTAGATTATCATTTGCCAACCAACAGGAAACATTGTACGTGTTAGGTCATACTCTGGAGGTAATGAACTTCTAAGTTCGGAGCCAGTCCCTCAGGTGGATTTCAGTCTATTGAATTGATATCTCTGCTCTTCATTGCTTCCTTCCTGACCCACTCTTCACTGTCCACTCACTCCTACCTACTGTCCAGAAACTGCACTTAAAACAGTTCTCAGAAAATCACCAACTGTTCCAGTTAAACTCAAGGGTAGACATTCTTCCTTGCCTGGGTATATAAGTACACCCTGAAATTAATTCAACCCGCCAGGCCCAACTGGTGACAACAGCCACCATAAATGACCACTCCCTAAGAGGACAGTTACTCGGAATAAGATTGACATGGGGTCAGTGTTCTCATCTTTCTGCCATGTGTCCCTCAAAGGGTTCCTTCCTGCTTACTCCTAGAAGTAACAGGGCAGCATCAGCATGGTTTAAATGTGGTGAGCACACATTCTATTCACTGAGGGCACCAGGGAACTTCTATCGTCTCTAATGGTTACTATCATCTTCTCCTGGCAGAATCTTGATTGTGTGGAGGTGTTTAGTTCCCTCCACATGGGCATACACCTCGGAGGAAATGACTTCCATTTTCAGACTCAGAGAGACTCTTCAGGAGCCTAAATTGCTTGTGGTACATCCATTCTGCTTAGGAATGATTGGTTTTAGAATAAATATGTGACACAATTCTTCCCAAAGACAGAGAAAAGAAAAAGCATCTCAATCTCAAACAATGAGGGGCGTTAACATCAAAACAAACAATGATATAGGAAAAAGAATCCCAATAAAGCAGAGCTAGAGTCCAACTTGGAACCTTCCTTAATTATTTAATTGATCTAAATAATTATCACGTTCATTATTATCTGTGCCCAGTGGAGAATAACTGCCTATGATTTAGATTTAAAAAAATCTTAACCAATATAATCCAATGTTCAAAATATGAGATGTACACAATATCAACAAGACTTGGGCTATATGCATTAGCATCTGAAGATATAGTCACAGGTATTAAATCCTGGTCCTAGAAGCCTCTATGCTGCCACGGGTCCAGGAGACCTCAGTTCACTGCACATAGACAGTACCACACATGTGTATGGGAGAGATGAGCTTCCAGGAAGTAAAACAAAGACTCAAGAAAACAGAAGAATCCTTCCTGAATCTCTCTGTGCTTTCCAGTTGAGCCCATAGCTTTTCAGTTCCAATTAACCTGAAAAGAAACTGGCCAGAGCTGTATGCTCACCTACATCAATCATGCCCTAATGGCAGACATCTTTTGGCCCTGACTCCTAAGAATATCTCTGTGGCTGAGGATCTGGGTGGCAAAGCACTGTTCCTTAGATTTGTTGAAAGTGGCTGGAGGGCAAACAGGGATTCCTAGCTTCTTTGAAAATAACTATAAACTTTGAAGTCCTAACATTTTGGAAAGCATTAACCTGGGGAAGAGAGGATATTCCTAGCAAAATTTGCAATAATCATTGTAAGCGAGGGTAATCACATATGTGATAACTACATGAAGTTGACAAGGGATTTTCAAATTCCCATAGCAGTTTATCTCATAAGATACTGACCACAGTGACTATCTTCTCTTTCCTAAAACATACAATGGGTCTATGCCTTGGCCACAGTCAAATAATGGTTGACTAGGTAGGCTAGGACAACCCACATCCATATCACTTTCTATTCTGATGAATAAAGATCCACTGTGACCAACAGTGAAGTTTATTCTCTCAAGTGCAAGAGCTTGATCTGGCCACTCAATGCCAAGACTATCATCATATTTCCTTCCAGAAAGGAACATGTGCTTCTGCCTTCCACACAGTGGTCTTGAAACAGTGGTCCTGATGGCACCTGTACCTTTAGTTGCCCTTCTCCTTACGAGATTCCCACATGTAATGTCAGATCTGCCCAGAAATGAGGAACACAGTGAAAATATGGCTATAACCAATACCTCCTAATCAGGGGGACAGGCTGTGTTTGGAGAGTCTTCAGACGCTCCTAATCACAGAACAGAAAATGACTCCTGATTCCTGTGAACTCTGCCTGGAATCCTAAAGAGTGCCACATCCTAGCTCTGGTTATTCCCACTGAATGCAGCCTCTTTCTGTCCCTCCCAGAAGCTTAAGAAGAAATGTGAGACTATCTGTACCAAAAGAGGTCAGGCCCATCTGGGCACTTTCAGAGTGTGTTACATCATCTGCCTGAAGGTAACTATGAGACACCGAATCCCAGGTCGGTCAGAATCCTATCCACTGCATGCTCTTATTTACAGGGTCAGTGACAGGCAAAGTGCTCACTCACCTTCTATGGTGTTGTGGGTTTGGGAAGACTGAAGGTCCAAAGTTATTTTTATTTGTTTGTTGAGTCAAGGTGTCATCAAATCTCTATCCTTTTGCCTGAACTTCACAAGTGCTGGATTACAGGTCATTCCACCCAGCCCAACATCCTTCTTGTAACGTTGAAATTATTTTAGTGCTCAGGACTTAAGAATCCCATAGGAAGAAATTTATGTAATAAGTATTCCCAAACTAATTGTACCATGGAATTTGAGGGAGCTGAAGAGGAAATAATCTGTTAGCATTCCTCTCTGCATGATTTTAGAAATATTGAACTAAAGGAAGTTGGAGAAAGACATAAAGACAGTTGGACTCCTGGCTTTCTGGCCAAGGAGAGAGTAGATCTCCAGCTCTTAGTTACTGAGCACCAGGAACAGAGGATAAGGTGAATAAGAGCATCTTGGCCTGCTTGGCACATTTCCCATCCTCCCATTTAGATGATGTGTGTTCCTTCTCAGGTAGTAGAAATAGTGGAAGTGATAATCATTTTCTATTGGATAGATCTTACGGAAAGAGAACCCTAATAAGACCACAATTAATGATGGAAGTCCTGCTGCCCTCAAGGATGGGTGTAACCTCTTTTACTTTTCTAGCTTTTTAAAAATAAAAACACTTTTAAAAAACAAAACTAATGAACACATTTGAACATGTGTTTCCTCTTCTACAGAATCTAGCCATGTGAGATGGACATTTTGATGATAACTATAATCAAGCTGAACACCATGAACACCATTACTGTTCATCATAGCTAGGAGTTCACACTTCCCAAGTCATCTGTGATGAAATCATAAAATTTTCAGGTAATTAGATGGAGCTAGAAAAGATCATATTGATCATGGTATCCCAGACCCATAAAGACAAACATCACCTCTCTCTCATCTGATCGTAGCTCCAAACCTTCAGATGCGAGTATTTCTACTGTAATAACTACAGAAACCAGGAAAGTAAGAAGAGATGATTCCTGCTCTTTTAAAAAGTAGATTAACTTTGCTTTTCATTATTTTCATTGCTTTTCAAAAGAAGCAAAATTTTCAAAACACTTTATCTTTTGTTTCCTCCTTTTTTGTGTTTGGGAGGGTGTATGCATGCACCTGTGTGCACTCGTGCAGAGGCCAGAGGAGGATCCCAGGGCCTTAGTTTACTGCTCTCTGCCTTATTCATTTAGGACACTGTCCCTCACTGATCCAAAATCTCGGCAAGCACCCAGGATCCTCCTGTCTCCATCAACAAGGCTGGGGTCGCAGGCAGACAAAGCCGGGCCTGACAACAGACTTGAACCCAGGTCTTCACGCTTGCACAGCAAGATCTTAACTAGAGATATCTCTTCTCCAGTCCTGTAGACACTTCTTGATTTTCAAGCTCTGCTCCTAAAATGAGTATTTCTGCCTTCTTAGAGACAAAGGAGGCAACTCCCACATCCTTCCCTTTATATCCATGGTACTGACTGAGAAAGGCAAAGGATTTTTCTGAGGGACAAGGCTGAGATCATCATCAGCTATCACATTTCTTGTCTAGGCAAGATTATTAAGAACTCCCTGTGTGTGAAGTCTTCCTGGGCAGTTTCTAGACTCTGAATTATGCAAAAAAAATAGAGGCAATCTGTGACCCTTACTGCAACTGGATGAACAGTGTATGCTCAGCAGCCTCAATACCTGTCTGTGTATCACAAGTTCAAGGCTTTGAAAAGGCATCAAAAAGCCCCTATTGGCTTGAAGTCCAAACAACCATCTTCAGCTCAGAAATAAAGCCCATCTTTGGATTGCTGTTTGTTGTCTGTTTGTCTCAACTGGTTCCGAATTATCACCTTTTAAAATTCCAAATCCGGGGCTGAAGAGATGGCTCAGTCAGTAAAATGCCAGCTGCATAAACACAAGGATCCAAGTTTGGATCATCAGCACCACATAAAAATGTGAGGCACCGTCATACCCATCTGGAACTCTAGAGCAGAGCTGGGGTGCATAGGGGTAGAGACAGGTGGATCTCCAGTCACTTGTGTTCATCCAGCCTAGCTAATGCTGAGTTCAGTGAGAGACCCTGTCTCAAAAGACAAGGTGAAGTATGATAGAGGAAAACGGTCGATATCCACCTCTGATATCTACACCCATACTTACATACAAAAGTAATTATTAATAATAATAGTAATCATAAACATGCCAATACAGACACTGTATCTAAAATTGGTTAAGAAGAAAAGTAAACTTATCACTGAGAGACTCTGAGCCAGAAAAATCGCAGAAGGGAAATTAATCTTCCCTAGGCCAGAACATACCAGGAAGAGAGGTAGTCCTTCTGCACCTGACATCTAGAAAGGAAACAAAAGACGTACTTCATAGCCTACGTACTTGCCCCTGCTGGGGACAGCTCTCTGTGGGCTCACATTGCACCATGAGATGACATCCCTCCAGGACGACCAAGGACCTTATCATTCTTCACCTTCAACCCTGAAGTACATCCTTATCCCCCAAGTACATTTTTTATCCAATTACTGTGTATTTACAGTGAGCATAATTATACCTAATTACTTAATTAGCATGACTGCATGCCGTTTCTAACTTTAAGTATGTGATTATAGCCGTGAAGTACAGAACAGAGGAGGTCATGGCTATCAACAGGAAGGTAGGTTGCCTTGGCCCAAGGAGATGAATGTGAGTCAGTCTCCCTATGCCAGATAGTTAAAACTTTGTGTGCCTGTTCAGATATGTTTAGAATTTTCAAATCATTTGGGGGAAGTGAAATTATTTAATTTCATGTCCTGGGACTGGGGAGGGTGTTAATATAAAATGGTATGATTGATCTATACCATACTTGGGAGATATAGGAGTTTGTGTCCAGCTTCAATTGTTCTCTAGGGGTTGAGAGCCTCAGGACAAATGTGTGAGTGTATTTGAACGTGAGCTTGTAGACACAGGACTTAACTCCCCTGACTCCCAAGCTGTCCCATCCTGGCATTCTCCAGATCTTCCAAAAAAGACAGGAAGCTGGATGTATCAAACCTAGCATCACAGGATTCTCAGAGAACTGCTAAATATCCTAATTAGACCTGAAAATAGGATGAAAGGAAAATCAGAGATGAACAATCCTAGCTTACGTTCATTTAAAATGTTCTATGAACCACTGCCTGGAAATCTGGGCCTGGGAAGATCCAACCAGTAACAAAGTCTAACAGTGAAATGTCAGTCTTGCCCTCATCAGGATTCAACCCATGGTTCCCCTAAGGGTGGTTGTCAAGATCAAGCAGCATAAGAATGGAGGAGAACATCAGAACCCCACACCTCCACATCTGTCTCATCCTTTGCCATGTCACATCTTGCCTGTGTCACCTCCCCCATCAACCAAAGGCAGCACCTCCCATATGGTAACCTTCCTTTCTCAGCTGCATACTTCAGGGAGCTCCCAGATCAGCCCTGTAACCAGATCCTCTTCTTGCCACTAGTAAGGCCAGCTTGAGATTCTGCAGAAGAAAAAGCTAGAAAGGTACACTGTGCCTCTGGAACAGCAGCTGCTGTTGTGGCCTCTGCTACTGGCTCTAGGAGGGGCCTGCTCCTCCCAGAAAAAAAAAAAAAAGAAGCCCATTTTCCATATTTCATGTGCAAGTCCATGATGCCGAGCTAAGTGGCTGGGGAATAAACACCCATCATTACCCTGGGCTAAGCAATGTTTGTTAGTACAAAGGTTGACAGAAATCTATATCATGCAGATGCACTATTAATACTGCATTGCACACACAGGCTCTGCGCTCCTCTCTGCAGCTGGGAAACCAGCCCCGGCAGTTCCTCTTCCAGAAAAGGCAAGCTCTGTGACTAATCATCCCAGAAGCAAAGGAGGAGGCAAGCCACTTACTCACCCCCCAAAAGGCTGCAGACTGAGCCTCTTTGGCCCTATTTGCTTGTGTGGAAAGTTCATAGGCGGGAGTGTGAAAGTACATAGTGAAGCTGTCTTGGGAAAATGAGAAGGAATTAGGCCTCCAAACAGGTGTATTGTAGCTGAAGAGGAATGAAGAAGTGTTGGATTTGTACTCTAGCCCCAGCTTCTGCACTTGATATGAGACCAGTAGATGTCTGGAGACTGAGTGGGGAAACAAAAGAGAAAAGGACTTTGTGGGAAACCAATAGATAAAGGAATTTTGGCAATCTCATGAGAGGGAGGGGCTATGAAGATCTAAGGTGGAGAGCTTCCAGGTCACCTGTGATGGATAGAGGGAATGAACATGAAAGTAGTCATCCGGGAGCGGGGGCAGGGGGGTGTCAAGGTTAAATGCATGCCTGTCCTTCAACATGGAGAGACTCACAAGGAAAATTGGAATTGGTATGGGGGCCAGCTTGAAAGTGGCACATGGGGAAAATGAAGACATTGGCAAGACTGCAGAAAAAGCAAAGAAGAAAAGAAAGTGGATGCCTGAAAGAAAAGGGCTAATCAGGAGCTTGAAACTGGCCCACAAGGGAAGACTCACCAAACTCTGTTGACACTCACTGAAAGTATGAATACAATGAGAAGCAGAGAGGCCAGTTCTGACATGAGCACACCAACTGGCCTTGGACTAATGACCAGATGGGAGTGGCATACATTAGTCTGTGTAAACATCCACAAGAACTATGCAAGCATCCATTGCTTGGATATTTCAGAGTAGAACACATTCCAGGAAGCAGGCAAAGAAGGCATATGCATACCCACAGAGGATCTGAGACAGGAGATGATCAGCAGAAGCCAGTCTAATGGGAACCAAAAACTAACTACCTTAGTGCCTCTACTTTGTAAGACAGTTTGACAGTATCTTACAAGGCTACATATTCTTAGCATATGATCCAGCAACTACTCCTAGTTATTTACGCATGTAAGTTCAAAACTTATGTCCACATAAAAACCTGCACCTGAATGTTTATGTGGCTTTATTGTTCCAAATAAGAAGCCACAAATAAATAAAATTGTCCCACTTCAAAAAAGTTATCCTGAAGCCTTAATTCCTGGTACCTTAGAATGTGAACTCATTTGGAAATAGGGATATTGCAGATATAATTATTTTAAGTGATCACACTGGGGTAGAGTGGGCCCCTAATTTAATATGCCTGCTGTACTTGTTAGAAACCACATGAAGATAAATGGAGTAATTCATCTGCAATCTGAGGAACAGTCAAGGTGCTGGCTGTCCCACCAGATGCCAAGAGGCTCAGAAGGACCACTCTATCTTTCAGGAAAAGCAACACCCTACCAGCATCTTGATTTCAGACTACGACAACACATTCATGTTGTGTGAAGCAGACCTGTCTGGGGTGCTTTGCTATGGAGCTCTAGCAAACCAACCCAGTGTCCTTCAGTAGATGAGTGAGTGAAAAAGTGTGGCACATCCAGAACATGGAGAGTTCCTCAGTATTGAAAAGAAATAAGCTATCAGGCCATTGAAAGATATGGCAGAACTTTAGGGGCATACTGCTAAGTGAATGAAGCCAAGCTGGAAGACTAGCTTCATTGTGACTCCAACCATATGACAAATAGAGGAGGCATGCCACAAACAATTGGAACAATTCAGAGATCAAGCGTTGCTAGGAGTGGGAGTGTGGAAGATGGAGGATTTTAGAGCAGAACACAGAACTGCCAAACACCAACAGGCCACTCTCCTGAAAACTGTGGACTTTAGCTAACAATAATCCCTCAATATTATCACAATGCTATCACTGATTGCAAATGAACCACACTCATCTCACCTTTAATAATATGGCACGCTGTTATGAGAACAGGGAGTAAATAAAAACATGTGGGAACTCTATTTTCAGCTCAAGTTTTATGTAAACCTAAAGCTATTCTATGAAAGAAAAACTATTTAATGCCAGGAGTCCCTACTACCTTACCTGAAGGCCACCATGGTCCCTTAGGATCTTGAGTCTATGATAAGAGAGATTATAAGTGCCAGACAGATGTTGGCACAGCCTTATGACTATAAGAACCTTGGTCAACCTTGAACACCCTACACGGAAACTGTCCTTACTCCTCAACAAGCTATCTCCCTAAGTTCAAGAGGTATTGGGACTGTAGGGTCCTTAGAATTCTAGGTAATTGATTTGATGAATACAGCTGGGTGTTGGGTTCCATGGTTCTTATTTGTTTGTTGTTGTTGTCTGTATTATTCCAGGCTCAATTTTGGGAGCTCTGCGTGATCTAGGGCAAACCATCAAAGCCTATAGTTTCACTTGCTTTATCTATAAAATAGGGTAGCAGGCTCTCCCTTGGAAAGCTAGTTACTCAGCACCTAAGCTAAAACACATCAAACACCAGCTCAATGTTTGGTACAGAAATTCAGAGGTTACAGATCAGCAACCTTGCTAAAGAGCCTAGGTTATGAGCCATCGATGTTAATCAGTTTTTCACAATTGTAACAAACACCTAAGATCATCAGCTTATAAAGAGAAAAGGTCCTGGTTTGGGATAAGTTGGACCTATTGATCTTAGGGCTCTGGCAAGGTCTTGGGTGACAACAGTAGAGAGAATATATTGGAAACAAAATCACTCACCTCATGTCCAGGGAGGAATAAAAAGTGAGGGAAGACTGTCACTCAATCCCTTTTGAGGGCATATCCCCAATATCCTAAGACTTGCACTAGACCCTGCTTCCCAGTGTTTCTACCACCTCCCAAGAGTGCCTTCTTGAGTGCCTCCCTGAGGCCAAGTCTCCAACACATGGGACTTGGGGAACATTCAGGATCCAAACTATAGCACCATCTGACAAATGTCATTTAGTGTCTTCTTTGACCTTAGTATTATGCTATTTAGTAGAAACTAAAGAATATGCCTGTGCTGAGGAGGTGGAGATACATAGGTCCCCAGGGCCTACTGGACAGTCAGTTAGTATACTTGGCCCATTTCAGGTCAAGGGAAGACCTGGTCTCAATAAACATGAGTGGAGTCTGAGGGGTGATACCTAAAGTTGTCCTCTACATACACGCACACACATGAGCACATGTGCACACACATAGTGTGAGCATATGCACAGGGTGGGAAAATTAGAAAATCTGTGATTGGAAAACAGTAAACATTTATTTGAGATGTAACAGCAGAACTTAGAATCTGATTAAAAGTCATTCAAGACTGGTCCATGGTGTTGGCTGCAAGCAATGGATTAGAAAGAAGCAAGGAAGGAAAAGTCATGTTGGCATAGTGTGAGTCTGGGAGGGATTCACAGGAGGCTGGAATTGAAGTTTCATTATAACATAGTATATTAAGGAAGAAAATGGCATGGAACGATGCTATACAGAGAGGGGTGTGTGTTATTTCACAACAGGAATTACACTACGGTAGCAGTTAGGAGACAATGATGGCCAGTCTGGAAAGAAAGGATAAAGGCTGGACAACCAAAAGCAACAACAAAACAGAGTGTACACGGCACAGTGGAGGGAAGGGTTCTAGGAAGCAAGGGGTCTTAGAAATTAGCTATGGGTGGCAGTCAATTGGAGAGCATAACAGCAATATGTATCTCCTCCCTTCATTTTTCAAGAGTCTAGAAAAATGCCTGGAACAAACCCATCCTACATGTGTGTTTGATGGAGAAGCTAACGTCTTCCCAGCATAGTGCACAGATGCTAAGAAGAGAGACTTGGGAGCCTGGTCCAGCTATGCAAAGAGATCAAAGAAAGAGGGTAGTGAATATCCTGGGGATGTGGCTTAAGAAGCAGACATGCAGCTCCATCATGGCACAACAAGAGGTCATGGTGAGAAGAAGAAACAGACAAACACAGTCTTGGAGGAGGGCAGTGGAAGGAGGTACCAGGCATGGAGATACATTCCTGTTTGCAGGAATGTGAGGTGCTGGCCCTGGGAAAGTGGGAACACTATTTTGGAACAGAAGCAGACATAGACACCTGAAGACTAAAGGGATGAAGAAGATGGAAGCAGATTTTCTCCCCCAAAGAATTTGTTTTCTCAACAGACATTTGGTTCTAAGGAAAGTGATAAACAGAGAGCCCAAGGCTTCAAAGACAACCAGGATGCCTCTCCCCAACCTCTGGGACAGATCAGAAGCCTAACTCTGAAGATCTTCCAAGGTCTTCCAAGGAATGAGTTTACTGCAGCCCACAAGGTTCACAAAGACAATCCCAGTGTTGCTATACACACATTTCACCATCTCCCTAGTGATCCATTTGGACAGGTCGATTCTGTCTCATTCTATAAGGTATAGCCCAAGACCTTCAGCTCTGTGACATGGAGGGCTATATCCATTTTCTAGTGCTTTTGAGAATCAGAGAATGTTTATACAAGTAACAGGGAGCTTATTAGGCTCAGGCTGGGTACACAGGGCCAAGAAGGTGCACCTTTATTCAGGTCTTTCAGCATCCCTAAAAAGGCTGAATCAATTCAGAATGAAGACAATGTCAAATGCAGAGCATTTGTTGGGAACATAAGTGAGGGGATGCAAGCATCTGATAAGGGGTTGGTACCAGGTGATCTTTAAATATCCTTGCAGCCTGACATGTGATGAAAAATGCTGTGGACCAGATTGAAGACAGATAGTAAGTGAGAAGCAAGGAGCCAACCAGCATCCTAATCATTCCAGTCGGAAAGGTCTCATGACTCATGGTAACACAAGAATAAAGGGGGAAAAGCACTCTACACTTGACTCACTGCTAGAGAGGCTGAGGAGTGATGCCTGCAGCTTTTGGAAGCTCTGAAGTCCCCACAATTTCTTCCCAAGTGACACATGCCAAAAAGGGAGCAGGAAGGGAAGCCGGTGGAGGAAACCCCAGGATCCTCCACATGAATAATCTGCTCTCTTAATTCCCTGCTTCTCTCTATCCTTCCAAAAGAGTGACCCCACTCTTATACAACACTGTAAAGGCTCCTGTCTATTAATGTGTCAAAGCACAGGTGGTTCAACTATTATGATGGCATCTTACTGTACGTAGGGTTGTGTCATAGAGTTAGTTCCCTTGACTGGTTAAACCTTGAGAATGAGAGACCCCACCACCTTTCAGCCTTCCTGTCCCTTTTGTGGGAGCCACAAGAAAAAGTAGCCAAATACAGTTATAATGTTCCTGCAAAGTACTTATTGTACCATATGTGTTTTCTGAAACTAACTAGCTACCCACTGTCTAGTGATAGGGCAAAATGGACTGCCGCATGAAAAAAAGATACTTTTCCTACTGTCACAGGGCTTCGACAATTGGAGTCAACTTGTGATCTTCCTCTGATAAGGCTTTGTTTGCTCCTCTCCAACTTGAAGTCTTTGCCAATAAACCTAGAATCCCCACTAACCTCTACTTGCTTACACAGAAGCTGCCTAGCTCCCTAGATGGCTGTGTTGGCTCATGCACCAGAACAAGCTCCAGAAGGAAGGCTCTCTGCATGCTCTCAATTTTCCTGGTGCGGTGGCTCCTTGGCTACGAGATTTTTAGTGACATCCAAGGACATGCATCTAGTCCCAGAGCTTTCTCCACAGCTCTTGAGTTCCCAGGGGACAAAGATCCTGATATCTCAAATGAAACTTCCCTTCCTCCCACATGACATGTTCACCCTGGTCTTGTAGCTGTGCAGATGGCATCGTACCCAAAGCTCCAGGGAACACATATGACTCTAGGATCAGAGACTTTGTACCAAGAGTCCAGAGCACCCTCTACGTGCATGCAGTGATGCTCATCAGTCAAGATTCTGTACTTGCGAATTTGCCTGGTTATTAAAGCTCCTTTGCATTCCAGAAACCAGTGTTTTCTCTACATGAACATTTCCAATAGAGGCTAAACTTGTATATACATAGATGTGTATGCACACTTATATTTGGCAGGATGAAATTGTTTATATTTATCACATGCAACATATTTTAAAATTATTGTTCCAATTTTCATACAATAGACAAGTGTACTCTTTGAGTGGTCTATTCCAGACCATCATTTTTTTTAACATTTGGTGTTTTTGTTGATAATTCCACTCTAAAATGGCTTCCAAGCATATCTCTGAAATACCATCCCATGATCCCAAACACAAGATGATCGTGGCCATATGTCTCATAGAGAAGTATGTGTACAAGACGGTGTTGATCAGTCATTACTGAGTTGCATGTGAATGAGTCAGTCATTACTATTAAGTAAGGTGTTTTTGAACAAAAACACAAAGACAACATGAAAGGTTATGTACAGGTTAGCTGATAAAATATTGTAAGCTGAGGCTCATGGAAACCTAACACTATTTTCTCTAAGGAGCAAGCATTCAGAGTTTTCTAATTCACCATCCACAGGTACTTTATGGAAAAGAACTACCTCAAACAACAAGAATAACACAGATATTCAAAACAGCAATGGCCAAAGAACACTGCAGAAGAGTGTCCTTCCTGGCTACCTCCAGCCAGGGGACAAGTCTGACCTCAGACCAGCACTTAGCAGGCTGTTCTTTGCACAGTTGCACACTGTATATCTGAAACCGTCTCTTTTCCCTATGGCCAACCTTGATCTAGAACCCAAGTATCCTTTGTATGACATTCACAGGAAGCCTTTGAAAACCACTGGTGCAGATTCTAGAAACGGAGGCAAATGACATTCTGATCTGACACTAGCCCAATCCTTCTCACCGTGGTCATGTTCACTAAATAATCTCAGAGCCAGAGAAATGGAAGCAAGGGCTGATGGGATGACCCAAGACCTACTCTGCTGCTGGAAGTCCCAGCAGGAGCAGCAAGAGTTAGGAGCCTTGAAGAGTATGACCCAAGTACAGAGAGCTCAGACCAGGGGATGAGCCAGACCAGAAGACACCTTTTCCTAGGCCTACCCCAGATTGATTGAGACATGAAAAGAACCCACTGGTGGGAATCCTGGAGGCTAGAATGGGGCACTCACAGCCTTTGGTATTCTGTCTGTATGGTGAGGCCTTTCCCTAACAGGTAACTCTGACCCCTTCCTGGCATCCCTGCTCCCCGGTGGTATCTCTGTACTCTCCTGAGCAGTGGACCATTCCCTAGGAGGCAGGAGCAGTGTGAAGGGGAGACGCTGTGCATTCAGATTACTGGGTCCATGGAGCCTGGGGATGCAGGAGGGAGAACACTATTGGCTGGAGGGACAAGCTACCACAGCTTTCGGGAGCTGAGAGGGAACCTAGTGGGGTTCAGACGAAATAGAAGGAGAGTGTCTGTAACCAACAGGCGATGAGAGACATAGAGAAAATAGGTGCACTATGTGATAGGAATGGGGGTGGGGAAGGGGGCATTCCTAGAGCTTGAGCTGGAATGTTTCCAGGGAGTACATATTTGGGGACTGGGCTAGGCAGCTAGAGAGACGTTTCTATTCAAATGTACTCACTGCCCTTCACTCCATTCCCCTCCCATGGAGGCCTGGGTGGAGCTTCTGATGACGTCAGAGGCTGCTGTGCAGACAGAGCCAGGCCCTGGGTTCTAGCAGCTAGGCTGGGTCTGCAGAGGAGACCAGCCTCTTTTGTGGGCCCTGCCTTACAGGAGCACCTCTCCCTATTCAGGTCTATGATGAGCTAGGTGAATTAAAGAGGGAACTAAACTTAGACCTATTGCTCTCCCTTTCTTGGGGACTCTGTCCACTGGGATCTCCTTGCCCGGGCTATTCTCTGTGCTTAAAGACAAAGGGGGGAGGGGGTCTTCTAGAAAGTGGGAGGCTACCCTAGAAGGTTCCAGAACCCCAGCGACATGGTTTGCTTCCATACCACCCCCTACAGAAAAAGGGACAGCATCCAATCCTATTACTTACATGTGTCTGGCTTGTGGCAATTGTGTCCCTGGCGGAAGTACTGGGGGTTCTCAATGACTGGAATGCGGGTCATGCCGATGACCACTGTGTCCGGCCCAGCGTCCAGCGAGGAAGGTGTGGTGATGCCGTGGTTGATGTGGTGCAGTGGGCTGGCTGAGTCCTCCTCACCACTGATGACAGCCACAGGACCTGCACAAACCATGAGAGACACAGGACCTAGTGAGGTCACATCCACTCAGCCCTGCCCACAGACCCTTCACTGTATTACCACCATATTTTCCAGAAGAGTCCAGTCCATTAATAAGCTTTGCCCAAATTCCCTGAATTCTGACCTTAGACAATGCAAGTCAAATTCCCGTCCTTGAAAATAACGGACTCTCAACCATAGAAATAGTTCCAAAATAAAAAAAAAAAAAAAAGAATTGAAATAACCACTACATGAATCATTTTTAATTTCTCCCCAAGCCCAAATTAGCTCAAAGTAATAAAACTCATGTTTCTTTGTTTATGCAGCAGTAACAAGACTTAAAAACAGAACCTAGAAGTAGCTGTTCCTCTTCATTCCTCTTCTACTTGGAGCACTAAAAATCACTGTTATCGAAGAGCTGGGGAGAACCTCAGGTGGCAAAATCCTTGCCTCACAAGCATGAGGATCTGAGTTATGTCCCCAATACCCACATAAAACACCAGGTATGGTGGTACACACTTGTGGTCTCAGTATTGGGGAGGCAGAGCAAAGGGGATACCTAGCACTTACTGGTTATCTATAGAGCTCCAGCTATAGTAAGAAATCATGTCTAAAGAAAATAAGGCAGAAAGCAACTGAGGAAGAGCCCCGTGTCAACCTCTCACCTACGTAAATGCATGCACACACGTGCACGTGCGCGCGCACACACACACACACTGGGGGGGGCTGCGTAAAACTACAGAGTTTTACCCCAGAAATAGTCTGGGATGCACCTGGGTATTAAGAATTCTCCATGTGTTTTAGTGTATAGCCATGACCCAGAACCTGGGAATAGGAAATTGGAGGCCCCATGACCTTCAGCATTGCCATCAAATTTCCAGAGAGGTATGATATGGCTTCCACTGGACTCTGCCATGGCCTTCCTTCACTCAGTGTTGCTCTGAGCCTCATCTAAACCATGTTTTACAAGTGACAGTAATTAGACTATATCTCTGGTGGTAGCTGGCCTAGCTTGCCTACTCTTGAAATGTCCACATTGTCCCAATGTCTACAAAGCATACCAACTACATCTTCACCAATCCCATTCTCCCCATTTTCCAACCCCAAGACAAAACCCAGCGAGGAAGGTGACTCAAAGGCACAAGTTGACAGAGATAATTAATGCTGCCATCTTAGCAGAACAATGATTGTGTTTGGTGGTGTTATTTCTCCCATGCATACAAATAAAACTCCTGTAAAGGGAATTAGCTGTGACTGTGTGTGACTTCCTACAACGGGTGTTTTAAATGGCTGCTTTGCTAGACACAGGGTCCCCAGACAAAGTGCCTGCTGTGATTTGGTTTTGCAGCTTGAACAATATTTCCACTGCAGAAATCCATTACATCTTACTGAAGTTTATGGAGAGAATATTTCCCATCAAACAGTGAGGTGAAGCGCCAATGAGGCAGAACTAAATGGAAGACTGGTAAATGCAAACGGCGGACCCTGGATTCCACTCCGTCAGCACAGGCAGGCTTATTCCAGCCCGTGACAAATGGCTGATGGCGTCTAGAGACCGTGTGCAAAAGTGGCAATAAGTGGTTGCCCAAGCGCCCAGAGTAATCACCTGTCTTGCAAAAAGGAGTGCGGTCCGGAAAACACTTTCCTCAGAAACTCACTGGAAAAACTTTCATAGTGACTTGCAGTGAAATGAGGAACACTAAGCCCTGCTATTAGCCACCGCCCAAACCTTCACTAAAATACAAAAGAAAGGAAGAAATATTAGAGCACTAAGAGAAAGAGAAGAGAATAAACAAGACATTTCAACAACATTTGGGAAGGTGAAAAACATATCAAAGGAGGACAGTGACTCAGAGCAAAATAAGAGAGTCCCCGTGGCAGATGACCTGTTGGAACCAGGTATACCAGGAGTAGGGTGTCCAGAAGAGCTCACAGTATGAGAGATATGGGGCACAGGAAGAGGGCAGGGAGACCCTGCCTCAACAAGACACCTGGGTCCACAACCTTGTCCTCACCCCACAAGAGGAGCCATTTATTCCTACAGAAGTTGAATCAAAAGACACAGGAGAGGGTTTGGATGAAGCATGAAGCTGAGCCCTTTCTTCCTGTTTCTAGAACAATCACATTTGTGCACAAACCTGCCTACCACTTCCCAGTAGCCACTCACCCCAGTACTAGAGGATGTGAGAAGTTGCTTCCAAAGTAAAAGTCAGGAAGAAGACTTCCAGATGCTGACATTTTTTGCTTTTCCTGATGAAAATCCACCCTGGAATCATTTCACAGGGAAACTGACAACGTGCACGTCAACCTCATGCACATAATGTGGAATCCTTTCAACTTTCCAGAGCTCACTTCCTAAATATAAAGAGACAGTGCTGTGCACAAAACCACCAGATAGTTCAGAAGAGTTTCTGCCCAAAAGAAAGCAAAATGAGCTCGCGGGGGCCTGAAGGAAATGGAGGCGAAGTACAAAGAAGACTCCAAAAGCCAATGCACAAATCAATAGTCTCAAAGACGTAAATAGGACATTGCAGCTCTAAAACAAGGCAATACTTAAGGGGTGAACAATTCAAAGGTAAGAAAGGGTCTATGAGAATGTCAGTCACCAACATCTTAAAGTCAATGAAGAGCTCAAGAAGTCAAGAAAATCTTCCAAAAATCAAACTGAAAGGAAGGAGTTAAAACTAAGCAAGAAAAAGTAAATTTCCATACCAAGATGAAACAACGGATTAAAAGAAGCTCCAGGAGTGAGAGGAAGAGAATAAAAGAAAAATGTATGGTAATTTTCTCTACAATCTCCCCCAATTACCTACTGAGATCCTAGTGTGATTAGTGCATAAACAAGTGTACCTTCCTGCTCTTCCCACACACACACACACACACACACA
Organism: Peromyscus maniculatus bairdii; assembly: GCF_049852395.1. Taxonomy (NCBI): domain Eukaryota; kingdom Metazoa; phylum Chordata; class Mammalia; order Rodentia; family Cricetidae; genus Peromyscus; species Peromyscus maniculatus. Next base: position 89,499,089 of record NC_134852.1, read on the forward strand.
CACACAGAGAGAGAGAGAGAGAGAGAGAGAGAGAGAGAGAGAGAGAGAGAGAGAGAGAGAGAGAGAGAGAGAGAGAGAGAGAGAGAGAGAGAGAGAGAGAGAGAGAGAGAGAGAGAGAGAGGTGTTTTTTCCAATATGTAAAAATTGACCTCACATTTCCCTTTTCCAGAAAGGTCAGAAGGAAGGACTTCATCTTATAAGGGGGTAGGGGGTAGACAAGCAAAAGAAAAGCAGAGCAGGCCACAGGAAGGTGGGATGAAGGCACAGAGGGTAGAAACAGTGGTGGGTTCAGGATTTACGCCGGCCTCTGAGTGCACCAGTCACATACACAGTACACAGATATATATGAGGGCAAAATACTCATGCATATAAAATAAAATACAATAATTAAAAAGATACATAAAAATGAAGGCTGAAAACTGACATTTGAAAATGAGGAGGTTGGCCTTACAGAGATGAGTTTCACAGAATGTCAGAGGAAAAGGCTAGTTGTAGTGAGTTGGAAAAATTTCAATGGCTTTTATCCAGTTCTTCTGAAGTGTCAAGTTCTATCGTTGTAGTTCCTTTAATCTTGGAACACCTCTGTGAGGTTGCTGGCACTACGGTCCCCATTTTAAAGATGGAAATATGAAGGCATAGAGCAATGACCTATTCCAAGACATGAAGCCCACACAGAAGCCGTGAGAGAATTCACACTCATAGCTTGGCCCCAAGGCCAGTGCCCAGAACCATTACCTGGCACTGGCCCCTGCAAGAGAAGACTGTGGGGAATATACTTGTTCAAAAGGACACCTGCTGAATTCTGGTCCACTGTCCTCCCCATGAGCAGCTGCCTTTGGTGGCAAGAGCCTGAAACACTTCTGAAAGGTGTTCTTCTTGACCCTGAGAACTGGGAGAGGAGGGACCCACCTAATTAGACACACTCAGGGAGATTACAGATAATTCATCTTCACATCTTACCAGCACTGCCAAATAGTCTTATGAAACTATGTCCACACCCAGAAGAGAGCATGGCAGCATCAAACCATTGTCCACCACCCAAGGTCCTCTTAGTCATCCTCACTCTAAAATAAAAGCCAATAAACTGGATATATATATATATATATATATATATATATATATATATATATATATATATATATATATATATCACTCTAAGGATGTGAAAGAAGACTTGCCACCGCAGCCTGCCTGTGGCTGAAATCAGCAGTCTCTCAATACGTCTACAGCATCAGAGCAACATAGGGTCTACTTGGAAATGAAAGTCATGAGTCCACAGCATCTCTGGTCCCCGGTAAACGAGGTGAGTCTCAGGTTCACCATGGTGTAACTGTGGGTTGTGTTCACAACGGAGAAGGTATGCACATGTAAGGGCTGGGGTAATAGGGAAGGCCGGTGTGCCTTCCATTCAATGCTGTGAACCTAAAGCTGCTCTAAGGGGCTGGGGGTGGTATACTATTTTAAAAAGAAAAGTCAATGATGTTTTAAGTCAGTCTCTATTCTGAGAGTACGTAGCTCAGCGCAGCACACCTGCCTAGCAGGTGCAATGCCTTTGCTTTGATCCTCAACACTGCAGCCAAACAAAAGTTCTCTCAGCCAGGCACCATGGTGCCTTCCCAGCACTGGAGAGGCAAACTCAGGAGGGTGGAGAATTTCCAGACAACCCAGGCTACATGATGAGACCATGTCTCAAAATAAAGTTCAAAGTGGAGAAGAGGCCAGGGCTGCATCTTAGTGGTAGAGCCCTTGCCTAGCACACAAGACTCTTCAATCCCCAGAACTACATAAAGTCAGGTCTCCCCATCCCACGAAAACATATTTATAATCACTCTTCTGGTAATAGGTTAGGACTCATGGGTGGAGATACCAGCATTTCATTCTAGAAGCCAATTTATATTCCAACTCTGGAGGCTCTCATGCCATTCAGGGGGAAACCCACAGACTTGTGTTCCATCAGGGCAGCAAGTATTTCTTCTCACCTTAGTAACTGAAGCAAAGAATTTGTTAAGGTACCCTAAAGGAGACCAGTAAGAAGAAAAGAAAAAAGCCTTTGCTCCGTGTAGAACTTGCCATTGTTTTCTTGAAGCTGCCCACATCTAAAGTTGGCGGGAAAAGAGAGCTGAATTGGCTTCTTCTAAGCGTGCTGCAAACACACACATATATGCACATGCAAAGACTGTATACCTATGAACTGTTAACAGAGACACCAGTGTCACAAATCCATTCTTGATTGCACAGCAAAGCTCTGATATAAAACGTGAAGTATCCTCAGAGTCATTCTGGTAAGTTCAAGCTTCTGGGTATCCCTCTGGGGAATATCTGTCAGCTCAGACACTCACTCCCCATTTTCTCCTCCCATTCTGCTGCTACCCCCTGCTTTCAGAGCTTTATGGGTCTTATTCCATATATTGGAGAACTTTTAGATTGCTTAGGAAACCTGGAAGGCTACAGGCATCCTTCCCAAAAGGCTATTCCACACTGTCTCTCCAGGGACAGTCTCTTCCTCTCCCACTTCATTTCCATAACAGACATAATTATGGTACAGAGCTGGGTTGGGGGTGAAATATATATATGATTTGACATATGAAATACATACACACACACACACACACACACACACACACATATACAATTATATAATTCCACAGTGAGATCTCAGTTCTCAGAGATATAACCCCTGGGAAGGGCACAGTATTGCAGCATGGTGAACTCCTATCCAGGCAGGCAGAACTCCAATCACAGGGAAAGTGCCAGGGCTGCTGGTCACCAGGAGGATCCACGGGTGCAGGGCTCTTCCATCAGAAGTCTCTGATGACTCCAGGGAAGCTCTGTCTTAGGGTCAATGAGGCAAAGGAAGAAAGGGAGCTAGCATGGCTCACAGGCAGTGGAGGAGGAAAGTCAAATTGGTACCTTCACAGTTTCTCTGGGGTGTTTTGACACACAGACAGAGCATGGTGTGGTGTGAACACATGAGCCTGTGTAGAGTATAAGACACCTGACCCAGTGCAGCTAAGCTAAATATCTACAAGCTTGGGCCCACCTGTGAAAGACAGCTCTGATCAGTCAAGTTTAGAGCTGAACTGCAAAGTAGATCCATATTCCACTTATTTATGTGTTCTTTCCTTTATCCTTAAACTTCTTTCCATGGAGCAAAGGGAGGCTAACCTCATCTCCCTACTCTGAAAGCCCTTTTCGGAGTTGAGGCCATGGTGAGAGCCATTTGCCCAGTCTTTCCAGACACTGGAGGTACTGCAGTTTTCCGCACAGCTGGAAGGCATGAAACACCCTCCTCTGATCCTACAGAAGGTAATAGTGAGCAATAGTGAGGATACAGCTCTTCCACGAGGAAGCATTTCCTTCTCCCAGTGTTGACACTTGGGAAAGCAGAGACAGAGTTCCAGTCACCTCGAGTCCCTAAGTGGGGCTAATACAGAGCAGTGTATCTGGGAGCTACAGATTTGTTGGTTTAAGCTGTTGAGCTCTGGGGGGGGGGGAATCTCCATTCTCCACAATTAATGTATTCTTTGAGTCTTTTTATTTAGACCATCTGCATGCTGCACTCCATCTTGAAGATACTCCTACAAGGACTAGGGAGGTGGTTCACTGGGTCAAGTCCTTGCTGGGCAAGCATGAAGCCTAACATTCCCAATGTAAGATTCCCAACACCCACATAAAAAGCCCATTGTCTGTCTGTCAGTGATCACAGCACTGGGAGGCAGAAATAGGAGGGTCCTGGGGGCTTGCTGTACAGCCAGTGTAGTCAATCAGTGAACTCCAGATTCAAAGGATGACCCTGTCTCAAGATGAAGAGGTTAAAAAATGATAGTGGAGACACCTAAGGTCAAATTCTAGCCTACACACACACACACACACACACACACACACACACACACACCACTACAAAAGTAATTCTTCAAATGGTAAGTATGCCATTCCCAATGATGCAGTTCATCTGTCAATGTCTCCTCTCTGCTCTTTGCCCCAAAGGTGAGCTTTTATATCCAGCCATACATAGAGACCATGATGACCACCTAGATGGGATGTGAGAAGTAAAAGAAGCTGGGATGGGTCTCAGGCTTTCTCAGTGTGTCAGAATGAAGGAAACAAGCCAACCTTTGGATTAAGAAAATGAGTTTTTAAAAAACCTCACACTTCTCCCACTGATAAAAATCAAACACTGACATGTCCCTGGTGTGTGAGAGTTCCACATCAACAAATCTGGGAGCAGGAACTCATAAAAGGGAGTAAGTGAAAGCATGGCAAACACAATTAAAAATCCAGCCATGCTCAGAGAGGGATTCCATTTACCATCTCATAAAAAAAGAGCCTGGTCCTCAGAGGCAAACAAAAGAAAATCAATTTCTTAATTTTTATTGGCAGATGTGGGACAGAGGCCAAGTGAACAGAGGCTGTGCCCAAGAGCGTTCCTGGGGACAAGTCGCTGCCTTCAATTCCTAGCCAGATCCACTGGGCCCTCCCCTCTGCTTCCTCCAGCATCTGGAACAGACATTGCCCAGAGTGACCTCTAGGACACATGGGGTTCTGCAGGCTGCCCAACGGAGGCATGCCCCCCTCACGGCTCGGCCCCTCTCCCAGAAGCATTTCCCAAAAGATAAGCTTTATTCTCTGGCTCCAATTCCCTCCTAGCTCTTACAGGAACCAAAGGCGTTGTTCATGCTTCACAGCCCTCGGAGCCTGGAGATATCTTGGTGTTTGAAAATGATGCCTCTGATCAACCAGCCCGAGAACAAGCTTAAGGAAAGGGAAAGTAGACCCAGTATTCTAAAAGCTTGGTTTCCTTATCTCACTCCATCATCGCAACCAGCCCTGGGGGTTGATCCTCTTATCCGCTGTGATGCGGCTGAGGAAATTGAAGCTCAAGGTTTTATAATTTGCCCAAGGTCACCCAGTTAATAAACAGTGGATACAGCCAGGTCTATCTGCTTTCCAAGTCTGAGTTTATCCCACTAGGCTAGCCCAGCCCCCAGCATCTGCTTATGACAATGGGGCAGTTATGGTGGGTCAGCCACTGTGTCTTTCCCAGATACAGTGTGTGTGTGTGTGTGTGTGTGTGTGTGTGTGTGTGTGTGTGTGTGTGTGGTGGGGGGTGTTATGCTGGAGATGAGATGAGGTCTTGTACATGCTAGATGAGTAACCTACCACTGAACCATGCCTGCAGCTTCCAGCTCCAATCTTAACCCAGCTCAGATACATGACAGGGTCTCCCAATTGGACCCAGAGCTTGCCTTGTACAGGAAAGAAACTCACATTTCTCCCCAGGCAACTTTAGACCCAGAAATTATGACACCAAGTTGTAGCCTTTGGAAGCAATGGGAAATTCAAGGGCAGGAGAATGGCCAGCAGCACAGGGTTCACAGAATGTAGAGATGCTTTCAGCCTAGAGGAAAGGTGAAGTCAGCCTCATCCAAAGACTCAATGTGCAGATGTTGCAACAACAGGAAGAAAATAATTACCATACAATTACATATCTAAGATGATGAGAATCCAAAATGTTGGTGTTGTTTGTCCAAAGTCCCCATAAAGAGTTTCTATCTCAAGTCTGAACATTTCTTAATTCAGCTCTACCCACTGTTCTGTAGTTACTGCACATGATTCAGAAAGGAGGCTTTGGAGATGGCTCAGCCATTAAGGCACTTGTTCTGCAAGGGACAGAGTTTGGATCCCTATGACCCTCATAAATGCTGATTGGATGTGGCAGCCGTTTTTAATTCCAGCACTCAGAAGCCAGATATAGGGATTCTCGGGACAAGTTGGTTAGCTGGACTAGCTGTATAGGCAAGCTCTGGGTCCAATTGGGAGACTCTGTAATTAAGTAGAGAGCAATTAAGGAAGGTTCTCAAGATCAGCTTTAGGCCTCTAGTGAACCTGGATACTGTGCAAACACACATGCACACCACACACATATATATACATGCAAACAAAATTCAGCAAGCTAATAGTATGCCAAAATGGAGTACTTATTTCCCATAAAGATTTATTTCTACCTCCCCTGCCCCTGCAAGCTGGGGACTTTTGGAGTGTAAGGAAACATCACCTGAGTTTCCAGCACAGTGGGCACAGCCAGGTTGAATCACTATCGTCTCCGCTCCCCTCACCCATTCTCTCATGTTGCTTTCTGTGCTAACTAAACTGTATGCCCGTCCTCAAAGAGAACAAGAGCCTCCGTGCCTGCAAGCTGAGCCCAGATGTCTCTGATTTTCTTCATTCGCAAGTGGAAGTGCTAATATTTCAGAACCCCACTGGTTGACCCTGGTTGGTTTCAGCTGGAATTTCTTTTAAATTAAGGTGAGATCTGATGAGTTAAAAAGAAGAGACGGACAATGGACGCTGAGGGGGAAGAAAACCCTTTTTAGGAGAAACCTGGAGCCTAACAGGCATGGCTATGTGGGGCTTCCCAAGGAGAAGGTCATCACACGAAGTCAAAGCGTACCCAGGCAGCTCTCTCACAGTATTCTCAAACACATGTGGAGCGATGCCCTGACATATGGCCACCTGTAGAAAATCCAATTTCTTTCCCCAGAGTGATGGCCTTCAAAACACTTGTAACAAATCCAAGTAACAATAGTGAGTGCTTGCTGAACACTTGGTGACTCCGGGCACTACACTGGGCTCCCTGTGTATACCATCTCACACAATGTTTACAGTGACTCAGTAATGTGGGCCCTGTAAATAGAATCAGAGAAATGAAGTCAACTGCCCAAGGTCAGACAACTAGTAAGTAACAGTTTCGTGCTCCAAATCAGAACCCTAGGACTGTACAGTCGATTTTCCTCATCTCTCCTCTCCCTGCCTCAAGGTACGCTCTCATACACCCTCAGTGTGAGGTCCAGAATGAAAACATTCCCAAACGACATGGGCCCTAAATCTAAGAGACTGGAAACAAGCCTGAATTTATTGCTGGAGGGAAATCATGAAAGCCCAGTGGCTTTCTGCAGCCCTTTTAGAGACAGTAAACTCACTTCTAAGCCCTCAGCATCCTAAGCATTCCCACTCAGCTTGCCCAGTGCACAGACCATATCACCTCATGTCAAACAAAAATGACATTTTCCCCTAGTAGAAATACATTCTTGCTGGACAGATATATATCAGAGTCCTTAAGAATCTCAAGTGGGGGCCGGGCAGCTCAAAATCACAGGCCATTTAGACCAGAGGATCCTTTGATTTGGTGCATTTAAATTTGAAGTGGGAATAACCTAGCAATGTGGGACTCTACTTGGTTAGGGCTATGCACACACCTATTCTAACCATGCATTTTGACAACCTAGGAGCCTAACCTGCATGCACTGTACAGACACCCTGACAATGTACCTAGAAGCTATTGACAATCTTGGATCCCCATATGCATCTGTTTTGAATAATGGAAATAAGTTACTACTCCCTTTAATAACCCTTTGGTATCACCCCATTCTAAACATGTCCCAGAACATGTCTTAAAAACCAAGGGAGATGTGTTGATCTGGCCTGAATGGGTTGGGTGTGTATATACAAAAGGAAAACTATAATGTCTAGGTGAATTTTTAGGGTGAATCCACTATTTACCTATGCATAATTGAGTGTACAAATGGTTAAAATGAGACGCATCATGGGAAGAGATATGCACCGTGAGCAAATGCTTATGTAATCCAAGCCTGCCAATCAAAACAGGACCACCTGCTCTATGCCCCTAGCAACAAAACCCCTCCTCCTCTTAAACACCCCAAGAGGAAGTCCCAAAAAATCAAGGTCCTTAAGTACTCTCTCACTCAGTGGACCACTGTCACTCTTGACAACATACTTCTTATCTGTCTTCTCATTTTGCTTTTGAATGAAGTTTGCTTCTACTTTGCAATCTGTATTCATTTACCTCAATAACTGGAATAAGATAAAAAAAGAACCTGAAATCGGCCAGCCCAGACTCTTACCACAATAACAAGCATATTCTTTCCATCGAGGGAAACATTCATCTATAGAAACACTATTAGCTCACAACCTTTTCCTATCTATGGACTTAATGGCTACCACATCCCTAAGACATGCTTAAGATAGGCATGACAGTCCCAATCCACAGGTGAGGAAAGTGAGGAATAATTGTTAAGGTGAACTGCCATACAGTCAAGGCAAAATCAGTCTTCTGGCTACATGTCTATTGCTTAGAGATCACATCAAATTTCCTCTGGAAGAAAATAAGAGGTGGCCATGCACCTCAAGGCCCCAAAGTACCATCTCTGGGGGTTACAGAGACTCCCCACCTAGGGAGTCTTCGTAGAAGCTGTTGTCAGGAGGAAGTCACAATTTTTGCATCTCCGTGCATCTTACAGATGATTTTCAACAGCCGAGTTCACATACACGTGACAAGAAAAGTAAAATGGATTTAGACTTAGGAAGCAGTGCCTTGTAGAAGTGCAAGGCCAAAGTCAACCCTGTGAATTTCCAACAAAACTATACCACAAAGCCTGGACTTCTAGGGTTGAGTTTCTCATTGGTTACTAGGCTTGGAACCAATGAGTTCTCTCTAGATTCCCACAGAGCAGGCACTGGAATCTGTTCATGTCAATCAGCATATCCCTGAGACTCAGCTACCTAACAAGGCCCAGTGATGTCCCGACCACCCTGGGTACATGCCAGTCTCAAGACTCAGGTTGCAATTCTCTACCCTGTAATCATGGCCAGGATGCTCCTGTGGACATGTCTCAGAACAATTTCATGACATTTCACTTGAAGGAGTTATGCCATTGGTTAGTGCTGTGATTTTCATGAGAAACACTCCACTTGGAGAAAACACTGGAGAAAATCTGCATTTGAGCTCCTCCTACAACGAGACGACCAGTCATGCTCCCTGGGACCCAGGATAGAAGCCCCCTTTGCCTTCTTCTAGCTGGCTAGCAATCCTTGGCATGCACATCACTTGAAGGCGCTGTCCTCCAATCTGTGGAATCACGTGGCTTTCTGCTCTCATTACATGGAATTTTCCAATGTGGTTGTCTCTGTCTGTTCCCTTTTTAGAAGGCCAGCAGTCAACTGATATTTAGGACCCAGTCTTCTCCACTATCACTTTGTCTTAATTTATGTCTTAATTCCATCTGCAGAGATTATTTCCAAATAAGGAACCAAAGGTTAAGACCTCAACTTATCTTTTTACAGGACACAGTTGAACCATGCCTCCCATCTATCTGTCTCTCAGCACCTGGATCTGAGCAGCGGTGACAGACACAAGGTGTAAGAGGATTGCAGGAATGGCTATAAAGGTGGGGTAAGTTGGGAATTCAAACTATGGCCATTCAGCTCCCAGTGACAACTTCCCTGTAGACAAATTTCTAAACTATCACCACACTTTCCAGAGATTGTAGCAATATGCCCATATCATATATGTGACCCTCAACACTATGGTCCAACATACATATCAACCTTGTACATCAGTGTTTGGTGTTCTTATGTTCAACAATTGCTGTGTCATATGCTAGACCCTGAACTAGAGACTAAAGGAATAAAATAAGAAGAGCCAGGTTTAGCTTTGAAAAAAGATTGAGGCAGAAATGCAAGCCATTATGGGAAGAGGAAAAGTGTATGTGGTGGTGTTCATGTTCCACGTGTTCCAGATACAACAAGATACATAGATGGGAAGGAAACACAGGAAGGTAGCTCAGAGATTGATCCGAAGTCCCACTATGCCCTAGCCTTTAGGTTCATCTGCCCACACCTCCCTCCTACAACAAGGGCACCATCCCAGTGCCCTTCCCTCGCCTTTACACACAGATCATATCTCCCCCTCTTCAGTGGCATCACTTTCAAAGCACCTTGAACCTTGGTTGCCATCTCCTCTCCCACACATCTGAACAGCACTTGGGAAAGAGCCTCAGCAGCATCTATTAATCCCTTGGCTTGCTCATCCCTTTCATAGATACGTCATAAAAATGATATACTCATTTCATTCAAACAGCACTGCAGCAGGAAGGGGGGCAGAGGTCAATCGATTGCCAGTGTATGGAGGTATAAATACAACACCAAAATCAATCGAAAGAGCATCCTTCCAGCTCTGTAATCTCTCCCCTCATAAGGCATACTTTATATACTGAAGTACCTGCTCCTGTTTACACAGCTGCCCCAGCTCCTCCTCCAGGGGCTCCTCTACCAAGCCAACATGGCCATTGTCATGAGCCCCAGGAAGCCTCTTTAGTCACACAGGGCAAGGCAATGAGGCTACATGCATGCCCACCATCAAATTCTCATAACCAAGCTAGAAACCCAGGTATGTATGCTCACAAATATGCATGATTGAACAAGAAACTTTACAAATTCATACATGAACAAATACTAGCTCCTTAATCAGCTGTATACATATGGCTTGTGTTTTTGTTTCTTTATAATCCCATCATTGCTTCTTCTACCAATAAATAAACAAATAAACATCTTTCGTAGGGACTGTGTATTTTTCAGTGTGGTATCTTCAAGGATATTGGAAACTTGACTGAATACAGTTGTCCCTCCTTATCCTTGGAAAATACATTTTAAGACGTCAGTGGGGCATCTGAAACTGCAAATAGTATCAAACCATATGTAAACACTGCAGCAATAGTCAATCTGATACAGAGATGGCTATTAATAACTAACGTGTGGGTAAGGTATAAAGCACAGACACACTGAACAAAGAAATGATTCCATGTCCCAGGCAAAAGAAAATGAGGGTGTGTAAGATTTCATCACAGTTCTGAGAACAATATGCAATTTAAAATCTGACAATATCCTGGAATAGTGGCACATGTCTGTAATCCCAGCATTCAACAGGTTGAGGTTAGAGGTCAGTGTGGGCTACATAATAAGACCCTGTCTTTTAAAAAAAACTAAATAAGTAAAATCTAATTGCTATTCCTAGAATTTTTGTGTAGAGATTTTCCAACTGAAACTTGAAACCACAAAAAGTAAAGTCATAGATAGGGGTGTACTACGATATCTCAGTGGGGAAGGGTTAAGGTGTCTGAGGGAGAGTCTATAATAGGGAAAACTTCAAAGATCTAACCATCTAATATCAAAACTCATATTCTTCAATTTTCTGGCTTCCTGCAATCATTTTTATAGTATTATTCTTGCACTGACTTCCAGATCAGGTAACAGTATTAAATCAGCCAATCTATAAAAATCTCTCACCCTGATGGTATCACCTCATCAAAAGCCTGTTTCCTCACACATCCACTAAGCTAAAGGGCATTCAGGTGAGAAAGTAACCCTGCTGAAAAGTGACTGCTCATCCAGTCCAGACAGATAGGCCTTGTTCTACTGAGAAGAGGGTGGTCCTGCACCCTGACTTGCTCAGTACTTTCAGCCTAATTGCTCTTAGGGTTCTTTTGGCATGATGGTATGACCATTCTAACTTAGGTCACCAGTGGGTAAAAGAGAGCAAAATGTGAGAGAAGAGATTAACTCAAGTGTCATTTTAGACTCCAGACTCAAGAGGGCAGCATCTGAAGTAAGCCAGTGTGCCTCTCTAGGCAACATGAGTCTATCCTAATCTCCTAATCCTCTTTTGAAGTTGACTATAGTGAAGCCAAGCATGCAGCTTCAGAATATCCATATAGGACATTGTCCTTCTCAAGCAGTCAATAAATATCACTTGATGATGACGAAGCAGGCATTGATTTTCCATTCCCTGTTCTTCCCATGTGCTCTTTTCCCTCCCTCCTTCCTCAGGGTACAGGTCAATCAATCTTAGGCCATCTTGATCTACTTGGAAAGCTTAACTGCCATGAAGCTAAACCACTTGTCCTCTGGCTCCAATCTCTTAGAGAAATTAGTGCCAATGGAAGTGTCAGTATCAATTTCATAATGTTATTGGATGAAGGCAAGACTGGGCCAAGTCCCATATTCCTAACGGGCTATCAAAGTGATGAGGATTATGGGTAAGGAGACAGACAGCTCTGACAGCAGAGGCAATGACTCAAGATCAATTAGACTGACAAGACTATCTCTAAGCCACATCGCTTAATGCTGACACAGGTATGATCTCCACAGAGATTTGGGATATGGAATGCAGGTTTTCCTAGTGTCTCTAGGGGTAACCAGAGAGCCTGGAGGCTTGCAAAATCAGCCCTTGGTCCTGCACATGTCCCAAGAGGATCTGAATAAAAACTTCCACAGAATAGGAGTTTGCCCTCAAGATGAAAAAAACTGAATATCTACCCTGCCTTTTTTTTCCTTCTTGTTCTTGCCTTCTAAAGAAAATGTCAAGATAAAATGTAGACTACGTATTTAAATTTAATTCCTTTGCAGAGTCAAGGGAAGGCTTGAGATTATTAAAATGGAAATCAAGATCTTGTAAAAGTCAAATCATCCTAGCAGGAACAGAGATTTATTATGGAAAGCAAAGGCAACAGATGGATGCCACAAGGGTCCTGAGTTCTAATCCAGGACCTTACTCTAGCATTGCTCTAAGTACAACAACATGCACTTGGGATCCAGTCACTTTTATCTTCCTGGGGCTTCAAATGCCTCCTATAAGGTCAACCGTGACTTTGCACTAACCTACAACACCGGGGAAATGAAATGTCACTGGTGTCAAGAGCAACAGAGGGATTGGCAGAGGATGTTTTATGAGACCTGGTAAGGGAGAAATTGTTTTTATCTCTGTGTTTGGTAGAAGAAGCACACAAACAGATTTGTAGCTGGCAGTGCAGGGCATCGGGAGGCTAAAGAGAGAACAAAGAAAGTCATGTCTCCCACTTACAGGGACTACATGCAGAGGGCATGTCAGCTATGCTTAAGCTACTCCTGTTGCATACCTGGTATGTTTAAAACCCTGGGATTCACCGTGCATCTTCTCTACTTCTCAGGCACTTATGTTCCCAGGGCAGCAGACCCAATTTTGAGCCTGTAAGGTTACAGCCATTGAAGCCGGTGTGCGTTATTATTTTTTAATTGCTTAACAATATTGCTTGTTGGTGTTCTATTTAAAACCCCCACCATGTTTCATAACGGAGGAGAAAATTCCTGCTATTTTAAAGTGTCTCCTGCAGAATACATGAGTGCAGTTATGGGGTTAGATAACTCCAATATTCACTGGTTAATCTTGACTTTGACCCAAGCAGTCCAACTAAGCAAAAATGATATATGGAAAATATCAGGATGTAGCAAGCCTTGGCTGGATAATTTCAACTCTGGTAAAGAGGCTGTTTTCAGTATTATCTGGAACTGCTGACTTCCCAAACACAGTCAGAACACTGCCCCAATATGCAAATGTGTGAATCAGGGAATTCCTCCCAAGATGCCTTTAAATAGCAGCCCTTTAAAAACAATATAGTTCAGCACAGAGTATGCTAAGGTCACTAACCGTTTGAAAGAGCGGCTGGGGGCAAAGGAACTAGAAACAGTGAAAGTTTCCACTAATCACTGAAGGGCTAAAATCAATGATTAAACATGTTTAGAACTCCCAGAGAAAGCAATGGACAGTAAACCAAGTTTGGTGGACACATATATGGTGTGGAGATTTTTGTCGACTTGATACAATGTAGAATCACCTAGAAAGGGAGCCTCAATGAGGAATTGTGTATATTAGGTTAGTCTGTGAGCATACATGTTGGGAATTCTCTTGCCGTACTTGAGGTGCATAGCCCTGCCCTCTGTAGTTAGTACCATGAGCTACAAAAGGGATCCTTACTTATTTAAAGGTGGAGAAAGCTCAGAGCAATGGACCCTGCACCTCAGCAGGAGTTGACCCTGTTGGTGGGGGCCCAGGTGAGCAGGCCCTGAGGGCATGAGAGCAGGAGAGCTGACCTTGCCCCCAGACTTGTTGGCCATATGATGTCATGGATGAGGGAAAGACATCCCACCATACACACGCATACACCTCGACCTGGGCAAAACAGCAGAGCTGGCCCTGGTGGTGTGTGGGTGGGTAAACAGGCACCAAAGACACGGGAGCAGGAGAATTGGGTCCACTCCTTGCTGCCTGCTGCAGTGGGTGAACTAGCCGGGCCAGTGCTGGAGAGCTCGCCCTGTTGGTATCAATGAAGGAAAGCTGGCAGGCTGACCAACTCAGCTACCACCCAGGCCCAGAACCAGGACTATGGATTGGCTCACCTCAACATCCACCTCATCTATGAACTTCTAGAGCATGTGAAGGGGCCGGATCTAAAGACCCAAAGCTGCAGAATCTCTACCACACAAGGCAACAATTGCATATCCAAGAGGAGTCCGAGAGGTTACCCAAGTGAGGGCCCAGTATTAAGGGTGTAACAGAAAACAGAGGCCTCGAGCCAGACCAATGACTGGTTGCAAAGAATATTTATAAATAAAGATATATGGACTGCAGGATATACTGTGTGACTCACTGTGTCACACTACCACATCGAGACTTTTTTTTTTTCTATGTGAGTTTGTTTGGTTGCTTTGGTTTTTGGTTTTTCTTTTCAAGCTTGTTTTATTTGGGGGAGTTGCAAGGGCAGAGAGCAGATATGAAGGGATGGGGAGATGGATGGGATAGGGATGCATGATGTAAAACCCACAAAGAATCATTATAAAAAAGTGGAGAGAGCTGTCTACGCAATGAAATGCAAAAACTCTCTCTCTCTCTCTCTCTCTCTCTCTCTCTCTCTCTCTCTCTCTCTCTCTCTCTCTCTCTCTCTCTCCCAATTGTGGAAGTAATGTGATGAGCTCCTTCAAGTTCCTGCCACCTTGACAAGTGTAAGAACCACTGGGTCACCAAGATAACGTTACTGAAAGTCACCACACTGCAATACTTGAGCTCATAACTGGCATATTGTAAAACATGACTGACTGTTGGTAAGCCATTCCCAACTTATTCTCAGTTCATAAGCTATACGTGGAAGACTTGCCAGTTTAGATCTGAAACATGCATCTTTTCAATGTCTAGTCAAATAGATTGAATGACCAATGATACAACATATATTTGCACACAAATAAACTGGATTTTCTTTATGGAAAATCCTCTATCCTCCAGACATGGGTATGCCTTCTCATATTTTCTCAGCATATAAAACTGCCATTAGTTAAATATGAATGCAGGCTGAATGTTGCCTCCAAGTAACTTAAAAACCCACCAGCATCAAACTGTTTAACCAATCACATCTCCCACTATTGATTGAGTGACAGGACCTGTTTGTTAATTACCCAATACATGGTCCACGGGGCTGCCTCTGTCTCAGCTGGACAGTGCTCTGGCACACACACACACACCAATTGTTATAGCTCATCTCTCAAGTGGACATTCCCCAGGAGTACGTGCATTTCCCCCACTCACTGCAGCCTCCCCAAGCCTCCTCTCCACAGTCCCACTCACAGTCTTCTAGCACTTTTGAAGACCAAGCGTCTCTTGTCACCTCTGTTGTCTCTATCTCCCAGTTCTCATCCTCTGTGAGTGAAGAAGATTTACAAGGAAACAAGCCTGTCTGGACTCTTGTTCTCCCTCTTAACCAAAACATCAGCTGCGCTCACCACGAGCGAAAGTGGAGTCCCAGCACATTTCCACCCTTCTATTAGTGACAATGATCTTAGCCAAGTCACTTAGCCCCCTTAAGCACCCCTTTCCTTGTCTCTAAATAGGCTGAATAATAGTAACTGCTTCATCAGGCTATGGTTGGGGTTAAATAAAATATTTATGGAAAGCACTTGGCATGGTGTAAGTGCTCAGTAAATGTGAACTAATAATAATTCTAATAAAAAGGAAACAGCAGTTGGGTAACTCAAGGCTTTTGCCATTGGCACTCTCACCCACACACAAATCACTGATCTAAGGGCTAGCCCCTTTCTTACTGTATTAAGAGTCACTAAGGATGGCACTTGTGTGTCCTGTGCTAGGGCGTGAGAACTGGGCAGTATGTCCCCACTCTGATGAAAGACACAGAACTCGGTGATGCCAATGAGAAATGAGCTCCATTCCAGCTCTAAGCATGAGGCTTTACTGGAACATCGGTCAGTTCTTCTTAGCTACCATGGACTTCTATGCAGTCCCCCACCTACCCATGTATTTTAAAGGACACTGTCTGACTCTGCGGGTGGACAAAGTTCTCTAATTTCCTTGCTCAAAGGGTAAACACACAATAAATTACAAGACATATTTCCAACTCCAAAAATGGGACAGGAAGTACAGAGCTGTACAGGAAGTAGAGAGTAGAGCAGGAAGTAAAGAGCAGGGACAGGAAGTACTAAGCATGTTACAAGTACAGAGCATCTGAACAAGGGTCCCCTTACTCCCCATCATAACCTGGAGAGAGGCAAGAGAATGGCAGTGTTTGAAGTTCCATCACTCAGTCTTTTAACAAAGGGGTGAAAACATGACCCTCCCTATGGCTCAGGGGAGAACAGAGGACTTGCCTGACTATACAAAGCTACAGAGTAGAAAGATCCATGGAAATTCTTGTCTTAAGAGTCAATTTTCTAGTCTTTGGGCAATTATACCACAGCTGTAAGCCCAACAGAGACAAGTCCAAGTACATCCCTTAAAGAGGCACCCAGACTTCTACCGACAGAACTGTTGCAGGCTGCCACAGCCAAAGTGAATCTCCTCTGCAAGCCTTGCATTGTGTGATAACTGTAAGGTTAAATGTGATTAATGCTGATTGTAATCACTAGGAATTAATAGATTTATTATAATAGTGAGCTAAAAATGGCTTATGCTAATAAATCAATGAGGAATAAGACAAAAAAGTAAAAAAAAAAAATCTTTGGGTAATGAGACCAAGGTTTGGGTAGGAAAACCATGTGTGCAGAGATTTGCCAGAAGATATGACAGGCCATGGAGTCGCAGCAAGGAAGGCATTCACCCATCGAACTGCTTGTCAGACTCCCAAGTATTTTAAGAACAAGGAGCTGAAAATAAAAAGAATTCTGGGACCCAGGAGGGTATCTACTGTAAGTACAGGAGCCTTGCTAGTTGTATAACTTGAAGTCTTCAACTTCTCTGAGTCTTGGTTTCCTTATCTGTAAAGCTGGGACAATAAGCCTGCCTCTTAAAGTGTCCAGCTGCCCAAATGTCCACTTGGCCTGAGCCCACCCACATTCATTCAGAGCCTGCTGTGTATTAAGAATGGCTTGAGGAACTGGGGAGACTGCAGAAGCAAACAGAGCCCCCCTGTCTTGTGAGACAAGAGAGGCAACCGATGATGGATAACAGAATTGATAAATCTATGTCCAGGATTAATAGCATAAAGAATAGCAGGACAGCATAGGGGGGCAGAGGATTATGGGGGCTGATTTCATATGGGATGGCTCATAAGAGCTAGAGGGACTAACAGACGCAAAATGTGTGGCCCACAAAATCAGTATATGGTACCACACTAAGAGATGGACAGGAGCCCTGGTACCTACTAACGAGAAGTGTGGAGCTGTGTGAGGTGTCAGCACATTACTGGGACTGATAGCTGGACCTCATGAAAAATTCTTGTCAGGAACAGACTTTGACATCTATAACCCATGATGCCTACAATACACCCTGACTTTGACAAGCAAAGCCATGGATCCAACTTATAACATGTAGTAAGTCTAGAAGCTACATTGGTTAGGGATAAGAATATGGCACAGACTCACCGAGTTCAAATCCAAGGTTCTTTGTGCTCTCAGATAAACATGCTGTTTTTCTCTATGTGTCTTGTTTCTCTATTTGAATAATGGACAGGTCACAAAACCAACTTGGTGAGATTCTAAGGTTTTTGTGAGGTTTAACATACTCAGTACAGTGCCTGACACACAGTAGGACCTAAATAAACCCAGCCATTCATGGTGATATTAAGTATGTATATGGATAGTTAATCAAAATGAGATTTTGTGATTACCCAAGCTGATAAGAATCCCATTTCATATCCTTTGGAGATTGGTCATGAGTTCTCTTCCCTGCAACCGCACTTTCCCTCCAGGAAGCTGATGGGGGACGGGGACTTGCTCTCCTCTGTGCTGTGCTGCATGTCAGGGAGGAAATATTAGGCTGATAATTCACATGTAGTGGTATTGCCCTGCCTCCGTGACAGATGGAGCACTGAGCCCTGTTCAGCACCAGCCTGAGGCCCTACAGGGCAAAATGAAACGGTAATAATAAAACACTCCTCATTTGTTTATACTGCAGAGAGGCAATCAGTCAATCAAAAAAAAAATATATTGAATCCCTGTTGTCAGCAAAGCATTAAATAATAACGTTAATAGCTACCATTTGTAGAGAACTTAATACAAGCTAGATGGGGCTTTCTGCTCATCTACTGACCCTGCTCAAGCCACTTCCTCTATGAAGTGATGCTTTTACCCAACCTGGGGCCCATTCAGATGTGCCTCCTCTTCCTTGGCTCCAAACCACACTGCAGCAGGTACAAAGATTACCATGTCTTGCAGCTGGTAATGGACTTAGGTGACCCATAAGCTGAAGGCTCCATGAGAGAAAAGACATGTAATGCAAAATAAGCAGTACTTCAGAGGCATCCAATATGCTGGGAACCAACAGATGACTGGAAACACTGAAATGGACAGCACCTCACATGCTGGGCCTGGAGTTTCTGTGCAGTATTTGGTAACTAACATCCTGGTGGCAAATCCCACGCCACCCCCAAGCACACCTATGGATACAGGTCCCAGTGTCTCTGAGAATCAGTTTTCTCCGGTGGCATTGGATATACAGAACTACTCTCACCTTTGAAATATGTGAATGAAAACAATTACAGCAGCGAACATTTAGGAAGTGCCTGCTACATCTTGGACATTGTGCTCTTTGCATGTTTTATTTGATTTTACAGTTCTATGAAGTAGGTGCTTTTGACCTCACAATTTTATAGAAACAGAAACTGAGGGTTGGAGAATTATATCCCTTTGCCCAAAATATACAACTTAATACAGCCGAGCTTTCAATCCCTCTTTGTCTAACCTCAGAGCCCAATGCTTTACAAAGCATTGAGTTGGAAGAGGATCCCGGGAAGGTGTTTTGTTCAAGAGTGTGGAGCATCAGGGAGCTTAGAGTGCAAATCCCAGGCCCCATGGTAGAGACCCAGGACTTGGCCTTCTGTAGAGGAGCTCAAAGCCATTTGCCAACAATCCCTCCGCAGCCCTCCCCATCTCTCCATAGGGAAGAGATTAGAGGAGATTTTTGCCGCTTAAAATATTTAAAGGGGGTGGAGTAGACAGATGGGGACATGTGGCGTCTTCAGTGACCACATCCAACCAGTGCCACTGGTGAATCAGTGGCAGGTCTATCTAGGAAGTAAAGCAATTCTTAATTATTAAAACTGGGCTTAAGCTCAACTTCTAATATCAATCTTGTAAGGATAACTTAATAACAGGAAATAGGAAACACAATCAATCTAATGACCTTAAAACCAACACCATCATCACCCTCACTATGTTTGCCCAGCACTGAGCATTCTAAGTACATTGATATTTGGTCCCTCATTCCTCTCTATATAGTTGCGGCACTACGATGCTTCTGCACAGTGGTGAAACCAAGCGCCAGTGGAATTTCTCAAGACCATCCAATCAACCAAGATCAGAATTCAGAATTTCTGAGCAGCCATCCAGCGCTGAGGCACACTGTATTCTCTACTGCTGCGAAAACCCAGGTCAGGGAGACATTTAAACAGGGCAGCCATGAGGACTGCTAAATCCAAAGCCAATACTTTCCCCTCCCTGACAGGTGCAACACGCTCAGAATTCAGGTGGCCTTGACAAGGAGAGGAGCATCGGATGGAAAGGGACTAGTCTCATCCAACCCAATCACGACTAAAACGAGCCAATCAAAGTTCGGGAAACCCGCAGTTGGCAAATGTGCCCTGGCAGCAGAATGATGGCTGAATATAGGTTAAGTAAGACGTAATTTGTAGTAAAGCTGGAGAAAAGGCTGGCAGCAGAAAAATAACGACAACAAAAACAGGAGTGGCAGCCCCTGGGCCACAGTGCCGCCGAACAAATGAGTTATGACAAGGGTAGGGAGAAGCTGCGAGCTCAGACTTCTGACACACATATAAATGGATGTATCGTTAATGCAGAACCTGATTACATGGCACAGAGTGGAAGAAATGTGTGTCTGCAATGGAAAGAGCGGGAAGTGTATGTCTTCGTATAGCCAATGATTCATACAGAGTGATGGATTTTAAATATTAATAATAAGTAAATTTTTAGGGCATAAGTTTGGAGATGAAGGGAGATGATAAAAATTCTGTACTTTTTTTTTTGGCTCAGGGACCAAATTTAGGAAATTAAATACAGTAAATATTCTACCTATAGTTGGCAATTTGTATATAGGTTTTTATCTGCCCTGGAGCCTTCGTTCTGCTTCCGAACCAACACACTGCTTCAGCTTGACACTGATCATAATTTGGGGCTGGGAAGAACTCAATCATGGCATGAACTCAAATGGTCTCCCACAGATTTCGAAAAGGACAAGGAGACTGTGTGTTTAAAGCCACAAATCATTCAAGCATTCTCTCCCTTCCACCAGACCTCATCATGTCCGTGCATGATTTGAAAAATCTCCCTATTGAAAGAGACTGTGAGAAAGCCCTTCCATCCCAGAGCTGGTATTTTCCTATTGTGGTGACTCCACAGAGGATGGGGAAATCCTTTCCTCACTAGCATAGGATAGCTGAAAAGTCCCTTATGGTGTCACCCTCAAGGAAGCAATGACTTGTGTCGCATGGTTTCAGAGGCATAAAGAAGTATGACTGAAATGGGAAGCCTCTGAGGGAGGAGGGTTTCTCAGTACCTCAGACAGCAGAGGGGACCAGACATTCCTGCTGGCTGTCAGGGAAAAGTGAGTGTAATTTGGTTCACTGTCACGTTCAGCTTCGAGGAGCATCTTATGTGTCAGGCTTGTCCATATCAGCACTTCACACTGCCCTTAGAAACTATAACCAACTTCCAGCTCCAGGTGGTCAAAGTTATACCTAGGCCTGCTCACACAGCAGCCGCTGGGTGACCTCCTGTACATCCTCAAGGCACCTCAGAATCACTCCATATCTCTCTGGGGGAGAGAGATTGACCTCTTCTGTCTTATTCTTCCTTTGCCTCTGAAACAGTGCTGCACAGATGTCTCCGCCATTCTGGGGGACTGGCCCACTGCTGATACTGCCAATCATTGCCCAGGGAAAGGAAAGGACAGAGTCAGGCAGCCAATCAAATGCTCAGACCCCAGAAGCCTTAGTGTGGCAATGCTCACTCAACCTGGGTACAATCTCACAGGCTCTCCAAGCCCAGTCCACTGCCTGGCAATTGCAAGGTGACAGCAGATGGCAGGAAGCACAGCCCAGGGCTATGGACTTTGACAAGGTCTGGAGCGAGTTTCAGGGACTGGGGTTGCTAGGGGCAGAAAGAGTTTTCTGCATGGCACAGTGGGAGAATACAAGAGCTAACAGAATATGACTAGAGCGCTCTGATCAGTTTCTCCTCTGCTGGCCTAGCAGCCTTTGCTGTGTGTGGAGGTAGGAGGGAGTGCTTAACCTTTCCGGCTTCCCTTACCAAATGGTAAGCATTTGGCAACCAAACTGGGAACATTACTGTGAGGGTTAAATGAATTAATATTTGACAAGTATTGGGAATGTATTAGGTTATTATCATCAGTGGGACTGGATAGCTTCCCTCCAAACATGAAAGGACAGTGAAAATCTTAGGTGAAACAGTGTTAACTAAGCCTTTGAGCCTCTCTCCTGCTTCAAAAGACTCATAACACTCTGTCTGCTCTTTCCAAAGTGCTGGCCCAAAGAAGCCCAACCTCCATCCTGCCCCAGTGTCCATGGTTGAGAACAGTGCTCTGCAGCTGACCCAGCAGTTTCCCTGCATTTGCAGACATGGCTGTCTCCAGCTCCTCCATCCTCCTTCCAACCTGACCAAAAGTCACAGGGCTAGAAAAGATCAAGGCAGGGTCCTGTTTGAGAGGGCAAGCTAAGAGATATGTCTGTTTCCAGAAACCCCAAGGCCACTGTACATGGCATGATGAGGATGGTGACATGGGGAGGGTCTAATTGTCTGGGAAGATTCCCCCCATCCCTTTCCTCTGCACCTACAGAGAGAAATGTAGGGCTCTGGCTGCCTCCCAGTGATATGGACATTAATCATGCTAAGCTACAAGACAGACACTGCAGCCCACAAAGTGGGTATGGCCTCTATCACACACACACACACACACACACACACACACACACACACACACACAGCCCTCCAATTCAGACCTTTTATTGGTATGCTTTAAAAAAAAGAGCACACTCTAGCGGCAGTGGGATCAGAGAACAGAAAGGGGGCTCACATCACTTCAAGAGTTTGATGGACACCAGATATAGACAGAATAAACAGGACCTCTCATAAATTAGAAAGCTGTTCATTTAAATGGATTCTTCTTCCCTCCAGTGCCAGTTATTGTGTGATTCAGATAGATCCGGGGTGGCTCTGCTGGGAGACAAAAGTCCAGCATGTGAAATGATTTCATCCCCTGAGCTGCGACAGTCACTTGGCAAGCTTCACACACATTCTACATGTTCATTCATGGTTGTTCTTTTCTGTCATCTACAAATCCCATTGCAGACACAAGCCTGGGTCAGCACGTACTGTCCTGGAGAAATATAGGCTTTCTTTCTGCACACACAACTCTGCACCTGGCTCACACATTCCATTCTGTGTACAGCTTCCACACATGCACATTTTTGGGGGCAAAGACCCCAAGGCACCTCAACCAACATGGCCAGAAGGACCTGCCAGCAGGAACTTGTCTCATTTCCCAGAGTATCACCATATTTGCAAGAAATGTGCCCTGCTCTGAGCTGTAAGGGATGCAGAAGGGGCACACTAAGTCTAATGGGCTAAACTGTGCCTGCCTAAATTCATAGCCAAAGTTGTGTTCCAGTAACTCTGAATAAGACCAGCCATTAAAGCAATCATTAAGCTAAAGTGGGGTCATCTGGATAGATCCTAACCAATGTGACTAGCGTCCTTGTAGAAAGATATTAGGAAACAGAGTCACATAAAAGGAAAAGGTGGCCAGCTATGTCAAGGAGAGAGGCATCAGTAGAGACCAACCCTGCCAACCTTGACCTCAGAGCTGCAGCCCTTAGGACTGTGGGGGAAGTACCTCTCTGCTGTTTGGCCATCCAGTCTGCAGTCTCTGTCTTGGCAGCCTCAGCAGCACATGAATGCACTAAGCCAAGAGGGAGTTGTTTCACGGCATGTTGTATAGCCCCATAAAGGAGGCTCAGCACATGTCAGTAAATGCAAGCCAGCTTCCACACAAGGACACCACACCCACCTGCAGGAGCCCTCCTGGCTCAACTGGAATGATGCCATGATGGATGTTTAAGAGGTTTATAGATTGGGGAGTGGCAGTATATGCCTATAATCCAGAAATTGGAAGGCAGGAAGACTGTATGTTTAAAGCAAGTCTGGGCTATATAGCAAGTTCAAAGCTAACCTGGGCTATGTGATAAGAGCATCCTTTTGATGCTTCAAATTCTGTATCTACCGTAGTGTATGTTAGCTCAACTCAGCATCCAGAGACCAGTATTCTCATAGTGTCTATAATTTGTGCACAAATGATCATAATCATAGAAGCATAAAATACCAACTGTTCTGAAACATCGTTCCATTCCTGTGCTAAGACCTTCCGGTCCATTGTTCCACTCATACTCCCAGGAATCCTGTTGACATGATGCTGTCCACAACCAATATCTTAACCTTGGAATTGAGGAACCTGAAGCCCAGAGACAGCTGAGGGGCTTGTGTCAATAGCTGCGACCCAAGCCCCTGACATCATCCTTACATGAAGTTCTTTACAGTTGCACAAGTGTTAACATGGTTGTCTTCCTCTATGCACACCATGGTAGGAGATTCTAGGAAGTATCAGGTCCTTCCTGGCAGGAATATACCAAGGCACCTGGTCAAGGGCAGAACCTCCATACTCATGCCCAGCTCTCCTTAGCCACTGCTACAAACATATCAGAAATTTCAGGTGTCGGGTGTGACTGTGAAGCAGGGAGTTAAGACCAAGAACCTTCCCGAGAGTCAGAGAGACTAGGGCTAGCCTCCGACCTGCGCTCTCAGCCTCAGTTTCTTCATGAGAAGAGTAAGGGCACAAACATCAGCCCTGACCGTCATCTTCCAGGGTTACACTGGAGTCTAAACGAGATGATAAACTGAGGGTGAGCCGCTTAGCAAAACGCAACAGAAGGCACTGTTCTGGGGACTGAAGACCCAGCGAGAGGGCCGGGGCTAACAGTCCCTCTTCTCCCTGGATGAGTCTTCTGGGGTGTGGGGGTGTGGGGCAGGGCAGTCCTGTGTGCAGAATGGAAGGCAGGTTGAGGAGAATCAGAAGCAAAAACCCCCATTCAAAAGCTAGTTTGAGCAACAAGCAAAAAGGACAAAGACATACCCACGAATAAGAACTTCCTTTTGCTCAAGAATATTTGCTTCTGTCTATTGGTATCCTCTTCAAATTTGTGATCCACATTCCCAAACCACCAAAGTAGATGATTTTGCACAGTGATATTAGACAAAGGGTCACAATGTTCCTCTTCCACATCCTTTGTAATATTGTTTTATTTTTAACTTTGAAGTGATGGTTATTAAATGATAAAAAAGTTGTTTTTAATGTGCTTGTCCATTTCCATTATTCATGTACCTTTATTTATTTTTGCATTAAAATATTTATTTTAATGTTTCAAAAACAGGACCCCTTCTTGAGCAGCTTTCCAAGCTGGCACCAGGTAATCCCCTTGCTTGCCAAGAAAGTGAGCCTTTTTCCTCCTCTAATAAAAAAATCAATAAGTCATTAGAGATGCTTTTAATAAAGATTAACTAAACGAATAAATTTAACTTTTACTTGACGATGTGATTTGTACTTGGAATAAGGGGAATATGGTCAAGTTTGAACACTCCACAAGCTTATTGAGTTCCTGCCAGGCCTGTTTCCTTCCCACTGCTGAAGGACTTGAACTCTGTAAATGAAAAGGAGCCCAGATCACCACTTCACCCACCAGGAATTGGGGAATCAGCCTATAGGGCTCAGAGCACAGTATGTACAGCTGCTCAAAACAGCGCCACCATCTGGTGATAAAGAGAAGCCCCAGCCCCAGAACCAAAGTCCACATTCAGCCTGACAAGGGCCTGGTTGGAGAAGACAGGCAGTGAACTCTCTCTCTCCCACAGGGCCAGGGCTCACTAAGCCTGTCGTCCTTCACATTTCCTGTTTCTTCATCTGGTGCCTGGCAGGGAGGTGAAACCCAGCCAGAGCGGATATCGGGAAAGGTTGGGCTGGATCCAGAGCTTCGAGGCCAAGTTCTGGAATCCTCTCTTGGAATGGCTGAGAAGGGATACAGTCTTTGGAGACACTCAGAGCTGGGATTGAGGCTCAGCTCTGCCTCTTTCCTATGGTAAGAGCTCTGTTTTCTCAGCACCAGGGCCATCATTGTTGTCAAATGGGGTGATAATAACAGCCATCTCTCAATGTTTGTAGACTGAGCCCAAGATGTCCTAGAGACACCAAAACCCACAGATGCTGGAATCGCTAGTATAAAATGCCATCATACTTCCTTATAACCCATGAATATCCTCCTATAGATATTACCTCGTTTATAGATGACTCTTAGTACAGTATAATGTAAATGCCATATAAAAAGTTGATATACAATATTGTTCAGAGAATAATAAGAAACACTGTACATGTTCCATAGAGATAGATTTTTTAAATAATAAAGTTGATTTGGGATTGATAGAGTCCACAGATGGAGAGGCAATAGATACAGAAGGTAGACAGTAGAAATATCTCCCACAGAGGTGTGTTGTAAGGATAAAAGTAGTTTGTACAGCAAGTATTTCACAAATAGCCTTCCCTGGTTAGATTAACAGTTATCGATCCTCATCCCACTCTTATCTGCACATGTCTTCTAGAGATAAAGATTTCATTTCCCAATATGTTTTATAGCTACTTATGGTTGAGCTTCATTTTAGCCAATTGGACATCAAAGAAGTGCTGGATACAGAACCTTTTCAGAGGATGGAGGAGGCCTTTCCTTCCTCTTGCTTCTGAAGCATTGGCTTAATGACTAAATCTCTGGCTGCCAACTTACCCCAAGAGGAAACAGAACAGAGATAGCGGAGTCCCAAGCCAGAAAGGCTCCGATGATCACAGGGCCAAACTGAAAACTCTAGACTGCCTTTGTCCAAACTATTTCCTCACAAAAGAGAAGTACATGCTCATTTTACAGCCGATTTTATTTGGGTGTTTCCTGCTACTTACACCCAAACTAACTCTCCAGTCATTGTCTTTACTGTTGCTGATCTCATTATCATTTTATCAGAGGAGAGAGGAACCCCCTTTCTTACCCCACTGAAGGTTGGCATTAGCACTTTTCCCTGTTCCAAAAGCCACATTCTCCTCCAGGTCCAGAATCCTGGGTTTTTAAAAGTTCTTATTTCCCCTGATTTTACGACGTAAAGTATCTAGAAAACCAGGTACCTCCTTATTCTACCCAGGCAGAAAATGCTTGGGCTGGGGTTCAGCACTAGGTTCCAACTCTATTAGGAAAATTATTGTACACTTTAGCTCTTCTACCAGCCTGAAAGTCAGCACTCTCTTTCTTTGACATAAAGAACAATTCAAGTGCAGTATCAAAACAATGCCAGGAATTCCGTAGTGTGCTCAGTGGGTACTCTAGACTCAGTGACATTGGTGGCAAGGATGAAGAGCAGACAGATCTGCTTGCACAGTCTCACGCTGCTTTCCTTACCACCACACCATGGCCAGACAGAGCTGTTGGCGCTCTTAAGTAGTCTGTTCCCACAAGTCTCCTGCTTTCAGAACTTCCCAAGATCTGGAAAGAGTTTCTCTAACTCACTGACTCTGTACATCCCTGAAGACTCAGCCCAGGTACCACTTCTCTCAGGAGGTCTAATAGACAGCTCCAATTCACACAGAGTCTCTCCACTAGGCTCCTAGATGCCTGGCTGGAAGCTACAGAAGCTATTTAGAGTCCTCACCTGGTGGCCCACCCACCTTCCTCTGAAAGGGGGGGGTCCTCTCAGCACAGCAAGCATGGCTACTAACAGCCCCTAACTTTCACAGGATACTTGTATTTTCTCTCATAGCCCTGTGCCCGGTGCAGCCTTGGTCTCACACGTGGCACTGGTCAACAAGTTCACACTGGCAGGGTGGGTGGATGGATGAGCTGCTCATTGTCATGAAAGTCCAGACTACTTGCAGGTAAGAAGAAACAAATGTTAAAAATGTTAAAAAGAAAAACAACCCCCTTGCTTCTGTCTTGGTAGAATAATGTCTCTGGCCCCAAAAGAAATATGTCCATCTGAAACTTTGGAATATGACCTTAGTTGGAAATAGTATCTTTGTAGTTATAATAAGGATCAGGATGAGATCCTGCTGGATTAGGTTGAGATTTAAATCCAACAAGAGGTATCCTTATAAGAGAATAAAAGGATGCAGACACAGAGAAGTCACTTGAAGACAGAAGCAGGGCTTCAGTAGTCACAGCCCACAAATGCACGGAGCAGGGAGCCATCTGGGAGCTGGAAGAGATCAGGGAAGACTTTACCCAGGAGCTGCTTGGAGAAAGTGGAGCCCTAGTGTGATTTACTTTGGAATTCTAGACCCCATAGCTCTGAGAACACGTTTCCCAAGTTGTGAACCACCCAAGTTGCGGTGATCTACTATGGAAATCCCAAGACGTGGTGATTTCCCTAAAAACCCAAGGCAGTGAGTCCAGCTACCTTGCAACACTTGAGATGGACCGAGTGATATTCTGGACAGACCTTTGAGGCTGTGCATCCCCTTCCTCCAGCTCTCAATTTTACATCCATCATCTCTAAACCCTCTGCTCTTGATCTTTTTCTGTATTTTTTTTCTTTCAAACGCCAGGAAGAGCATATTCATTGTTCCATTTCAACACCCCTAGGGTCCCACATGTAGAGTCAGTTCCATTTTACAGATGAAAAAACCAAGGCTTATAGAGGGCTGAGGAACTTTCTCCATGATACACAGCTGGAACTCCATCCAGCTTCTGTGCCCATAGCTCCTAGGTTGTCAGAGACCCCAGTGGAGTTCTACATCCAAATCAAGACAATGACAGAACTCACAAGAAGGAAGGAGGACCTTAAACACAAGTCTAAAAGGAGTTTGGGCTTCTCTGCTATTATGACCAGTCTCGTTCCTGACTTGTGTCGCTACTTCATTTGGAACTCAGTGTCCCTTCACTGTGTGCGCATGCATGGGCTACACTGAATGCCACTCCCTCGTTTCCCAAGAGTTTGGAGGTAAGAACGATAAATGGCAGTGATCATTATATATTTCTCCTTAAATGCAGAGACTCCGTCTTGCCTCTCTTGATGTCAACAATGCTGGACACACTCTCAGTTTCATGACATATGCTTTCTATCAAGCTTTTGTACTGAATCAGGGAGCTATGAAAACAAAGGGACTATGTCTACCCTCCCTAGGGGCCCACAGTGTCCTTTCCACAGGCACCGACTCAAGCTGCACAAGCATATTTCTCTATAGTGGCAAAAGGAGAAAATCCTCCTAGCTTCTTGCTACTCGACAACAGACAAATTTGCCCTGCATCCAGTATTTCCCAGTTTGGAAGTCATCCTGTGTCCAGTGGATCAGAGGCCTGGGCATCAGTGTGACCATCCATCACTAGGGAGAGCAATAAATCCACACTAATCATGGCTGCTGGCTCTCTAGCTGAAAACTTTCTTTTCAGTCCTGTTTCCAGTTCAGGGAACTTTAAAATTAAAGACCAGAGTAAGCAAGGTGGAAGCTTGAGAAGACCATATGGCCTCTGTCCCCAAATCAGGTGGTTTGAGGCTCTGCCTGATAACCAGATGGTAGCTTGCGGCTGTCTGTTCACTGGGCCACCCTCCCTCACGCCTGGAGTTCCAGACGGCCAGGACTGGGCAGACACCCCAGAATATCACTGCAGCAGAGCCTATACCCCTACCAGATGCCATCTGGACTCCTGTCCCCTTGACTTTTATTCCCATGAATCCTCTGGGGACAAGTCCAGCTAGAGATTTGATTAGCCAAATTCCTATTGGAAGTGTTCTTGGAACTGTTTCCCATCTTATTTATGGAAAGCTCTCTTGCCTACAAACAGGTCAGGAATTTTAACTCACTAGAGGACTTGTGCCGCTAACTCTCTGTTGAATTCCACCTGAAACTCTCTAATGGGTAGCTGTAGATTGGTGAGCTTCTCCAGTGTACTCTTTGTCTGGTCCTTCTCATACCTCATGAATCACATCACCATCATATTTGTCAAAGAGAGGGAGAGGGAGATCCTGATTTACAGAGGGAAGTCAACGCTGCCAAAATAACCTACCGTCAAGGCTAAGCCCTGGAAAGCACATCTGGGCCTTGTGACATTTGGATAAGACCACAGCAACTAAATCATGTGTAGAAGGCAAAAACTAGTGACATAAAAAGCAACAACTACCTGGGCTTTTGCTCCCTGGGGGGAAAGAACTGCAGCTTGGCCTTTTAACAGAAATAATTCTAAGATCAAAGTCATGGAGGTGAACACCAGACTGTTGTTGCACTCCCAGTCTCTGGCCCAACCCAGAGCAAGACAAGGCACTCAGTGGGAGTCTCAGACACCACATAAAAGAATGATAAGCAAGCATCACAATAGACAAGAGCCCTCCCACCCATGGTGGCAGACACTCCATCTACCAACCTTGATAAATTACTATTGGGGATAAAAATCACACCCAATGCCATCAAACCCCACCCTCATCTGTTACTTCAAATACCAACTGAAGGCACAAAAACAGATGGACACAGTCTTGCTACACTTGCTCCCTGCCCTCTTCTGCCCATTTTGAGTGTCCTTGAATGAAAATTCTGGTAGCAGTGGTTCTCAGCCTTCCTAATGTTGCAACCCTTTAATACAGTTCCTCGTGTTGTGGTGACATCACCCCCCAACCATAAGATTATTTTTCTTGCTACTTCATAACTAATTTTGCCACTGTTATGACTCATAATGTCAATATCTTATATGAGGGATATGTGATATGCAACTCCTATGAAAGGGTTGTTCGCCCCTCAAAGCAGTTGTGACCCATGGGTTAAGAACCACTGTTCTGTAGCCATACAGCACCACCAGGAAGATGTGACTGGCAGAGCTACAAAGTCCTTCAAGTGATTCCCTAGCTGTACAGGGAAAACAAAAACAACCCACAGCGGGGAGAAGCACAAGCAAGCAGCTGCCTCTCCTAAGTTCACCCTCCCTGGCTGTAGAGTTGACCAATCCTCTATCACAACAGATCACCATGATAAATCAATGAACAGTAGCACCTTGGGACAAATCTTCTCCGAGTTATATGAAGCTGCCATCTCCCAACATAAGTCCCCAATGGAGTGCAGCCAGCCCGCTCAGCTTTCTCAACCACTAGGGTAGTGATCATGGTGCACACCTCTCTGAAAGCTCGCAGGACTGGAGCATTGAACATCTTCAGTAAAACAGATCCAGATCCTTGCTCCACTTCTTAATGAACTCTTTCCTTCTGGAATCCACTTATCCTTCCATACCCATGTCCGCTTATGGGACTCAGCCCTGCCACATCTCCCAGGTCAGCCTGCATTGCCTCCGCTTCATTCTCAAGTCTCATGTGTCCTCTGCACACATTTCCTCCCAATAAGCTGCCTGGTGCCTTCTGGGAATTTGCAGTCTGCCTACGTATTTCAGACCCTCACTTGGATCAACTCCATTGAGTGAACATCACTGAAGGGCTCAGTCCCATTCAGCACGGCCCCTCAGAGTCGTATAGCCTCCCACACATCGTCTTCATTTCACACCCTCCATATTATTCTACTATCCACAGAGTCGATATATTTATCCTGAGAACCTCCCATGGAGCATACCTCCCTACAATAATTATCTATGGTTTCCATGTACTTATCTCTGGTATCTATTTAGATAGGGTACCTACCATCCCCCCAGGATCTATTTCCATGTCTTCTCTGTGTCTATAGTATTTATCTCTATTTTAACATGACTGCCTCTTTTTTTTTATATACCCTTAAACTGGGACAGTTCCCAGGGGGATGGGTTTTGCCTGCAGTTAAAAGCACGACGTGATTCTACACGTGCTCAGCAGCTCAATTCGTGAAGGGTCAGATCAGCCATGCTTGTTCAGCAGAAAAGCAGAGGCTCAAAAAGTGCTGGGGCAGAGAGGATGTGGGAGGGGGCTGTAGGCTCAAGTTTACTCTTACTTGGTAAGCCCAGCAGTGAGGCGTGTCACGTGAAAGAAGGCAAAGTGGGAAGACCCTAAGGACACATTTGGGATTCAGGCCCCATATCTTGCTCATTGCAGTTATATTAGTCACTTTGCTTCTCTGTAAGATTAAAAAAAAATGCTGTGGGACCCTAATTCATCATCTGTGCCCAAGATTACATGAGGAGAACCTGGTGCAGGACTTGACATGAGGTACATGCTTACCAATGAAAACGGCTGCTGTCCTCCTCACTGTCTGACACTGAACGCAGGTTGGTTTTACAGTCAATATCTTGCAAACTGTGGCCATCTTAGCATAAACACTTCCCAATAGGCACATCTCTAACTCCAAAGTAGAGAAAATAGCGTATTTGTTTAACTCATGAAAAAAACCTGTCTATACTCTTAAGTGATGTGAGAGATGAGAGACACAGAATGATGATGATGTTCACAGGGTCAGAAGGAAGAACACTGAGAGTGCCAGGATTGAGCAGATCAGCCTCAATCATGTATGCAAAGTATTTAACTAAGTAGGTGGGGGTGGGGGAGGCAATTTTCAGAGCATTTCATAAAGTCCTGAGTTTGATGCCCAGTCTTAAAGGTATTTAAGTAAGAGTTAAAATGCTGAGGTTTAAGGCTTAAGGGGAATTGGAACAGCTACTGAGCTGTTAACAGAAGCTAAATCAAAGACTTCCTACAAAACAGCAGGAATTCTGGGGGTCTGAGTGTTGAACCCACAAAGGAGACACTGAACCTGAATATGGGGGTTTGGGGCTGTTCCTACTTAGTAGCTTAGCACTGAAAAAGAAAAAGAATTCATTATGGTGGGTTAGCAGGTCAGAGGCTATCAAAGCAGGCAGAGCAAGAACAGCAGATTGGGGACTGGAGTCTACGGCTCTAGTGAGAGACCGCTAACTGGATGGTCATGGGTGGTATGAATGGAAAAGCAGAGAGAGCCAAGAGACTGGAGTCAAGAGAGGGTACCAAAAGGTAACATAAGGAATGAAGAAAAGAGAGAAGTAGAACAAATCTGGACCATAGAAACCAAGCCACAGGACCAGCCAAGCCACAGCTAATTGTGTGGCTAAAATGAGAAAGAAAGGGTCAGTCACTAATGGAGATGAGGAGTGTCAAGGGTCCACAGCACTGCCTCACATGTTAGAGCATGAGGCCAGCTTTCAAGATTCAGGGCAGAATCATGACACACTCTAGGATGACCACGCAGAAAGAGATCTACCACAGTAACCTCTGGGCAAGTTCCGCTGGCCATCTCAAGCCCAGACGGCATCGAAATGTAGGAGGAAAGCATCAGGAAGGAGGCTGCCTGAGCTCATGGTAGAGAACTCTGAAGACTTGGGATTCTTCCTCCAACTCTCCGTGTTAGCTCAGTTCTTATGAGTTATATCCAACCAGCTACAAGCTTCCCCAGAGGGAAAGCCTTAAAACATGCTAACCAAGCTTACCGGCCTCATCAGAGAACAGTAGTGCATGTAAATCCTTTGGATTTCACAGATAATGCAATGGTGTCAGGGGGACTGAGGGATGTGTGGAACACTTTGAAGAAGTGTGATGGTGCAGATGAGGGCAGCAAGAAGCAGGATGGCGCCACTCAAGATCGAGAGGTGGCCAGGCCTATGCTAACAGGACTAGAGACAGATGGGGCCACAACATGAAGGAAGTTGGCATAGGACAGGCAGGGTTTTGCTTCCAAGCTGCCAGATGCCTGCTATAGCTTTCCATCTGCCTCTCCTCATCCTCTCCTT
Source organism: Peromyscus maniculatus bairdii (assembly GCF_049852395.1). Taxonomy (NCBI): domain Eukaryota; kingdom Metazoa; phylum Chordata; class Mammalia; order Rodentia; family Cricetidae; genus Peromyscus; species Peromyscus maniculatus. The sequence goes on from NC_134852.1 coordinate 89,532,031, forward strand.
TGGTGTTTCACCATCTACATAGGATGCATCCAAATGCTGTTGCTGACCTCACAGAGGGAGGCTGGCTTGGTGCAAAGGCCAGGGATCTTGCCATTCAAGCAGCACATAAATCCATGGTGCCGCTTATTGGCACACTCTGTACCCAGGAAGTCATGATTCACAGGTCACAGTTTGGAAGCTTAAGAAACCAAAGAAAAACCCAGAATGCCACAGAAGAACTGTATTCACTACCAGACCAGAGAATATGTCACAGCCTTGGCTGCCACCAAGCCAGTTTGCAGCTTTTTCTGCCTACCTCATTCTTCCTTTGCTGCTATTCTATAGCATAGGCCATCAACAGGCACATGAAACTCTCTTGATGGACTCAACAGAAGACTGACCTTAGTGGGCAATGCTGCTCCACAGACAAGTGGAAGTGTTAGAAGGAGATCTGTGGAGTGTCACATACTCTGGGGTCTGACAACCTTGTCTTCTTCCTTGGGATCAGCTAAGGAACAAACACAGAAAGATCTCTCTCCTTTCCCTTTTAGCCCCCAACTTGAGCCACAGAGTATGCAAACAGAGATATGAAACCTAGAAAAGGGCACGGCAATAGTGGATACTGTCTAGCCATAGGGTCACATATAGGACCATTTCAGGGTCAGCAGTGATGAGACAGGCAGAGACATGTGACAAGGAACACAGAAGTGGTACATTACATTAGAACCCTTCAACTGGAGAATCTCCTGTCTAGAGGCTTCTTGATTGCAGATGGCCCCAAATCAGCCCTAATCCATGATGTGCTTTTCTGCTCTATCTATCCTAACTCCACTATCTATCCTTCCCTTTCTTGACCATTGACAGCCTCTCTCCAATCCCACCTCTTCCCCTAACACAGTGAAACACAAGCTGATTGACTTGTACAATATCCACTTGGGGCCAAAAGGGCTGCTCAGAGCAAACGCCCAGACTAAGATCACAGCAATATGTCTCTGGCCTGAATTGGACTTCAGTAAATCATGCTTCTTGTAACCTAGGTACCATTTTTTCTTTATTAAGAAATTTTTTATTCATTTTATGTACCAACCACAGATCCCCCTCTCTTCCCTCCTCCCACTACCCTCCAGTCTCTGCCCCCCCCCCCCCCCCGCTCCCCCTCTCCGCTCCCTGCCAATTCACCCCTCATTCCCTCCTCTAAAAAGGTAAGGCCTCCCATGGGGAGTCAGCAAAGCCTGGTACATTCAGTTGAGGTAGGTCAAAGACCCTCCCCCTGCATCAAGGCTGTGCAAGGTGTCCTACCATAGGTAATGGGCTCCAAAAATGGGCCAGCTCATGCATCAGGGACAGGTCCTGATCCTACTGCCAGGGGGTCTCTTAAGGAGACCAAAGTATACAGCTGTCTCGCTTATGCAGAGGGCCTATTCCAGTCCCATGGAGGCTCCACCACTGTTGGTCTTAAGTTCGTGATCTCCCACTAGCTTGGTTTGGTTGCCTTTGTAGGTTTTTCCATCATGATCTTGATGCCCTTTACAAAAACTGGGCTACAGAACTAAACAGAGAAATCTCAACAGAAGAATCTCAAATGGCCAAAAGACATTTAAGGAATTGCTCAACATCCTTAGTCATCAGGGAAATGCACATCAAAATGACTCTGAGTAACTATCTTACACCTGTCAGAATAGCTAACATCAAAAACACTAATGACAGCTTATGTTGGAGAGGATATGGAGCAAGGGGAACACTCCTCCATTGTTGGTGGGAACGCAAACTTGTACAGCCACTTTGGAAATCAATATGGCGCTTTCTTAGAAAATTAGGAATCAATCTACCTGAAGACCCAGCAATGCCACTCTTGGGCATATACCCAAGGAATGCTCAATCATACTACAAGGGCACTTGTGTATGTTCATAGCAGCATTATTTGTAATAGCCAGAACCTAGAAACAACTTAGATGCCCCTCAACCTAGGTACCATTTTTAATTAGCACCCAAGAGGAAAATGCATAACCAGATAACAAGGAAACCAAGAAAGATTTCTAAACCTCTAGCAAATATATATATATATAATACAATCAAGAAATAGATAAAAAGAGACATTAGCTTGAGGGCAGTATAATTTTCTTTTTTGCCACAAGAACAATCTGACTAGGGTGTGATCCCACTGTATTCTTCAAGTCCTAACTCATTCTCCCTGGTTCCCAGCTGCCCCCAGAAGATGGATAACAGTCTTGCAAGAGGTGACTCCAGTGAAGTCACAGACCAGATGAGCTAGAAATTGCATACACCTCCCTGCACCCAAGGTCCTAGGGCCTCGCATGAGGCCCACCAGGAGCCAGGGAGAGGCACCTCTTTCCTTCCCACTAACTGCTCAGCAGCATAGTCTTCTCTGCATAGCTCACTTCCTGCTTGAGCACATGATATAGGCAGAAACCAAGGAGCCACGGGGCCTATTGCTTAAAAGATTTCAACCTGTCCCTTCTGTTTTGTGATACTCTCCCATTGAGTCTGCCCAGGACAGCCAAGGTCAGAAGGTCAAAGAGGTAAGTGTTCGGGTTGGTGCAAAGCAATTTCCCTGAGAGCATCACCCCTATCTCAGAACATCTGCGTCGGTGCCTCTGATCAGCGGAGATGAAGAGGCAGTGTAATGACAGTGCACCTGTCACGGGCTCGGGGCTGACTAATCTTAGGAATGCAATCTCACTTAATTTGAACAGCACACCTCGGAAGCTAGGCATTCCTAGCCTCATTTTACAATTATATGGGTAGGAAATATGAAGTTGGGAGAGCCTAAAGAGCACAAGCCCCACAGCCCAGAAAGGGCTGGTGCCTCTGAAACTGACTGCAGAGCATGCAAGCTCTGTGCTCGAAGGCGGAATAGGCGTGCCACTCTGTGTCCATCCTGATCCCTCCATCTTGCTTCGGAGCCCTGCTTCCAGTGTTCTGGAGCTGCTCCATCCCTGGAGAGTCCTAGAAAGCTTCCTCACAGGCCTTGGACAACCCAGCCCCTCTCACCCACCCACCCACCCACACCTAACTTCAGGAGAGCCAGAATAAAGGCATCTAGAAGGGCTAAACCCTGGTGTGGGTTTGGATTTCTCTGTGTTGATTAAAGTATAGGACATTAGGTCAGTGAGATGGCTCCAGTGGCGAAGGCCTCTGCCACCAAGCTGATGACCTTAGTACCCGAGAGTCACACAGAGAACTGGGTCCCATATGTTGTCCTTTGACTTGCCCAGGCAGGTGCTTACACACATACACACCCACACAACCACATAAACACACACACACACACACAAGTGCACACACACACACACACACACACACACACACATCAAATAAATCCTTTTAAAAACACAACAAAATACAGTACATTGGGTCACAGGAGCAATTTTCTATTGAAGAAGGTAGGAGATCAATATTCCCAAGTTTTTCATCAGTTTCAGCTGCCATTTCATTTATATTCTGTTGTTGTTTTTGTTGTTGTTGTGGTTGTTGTTGTTTCTCTTTTCTTTCTAACTGGTTTTAGTCATAGTTAGGCAAAGTGGCCAAAAGTTCTAGGTTATCTGCAATATGGTCAACACACAATTTGTTTGGAAAATTGGGGGCAGTGAGAAGTGAGAAGGCGAAAGCCCTTGAAATCCAGGAGATTTGTTGGCTAGCTTCATGGGAAGGGCTGGTGAGGGCTTCCAGGCTGAAAGTATGGAGAACAGGAGGTGGGCAGTCTATCTAGATTAGGGAGCATGAAGCCATAGATTGGCAAATGCATGCTGTTTCCTGGCTACCTCCCTGTGGACCAGTCAGGGCAGCTCATGTTTAGAGGATAAGAAAATAATTTGAGGCATTCCATCCCACCACCCGAAAAAAAAATCCTCACATGCTAGAGGCTTAGCCTATTGGTAGCAACACCATTTTGGAGCTTCTTGAAGCTTTTAGTGGTTCAAGACCTAGAGGGAAGATGGATGTCCCTGTGGGAGAATCCTTAGCGTTTCCTTACCCCCTGAGTACATCCTGTCTCTCTCTTTCCTGTCCACAGTGAGATGAAGATGATTCCCTACCATATGCCCCCATTGTCATGAAGTTCTGCCCAAGCACACATGGCCAAGCAAGCATAGAATGAGCCCTCTGAAACATGAGCAAAGTAAACCTTCCCTCCCTCAAGTTGCTTCTGCTGGGTACCTAATTATAGCTATGCAATGGTAACTGACTCAAGCACTTGCTATTAAATGTTTTATTCCTTCCAAGAACCTTGGAAGCCTTGGCTTCAACTGACACATGGGAACACAGAGGCTCAAGGAGTTTCACAGTGAGGGGAGACAGGCTTTGGTTGCATAGATGATAGATCCCAAAGTTACCACTGCAATGAGGATACCAGTGTTTCTCAGAGTGTGGTCTTGGGCCAGCAATATCAGCATCGATTGGGACGAATAAGGAATGATATCAGAAGCCCACTCTAGGCTTTCTGAATCTGCTGCTCAGATGAGACACAAGACATGTGTCACAGGAATTCCAAGTGACTCACACCCACGTTGTATTTGGACAACTGTCCCCTGGGAGGGAAGGGTTCTGGGCAAAGTAAATTCTGAGTACTTTCCAACAGGCCTGTCTAGGTCCAAAATGGTGGAGTCTGTTGGTAATTAACAAAGCACAGGACTTAAATATCTCAATTTGTTATCTTTGCAGGAAGGACAAATGGGAACAAGGTAAAAGGGAGAAAATACCTGAAAATGTCAGCACAGGGTGGGGATGGGACAGAACGCTGTGATGGGGAAAAAGAGGCTTTAAATGGTGATGTGAGAATGGCATTCCTATGAAATAGGGGAACGGCAGTACCTTAATATGTTTCTTTTTGTTTTCTTTCTGAGTATTAGCTATTCTAAAAGAAGCCTGGATTCACTAGTACAAAGACACGTGGGCTCAGGAAATTTTACTAACTGAAAGTCTAGTAGAAGGAAAAAGACACCACACAGGGCTTGTCTTTGTCACATGAGAATGGGACCAGCCTCTGATGAACACTGACCCTAGACCAAGTACCACCATGATGTAAGGACTCCAAATAGACCCATCATACCATTCTACAGAAGAGAAGACAGAGGCTCAAAGAGACTGGTATCATCTCCCTGAGTCAGAGAATATGGATTCCAGGATATGAGGATTCCAAAATCCATAGATGTTCAGATCTCATCTGCGAATTGTGGAGTACCTTACATAACCTGTATAATCCTCCTGTTTATAGTAAATCATCTCTAGATTACTTATACTACCTAACACAATGTAAATACTATGTACATGTATATAGTTTCTCTATTATATTGTTTGGGAAACAATGGTCAAGAAAAACTCTAGATAGATAGATAGATAGATAGATAGATAGATAGATAGATAGATAGATAGATAGATAGATAGATAGAGTGTGTTTTAAAATACATGTATTTTTCTGTTCCAAAGTGTCTGAATCCAGAGACACAGAAACTATGACATAGAGGGCTGACTGGATCTCATACAGAGTGACACAGCTTGGAAGCAAACACTGTTTCCACTCTTGTCTTACTGCTGGCAAGAGCCAAATGACCTCTGACTCAGCTCCCATTACCACTTCTGTGATGAAGGAAGTGTTTGGTGCTGTCTGATATGGCATCTACTAGATTCACATGGTGATTAAGCCCTTGAAATATGGGTAGTGCTACTGAGAAGCTGGATTTTGTTTTACTTGATGTTAATTAAGTTAAGTAACCACACAGGGCCAGTAGTCCTTGTATTGGAAAACACACATTGAAACCAGGGATGTGTCTCTGTCTCCACTTTCAAGATGATCCCTGTCCTCTAGATGACTCAAGCTATGAGAGATGTGGAGACAGACTCTTGGCCCAAGCCCTGGTCATAGAACAGAGCAGTGAACATTCATTTCCTGGTCAAGCTTACCAGCATCCCTTGCTCGTACAGGATGGCATCAATGGCTCTCCTGGGGTTTGACCAAAGAAAATCTCTGATTTACTTGGTCATCCCATTCAGCCATCAAATTAAAGAAATTCATCTTGATATGACGATTCCCCAGGATTAGAACTTGTACACGGAGACTGGAAGTAAATCTTCCTTTAAAAAAAAAACTAAATATTTGGGGACAGACTCTCATCACCATGGCCTGGAACTCACTGGGTAGTCAAGGCTGGTCTTGAATTCACAGCCTCCTACCTTGGCTACCCAACTGTGAAGAATGTGTGTGTCCCTATATCTATCCAGAAAACAAATATTTTTTAAAAGAGTTGTATGTTCATAGGGAAGATCCTTAGTTCTTAGAACCCATTCTGTTGTATTTAAAACACACACACACAAAAAAAAAATGCCTTGAGTGATTACTGGAGTTGAATGAGCTGATGAGGGTTCAGGGCATCTCCATCAACTCCTGACACCTTTCTTCCTCATGTGGGCTCCCCTGCACAATTCCTTTTAGATCTAAAACTTCCTCACCTTGCATGGTCATCTTCTAACACCCTATTGTTTGGGAAATACCTCAGTCTCCTTTGAACAGCATCCCCCAAAACTTTGTCTAGAGCTCATGTCTGAAATCCACAGGCAAACAGCACAGTCAGCCACAGCAGTAACCTCACAGCACAACGCTCCTGCTGTCCACACCCCTCACCTAAGTGACCGAAGTGTCCTGGCAATGGGTCTGGCCACACCGGCTTCTTCACGCTTGACCTAAATGAGGCCACCTGAGAGCTTTCGCTGCCGTCCATGGGATCAACAACTCTATTCACATAATTCTGGCCCCTGTCCAAGTGACTCCATGGCTAGGATGTCTAAAATCAAATTAATTTTGCCTTCACCAGTATGATTGTCAATAAAAAGTTATTATTCAGTCGGTGGATGTTTTAATTACCCAAATGTCAGGCCCTGTCACTTCCATTAGCGGCATAATGGTCCTAATAGAAAGTGCCCTGGAGGAGCCCCAGGAGACTCTGGAGCCCTGCTCTGTCCCCAGAGAGAAATCCACCAGAGCCACTTCACACTGACCATTCCACATGTCCTCATTAGCACCCCCTCAGAGGGGAGTCTCCTATCTTAGAGAACATTCTGTGTACCCCCCCTCAATTTCCTCCACTCAGCTGGAATTTCCCATTGATTTTCAAGAACTGAAGGCAATGATTGCCGATAATAAAGTGGAAATGCTAAGCACGGTCTTGAGGGGCCATCAGAGCTCTGGTCCTGCTAGCTGCCGACCAAAGCATCCTGCTTCCTTGGGCCCCAGTTTCCTCACCTAAAGTAAGACGGTCTACTGTACTTTTGTACGAAGTAACGAGTAAAGCCTTTAGCTTAGACAGGCACGGGCTTGTCTTCCAAGGTGTGAGGAGTTCAGTGTGTTGTCCATTGCTCTTCTTCAGGAGCCTCATAAAGCAGTTCTGTGGGTTCTCCTGACTCTACACTATGCCTCTCGCTCCTCTAAAGCACTCTATGTGACTTCTTTATTCGTGGCCTGATTGACTTAACTGACATTTGTTTGTTGAATGCCTATCGCATGCCAGCAACTGCCCTCAGGCTGGGGGATGCATGAAGAAAGTAGACAGGGTTCCACCTTCAGACACCAGAGAGAGGGGTACCAAAATCTTATCAACTTATCATACAAGCATTCACAGTGGTGAGGACGGCCTGTGTGCCTGACTCAGTGGGTAAGGGAGCTTCCTGCAAAAGAATGAGAACCTGAGTTTGGATCTCTAGCATCCACATAAAAAAGCCAGGCATGGCCATGAGTGTCTGTTAGCCCAGTGCTGGGGAGGGGGAGGGAAACAGAGGGATTGGCAGCCTAGCTGAAAGGCACCATGACAGACCCTCGACTCCAGACATACATGCATAGGCATGTACACCTGATCACACAAATGTACACACACACACACACATACACACACAGTGCATCTCTTTACATGGACTTTGAGTCTCCAAAGTGCACACATGAAACCATTTTCTAAAATCTAGCAAAGAATCCATCTAAGATTGGGTATTTACTAATGGTTATTTAAATTCGTGAAGTTGAGTGCATACAAATATTTCTGCAATACCCACGGTTGCTAAACTTGGCCTTGGCTTTGGCCCATTTATCCTGTACTTGCCTCTATTCACTGGGCCGCTGCCTTCTAGTTTCTGCTTCTCGGCATTGTCTTGGCTCCACAACCACATCAGATCCGGAGTCACGAACCACATGCTTGGAGCTGCCTCCTGCAATGCCATCTCTCCTCCAAAGCCCTTTCTCAGCCAACATCCTCCTCTACACCATCCAGCCCTCTGCTTCCCACACCCTCACCCTCAGCACCAAGTTGTCTCCACTCCTACCAAGACGAGTTTAAAAATGGAAAGCCACGAGCAAATCAAAACCCTGAGAAAGCTGACGCCTTAGAGAGGTAAGCGTCTCCTCTTAGGAAGGTGGTTCGTGCCTAAGTCATTTGTCTGGCTCTATCAGCCTGCAAAGTTTCTGGCTTGTGCCTCTCAGGGTGCTGAACACAGTAGGGGCACTCAACAACTCATAAGTAATGATGGGGAGGAGGCAACAATTAGGAAGACAAAACCTTTCTGTGCAAAGAGCAAGGCTGGAAGCCAGCCCTGCTTCCAGCATGTGCTCCCCACATTCCTGGAACCAACTCCCTTACTGGACTGTCACTAGCAACTTTACTCTTGGTAAATCTGCATCCCAAGCACACAGCGCTGAGTACCACCGGCTTCAATGAGCACGCAGGACAGCTGGCATCAGCGTAAGTGGTACAGACACAGCCTCTTGAAGAATCTGAATAGTAACCTAGCGGGGTACCCAGGACCTCCAGAGCGACATGGACCCAATCATATTCCCATCGGTTTGAGAAAGGCAGTAACAATAGGCACCCTGCCTGAAGCTATGTTCCTAAGCACAAATAGATTCAGTTCAGTTCAGCAGAAGCTCAACCTTCAACACTGGGGCTTGGTCCCCAGCATAGAAGTACATTTTTGGAGGATCTAAGGAAGATGGTGTAGTAACACAGAAAGGCCCTGTCGGCAGAGAACTTTAATTGGAAAAAAAAACACATATCTTCTCTGGTGGGTCACAATAGGGGCTCAGATGATAAAGCAAGTTTGGGATATCAAGGCCAAAGAAGGCCCTTGCCATCACGGTCAGCACAGCAAGAAGGTCCTTGGTGTGCAACTGACCCTTTCTCGCTACCCCACCTCCTACCCCACCTCCATCAGTCACCAGTCACCAGCGCTGAAGCAAAAGAAGGAGCCCAGGATGCCTCTTGCTATCAGGGGGTACAAAGAGAAAAACAGTAACACACCTTATGTCACCCACAACCCCTGTCTCAAAGCCAAGCGGTAGCCTTGTTCTCTCGCCTATCAGACCAGGAACACATGACCAAGTGATAGGATTTATTGAAGGGGGAAAAAAACCCTGCAGTGAAGTCCTTAGATGACTTCATGTTGTTTTTAATTTAAAAAGTAACACATTTATTTATCAAATAAGCCATTTGACCCTGAAGTGACACACAGATCAATGAAAAAAAAAAAGTCTTTTGGAAAATTGGCAAAAGATACTCATCAGTGAATTGTCAATCATGAATACCTGGGAACAGCTGGCCACGGCGGCTAATGCCTATGATTCCCAGCACTCACTAGACTGGGGCAGGAGAGCCACCACAAGTTTGAGCTCAGTCTAGGACACAAAGGAAGTTCTAGACCAGCATGGGTCACACAGTGGGACCTTGTCTCGAAAGGTAGCGGAGGGGTGTACTAAGGAGATATCTCAGTGGGTAAAATGTCTGCAGCGTAAGCATGCGGACATAATGAGATCTCCAGAATGCTCATAAAACGTTGGGCACAGTTGCCATTCATCTGTAATCGTATCACTGAAGAGGAGACAAGAGGATCCCTAGAGATTGCTGGCTACCCCATCAAACCAAACCAGTCAGCTCCAGGCTCAGTGAGAGGCCCTCCCTTGAGTTAAAGAAGAGAGGCAATAGTTAGAAGACATCCAACGTTGACTTCTAGCACACACACACACACACACACACACACACACACACACACACACACCAATCTAAATTGCAAGCAATTAAGTTTGCAAATGGCAAGATGAAAGAAATAAAAGCCACTCCATCACTTCCACACCTAGAAATAACCGTATTAAATGGCTAGCATGTTCTTTCCAGTGGTTTTTCCCAAGTACCCACATGAATGTCTTTATGTCATTGTAAAATGGGATTGTATTCAATATACTGACTTACAGTCTGACTTTTTCTATGTATCAAATATTGTAAATATTTTACGTGCCATTAAATATTGTTCTTTGGCGTGTTTTAATGATTTCATGGTGTTTCATTACTTGAATGAATCATGATTTATGTAACAGATTCCTTACTGCTGGGCATTTCAATCACTTCCAATTTTCCATCATTACACTACACGACCCCGTACGTGAACTTTGTGAGAATCTCTGATGATTTCCTTAAGGTAGGAGAAATGCCACAGTGTGGAACTATTGAGTCAAAGAGAGTATCTGCTTTAAAGGTTTTGGGAAATACTGTCAAGCAGCCCTCCAGAGAAGTTGTACCAATTTTGTTTTCCTACGTTAGGGCCTCTATTTCCCTACATCAAACTGTTGTTCCTTATTATTTTTTCCAATTCAATATAGGGCACAGAATCTTGTAACTGATTTGATTACTGTTTCTTTGATCCCTACTTCAATTGAACAAATTTCCATATGCTTATTAACCATTTTGCCCTTTTCATTTTAGTGCTGGGAATTGTATGTTCCTGCCTTCTGTTTATCTTTGTCATGCTAACTTTTTGAGAATTCATTCGATCCCAAAGGCAATTTACCAGAAATGGTTGCTCTAAAAGTCACCATAGGAGGCCTGAGGAATAAACATGGAGAAAAAGTCCCAGTAGGGTTGGCTAAACCCCTCAGTGACTTGGTTCTTCCAACCCCAGGGCCTGGGAGAGCAAACTTGGGAGGGGAGCAGTTGAGGCCAAACCCCAGAAAGATGGAAGCGAGGTCCCAGACTAGCTCTCCTCAGCAATGAATGGTACTGACAAGCATGATACTGGTGGTCTCATTGTGGAGAAAATTAGCTTCTCCTTTGGATAAGGAAAGTGGGCACAAACAGGTACAACTGGAAGTGTTTGTCCAGACAATCAAGTCCAAAAATAAAAGAGACTTCTTTCTGGAACAGAAGAGTAGTGTGTGACACCCGATGGCTCTAGCTGTCACCATGACCCTGCCCCATTGCCAGAATTGCTACTTCAAAGGAAGCTGGGATGAATTAGCCAGAAAGGGAATTGAAAGGCAGGGCTGTGCAGAATTCACTGCTGGCCCTGATTGGCAATGGGCAGCTGCTCAGGTTGTTCAGAAAGCTGCTTTCCAAAAGATTGTTGAACTGTGCCCCCTGACCTGGGTATGCACAAGTGTGCGTGACCTGGCTGAGAATCTGTAAGAACCTGTCTCCACATGTGGACCGTAGAAATGAGATGGCATCTTAGGTCCAATGCTAGTGCCCAGGCTCAGTAGGAGGAGGAGAAATGGAGAACAGGGTAGGGAGGATGAAAGGGTAGCACACTTGCCAGATATGTAGCCCAGCATGCATCCTTCTACCAATCAGTGTCTTGGGACAATGGGAACTGTCGCTATACATTATCCAGGCCCACATACCTTAATCCCACTGACTGTGTTTCCTATCTCTTTGAGAAATCTTCCACTGCTTCTTGAACACTCAACATTTTTCTGGAAGCCTAGAGGCTGGTCACAGATACTTGACCTCATATGTGTCTCCAGCATGCCAAGTTCCTCTGAATCAAAAAGGATGGGGAGGTGAGGGAGGTCCAGTGTCAATTCCTCTCTCCTGCCCTGTTATAAAAATTGTGGAGATAGCAGCTGTGGTAGATAGACCTGCTGTAATAAGATGGCAAGAAGTCCCTCAGGCAAGGCAGGTTCACATTACCCCTTTCCTTCTATCTGTATTATCTGTTCCCAGTGAGTAGGCTATTCAAACCCTACTCACCCAGGTTTGCCATGTCCATCTACATCACCAAAGCCCTGCTTTGATGAAGCCCACCATTTTCTCTCCAAGAGTGGCCTTTCCCAGGCCTTGCTGAATTTGCAATTAGCCTCACCATTACAGCAAAAATCTCAACCCCCAGCCTCTATGTCACTGCTCAGGTACCTGCCGGACAGTGATACCCTAGACTTTGGGAGGGCTGAAAATTGTTTTGGCTTTTTAATGAAAAAATTACAATAAGACCACCAAGAGTTTTTATCGTAAGTGTACATCCCCCCAAAAAAAGTCACATGCGCAAAGTTCATGTCTGTCACTTCCACCTGTCTAAAATGTGACATCCCTGGTGCTCAGGAAAGCTCTCTCAAGCTCCTTTCCCAGTCACTGTCTCAGCACCCACTACTCAACATCCATCAGCGTTTATTGGTTTTACTCCATTTTGAGCTTCACTTAGATGGAATCCCATCTCATGTATCTGGTTTCTCTTGTCAATATAACGTCCATGAGACACCGATTACATTTTCTGCGAGCAGGAAACACCAAAGAATTTAATGAGCCCCGCTCTGGAGTACTGTTTGTGCTTTAAAACACATTCCAAATAGACCTATGGTGCCCTTGGGTGGGGTGTGAACTGGAAAAGGATTTTGTTGGGGACGAGCCATCCATCTCCTGCTTCATCTGATGAAGCTTCTTGGTCTGTTTTATGCAGAGGGTTACCTGTGAATGTCTCCAGCCCAAAGTGCTCTAAGACAAAACCACAACAGCACAACTTGAGAGGATACACGGGGGGGTCTCTCCAGCCAGGTTTCTTCTCTGTTCGTTGGCCAAAAGTTGAGAAAAATGGGTAAAACTGCCAAGGCAAATGCACTCTGGGCTGCCTGGAGAATTCACAGTGGGAAAAGCCAAACCTCCCCCTGCCCAGGACAAGCCCGGGAGCCATTCTAGCTCTGCCTCTCTCCTAACGGTGAGAATGCAATCCATGAGATCCAGAAAGGAAGCAGCTGGCTTTCCATGGCACCCCCACTGCCCTGCCCTCCTGGCTACCAGAAAGTGGTATTTCTAAGAGCCACATTAGAACAGCCACACATCTGCTGCCTAGAAAGGTTAAGACATGTTGAGTCTAGAGGAGCTAGAGTTCACAGTCAAGGAGAGGACAGTAATACCCCCGTGTTAGTGGAGTTCATGCTAATTTCTCTTCCACCTCCAGCAGGTTCGAGGTTCTTGCAGGAGTCAGACACTAGGCTATCCCCTTTTGAAGCCAAGCCATGGGAGACATCTGAGGGGAACAATTCAACTAAGAACTGAAGGACTGGAGGTTAGAAAGGTGGTAATCAATCCGAGGACTTGCAATTCCATCCTTGGCTCTAAGCTTTATCGCTGGGCGGGGGGTGGAGGTGGGTGGGTGGAGGGAAGTGGGTAAGGCTTCCTTGGCCTCTCCGAAGTCTCTGATTCCATCCTGGACCCTGGCAGAGATAGACACACTTTGACAAACTCTCTTCCCCTTCATTCTGAAGCCCCTGTGGACTGCGAGGGAAATTTAATCCATATGTCTCTGATTCATTTATACTTAACTCATCAACATGTTGTTTCGTAAGAGCTGTTTCGTGTCCAAGTGCCTTTTTTAAAGCTCTTAAAACCACGAGTTTTTTTTCTTCGAAACAGGAAATGATACTGTGCCAAGAGAAAAGGAACTTGAGCCCTCAGAGGTTCAAACTAGGTTCAAGCCTCCTGCTTCCCAAAAGAGCCCAACCAATGTGAAAGGAGACCCGTGCCCCTGACCCCTTGACACCAGGCTTGGGGATCAAGGTCCTACAGGTAGCCAAAGCTGACCAGACAAGGCCTGGAGGAAGGAGAGAATTGGGCTGTTTTCAAGGTAAAAACTCAGATCTTCACAGCCAGGGACCACAGAGGGCTGCAGGCTGCAGGAGAGAAGGGAAGCAGGCCAGGAGTTCTGTTCTGCTCCAGTAGAAGGCACATCTTTCCTCAAACAGAACGGCTCCAAGCAGGTTCCTCTGGAAATGACCCGGGGCTCCTAGTCTGTGCTCAATAGTAAGTTCTGGCAAAGTCTCCAGAACAGCAGTGAACTAGGGAGGCCCGAATGAGCGGGAGGGGTAGCCCTGCTGCAAATTCCATTTCATCCCCAACTCTCCCACTGCCTGCACCTTGTCCAGCCTGCTCTGCAGCTGCAATGTACCAAGGTGGCCTCTACCCTCTGGCCTCTAACCCAGGGGAACTGAGACCATGAACGAGTGAGTGTCTACGCTTAACCAGCTTTCCACGTAGACAACTCGACAATAGGTGCACAGCTAAAGAAGGCATCCTAGGAGTACGACAGAGGCCCCCAAGCCAAATCCCCTCCTTGACATGGAAGCACAGAGCCACCACCTAGGCACACTCATATCTGAGTCTAGACACTGCCCCTCTATCGCAGAATCTTATGATGTCCGACTGTCTTCCTAAAGAGCAAGAGTAGCCAAACCGGAATTGATTTGGGCTAAACAATTCACCAAGTCAAACAGGGGTCAAGCAAAGCAGCCAAGGTCAAATACAGTGGCAATAACATCAGTGTAGCAAAGCAGCTCTGCCCAACAAAACCCTTATCCACTTCTCTTCCTACACAGAGATAGGCTTGAGATCCAGCATCACTGCCATGGGCTTAGAAAAGTGAGGGATGCGTTTTTCAGAGGTGGGAATACCATCATTCATGGCTGGGGAAGCATATTGCACCCCAATGGGTAGGTAATCACTCAGTGAGTGTCCACGCCCCTCCTGCTCGCTCCCAGCCTCACTTCAGGCTGAGCTATTTGACTGGCATTAGGCAATGAAACACAAGAGAGATGAGAGAGAAAGCTATCAATGAAAGCAGTCAGGGGAGGTACAGCATGCTCCGCACATCCTCTCGCACCAGGATCATCTGCCCCCCCCCCAAAAAAAAGTATGCCCCTTCAGCTGGGACCACAGACTTAAAAACAGAGAAAAATCTGAGTCATACTCCCCAGATCCTGGCAGATCCACAGCCCTCAGAACAAGGAACAAACACTTCTTGGAAGCAACCAAAACATAGAAGATGGTTGTTACCAAGCATTTTGTAGCAGTAGCTGACTGAGACATGTTAATAGGTAGACCACAAAAATGCAGTTAGGGCAGCTCTTCCTCTTACTCAAAATCTGCCCTGGCTGTTTGGACCTGCAAAACCAATCTCTAAGCAATTGAGTCTTTGACTCATCTTACCATGCCACTTTTTATTATTTCAATATACTACCGTCTAGTAGGTAAGTACTGTGCTGGTCTGAAGGGATACAGAGATTAATGGGGATATGATTATAGCCTAAAGACACATGCAGGTCACAGGGGAGACAGATGGGTGAACAGAATGATAGTGGGTTGTCACATCGATGATGACAATGGCAGAATGAGCCTAGGGCATAAAGAAGATTGCTAACAAGAACACGGAGTAAATACGGGAGTGGGACAGCTGGGCTGTGAAGGCTTCCGGGATGGAGTTGGTTTAAGATACCTGAGTCTTAAGCAAGACTGTTATGTGCAGAGAATTGCTGGCCAAGCACACTGTTCTAAATGCCCGCAGCCCTTGCTCAGCATCACAGTTATAGGTACAACTGCTTCCCTTTTTATTCTTCTGACCAAATCCCTTTTTATTGAGCACCTGTTATATGCCAGGCTTTTGCTGTTCAGCTTTGCAGCCATAAACTATGTTGTGTGATTATTGAGTATTTCAGAGGTCATTGGTCCAAACCACTATGAGCTGTCATTGTAAAAGCATACTGGATCCCACAAACAAGTGTGGGAAAAAGAGGATTTTTAAATAATCTCATTGATTTTTAAATTTGATAACATGAAGTGGTAATAATTTTGATACACTGAGTTAAACAAAGCACACAACTGCAATTCATTTCTACTGTTTTGTTTATTTTTTAATATATGGCTACTATAAAGCTTGACCATGCATGTGTGACTGTCGTTATAATCCTATCAGATAGCACTGCATTGTGATCCCTGCCCAAAGGGGGCTTCATGTGAGAATGCCCTGAAGGTTTTGTAAAGACTCTAAGTCCTGGAATACACTCTGAAGAGTAATGAAACCAGAATCTCCAGGAGTAGGGTCCGCATATCAGCATTGCTCTAGAGTTCCCTATGTGGCTCCCATAGGATATCCCAATAGAGATGCTCAAACCATTGTCCTAGCAAGGCCAACAGAAGCACAGGCTCTTCACAGTCGGGGGAGTTAGGTCACCTTGGACCACTGGAAAAAAACACAAAGGTACTAGGTACGTTAAGGCTGGCCTCTCATCATGCTACCCACTCCTGTGGGGGCCAGAGAGAAGTCAGAAAACAGACCGACCATCTTCTTCTTGCCAAACTCGGTCCTCATCTAAAATCCCCATGCAGCTTACTGCCTATTGCGCCAGGAGAGCAGCTTTCCAGAGGCTATGGCCTCCTTCCAGGTTCTGCTCTCCCAATCAGTTCCAATATTCTACATTTGTTATTGAGCGTATTCATATTTCAATGACCTGAATAGAAACAGACATCCCTGCGTTAGAGAGTTTCATGCAGTATAACACACACACACACACACACACACACACACACACACACACACACACACACACACACGAGTTTATGTGATATAAGAATACCTTTAATATTCTGGCAAGCACCCCAGAGTCCAAGTGGCCACTCAAAGGAGTCAGGAAACGCATGTGTGACCTGAGAGTTGATTCCCTTTCACGAAGTTAACAGAGCTCTGAAGCTGAGAGCAGGGAGACGCCAGGGCTCAGCCACTCACCGAGATCTTCCTCCTCACTAGGCTTGGGAAGGTTCCCGGGGACACAGCAACAGTTCAAGAAGGGGTCCATCTAGGCTTCAGTCTCTTTCCATGTCACCCACACAGAGTTCCTCTTGCTCCAGGCACCATCAAGAAATAAGTTGAGGTTGCCATTTGGCCTTGGGAATTATAATGCTGGCCACAGAACACACCCCCTTCCAAGTGGGGTCAAAAGGATCCCAGTGGGAACAGAAACATGGCAGGTAAAATGCCAGGCCATACTGAGGTTACTTTGGGCATAACAGAACCATGAGTGAGAGCTGGAGGCACCGTGCACTGACCATCAGAGTCTCCCAGGAGGGGAGAGTCATCTCAGCCAAAGAGGTAATCATTTTAGCTCAACAATGTAGATGTTTTCACCATGATTGTAGAGCTGGCTTCATAAGCATCTGTAAAGTCAAAGCCTCAGATCCTGAATTTTCAGTGTTCCCAGGTGACTGTGGATGAATTGTTAACACCTGTAAATTGGGCTGTCCCTATTGTAGTGTGACCGAGAGAAGATGGGTCTGGAGCCCAACGTTCCCGCTCCATATCTCACCAGCCACTTCCTGGCTACACTCTTTGTGGGGGCGGGAGCAGTCATGCTTCCTTCCTGGGCCCCAGTTCTGTGATCTACAGGATAATTTAATAGCAAGAATCATAAAAATGCATGCTCTTCAACCCAACCATGCCATTTCTAGAAACCGAGCCCAAGGACATCTTGTGAGATGTGTGTGGAGATTTATACGCAGTGGCGTCCGCCGGCACATTTTCTAAACGGGGAATCACTGAGATGTCTAACAGGAAATTAATCACATTACAGCGCATCCAAATGATGTAATACTGTCCAAACATTTAAAAGCCCATTGTCAGAAACTCTTTAAAGACTTGAGGGGATGGTCATGACATATTACTAAGAAGAAAAGAATGGTTTACAAAACCAGCTGGGTCACCATGAGCCTTAGGGCCCTGGGATGGATTTCATTTGAGCAAGATGCACTCCTCTGGTGGAAACCGCTTCTTGATTCCACTGAACTGAACAGGCAACAACCTGCATCCCTGGACCATGTGGACCTCTCTATACCACCCAGGCCCTTTGTGCTTGACACCTCTGGTAGAGGCCAGCATTGCCCTCTCTAGAACAAAGTCGGCCCCTCCTTCGCCTGTGTTATGTTCTTCATAGGTCCCAATTTCTCCAAAATCAACAGCTGCCAGATGTTACTATGGCCTTGAAGGTCCTGTGTGATCTGGCCCCCCATAAACCTTCTGTTTCATCTTGTAGAACTCTCTCATGTCCTTCTTTCCACCTACATTGCCCTTGCTGGTCTCTGAAACTCCAACCACAGGGCCTTTGCACCAGCAGTCCCCATTCTTAGGAATGCTTTCCCCAGACATTTACATGATTCCCTATCTCACCTCTCTCAAGACTTACTCAGAGGACACCTTTTCCATTGGTGTGTTTATTTAAAAATGGCATCCCCCGCCCCAATCCTATTTCTCCCTTCCCATAATCACCCTGCAACATCTGATGTATTTTGTTTATTTGTTGGGTTAATCATTTCTTCCTGCCTCGATGTGAGCTCTCCCTAAGGGCAAACTTCTTTGTTTTGTTCATTGCTATGTCCGCCACGTGGAAAATAGTCGCTGGCACAACATAGACGCTCGATAAAATTCTGTTGGATAAACAGGGTTGACATAGTAGAAGTCTGGTTACACTTACATAAAGCAATGCATGGCAGAGAAGTGGGTGACTGTTGTTTCTTCTTGTGATTTTCAGTATTTCCTGAAATGTCAACATGATTATAGATCCCTTTGGTCTTCAACACCAAAAGCACCATGAGTGGGAACCCTTGGTACTTGTAACAAAACAATCGACCTGATTACACAGTGATGAACATTGACCACCTTCCTGCAAGCTTGTCTAGTCATCAGAGTTAGCTAACGCCAGCCTCCAGGTCCTTCATCTCTTGCCTCACTAGCTGGATCCACCTTGGACTTCTGTACCCCGTGTTCCTCCTGCCAGAAGCACTCTCCTACATAAGTTTGCAAAGACAACCTTAAGCAGTGTAAAGTACATGGTTTCTGGAACAGAAGTAACCTGAGTCCTCTTCCTGCGCCTTGGGTGGGGAAGCCTGGTGCATGGTGACTCACATCAGAGGCCTTTCAGCAAAAGTCACACCTTTAAAAACAAGCAGTCAGCATCCATCTCAGAAGAGCTCCTGATTTCACAACTTAATCCCTGCAACTCCCCTGAAAGCCCTGTGACCCAGAGAAAAAGCAGAGGCCAGAGGTGTGAAAAATCAGACTTCTCCTTGGATGTTGGTCACAGCTTTACAGTCTGGAGTGGAAGCTATGGTGAATTAGGAGCTAGTTTTACTATCTGTAGCTTATCTTTCCCAGGAAAGCCTAGAACAGGTACAGTCAAGAGCACTTGTTAACCGAAAGCCTAATTTGAGACTTTGGAAAGACCAACAAACAAGCTGAGAATTAAGACAGATTTGGGCCATCTTAAGGCTGAGAAAAGAATTAGCAGAAAGGGCACAAGTGTAAGTTTTGATATATATTGGTGTTGGATAACTAAAGCACTGAGGGGATATTGCCTGAGTCCAAGGCTAACCGTGCTGTGATCAATTAGTAATGTCTGCAGGGACACAAGAGTGGGGAAGGTTGTGAGCATTTTATCTATGTCTTTCCCTGGAGGGTGGGGTATGTGATCCTTTTTTCTTTTTTCCTTGCTGAACTAGTGGTCGAATACAGGACCTTGTATATACTGGATAAGTGTTTAACACTGAGTTACATTTCCAGTTCTTTTCTCACTTTTCTTATTTTGAGATGAGTCTCCTCCATAAATTACCCATACTGCCTTGAAATCACTGCATAACCCAGGCAGGCTTTGAACTTGTAACCCTGCTGCCTTCACCCTCTAAGAAGCTGGGTTGACAAACCTGTGTCACCACACCCAGCTTGGATTATTTATTTTCACAACACACACCAAACAAGTGTTCCCAAATTAGGATCAGTTCTCAGTGTGCTAAGTAAAACTGCACATCCCTGTCCTACTCACCAACACACATCAGAATGTGAGTTAATGAAAACATTTCTCATCTGCACTAATTTATTAGTGGGAAACCTGCAAAAGTTGGCATTTAATATTGATAACAAATTACTTTCATCCTGTCTCATAATGGATCTTACATCAAGCCAAAGGAAATAAGAATCAGTGCTCAAAAGCTCCCTCCTCCCTTCCATAGGTACCGCAATCCCCAAGCACAGGAGCCTGGGCCACCAGGCTCTGCTCTACCCAGAGCCTAGATCCAGCTTCAGTGCCCATTTGTACAAACCAACCAACCACCACTTCTCCAAGCCATTGAAGTGGGCATGTCAGCTGAAATGCAACAACTAACGCTGTGCCACAGCGTCTTCCTTTGAGGGATGGACCAGGACGCCAGTTACCATGGCCTCTGAGCTCATATTGCCACCAAGGCACTGTCTTCATAGCCGCAAAGCTCCGGAGCTGAATCAAAACAGCTTCCTTCGTCACCAACTATAAAATGTCCCAGCAACACTTGCACTTGTGTCAAGTCTTAGCCGTTAAGTGAGACCCTGACTGAACCTCCGGTAAGGGGGGAGAGCAATTGTCCTCTGCTCCCAGGGTTCACACATGACCAGGTATAACCAGCCGAAGGGAAGCAGGTGCCAAGCATGGCTGACCAGAGCTTTATGGGAACAAGAGAAAGGCATGTCCCCTCCCTGTGGTTGCCATAGCATCCCACTACCTCTGTGGCTTCAAACAACAGGACTCTCCTTTCCCACGGTGCTGGAGGTTCAGAAATCAGAACTGATGGGCTGAAATGCAAGCGCAGGCAGGCCAGCACTCGCACTGAAGATGCCGTACGGAACCTGTAACTTGTCTCTCCAGCTTTCTAGTGACTTGGCATCCTTGGCTGGTCACGCTAGCTATCACTCCATTCCTCAAAGCCAGGCCCGTCTAATCTCCACCCTTGCCTGCCGCCTCCCTCCTCCTCTGTGCACGGTCACCTCACCACCCACTGCCTGACAAGGGAACTATGATTGCACTAGGACGCCACACAGATAATCCGAGATAATCTCCCATTGCAAGAACCTAAATTCAATCACAACTGTGAAGACTCTCTTTTCCTTGGGAGGGAGTGATGACAGCTTCCCGGAATTTGGATTTGATTGCCTTTTTTTGTTATTTTTTTTTTTTAATGCATTGTTCTGGCTACTCCAGAAAATGTGTTTTTTTTGCCTCTGTGGGAACATTCTTTCCCCCATAAGGAATTTACAACAGAAGGAGAAGCATTCTGTGGCATGGAGGAAATTCGGTTTGGATCACAAAGTCAAATATATTTTTCTTGTAGAAAAAAAATCAGTTCTTCCGCCAGCGTGTGGAGGGGACTGGAAGAAAAGGAAAGGGAATAGGGAGTGGGTTCTCACATCACCACCATTTCCAACTCCAAGAGCCTATCAGTGTGTGCGGCATGCCAGAAGAGCAGGGAAAGAAAGCATCGGGGCCTGCTCGAAGAAGGCCTACTGCGTGCCAGGCAGCTGCTAAACTCTCTACTCACACAGGTGCACCTTCTCTCATCTTCATGGGTAACCGCGTTTCTGTCCACCAAAGAGACAAGGAAACCCAACTTGCTGCAAAGGCAGAAGGCTTCCCCAGCTCACACAGCTCACAAGGAAAAGTCATCATTGAAACAATCCCAAAGTCTAAAAGCTGGGCTAATCTGCCCTGGAACACCTCTAAGGTGAAAGCCCTGTTTCAATAACAGCAAAGGTGGGGTCGAATCCCAGAGTGACAGAAGTGAGGGAATAATCCCTCTGGGCATCCTTGACCAGAACTAGAAGTCAGGGGACTGACTCCTAGCCCAGTGAGGACCCCTTCAGTGCTCTCCATGGACCTTGGTGGGGTTTGCTATGAAATTAAGGTTTCTCCATTCATCTTGTACACATCACTGTTGCTTATGGAATGACCACGGTACATGGTGGGATTGAGGCTCTGGAGGGCAAATAGTGTCAGTGGATCGCTCTGTAAATAAATCAGACTTTCATTGGGACGTTCCCTGCCTGCATATCCCATGCTCCTCCTCCTCGGGGACACTGTAGTTCTTTGGAAAGCCCGCAGAAACACTAGTGAAATGGAATCTGTGTGTGTGTGTGTGTGTGTGTGTGTGTGTGTGTGTGTGTGTGTGTGTGTGTGTTGACGTCCCTTTGTGCATGTGTACAGGTATGTATGTGAAGGATACTGGTCAATGTTCAATGTCTTCTATTAGTCTCAGCCTCACTTTTTTAAACAGAGTCTCCCACTGAATCCAGAGCTCACTGATTCAGCTGTGCTGGCTGACCAGGAAGCCCCAAGGAACTTCCTGTATACCCAGCACTGGGATTACAGGCATGCACCACTAGTACCCCTTTTTCTGTGGGTTCTGAGGGATCAAATTCAGAAACTGCACTCTCTCTCCTGCCTCAAGTGGGCTCCTCTTCTCACAAACTTTGAAAGAAAATGGGCACTGTCAGATGTCACAAGACAAAGACAAATCATTGAACAGCATCTGCAGACACCTACCTCCCAACTTTCAGTGAGTGCCTAGAGGAAGAATGCGATCATATTAATAAAGTATTCTGCCTTCTTTGGAACAGTAGCATGTACATTGTGAACCTCGGTTCTCCCTGCCTGGGCTGGGCACAGATTTACAGGCAGGGCCCTGGGGAACTGAAGTACTAAATGACTGAGGTCCCAGTGCTCTGTGGATATGAGTTTACTCCCAGAGAATAACTTAGATGTGGGGAGAACAGGGCTTCATGTTCTCTAACACTGTGAACGGTTATTGCTGAGAGGATGGATGGAGACTGGTTATTGCCATCTGATTGGACAAGTGTTCATTACAGAGCGATGAGTGGAAACACAGCTGAATGGGGTGGGAGTTTTATACATCTTGTTTATACAAGTGGTGGCTCCCCAGTACCCATTATCTGGAAGCAGTGGCTGTATACAAAGTGATGGCACTCAGTGGTTAGTACTCGGCAGCTGTAGAAATAACGAGAGCATCTCATATTCCCTGGGGCGTTCACTGTCTTCCTATCAGCAGTCACACTGGAGAGCTTGGGCTCTGTTTGGGAAACCACACAGACAAACAGTGGCTCTTTTCAGGGAAAGTCTCGAGAAACATGGTCTGGCTCACCTCCTCCCTCCCAGAAGCCTCAGCTGGCTGAGTACCTTTCAAGGATCTGAGGGCTGGGCCCCAGCTTGCTGTCAATGATGCTGCGAGCCTTCCTTGAGCCCTGGGAATGGATCACCTCTAGTTGGGAGCTCATCCCACCAAACCACTGCCAACCCTCAGATGTCCACATTAGTGAAATCTGTCCAGAGTCAGTAGGAGAAGAGCAGGGTTTGAACCGTTCAGACGCGTTTTCTGTCCAACCCACTTGGAACAGACCAACACCATACCTTTTAATATAAACTTCAAACAATAAAACCAATCAGCCAGAGCAAAAACACAAATTAAATGGATGTTTCCCTGTCTCAGTTTTGGGGCTGGTGGAGGTACATCTGAAGATTAAGCCCTGGTGACCGGTACTTTTGAGGCTCACCCCCATAATAAGTATAAAGGTGAATTTTAAATATCCCAGTTTCTCCAAATTTAATTCCAAATGAATATGCATCACCAAGCCCCATTTCCTTTCCTTTTCTCCTTTTCTTAGCCTTTTACTGAAATGGTATCAAAATTATTATAGACCCACGAGAACTTGCAAAAATAACACAGAGAGGTCCCACCCACACGCCCATCACCCTGCTTCCTCCCAGGGTGGATAATGATTGCATTATCAAAACCAGGCCACCAGCCAGCACAGCCTTACACAGTCTCCTTCTAGAGTGGTCGTCTGTCTTTATTCAGCTGTCCAGCATTCATTCCCTAATAGAAATTTGCTTTCTTACCACGAAATCCTCTTTCCTCCCTTGTTGTAGTAGAAACAGGACTTTAATTTAGGTGGTGACCTTCCAAAGGGATGCCATGGTGGCTGCTTCCCACTCTCTGTCCCTTAAGAGAGGACCCTAGACCATTCTTAAGTGGGTGCTCTACAACAGGATGCTAACTACACATACAGCTTACCAAGTCATGGAACAAAACTGCATGCCCCTGCTCCCAAGCCTGGCCAGCAGGTTTCCGTCTAAAAAGTCTTCAACAAAATTTTCAGTCATCAGAATCAGTGTCTGCTGCTTAAACTACAGTCACAGACAGAATCTCCTGTGGTGGATTGGGAGTGACCTGGGCTGGAACAACGCGCATTCAAGAAGACCCCCTCTCATTATACCACAAGAAAACCCCTCGCTGGGTTCACAGGGGATAATGTAGGCAGCCTCACACACCCACTCCTCTCTGTGATACCTGAAAGACCTGCATCTTTCTCCTTTGCTTACTAGGTATCTCCACCACCATAAGAGTGCTTAGCTCCTAGCAGTACAACCCAGAAGTGTGACAAAGTTGATACTGCTGGAACAGCCCATAATAAATAGAGGAGAAGGGCCAGGACATAGACTTCCAGTCCCTGCACCTTCATGGGGGAGCAGTTTGAGATCTGTCTCAGGTGTCCCCAACAAAGTTAAATTCCCTCAAGAAAAAGCTGTTCTTTATCATACCCTTGCTTGGTTCCCTCAGCTTCTGTCTTTTCCACTGACTCCTCTGTTTTCTGAGGTCACCTCCCAACCAGTCACCTGTACAATCAAGGCCTCATCTCAGAGCTTGCTATTCAATAAACCAATATGAAGACAGAAAAAAACTAGTGAAGTACATTAACAACTAAATTAATAGAGAGATGAAAGAATTCGACAGAGCTTTAGCCCACTGCTCATGGTCTGTGTTATCCAACCCTGCAGCTACCAGTGACCCAGGGCTACTGAGCACCTGTTATGTGGCAAGTGCCACAGTCTGAAAGAATGATAACTTGAATGTGTTTGCTTAAACACCATTAGTTTTACCTACTTCTTCTTATCTTTATTAATACATGTGCTAGAAAATTTAACAATACACATGCAACGTAAATCTATTTCTACTATACAGTGCTAGTCACAGGAATGTGTCTGATAGCAATATGTTATTGCCACTACTGTTGATACAATGAACATAGCAGAAGAGAATGCAGAGTGCCTGTGAATACTTCTAGGTCTGTCTGAGCAACTGACAGGGTAATAGGAACTGAGTGGGGAGAATTATTTTACCCCAATGCAGGAGGGAGGAAGAGGCACATTTGTAGGCTGAGAGTAGCTTTGTTGATTGGTCAAACCCTATAAAGCATTGTAGTCATATCTCCCTTAAAGTACTAACCCTACTCCTAGGAATCTAAGTTGTTTGCATGCTGAAGATGTGACTCGGTGGTAAGCCAAGTGCTGGGTTTATTCTTGAGCACTGCAAAAATTAGATAGACACACCATAAAAAGCTATAAGAAAATGGTATGTGCAAAGACATTCACATCATTGTTATTTATAACAGAATTTATCATTAAAATGACTAATAAAATCATAATGATTGCATTACTTGGACTGGATACCATGTAATCATTTAAAATTGTGATTATGTAATAATACAGAGACAATGATAAAATTGTATGGAAAAGCAAAGATGTAAATATGTACAAAGGGCTGTCAGGAAGTGCTTTAAGATGTGAACAGTGGTGACTTGGGTTCTAGGTCAAGGATAATTTCCTGGTTGTCTCTACTTCCACTCTGGTAAGAGAGGACAAAGTAAATGACCATCCTCTTTACGATGTGAGCAGCTACAAGGGGGCACTTGTTTGGGAAAATGCATCAGTCTGCCCTGTCTTTCCATTTCACCACATTATCTTTCCCTCTGACAACATGGACCAAAGGTAAATCTAGTTCAAGCTGCTTCTGAGATGTGGCAACTCGAGGAGCACGGCTTAAACATGGACAGTGGCTGCCAGGCACGGAATAGCAACTGGGGTTTATAAGGAGCAAATCACAGCCAACCACAGACGGGACTTCTCTTCCTGATCGACTAAAACAAGCAAGTAGCCAAGGAGACCGGAGGCATGATGAGAGAGTGAGACTTCAGAGAGATGAATGACGTGGCATCTTCCAAAATCTCCCTGGAAACATTAATCCAAATTGGCTAGACTCTGCGTGCTGCCAGCTCTCAGCATTCACAGGATCAGAGGCTTTATTTACAGGGTCTTATCTTCGGAGGCATTCATGCACCTGCCACAAGCCTCACATGAGAACCATGAAGGATGATAAAAGCCTGGGTGGAAAGATCTGCTGAATGAGAGACATTAGAATAAAGTGCAGTTTATTTTCTTGAGCAGAGGCCTTCACAAGTGGCCATACTATGGCCAGGTTGGAGCGAAGCCTAGAGAGTATGTTAATATCTTTATTGATCATATAGAAGAAGATGTAAAGAGAACATCAATTCCTGAAGGAGAAATCTCTAAGGGCCAGAGTCAAAAAGAATGACAAAACAAAGACAAAGAAAATAAAAACAGAAGAAAATAAATGTAGGAAGAGATGGAATTAGGAAAGATAGAAATTTAGGTGTAAAAATCTAAGAGGGGAAAAAAAACCTAGAACTAAAGGAGGTAATGTTGTCATGTTTGCTGAGCCAGGGAGATATCATGACCACAGCAACTCTCAGAAAGGAAAAAATTTAATTGGGGTGGCTTCCTTACAGTTATAGAAATGCCCACTCCCACAGTGACACACTTTAACCAACAAGACCACATCTGCTCCAATACGGCCACACCTCCTAATAATGTCACTCCTTTTGAGGGCCATTTTCTTTCAAACCACCATGGCTGCTGACTCAGCTAAGCTACCCATCTGACAGAAGGCTTAAGGAAGTAAGACAGAGAGAAACACCTTCCAGACTATGTCAGAAAAGAAGGGCATAGAAAAAAAGCACACAAGGATACTGACCTTAACACCCATGAGCCCAAGAAAACATGCCTGAAGCTCTGTCCAAACAGATTAGAAATTCATCATACAAGAAGATGACGACGAAAGGAGAAAGAAGATGGAGTCTTCATCCATCAAACAACAAGACCTTACCCAGAACCGTATCGACTTCTATTTCTGCTCAGGCCAGCATCTCCCTTGGTTCTACACAACAGCATTACTAATGCAATAGAAAGAAGATGCTAACAGGGGAATCAGGAACCAGTTCTTAGTTGTGGCACCATCATAAGAAGCATTCAGGAGGGTGCTTCTGGTTCCTTATGAGCCACCAGACCTGAATAAGCTTCCTGATTTAGACTTTCACCCACCCCCACCTTTATATACATAGAACGCCAGGAAAGAACAAAAGAAAAAGAAACTTAAAGTTTCCATTAAGAACATGTCACCAAGGGTTGGAGAGATGGCTCAGTGATTAAGAGTACTGGCTGCTCTTCCAGAGGACCAGGGTTAGATTTCCAGCACTCACAAGAGCTGCTAATAACTCTCTATAATTCCAGTTCCATGGGATCTGAGGTACTCAGCAGTCACTACACATGTAGTATGCACACAAACATGCAAGCAAAACACCCAGATACATAAAAATAAAGAAATGTGTCAATCACCATTTTTCTCAAGTACATAACATAAACAGAGATTAGTTAGATTAGATGATGATAGATATACAATAGATATAGATAGATGATAGATTAGATGATAGATAGAGAGAGATAGATAGATAGATAGATAGATAGATAGATAGATAGATAGATAGATAGATAGATAGATAGATATAGATAATACATACACACACACACACACACACACACACACACACACACACACACACACACACACATATCCTTCTTGGAGATGCAGGGAGGCAGAAGGCAGAGCAGGGCATTCACTGTTCCCGGACAACTCCCCAAGAATATTCTACAGCAGCTAGATCTCAATTGATATAATCAGTTAGCTGCTGGTAGATGGCCCACCTCTACACAGAGGATTACCTTCTGGAATCCTATAGTCTTTCATAGTCTTTCAAAACACAAAAGGCTTGTGTATATAGAAATATAACCACCCTCTAGTTGTGGTTGATAGAGTGTTTCATAGTTTTTGCCAGTTAGACTAAAGCCAACACTACCTATTAGTAAGTACACAGGCACAGACTAAAAACTACATGGATGATAATATATTTAATCCTCACAACGACTCCCTGTTACAGATACTATAGTTTTATTTTGCAGATACAGGACATGGAATCTTAAAAAAGATTCAAAAATAGGGTGGTTAGTGCCATGGATCAACTTTGCCTGTATCCAAGTTGTATCTACTTATTTATCCAGCCCCTATACTGGGTATTGTAAAAATGTTTTATGTGTAATCAATATCTACATTCATTTGACTTTCAGATTACTTTGACATGAACTTGAGACAAATCTAACCAAGTGAAGGTAGTCAGAGCCTCAAGATCACAGCACTAACTCCTACCTGTGTTCCCAACCATGGACCTGCCTTATAGACTGCACCCTTGCCAGTCATCACTATTCCATGACCCAATTCCTTAAATCCTATAGACAGACATGGCCATGGGTAAGTGATGGAAGAAAGGAAGGACAGACATGTGGCTATCTATTCTCCTGGTGCCAGGAGAATAAGTAAAACATGAGCTTTCTGATTCTAAAGATTAGAAAAATATCAATTTCATTTCTGTCCGTATGTTAAAGAGGCAGAAAGGCCAAGGTTATTCAAACTTAAATGTATATGAAGAAGCTACATGGGAATGAATGCTCTTGTGTTCTAAGTAAAAATTATAATAAAAGTAGTAGAACTTCCCTGGTATATGGAAGTATAAGGGGGGAGAGCCTAAAGTTTAAGCAAAATGAAAGCAAGAGGGTGGAGAAAAGGAAGGGTAAGGTTGATTTAACCAAAACTAAGGGTGTATGAGAAGCCTTATGAAACCCCACTAGTTTTGAAAACTATGTGTATACATAAATTTGAAGAGAGGGTAAGTATCCTATCTGGTTGAACAACGCTTCTCCCAGAAGGTGAGGGTTAGTAGGTTATTAGATGAAAATCTCAGTGGCAGAACAGGTTACCTTCCTACCACTTATTGGTCAGAGAGGCCCCAGAAGCACTCGGACTATTACCATTGCTCTTGGTTGTTTACCATAACTAGATCCTGTCACTGAAGATACAACAGACATCCGCTGTAGGACATAAACAAGCCAATCTTGAACTGACTAAGCTCTCTCTTATGGCTAGCTTTCATAGTGATGGAAAATATGTGTATGCTGCTGAAGAAGAAAATACGTCAATGGTCTTCCTCAGTGCTGGACCCTATATGCTAAACACTGACTTGACAGACAAGATGTGCATCAGTGGCAAGACTGGTGGTATGTGGGTAACCAGCCAATCTCTTGACTGCATTTGAAGCCTGCTGCCCTGAAGGGAATTTATTCCTAATACTGTAAACATGGTCAAAGCTTATAGCTAGGGAAGTCATAGGTCAAAAAGAGAACCTATTCATGCTATTTGTTCAATGCGCCTGTTGTCAAGCTCCCTTCAATTTGTGTTTGTAGCCACAGATTTGTGCTGCTGTCATCCCTGATTAGTGGATCTTTTGACTCCAGAAGGCAGTAGTTCTTGCAGAGATGTATAAACGTTCAAGTACCTGAGAATAAGCTACTATGAGTGTTGAGCCAAAGATGGACTATCTAGACAAACCACCCCATTAAAGGCTTAGGCAACATTGTGGAAGAGGGGGTGGAAAGAAGGTAAGAGCTAGAGGATGGAGACAAGTCCTGTGAAATGTTCACCTCTGGAAATGACACAGGTAATTCACATGTGAACTCAAAGCCACTCAAATACCTACACAAGATCAAGCCGGTTCAAAATTCTAGCAAGCTGTAGGAGTGGCCTCTGAAAGGAGACTCTAGACATAACTCAGGGGTACTATCTGAGGCAGTGTGGACACCACAAGACATCAGTTGACAATTCAACACAGAGATATTCTTCCATGTACACTTGATCACTGACTCAGATTTGCCATGTTCCTGACTTGGCTTGAGTCTAACATTGTGTATTGGGACCCATCCTCACCCAGTTAGCCACACATATGGAGGAGCACATATATTCTTCCTCTCACAGTTGAGTTGATCCTGACGCAGGATGAGTACCAATTTACAGAATGTCTTAACTACAAACATTATTTAAGATTGCTGGTTTTAATGTAATAAGGTCTGGGGAGCCATGGCAAGCATACACCTCTAACATGGAAAGATGGCAACATGTTGTTATATGTTGATATGTCCTGAAAAGCTGAAGCATGATATTCTGTAAGCTCTGACCTGGTTAAGATTTTAACATAGAAGGTATTTTCAACCATTCTACTATTTCTAATGAAGATGTACATTGTATTAAGGCAAACATGGTCTTCCCAATCACAATCCAAGATTATGTCTTCATGTTTGGCCACTGGTTCCTTGTCATGTGGTAATCTTTCACAGTCTCTCATAAGAAAGAAGATCACAGCTGCTGGCTTCTCACTTTGTCATCAGCTCAGTGTTTGGAATTGCAGTGAGTTGCCCTTGACAGCTTCTTGCCGGTACCACTTTCCAACTATCAGCACTAAAGTTTAGTGGCTTCAAATAGTGTGTGTGTGTGTGTGTGTGTGTGTGTGTGTGTGTGTGTCCATGTCCAATACCTGTCCATTACCTGAATGTCTTCATTCTCACAGTGCTTTCTGAAGTCTGAGCACCAGTATTGTCTTGTTGTCTCACGTTTCCCTGGTCAGCTCTACATAATAGAACTCAAGGAAATTGACCACCGAGCAGGGAGGAAAAGGTGGTCCCTATCTCACCAGCACAGGCAGAGACAGCAAGGAGAGCAACGGGGCCCAACAGTCTCCCTGAAGGGCTAAGAGGTCACATCAGGAGGTCGGTTCTCACCTGTCCTTTTACATTTAGAAGACAGAGCACCCTCACTCTGCTCCTCTAAGTCAACTAACTGTCGCTTAGATAGATGGGACTCTGCTGTCTCTCACTTAGCTTGGTGGCTAGCACTGAAGTCTCATGTCCTGGTGTTTTCAGCAGATTGACATCTCAATAGACTTTAACTGGGAGAAGGATGCACAAGCTGCTATTACTAAGACTCCATTTACTTCCCAAGTAACTGCAAAGGATCTTCATGAATAATTGAAACTGTACCACTCTTAGAGACACTTCTAGAGAGAAAGCTTATTCTAGGGAGGCCATGGGCATAGCTGTTACCATGGATCCTCCAGCCCATACTCAACAATGTCAAGTCCAGGTCACTGCTTTCTCTCCTGAAGACTATGAATGTTGGCCCAACTGTGAGCATTTGATATCTCAGAAACATATTCCCTGAGAAAAGGGAATATTCAAGAAGGGGCCATTGAACCAACACTGCTGTCCTAGAGGTTTGGAAGAGACTCTGACAGTGAGGTAGCCCAACAGCTGTTTATTTTGTCATGGGACTCATAGAAGACAGATGACTGGCCCAGGTCACAAGCTTCTTAGTCTCAGATGCAGAAGAATTATGTCTCCCTGCTGCCAGCTAGACAGTCTTTTGCCCAGACTCTGGCACATGCTTGTCTTGGGGATCTGTTGTTTGTTTTTACTCTTTTGGGGGTCTTTGTGGGGGACCCACCACCAAGCTCCCAAATAAATCACACATGGAGGCTTATTCTTATGAATGCCTAGCCTTAGGTTGGCGTATTTCTAGCCAGTTTTACTTAACTTATCTTGTCTATATTTTGCCTCTAGGCTTTTCCCATTTTCTTACTTCTGTAAATCTTACTCTTACTCCATGGCTTGCTGTGTAACTTGGTGGCTGATCCCTGGAAACGTCCTCTTCTCTCTCCTTCCTTCCTTTTCTTCCCTTTATCCTCTCTGCCTGCCGGCTCCACCTATCCTTTCCACTGCCTTGCATTGGCTGTTCAACTCTTTATTAGACCATCAGGTTTTTTAGACAGGCAAAGTAACACAGCTTCACAGAGTTAAACAAATGCAACATAAACAAAAGTAACATATCTTAAAATAATATTCTACAACAGAATTCTGCATTTTTGAGCAGGCATGTGTCTTTTTTCCATGTACTTCTCACAGACATTGGGGCAAATAATTCTATAAGGCATGTTATTTTATTTTTTATAGCTGTTCTTTTCAATACCATCAAATATTTTTAATTTATTGAAATAAGGTACCTTGTGACAATAAAATACTGGTGTGAGAATGGCCACACAGAGAGAGAGAGAGAGAGAATTGTGTGTTTTTCTTACTTATGAGGTCCTTAAAAATATGCCAGTGATAGATATATTTAAGTGTGGAAATGTGAGAGTCACTGTGCTAGATGCTTCATGGTTCCACTTATTTCTCTCCATGTCCTCTTAAATGGGTTACATTCACATTTATGGATGAGGCAACAACAGGTTCAGAGAGCTGTATCCACCATTATAGTTTGGATTTTCAGAGTCTCCCAAAGGTCCACACAGAAAAGAGTTGTTCCCCAGTGTGGTGCTATTAGGTCATGGTGGGGAAACCCTGAAGAGGTGGAGCCCAATGGGAGCTCTTTTAGTCATTATAGGCATGCCCCCAAAGAGAACTGGGAGAACCCAGTCTCCTCCTCTTTCTCTTCCTCACTTCCTGGCCAAGTGAGTGGTTTGCTCAGGCCTACTCCTCCAGCATGATATACTGCCATAGGCTGAAATCAAGAGGCCAACCAATCATGGACTTTCTAGAACTTCTAAGACCATGAATATAAATAAACCCTTTATTAAAAGCTGACTACCTCCAGCATTCGTTATGATAACAGAAAGCTGATGAACATTTTAAGCAAATCACAAAGAAAACCTCAACTCTAGAAATCCAGTCCCAGGTTTGATGTCTACAATGCTGCTTTTCAGTGCATCCACCTTTCTCTGATGGATCTTATTGGTATGCAGACACATGTGCTCAAGAACTCTGTTGTCAAGACTACACAGTTTCATTAGGACCATCCAACTTCTCCAGTGGTACCTGTTCATAGCAGTGTATGCCCCCTCAAGACTTCTCCCAAATAAATACTCCCAAGTAAGTGATCCACAGTAGTTGATTGCTATAGCAGCTACCACTGCTAACACCAGGACAAGGTTAGCTCCATTTCTGCCAAGACTCCCACATGTTATGCTCCCTGGACAAAGCCGAGCTGAAACACTCCCAGAGGGAGCTGAGCAGGCACAGCCTATGTCTTTCTTATGCTCATTCTCATTTCGTAAATGTGTACTTTGCCCCCTTGCCATAGAGCCTCGGAGAGAACGGATTCAGCTCTGAATTAGCCAGATGAAATGGTACAATATACAAGCAGCATGAAAAGAAAGCAAGCAAGAAAGAAAAATGGGCCTTTACAACGCAATGAAAAGGCTAAAGAGATGGGCCTATGAATAGCAGAAAAAGATGTTTAAGAAGTATTAAATGAAAAAAATGGGTCAGGAAACTGTGCGTGTCTCAAGACCATTTTCATTTAAATGTTTGTGTAAAATATGTATGTGAATAGAGATACTTAGCTACAGATCCACAGTTGTATAGGCGTGAGTACATATAGAAATATTTGCCTGTATATATTCATGCACATTATGCTACCCAGTGGTAATCTCTGAAAATTAGATTACTATTGATGCTTTCTTTGCTGTTTTCCAGATATTTCTATAATGAAGTTTATGGAATTTGATCTATAAAACACAAAATAAAAACTAAAGCCATAAGCCCTCCTGGGACTACCATCTGACCTGGAATATTAAAAACTTCTGTTGGTTTATAAGTGCTATAGAAGCATAACACACACACACACACACACACACACACACACACACACACACACACACACACACGTCGTACACACGCACACCAGGACTCTTAGGCTATTAAGAGAAAGGTAGGCAGGGCAACATCCAGCACTGGAAGTCACTCATCTCCTCTCAGTTCCAATCTTGGCCCTTTTGTATTCTACCAAGAACAATCACAGACAGAAAGACAATGCCTAGCCACTCATAGATAGAGATTTCTGACTGGAAAGGGTAGAGAAAACCTGCCCATATACAGTATGGAATACTGAAATCAAAATATTTCACAATCTCAGACCTAAACTCTCCAAATACAGTTTGCTGGTGGCATCACTAATTCCCAGGTAGCTATAGGAAAGGAAAGGCTAGACATGAAATAGTTAGAGCCTGGAAATCCAAAAGAGCTATTGCTCTTTATAATGTAGAGAACGGTAAGCAACTGGGGAACCCCACAGAAAACAAATGTGAGACCCCCAAGGCAGAGAGCAATATCAGGTGGATAAGTAGATACATGAACAAGGGACTGACCATCACAGCATCAGGAGATGATAATTAATAACCCATAGGGTATCAGGTAAAGAGAATCCAATCTGAGAGGAGAAGGCAGGACCCTCTGGAAAAGACACCATCTTTTAAAATCTGTGCTGTAAGGACAAAGGTGCAGTTTACAGATCTGAGTTTCCCAGTGCTCTGTGCCATGTGAGGAAGACCTTCAGTGGAGAAGGAAGAAATCTCAAGTTCCAAATGCACTGCTCCTTCAGAAAGGCCAGTGTTTGAGTGAGAGCCACCTCCCTTACCTGTCAGGAGTTGACAGTCTACCCTAAGCTGCTCCTGTGCACAGAACACAGAAGAAATTCACTCCTTATTTCCCTCAACACCAAGACCTAATGATGGAGGGGGGGCAATAGCTAACTTATGCAAAGGATACTCTAATGCAGTGGTTTTTAACCCTCCTAATGCTGCCACCCTTTAATACAGATACAGTTCCTCGTGTTGTGGTGACCCCCACCACCATAAAATTATTTTCATTGCTACTTCATAACTGTAATTTTGCTACTGTTATGAATCATAATGTAAACATTTGGGGAGATAGAGGTTTACCAGAGGGGCTGTGACCCACAGGTTGAGAACTGCTGCTCTGACATCTTCCATACCCCACCTGTTTCCATCCCTACTCACTGTGCAGTCTCTGATCTGGGCTCTCCAACTGAAGGAACTGACCTTGGCAGCCACTAAATCAAAACCCTTCCATTTAGGGAAAAGTAAGGTGACGTTCAAAACATATCTTAAGTATGAATTGAGAGAACAGCCAAGGTTAAAACCCAGATGTCTACACCATACCTGTAACACTGTCCCAGGGTCTTAACCACTGGGTGCTACAGCCTTGGTAAGCCAAGTATGTCTGGTAGACCAATAGCATTAGACTTATCTGGGGGCTTGTAAGAGATGCTGAATTCCAGGTTGGTCCTATCCCCAGACCTATGAACTTAGAATTATTCTGTTAACAAGGTCTCTTGTTGCATATATATGTGTGTGTGTGAGTGTGTGTGTATGTGTGTGTGTGTGTGTGTAGCAAGAAACCCTGTATACATACATACATACACACACACACACACACACACACACACACAGTGAAGTTGGCAAAGCTCTCAACTGTAGATTGTTCACACTGACCCCTGCCTTCTCCTATTGTCAGGCAAAAAATAATCTTCTCTTCCTTGTGCCCCCTATGCCTTTCTTCCCACCCCAACAAAAAACCTAGAAATTGACGACAATCACAAC
Organism: Peromyscus maniculatus bairdii; assembly: GCF_049852395.1. Lineage (NCBI taxonomy): Eukaryota > Metazoa > Chordata > Mammalia > Rodentia > Cricetidae > Peromyscus > Peromyscus maniculatus. The sequence continues at coordinate 89,567,428 of NC_134852.1, forward strand.
AACAACAATGCCCTTCGCTCTACTCAGGAAATGCTAGTCCCTCAGCCATGGGGAGCCTTTGCAGAGCACTAAAGTGTCTCCGTTAAGCAAACAGCACAATCCAGAGTACAGGAACAGGTGGCAGATGGCTGGCAAGGGCCCCATGAGCAGCAAGTGGGCTGGGTCATTGAACATTGCAGGTGGACAGGCGTGGCAGCCAGCCCTCACCCAGAAGGTGTGATAACCGGGTGCTCAGTCACCTCACAAAGGGATGTGCTGCCAGAGATAGAGAAGCCGCCAAGATGAAGGGAGAGAGGCCCCTGATCCAACTTTACCTCTTGGTCCTTCATGGTTAACCACCTGCTACCTGATATTAGAAACAAAGAAGTAACTCCGTGTCACAAGTTCATGGCGAAAATCAAACAAGAACACAGAATGTGCAGCTAATGCCAGACACAGGGAGAGGCTTCCCACTGTGTTTCCATCCTCCCGTCCTTCCCATCTTTTTTAAGTCCCAAGAGGCACTCTGCCAAAACAAGGCAGCAGAGACCGCAGTGAAGGGTGGCAACCTTGTGTGTCTGTCAAACCCCTTGGGCAGCTCCAGAACTACTGATGCTTTGCATCCTGCCCACTGATGTCCTGATTTAACTGGCTGGAAGCATGACCCATTCATTACAATTTTAAAATTATGTCCTAGTTGTTTATGGCCAATGATGTGAACAGTGGCCAGAATGGAACCTGTGAATTACACATGGTTTTTCTGAATATAACAAAAAGCCATATCCCCCCACACACACACCGCAACCACATTAACTGAGTAATTACTACATGACTAGAAACAGAATTTATAGTTTTCTATGAACAGTTTCACTTAATTCCCAAGACTCAGTGTGTTAAAGACAATCTCTCTCGTTTGTCTACTGAGGACAATGGAGACTCAGGTGGTTAATTAGTCACCACAAGTCCCACAGCTATCAAGAAACACAACTGCGATTAGAACCCCAGGAACACTTGATGACAGGCTGGAATGAACACCAGTAGCATGCTGAGAAAACAATCTGACTCTTAATGGTGTAGCATGGAAGAAGAAGCCACAGGACTGACCAGATCCTACAAAGTGATGGGTGAAGAAAGGAGACATTGGGTGAAGGCAGGATAGACATGGCAGGGACTCAGAGAAAGGCAGGTCAGTCTTGGCATCTTTCTGTCCACGAGGCACCTCACAAGGGGAAATCAATGAACAGTGTTGGATGAGAGCCCTGCTCCCATCAGTCAGCCCATTCACAAATCCCAACAAGGAAATATACCAGATCGCACAGCCTCGCAGCAGTACGGAAACTGGGTCCAACAAAGAAATCCAGATCTCCGTGGTTTTGCATATAAAGACATCAGTCTTCACAGGTGTGTGCACTTGTGTCTTGGGTGTTCAGGAGACAGTCTGACCATACAGTGGGGCCTGTGGATAACTAATCAGAGCACTCTGGAAGAAAGGTGTGTGTGAGAGACTCGGGGAGAGAGTCTGAAGCACTGAGGGAGAAGAAATCCAGGGCACAGTTAGGGTAGGAATGTGTCAGGGTCAGATCACTCCAGGCCTGGATCGATAAGACCATGACTTTTTCTTTTCTCCTAAAAGCAGGGGGAGGGATGGGAGGGATGAAACAGGTGGTAAGACATGACCAATTTATCTTTCTTCTTCCTTCCTTTATTTTTCTTTCCTTCCTTCTTTTTGCTGTTTTGAGGAAGGGTCTCATTTTGTAGCCTGCAATAGCCTGGTAGTCACAATGGAGACCAAGCAGGATGCAAACTTGCAATCCTCCTGCTACTGTCTCCCAAGGGCTGGGAGTACATTGGAGTGTGGTTGCACCACGGCCATGCCTGATTCCACTTACAAAATCATGATAGGGCCAGGCAGTGGTGGCACACACCTTCAATCCCAGCATTCGGGAGACAGAGGCAGGTGCATCTTTGTGAGTTCGAGGCCAGCCTGGTCTACAGAACAAGATCAAGGACAGGCACCAAAACTACACAGAGAAACCCTGTCTCGAAACACACACAACACACACACAATCATGATAGGGACTAAGGCTGCAGACTAGAGAACACACATATGCAGCCAGGACCAGAGGAATGGCTAGAAAACTGTGGGGAGGGGCGGGGTTCTTGGGAGACCACAGGGGTGGAGATGTGCAGATGAGGACAACTTCGGGAGGGTACATGAATGGGGGGCATCCAGGTGATGTAGGGGAGCAGGGAGGGTGACAGGAGGGCATTTGAAGAGAAAGGGGCATCAGAACGACCCCTAAACCTCGAGCTTACTGGACACACACTGAGATGCAAAAGGTAGGATTGGGGTCTCACAAGCATCCTTCGGAACACTTTAGCCAAGGCATCTCTCCAAGTGACTGTTTTGCACCTGCCTCGTTTGCCTCTTTCAGTGGCCAAGGCTCCCCAAGGCTTTCCAAGCAGATGGCTAGAGTCACACAGCCTCTGCTGGAATCTGGAAATGGGGCCCCTGCCAGGGTGGTCACTGTCATTTCTGAAGCACTAGAACTGCTTGCGTACTGCAATGAAAGGGGGAGGAGAATGGGGTGGGAGCATGGATGAAAGGGCAAGGAACAAGACCACGAAAGTCTCCATTAACTTGCCATCAAGTGTCGGCCTGAGGCTGGCTAAGCAGCTTATTAGCTGATAACAGGAAAGCATGCAGCTGTCGGCTTGGGGAGTCTGCCACTGGCTTACAAGCAGGCAGGAGGTACTCGGCTGATAGAGGGAAATGAAGAACAATATGCCAGGGACTTTCGAAGGGTCCCTGGATGGGGACTCGCCAAGGATCCCAGTAGCCCTTGGTCTTCTTACAGTCTGTCTTTAAAATGCATAATACATGGGAAGTAGCTAAAAGCATGTGGCTTGGGAGCCAGGGAGATCAGCTGACCCTTCTTTCAGTGTGTCTCATTTGTGAAAACCAGGATGAAGATGCTGACCTCAGAGGCTCAGTGTAGGGACACCTGGTTGTTCCAATAAAGGTAATAATTATATAATTAGCCATGACATGGTTGAGCAATCATACTGTCCCAGGCACTGGATTCCAGATTCTGTTTTATAACCATTGTCTCGGTTCATCCAAGTCTGCAAGATCTTATGAAATACATCAGTATCTTAAGGCATACCAGGCTTTCTGTTTTTATAGGATAACCTTAGCGGGGAGGAGCAATATTACCCATATTACTACTGCCTGGCAAACCCATCAAGCAAAACCAGCTGTCTCAAAGGGTAAATACAGATGAAAGGATATCTCCATGCTTCTCCTTGGCTCATAACATGGCTGAAGCTTAGGCAGGTTAAGACAGGAAGTGATGGGGAACAGAAAAGTGATGATCCAGGCAACTAAAGGCTACCTGCTGCCTGCTGCTGTCAATCACCCTGCTCCAGCACCATCTGAATACAGGGTAGAAATTATCCTATCTCCATGGGCTCTGAGCAGGTGAATGTTTAGCACAGATCACATGGAAACTGGCCTGGTCCCCATGCAAAGTCTTCTGTTGGACATAGAATCCAGAGACTAGCATGGTAGTGCTTGACTTGAGACTCCAACCAGAAGGACTCAGGACTGTCCAGCAAATTGTCAGAGCCTTTTCTGTGGTAACAGTACTCCCTTGAAGAAGGAAAGTGCCCTTCAAGAGGAGGAATTAGGCCACCTCAGCGAGACCCCTGCCTAGAGCACCTGGCAGACCCCAGGACTTCCCAGAACCCAGCTAGTCTGTCTGAGCTATCTCAGGACATGTGACACCACCACGCCCACAAACATGTGTTCTTCTTTAGCTGGAGGAATTGGAGGGACTTGCGGGTGCCTAATAGCCTGGGAACAGATTTTAAAATCTTTTCCTAAACACCAGTGGCAAACAGGACTATAAAAGTACAACTTCCCTCTCCAAGTCTTCATGCAAGCTAACTGCCTTGCCATTGCCGAGGATGCAAGCCCATCACTGTTACTGACCATAAAAAAACACAACCGCTAATGGCCATAAAAGGCGGTCAACATTACTGACCATGCAAGCCAGCCACTGTTTCTGGCCAGGCAAGGTAAACATCACTAAAGACCATGTAACTGGCCACCATTATGGACCATGCAAGCTGACCATCATTATTAATCATACAAGTCAACCACCATTACCGGCCATGTAAACTGATCACCATTACTGACAACGCAAGCCAACAACTATCACCGGCCACAGGAACTGATGACCATTATTGGCCATACAAGCATTAATGATTTACAAACTCCAGCTCATCACATTATTTGCCTCATTTACTTCACTGGAATAGACCAATGGTACCTGTACAGAGCTTCTTTATAGTTTAAATTATATCTAAAAAGTGCCAGACATATGGAACCCTTAATTAATGGCAGTTATTTATAGCAGGGCCCTCTTTGTCAAACATAAGGTGCTTTTGGTGGTTCCTCTTCCTGTTGGATAATTTGTAAAAGAGTTAGCAGCTCAATCTATACCAGGGCCTGTAAAAGTGGTATACAGACTAACTCTGACTTGGCACCTGTTTTGTAAATAAAGTTTTATTGGGACAGTCATTTATTTACATGTTGTCTACAACTCTTTTTCTACAATAGCCAGGGCACTGAGTGGATACAGCTAAAACAAGAGGGCCATCACAGTCTAAAACATTCACCATCTGGCTCTTCATGACAAAGCTTTCCAGCTCTTGATCTACATCAAAGACTCTTTAACATTAATAAGCATCAAGCTACCCTGGGTGTTTTTGAAGATAGTACATTCATAGGGCCTACATGGGAGTCTCAGATTCAGGAGATGTGGCCTAGGAACCAGTATTTTAATCATTCCTCCACTACCACTGGTGACTGAGGACACATTATGAGATACCTGTGTCTGTTCCATGATCCTCAATGACACCCCATGAAGGAGCAGGGTGCTCTGGATGAGAGGTGGGTCAGTGCTTTTAATCAATCAGGAAGCACAACTATCATCCTAGGACTGTGATGTCCTTGTGAGATGCAGATCTGTTTTTGTCATTGTTTTTGTTTGTTTATTGGTGTTTGAAGTTTTTAAGGCTCAATATAGAAAACTTGGAAGAAAATAAATAAATGACATATATATGTATATATATATGTATGTATATACATATATATTCACAATGCCATTACCTAAAGATAAATATTGTTTATATTCTGAACTATAATTCCAGACACTTCCTGCATTTTTCCAAGATATACATATAAAAATACTTGCTCTTTATTTTACTATTCCAACAACAAAATAGGATTAGAGAAACGGCTTGCAGTCTTTTCTAACAGGGAAATGTATCGTAAACATTTTCACATGTCAATAAATATTACTCAACAGCATCATTCCTGGCAAGCAACTGTAAAAATAGAAGGCAGAGGATCTCTACACGCTGAAATGAAATCGTCTCAAAGACAGATTGTTAGCAAAGATAATGTGGCATAGAACAATGTGAACACGAGCTTGAATTTGTGTAAAAGCAATGGGGAAAATCACTTACACTGGTATCTACATTGATCATCTCCAAAAGAATCTCAGACTAGGGAAGACTTCCCTGGCAAGAAATTAGGAAGAAACTTAAACTATTTTTTTACTACATTTTCTTTTAGACTAAGGAGGAATTTCTTGCCACGTACATGTGGACTATCTCAGAAAAAAAAAATCTATCTTTAAAAATTGATGTCTCGAGCATGGGAGACTTTCCCTGGGAATTATTGGTCAGGAAGGCCCAGAGAGAGATCCTAGATACAGCTGTTGACACAGCTGTTGGCTTTCCACCATGACTAGATGATACAACTGAAGACATCACACATTTTGGCGGCAGGATAAAACATTTCCCCTACTAGCTGTTTCCATAGTGCCAGAGGGCATTAGGAAGACTCCTAGGAAGGAAATGATATCACTGGTCTCACCCGGCACTTGACTGCTGGCTAGAACACAAGACTTCACGACATGAAGTCTCTTGTGTAATGGTGGTATGACTGTTACAGGAGTAGCCATTTTCTGAGTAGATCTGAGGACGGCTCTACAGAATTCATGCTTGGTACTGTAAAATTTCCTCAGAGCCAATGGCTTTTCTCTTTTAAGAGTCATAGGAGAACCCACTATTGTTTGCTAATGGCCATGCCATCAGCAAACTCCCTTCTTAATATTTATGCTTATGCCCGTATATTTACGTTGCTCTCAACCTTGGGCAGAGAAGCTTCTTTTTCTGTGGGCAGTGGGTGATACAGGGATTCATAAATGATCGAACTGCTCAGAAAAAGTGACTGCAATGCTCATCCCTAAATGATACATCTATTCTCATACCCAAGGCTCAGGGGATATCACAGGAGAGGGAGTGGAAAGACCTTAGGAGCCAGAAGACAGATAGGAACTTGGTGAGATGTTGTCTTCTGGAGAGGACATGGCCGTTGCATTCATGAGCTCACAGCAGCTGTGTGTAGCTGTGCAAGACCTGCACAAGATCAAAACAGTCAAAAATTCCATCATGGATAAGGACAGGACTCATGAGGTCCCAACTTTAGCTGAAGCATTATTGGCAGCCGATGGCCACTAGAGGAAGGAGAGTTTGTTCTCTTCCGTATGGCCACTGGTAGTCTGCCCACCCTCCAGATGATGACCTCACATCCATGTGCTTATAGGCACCACTAATTAGACTCAGTGAATCATTATTAAAGAAGATGTCATGAAGTTGGGAAGAATATATGTTGGGAAAGTTTTGTAGTGGAGTCTGAGGCAGTGAGGAGGATAGTGAATACAACAACAACAACAAAAGTATACCCACATAAAGTTCTCAAAGAATAAATTTAAAGTAGTACATAAAAACATCTGACATCTGGAGGCTGGGGAGAGGTTTCAGTGTGTAAAGTGCTCACTATTTAAGCATGAGTACTGAGTTCAGATCTCCCACACTCACACACAAAACAAACAGGCACAGCTGCACATGCCTGTAACCCCAACTTTGGGAAGCAGAGACAGGAGGATCTCTGAGGCTCACTGGCAAGCCAGCCTAGCCAAATTGGCAAACTGTGGGCTCAGTGATAGACCTGTCTCAAAAAATTAATTAATTAATAGTGAAAGGCAAGTCATAGAGGAAGATCTCACCAATACTGATTTCTGGTACACACGCATACTTGACTGTATTGTACTATATGTGTAAACAGTAATATACTGAGACATTCATTTCTTGTTAGCCATCTAAGGAACTGTTAGCAAGGTTGCTCCATTACTCACAATGCGGCAAACCTCTGTGCACATGACTATGGTCACCTATTTGTGAACATTACCTTAGGTGAAATTCTCAGAAGTCCAGCCCTGGAACTCGGTCTTTCATGATGTTTTTCAATAAAAATTACCAAGTCCCCTTCAAGAAGCACTCCCCATTTCACACTCAGCAATAGCAAGCTGAGTGTCCTTTGAACGCGCCACCCCCCACCCCCGCCCCGCTGCCTTCTGGCAGCCAGGTACACAGCCCAGTGAGGCAAGCATTTACCCCTGCATAGCAAGCATGGATGGAAGACTGGTACTGTTGGAGCCATTTCTATATATACTGGCTAATAATAGTGTTCAAACCCTGCCCACATCGCCTAGAGCCCAGGTCAATGCCAGGGCGCCCCTCCCTACAACCCTCAAGTAATCCAAAGCCAACACACTGAACTAGATTTATTTGGAAAGATTCACTTTAAAAGGCAGTGAAAAGGAGTTTCTGGAACGTCCCAGGCACCCTCTTCGGGGCTGCATGTCAAGACCCGCTGGCAGGTAGACAGACCTTGACATTCTCTCCCTGCCTGGGAACAGGTTTGCACAGCCAGCCACAATGCACAGAGGCCCCTTTGAACTCAAGATGCCTGTCAGGTAGAGAGGCTTGGCATGCCCAGGATTGATAAAGAAACAATTCCATTCTTTGGCCAGCTGTACAACTCTTATTCCACAGCGCATTAGAGGGCAGGCAGGCTTCCAGTGCAAATACCTTCCGCGGGGGCAGCAGAACCGAGAAGAATGAGATCCCTGCCATTACCAAGGACAGCATCTCTGAAGCTGGCGGGATGCCTGGGAAGTCCACCACGGGGGCCTCCTCGGCCTGTAAAGCCCTGCCTTGATCCTCTCCAGACCATGCTGCAGTTCCCAGTAGCCTCCTGTTGTGGTTTGAGGGTTAAACGTCCCCCTACAGGTTCTTGTGTTTGGACACCTGGTCCCCAGATGGTGACGTTGCTTTGAAAGGCTGAGTCACTGGGGGAGGAATAGGTCTTAGAGCTTGGCACTCCGCATGCCCCCCCTCCCGCCATATGTGTGTGTGTGTGTACACACATATATATATATATATGTATGTATATATGTGTGTGTGTACAAATATATATGTATGTATGTATATATATATGTGTGTGTGTGTATACATATACTCTAAGTCTGTCTGTCTGTCTGTCTGTCTGTCTGTCTCTCTCTCTCTCTCTCTCTCTCTCTCTCTCTCTCTCTCTCTCTCTCCTCTCTGTGTCCCCTCCTCCCCAGTCTATCCACACAGGCCACCTCTACCACCCTGCCTTCCCTGCCATCATAGGCCCTGGGAATTAAAAGAAAAAAGAAATCCTCCCTCCCTCCCTTAAGCTGTTTTCCTGGGAGATTCTGTTACAGTGACAAGGACAGTGACTACTACGTCCCACCATCATGACGAGTTTCAGGAAAGAGAACAGACAGGACAGCAAACTCTCCAGAGAAAGCAGTGATTTACCAGCAGCACCAGTGGGAAGGCCTGGCTGTCACCTGCCCGCTGGCCTCCTTGGGGTTCGGCTCCCAGCTCCCTCTTTAGTGGAAAATGTCAGTGTGGACTGACTGACCTCACCGTGGTCACTAAGATCAACAGATGCAGTGTCGTATGTATCCTTACAGGAAAGAAGGTGGAGGTTTTGAACCTAGAAGGCCACAGTAGACATTGCTTTAGGCAATGACTGAAGTTTATTTATTTAAAGGAAGTGGATGCTGTAGATGCAGTGACTTTTTTAAATAACCCTACAGTCAGAAAACCTTTGAGGCAGATTCACTTTAAAAAAAAAATGACACACAGGAAGAAAAAATGTAAAGCAGAGAAAGGGACCTAACTGCTTAGGTCCCAGGCCTGATGCATTCATTCACCACTGGTTTGGCCCCTGTGGCTAGGATATGGTCCTCAAGACAGAGTCTTCTGGAAGCCTACAGAAAGCCTGATTTTCATCCCATCCCCAAACCTGTAAAGTCAGAACCCACTTTATAACAAGGTGCACAGAGTTCCCTAAGATTCATACCCACGTTAAAGGTTGATAGGCACTGACCATGTTATTATCTGACATTTCCATAGAGATACGAGGATGCTGATTCTCAAACCCTGGCAAACACCAGGATCCCATAAAGAAAAGGCTGCTCCCTTACATTCCTCAGCTTTGATAAGGTGGTTGTGGGGTGGATCCTAAGCGTCTGCACATTTAAAAGCTCCAAGATGGTCAGATCAGTAGATGTGTGGACCACACAGCTGACCTGGGGAACTAGTGAAATGTGCAGATGTGTCTTGAATTCAAACTATTGTTCCTCATCCTGCTCTGCAATGGATATTAAAATTACCAATTGTATTAAAAAGGAATGCTGGTGTCTGATTTTAACAACCTTGTGTTTGGCCTAGGTTCTAGTATTTACACAATTTCACCAAAGTTGAAAATGTGTTGCTAAGCCTGAGAACTACTGAGCGAGGGTGAGTTCACTTAAAAACTTGCCCTGAAACTTACCAGGTATACAGTTGAGCATGTTGGCCACTAAGCAACTGCCCATCTTTGAAATGGAAATCAAAACCAACTATATCCTTATAAGACATATTTGTCTGTGGAGACAGCTCATTGGGTAGAGTGATAGCTATGCAAAAATGAAGGTCTAATTTGGATCACGAGATCCCATGTGAAAAGGCTAAGGAAGGTTGTGTGTACTTATAATCTCAGCACTGGAAGGCTGAGACAAGCACATCTCTGGGGCTTGCTGGCCAGCCAGCCTAGCCTGCTTGAGAGAGCCTGTCTCACCAAGTTAGGTGAACAGGTCCTTGAGAACAGTGCCTGAGGTTGACCTCTGACCCCCACATACATACAAGTGCACATGCACACACATAAACACAAACATACACACAAAATTAAAAAGAGATACATTTGACATCTGCCACATAGCAGGTAGTTAAAAGATGCTCAATGTCCCCCATACCCTATTATAATAAGAGGTGAAAATTCAGCTGATATTCCTACTTCTGTTTCTAAAATGGAGCATGGAAATATAATTTCCCTCATAACTATTCTGGAAAGGATAAAGAAGTCAGGGCCTGAGCCATGCTGGAATTTGTATTTAGAGGAGCATCACTGGTCTCACACCCACTGACCTGACTCGACATGCAAAAAGCCCTGCACTTGGGCTTAATATTCTGCTACAGCTGCTTAGAATTTTAATACATTTTGAACATTTCCCATTGTGCCTCACAAATTAGGTAATTGGTGCTTTGGGGGAAGAAGCCAGTGAATGAATCCCTCTCTGGGTTATGGGTGTACCATTTATTCGAGGAAGGGAATAAAGAGGTAGGCACAATGGAAACTCAATTGGATGTTCTCTAAGCATACAGGCTAGTGAGGGATGGAGAGGGTGTCATTAAGCCTTCTGAGAGCACGAGGTGGGAACAGATCAACTTGGGTTCTTGCTCACTTCCCTTGGAAGAGCTGGACCTGCAGCAGGTGGTAGACACATCCGGATGCTGGAAGTACAGGGGATGACAGGGGATGAAGGAGGTCCTACCTCCTTGCACTTCTCCACCACCCCATCTTGCTCATCAGCATGGTGTGTGTGCAGCATGATGACAGGAGCCCAGAGGAGCTTGAGGGAGCATTTGCAGCCCTTGGCTCTGTGGTGGTTTTTATTAGCATGAGATTTTTTTGTTTTGTTTTGTTTTGTTTTTTTGGTGTTTTTTTGTTTTTTGTTTTTTTCCCTAATCCCAAGCTGTGCTTTCCAACCGGCCCTTGTTTTGCTCTACCTGCTTTGCGGCCTGCGGCTCCTTTGGACGTCCCCAAGCTGAGTTCACAGGAGACTGGGCTGCATAAACACAGACGTGGACACTGTAGCCACATGACAGTTTTTCGTTAGCCAAAGCCAAGCACTTCCTCTGGGCAAACTAAACTCCCAAGGTCCACAAGAGAAGATGCACACAGAGAAAGAAAGGGCCATGAGAATAGAGGTGGGGGTCTCCTGGAGCAGTTTCTGTCACTTGACTTTGCAGGGGCAAAGGACATCTTGGGAAAAGAACACTATGAGAAAGTCAAGATCAGTAGCCCCCGGGCTTCTTGGTTGTCCCTCTTGGTACCATGGCACGACATATTCAGTAGGATGGACTAGTGTGGTGAGTATATCACCATGAATTTGATAGATAATAAAATGCAAAAGTTTGTGGATATTTTAAGAGCAAAAATTAGCATGAGGTTGCTTTCATTCCTAGCTCTAAAAAATCCCATTTGTTAACACGTCTTCTGATATATTTTTCTTGGGTGTAAAATTATTGTGAGCCCAAGACTTCTAGGAGAGCCAGGTTACACCCACAGACTTAAGGCATGTGACCATCATCTGCTATGGGAGTAGCTGGAGACAAAAGGTTGAGAACTTCGAAACTAAGCTATCTAAAGCCTGTTAACCCTATGGGAGCCAGTCACAATGCCCTGGATTAGAGAGCACTGCACGGTACTGCCAACATTAAATGAATCCGAGAGGCAATAGCTTTTGAGGGTAGAGCCAAGCATACTGGCTATCCTTGGCACAGCTGAACAGGATATAGTGGCCTGCCAAGAACAGAGCAGCCGGCAGGTATCCCTGGAGGAAAACACTTTGTGTCACACTCCACATCCAGGGATTTCTCTTCATGTACAAAAGCCAGTGCTGGAGAACACTCGACTCCCAAGTCCCAGACAGTTAGGCAAGAGCAATATGGAGCAGCTAGGCCTCAGCACAACCAGGGATGACCATGAAGATGACCATGAACCTGGGACGATTCACTGCACACCTGAAGAGTCCCCACAAAGGGCAGGGCAGCAAAGGCATGCCAGAAAACAACACATGCTACCCTTCCAACCGTCTTGAAGCTCTAGAGCACCACAGTCTAGATCTTAGTCCTCAAGCAGAGTAAGGCTTTGTCTGGAACCTTCCCAGTGATGTCCAGGCAGGGGAAGGGAAGGGACTAGCCACAGACCTAACCTAGTGAACTAAGGCATGTCCAAATGCCAAGAGTCAATTAAGGGGTCTCCAAAAGTATCAGAAAACAAGGAAGGAGGATGCAGATACTCCTCAGGACAAAGTGAAGGCCATAAGAAGACAACTTAAGCAGGAAGCAAAGCAGAAAGGCGTCCTCAAACTCATGTCCAAAGGGTCACCTTATATAAGGAGGCCCAGGCCCAGAAACCTAAGTGCAAGATTCTTGCAGGGGCCAAGGTGACCTTCTTCCATTGCACATGTCAATTTGGACATGGATACAGGCCAAGAAGTAAAAGAAGAAAACAAGCATTATGAAGGGCTGGGCATATCACATCACAGCAAGTCAGGAAAACCGACTCCTTCTCTGCTTCCGTTTATGCCACGCACAGCTCTTAGCTTCCAATCCCCTGTTAAACAGACTTCACAACCGTATATGTCTTGTGGCAAAGGAAGCAACTGTGAATCCATACCATCAGTGACATGTCCACTCAGGGTCCAGGCCCCCTCTAAAAGCCTCCACCAGTGTCTCCTACGTATGATATGTCCCCACATACTCTCCTTACACCAATTTCCCTGCTCTGTGTGCACAGCAGTAGACACATGGCCATGGTATCCCATGAGAAATAATGCCAAGAGTGCATCGAGCTTAAGAGTCTAAGAGTCCCTTCCCCCATCTCCACTTCCATCCACCTGGAGAAAATCTTTCTCAGTGCCATACCTCAAGACCAGGGAAAAAAACCAGAAATGACTCCCCCAACGAGTCTAATTCCTCTTTAACTGAGTGGTTAAATCAGAGGAATGGCAACAACACTCCCTGTAACAGCAGCTCCCAAGATCTTCTGGCAGGAGTGAGTCCTTCCAAATCAAGACTCTGGCATGATCCTACCATCCGCTCAGAGGATAGTTACCATCTGCTTATGGGGGAAATGTTAATACTTCCCAATCATAATCCAATAGGCAACCACTTTACTCTAAGCACCTATTAAGCAACTCTAATTTACAATGGAGCAGTCCTGTACAGCTCTCATTCACCCACGGGCCCATCAGGGGCACAGGCACACATCTCACTGCTGGGATGAAAAGCAAGCCGGCTGATGCGGCACTTAAGGCATCATTGGAAGTCCAAGCCACATTTCTTGACTCCCCTCTGCCTTCCCTTCTAGCTTCCCTCAGTCCATAGGCTCTGATGTGTACAGGAGGAGAAAACATGGTCTCCTCCTCTTCCTACCTGTCCCCCCAAACCAGGTATGTCCCAGATTGACCAGATAGAGTTCCTAACAGACGGTTTTGAAAGCCATGTCCAAGAAGAATGGCATTCAAAGATAACTAGATGAGGCATGGAAAGACTCAAGTTGATCTCTTCACCATTTGCTTGCATTCCCCAGACCTTCCTAGCTCCTTCGCACTCACCTAGTCCAAAGGAAGCAAGTGCTCTAGGCAGCTCTGGGCTCTGACTTCTTACTGCGCTCCTCAGCTCTCAGATTCCTCATCTACACAATGGGGGCATTGTCCTAATAAGGCCAAAAATCTGTCTTCGGTTCTATGAAACCTTTCAACTGTTTACTCTGAGGGCATATGAGGAAGCCAAGAAGTATGGAGTTGACTGCCCTAGTCATCTCTGATCTTCAAGTGGTCATGAAGAAAAGGAGCCAAAGGCCACACAGTCCCTCCTTTCAAAATTATTTCACCCTATATGGAAATGAGAGGGTGCGGGTTTTTATTGCTCAGACACATTAGTACTTTCTATGGCTTTTGTTCTAAAAAGCATGTAACATGAAGACGCCAGGTGCACTGAGAATGTTCACAATAGGAGAGCTGACACAAAGGAGTTAGGCCATTTGTCTTGCCCTGAAAAGTGGGGGAGTCTGTAGGTAGGGGGTTCTCAACCCAACTTGTTCTAACCAAACAACCAAAACAAGTGAGTCCCTTTTCTGAGCCACGGTGTCTTCTGATGTGGGAACCCAGCCAGATCATAGTCCCAGTCTTCTAACATCTAATTTTAAATTATTTCATGAGGATGAACTCGTCATAAATTCTGAACTCTCCCTCCCAGGCCAGCAAGCACCTAGCCCAACATAATTACAGTTAAAACTCTGAAATAATTTTGTATATTTCTGTGCTTCCAATAAACAGCTCCTGCCCCGAGCCTCACAGTACTCACCCCTCACCCAGCTAGGCTGCCCCAGGATTTAGCAATCAAAGAGTGAAGGCCTAGCTCAGTGGGGAGAGGGTTCCTGCAGGGCGGTGCTCCAGGAGGAGGTCTGTCTGATTGGTACCATCCCAGGCCATACAGATACTTCACAGATCAGCCCTGCCAGGCTAAGGCACTATGCTTCATCAGTAGCAGAGAGAAACCCCTGCCGTATGCTCAGCATCATTTAAAAACCTTTGTGATTCCAAAAGAAGATGCACTCACATTCCCAGGCCAAGACTTTGATGGATGAGTTGGAAGGTAGTAAAGAGGGGCTAGAGACATTACACTTTCAGTTCATGTCTATAAGATCTGGCTAAGATGCTCATCGTTCATACAGTGGGTGTCCACCCGAGTCCATGGGCAGTTCTGAGACACCGGGTGAGTCAGAAGGCAGAAGGCAGGTGACTTGGAGAAATACTATGCATTTAAAGTAAAATATACAGAGTAATGCATTTTTGTGAATGTACTCAAGTATACAGCACATCTAAGTCTGCATGTGGTTATTTATAGATATGTCTATATGTGTAAGTACACATGTACCTAGAAATACAAAAAAATGAACTGGTTACCAGCCTTTAAGACAGTGTTATCATTTAACACAGTGGCTGCCAATTTGGCCATGTATGGGATATGGATTTGTTTGGGAATGGCCCTTGGCAGAAGGGTTGGTATTTAGAAACCACAGAGACATGAAAAAGAAAAGGTACAGAGGGAAACTAAGACAAGAGAATTGGCAAATGCATGCTGGGCCCAGGCCAATATCTACCTCCTATGAGAACAGGGTAGGACCAGGGCAGATGTGGTAGTTAACATAGTTTTCCTCGTATCTGCCATGTTTAATCCGTTCTAAGAATAAAACATTCAATGAAAATATCAGATGCTGAATAGTTGGAATAGTAGGAATGTGAGTGTTGGCTTATTCAGTCATCTTTGTATTTTTCTGTACATCTTACTTCTCAGAAGATAATGGAGATCATTCCAATTGTTTCTCCACATCTATGTGCCTGTTGCCCTCAGGTGCAGATGGCAGGAACTGTTTGTGAGCATCTTCCAATCCTCCTCCACTCCACAAGTCCCTAGATTTCTAAATTAGCCCAGACTAGCCCTTTGCAGATTAATAAACTGATTTTTAATGATTAAAACTAATATAAATAAGGCCTATTAGATCACAAAAACTTGAGAGGTTAAGGCAAGAAGATTATTAATTCAAAGATTGCCTGGACTACATAGCAAATTAGAGTCCAGCCTGGGCTACACAGTAAGACCTTCAGGGAAAAAAAACACAGCAAATGAAATGCATAAAACGGATGCTGTTCTTTTCTAAGTTCAAGCATCCGTCAAATGCAGCAAGAAGTTTCTGGCATGCTGGGCTGAGTGATCGATGGGTTCTGCCATAAGTTACTCCTGGGCTAGGAGGACAGACAGATGATATGTGAGGGGGAAAAAATGAGAATGCACTGTGGGCAGTGTGTAATAAGGACATTTTTACTACTGCATACTGTCTGAAACAAAGAGGTTCATGATGGAGTCTTAGGGGGCTATATTTTCACGAAAAGACGTTAAAAGGGGTCTGGAAAGACTAATACATCAAGAAAAGAAATAAGAGGGAAATCGAAGACATGGAAACCCTTTCTATGCCAGTGTTCGGGTGTAGAGCCCAGTGTCCTTAAAGACAATGTGCTATAGGCTTGGACACCAGCCTGTGGCACTAATGGGAAGTGGCAGAGCCTTGTTTGGGTCGAGCCTAGGAGGAGGAAGTTTAGTCATTAGCAATATGACTTGAATAGATACTGAGATCTCAGTCTCCTCTGTCTTTCTCTTGGCTTCTACGCCACTATGAGGTGAGTAGGCACCCCCTCCATGCACCTACACATGGATCGAGTGTCAGGGAACTGAAAGTCCCCCAAACCACGATCCCAAAATAGTGTTTCCTCCAATATGTTGATTTCCTAAAGTATTTTATCACAGCCATGGGGAGCTAACTAACACGATCAATTGTCTACAAATTACAGCATGCAGCAACCCATAGCTAAGTAGTAGTATTCTTAACTTACACTTAAGGAAATAGGTGCTCTGAGAAAGTAAGCAACTGTATGAAAGCCGAAAGGCGAATATGGATTCTCACCCAGATGTGAAACGTTCAAGCCTAAAAAGAGTGTTATGTAAAGAGACGGGGTTCACCTAAGGCAGAATTGGGAGCCTTCCAGTACACATGCTGTCACTCCCCTCCCCTAGATCTGGATACTCAGTGTGATAAGCTCTACTATCAACTCGACTGGCTTTAGAATCACCTAGGAGATTGAGGTACATCTTTGATGTGTCAGTAAATACGTCTCAGAAAGAATTGAGGAAGAATAACCCACTTAGAATATGAGTGGCATCATCCCACGGTCCGAATGTTTAAAAGAGGTGATTAATCTCTCCATCAAGGGGAGCTGAGAGGTAAGTAGCCCCAGCCATATGTTCCTGCCACTGTGAACTCTATCAGACCCTCCAACCATGATGAAATTCAAAATATGAATCAAAAAAAAATCTTGGTAGTGATCTGGTCATAGCAACTAAAATTGAAAGAAACTGATATATTCATTGACAACCAAAGACCAAAATTATTTGTGGCATGTGGTAACTGTTTATTGATTCTTTTTTGGTCTGGTTTTTCGAGACAGGGTTTCTCTGTGTAGTTTTGGTGCCTGTCCTGGATCTCACTCTGTAGACCAGGCTGGCCTTGAACGCACAGAGATCTGCCTGGCTCTGCCTCCTGAGTGCTGGGATTAAAGGCATGAGCCACCACCACCCCGCTGTTTATTGATTCTAAAATGAGATGAAATCTAACTAAAATGGAATATGATCAAGATCAGAGAGATGCAAGATTCTAAATAGTCAGTCTTGATCACACCATCTCTCTTCATTTGCCCCTAGCTTCAAGATGCCTGACTTTAGAGAAGGAGATGTTTTACTTCTGCCTATGGGGACACATCCTCCTTGACATACCAGGACTAAATAAGGCAGCTCAGCCTGGAAAAGGAGATCAAGGGATGGGAGATGCGGAGGACAGCTGAGGGGAGGCACCGCCCTGGATGCTGCCTAATCCATCCAACATGGGACACACTGTTCCAGAAACAGGATGACAATTAATAGGGAAAATCTGCTCTCACATCACTGCCAAGCATGTTTCAGGGTCTCAGCTGCTGGTGTGCCTCCTTGGGGGAAGAACAATAATGCCCCCTTCTTCCTTTTGGTCCACATCCTGATGCTTTCTTATAGAGGATAAGGGAAAAGTTGCAGAAAAAAAATAGCATCAGTGCCCATAGCCAAGAGCCCAAGAATTACCCAAGACAGAAGGCTTTGAGTCCCTCAGCAGCCCTTCCATCTAAACCCCTGGAGCTCTGCTTGACAAATGGTAAGTGCTGGCAGAAAAAGTGTCTTCAATCAAAGTGCCTAAGAGTAGTCTGGACTTGTTTGAGCCATTAAAAACCTATTTCCTCTTTGGAAATTACCAGCATATGTATTTCTCTTGGTCAAAATATTTCAAATTATTCACAAACACTGGAGATATAATTCAAAGGTAGAACAATTACCCACCATGGGTGAGCCCCCTAGGTTCAATCCTGACTCCCCCAAAATAGGAAGAGAGGAAGAAAGAAAAGACTGAAGGAAAGGAGAGGAACAAGAAAGAGAGGAGGAAGGAGAGGGGGCAGGAAGTAGGAAAGAGAGAAGGATGAAGAGAGGAAGGCCAAGAAAGAAAAGGAACATTGGCTTGCCTTCATCCATGACGTGTTCAAATTCATCAAAAGCAAACAGTTCGGAGGCAGAAGACTCCAGGAAGACTAGTCTATCTGGCCCCACATTTCAACCCTCTAGTCATCTCTGCGTAGCTTCCTAGATGCCAGTGCTCTTAATGTTTAAGGGATGCCCAGAATCTTGAGAATATAATTAAATCTAGCTCCTTTTATGGACAAATACTCAACCCTTCACCATGTGCAGTCCCTCAAACATTTACTTTTGCATATGAATCCGTGGGATTCTGTTCCTGTGAGTGTCACTCGTGTTTTAATCCCTGAGCCCCAAAGTCGGCACACCCACCACAGAAACTAGCTTCCAGTATTAAAGCCTTGGAAGTTCGTCTTTGTGGATTTCATAATGTCACCAGCAAACATCAGCATGAATGTGGCCCAAGTAATCTTTAACTCTCCCTCCCTACCCACCTCTGCCAACATCAGCCATGCATGACAGCCCCAGCTGGGAAGACATCTTGAAATTAAGGTTTCAGTTCTGGAACCCATGGTAGCCAGTTTCTTTCCAATCATTTGTCCACATCTCTGAGCCCAGCTAGGGGGATGCAAAGTCACCATGTTAACCCTTTTCATGCCAGACGCCTCACAGGAGTTTTGGCCGAGCACCACATCCCAGCCCTCCACTTCTGCCATAGCGGGGTCGAATACTCTGTACATGGAAGCCCGCCAGCAGGTTTAGAAGCTGTGTTGCTCTTGGCATCCATTCCAGGACTCTGTGCAGAGAGCTCCGTGCTGAGATACAGCAGCACGGGCAGCTTTTCAATACCAGAGTTCACCACCTTCCCTCTCACTGTGCTAAGTCACAACAAGATTCCAAAGATAGGTACAGACAAGAGAAAAAACTCCCTCAAATGCAGAGTCCCTTAGACGGCCACTAATGAAGAGAATTGACATTTGTCTCAAACCATCCTCATCACACACATCCATCTGAGCAACCAGTAGTTTTCAGCATCCCTATTTGGTTCCCAAGACCCCAACACAGTCTTTGGTCCATAATTACCCAGAATAGGGTATAGATAGGGGGTCTCTACCAGGGCTACTGAGATCCAATGACCAGAGGCTTCCTCTGAGGGTACACGAAAGTGAAAACAGTGTCTTGTGATGAAAAGGAGCTATGCTCCCACTATGGAACTCTTGAAACTAACAAGTGCCACCTTACCCTTCATTCCAAATTTGGACCGGCGACCATACTTGTTGATCATGATAAAGAGAACCACCAGAAGAACACAAGCAAAGGCAGCAAGTCCGACTGCTATGGAGACCTATAAGGAGCCAAACACAGACAGTCAGGAGCAGGGACCGGAAGCCTCGGAGCCTCAAAAGTAATGCGTGCACCCAGTGAGAACAAACCAGTTTGGGCAGAAGAGGGTCCTCTAAAACCTCTGCTACTGAGGGGTGCGCAACCTGAAGCCTACGTGCCACGTGCACCCCAGGACACCTATGCATATGACAATGCCATGTCAAACTACTGGGCAACCCTGGAGTAAAGGCTTCAGAAGTAGTCTATGAGATTCTAAGAGAATCTTAAAATTTTTTATTTAAAAAAATATAAATTAATAAGCTGGATTAGGGCAAGTTCCCTGATTCTAGAATTGCAATACCAAGCTGAGAGAAACCTTGGTCTGTTGTTTTAATTAGTAAGTAAATTTTAATTAGTAAGTAAATTCTCTATCTTTCCACCAAAACCTTTTCATAGTATTTCTACTCAGAGTGGTCTAACAGTTCTGGACTCAACAGACGCCTTTCTGCTTCTTCCCAGGAAAACCTCAGACCCTGAGGCAGGCATGGGAAAACCTATCCAAGGAGATTCTCTGAGTAATCTGGGGTTTTGCAGAAGGTTTGCCCAGTCAGTAGGCCTTGCAAGCCTGCTGGGCCTGGCTTGGAACAGACTGGGAATTTCAAACTGCTCTCTTCCTGGCCGTGGGGCTTGGAGTTGATCCTCAAAGGCTTCTTCAAACAATGAGATACTCCCATCAAACATGGACAGTTTAAAAAAAAAACTCAAAGGAAATCATTCCTCACTGTTGTTTTTTTTTCCTCCCATTGGTACTGAGGCTCCAAGTGAGAGACCATGTGGAGAAGTTAGCACCTCAGATGAAGTCTGAAAATGACTCTACCCTCCAGTATTTTCCTCTTAATCAGGAAGTAACTTACCCCAAATGTGTCTTCCTCTGGTTTGTGGGTCACAGTGATGGGAGGTGTGGGGCTTGCGTCAGACTCTGAAAAAAATGATACAAAAGAAAGGAGAGCAGTTAGCTTGCTAGCCAAAAGCCCCAGCTAAGGGCCTGCCCTGTCCTTGGGAAGCAGGTCCCTAGAGCCACCCCCCTAGCTGAGCAGACACCCTCCAGAGACAGAGTGAGTCCCAGTACAGCTACCTGCCTCAGTGCTACCAAAAAAAAAAATCTCAAAGGAGTGCAGACCTCTACCCCACTTCCTAGCCCCATGCCGGGGAACACCCCACAATCTGAGCAGCATGCACCTTGAAAGTACAGGAGGGGGATGAGAAAAAATGGCTTGGAATCCTGGCTAGCATGGGGATTAGGAAGATTTTAACAGCAACAGCAGCTGTCACTGACATTGTTACCCCTTTGCTTAGGGAACTTCTTCCACTCTCCCTTCCTCTCTCACTCCAACTCCTCAGTAAAATCCAGGCTCACAACTCAACGAACAGCCCTCCAGCCATTCCCCTGACACTGATGTCAGAACACAATGGTGGTTGGAATTGGACAACATTCAAGGGACCAGGAAACGCCACTGAGGGTCATCCTCTATCTACAATCACTTCCTTGCAAGAAGTGGCCCCAGCTTTGAAGGTTCTCAAGGGACACCTGTGGGATTATGAGGTTTTTTTTTTTAATGACTAAGAACAAGTGAAGGGGTCACGGTTAGTATTTACGCTTGTGCCAAAGAGGCAGAGTATCCCTACGGAGGGTTGTTCTACCATTTCTGGCCTGAAATTGGGCAAAAATGGCAATGGTTGCTGCTGCTCCCATCATAGGGAAGTAATCAAAAAAGAAAGCGAAACTCCTGCAAGAATGGTCCAGCCCTGCCCTCAACTCCATTATCAACTGAGCTTAGAGATGCGGTTCAAGGACATGGGAGCCCCTGAGAAATCACAGTCCTACCCGAGGTAGGTTCTGGCCAAATGCTTCATCTCTTAAGGCAGATGAGAAACACTGGCAAGTTCACAGGCTCTACATTTTCTCTGTAAGAACAACTGAGATGATCAATGGGGCATGATCATCTCATATGAAACCTATCATTCACCTGCTGCAGACCCTTTTCAGCCAGGTAGCGAAATTGGAAATATGGTCAGACCTTAGAAAACGCCCTGAGTGGGGCAAAGTGGGGATATAGTTCAGCTGCAGAATACTGCATAACCCTGGATTTAATCCCAGTACGAAACGAGGGGGTTGGTGGTTCTCTAGGAGAAACTGTGGTCCAGGGCAATTATGCAAGAAAAGTGTGCCTAGGATTTCTTCCTTTTAATAATGCACTAACACCCTCAACTGCCAAGGGACTGGGAACACGGACTAGGCAAGAGGACAATCTGGATTTAACGTCACCAAACTGTCAAGACAAAAGAGTTTCCAACCCAAAGTCAAGGAGACTTACCAAAGTCAAAGAAATCTGTGCTCTCTGGGGGGAAAAGAACAAAGAAGTAATTAACAAATAGATTAATAACAAAAGGGTCAGGGGTTGTATAGGACAGCAACCTACTAGCTGTGATCTCCCTGATGATCACAATTCCCCATTCCCACAGCAAGGGACACAAAGTATCAGGGGATACTCCTCCAAAGGGAGGCTTGACAGATACAGCTCCTGGTCTCAAAGAAGGAGGCCCACCTGGAAGCTAACAACCAAGCTGGTGTCACGGTGAGGCAGACAATTGAGACCCTCGCCACATCCCTGTCCTCAGCTGTCCCTCCTTCAAGGCCACTAGAACACTGGAGATAGCCCTTCAGAGCAGCTCCAGCTACAAGCCGAACATGAACTTCCTTCCCTCAATATGATAGGTCACTGAGAAGTTTGGGAGACCCTCTTCCCCCTAGAATCTTTTTATCATTCATATGGACATGTGCTATCTAAACTTTGACCTATAGAAATGCCTCCCCCAATAATGAAAGCTAATCCTTCACTGAGCCTTAATTATGAGCCAGGAGCTATTCTCCGTGCTTCAGGTGCTAAGCTGTTCAAGCCTTATAATCTCTTAGAGGCCAAAAAGCAGAGTTACAGATATTAACTAATTAAATACCATTCATCTAAAAAGATATTGAAGTTGATTTAAATCTATGGCTGGACTCTTAACCACTCTACCAGTACTGCTCAAACTTGAGCACATAACGGAAGGAATCATCAGAAGGTGACTGGCACCATCCTCCACTGAAAGGAATAAAGATTTCTTAAAAATGGACTACTTCATATAGATAGGACAGGAAAATTGAAAATGTGCTTGGGATAGCCTGTGGCACCAAAAACCAAGAAAGTGCTTAAAGCTATGTGGTCCCGGGAAGAGAAAGCAGGCAGTGACACACGGGTGAAACATTTGATGAGTTGAGCAACAAAACAATTGAAATCATGGTGTGTTGTGGGCTGCACTGTGTTGTCCCGCAGTCCATATGACTACATTGCAACCCCAGTATTCAGAATGTCACTGTATTTGGAGATAAGGTGTGTAAGTGAAAATGAAGCCACTGGGGTCCAGATAAGAAGAGATTAGAACGTGGATGTGCTCAGAGGGGAGGCCAAGGAACGAGGCAGGAAAGACAGCATCTGCAAGCCAAGGAGAGAGGCCTTGGAGGAAAGCAAGCCTGGCAACAGCTGGTCTCAGATTCCCAAGCTCCAGAACCATGATTAAAAATGGATTTCTGCTATTTAAGATACCCGGTCTATACCACTTTACTATGACAAATCCAGACAACAAATACATGAACTGCAAAAAAACACCCACAAGTCCTTTATATATACAAATGTATACTTGAACACATGAGTGGGAGAAGCTCTTCTTCACAGTAGAATTCCAACTAATAAAGGGAAGGAGGGAAACAGAAACCACTATCATCTGGTAAATAATACAGTGATGATTGCTTGGGCAAGAATCATCAACGAATGTTAAAATTACTGTATGAAAAGATGGTGGGAAACGAGCTATTTGTCCCTTCTCAAATCCTTATTGTGATTGTGAAATAGGTCACTGTGCAGTGGAGGACCCTGGCAAACAGCATCTTGACCAAGTGATAAAGTTGACCTCAGCACTGATAAGCCATATCAACACCCTGCATTCTTCAACAGGATGGACCCAGAAGGGTGGAGAAATACTTTCATAATGCTCTCATAAAAAGAAAAGAAAGGAAAAGAAAGGATAAAAAAATGTAGAACTGGAATTTAATCATAAGAAATAAATATGATGAAGTCTGTAACAACTAGAAACTTTTCTTCAGAAGATCACTGAGGACCTATCCCAGAATCAAAGGACCTGAGGTTATGATATGGCAACTAAATTAGATGTCTAATCCTGGGTGGGATCCTACAAAATGCAGGACACTGATAGGGCTGCTGATCACATGTCAACAGTCTGTAACTCAGATAACACTGTTAAGCCAACGTCTGTGTCCTGGTTTTGAACACCGTATTGTGGCTGAATGAGACACTGACATCTGTGGAGGACAAGTGCAGGGTAGAAGAAGGATCTTTGCAGTGTGTTGTAACTTTTGCTCTTTAAGAGCCCGAGTTATTTCAAAGTGAAGCGAAATCAGATCAGGACTGGTAGTCCTCAACCCAGAGTTTCTGACTTAAAGGTCTGCCTGCGTCTTAAAGGAGTGTACAGTGTTGCTGAAGATGGAATCCAGGGCCTCACACATGATAGGCAAGCCTTCTGCTACCAAACCAGCAGGCCCTGGTACATTCTAGGCAAATCCTTTACCACTGAGCCACACCTTCAGCTCCACACTGACACACTCTAAACAAATCCTGTACCACTGAACCATGGCCCCAGCACTGAGAATTTACCTAAATTCTCAGGCGAGAGTGCTGTTGCCAATCCCTCTGGAAGCTACTTCACCACAACACCAACCCCCCTGTCACAAGCCTGCCAGGCCCTGAAATACAAGAACAAATCTGGCTGGCTCATCAGCTACTTCATTCATTCATTCCCTCATTCATTCACCATGGTCCTCCACTTCCCAGAGCCTTGGTCAAGCCCTTTTAGGAACTGTAGCCACCAGGCCACTAAATATGAACCAGTAGGCTTTTGTCTATAACTATTTACAGAGAATAGGGTGGCTTCTGTGGAGTCCATCAGAAAAGGCCCATTTTTAGTAACTGTTGTCTGGCTGGATTTTTTGCTGTCTGTCTGCATAGTTGTGGGGATGATCTGGCTTGGGGAATAATGGAGGAAAGGGGGGCTTTAGCATAGGCTTCGGAGCATGAAAAGAGAGAAGAGCCAGATTAATCAACAGTATCCACTTATTTTATATTTCTCAGCGGGCTCCCATTTATTAGAGAATATTTTTCCAGAAGCCAAATATTTCAGCCAAATGTTTGAACCCTGTCATCTCAAAATCAGTCTGATTTTGAAGAGAAATCACCAAGTCCTTTTCTGGAGCCAGGCAGCATGCATACATGCAGGAAGCATGTGAGCTTCAGGAAATGGTGACATGTTGGCAATTCTCTAAACTTAGCAGGAAAACACACATTGGTGCAGGAAAAAGAAATAATAAGAATTGTCCTTCCTCTGACTTTTACCACAGGCTGGGACAAGGATAGGAGCAGCAGGATCAGGACTGGGCAATAGGTGGATGCATATGCTTCCTACAGCCCCAGACAATAACTCTCCAAGAAGCACCCTTCCTGTGGACTAATATTAACCACAATTGTGTGTGTATGTGTGTGTGTGTGTGTGTGAGAGAGAGAGAGAGAGAGAGAGAGAGAGAGAGAGAGAGAGAGAGAGAGAGAGAGAGAGAGAGAGAGAGAGAGAACTCAAAGAACAGAAAGCTTTGCATCAAGCAGTAACCACCTTTCACAGAGCACCACCCTAGCACCCTGGGCTACCCATCTGGAAGAATCACTGATGGGACTTGTACCTAAATCTGCCCAGCTTCAGAGATCTGGCTCTTAACCACAGCACTTGGCTGCTTGGGAATGAGAGAGACATTCACATGATAAATAAGATTCCTTAACATTCTCAGGCCAACAAAAAAGAGCAGATTCACAAACTGCCTTTGCAGCCAGTACCCTGTCGGCACAAGGTTGAGCTGAGAGGGTTGTAGGTTATCCCTGCCTGCTCTTCCAGATAATTTACTCTTCTGAACATTGAGATAGCTTGTCGCTTGACAAGGCTGGCCCATCTTTTCCGCCACTGCCTTTTCATCATCCATTAATACAAAGGTTCATAAAACAAGCAAACTTCCCTACAGAGTGGTCCATCCTGAACCACTGGACAGGTCTGAGGAAAGGTCTCAGGTGTGCTGTTTTCTTTTTGCAGCTTCTCTGGGGTTCCCTCCCCACTCCTTCCCTCCTCCTGGGGCTGAGTTGCCAACAATTGCTAATGGTAGCTGACGGTCAAAGTTACCCAAGGAGTTGAAAATCCATCTCTACAGAACTCAACCCAGAGCTGAGTTCAAGAGAGCTCAGGGAGCTTGAGAATTTGAATTCTAACTCATTCCCAGGTGATGCTGACTCTGCTTGTCTTAAGAACCTTGAAAACCACGACTGCAAGTATTAACTGTAGTCAGGGTGACATTTTCACCATCAGTATCTGGTAGCATCCTCTGCTTCCCCCACTTAGTTACCACGGAACAAGAGCAGAAAGGAGCCCATCCCTGGAGGCCAGTCCCCATGCAAGCCTTGCTGCTGACTAGCTGGCTGAGGTTTTGAGACAGCGATGTGTTAAATGTGCGGTTGACTTGGACCAACTCCGAAGTCCACTGCAGTGAAGAGTCATGGAGCTATTTATTATTCACATACCAAGCCTATATCTTAACTCACTCAAAAGCCGTGAAACTCTTTGTGGAGCAGTGCACTCACACCTGTGTTTATTTCACAGCTGAGGAGATGGAGACTCCATAAAAGCACACCGCCAAGCTCAGCATAGCCTTCTTAGGTAGGTAAAACACTGGGTCAAGAGTCTGTACCGTATCATCCATCACTAAAGTCCCTGATTTATCTACCATAATACAGGACATCTTTACATGCACCAGCAGGTTTTGGGGGGAAATTCTGGAGGTTGCTGTAGTAGTCATGAAAAACAGAGGCTATCCTAGTTAACACAAGGTGCAGATGGTGCCTCCCTTTTCCCAGTGAGAGCCCAGTTATTTCAGTGGCTGTGGTCATTAGTGCTGCTTACTTTTTCAAACTACACCCCACAGCTCTCAGGAGAAATGTGTTCATGCCTCACCTGGAAAGGGCTCCTTAAGGAAGTGGCCGTTGATGGTCTGGTTGGCTGTGCCCAGGGCGTTCTTGGCAATGAGGGTGTAGTTGCCATTGTTGTAGTGGGTGGGTTTGTTGAAAAGCAGGCAGCCCTCAGAGACCTCCCCCTCCTGGTAGTAGTCCATGTGAATGATCTTGGACTCCCTCAGTGGCTGCCCATTGTACAGCCAGTGCAGCGTGGGTGTCGGATTGCCACGCACCACAAACTCAATGCAGTGCTCCAGGCGTACCTCAGGCTCCACCAGGCTCACCACACGTGGAGGGTCTGTGGGGAAAAGCAAGCTGATATCGAGGACACAGAGTCTCCTATGTGCTGAAGAAACCTTCTAGGAAGCAGGATGGGGATCCCACTTCTCACCCTGCTCTGAAAAGGCTGAGTAGAGTTCCCACCACCAGCCAATCGATCGGGAGAGACCTGTGTCTCTTTATCTAAGCTCCCTGGATCCGTCTTAGCTGGAGCTTTCCTCCTGAGTCCTTTCAGGGATGCCAAAGGTAGAAAGGGCCAACTTAAGAGATCCTTGAAAATGGAACTGAATTGCAGACGCGCACCATCCACTGAGGGACAAGGACATTCTTTCTTGGGTTTATTAGCCAAGAACTTTTTTTTTTCAGTTTTGCCTAATGACAGCCTTTCTGCCCTTGTTAAAAGACCGGGGTCGGCGCTCTAGATCAACCCTAGCCATGGAGCTGCCCCATCCCCAGCCTCCTCCTGGTCCCTCTCTGTCGTCCATGTTGACATGCACTTACAGTAGACAGTGAGAGCAACACTGGCATTGCTCATGCCCACCACGTTCTCTGCAATACACGTCAGGGTGAAACCATTGTCCTCGCTTGTCACGTTCACCAGGGTCAAGTTGATGGCGTGCACATTGGTCCAGTTCAGATTGGTCTGAAAACCCCAATCAGAAGATAATAACCAAACCATTTATCCAAGGATGGCTTCCTTTTCTAAGCCCTAATACCTCCAGAAATCAAGCAAAAGGTGAATGAAGTCTAGCTAGCGGGAACACACAGACCATGTTCCAGATTCTTAGCAGTTCATATTGATCCTCATGTTAATACTGGGTGGAAAATGGTAAAATTGGGTCTTTTTTTTTTTTTTTTTTTTTTTTTTGCAAAAGAAGAAACCAAAGCACAGAAAGCTGAGCAGCACAGCAAAGATCAAAATGACCAGAAATCATTACATCTAGATAGAATCTGTGTCTGTAGGTTTCTCCCCAGAGAGACAGGATCACAATTTCCCCCTCTTCTTCATAACTAACGGATGCTCGGTCCCTACCTCTTGATGGGCCTGGTCATAGGGTGCCTACCTGGTGGGTGTTGATAGACTGCAGCCCGGTGACTATCCAGTCTACATCAGGCAAGGGGGAGCCAGAGCCATTGCAAGTGATTACAGCATTGTCTCCTTCTCGGACAGTCAGGTTGACGTGGCTCACACTGATCTCGGGCAGATCTGGGAGGACAGAGAGGAGAGGGAGGTAGAAAACAGCACACAGAGGAGCTCTGCCTCCAGGCACTTCTAGCCTTGCCCAGTGACAACTCCAGTTCAACTTGCTTGCGTTCGAGTGATAACAACCTTGTGATGGTTACTACCAATCTGACGAGCTCTAAAATCACCTAGAGACACCTCTGAGCATGCCTGAGGGAATATCTATGCTAGGTTAACCAGGGTGGGAAGACACCATATTATGGGCTGGGGCCTGGACCAAATAAAAAGGAAAAAGTAAGTGAGCTGAGCACCAACATTCATTTCTCCCTGTTTCCTGACTATGGATACACAGTGGCCAGCTGCCTCAAATTCCCCTCATGCAGCCGTGACTTCCTCACTATGGTGGGTTATACCCTCGGAACTGTGGGCCAAAATAAACTCTTCCTTCTTTAAATCGATTTTGTCAGATCAATGTGAAAAGTAACGACTATAAACCCAGCGGATTCCCAGCCCCTCCTCTGTAGACCTCAGAGGCATATACAGTGGGATGCTCCTACACAGCAGGGTATGAGTGGTACACCTGTTCAGAGAATGCCATTCTAGCAACCAAGTGTCTAGCTTCAACCCACTGGGGGCACTAAGTCTCAGCAAATTGGTGTGTGTCAGGTTCCCGTGGGAACTGGAGATTGCATTCCCTAGTGTCTGGTTGGTCATTGAAGCTGGTGCTCTAGAAAGAGCTTGGAAGCTCCTGATACAGGAACACCAGAGGCTGCACATGAAGACATGTTCCTTCACGTTTGATTGACAGGTGACTCAGAGAGAAAGGGAATCTGATCTGCTGGGAATGGCACATGACTCCTTTCAGCATTCTTTCCTAAGACCAGCCTTCCCACATCTGGCTCAAGACAGGATTGACCAAGAAGAGGAAAGGTCAGTCTGATCCATACCCACTGCAGAGGTCAAGGCTGGAGATGGCTGGGAAGGAGACCTGTAGTGGGCCAGCCTGAGGCTCAACCTCTTCTCTGTGGTGTGTGGAATGCTGGCCATATGAGGCAGTACAGTTGCTCACTCACCACACTGACTGATGTTCATGCGGAAGAGAGGGAGTTGGGAGCCATCAGGACTGATGCAGTAAAGGCTCTGACTGTCCAGCCGGGCCTCCCCCTGCTCCTGCCACAGCTGCATCCAGCGGATATCACAGCTGCAGTTGAAGAAGTTCTGCTCCAGTCTCCTGTGGGCAAGAAGAGAGGGGAAGGAATCCCTGAACGGTGGATGACCCAGCTCCCTCCCAGGGCTGAGGCCAGCAGGCGCCTGCGGCTCCTCCATGAAATAAGCCAGATTCAGACAGACAGTCACCATGTTTCCTCTCAGTCATGGATCCTAGACTTCATATAGATGCATAAAACCATGAGAGAGAGACAGAGACAGAGACAGAGAGACAAGACAGAGAGAAATGAAAGTAGAAGGAAAGCTGGAGGAAGGAAGGAGGGATGGAGGGAGGGACGGACAGATGGAAGGACAGATGGACGGACAGACTTGATGGACAGAGGGATGGAAGAAGGAAGGAGAGTAAGGCACTAGCTGGGGGGATAAGGAGGAAGAGAAGGGCATCTGGGAGTGAATATAGTCAAACACATGTTACACTTGAAATAAATTATCTTAATGAAACCCACCACTATGTACAATAAATATATGCCAATAAAAAATTAAAAAATAATAATGGGGGGCTGGGGAGGTAGCTTAGCTGGTAAAATGCTTGACAATCACACATAAGGATGGGAGTTTGGAGCCCCAGCACCTATAAAAATGTTGTAAATGCCAAATGGGCATGGTAACCTGTAATTATAGGCCAACCTGTAATCCCTGCCCTCAGGAGGTAGAGACACGGGAGTCCCAGAACAAACTCACTAGTCAGAATAGCTGGAATTGGTGAACTCCAGATTCAACCAAGGAAAACACTCAATAGCAGCCTCTGAAATCCATATACAGGTGCACACACATCCTCACACACACTTATGCACATCACACTCACACACACACACATGCACACAAAAATAAGATAAAAATAATAATAGTAAAGAAAAGAGGAGGTTAAGTGAGGTCACAAAAGAATGATAAAAGTAACAAATAATAAATAAATAGCATTAAGTCCATGCACTTAGTTTCAAAAGTAATAATTTCACTGAAAATACAAATTTTGCCCCTACTTAAATCACTGGGCAAAGAGATCTTTTTACATCTGTCAAGTTGAGATGCTCGTCTTCTTAAAACCTCCCCATGGCTTCCCATTTCCCTGGAATTAAAAGCCCTATCTGCTCCCCTTCATCGGCAAAGCCATCTCAACCTGTGCTTCTCCAACATCGTGGGATGTCACCTCCACCTCACCCCTGCCCCTATCCAGCCACACCACCTCCTGCCTCACCCCTGCCCCTATCCACCCACACCACCTCCTGCCCCACCCCTGCCCCTATCCACCCACACCACCTCCTGCCCCACCCCTGCCCCTATCCACCCACACCACCTCCTGCCCCACCCCTGCCCCTATCCACCCACACCACCTCCTGCCCCACCCCTGCCCCTATCCACCCACACCACCTCCTGCCCCACCCCTGCCCCTATCCAGCCACAACACCTCCTGCCTCACCCCTGCCCCTATCCACCCATACCACCACCTGCCCCATCCCTGCCCCATCTAGCCACACTGATCTTCATATGTATAAGCTCACTAGTATGACTGGTTTGGACCTGATTCAGGGCTTCTGCCCTTGCTCTCTTATTCGCTGCCAGCCAAGCTCTCTCCCAACATATCTGCAAGACTGGTTCCCCTCACTTCATTAAGAAACTGTAGGGCATTCTCTGACTACCATCTATAACAAAGCCGCTACAACCCTGTCCTAATAAAGCCCAGCCACTCACCGGCTGCATTTACCTGTCTAGAATTTATTACTATTTCATAACACTTTAAATATTCATATAAGTTTGTTTCTTTGTCCTCTCAGATGAAAAAAAATGGGTTCCGCTGAGGCCAGAGATGTAGCCTGTTTTGTGCATGGCTGCAAACACAATACCTAAGACAGATCCCCAGACACATTTTCACTGGGGGAGTAGGCAGTTAGCCCTTTCCAAGACATATTCCAATCCCATCTTGAGACCAGCATTCTTCCTTCGTGAATTCAATGATTCCTTAATGAGCACCTGTTCTGTATCTGGCTGTGGTTGAATGCTGTTAATAGAGAGATGCGTAAGGCAGTCCTTGTCCTCTGGGAGCATTCACCCCAGTGAAGAAGAATGGCTGATGGGAAAAAGTCAAGTCCAAAGCCCTTGTTCCCCACAGATTCTCCTTGTGACTTAGAACAAGTCACGTCCCTCCTCCATCAGGTTATTAGGAGAGTGATGAACAGTGCTAATCAATCCCCCAAACTCTCAAAGAGCACAGGCTGAATCTGAATGCCGGGGCCATTAGGGGAACATGATTCTCTCTCTGGTCTATTGAGGGGATCGATCCGTTGGCACCTGGAGGAAAGGCACTGGGTATTTTTGACAACTGGCAAATTCTAAAATAGTTAGGCATGCATCAGCATTTGTCAGCTTGCAGGGAAGGGGGAGTGGGGACTAGAGAGAGAAACTCTGTTCCTGATGAGTAGGTCAGCACAGGTAGCATGCACAAACAGCCACACAGCTTATCATCCTCTTAGCCTGTGAGCATCCATGGCTTCTCGTTCTTCAGGCTCTTTTGGGAAAAGGAAAGGGAAGGGACCCAACCTTTACTGGGCATCTGCTTCTCACAGCAATCTTAAGAGGTATTCAGTATTGTCCCTGGATGAACAAGGGAGTCCATCTAATAATGTCTGAAGGTTGTAACGGTTAATCTTCTCTGTCAACTTGATGACCGGATTTATAAATACTATGGAGACAAACCTCTGGATATACAGGGCATAAACAAAAAGGGGAGACCTGCTTTGAATAGGGTAGACTGAGAGAGCTGGAACTGACTTAAAAGGAGAACGCAAGCTGAGCATCACCACTTGTCTTGGTTTTCTAACTGTGGGCGCAATGTGACCAGCCATCTGGTGCTCCGATCATCATAACTCCCCACCGTGATGGAATGTACCTTCAAACCACCATGAGCCCATATAAACCCCTCTTTCAGTTGCGTTTGTCAGTTTTTTCCTTGCAGCAATGAGAAAAATAACTAACATGAGGAGTTAACTAACATGTACATGCTCCATGCTCCAGCCATCACACAAACCTGTCTTTATACTTCCCATTGCCTCTTCTCTGAGCAAATGCTGTAGATAGAGCCCAGGGGGCCACCCACAGTACTCCCCTGACTCCCAGGGCTCTCACCAAGAAGACTAAGAGAAGAGGTAGAGGGAAGCCATTAAGGAATGCAAAGGTCACAAGGCATAGAGGTCATGTCCAGGAGCCCCTGACGTGGAAATAGAAGTCAGTGGTATAGGAGCTTTACCAGCACTTTGGGAGTTTGGAGTTTGTCCACAGAGAGGTAAGGAAACCACTGAAGCTAAGATCTGGAGCTTGGGCCACCAGTTACAATGTTTTATAAGCACGGGGTCAGCACGTACAGTTGTGTGGTTTGTGCATTTCTCAAAGAATCCAACCAACGCAATGCTGAAATTCAGACTCAGTGTCCTGGAATGGAGTTATCTTTCGCCATTGGTGGGCTATCTTCTCTAACTCATGACCTCGAGCATCAGCGAGGCTGGCTGGTAGGACCCGGACCCATGCTCCTGAACCTCTGTTCTCCTAACTCCAGTCCACATTTCAACTTTTCCTGGGTGTCTCCAACAGTGTTTGTGCCTGTGGGTATTATCTACCGTTATTTACTATATTAGAAACTGAAATAGCCATTTTGACAGGTGAGATGAAATCTCAAAGTTGTTTTAATTTTCATTTCCCTGATTGCTAAGGATGGAAAACACATTTGAGATACTTCTTAGCTATTTTTTTCTTCTATTGAAAACTCTCTGTTCAGATCCACAGCCCATTTTTAATTGGGTCATTTATTTTCTTGACTGTTGTTTTTATATCGTGTTCTTTGTACATCGTAGATACTAATCCTCTGCCGGATATATAGCTGGCAAAGATTATCTCTCTCCCACTCTATGGGTTTCTTCTTCACTTGATTGATTCTTTCTTTGTTCACACATAACTTTTTTGTTTGTTTGTTTGTTTTATGAGATCCTATTGTTAATTGCTGGCTTTAATTCCCAGACTAATGGAGTTCTACTAAAAAAAAAAATCCCTTTCTATATCTTGTAAGGTGCTGCCTAATTTTTTTTCTAGCAGCTTTAACATTTCATGTTTCAAATCTCAGGTCTCTGATCCTCTTGGAGATGATATTTCTGCAGAGTGGTAGATACAGGAATAAATTCATTCCTCTGCATGTGGACTGGATGTTTTCCCAGTACCATTTGTTAAAGATGCTGTCTTTTCTCCAATATATGCATTTCGGGCTCTTTTTCAAATATCAGATGGATATTGTTATGAGTATTCATATTTGAGTCATCTATTCTGTTCTATTAGTCTACATGTCTGTTTTAATTCTGGTACCATATTATTCTTATTACTATAACTCTATAATATACTTTGTAATTTGCAAGAGTCATCCCTTCAGTATTGTTCTTTTTGCTCATAAATGTTTTGGCTTTTCAGGATCTTTTCTGAATCCATGTAAAATTTAGGATTGTTTTTTCTATTCGTGTGAAGACTGCTATAGGTTTTTGACTTGGGATTGCATAGAAACCGTACCCTGCCGGGCGGTGGTGGCGCACGCCTTTAATCCCAGCACTCGGGAGGCAGAGCCAGGCGGATCTCTGTGAGTTCGAGGCCAGCCTGGGCTACCAAGTGAGTCCCAGGAAAGGCGCAAAGCTACACAGAGAAACCCTGTCTCAAAAAAACCAAAAAAAAAAAAAAAAAAAAGCCGGGCGGCGGTGGCGCACGCCTTTAATCCCAGCACTCGGGAGGCAGAGCCAGGTGAATCTCTGTGAGTTCGAGGCCAGCCTGGACTACCAAGTGAGTCCCAGGAAAGGCGCAAAGCTACACAGAGAAACCCTGTCTCGAAAAACCAAAAAAAAAAAAAAAAAAAAAAAAAGAAACCGTACCCTGCTTTTGGTAAGATGGTCATTCTCACAGTAATAATTTTATTGAGCCCTGATCACAGGGTGTTTTACCATTTTCTAGTACCCTTCTCATCTCTTTGGAAATTGGAAGCTTTCATTGAAGAATTCTCTCACTGAACTCCTTGGTTCTTGGGCTCAGTTCAAGACATCTTTATTGTCTGAGAATATTGTAAATCTGAATGTGTTATGATCTCTTTCTTGGTGTGTTTGTTGTTGGTATATAGAAAGGCTGCTAATTTTTATAAGTTGATTTTGTATATTGTTACTTTGCTAAAATTATTTTTGCTGTTAACTGCTTCTAAAAGTTTTCTGATGGAATTTTGGGGATCTTTTATATATCATCATATCATATCATATCATGTAATATCATATATAATATAGTAGGGATATAATAGCAAATAGGGATTTTTTTTCCTATTTGTATCCCTTTAATTTCTTCCTCCTGCCTTATTACTGCAGCTAGTGCTCTGAGTACTATATCAGAAGGGTGTGGGGCGAGTGGGCAGCCCTCTTACTCTTGACATAGATGGGATTGTCTCAGGTTAGTCTTCATTTAGGATAATGCTAACTGTGTGTCTGACATATATACCTTCTACTGTGTTGAGGTATGTTCTCTCCAGTTCTACTCTCTCTAGGCTTTTGTATTGAAAGCATGTTGGGTTTTTTCAAAGGCTTTCTCTGCATCTATTGAAGTGACCATGTGGGTTTTTTTTGTTGTTATTGTTGTTTGGTTTTTGTCCCCCTGTGGTGAGAAAGTCAGAATGGCTAAATCAACAAAACTATTGACAAAAAACACTAGTAGGGGAAGGAGAACCCTCATTCACTGTTAGTGGGAATAAAGCTGATAACACCACTCTAAAATAGATAATAATCTTTTTAGATAAAAAAAAATTACCATGTGACCTAGCTATACTATTCTTGGCATATGCCCAAAGGACTTGACATCCTACTCCACAGATACTTGCTCAGCCATGTTCAAAGGTGTTCTATTAACAATAGCTAAGAAATGGAAACAGCCTAAATGTCTTTCGACGGATGGATAATGAAAATGTGATATATAAATACAACTGGAATACTATTCAGCTATAAAGAAAA
The DNA here is from genome assembly GCF_049852395.1 of Peromyscus maniculatus bairdii. Classification (NCBI taxonomy): domain Eukaryota; kingdom Metazoa; phylum Chordata; class Mammalia; order Rodentia; family Cricetidae; genus Peromyscus; species Peromyscus maniculatus. The sequence goes on from NC_134852.1 coordinate 89,602,752, forward strand.
CTGAAATTTGCAAGTAAACTGATGAATCTATAAAAGATTATAATGAAAGACAAAAAGACACATGTTCTTTCTCATCTGTGGTTCCTAGCTCCAAATCTTCAGATGGGAGTATATAACATGGAGTACCTGAAGAAATCCAGAAAGTCTAAAAGGGCATGTAGGGGGGCAGGGAAGAGTTTAAGGGGGAATAACAGGATAGAGGTGATCTGAAAAGGGGACAGGAGAAATGGAGAGAAAGCTGTAACTGCAAAGCGGCAGCAGAGTTAATACAACAGAAGGCGGCAGGGGGGTGAGGCAAATAACACCCAGCAAGGAATCATATCATTTTACATCTACCTAAAATAATATATATATATATAAAATAATTATATATATATATATATATATATATATATATATATATATGACAAAGTTGTGCTGACAATGCTCCCCACAAGAGCTACAGACTATCTGATCAAAACCCCAGTAACAGGCCTGAGAAACCCATTAGAGTTGTTGGTCAGGGACTCCCCAAACTCCTGCTGTTGGCCTTGGTTGCCTCTCAGAGGTTGAAGGTAAGCCTCTACTGTGGAAGACATCACATACATAAGACCCAGGACTTGGATTATTAGAGCTAGATCTAACCCGGTGGTTCTCAACCTGCAGGTCATGAGCCCTTTGGGGGTCACATACCAGATACCCTGCAATCAGATATTTACATTACAATTCATAACCGTAACAAAAATCACAGTTACAATGAAGTACAATAAAATCATGTTATGGCTGAGGGTCACCACAACATGAGGAACTGTATTAAAGGGTCACAGGAAGGCTGTGAATCACTGATCTAGCCTGAAAGTCTCCTTCTTGCAATCTGTCTGACATAATACCAAAAAGTTCTATGCACATTACTAGAGGAGGGAATCAACCAATAATCCCAGACAGCTGTGATGCCTATCAGTCTCAACAATGATCAACATGGCAAGACATCCCTAAAGGTGCAATAGTGGCTGGCACTCACATGTTGGTGGTAACCTGCAGCTGTCTAATTGGGCTTAAGGCCCACCAAACAGAGGAAATCCTGCCTAGTACAAGAAGCATAGCCTGCTCCCTGGGACTAGGGAGGGCATAGATCTTAGGGCACCTATTACCCTTATTTTACTAGACCAGCCGAATTCTAACTACATTTCAAAACTCTCCTTATACCTACAGATAAATATAGCTCTCACTCCTCATCAAAAAAGTTTCTCTTTACAGCAAATGGAGACCATTACAGAAAACCACAACCAGACACAATGTAGAAATCACTGATCAAGAAGAGCCCAAGCCAACAGACACACATACAACGTGACTCCTACACCTAAGGCCCACTGAAGAAGAGGGGCAGAACAATAATAACCAGAGGACCAGGAAGTCTGCTGTGAGGTTTCGTCTCCTATAAACGGCTGCCTAAACAAGACCTGAACAATGACAATATTGATATACATGCTAAAGCAAAGGGGGGAATCTCACCAGGTCTAATCCCAAGACAAAGAATGGCAGGCAATTAACGACTGTTGAGAGAGAGGGAGAATTAGCCTCTCCTAGGGATGAGTCTCTTCCCCAGTTTTTATCGACTAGAGAGTGGTCAGACCTGAAATCACATACACATAACAAAAATGGACTCAGCAGGTCATATCTATATATTTGTACATATACCTATATATGTAACAATAGTAATAAAAGAATAAGTGTAGAAGGAATCTTAAAGAGTCTTATTAATAAAAGCAAACCCAAGTCCAGTTATTGGGGTGAATACTGGAAGATCAGAGAAGCAGAACAAGCCACAGCTTCCTCACCTCACCAATTCCTCAAGTGATCCTGTTTCCTCAGACTGGAAGCCTCTGTGTCCTTATCCCAATGGATTGCAAATGAACTGCTTCTCAAAAGCCTGAAAGTTTAACCAAGCTATAGTTCCTTGTCCTCATGCCTTAAATACCTTTCTGCCTCCTGCCATTACTTCCTGGGGTTAAAGGTGTGAGTCACCATGCTTGGCTGTTTCCAGCGTGGCCTTGAACTCACAGAGATCCAGGTGGATCTCTGCCTCTAGATGCTAGGATTAAAGGCATGTGCTACCACTGCCTCACCTCTATATTTAATATTGTGGCTGTTCTGTTCTCTGACCCCAGATAAGTTTATTAGAGTGTACCATATTTTTGGGAACACAATACCACCACAAATAAGAGGCCATCAGTTTAGGAGGGAGTGAGGAGGGATCATGGGAGAGGAAGAGGAGGAGAGAAGTTATGTGATTATATTTTTATTTTAAAGTGATTAAAAAGAAACTGAAGCTAAGGAATATGGACAGCACCACAATACATTATTACAGACTCTATTGGTCATCAAGGTTGTGTTGGCTTTCATGCCATGCAGTCTCTGGAGGGCTCCACTGTCCCCTCAGCAGAGGATAAGAGTGGAAAGGATACACGATGATGTCTCGGGGCTGTTATGAAAGTAAACATGACCTCACCTTCTACCTTCACCTGAGAGGATTTTGGGGACTGTGCCCCAGGTCCCCCCTGGTCCACCATTTAAGGCCCTGGAGTACAGCGACAGAAATTGGGGAGAGAGACAGCAAGCATTGTACAGACAAGACAAACGTAGCAAGGCATGCCTTGTATGCTGCTGGAGTAGAAGAAAGGAAAGAGCAGAAGACAGAGGAAAGGAAAAGTGAAGCGGAAGGAAACGCAGTGGGAAAGACGGGGTGTTGGTCTGCAGAGGGTGGGAAATAACAGTCGGAAGAAACGCTGGGTTGAAAGTAGAGGAAAAAACATGAGTAGATGGAAGACAGCAAGAATGAAAGTCAGGGCAGGGAAGGGAGAGGTCAAGGTCCCAGAGAAAGAAAGGGAAAGGTCAACCAGGAAGCCTTTGAAGAGCTGGACTCAGAACTATGTAAGATGCCTGTGTAGCTGAGAAATGAGACAGAGAAGAGGAAAATGCAAATGAGAAATGGGGAAAAACAGAGTGTGGGGATGTGAACATGGGTCAGGTGGTGAAGGGCAGCTTGTGCAACCATGAGGACCTGAGTTTGGACCCCAGGTACAAAGGTCAGGCGCAGTGGTGAGCACTCAGAATCCTAGCACTGGGGTAGCCAAACTGGAATCTCTGGAGCTTATTAGTGATTAGTGAGTCCCGGATGAATGAGAGACACTGGCCCATAAAACGGGTTGAATGACACCTGGGAAATGACAGGCTGACCTCCGCTGCACGTTCAATAGTGTGCACTTGCATTCACATGCATGCACCCACGAAGAGTAAACTACAATAGCATTTGCACTATTCTTGTCCTAGTGTCCTACACACATGACTTTGTTTAACCTTCACAAGGGAGCAGTGTAGAGAAGGTAGGGACATCTGATGACATTCGTAGAAAAGCATAAAATCAAGATCAGTGCTGAGTCTTACGTAAAAGAGGATAGCCTTGGAATGGAAAGACTTGGGCTCTCCTTGCAGAGACCTGAGGACAGGCCCGGTAACCCCACGGAACAGCACTGAGAGTCCAGATGTCTCAAGATATGCAAACTGAACCAGGTCAGCGTGGATTTCCCCAGCTGCTCGCTTGACAAGATGCAGCCATTCATTATTAAATAGATGTAAAACTACAAATTATTTACCTGCGTTGAAAAGCCTAGCCAAATAAGGAGCTTTCGCGGTGTTGCCTCAAACCACATAGAGCATAATACAGTCCATCCTCTTGTTAGACTCCGTGTGTGGGCACAAACCAGCATCTCAGTGGCCCAAAAGGCAGATCATGCCAAAGTATCCCAAGGCTGGCAAGAGAGTCAGCTGAACTGTCTGGGATGTGCCACAGATGCTGCTGGGCACTGACTCAGTAACAGATCATATCCTCCCATCCTGTCTGTCCCAGGCTTTGCTTATATAGCCTGGTCCAGCAGAAGGGATGTACCTGAAGATCTGGTGCCTTGCTGTTCACCGAGTCTGCTGGAAACTGCACAGGAACCCAGCAGGCTTCTCCTTTTAGGAAGACACACCTAGCAAAATGCATTTTAAGTGCCAAAGTTCCAAACAGAAGCATCCTGCATGTCCCATGGATCCAATCCACAATCACCTTTATGTCCAGACACACTCCCCTCCAAAAAAATGTTGGCAAAACACAGAGACACAAAAGTCCTAGTTCTAAACTGGATATTGCAGTTCCCTTCTCCCATACAATCAGTGCTCAGCAGAAGAGTCTCAACATAGCTGTGGGGCAGACTGGTCAAGCTTAGAGTCCTGCTCTGTTATCCATCAATAATGCAAAAGGTCCCATGAATAATACAGCAGCAACTGCTTCAGGGCACAGTTTACTGGTGCCCAGCCCTGGCCTCAAGATGGCCCAAGGCCTAATCGCAGGGCCCTGGGGAGTTCCCACAGATTAACTCAGCCTCATTCAGGCACACACACAAAAAAAAAAAACACTTTGCAGGATCAGCCAAAGCCATGACTCCGTGTTCAGAAGACATTGATTTCCCTCCAGTCATCATTAGGGTGGCCGCCTTCTGCCCTCTGTACCATCAGCCCTGCCAGGTACAATCCTGGGTCCAGGCTGGGCAAAAGAGGAAGGTTACTCACGTGAGCAAGAGCAAGGCCACTGCCACCAGACAAAGGGCATAGCCTAGGCCCCCTCAAGATAACAGACTGTGTTAAAAGTGTATAAATAAAAGACGCAAGCTGAGCTAACTCAGTTGTCCTGAGCAGTGGGTTGAACTGTGCCTTCCAAAGAGCTATGTCCAAGTCCTAACCCATGAGTATGACCTGCTTTGTTGACAGGATCAAGGTAAGATGAAGGGTTGAGATCATCCTGATTTGGGGTGGGCCCTGAACCCACCCACAAAAACTGGCATCTGTAGCGAGAGTACAGAGGCTAAAGAACAAGGAGACAAGGATGTCAGCCATGGGGAAGATGGCAGAGGCCCCAGAGAAGATGGTAGAGGCCACAGAGAAGATGGCAAAAGCTACGAGGAAGGCTGCCACAAGCCCAAAAGCACCAGGAGCAGCCGCATCTGGCAACATCAAGAAAGCTTAGTCCCCAGAGCCTCAGAAAGTAGAGGGGCACTGATGACACCCTGACTCAGACTGCTGGCCTCAGAATGGTGGGCAAAAACATTTCTGTTGCTTTGAAGTCCCCAGGTCTTCAGTGACTTGAGAAGGCAGCTAGAAGAAATGGGACTGCCAGCAACTTAAAAATCTGTAAGATGGGGATGCATGTGTTCCACATCGTTTCTCTGCATTGGTGCTAACATGTGTCTCCATGCTTTGTTTCTCCATGCTTTGTGTCTCCATGCTTTGAGGACTAAAAGGGAGTCATAAAGAAAGCAGGAATCACCACAGCAGCAATAGCATTGGTGATGGAACTGCTTGGTGTCTTGTCTGAGAGCTTTCAAAATGATCATCGCCAAGACTGGGAGGAAGGGCAGTGCCAGGGTCAGCCCAACCTTCTTCAACACCGAGTTAGTACTAACCAAGTCGATTAAATCTGCAAATTATAACAGAGGTAATTATCACTTTGCTTTAAGAAAATGAAATATTCCAATCTATTTTAATCTCATCGGCTCCATGCCTGCGGGGTATTAAGAGAAGCCTGCTCAAGATGTATTAATGATTTTCAGAGTGTTTCTGGAGGATTTCTATGTTGTGGGCTGATATATCTCTGGTACCCCTTGCCATTGCCTAAGGGGTACCATGGGATTCAGAACCCAAGCATCTTTTCTTCCTAATTCATCCTTTATCTAGAAGACAACCTCTCAGAATCATGCTCTGATTTTAGTTCCAGTTTCAGGGGGAAAAAAATAGTAGCACCCTGCCTTAACCAGAAACTCCTGAGTACAGCACAATGCCAAGCCAGACGCCACCAAATCTACCATTGAATTTCTGCTGGCTATTCAGAAGATCCTCTTGGCCTGCTCAGTAAGAAGGGCACTTCCTGAGCTGGAGGGACACTGAATCAGGCACTTGCCAAAAGCCCTCCCTCCAATCTCACAAAAATAAAAGTAGAAGAAGGGTCTTGGCATACAGCAAGAGCTCTGAGATGATTTGGGTTTTCCTACGGCTCCAATCAGGAGAGCCAGTCATCTTGGCTTGTAGAAGGATATGTTGAGCATTCAGCTTACGGCACTAATGTAGGGGATGAAAGAAAATGGATTTCAGAAACATTGCCTTCAGGTGGTGGTCATCCTAAAAATGATAATATTGGTCTCCAGATTACCAATTCGCCAGCTATGTGATCTGGTCCTAGTTATTTGACTTGGCTTAGGCTTGAATCCCTCACTTGCAAAACATGTTATAATAGCAACTCCCTTGTAGAGTAGCTTCAGGGATGAGCCAAAACCCTGTATCTACTCATTACTCAATGAGTGCCTTTCTTTTCCTTTCCGGATGGAATGCAGTACATACTCAGCCCTTCTAATGAGGATTCTCAACTGTGTCAACTGTAGTATCAACTGTTTCATCCAAGATTGTGATGGAGGGGAGAGGTTGGTTGGGGCATGGCAAAGACCCTCAAAGGAGCCTTTATGGAAGAAGGAAACGTGCCAAGAAATGGCTAAATATCCCATTTTACCTGTCTGCTTCTGCAGAAACCCCCTGGAAGCCTCGCTCGCCTGGCTTGTGCCTCCCCTGGCTATTATAGCACACTGAGTCCCTCTCCTACAAGGCCAAAACTCCTCCTGACAACACCGGACACATCCCCAAGCCCCATCCCACAGGCTCCATTAAGCAGACCCTGGCAGTCTAGATGCCTCATGGCAGATGGTGCCATGCAGACTAATCAAGAAGGCAGACAAGAAAATCCTACCCCCTCTTCCATTTGCCAGGAAAAGCGATTGTTTGGATTTTAATCATAGCCACAGCTAAGAGCCAATGCACAGCCTCCTCCAGCCCAAAGATAAATTTTCCACTTTCAACATTCAATTCTTCCTCAAAAAACAGACCCCTACCAGAGAGATTGCTCCTTAGAGAGGGGCTTCTTCATCCACCAATATAATTTTTTTCTGATTTAACACTATGACAGAAATAAAATACTGTTTGGATATGGTGGCACTCACATACTGACTCACTCTGCAAGAAATGTCTTCATTCCTCCATAAGTTACATCTAGCTCACCGGTATATTGATCCCAGGCAAAGATGAATGCAGAATCCCATGATCCTCTGGGAGAAATGTGACATTTTCTTTAAATATATATCCACAGAACAACTGTTTCTAAATCTCCATGAAGCAGGTCACCAGGGCAGCACACCATTGATTTCACATCCACCGGTTTCTTAGAAAGAACACTGAACATTTTCTCAATAATTCAGCCTCTAGCAGACCTGACATCTTCTTGGGGCACACTGTCTCTGGCCTCCCCTATGTTAAGGGTCAGAGATCGTAGAAGAACTAGATGCAAAATGACAGACCTTCTGCCCCCAATCCCTTTGAGGTCACTAGGCTTTGTGGTGGTTTTAATAAGATGCCCCCTCTAAAAAGTCTCAGGCATTTAAAAGTGTGGCCCCCAACTGGTGGCTGTTTGGGGAGAGTTAGAAGGTATAGCCTTGTAGGAAGAGGTGTCATTGGTGTAGGGTGAGGTTTCAAAGGCCCATTGTCATCCCCAGTGTGTTCTCTTGGCTTCCTGCTTTACTCTGGTATCATGGCTGCCTACCCTGCCGCCATGCTCCCTGCCATGTTGGCGATGGGCTCCTATCCCTCTGGAACTATAAGCCCCGGGTAAATCCTTCCTTTTGTAGGTTGCATTGCTCATGGCATTTTTTGTTTTTGTTTTTGTTTTCTCAGAAACAGAAAACTAACTAGTACCTGCTTCGTCTTCATTTTTAATTTGACTGGATTCAGGATCACCTAAGAGACATACCTCTGGGTTTATCTGTGAAGGAGTTTGTAGACAGGGTTAACTGAGGAGATAAGATATGCCCTGAATGTGTACAGCACCATGACATGGGTTGGGGTCCCGGGCTGAGAAAAAGAGAAAGGGTAAGTGGGGCTTTGGCATTCATATCTCTCTCTCTCTCTCTCTCTCTCTCTCTCTCTCTCTCTCTCTCTCTCTCTCTCTGCTTCCTCACTACGGAAGCTGTCTCACACTCCAGCTACCGTGACTTCCTCACATGCTGGGCAATACCCTCTCGAGTTGTGAACTAACAGACCCTTCCTCTCTTAAGGGCTTAAGGGTGTCTTATCCAGTCTCACTTCTACCCACTGGTCTGACAAAGCAAGGGTATAACTTACCCATGCAACAGCAATGAGAAACGTAGCTGATGCAGAGAGAAAGCTAGCAAAGACTCATGGCCACACACTTTTCGAAGAATTAAATAGGCTGGAAAACAGTGGAGGACAGTTAAGCACAGTGACCCAGGCTTTGAGTCTGCACACTACTGCTTATCTAATGGGTGACCTGAAATGAGAGTCTTCCATTGCTGTGTCCTCCCAGGTGGCACAGTTGTGAGAATTCCTACCTTACAAAATTGTCTTCAGGATTAAATGAAATAGTATGCATAATTTAATAGATTACTGTCATGGTGCCCGGCACAAAGGAATAGTTTGGAAATCAGTGATAGTAGTAATTATAGTGGCCATGCCAATGTACCCCTAAGGTCCTCTGTTAAGTTACATCTAGTTCAAGGTGAGAATGAACAGAATACAGTAAGTACAACAGCCCTTACTTTAGAGATCTGTGACATAGTCTGTTTGGGAGAATGTTTTATAAACACAAATTTGTTTACCTTCCTTTAGCTATTATCAGAGGTTATTGGTGTCCATCAAGAACTCTACCAAATAAGACTAAGAACTCTGATCACTAGGCCTACTGGTACCCATACCAGAATATCAGAGCAGTAGTCTGGCAGGGAGGGACACAATTCTAAGAAGGGAAAGCAATAAACAATAATATTGTCCAGTTTTTTAGACTAGGTCTCACTGTGCACCCCAGACTGACCAGCCTGTAACTCATGTAGCTCAGACTAAACTAAAACTGTTGACCCTTCTGCTTTTACCTTCCAAGTTCTGAGACTACCACGAAGCCCAGTTAGCAACACCTTCAAAGTGATAGTCTCTCTCTGTCCATCCCTGGGATAGGTTTGGGAAGGATCATGTGAGCAGTTGTGTAATATCACACAGGTGAAGCCATGAAACACATGACAACATACAGATTAACAAAAATGGGCTGAGTTGAAGTGTAAGAACTAGTCAATAGTTAGCCTGAACTAATGGCCAAGCAGTTTTAATTAATATAAGCCTCTTTGTGTTTACTTGGGTCTGATGGCTGTGGACTGGGCAGGACACAAAAAAAAACTTCAACTACACAGTAGGGCCACAAAGACAGGATAATAAGCAAAGTTGTAAAGGGTAATGAGTTACTGGGATATAAATAGTCTCATTTCTATCAGCTGGTCTGAAAAACCAAAGTTATAATTTATTCATGAACACAGGTCTGGGCAGGTGGAAAGAGAAGGTGAAAGGCCCATAGCCCAGGCAGAGGTCCAAGGTCTTTACTTCCTAGTAAACACTGTGATCACAGCCAAGGAATTTGGATCTGAGTCACAAAGTAAAAAGGAACACATGAGCACTCTCTCTAAAACTCAGACTCCCTAACTCCATCCATGCCTCAATTCATTTTCAATTTGTTCCTTGATTTATTCCCTCAACATAATAGACTGTCCTTCATGCACAGAGATGACCCTGATGACTCACACAGCAACATGAGTTATTTTCTCCAGTCTCCAGCAGTGGTCACGAATTCGCACTTATCCAGCCTACATCTGTTTTCACAAAATGGCTGGCTAGGGTAGGAGTGCATTGATCAATCAGCCTTGTAATGCAGCAAAGCTAAGCAGTCCACACGCAGATAAAATAAATATATGCCCTCTCCCATGCTCAGAATGCCTAGACATCAAGCCAAATGAGTTGATAGGACATCATGAGCACTGTGAAGGCCATAGAGTCTGAAGCTGGAAGGCCATGCCCAAGTATCAACTATGCAAGTCCTTAGCAATGCAACTGTAGTTGATTCTTGAGTGGGTTTCTAGGGCTTAGAGTCTACAAAATGCAGAAAATTATACCTACCACCCGTGAGTCTTATTATGGTAAATCTAAGATCATGTAAGAAAAGCATACCCAACAAAGCTACAAAGTTATGTATAGCAAATATTATTTATTAGAAATCAATTGATATCTTTATTATTATAAGTATTAAAATTATTACTGCTAGTTACCTGCAGATCACAAAACCAAAAGCTGATGGAAGATGAGGTTCTGTCTTATATAACAGAGTGTGCTTAGTAAAAGCGTCCCAAGCCAAGTCCATGGATGGGGTTACATCACTGTCACTGAACATGGTATGCTCAATGCCATCCAACCCAAACAGCCCAGCCACCGGGTAACTCCAATGCTTGACACTCTTTGCCCACCCAATCATTACCAGCACTCCGCCACCTGGACAGAGTCTTCAATTCCGAACTTACAATTCCCGAAGACTCAGCGTCTGGAAGAGCTGCCAGGAGAGTGTGGTGAGCCGGTTACTCGACAAGTTTCTGCAAAAAACGACAAACGAAGAGATAGTTAAAGGGCAGATCCAGCATCAGGAAGGCCCTCAATGGAGGACCTGGTCATCTGGAGGCAGGCTTTGTGTGCTCCCTTTTCTTCACCCTATTTTGCTAATGATATGTCTGCTAGTAGTTGAGACCATGGGGCAGGGGTGAAGGGGATGCTGAAGCCTTTTCAAGGGTAAGGTTTTACACATCTAAGAAACAATACAATACGGTTCTCTTGTTTACTCCTCATGCTGCCCTTTAATAAAAGCTCGGGGAGCCTGTTTGAAGCAAGCTCCTCTAGACAATAGTTCTGGCGATAACCAAGCCCACAGCATCCTTTACATCCACACAGGAAGGAAGTCTTTAGGCTCCTTATAAATTCTTCTCACTCACCCCTCCCCAAGAACACATGCCCATTCCAGAGATCAAGACATCAGCCTTTGTTCACACATCTCTTCTCCTAATGGCTATTTAATTGTTCTCATTAGGATGTACAGGGGAAGGGAGCAGCCATTAGTCTTCTGAATAAAAGAAACACACCCACGGTTATTACTTTGCCAGGCTCAACAAACAACTTTTGATGTGATAACAGCCCTTAAAAGCAGTAGTTAGGCACTGGGAGAAACCAAGTGGCAACCCAGGAATGATGCACTCATTTGCTGATGGGAATGGACAGCAGTGCTGGTTCCATTTAGATAAATATCCATCCATACACAAACGAACATGTGTATATGTGTATCTATTTAACACGTAGGTAACAATGCAAACACAGACTTTTGTTTATACACACACACACACACACACACACACACACACACACACACATACACACACACGCTTCCATGTGTACTTATATTTAGGTGACTTCTGTAGCAAGTAGAAGAGTCAGATACAGGCTATGCTGAGGTCTAACAAACATGATGGAACCTTGTCTTCACGTTACAAATGAATAAGCAGAAAGAATCGTCTAAACAAAATGACAAGGGTAATTGGGAGTGGGGCTACTTTACTTGGGTGCTTGGAGAAGAACCTTCTGAATAGTTAACATGGGACCTGGGAAAAGTAAGAATGATAATGAGCTGAGAGCCAGGAAGAAGCCCCACCAGAAACAGAGTTACAGAGAGTGAGGATAAGTAGAAGAGGGATTGTGCCACATTTTCAGACCTTGGGGGGAGACTGGCATTACTCCAAAGAGCAACAGGAAGCATTGGGTGACTCTTAGTGGTAATGTATCATAAACTAAGTACCACTTTTTTCAATGGAAGACCAAGACTGAAAGTTGACAGGATAGTGAGGGGACCTTACGTAGCTTCCAAGCAAGAAAAGAAAAAAAAAAAAAGAGGAGAGATGGGTTCAAGATAAGTGCTCAGGGTAATGCCATCAGAACCCACAGCTAGCTCTGAGAAAAGAGGAGGGTGAATTGAGTGATAGGTGTTGTGGTTAGAATATGAAATGGCCTCCAAAGATAGGTATTTTGAATGCTTTTCTGGTGGCCTCATTTTGAGAAGTCATGAAAACATTAGGTGGTGGGACCCACGTAGAGGAGGTAGATCACCAGAGATGAGTCCTTGGAAATACCTTACCTCCAGGCCCTTCTTGTAGGACTGTCTGCCTCCTGTCTATCAAGAAGTGAACAGCCTTCCACACACCACCATGATGTGATGCTTGAGGACCCGAGACCAACAAACCATCAGCCAAAATATTCTTCCCTAAATTTTTATGTCAAGTCTTTTGTCACACAACAAAGAAAGTCACTAATATACTAGTGACTAATGAGGCATTTAATAAGATGAAGAAGCCTACTAACAGATCACATTTGAGCAGTGGGGCCAAAATGGTCCTCTCAGATCAGCTAACAGAGGAAAGTCGAGAGAAGGTAATGACAGATGGATATGTTATATGTTATTCATATGTTATATGCATATATGAAAATGTCACAATAAGCCCATCATTTATACAAGTAATATCTAGCTATTAATAAAAGTTAATGTATTAACAGAAGAGCACCCCACTTCTTGTGAATATTAAGCTTGAAGTGCCTGTAAGACACCTAGAGAGTGAAATCAAATAGTCTATTGGAGAGGTGTGTTTATACTGAGACCTATGGAATTGAGAATGTGCTCATCAGGAAACAAGAACAGATATTCCAACGTAAGAACAGTTTAGAAATAGGGCATCCCATTTTTCATTAGATGAGGCTTATTTGTGATAAGATGGCTGGATCCTACACTGTCCTAAACCAGCTAACTTTCTAAGACAGTTTATGATGATCTTGGTAAAGCAACCCAACTCTAAGGGTACAGGGGACCACTGTAGAAAGGAAAGAGACCACATGCAGGTAGCTTCAAAGTCTGCTGCTCTGTTCTCTTCCCTGTGTTTATTGTTGTCTCTGCCTAAGGACCTTTAACCCACAAAGAGCTCTCCAGGATGATCCCATGGGCCCAAGCAGACCCACATCTCTCTACAGGGTTGGGAGTTCTGGTGTGATATCACATGTCCATAAAGAGCCATCTTAAGCCATTCATTGTAGTCTGCTTCACAAAGCCCCTGTGACTTATTCCTACAAACTTCTACCATTACCTACCTACGAGAAGAAATGGGGTTCCATAGGAAATGTACTGAGATCATTTAAGGTAACCCCCAGGGCAAGCTCCCAAAGCAAATACCTGTGCTCAGAGGAGCACAATAGATCTTGAAATTTTTCACAGAGTCACTGCCCAAACATAACCAGGAGCCTTGGAGCTCACAAGTTGGGAGCAAAGGCCACGGGTTTCAGTACCAGTCCCTGGGTCTACACTGCTGCTAGCCAGTGTGATGTTGTAACAAATCTGAGTGCTTGGACCACCCAGGTAGAAGTCATTTTACTGGCTCTGTTGTTCCAGTTTGCTGTCTATACACAACAGCATCCTTGGGAGTAAACCTTGAACAATGGGGACTGAGGAGATAGTTCTGTCAGTAAAATGTTTGCCGTGTAAGCATAAGGACCTGAGAGGGAGTCCCAGAATACACATAAAAAGCCAGGCATGGCAGAACAAGCTTGTAAACCAAGCACTGGGGAGGTAGAAATAGGTGGATCCCCAGCGACCGCCAGCCAGCCAGCCTCTCCTAATCATAGAACTCCAGATTCCAATAAGAGATTGTATCCAAAAATAAAAACAAAACAAAACAAAAAAAAACTATATATGGCTCCTAGGAAATGGCACCCAAGGCTGATCTCTGACATTACCTATAATGTCTACACATGTACACACACACACACACACACACACACACACACACACACATACACACACACACTTAAACTATTCCTAAACTTCCAAATTCGTGAGGGAATCCTGGCAGAAATTTGGAAAGATTCCCGGGCTGCACCTTTAGTTGCCTGGTTTTCTTCAGTGCTTCGTTGAACAAAAACCATGCTTCAAAAAGCTGGGCACTGGCAGCCTGCAGGGACCTCGTGCTCACTGAGCCTGGAGGAGCATGCTCCTGATAAGGCACAGCTCTGGTAGGAGGCGGCTACTGTTAGGAACAAGCCATCGTAGAGGCAGGACTGGCCCAGGTACACCAGGCAACCTGGCCCCTTTCCGAGAAAGGAACAGGCAGCAAGCCTTCCAGGAGTTCTGGGGAGCCCCAGGCAGAAAGCAGGCTGCCAGCCACGTCCTCTTACAAAGGTCATGCTTTGCTACATCAGGCAGAAATGTCAAGAGAAAATTGGATTCTGAAAGAAAGAAAATCATAGGCACTCTGGGCAAATAAAGACTAAGAAATAGCATTATCCCCTCCTTATTACAAGGGACCGGCGGCTGGGGGCCTGGGACACCTAGTAAGGAGGAGTGTGAGCTTTTGTTCTTCCACAGGGGTGCAGCTTCACCTCCAGCCCACCCACTCTGTCCACATACACATATACACACCTTCACATACATTTCCAGACACAAGGACACTGCTGCAAAAGTCCCAGGAAATATGCAGTGTGTGTAACCGGTACAGCTGTACCCAGAGCACTGCCCTAGACACACAATAGAAGTACCCAGGTCTAGAGACCAACATACACATCACAAACACAAGCAGGGTATGCCTCTGGCCACCCTGTCCTCTTGGGCATTTATACCTTCCCTTGAAACAGGAGAGATGGGAAAACCGAGGTCCGGGGTTTTGATGGACATTAGCATCCAGATGGGCAGAACGCGCCGGCCCAGTTTTTCCTTCCTGCTGACACCTCACCTGTCCCCATCTGTTAGTGGTTATTGATGATCTGGTTAGGCTGCTCATCAGACAAGAGTGTAATTAAGAGTCACCCTGCCTCGGAGCCCCATGCAGCCTCCTCCTGGTGCCTCCTCCCTGGCACATCCGTTGTCACCTGCCTCTGGCTTTTGCTTGGGTCAATGACCAGTATCCAAGCCATCTGACCATTGAATCAGTTTGGAGAGTGAGATTTTTATGAAATGAGGCATCAAACACTTTCCCAAATCCAATCTCTCTCTGTGTGTGTCTCTCTGTGTGTCTCTCTCTGTGTCTCTGTCTCTCTCTCCTCTGTCTCCCCACCCCCTATCTCATCTGAGACTCCCAAACAAAGCCATTAATTTGGTCCTGCACAACTGGCTCCCTCCCAGCCAGACTCTGGGGTCCAGAGGTAATAAACAGTAATGATAGGAGCTTTGAAATCAAAGAGATCCAACACACATATGGCCACACTCTGGGCCCAGTGGAGAGATAGGACTGAGATGGCCCTCCCTGCATTAACTAAGCAGGAAACAGGGAGCCTCTGAGGCAATCTGCCACTCTGTCTGGTAGACAGGTCCCCTGGTGAAGCAGCCTATGGGGCTTCCTAAGGGAAGCACCCATCTTTATTTAGCAGAAGTGGAATCCTTTATCACCCTCTAGTCTGAGCCGGTTACCCTATGAGAGGGTCAGCAAGATGGACCCTGCTGCCAGAAGAAACCAAGCAGAGGAGCTCTTCTGTGTGGCCCTTAATACTTGGGCACTGAGACCTCAAGGGGAGACAGCAAGATCCATCAACAGAGATCCTGAAGACAGAGGCCTGTGGACTTCCGGGACTAAGAGCAGGACTAACTTTTAGGAGCAGTACTTCTACTGACAGAAGCGGACTCCGTGGGCAGCATGTCTTCCTGTTCCATTGCGTCAGGGGTAGCTGAGGAACCCACCTGACTTCCTTGTGCTGTTAAACCAGTCTGCTCCACCCATGCACCACTCACCCAGCCAACCACTCACCGCCTTCCACACTCACGTCAACATCACAGACCCCTCTGTCTGTCAGCTGGCTCCCGTTCCAACTCCTAGATGGCCGCACCACCTCTGCATCATCTCAGCCCCTCTAGCTCAGGTTTGGACTTCTATGGTCATGGCCTGAAACGGTGCCTTCCCCATAAATGTCCATGTTGCAATCCTAAGGCAGTTAATGCTCTTAGAGACCTGTAGATTGGGACTTGTAAAGAGGTGATTAAGGTTACAGGAGGTCATTGGGGTTGGTCATCATCCAACTTGACTGATGTCTTTCTACAAAAAAGGTGAAGTGTATATAAACACACTCGGAGGCAAGACCATGGAGAGATACAGGGAGAACATAGCCACCAACAAACTAAAAAGAGAGGCCTCAAAAGAAATCAAACCTGGCAAGACCCTCAATCTTGGGCCCTGAGCCTCCAGAACTGTGAAGAAATAAATGTCTATTGTTGAAGCCACTTGAACTATAGCGCCGTGTCATGGTAGGCCTAGAACATGAATACACCTGTCCTCGGCCCTTTCATTTGACCCAAGGCCCTGACAACCAATTTGAATGCCCCACTATAGTCTGGGAAGGACTCCAAGCCACGGTTTTCTGTCATCCCTCGCCCTCCATGTGCAGGATCACACTGAGGAACCAGTCTCCCAGACAAGTTCCAGCTGCTGATATCCAATCTTCTATTGGTCCATTTGTTAACCCCCTAGGTATAGCCCGGCCTCCTCCTGCCAAAGATTAGTGAGACAGAAAAACAGAGAAGCAGAAAGATGTTCAGCTCGCATCCCAAAGACAGATTCTGCTGTTGCTGGATTTTCCTGGAGGATTCATTCTGCAGCTACTGAAGGGCATTTCCTCCATGCATCACCCGTTTTCTGCGCACTCAGCACTGCTACCCAGAAACCTCCCCTCCCAATCCCATGGCTCCTAGGCTGCAGCTTGCCAGTCGGAAACATCACAAGGCAAACCTTAGTTACTTCTTGCACAGAGGCAGATTTTGAAGGGTGCATCTCTCCCTTCCTTAAGCTCTAACACCTTCCCTACCATCTGTCTGCCCTCTTCGTCTCAGTATCTTTTTCCCACCACATGAAAGAGAGCTAATTGGTCTTGGGCTTAATCTGTGTGAGCTGCTATACTAAAATATCACAGGCTAGGGGCCAGAGGGACAGTTCTGTCAATAAAGCGCTTGCTGTGTAAGCGCAAGGAGCCGAGTTCGATCCCCAGAATCATGTAAAAAAGCTGGGCCTCGTAAGACACACTTGTATTACCAGCACTGGGGGAGAAGACAAGAGTGGATCCTTGGAGCTCACTGGCCAGCAAGGCCAATGTAAAATCCCAGCTCAAAAAATAAACAAGGCTCCTGAGACTGCCCTCTAGCCTCTACATACATGTATGCATACACATACATACATACACACACAAACTATGCATACACAAGTATGCAAATACCCACATACAAACCATAGACTAGGGAGCTTACCAACCAGAGAAATGTGTTTGTCATAGTTCTGTGCATTCTTGGGAGATCAAGGGTCCAAGGGCAAGCAGATGAGTGGCAGCTTGTGGCAGCTGCTTCGTCATAGGCTCTTCTAAGCTCCCATGCCAGAAAGGATGAAAAGTCTCACTCGGGATTCCTTTATTAGGGCATTCATCCCATTCCCGAAGGTGTCCCTCTTGATACCATCCCGCCCGAGATGAGGAGCTCAACAAACGAATCTGTGGACCACCAACATTCAGACCACAGCATCCACCTCCCGTGACACACCACACTGGAATTCCTTTAAAATGACTGAGGGCACAGGAGGAAATTCAAACAAGGAGGATCCCCTACTGTAGCGCCAACCACATATAGGGTTTCCTGAGAAGAAAAAAAAAATCATGGGAGAAAGACGGGGCTGACATTCCACTGACCACTTGCTCAAGAACCAGGAGTTCACACCCTGTGTGGTCTTGACTCTGTGACTTCTATATGCTGAGGGGGGAGGGGTGCCTCATCACCAGGACCTAACTAACGGCAGCACTGAGGGAACCCCACATTCCATCCCCTCAAAATCCAGAGCCCATGACAAGAAAATAGGGGCTGGTGCCCAAGCTTCCTCTTGAAGGCCAAGAAATATTTTTCTACATCACTGATGTATTTGCTTTTCCCTCAATTAAATTGTTGTAAAAAGGGGTGGGGGTTAAAGTCATCTGAGCCATTTTTATTCAGCTAAATTACACTGGATGGCTCATTTAATGAACTTTAATGAAGCCAAAATGCTTTCTCTAATCAAATCTCAAGTGACGTGCCTGGAGTCTTGACCTTACATCAGGAGACTGGAGGCAGCTTTCTCAAAATTGCCCTCTGCTGGGCTAGGTCAGAGTTTCCAAGGGTGGGTTCCTGAGAACCTAAGTGTGTAGTATATTCACCAGTGTTATGGGAGAGTGGGATCATATTATTTTACAAAATCAAAAAGGCTTATTTACTACAGAATTTCTCAGGATCTTAACCAGAAGTATCTGGCTTACTGGGTCTCTCAAACTTATTGGACCACAGACCCTTCTCTTTAGCACACCCATCAAAAAGCAACACCCTTTTTATATACTTAGAGAAGGCAGTCCCAGACAGAGACTCAGCAAGCCCCAGCCAGGAGGCTGGCAGTCTATTTTTGCAGTTTTATTGGAAAGCAGCCATTCCTGCTTGTCTTTGTGTTGCCTATGGCCATATTCTAAGCAGGATAATAGCCTTCCAAAGATACCCACATCCAGAATCTGTGATACACGCTGTTCACTTCCAAATAAAGGGGACTTTGTGGAGGTGGTGAAGGGAACACTGGGAAGTTACCCTAAGTTACTTTGTTGTCCAAATGTAACCACAATAGATCTTAAAAGCATACACAAGACCTGTGCAAGCTCAAACCACACAAAATTCCAGAAGAGCATGGGAAATAGTCACTGAGTCCCAGCCAGCCCCAGGGGACTATTGGTAAATGGTAGCTGCTAGGAGAGGATCATTAGTTTTGTTTAAGGGTGGAACACATTTCAGTGGATGGACACACACCTAAGAATAGATAGCCAGCACTACTGGACTGAATGAGTTTTTAAAAGAAAAGGAGAGTACAAAGTTGGGTGGGTATGGAATAAGGGTTGTATCTGGGAGGAATTTGGAGAGGTGGTGAATGTGATCAAAATGTATGAAGCTCTCAAAGGATTAATAAAATATGCATTTTAAGTGGAAGCAGAAAGCAGAGAGAAATTAGCCAAGGAAGCAAAACACAGGGGGATAAGATGGTGGCTTTGAAGGTGAAGGATGAGGTGTGAGTCGAGCAATGTGTATGGCCATTAGAAAATGCAAACATCAAGAAACAGATTCTCCCAAGGGTGTCCAGGGAGGAGCATGGACCTACTAACACATTAATTCTAGACTATGGAGACCCACTGCAGACTTCTAAATCACAGAAGTGTAAGATACTATATTTACATTGCCTTACATCACCAACTGTTTTAATTTGTTATAGCAGGAACAGATAACTGATACAGGTTACATCCACATTAGCACAGAGGATTCAAACAGATACAACAAAAGCCCATAAGTACAAAATTCTAGCATAACAACTTCTGTCCTGGGCTGGAATTTTCTCCTTTTCTATCTTTTTCTTTCATTCCCTTCCTGCTTGCTTTGTGTGTGTGTGTGTGTGTGTGTGTGTGTGTGTGTGTGTGTGTGTGTGCGTGCATGCACATATGTGTATAGGTGTGCTTGCACATGTGTGTCCATGCTTGTGGAGATAACTTCAAGTGTTTCTCACCGTGGATTGTTTATCTTTCATTTGAGACATGGTCTCTCTGGCCTGGAACTGGACAAGTAGGGTAGGCTGCTCATCCAGAAATTCCCAGAGATCCTCCTGCCTTGGCCTCCCCAGCACTGGGATTAGAACCATGAATTATCTGTCTTGTTCTGGGGTTCTTGGAGTTGAAATCAGGTCCTTGTACCTACAAGGGAGGTACTTTACCAACTGAGCTATATTTCCAGCTCTTGGTTACTTGGTTGGTTGGTTGGTTGGTTGGTTGGTGGGTGGGTGGGTTTGGAGACAAGTGTCTCACTATATATACCAGGTTGACTTAGGCTCCCAAGCACTGCTATAAAAGGTATACACTACCACATTAGTCTAGACAGGCACTTTTCAACAGAAGATAAACACAAGATCCATATGCCATTTGAAATTTCATATTAATGTGATTTTAAATGGTGGAAAGAACTGTTAATATATTGAAAACATCATCAATTTAACCAATAATCAGTATCAAAAACCACCATTAAGATATTTTTTCATTCTTATTATGTTTTTGTAGTGAGTCTTTGAAATCCATGCACATTTGACATTCAAAGAGCATCTCAATTTGGACTGGCCACCCTTTAAGTGCTCAGCAGTCACAGATGTCCAAGGCAGAATTCTACACCATCTGTGAAACTCAGTTGTTGACTGAAGTCCTCGGTAGAGAGACGCCATCAACAGCTGGAAAAGTGTAATCACAAGCTCACAAAGTCAAGCCGGGACAACACTGTCCCCAAACCCAGCTGTCACGAAGTTTGTTTTATAGAGGAAAGAGGTCCTGTTGCCCAGCGCCACCTCACTGAGTGGTTTCTAGCATCCCCACAGGCTAGAGAAGCTCAAGGCAGGAAGCATAGGACCAGGTCTTGCACATGCTGAGTAATGTGGGGTAGGACCCTGGCTGCATACCCAGGAACCGAGAGCTGGACTCTTCCAGAAGGCCTAGCCCACTTGGTTTAGTGTGAAATCTACCTTATATTCCATTCATATATGTCTATGAGAAAACTTCAACCTCTTGTTCCTTCTCATGGCCCAGCTCTCTCCATCCTTTGTCTCCACCCATGCCTAGCCCTGAAAACTAACGGTGAACAGACTGGTACCCCATGCTATCTGTTCCTGACAGCACCCTACCCCTCCTCCAGCACACCACTGAACCTCGTACTTCCTGGCCCCCTTCACACCTTTGTTCCTCATCCTATAGTCTGTGGTCTTCCCCCAAGACAGCGTGTGTTTGCCAGTCTGACATCCTCTCTGCCTCCTCTTTCCCCTGACTGAATTTTGAACAGGCCCTGTCCACTGCCCACATCTCAGACTGTCAGCTTTGGATATCAGCTGTGTGTACACTGCCACCCCCAGCACACTGTTTTCATCGGAAGCCAAGAACCATTTTCTCTGCATCTTACCCCCTTTCTAGTTACCAGAGCCCAGTGAGTGCTCAATAGAAGTCTCTCCGTCTTCATGTGAAGAGATGAATTTCTGAGGGCACTGGAGAGGACCAAGGAACAAAGAATCCCAGCTGCAGCACATGTGGCTTCTGCGTCTCCCCAATTCCCTCTCTCACCTACCTACTGGTTCTGAGACCTCAGGGCAGTGAGGAGGAACCCTTCCCCTCCCTTTGATGCAAATACACACCACACACACACACACACACACACACACACACACACACACACACACACACGAGTACAGCACATAAACACACTGCACACATTCAAATACCACATGCATGTACCACACACCACAAACACAAACAAACCTACATTCACAAGCAGGTTTGCAGTAGCATGGATGTGAACACTCACCCTCACTCACTCTCAGTCTGGCCCCACCAAAAATAGATGAATCACTCTTCTGAGAAGGATGAAGGAGCACTTCCTCTTTACCCTTCCCTGCCTCTGGCATCCACAAGAGGGTCTTTCTTTCTGGCCAGGGGACTCAAGGACAACCTTGACATGGCTGGCAATCCACACCTCTCAGCCTTTCCATTCCAAGTTGCCTATATGACTTCAGCCTGGCCAGAATATCAAGGGGACAGGCCAGCAGGACCAGAGCTGAGCCCACTGGCCAGGGTGTTCCCTTGGGGTAAGAATGCCTTTCTGTGTTGACACAGTCGGAGAGTGGAAGGGTACACTCAGAAGGCCAAGACCCAGCCTGTGCAGACCTCTTTTCCCTATGACTGGACACACTGGTGTTGGAGCCCGGACACAAGAGAGGAAAATGAAGACCCTAGTGGTTAGGAAAATGTCCCAAGATAATCCAGCAAAGGGGAACTAAAGTGGGGTCAGGAAGTGCCCCACCTCCTGATACCCACATCAAGGTAGTTGAAAGAGTTCCATCTCTAGTGATCAGGCCCAAGCCCAATAAACAAATACCGCACGCACGGCCCAGGCCATGACCCGTCACATACACACATCATCTAATGTAGTAAAAACACATAAGTTCATAAAATAATATGAAAAGCACTTTAATGAGGCAGCAGTTAGCTTGCCTGCTTCTCCAAGAGGTGCCTGGCAGCATTTCAATACTATAGCCCCCTGAGCCTGTGGGTGGAGCCCGGATACCCCTAGTCTACATCCCTGCCCTGTGCAAAGCAGAGAAAGGACATTCCATACAGCTTTGTCTCCTCACACTGTCTACCTCATACCAGACCAGAGTGTTCCTGGAGCTATTCTCGGGGATTCTGCTCCTTCCGAGTTTCTTTTCAAATTAACCAAAAGCTAATTGACGCGAAGCACGTGGGCTCTCTGGAACCCCAGAGAGGCGCGCTGCGCTGCGGGGGCAAGCACTAGACTCAGGCTCTCAGCCAGGGCCGCCCACGTCGTGCACATGCTGGGCATTCAAGGCCCTAGCCCTAAAGGAGCTCCGCATGATCCATGACGTGCGTTCATTTTTTTTTTTTTTTAATTCAAAAGCTGTCGTGACCAGAACAAAATAAAGATATGGTCAGCAGTGCCTCTGAAGGAAAGATCAAGAAATCCTACACAGCCAAAGGAGGGAACTCTCTCTCTCTCTATGGAGGGAGGAAGGGAGCCAAGGTCCTGCGGGCCACGCCCCAGGCTGGGGAGGAGCTGTGTAAGAGGAAACTGTTGCCCTTGGAAACCTGAGCCCTGAGAACTGTGCGGGACGACCTGGCAGGAGCACACTGCACTTCAGGTGGAGAAGCTATTCCTTTTAGCAGGGCCAGCCACCTGCCCTCTTTCTCGTGTCCACCTCTGAGTTTAAAGGAAAATCTACGACTGTGTTACAAACGTTAAAATTGTGAGCGCAAAGCTGCTTGGGGCTTCAGTCTTAGGATCTGGTTCTCCAGCATTGCATGTAAGTTCTCCTTCAAGATGAGAACCTGGAGAGAACACAGGGTGGGGGTGGGGGTGGGGTTAGAGAAGGCCCTAGAAGGTTTCTCATAGAGGCTAACAGAAGCACCCAGAGGCTAGTAAGAACGCATCACCCTCAGGGAGTCTCTGAATAGGTAGGTAGGATGGGAGGAAATTTGCATTTCTAAGAGGTTCCTGGAATGTGCATATCCCTGTTTTAGAATTACACTTAGAGAATCACTGATCTGGTGGTCCCCACCCCACCCCCCACCCCCAGAGTTGACTGGAACTCCAATCAAGTCCACACCCTCAAAAGCTGAGAGATCATACACTGGGCTGCTGGATACACCTCCTGGGACATGTGTCCAGATATAAAGAGATCCCTGTTGGGAGCCAAAGACTACCTGCACAGGCTCCTAGGCGCAAATGTCATTGTTAATAACTGGAAAGGGGATTTGGCATACCTCATCTGAAAGTTGGAGGAGGATGCCCGATTGGATGGTGCCACTAGGCAGTCGGAGAAAGGGCTGTCATTGCACTGAAAGCTAACAAAATGAGCAAGTTCAGGCCTCGCCATCCAGAGGATCTGCAGACAGGATCTGCCTGCTCCCTCCTTACATGTACACAAGTGCAAACACACACACACACACACACACACACACACACACACACACACACACACGGTGGGGGGTTTTCTTTTTTGTTTGTTGTTTGTTTGTTTTTCCAAATTCAGCCCCTGAGTTTTCCAGAATCTGGAGACCTTTTTGAAAGCCTGCGGGGACTCCGCCAGAAAAGACACCTTTGTGAGCTGCATGCATTGGGGACCTAGAAGATAAAAGTAGGGGTTATGCACTAGAGAGCACGAGAGAGGCCACCAGGAAGGTACAGGATGCCCTAGGACAGACATCAGGGAGGGTATAAAGGAGGAAAGGAAGGATGCACATAATTGATCCCAGGTAAGCAACTGCAAAGGGGCACAACACCCCAGCTGTCTGGCTTCAGAGTTGGGGTTCTTGCTTCCTGGGAGCAGCAGGAGGAGGTGGCACTGTGCTGCTGGACTTCTTGTTTCTGGTCTTCACATGACCCTCAGCTGTTACCACCTCCAGGATAGGATCACACTGTTCCTATCCACAAGCACGGATATCTGCTTCAGCTCTGGGACACACATTAGGTTTTGGAGACAGCAGAAAAGTAAAAAGAAAGCCCAATAAAGAAAACCTGGGCTGCCATGTCTTGTCAAACGCAGAGCCCAGGGATGGAATTGTAAGTGAGATCTTTCCAAGTCTCCTCCCCTGGTGTCCAGGAGGAAACACCAGCATTGTAGCAAACATGGATATAAGGCTCTCAGCCGACTCCATCCCTGCTTATAGATCTATGATGCTTGGACAGCTCCATTGGCCATGCTAAGTCTTAGCCCTCTCTTCTGAACTGGATGGAGTATCTTTATCACGTTAGGGAGTGAGCACAAAATAAAGCAGTATGTATGGGCACCCCATGTAGTCCTTGTCATCTGACAGGCACTCAGGGGTAAGGGACTATTACCAGTAAGGAATGCACAAAAGGAAAATCTGATTGATAACACCTCGAAAGACAACTGTGAATGAATGGAAATCAACCAGCAGAGAGGGTGGGGAGAAGGGAGGACCCACGCTCTAGTTTCCAAATCCTTGGGAGAAACAGGCACAAGGAGGGAGCCATCGTCACAGGCGCAACCAAACAAGAAAACTTGCACTACACAAGCTCACTCAGCAGACGCGGCTAAATGGTTTCCAATTAATTAACTGATTACATGATAGAACAGAAGGGGATTCGAAAGAGCGCTGTTGACCTTTAAGAATAATTAATATCATCAGGATAGCAAACCCATCCAAGGAAAATAATGAGGAACATTTTCATATTGCATTGGAAAGCCCTGGATAGTGAGGCATATGGGCTTTATCTAAGCAAAACCCAACTTCCTCCTAGGGCTTCCTGTCTCCTTTCTCTCATCACCCATCTCTCACTTCCAGGAAGACTCTGGAGACCTGTGTCCTTGCGACCATGGCACATGGCTCTTGCTGCCTTGACCAGCTCAGTGGCCCTTCTGTTAGCCTAGGCAGAAAAGTTGTCCAGGGATGCTAGGCAGCGCATCACTGAATGGTGTAAGGAATACCGAAAGCATCACAGCCAACTTCCTCTTGGTTCTTGGTCTGGAAACTTTTCTATCTCCTCTAGTGCCTCTGCCAGGATTGACACTTAAAATGCAAAACCCTATGCTTGCAGCAGGGCCTCCCACTCCAGACTTTGACCTCATGCTGCCATCTTCCATAATAACAGCTCTGATGGATACTATGGTATTACATCTGATAACAATCAGTCCCTGTGGTCCGGGGGTCAAACATGCATCCATCTTGATCACCATCCTAGCCTTTGTATTTTGGAAATGTAGTGTTGAGGGAATCAAGGCTTGACACTCTAGCTCCTCCCAGAATGCCTGCCAAGTTCTCGATCCTCTTCTGTGACTCCTGGATGCAACCTTCCTCTGGGAAGCCTTTCCTGGCCACCACCTCTAAGATTTCCCCACCAACAGCTCCCACAGCACTTTATCCATCCCTGTAAGTTAGGCATGTCAAGAAAGTATCTAGCTTCCATTAGAGGAAAGGGACCTTGAAAGTCTAAATCCAGGTCTTCTCTCTGTGTACATGGACCCCTAATGCCTATCAATACATCTGGAACACAGAAGGTCTTCAGTAAATGTCTGTTGAGTTCACTCAGGCATGCATGAAAGTGACATAAAATAAAAAATATAACAGAGATAACTCCAAGCACAGTAATCCATACCTGTAAGCCCCTGTGCTCAGGAGCTGGAGGCAGGGTATTCATAAACTCCAGGTCAGTTTGGGCTACACAATAAGTTCCAGACTAGCCTGAACTACACTGTAAAACTCAGGCTCAAAATATGAAAATTAAAGAGAGATTTAGGTGTTGAATGTTCTCTACCTAGCCCCAAGGACACAAGAGTAATGCATCCAGTTAAGTACCAATGACAGAAGACCACATATCCTGATTTGCCCAAACAGTCCAGCTCACATCTGTTGTCCTGGAATCCCATTGTCTTAGCTTCCTTCTCACTACCCATGTCCTACTTGGACTTCATGCTGTAAGATCACTCCATTCATTGAGTGCCTACTCTGTGCCACACGCTCTTTTAAGTGCTGGCTCATCTCTATGAACAAGGGAGGAAAGTGAACTCTCTAGAACAGTAAGCTTTAGTGTCATCCTGCTTTCTCTGTACACAAAGGCTTTCTCTCCTTACTCCACAATTCAGCACATTCTCATTTGGTAGCTGCTCCAGGCTAGGAAATGCTAGTCACAGGGTGTACAGGGTGAACGAGCCATGGTTCTCTGCACCAATCTGGTCATTCACTGTGTTTCTAGAACAACTCACAGAAGAGGTCTTGTCCACAACAGACACGAATTTACACTCTCTCTGTGGTCTCCACTCCTTCTTGGTCCTATAGTGTGATAACCTGGCTGCAGCACCCCGATACACAGGTATCTTTGCCCTGGAATGCTTGTATTTGAATCATCAGAACAGGAAAGTCACAGAGCATTCTCAAGAAGAACCCCCAGCAAATACAAGAAACGCCCCGTCCCCCATCCCCCCCTTCCCCCCCCCCCCGAAAACTATTCCCTGAATTTGGTAACTCCATAAAAATCCCAGCTCCACCCCTGACCTCATCCCCACACCCCAGAGTCCCATCTATCTTCACTGGAGCTCTCTTAGCCAAGAAAAATTCCCAGCTACTACAGAGTATGAGACCTGATAGAGGTCCTTCCTTCTAAAGCCCACAGGGTCTAATGGGCACTGGCGTTCTCCTTCCCTTCACTGTCTCCTGAGTGTGGGAAGGGCTGGTCTCCTTCTTCAGCCTCCCTGACTGTAAGAAGCAGCCATGACCTGTCACCTAAGCTGGAGCTGCCCTCCCCACCAGCCCCGCCTCACCCCTGCCTGGCTCCCCGTGTCAGCTGATAGCCTCTTTTTCTCCTTTAATTATACTTCTCTGCTCTCTCTGTGAGTGGCCTCATGACTCAGGGCTTTAATTTATTCACCAAACAATGTCATTACACCACTGTTTTCTGTAATTTATACCAAGCACAGGCTTTTGGCCTCTGTTGCCCAATTCTGCAAAAATGTTTGGGAAAAGCAATGTCCATTTTTTTTTCCTCCATGGCGGCTCCAGGGCGACTTGCAAGAGAGAAACGAGATAACGCTTTCATCTCCTGTTGAATATTTGGAACATAGGATCCACCCCTACCTCGCTTGGTTACATTACCAAAGAGCTGTTTCTTCACTTCAGGCTGAGAAGTGAACAGCAACTGAATTTGGGAGGACTTTTTTTGTTTTTGTTGGTTTCTTGTTTGGTTTGGTTTGGTTTTTTTTGTTTGTTTGTTTGTTTTTTTGTTTTTGTCTTTTAGACAGGGTCTCACAGTATCCCAGACCGTCTTTAAACTTACTACATCACCAACAATTCTATGCTACTTCCGGTCCTCCTACCCCCACCTCTGGAGGGCTGAGATACAGCCATGCACCACCATGCCAGCCTTCTATGGTGCTGGGAATTGAACCCAAGCCTAAGCAAGCACTGTGTCGACTGAGCTGGCATCCCCAGCTCCACCCTGCTTTTTGGTTGTTTGCTTTGGGTTTGGCATTGGGAGGTTTTGTTGTTGTTGTTTCGTTGTTGTTATTGTTATGAGAGTCTCCAGAAGGGATCTCTAGTCTGATCTTGAACTTGCAGTTCCCCTGCCTCTGCCTTAAATCCTGGGACTAGAGATCTGTGACACCACACTCAGCTCTGGACATAAGGCACTTTGAATTGAACTTAAAGAAATGAGGAAGGACAGAGAACAGAACACAGGATTTCATGGGCTGGCCATCACGGTGTGACCATATACATCGAGATCTATATGAACTACAGTTCTGACATAAAGTTCCTGGCACAGAGGAGAGGGACGTCTGTATGCTGGTCACGATTGCTGCTGAAAGAAAGTATGTACTCAGGCATGGTCAGATCTTCACTGACCAAGATAGCAAATTGGGATAATTCTTCTTCCTGCTCTACTATGGCTGATCTCAACTTCATTTAAAACCTTGAACTTTGTACCAAAGTGAAAACAATTAATTAACTTGCTAATCATTTCCCTGCTATGGGGACTTTCCCATACTCAGTAACAATAATCATGAGAGCAAACTAAAGAAAATTGGGATACAGAAATCATTTTCAGGGAAATCGAAATAACGAGCAACGTTTATTGAGTCCTTGTTAGGCACTAACTACTGTGTGCTTTAAAGATAATTCTTCATTGACTCTTCCTGACAACACTTTATGGTCCGTGTTATTATAATGATTAGTTGTCATCTGACAGATAAAGAATCTGCAGCTTAAAGGTGAGGTAGCTAGTTCAAGGTCACAAAGCTGGTAATGTTAAAATAGGGCCTGAGTCCACTGTGTTTAATTCCAAAATCCACACAGCATGCACATGCCAATATACTGTGTGGGTGTGCTTGCGTGTGTGTGGGGGGGGGTGCGTGTGTGTGTGTGTGTGTGTGTGTGTGTGTGTGTGTGTGTGTGTGTGTACATGCATATGTCCACATGTTGGGAGATGTCTAAATCTCCAGACTGGGACTCTGTTTTGTAGCATGTAGATGAAAGCCTTCCAAGAAGGAAGAAAGTTTATCACTATGGACAATGTAACTCAGCCAGTTCTGCTGGGCCCCTCCCATAGTTTGGCCTCCTCTGCCCATGCCTGGGGGAGAATCTATGCCAAGTTCACTTGCTCCAGGCCCCACTTAACAGGAGGAACACAGAAGGCTCACCCTGAGAGCTGGTCCTGAAAGGAAGATCATGGTGGACCCACAACCTTTCAGAATCCAATAGCCCTACTCTGTTCCTCAGTGCAAGTCCATCTGGATCCCACATCACAACCTTGACCCACTCTGGGCTGTCCCCTGCTTCCTGCAGGTCTGCATCCCACCCGAGGGGCTGGCAAACAGAGACCAATGCTCCTGTCTACTATATGTAAACGGCTCTTGAACATACACAGTGGGAATATTTACTTAAGGACTCAAGCCAGCCACCAGCAGCTTGTGATGGTGCCAAAGGGGTGACAAAGACCAGGCTGGAGCCTGAGAGCCTGTGTCCTGAAGGTGTGCACTGAGACCTTGGAGGTAAAGGAGGGGTTGGGCTTGAGCCCTGGCCATGGTGCTGAATCTGTGGGGGTGGGCACAAGAATAGTGATTTTGCCAAAAGGAAAAAATATCATAACACTCCTGTGCTCAAAGATGCTGGATTCCTGGTCCTGCTTAGGGAGGTCAACTGATCTCTTCATCAGACACAACAGAAAGAATATGAGATCTGGAGCAGACCTTAGCAGATAAAAAAACATCTTTCCTAGCTGTGTGGCCATGGGCAAATTAACCTTTCTGATATCCAAAGTCCACACACACACACACACACCAGGTACTCCTTTGTAGAACAGGGGTAGTGCCAGGTATTTGCAGTTATTGTTGGGAAAGTGTCTAGCCTGGAAGACACTTTCAGGAAGTTGACACAGTCTCTTCCCCAACCCCTTGGCTTCCCACCAT
Source organism: Peromyscus maniculatus bairdii (assembly GCF_049852395.1). NCBI lineage: Eukaryota > Metazoa > Chordata > Mammalia > Rodentia > Cricetidae > Peromyscus > Peromyscus maniculatus. The sequence continues at coordinate 89,632,262 of NC_134852.1, forward strand.
GGTTGCTTGTGGATATGTGCACACACACTCTCCATTAATTCTCTCCTTCTTGCTATACATTACTACAAATGTTATTCTATGAACAAGCCTAGCCCTTCCTGAATTCTTTCCCAGAATCTCCAGAGTACAAGAATCTCTCTGCCTGCAACGGTCAGCACCATCCAACAGATGGTAATATGTTTACGTCACTAGCTTAAGAAAGCTAATTTTATCTTCCCAACTACATTGAACACCCCAACTCCGCCTGGGCCAGATCTTACCTCAGTGTCCTCAATTCTCTCCCCTGCCCCAAGGAGCTAGCACAGGGAGTTGTTTCCTAAGCACCTGTCACCTGCCTCCCATAGCTGTCATTGCTGTGCTATTCATGTAACTGCCTGATGGAAACTTTGAATTGGCCTTCAGTGTTTTCAAACTACTTCGCAGCAATTGCTCACCTGTCATAATATCACCATTGAAAACTGTTATGTGTTTTTCTGTGTCATGCAATAGCAACAGAAAGAAAGAGCAAGGTGGCAACCACCCCATGGCAAGTCTTGAATCAACACCAAGATGCTCAAGTCTAGAAAGCAGGTGACCGTCCTCCTAGGTGTTGGTGGTAGCCGAAGAAACTGCCCAGTGCATCAGAAAAGACACAAGACTCAGAGTCAGAAGCCCAGGTCCCTATACACACTGCACTAATTCTAGCTATGTGGCATTCAGCCATTCACTCACTCAGATTCCTCCCTGATGAAACAGGGATGGTAGTAATTGCTACTTCATCTTAGTACTGCATATATAATGAGATGGTCCTTGGGACATGTGTTTATAAAGCACTGCAGCCTGTTGATTAAGGCAGCGTGTTACTCAAGTAATTAACCGTTGGACACTAAAGGAAGCATGCCAAGGAGACCCTCAGAACAGCACATAGAATAGAACCACACAGCATCACTGATGATGCTTGCCCTGTGCCCTTTTGAGGGCCCCCCAAAAGATGCACCTATTCTTCGCAGTTTCTTCACCATATCTAAGAGGGGTCTGGAATAGGTGATGTCCATTAGTGAAAAGTGTGAATCCTGAGCAAAGGAAATAAGACACTTCCCTAGAATTCTGGTACAGGGCTTCACCCAGAGGTATGGAAAAGAAACAAACACACTATACGCCAGGAATCCAAATGTATCCCCTCCCCTCCCCAGGACCCTACAAAAGCCTAGGAGGGACACAATGCTAGCAAGAACCTAAAGAGATTAGATGAGTTGACAAAGGTCTCCCAGCTGGTCAGCAGTTAGCTGGAAACAGAACCCAGCTCTGCTCTGTTCCAATACTCAGGTCATCGAACCAAAAGGAGAGAGGCGGTAGCAGGACAAAACAATTCTAGCACAGCCCCCCACCCATGAAATTCTTCAGATGCACCATCCATAATCTTTGCAAGGTCCAGAATGGGCATTGCATGCTGCTGGATCAGCTAACCCGGTTTTCTGCAGCTGGCTGGGGGTTATGAAAAGGTCTTCACCAAAGAGGAAGACAAAGGAGAGAAGGAACAGACATGGCTGGGATGAGCCAGGAAAAGAGAGAGAGGAGAGAGAGAGAGAGAGAGAGAGAGAGAGAGAGAGGGAGGGAGGGAGGGAGGGAGGGAGGGAAGGAGGGAGGGAGGGAGGGAGGGAGGGAGGGAGAGAGAGAGAGAGAGAGAGAGAGAGAGAGAGAGAAGCTGGGGGCTCAGGGCACAGGCACGCAGTTATTAATATCCTAAATGGAGTTCTGACTGCTTAAGCTTTATTTAAGAACACGCCTGACTGTATAATTACAAGGGCTTAATTTGTTTTCTTTTCCGCACAATAAATAAGGAGTACACAGTTGCTCTTAGCAAACACCACCCTTCCTGGCGTCAGGAGGAGTTTCTGAGCTGTGGGGGAATGTTTGGTACCTGGGATGAAAGGCACAGGGACAGTCCCACTGCCACCCAGAGATGTGAGCTGCCTACTCAGAGTACAAACAGACTCACCAGAGACCGGACAGATGAAACAAACAAACAAAAGAAAAAACAAAATAAAACAAAAACTCTAGGTGTCCCTTCACTCTAGGAAGATATTGGTGTGAGTGGGGACACCAAGGTCATTTTAACTCCCCTGTGGGACGGGCACTCCTGGCGACCTGCTCTGAGAGGAACCAACACCATCTTCAGTCAGGTCCAGTTCAGTGGGCTCAGGATACACTGAACAACTTACTTTCTGTTGCCCTGGAGCTTTGCTCAGATCCTTTGCCTTCTGGACCTACTCAATTGCCTGGAGATGAAACCTGAAGATGTGGGTACTACCTGAGGCAAGCTGGGGCTGACTGAAAAATCCTAAAGTGGAAGCAGAACCCAGATAAAGGCTATTCCTTGAGAAAGAAGCAGCATAAGTACATTGAGGAACCTGGGAAGCCCTGGGGTAGCCAGCCCAGAGAGCACCAGAAAAAGCAGAAGCAAATGTCAGGGTGGTCCCAAGACCCTCTTGCATTTCTAAGGTGCTGTCCCACCCAGGTCTCTGCACGGACCAGGCAATCACCTTGTAGACTGAGTCAGAGGGTTTGGATCATATCTTAAGAACATCAGAATCACGTTTAGGAGGATGGTATTAAAATGTTTAGGCCACCCAGGCTGAAGCAGAGAGAGAGAGAACTCTAGGGACAGCCTTTAGGATGCCATGACACTTAAAGCAACTGAATGTGAGACAGGCTGGATCTCTGATGAGGAAGCACCAATATGTCCTTGCGGAAGGAGGGACAGAGATGCTACATGCGTATGACTGGCACCAGATGTGGCCATAACAGTGGAGGCTCTGTTCTTCTGCAGCCCTGAGTCCTCTTTGTGCTCAAAAGTGAAGAGTTTGCCTGCTTCAGTAAGCAGGTATCAGATCACAGCGTCTACCTGAGAAGCAAAGCGTTATGGTTTGAATATGAAATGTCCCCTATAGGCCCCTGTGTTTGATCTCTTGGTCCCCAGCTCAGGGTACTATTCTGGGAGACTATAGAACCTTGGAGAGACAAGGCCTAGATGAAGGAAGTGAGTTGTTGGGACTGTGGGATTGGCCTTGAGGTTTTAGCTGACACTAGCTTTCTCTCTCTCTCTCTCTCTCTCTCTCTCTCTCTCTCTCTCTCTCTCTCTCTCTCTCTGAGCTTCCTGGTATCTCCAGATGGAAGAAGTCAAGCCACAGGCTCCTAACATTATAGCTGAAGCTACTTCCTGCTGCATTTTTATCCTCATGATAGATGACAGACTGCAGCCCCTCAACCATGAGCCAGTATAAATCTCCCTGCCTTAAGTTGCTGCTTTCAGGTATTTTATCAAATTAATGAGAAAAATAACTGATTCCCAAAGATTCTAACTCTGGCAAAATTGTCCTTGGGGCCTGTGCTGGTTTGAATGAGAATGCCCCCATAGGCCTATAGATTTGAATACTTGGTCACCAAAGAGGGGCACTATTTGAAAGGATCAGTGGGTGTGGCCCTGTTGGAGCAAGTGTGTCAATGGGGGTAGGCTTTGAGGTTTCAAAAAACCCATTCCAAGCCCAGAGTCTCTGCTCTCTTCTTGTTACCTGAGGATTCAGATATTGAGCTCTTACCTACTTCTCCAGCACCACATCTACCTGCATACCTCCATGCTTCCTGCCGTGATGACCATGGACTAAACCTCTGAAACTGTAAGCCAGCCCCAATTGAATATTTTCCTTTGTAAGAGTTGTCATAGTCATGGTATCTCTTCATGGCAGTAGAACACTGACTAAGACAGGGCCACATTGCAGAATGATGGTGAGTCGTGCTATAGGCATGTGGTCCTACAAACGCATTGTGTCTCTGGACATACAGCATCCAGTGTCCTCTACCTAGAGCTAGTCTCCTCATTCCCTGCATCAACTCTTTTGCAGATGCCAAGTCCCAGACACTGATGGGTTTAAGGATACCTGTCATCACTCCAGGAGGCGATCGCTGCTATAACTCTCCTCTTCCCAAAATATATATCATCTGCCTTTGCTAAATGATATGGGAGATCTCAGTCCTCATCTCATTGTACCTTAACTGTCTCTACACTGTCCTCTCCCACTCCAAACTCTCTCCATGAAATCTATGACCTAAACATCCTGGCATCTTTGTCTAAGCAGAGTAGAACATCAATAGATGTCCTTGGAGGGAATTAATGCATTCATATTTCAAAAAAGTACCCCATGACTCCAAGGACTATTGTGAGTAGCCTTTGTAGTATTCTAAAGCACAAAGGCACCAACTTCTAAATGTCAGGTTCTAGGGAAGGGAGAAGCTTGTCCCCAGGAATGAGGTTGATGTCATTTTCATCAGCAATATTCTTTTCAAACTCTGTAAAACTTGATCTTCAAACTGAGACAGTAACACACACTCATCAACATTTTTAGCCAAGTATAAGAGGACAAAGTGTTTTAGTCAAGTTTCCCTAGAGTTATGTGCTGTGATAAGGAAGGGACAGCACATGCAGCAATAATCTCTACATTTGATCACTGAGCTCACAGGAAGATGTGAAGGCCCAGGAAGAAGGGCAACTCCCTGGCTCAACATGCCTATTCCCCCAAAGTGAACATAGGTTACAGCATGCCCCAAGATATCCTCTGGGGTGCTTGACAAAGTTCCTTTCCATCACTGTTCACTCCATCGTCACAGTGATCCTGGGGTATGTGGAGAGTGACAGCTATAAGATTAGACCCATTTTATAGATATGTATGAAGAGTAGGAGCCACTTGCTCACTCTTGACAGAGTAGGTCTATACTCCTTCATTCCCCATGACAATATGTCAACCATCAACCAGGGCATGAGAGGTATCAGAAGGACCAACATCCACACTTCAGGATGTAGATTCAAGATTCCAGCTCCCAAAAGGTCCACTGTAAAATTCCCAAGAATTCCTGGGCCCCTGTCACTCTGGAATTCTTGACGCGTAAGTGACTCCTCCAACTAACCTCAACTCTCAGTAAAGTCCCCAGCCCAAGCAAGGCAGATGCCCTCTACCAACACACAGAGAAAGGTAGGTGACCTTAAATGGTCCCCTGAAGAATTCAGCCTCCTCAGCCTGCATAGGCTAGCAAATCTGATGAGTGTTATCCTAGGAAGAGAAAGAAATCACAGGAAAGGCCACACAAAAGAAATGGGGTTGTAAACTTGGAGGTGGTGTGATGACCAGACTAAGGAGAAACATCTGTATGAGAAAAGGGAACTAAAGCAGGCAGGCATGGATGCTCAACTACCAACCATACATTCTACATCCTACATCCAGCTCTGTGTCCCTACCTCCCACTCTTCTGTCTCAAGTCCCTCCTTTAGGATGACAATAACACATTGGTGCAATTCTCTCCATGACAATAACTGCACCAACACCTCTTAAGACCTGTCAAGGATGCATGTGTTAGAAAATATTCCAGAAGACCTGAACAGCACCCACCTGGCTCCAGAAAATCCCTACCATAACTGTCTACTTCCCTCACCCACTAACTGCACACACACACACACACACACACACACACACACACACACACACACACAACATGGTCAGAATCCCAGAGGAGCCTCAAAGCCCTTGTAGAGGTTAACAAGGACTGAACTTCTGAAACAGCTTTGGATAGAGGCAATACCACTGAGTAAGCTCCTATGCTGTGCAGCCACAGGAGAGGGTGTCCTGTGACTAGTATTAATCCCTAGTGTTTCAAGGAAAATCCTAGGACAGGGTTCTTTAGCCAAGATGATAAGAGGACAGGGGTGAGACATGGCTAACCCAAGGCTCACAACCTCATTCATTTTCACATCCTCCAGTCCCTCTTGTTTACTTTTCAGATACTCTCTTAATGTTGAGGAAGCATGTTTTAAGGAGACCCAGTCTTTATCACTGGGGATGCTTGTCATCGCTGCAGAGACAGGCCTTTCTGCAGGTGTGCTTTGGGGTCTGGGCTGGGCTTCTCATGTTGGTGTCAGAGTGCATTGAGGGAGACCACATCTGCATCCAGAGACGAAGTCAGTCGGGGCTAGTGCATGGCTAACGCCTCTGAGAGACTTAGGGCCCTTCAAGCTCAGGGCAGTGTCAGCAGCTGGATTACCTAAGAGACCACCCAGGAAAGGCAGGAGCTCTGCAGGACCAAGGCAGTCCCTCGGAGACAGAGGGGTTAACCAGGGGGGAGAGGAGGCTTCTGCAAATTCATCAGAAAGAAACAAGGGAGGAGACGTGAGACGCCAGCTTGCTAAAGGATGAAGTGGAACTGAAATTAATGATGACTCCAAAACAGCCAAGGGACTAAACTCATTTTCTAAATCTGTCCTTAACAAGAGAAATGGACAAAAGAGATGTGGACAAATGGGAAGTAATGAAGCCTTAGGGGAGGGGAAAAAAAGAAAGGAAAATCTATTGAGAATAATCAAGACTAGAAAATATGAACACACTGTATAACCCCCAAGGCTTGGAACCATGCAGGCCAGAGGCCGGAGTGTTTACTCAGCAGCAGACTGAATATTTCAACACTAAAAGGTTATAAGAAAAGCCTTAATGGTTTGGTTCAGGAGATCCTGAGCCCCGAGATGCCTGAAATCGGGAAGGACAGCTTCTAAGGTGACTTTAGGGCTTTTCTGCTAAGGAGACTGTGTGAAAAGATATGGTAAGCATGCAGTGGGCCAGCGAGAGCAGTCCATGGTCCCATTATCTGGGTCACCATGGTCCTGCCCTGAGTGGCTCAGAATGCTGACCATGAAAACAGTAAACAGAGAAATTACCAGGGAGGACATGAGTCTCCACGACCACAGGAGACTGCAGGAGAGACACAAATGGACGCGAAGAGAGAAAATCAATTGAAGAAGCTTGCCACCTGCCTCGCTGGGGAACAAGGAATGATTTCTACCCAAGGCCCCAGGAGAGGCAATTGCCCAGTCGACTAATGGTGTCAGTGGACTGGGAACTGACGGTCTTTGCAGGCAGCAGATAAATGTGTAGCCGCTGAGAAAGTCAAGTTAGGAATCTGCAGTTGGGTGAGTTCTGCAGCACAAACTGATCTGGGGTTCTGTAAGATGATCTGCGTAAGAGGAACGAGAAAAGATGTGCTCCGTGTCATCAAGTGTCACAGGAGCTGAACTGTGGGAGGAACAAAGGGTCCCCCACCCATCTCCAGGGGTCACACAGCTTCACTGCACTGGGAAGAGTCAGCTGCCCAAAATGCACAGGTCGGTCTGAAGTAACAGGACAATGGGACGGGGTCATAGCACTCCTTTTTCCCATCTCCCATCACAGATGTTATAGTAGGGTGAGCACACACAGACATGGACCTGCCTGGGGCAGGGTCCAAGGAAGAGGGAGGGAGAGAAATCAGCCCTGGAAATGAGTGGCCGAAAGTCCGGGGCTCCTGCAACCATATGGCACAGAACAGCCCCTCATTGATCATTGAGCATCTTTTTCTTTGCAGAGCATTCACCCAGTGTAAATAACTGCTAACGGACCCCAAAATGCCAGCTAGGAAGCTAAGAGGCACTGTCCACTTACAGACACCCTGTCCGTGGCCAGGTAGGAAGCAGGAATTGACCACAGGTGCTCCTTTGGTGGTCTCCCGTGGACCTTCCCTCCTCAGAGCCCGTTCTAGAGTAGGCGGTATATCACCTTTCTTCTCTCTAGCCGAGTCCTGAGAACTGATGCCAAGGCTGAACAGAGGATGGAACGAGGCTATCATGAGAACGGGCCCTAGAGTCCCAGAAGCTGGTTACCTGTGGTTGACTTCTGGCTTTGCCATTTGGTAGCGATGGAATTCGGCAAGTTGCCTAAACCTCTCTCTGCTTCAGATAGCCATGAGTAAAATGGGGAGGGTGGTTTGCATGAACTTACAATTATGAGCATAGGATGACATATAAAGTGCATCAGCAAAAGCTCAGCACACAGCAGGGGTTCCCAGAAGCCACACCCTTGGAAGTCATTGGATTGGAATGCTTGACCCCTCCGGAGTGACAAGATAGGTGGGTAGAAGGCAGCCAGTAAGAGCCAAAACAAACTGACTAGAGCTTTCCTCTGGCCTTGGCCCCCTGTGGTTCCAGCTGTGTCCCAGCTCAGACCTTTCTTCCAGAAAGAATTTCCCCGAAATGCTGTAAGGTCAAGACTGGGTCATCTAAATAGTGCCTCATTTTAGAGGTGTGGAAACAGGCTTAATAGGTTAAGCAGTTTATCCAAGATCACAGCACAGTAGAGAGAAGCAAGGGAATGTGAGGCAGAGTTGCCCAGAACCACTACATTTCAACAGTACCTCTCACACACTGACAGCCATCCCCATGAGTCCCCTTCCCACACTTGGCTCCTCTCCAGGCCACCACTCAGATACACCACTGCGTATGGTCCTGGCTCAATCTTCCCAATTCAGGGAATCTGTGGAAATCCTATCCCATGGGCAAATGGCTCCATTTTCAAGTCCTGTTCCATTGGCAGTTCTTTCTGTTTACCTGATGGCCAGACACAACAGCCTAGAAGCAGAAACACATGTCTAAACAGCTCTAGGAGGAAGTCCAAGTGGATATGGTTATCCATAGCCATGGCAGCAGCAACTGTGCCCTGAGCAGGCTTCTCACTAACCCAGACCCAGACCCCTTCCAAGGCCTGACTCCACATCACCTCCTCCACTTCCGACCATCTCTGACCAAAACCCCTGAGGTTTCCAGGGTCCTCCAGCACCTTCTGTGGGAAGACACAGAGGATGGCAGCTGTCTGGGCAGCATGTCAAATGTTGCAGAGCTGTAGCCTGCTCATTATCTGCTAGTTTGTATATTTAACTGAGAGAAGGCTCAAAGCTGGCCCTGGAAGAGGGCCCCACCTCTCTGGTCTTCTTCCCTGCATAGTGGAGGTAGGCATGTAGTAACCATCAAGGCACCAAGTGTGTGGCAGGTTCCTGGTGGCCCATCTACTTCGGGTACAGAGTAGAGACACTGTCACGTATGGATCTTCTTTTTCATCTTCTAGTGACCACAATCAAAGTTTATTTCTCTCTCACACTACATGACCAGGGAAGTTCAACTGTGGTGTGATCCCATCACCTTCCCCACAAGATTCTGGCTAATGGAGCAGCCTCCATTTGGAGCATCACTGTATTCTGCCCCATAGCAGAGTGAAAAGAGATACAGTGGCCCTCACGCAAATGCTTGAAGCTTCTGCCAAGAAAAAGCACAAGGTGTGTGTGGGGGGTGTGTGGGTGTGTGTATGTGTGTGTGTCTGTGTGTGTGTCTGTGTGTGTCTATGTGTGTGTCTGTGTCTGTGTGTGTGTCTGTGTGTGTGTCTATGTGTGTGTCTGTGTCTGTGTGTGTGTCTGTGTGTGTGTCTGTGTGTGTGTCTATGTGTGTGTCTGTGTCTGTGTGTCTGTGTGTGTGTCTATGTGTGTGTCTGTGTCTGTGTGTCTATGTGTGTGTCTGTGTCTGTGTGTGTGTCTGTGTGTGTGTCTGTGTGTGTCTATGTGTGTGTCTGTGTCTGTGTGTCTGTGTGTGTGTCTATGTGTGTGTCTGTGTCTGTGTGTGTGTCTGTGTGTGTGTCTATGTGTGTGTCTGTGTCTGTGTCTGTGTCTGTGTGTGTATGCATGCATGTACATGCACACATACAGATACACACAGTGTACAGCTCAAAGGATTTTAGTATATTCACACAGCTATGTAATCCATTAATTACAATGTGTGATCAATTTTAGAGAAATTTCATTATTCCCAAGAAAGCCACCATACCTAGTATATCCCTAACTTATCTGACAATGGTGGAAATGGTAAATAAAGAAACATTTTTATGTTGCATTATAAAATGTCATTTTCTAAGTCTGGAATAGTTTTGAGTTTGGTGTATTTCTTTTTCTTGTTTCTGTTTGGTTGATTGGATCTTTAAGACAGTCTTTCCCTGGCTGGGCTGGAGCTTAAGGTATTGCCCATTGTAACTCCACATCCCTTATTTTGCATTTTTCTTCTTTTCAAATATGTGTGTGTGAGTTCATATGTGTGTAAGCATATGTGTGTATGCCAGTATACATGTATATGTGAGTGCATACATGCAGAGGCCTGGGATGGATGTTGGAGAGCATTCCTCAATCACTCTTCCACCTTATTCTTTGAGACAGGGTCTCTCAGTCGTACCCAGAGCTCACCAAGATCCAAGTCTCCCACACTTGCTCTGGGCTTTCCCCTTCCGATGCTGGAGTTACCGGCTAGCCGCTGTGCCCACCCGGCATCCACGTGGATTCTGAAGATCTGAACTCTACTCCTCTTGCCTGACAAGTGCTTTCTTTCTTGATCCTCCTGCCTCCACTTCCCAAGTACTGAGATTGCAGAGGCGTGCCACCACATCTGACAGGAAGACTATTCTTTAAATGGCTCAGCTGTGCCCCTCTCAGGGACACCCTCCAAAGGAGCTCTTAGCTCATATGTAAAGGAAGTCTGAACAGCTCTGAAATTTGCAGGAAAACTTTATGTCTATGTGTGGGAAAATGGTTTCTCCGAGGATAAATATTTATATTATTTTTGGCGATGAAAGGGATTGAACACTGGGTCATTTACAAACTAGGAAAACAGTCACTAAGTTATGTCTTCATTCCCCTATGTTGGGGTAAAATCTATTGCTTTAATCACTCTCTCCAAAGGTTAAAATAAAAATAGGTGCCACTGTTTTGACATTGGTAAATCTTAAGGACAGGAAGCACACCTTGTTTGTTGATTAATTGTCTGCAGCGTGCAGCACTTTGAGGGGACATGGAGACCTCTTAAATCATGCTTCACTACATATTTATAAGTCACATAACAAGAGACTGACCACCACGCTGTCAATCAAAAACTAACAATTTTTTTCAATTTATACTGATTCTCATTATGGGCCAGACATTCTCCTTAATGCTTGATAAGGCTTAACATGTTTCATCTTGCTAATAAACATATTCTCCCCATTTTCCAAATGAGAAAATGAGTCACAGATAAGCAAGATGGTAAGGTCACTTTCCCAGGACACTCAGATATATACATAGGACCAAACCAGAATCCGAACTCAATCAGTCCATCTCAAAAACACATACTCTCACCTGCTCATCAACACTATCTCCTTAGTGATGACATTTAGTGAGAGGCAATAATTCATGCAGGAGATTTGGTGGAAGTACTAAGCAGGCTGAGATAAGGATGCTCAGAGATGCACTGCACTGTTGCATTTGTGCCCAGCATTGCAGGGGGGCACTGTTGGCTATGACTCTGTAGTGTTAGTTTTTGCTCATGTTGGTTCTTGTTGGTTTGGTGAGTATGCTGTGTTGCATTTGTAACACTGGGCATCAAACCCAAGGCTTCATACACTTTAAGCAATTCTCTGATGTTAAATTACTCCCCCACATTCTTAGAACATCAGTAATTCACATATATCCTTATTTTTAAATTGGACTGCAATGGTTTCTGCCATACACAGAAGTCTGAGGGATGATGGCAAGACAGGATCCAAGTCGGTAGGGTAATGTGCAGGAAAGAAGGCCACACCTAGCATGGTCTTGGCCTTGGCCCTGCTCTTATACATGGAGATCTTGGCGAGACTCATCAGTCAAGACATCTTCTTATCCACAGAGTGGTCAAGGCAGAGGAGAGCCGCTCACCTTGTCCTAGGTACCAGGTACAGAGCAGCAAATAATACCAAGTCTCCATGCCACAGAAGTTTCTGGTAGAGGACATCTAATGTAAACTGTCACACAAATGACTGAGTGGTTATTTTTCAAACAGCCAGTAGTTAAAAGAAAAAAAAAAGTCCAAGGGAATGATCGAGCCACATGATACAATAAAAAGTGATAGGTTTGTAAAGAGAAGAATGGTCACTAAGTTTGAGTGGTCAGAGAAAGCTTGAAAAGGCAAGTGATATTAGAGAAAATGATGGTGAGCAGGATTAGACATGGAGATCAAGGCTGGGAATGTCTCTGGGTCAGATGGATCAGCAGATACAAAAACTCACAGGGTGGGGGATGAGCCTGGCATGTCCAGGAAGGGACAGAAGGCTCAAGGCTACATCCGAGAAAGCAGGGAGGAAACACAAGGGAAATAGACAGAAGCAGGAGCCATGACTTGAACCCTGAGACCATAGTGAGGGCTTCGGCTTTTACTGTAAATAACGTGGGAAGTAACTGGAGGGTTTTAGGCAGAGGAGTGGCACTGTTGAATCTGTGTGCTTAAAATATCACTCTGAGCCAGGCATGAGGGCACACACTCACAGGCCTACTCTTGGGAGTTAGAAGGATCAGGAGTTGAAACCAGCCTCAGCTACAAGAGTGCAAGGCCATCTTGGGCTACAAGATACCTTGTCTCAAAATATAAATAAACAAAGGAAGAAATCAGCCTTACAACTTTACTGAGAGCGAAATGTTGCTGTGAGAAGTGGAACCGGGCTGTTTGTGATCGGCTTGTTCTTCCAACTTGTAGAAAGCTGAGGCTGGAGCACTTTGAGTTTGAAACCAGCCTGAGCAGTACAGCGAGATCCTGTCTCAAAACCAAACCAAACAAAGAGTCCCACTTTGGCTGAGCTAAGCTTGATATATGATTTAGCCACCCACATGGGGTTACGGAACAGAGAGCCAAGAGGCGAGGGTGGGAGCAGGGATAAGAATCTGAATTGGAGAATTGGTTCTAGCAGCTCTTCCAGGTTAACTATCTGTAATCTCTGAAACTGGAAACCAGCCCACAAAGGGGGAGGGGGCACTGAGCCTTTCAAAATGTGCTGAGTTCAGCTTTTTGTGTGCTTTGTCTTACGGAAGGTTCAGAACCGTCATGTAAGTAGGAGAGGATCTTATACTTCCTTCCAAGCATCAGTGAGTAGAAGTCTCAGGTTTGCCCCTCCAAAGCCCTTGGTCCACTATGATCAGTAATACAGAGTATTTAATGGCTGCATCCTCCACACAGAAGAGAGAAGGAAGGTCACTTGCATGGAGGCAGTAAGGGGACAAGTGTGCCAGTCACCAACCCCAATGAGACTCAGAAAAAAAAGTCTAAGTGCAGAGGTAAGGGGCAGGAAGGGAGGTAAACGTTTATTATTAAAATATCAGCCTATCAGCCTGGAGTCCAAAATCGGGCTATTTCAACCTCTAGTGATTTGTAATACATAATAAATCAGCCTCTCCATGTTTTCATCCCTGCTCCCTGAGGAGAAATGAATTGCACACGGTCCAGCCAGTGCCCAGGAGGGTGGGGCCTCCAGCCATGTCCTTTATCCCTATCCACCTAAGCACCGCTGACCAAATCCAGGCATTCGAGCCTTATCCTGCCCTAATATCTGGCAGCCGGGAGGGAGCCAGGATTCCCAGCTGAACAGATCCAGCGAATTTCTGCTTACAGCAACTAAACATGAGAGATCCCACCACAACCAATTCCGAGGGAATAAAGAAATTCTTTTGGCTTGCTGGAATCTTACATTCAATATTCTTAGAAATAAGTAGGCCATAGGCTGATGCTAAGAAATCTTTCACAATAAAGATATTCAGTTAGTAATGCAACCATTGGTACAGGATCCGACCTGAATAGGGAAGGAAACTAAACAGCTTTCTCAAGCAAGCTCTTTGAGGCTGGATGGTGCTAAATCTCCAGGGAGAAATTGCGGCTCTCTAATAAAACTTTAAAGACCCTGCATCCCTCCCATCAGAAGTACTTGCTAAGAAAACAGAGGGGAGAAACACTGGGGGATGTGAGAAAGTACACAGACTTCAGAGTCAAAGGGATTGGCATCCTCAGCCTGACTCCTCCACTAGCTTACGGTAGGACCTTAGGAGAAACCAACAGTGTCTTGTGGGACTCAGTGTGCTCATCTACGAAATGGGGACAAAGGAGCTCTCAGGTAGACACTAGGCAGAGTAAAGTGAGCCCAACTCTGCAGAAGCTCTAGGTCCATTCCTTGGCTCATAGTAAATTCTTAATGAGTATTAATTAGCCTTTCCCTCTTGTTTTTTTGAGTATGCGTGTGCACTCGTGTATGTGCATGAGCGTGTGTTTGTGTGTACATACACCTGTGTGCATGTGAAGGCCAGAGGCCAGCTCCATATGTCTTTCCTCAGGAGCCACTTCTATGGTTTTCATGAGACAGGCTCTGTCACTGGCTTGGGATGGCTGATCTCGCTGGACTGGCTGGCCAGGAAACACAAGCCTGTCTCTGCCTCCCCGGTGCCAGGATTACAAAACCTGCTTTTTCAGATGGGTTCTGAAGATCAAATGCAGCAAGCTCTTTACCGGCTAAGCAACCTCTCCCCTCGAGACTTGTCATTTGCTAAGCATCTCAGGTTTTTGCGGGGAGGGGGCAGGGCTGGTTTGGTTGATCGGTGTGTTGTTGCTGTTGGCTCTCTTAACAGTAGGTATCATAGGAAGATTCCTGGGAAGAGAACCCAAGAACCCAGGCAAGCCTCTATTTCGGCTCTTCTCCCTGCACCTATGAAATAAAGCTTCCTACTACACCAGCCACCAGGAGGACGATGAGAACTTTGGGAGATGAAGTACGTGAAGGTTCCCTGGAAACCAGGAAGTGCTCTAAGATGAAAGGAAACGCCATCACTGGAGAACAGTTCATAGACGGCATCCACATTACTCTGCTAAGGAGGACCACCCCCTCAGAGATCCAACTTGTGTGTGAGCTATGCTACAGAAAACAACTTTCTTAAAGGGGGAAAAAAAGAACCAGCTCCAGAAGCGGGTCTCAGAAGACTGGGGGATCATCCTCATTCAATGTTCATAGACGTGTCCTCTAAACGTTTAGAACTAAGAAAGTTTTGGACTCATCCATTGCTGAGGTCTTACCTGGGATGAGCATCACTTAGAGTGGTCTACATAGAGTTGAGAGCAGAAGGGACTAAGGAGAGAGAAGAAAGAATTGTATCCAGGTTGACTCATCCATATTCAAGGAAAGCAGATGGCAGATATTGAAAACAGGTGTATTGCAGGCATAGGGTAGATGGAAGGCATAGAACAGAAATCCAGTTATGCCAGGATAAAGACAGGTCAGGGAAGTCACTGAGACCATCTTGTCCCTCCCTTTGGGTCCTGGGATCAGCAACAGCAGAACACATTATCATCAGTAAGCATCATTTCTGAACTCTACTTGCTGGGCTAAAAGCCGTACGGGACATCAGTCATGTAGTCTGTGCCTAAAACAGACCCTGCCCTTATGCTCAGTTTACAGCTCAGCAAGCCAATGTTCCCATTACCAAGCTGCAAAGTCCTTACCCTTGAGGCTCCTTGATCTAAGCAAGAAGGTTAAAAATAAAATCGAGCCCTTCAGAACGGTCTTTCTGAATGTGCATTCACCAATATCTCACTTGTTCATACCCAGCAAAAGAGAGGAGAAAACTGAAGCAGTCAATAGGACGCAGTCACTCATAGACTTTAGGAAACCCTAGGGTGCTGATGTCCCATCATGCTTGCTGCCAAAATTTGACCTTGACATCATAGGCTCATTTTCTGATGTGGGGAAGAATTAATTATACTGGTGACAGGGACAGCTTCAGAGATGAGGGACAGTTGTGTTGCCCCCATCAGATGACTGAGGTGACGTGGGTAAGAATATCACTTCCTGCTTCTTATTCTGGACAGAGGGGAGAAGAAACATCTTCTCAGCCATTTCCCCTTTAAAAAGGGGGAGGAGGGAGAATGTAAGAAATAGCCGCCAAGCCAGGGCTTGGCAATTAGTGTTGGAGTAAGTGATCGCCTTGTGATTGCTCAGCTGGGGCCTGAAGACTTGTAAATGCATTTAGAAGACAGAAATAGAAGATGTTGTGAGAGAGCAGCGAAACCTGGACCGTTTGCCAGGAGAAAATGTCCCAAAGCTGCCGGGAAATTCACTCAGTAGGGATTTGGGGTGTGGCTTCATAAATGGCCAAAGTTCACTCATAAAACCCCTGGATGAGGCAGACTGTGTACCTTACCCTGTGGTCTCTGCTGCCTGTAACCTTCAAGCTCCTCGGGGGTCCCCGCTGTGTTTAGCAGAGCCCTTTGAGTGGGTGCTGATGTTTCGGTTCATCTTGAATAAACAGGAAGTCTGGTGACAGCGGCTACACCTCGCACAACAGTAGTCAGCTGGAACTGTCGCGTGGTTTCACAGCCCCCACTGTCCCCACCTGATCTGCCATGAACATGTGGTTTCATGCGCTCTGGATGTTGTGAAAAAGGAGACCTTTCAGAGGTCAAAGGCTCTTCCCCTTGGGACATTTTACAATGAAACTCAAATCCCCAATAAAATAAACACCTGGAACATCTGGTCCAAGGCCCTTCTCTGGTTGCAGCTAGGCCGACGGCTGCGAAGAACACACACATGGGGAGAATCGTGCCACACATCGGGAGAATCGTGCCACAGGGCATAAACCAGGGCAAGGGAGCGAGAGCTGAGTCGGGCGGTTGAAAGGGAGGTCTCAGTCCCCCATGGTTAGTACACAGGGCCCCAGGCAGTGGCCAGGGAGCTTGATATTTCCAGAGGGAAGAAAGAAAGTTCAACACAAAGCAGTCGCTGAAAGAGATAAATAACCATTCACCTCGTACTTGGCAAAATGCACAGACCTGAGAGTACAGCGGAGACCTCCTCAAAAAGGAACCACTCCCCAGCCACAATTGGTCAGGATCTCTTCTGACCCCTGCATCCCCGTGTGCCGCTTCTTCATAGCATCCCTTACCATCTCTTCTTCTTTATAAGAGATCTCTACCCAGCAAGTTGCCTTCTATTATCAAGTGCCAACTACAGCGGCTCAAAGAAAGACTAGTCCACCTCTGTTTCCATCCCACTTGCATCAGAGCCCACGCCATCCAGTCCGTGCATACCCTCTGCTCTTTGGGGTATACCCACTGAAGATCCACAAGGCTGTTCTTGGGGAAGAGCCGGCCCAGACAAGTCTACCCCTGCAGAGCTGTCAAATGTCTTGTCCTTGTTCACTTTCTATAGAATTTCTTTCATGCTCCCTTGCTTCACAAGAACTGACTGTCCTCCCTCCAAATCTCATAGTCTACCTACCCAGATCTAGACCTGGAGAAGAAGCATCCACGTGGATGATTCCACTCCTGCAAGGTCTGTCCAGAGCCACTGCCTAAAGGATCCATTCCATGGCAAGAAGGAGACATAGAGCGAGGGAGGCATATGCCCATGACCATGTGTCCACTGTTTCATCCCACATCAAGACCCGTGCAAATGTTTCCAGTTCTCAAAGTCCTTCTGTATTGAATCTAGACTCTTCTTATACTTGGTTTGGTCTTGCTTTCCTTTTTTCAGTAATCCCCAACATTGACACATATACACACCAGCAATCCTACACGTACTCCCAGAAGAGTCGTGTCCACAGTAAGTCCCTGTCATTTACATTCCCATAAAATTGAAAATTTCATTATAAAAAAGGTACAAACTTGCAAGCCTGGAGATTCTCCCACTCAGCCCTGGATTCCTTCTACTGAAAACCTTTGAGATGACCAAATCCCAAATGCCCATGCTAAGGAGGTAATACTGGAGGCCTAAGAAAGTAAGAGGATTTGGCCGAGGACGACAAATATCAAAGCCAGCTTCATTGTCCAAGGCTATCTCCATGCATGCATCCCCCACCTTCTCCCAAAATCCAGTTCTACTCACATGTAACGCAAGTGGGGGTTCTTGGCGAAGGCCCTGGGCTGAATGTTCCGGAGTCCAGAGTTCTTGATGGTCCTACGCAGAGAGAAAAGAAGCTCAGCAAAATCCCAGGGGTTACAGCCAAAGGAAGACAAGCCCTGTGAGCGGGCTGTAGCTCTCCTCATCACTAGTCACCCTAGATGGCCGACTGAGGTTCAGTGAGAGGCATGAGCCCAGTTCCTTTGGTGAACTAGGTGGAGACTGGAATATGAGCAATCATTGATGGCAGCTAGTCACTCCCCATTCTGACCAGCAGTTATGGATCAGGGCTCCTGTTACTCCAGAGACAAGAAGATTGCAGTCTCCTGTGTCTCTTCCTCTCGCACCCACTCCCCCATGTCTAAAGCACTGAAGTTGACCCCAGCAGTGAGTGAGAATCGAACCCTGGGGATGGGGTGTAGGGTTGTGCCAAGCACGGGACTGAAGAAAGAACACGATCCCAGCAGGCACGGAGGCAAGGCTGCCTTGAAACCCTAACCTCAGGGAACCCCCAGGCCTGTACCGACTAAGGTGGCCCCTGACGATCCCCAGATGGGTGATGCCAACCATCCCCAAAGAAGATTCCTGAGGAAAACACTGAGACAGAAGACTTCCGATTACTGCTACTTCACCACCAAAGATGACAGGCAGCCTCCCAGTTGTTCCTTGACAAGCCACCCCAGTGTACTCACAGTTTCTGGAGTCCCGTGTAGAGCTCCATGTCCACGGCGTTGAGTGTGTGCAGGCCTCGCCAGTTCTCTATGTGTCTGCAGGAAGAGAGGAAAGGTCAGGGCACTGCATCCAGGGGCGGGGTGCCAGCGTTACGGTCAGACATGAGCTTGAAGCCTGGAGCAGGAGCCGTGACTTCTGACAAATCACCAATTAACTCTGAGTTCAGTTTCTCCCTCTGGATGGACGGAAATGAAGGATTCACAGTTTCTAAGTGCGTAGCCTGAGGATGGTTGCTCAGCAGCCATCTCTCACTCCAGAACACTTCAAATCCATTCCCCAAATTTTTTATTCAATTTACTTCCTTCTTGTTCCTATTTAGGATTTTCTAGGGTCAGGCTCTTTTTAGACTCTGTTTTTTTTTTTTTTTATTTTTTTATTTTCTTAATGCCTGCACAGCAATACAACATAAATGACGTGTTCTTGGGGGAAGGGAGGTGTGGCTTGTCTGAGAGCATGACTCCTGGGCAGACAAGATGAGGAGAAAGACATACACATGGCACATGGACCCACCAGGGCACAGACCACTCCATCTGCATGACCACAGTCCATTCCATCTGGAGCTCAAGAAAACCAACAGACTGGACTGGGCAGAAAAGTCACTCCAGAGGTGGGGCCCCCTAACGACTCAGGGGACCCATGGTAGGAGTGGTATGAAGAGTATAACATGGAAACTCTGGGAAGCAAGCTCTGTCAAATCGCTGAGACTTGAGTGCACATTAAGCAAGCACTTTAACCAATTTCTGTCTCTTGTTTCTTTGTAGGAGAGGTACCATACCACAGCAGTTCCTCCTGCTTCCATCATGGAGATCTAGAGCTTTCCCTCAAGAGATCTCGATTTTAAAGAGGGCTGTGTCCAGCAAGATAACTCTTATTAAGTAATAATTAATTCATATTCTAAGATTAATCAGAGACAAAAATCACTGTTAATTGAAGTTCTTTATCAATAGACACAAACCAGTTTTAATGGGTCCAGTGCTTAAACTCCAGCTCAAAACAAAGAAACTCAAGACTATTGCTATGATGAGAAGGCTTGTCATGAGTATGGGTCCAATTTTTGTTAATTCCTTGACAAGGCACCAGCATTTCCTCACTGCTGATTTTGGAGTGCCCAAGTCGAAAACCCCTGTACTGTTCATTACCAAGACCTTTTTGTTACTCTAATATTGCAAGAAAGATGACTTTCCATGGGGTACCAGAAGATCTTGGGAAATAATCCACCCCAACACTCCTGGAACCTGTCTCCCTCTCCTTAGTATCCAGAGGCTGCAATATACAAAAAGTCTCAGTACCATTTCAGTAAAGAATGCAGTTACCTAAGGCACACTAGCCAGAAAATCGACTTTTCCCCAGACAGCTCCTCCCTAGTCTGACCACACCAGTGGTTCCGCCATCTGCCACCCAGTCCAGCTGGAGCCAAGAAGGCAAGGGGCCTGCGGTTGCCAGGACTTCTGGCAGCATTTCAGAGCCGCACAGTGGCAAGGTATGCCAAGAGCCCATTTGGAAACACATTCTCCCAGAGCCCCTGTGGAGCAGCCAGAGACACTGGCATTTGTTGGGGACATTGACCAGGTGGCCAGGTTGGCATTGGCCTCTAATTCTGACGCCTTCTCTCTGGAAGCCTCATGGTTTCAAGGCAGTTTTCATGCCCTGGTCTCACCACGGTAGGAACGCTGACAACATTTCAGCTGCAAAGGAAAGCCAAGAGGAATAGGACCACCTGTGCCACTGAGCCTCTCCAGTAGATATTCCTGGGCCACGGGCCATGTCAAATACCAAGTAGATCTCAGTGTTTATACAGCATGCTCTTCGTTCATGGGAGCCCACCTTCCTGCACGGTTCTGTTTCCAACAAGGAGCTATCAATCAAATTGTTTAAATAAATGAAATCGCTTTCTTGGCCCCGTTAGCATTCCATAAATGTGTTTTGATGATTGTAGAGATGCCAGTCATTGTGTCCTGAAACTTCATTCATTTCAGCCTTCGTGACTTATGCTTCCAAACGGACCCTTCCTGGACTTGCCCCACACTGAGAAGCGGCAAGTGTGTGAAGCATCTGTGTGGCGTTCCCCCCCCACCCCCGACACCCCGGAAATTAAATAACATCCTCCAGCGTCCCCTTTTGCCTCTGAGGGCTCGTCAGTCAGGGAACAGCAGTACTGCAGCCACATCGCAGAGTGGTGAGAGGCCAGGCCTCTGGAACAGTCATTAGCAAACTACGGGCTGGGGCCAAACTCAGCCCACAGTTTGTACACATAGCTTCAAAACTGAGGTTCATTTTCAGATTTCGTTTAAAAAAAATCAAAGGAAAAACAAACTTTGTGACTGCTAAGTATTAGATGAAATGTACATCTCTGTGTTCATATCTGTTCACTGTCATCTATAACTACTTTAAAGTTATAAAGTTGAATCATCACTGTAGAAACCGTATGGCCTGCAAGGACTGGATTGACTCTCTGGCCCTTTATAGAAAAAAAGGGTTGCGAACCCCTGCCTGGAGCAAGGCTGCCAGAATGCTAATCCTAGCCCCAGGAACACCCCACCAATGACACCCTGTCCACGCCACTTCACCTGTCCGTGCCTCTCTTTTCTCAGCTGTCAAATGGGGGTAAGAAAATGTCTGCCTCGTAACAATGACATGAAAATTGAAGGAGTATCTTTGGTGGAGTGTTCCTGGGACTAGGGGTACAGCTCCACTACTCATCAATATTATCTGAGAACCCTAACTTCAATCTCAGTACCGCAAAATACTAAAAATAAACAACAAACAAGAGCCCTTGTAGGACTGGATACATAGCAGTCCTTGGAAGACACAAACCATGGGGATTACATGAGAAGTCTTTCCTTGTTTTTCGAGTACAGATGGAATCATGCTTCTGCTAAAAGTTGTCATTTCTTGGCCATAATTAATTTTAAAAAAAAAAAAAAAGCAGAAGAGTAGGGTCATCATTGATTTTAATGACCCATTATGGCAGAAAGGTAGAAGGACAGGAAACCTATCATTTATGACTTCTAGGAAAACAACTGGTGAGTCACCAAATAAAGGACATTTGCCACTGGGTCTGACGATCTGAATTTAGTCTTTAGAAATACACAAGATGAAAAGGGGGAACTAACTCTGATAAATATGTTGTCTTCACAGGCACACACACACACACACACACACACACACACACACAACTACCAACAACAGCAGCAGCAGCTGCAAAAATAAATGTATATTTAAATAAGCATATTTTTAAAAGAAACAAAACACCCATGGTGGGTGATAGCAGGACAGAGGAGAAGCGTGCCAGAGAAGGTGCAGCCTTGACATTTGCAAATGACATTGGCCAGGGCCTGCCAAGTCTTCCATGACTCACAGCTTGGTACCAAACAAGGGAGGTCACTTATGGTAACTGCTGGCTGCTATCAGAAGGCCACAAGTTTCAGCAGAAAAGGCTGGATCTACAAAGTATAATAAGTGAAGGAGATGAGGTAAGAGTACAATTGGCATGGGTTCGTTAATGCCAAGTGGGGAGGGCAGAACCTAGTGTCGGTACATAGGGTTCTTCATGTCTGGCACTTTTTCTGGGTACTCCAGTTCAATAAGTATGCATTTTTAAAGGAAGGTCAGGGCCTCAATAAAGCCTGTGGGGGATTCGTGATAGGAGCTAGACTGGTTCTACCCACAGATGTCTCGCAAAGCCTGCTGTGGGGTTGGGAGGGAAGAGGGCTCTCAGAGTGGTGTTGGGAAGGTGGTAGCATGCATGACAAGTAGGGGACCCACAGTCCTTCAGTCCCCCAGTGTCACCTGTTCCAATCAAGGACAAGGAGGAGAGGGTAGAGAGATACCAAAATGCTGTACTTGGGTTTTCTCCCTTACCTTATGTTAATTGCCTCCACATTAGGATGTTAACAGCAAAAGCCTCAAGAGGAGGTAACTTTGTCTCCCAAGGGACAGTTGTCCCTATCTTCAGACAGTTTTGATTGTCACAACTGGGGAAAGAATAACACTAACATCTGGTGGGTAGGGAACAGAGAAACACAGGACAGACCGTAGCAAAATGTCTGCCCCAGAGGTCCCCAGCTCTAAGAGGAAGACCTTTGCCTTATCATATAAAGCACCTGCCAAAGTTGTCATTGAAGTTGGAGTCCCATGGCTTAAAACATCAGTTTTGAAAATGACTGCTTTGCATCAAACACTAGGGGTCTGTGGCCCCAAACAAAAAGCCTGTTTCTGCACCAAAGCATCTAGGAGAGACATTGAAAAGCCATGGCTCTCAGGACCCTCTCAAGTCAGGGGTGTGAACGAGTTATAGGTGATATCCACCTGCCAAGAGCCTTTTCCCACATTCATCTCAATGTCCGGCCCCCGAACTTTCACATCGCCTCTTCATGAAACTGTGAACCACCACTCTGCCAGGACCTTGTACACATCCCTTTTCCAGAGAGTGTGACAAAAATGGGATGATCCATGACAACACAGACTTCCAGAGCCAGACCAGGCTTATACATGCAGCTCGAAAATTCCAATGGAGTCAAGATGGATCTCATGGAACAGGGCTTAGAAGACTGTAGTCAAGGAGTGACTATATAGTCTCCCACATAGCATGAGTGAGAAACATAGCCCCTCTCCAAAATGCACAGTAGCATCTCTAAATGCTGGAGACTCAGGACCAGGGTTCCTGATTCAGACCCCATTTTTGGAATATGACAAAGCACAAGCTAAGTATTAATTGAGGATACAAAGCCCTTTTGTGCTAGAATAAATCAGATGATACTTTGTCCCATAGCTTTCTCTTCCTCTGTCTGTGTCACTTGAACCAATGTGGAAATGACCGGGCAACATCCGAGAATCTGAAAATCAGTTGGTACAGACTGTGTGGTCCATATTTTAATTAAAAACATGTCATGCGTCATTTATAATCCCAGTATTTAATGTTTGTATCCCTCTATCCAGAAAATTCTAGAACATGGAGATATCCGCTGCCATATAATTAGAGAAAACTAAGATGTAAGGAAGCCCACAAGAGGGTCAGGGTACCCTCCCCCAGCCAAAATTTCCTAGTCACTTGGATACTT
Organism: Peromyscus maniculatus bairdii; assembly: GCF_049852395.1. Classification (NCBI taxonomy): domain Eukaryota; kingdom Metazoa; phylum Chordata; class Mammalia; order Rodentia; family Cricetidae; genus Peromyscus; species Peromyscus maniculatus. Next base: position 89,655,633 of record NC_134852.1, read on the forward strand.
GGCAAGGCAGGAAGTTGGTGGGTGGGGCCTGGTATCACACTTCCTACAGACACAATAGGACCAGCTCTGCCCCTTTTCCAACCTTTTCCCTCCCCTCCCTTCCTGTCACTTTGCTGTTCTTTTTGGTGTGACTTCACACAGCTATTAATGAGCTGTTCTTCATTACCAAATTTTCCAGACAACTAAATTTAAAATAAAACCTTTGCATTGTCAAGTTCCTTGCTACATCTTTTTTCCTCTCCTGAAAAGGCAGTCCATATCGCCCAGACGTCTCAAACCCAGCACACAGAGCACAAGTCACACTCTCTTGATAACCCCACAGCACAGTGACAATGTCTGCTGGACTCTGACACCCTGATACCTTCAGAGCCTTCTCCGAGTGGACAGAACTCATTCCCCTGCCTCAGACGGCCCTTCCCCCATGTGATTTCTGATTTGAAGGGCACATCCATTTTAATACTTTTCTGGTTCTTTCTTTGCTAGCACGATGGGAGTCAGTGGAGGTGAGGAAGAGGTGGAGCAGCCTCTTTCCTTCCAATGTGCTGTGGCCAGTCTCCTCTGCAGCCTCTTGGAGCATGGTAGCTTAGGGCTGATGGATGGAGGGAGTCCAGCCTAGATGGGCAACAACTGTAGAGCTGGGAGCTGGATGCCCTCAGGCCAGACACTCAAGCCTCTACAGTCCTTATGGAAAGCTGATAGTATGAGGGTTAGAGGGGCAGTGTGTTTGTCCTCAAGAGTAAATGCACACTGCTAGGGCATGATCAAGTAGTCCAGTTACTTATGGTGGAAGTGCATGCTCAGTAAGATCTGGAATAAATAAGATCTGGAAAGGATCTCAAAAAAATTTTAAAAATTCACACACACACACACACACACACACACACACACACGGTAGATACTTATTCTTTGCTTCATTACTCTTTCTAGATGGTTGAAGTTACCTCATAAATGGTGTTTTCCAAGTGAAGTCATAATCCATGTTTACCTGGTAACACCTAAGTGCTCACCATTATTATGTTTATTGTATCAACTCTTGGCTTGGCCTCTTGGCAAAAGGTAATTGAAATCATTGTTTCTCTGTGACATTATATATATATATATATCCCACTCCTCTAACACAGAAGGTGTAAGGAAAGCAGAAGGTGTAGAAGGTGTAAAGAAGGTGGTGTGTGTGTGTGTGTGTGTGTGTGTGTGTGTGTGTGTGTGTACCCCCACTCCTCTAACACAAAACTAAATAACTTCAAAAACAAAGGTTTTATATATACAGGTATCTCTACTCTCTAGTGTGTCCCCAGATAGTCTTGGGGCTCTCATCAACTTGCCTGAGTCTGGTTCTAAGAGGAAGACCTGCCTGACCTGAAATGTAAGTTGGCTGCTGGGGAAATGAGCCTGGAAGTCCACTTCCTAATGAGTCAGCATTAGAACCCACATGCATCTGTGTGTATGTGTGTGTGTGTGTGTGTGTGTGTGTGTGTGTGTGTGAGAGAGAGAGAGAGAGAGAGAGAGAGAGAGAGAGAGAGAGAGAGATTGATTCTACACATACACAATTTGTCATGCATTTATTTGACTTCAGAAACTTACGGGGCAATGAGGAAATTGATTTGTTACCTAAGCATATTATGTGTAGTGATCCAGACAGCAGCATTAGCTTTCAATTATCTGATATGTTTAGTATTATAAACAAATCTTCCAGAACAACAGCTCCATGGAGTTCAGGCCCCAAGGGGGGCTGGGGAGGAGCTGCCTGGGATCATACTAGTGGAGTTACCAGCTCCCCTCCCCTTAACAGCTGCTATTGGGGAATTAGATGCCTGGAGAACCAGGCCTGAGAGCCAGGGACATGGCGGGTCAGGTGGGGTGGGGTAGTAGTTTGAGATGGTAACTCCAGCATGCCAAGACATTAGGATACCAGCCTACAAGCATATGCATGCCAGGCTCCATGGCAAGCCAGCCCCACATCTGGGACCCGCCTTCAGATACAGAAAAGAGCATTCAGCTCCTTAGGAGAACAGATGGGAGAGACAGCATCTGTGCAAGCTTCCTGATCCATTCCAAAGCTCGTGCCAGGAATAAGGAATGTATGTGTGCACACCTGTGCTCTTCAGGTGCTGAGACGCTGTGTCCTAACAAGAAACGATCAAGGGCACAACCTCCCTGCCACCCCACCCACTAAGAAAGATCTAACTCCACAGAGTGAGATGTTACCTGCAAGTCAACCTGTTCCCTTTGGAGTTCAGACTCTTCCATCCTAACCCCTGACCAGTCTGCCCTCCCTGCCCCAGCCTATCTACCTGTTCCCACTGCTGTCTTTTGGGCTGTTATAGGATATTGAACCCAGCTTGCCCATTATCAGCATGCCAAATAACCACCATCTCCTCCAGCCTCTTCCTGTTTTCATTCTTTTCTTTCATCGGTCTATATGCCAGAGGGATCAAAGCCTCCATGGCTTCCTCCTACAATTGCAACAATCCCAGGCATCCTGTCATGGCACACAAGGCCTTGCATGGGCATGCCAGCAGAGCCCTTCCTCTGGACACACTCCCCTTGTTAGGTTGGCTCCAGCCACACTGGCCTGTCTTCCATCCCTTCTCTGAACCAAGAGCATTCCCAACTGGAACTTCTACAGGGAATACATCCCTGCTTCCTTTACCCCTCCAGGTCTCCGCTGAAGTCTCCCATGCTCAGAGAGGCCAGCCCTCTATGTCTCTGTGCTCGCAACCCCCTGTCTCTCCTCCAGTCTTCTGGCACAAGCTCTGTTTGTGTCCTTTGTGGCCTTAATAGCCCCGTGAAGCAGTCTTATTTGATTATTTTATTACATTTTTGTCATAAAGGCATCTACAGTGGACCATAATGCATGGGAACAGCAATTGGATCTGTCTTGTTTACCACTTACTTCCAGGATCTCAAACAAGGGCAGCTGCCTCAGGGTAAGTACATACCTGGGCAGCCTCCAGGAGGGCACCCTACCTCCGTACAAGACGGCCTCCATACTGGCTACCTGAATGGCCCTAATGCCTGACCCCTTGAATAGTCCAGAGCTCAGGTCTGACCCCACAGTACCCTGACAATCCCCAAGATGGATGTGGCTGAGAGCATAGGCTGAGTGTCTTAGATATGGCAGGCATACACATAGCCAATATGGAACTAGAAGCCAGAAGACAGCCATGAAGCTGTCTGAACCACACTGAAAAGGCTGTCACTATTTCCCATGTTGATGACTCCAACAGACTCTTCACCATTGTCTGGCTACCTAGTCTCTTCATAGCATTTCACGACTACTATCTTTACCTTAAAACAAATTGTTTCTGTTATCCTTTGCTGTACAATCCCCTGGGTTATTATCTAGTCTTGGACATTTCTTCTTAGCCTCCTTTGTTGATCCCTAAGTGTTAGTGTCTGCTGGGTCTAACCCTGAGTTTCTCATTTTCACCTGTTCCCTTCATGGCCAAGATGATCTCAGCCAGGTGGTTGGCTAGAAGCCCCCTCTAGATGATGCCACCTCCATGGCAGCCTCTAGCCACACTTCTTTCCTACTTCAGGTTGCATGTTATAACTTATCCTATCCAATGGCAGCCCTTACTTTCCACTCCGGGACTTTCTCTATCCCAGTAAGCTGCATCAGCACCACTCAGTTGTACAAATAGAACTCCACCACCCCTCCCCTCTCAGTATCGAAGCCACCAGCAAGTCCACCTCGAGAGCATACACCATTGTCTCTCACAAAGACCATTCCCTCTAAAACGTGGCCACCGCTTCCACTCAGCCTGAGCAAATCTGTCTTCTGCACAGAAGCCTGCATGAGTACTTTGAAACTCGTGATAAATTTGGACATAAGCAAAGGAGTACACAAACCTCCAGTGGTTTTATTTTTTGCACTTGGCAGTTGTGATAAAATTCAGACTTCACGAAGGCCAACAATGTGCTAGGTGGTGTGACTCATACCCCTTCCTCCCCAGCTCGAACAGATCCCTCTTAGTTCACTTGCCTTTTTCCTCAGTGATGTCTGCCTTTCTTTCCAGGGCCCCAAGCTCCTTCCTTCAAGTGGGGCATTTGTATTTGCTGGTTCCTTTAGCCAACCTGCCACTGAAGAGTCTTCTAAAATGTCAGTGCCACTGTGGCCTTTCCTAACCAACCTAGCCGTAATCACTTTTTTTTTAATTAAGAAATTTTCTATTCATTTTACATACCAACCACAGATTGCCCTGTCCTCCCTCCTCCCACCCCCCAGTCTTCTCCCCACCCCAACCCCCATTCCCACCTCCTCCAAGGCAAGGTCTCCCATGGGTAGTCAGCAGAGCCTGGTATGTTCAGTTGAGGCAGATCCAAGCCCCTCCTTCCTGCACCAAGGCTGTATAGAGTGTCTCACCATAGGCACCAGGCTCCAAAAAGCCAGCTCATGCACCAGGGATGGGTCCCAATCCCACTGCCTGGGGGACTCCCTATACAGTTCAAGCTAAACAACTGTCTCACTTATCCAAAGGGCCTAGTGCAGTACCATGGGGGCTCCACAGCTATTGGTCCACAGTTCATGCATTTCCACTAGTTTGGCTAGTCTCTGTACTTTTTCTAGTCATGGTCTCGATATAATCACTTTCTATAACCTTCTACTGGATGAATAACCATTAAGCCAGGGTGGCTGTGTCTCCCTAAGGACATATGGCAATGCCTAGTGATAATTTTGCATTTACTTGGGAGGTGGCACTAGAATCTAGTGGGTAGTTACCTACAATGCACAGGACAGACCCCCACAGCAAGGAGTTTTCCAACCCCAAATGTCAATAGCACCAAGGTTGAACAATATTGCTCTAGGTATTTCCTTTGTCCCAGTAGTCATAATCCCTCACTTATGTGATTTCTTGTGGTGGAGTGTGAGCTCCAGGAGAGCAGACAAATTGTTAGTCTTGTTCCTTATCAAACCCACAGCAGCCCAGGTCCTGGCATGTATCAGACAATATAAAGTAATAAATGATTGCTACTCCTCAGAACATGACCTTGCATCAAATCATGAAAAGGCTATGGCTACCAAGGTCTTCATGGGGACCAGCATCTTTTCCAGCTACCTGAAGAGACTAAGACATAGAGAAAACCATGCCTATGCATTGGGATCAGAGCCTGGAATTCATGTGGCACTGGGAAACTGACCCTGGCATGCAGATGGGAGTCAACCATGCCATTAAACTCCAGACCCTGATAAACATCTTAGCTTTGAATCAGGACAGAAAAGAGCCAGTGGCAGGGCACAGACATTGACTTTGACCCTTCTTCTTCTTCTTCAGTGGGTCCTGAAAAAGAATGCCTGAACAAGAAGGAGTCTCATTCTGGTCCAAGCAGCTGGCTGGGAAGAAATGAGACAATATGAGCTCTGAGCCTAAGATCAGGTGGCCTCGGGGGTTGAGAGCACTGGCTTTCAGGTAGTCAATTTCCTTAGAAAAATATGAAATGGCCAGACCACCCTTTACTGAATTATAAAGCACTTATCACTTCTTTAATAACTACCCGCATGGAGGACTTAATTCACTCAATATGGAAGTTATAAAGGCAAATTGGTAAGTGAGCATTAAGCTCAAGTGCATTGCATAAAGACTTACGAGGGCAATATTTCCCCCCATTAAAAGGGTAGATTTTCTCACTGCAACTGTGTCTCGGAGTTAATGTGGAGAAGTTTCTCTAGAGCTCAGGGCATTTTCATTGTTAGAGGGTAATTCCAGGTCACTGGGAGGAAGGGGGGACCTTGACTTTGCAAGAATAATTATCCCAGAACCTGAAAGTGTCAGAGTGATTAGTCAAGGTAACCATCAGAAAGACACGATGCCATTCACGGTTCTTGGCTCTCTGCTCTGCGCACATGAGGCTGGGATGCGAGCAGGCCAAAGAGGAGAAAAGTTATAAGGCAGAACAAGTGGGATCGACTTGGGTAGAAGAGCGACACACAAGGCCTGCAGGAGGAAGGTGGTCCCAGAAGCCACCTCCTTCAAGAGACACTAACTTTCATCCAGAATCTAAAGGGAAGAAAGTAGCATTAGCTTCTGTAGTCTATCAGAGAAGAAGGTCTGGAACTTCTGGAGGTTCCAAAGGGCTCCATGTAGGGAGCTGGTAAGATGGACTTCGTGCCTCACCAATGAAGGAGATGCTCTTTGACCTTTGTCCTCCCCAGCTCCAGCACCAAAACCATTTTCCTCTCCTCCAGCAACAAGCCATCTGCTCTTTCCCCCATACGTTCACTCTTTTGGAAATGGACTCTTATTCACATGACTTCAGTTACTCCCTGATTAGAGATTAATTCCACTTCTGAACTGACGCTCTTCACGCCTAACCTGCCTGCTCCCTGTCCTGCAGTTTTTGCTACCATGGCATGTACCCTCTTCAACTCCAAAAAGCAAATAGGAACACAACAGTTTGTTTTTAACCTTCTGAACCCAAAAGGATTCTCCCAAATCCTTGTCCTGAGTCCTCTGACTTACACAGTATAGCAGGAAGTAGACTTAACATCTGTACGATACCAGTGAGTTAGCAAGAGTGCTGTGTTCAGGAATCTACGAATCTATGGTAGAATATGTGATGATCAGTTAGTGATGTCTGCCATGGTCACAATATGTGGAGAGACAAAGAGAGTACCATCTATGAATCACCTCCATTCAAGGGGCTCTCTGACATCTTTTCTCTTAGATTCAAGTGCTGTCAGAATCTCCTTCCTTGTGCACGTGACTTATTTTGTCTTTGTGTCTAAGAGACTCTTCTGCTCAGAAGCAGAGAGTGATATTTTAGCAGGCCCTTCAGTTTCCTGTCGTCATGTTCTAATCTGTTCTAGGCTCCTCTTTCTCAAAATGGCATCAAACATGTTCCTGGCAGGCTTAAGACCTCCCTGATGGCAAACAAACAACTCGCACTAAACCAGAATTTCTACTGAGAAGCTTTAAACATGTTGGGAAAATCTGTAATGGAGGAGGAGGAGGAAGGAGATAAAGAGCTGTAGGCCCTTGGAGGGTAGTGACGACTTTTCCAGTTCCCTGTGTACCCTCCCTCCCACTACTGAAGAGATTCTTGAAGTGCAGATCCAGAGTGCAGCTGAGAGAAGTGGAGGGTGGGACTAATGGGGTCTGTGTGATGGCTTTCGTGACTCTTATTCTGCTCCTTCCTACACCTTCCACCACATAAAAATCAAGCCACTAGGGGAGGTGTGCCTATGTCCACGGAGACATCAGCCTGCCCAAAGCCTATTCCTCCACGGATTTTTTTGAAGAAGTTTGGTGTGGTGAAAATTTGATGGGCTTTGGCACCAGCGGTAGACCTGACTCCCCCGCTTGCCACTGATTGGCCAGGTTATCTCCTGTGGCCTCAGTTTTCCCTTCTGTGCAATAGGAACAGTGGTGAAGACTCCTGCAGGCATTATAAAGCCAGATTTAAATGGTCCTGGTCTCGGCGTGTCATCTTAAATATGCTAGAGCTCAAAGAACGTTTGTTGTCTCTTCCCAAAAGAAAAGTGACCCATGGGTTGCACAAGAATCGAAGTCAGGGCCCGGGGCCACCATGGCAAGGGAGAATGGCTGTGCTTGCTATTTGTGGTCACTGCACCGACACCAACAGAAGCAACTGAAAAGGGAAAGGGCTTCTCGTGGAACTCAGTTTCAGGAGGCTCAGTCCATCGAGTTTGGGCCTGTGCACTTCAGTGAAACATCACTGCCACGGTAGCTTGTGCCAGTCTCCTAGGTGATCCTAAATTCATTTAAGTTGACAGTAAAGATCAACCATTATGGTGACTCTTGAGTAACTGCAGAGGCTGTGATGTGAATGCAATGGCACCTCCTTGTCCACTTCCACCAACCTTCACTCCTCCCCGATTATAGCCCAACTTCCCCTTTACATGTTAGCCAAACAAGCACCTGCTGCCCAGACTTGGCTTGTGGATGGTCCCTCCAGGCTATGCTCCTGATCCTGCCAGCCCTTAGGTTCTCAGGGAATCTCTGCATAGCCGAACATCTTCTGGGCTTCTGATAACACGCATCTTCCCCTCTCCACTAAGCTTTTATCAAGCCACCCATCACCACCCAGATATAGTCACTCTGTGATCCCAGCCTCACCCTCCAATTACTGGGGAATTATTTCTGTGTGGCTGCTGATGTACGAATGTGATCCTGTCACCTGTGAGTCTCTGCATTATTTGCCTGGCTTCCCTTGTGAGAGCAAAAATTCCCTGACAACAAAGACGGATGCATTCTATTTATTTTGTTTGCCCTCTTGTCTCTGGCACTTCTGTACTCAGCTCAGCTCAGCAAGTGTTCAGACCACACAGGGAGTCCCAGCCTGGATCCAGAGGAAGTGAGCTCTATCCTGACGCAGAGGAGAGCTGTCCAAGGTCTGGGAGTGGGCTGAAGTTCAACGTGAAGGGACAGAAAAATAGAAAACAGAGAAAAACATGCTCACTGACATACACACTCCTTAGGTCCTTGTCCTTCAAAATTCATTCCAGATGTTCCTACCTTATAGTTTTTCTTGGGACCCCCTTTCCAGGTCACAAAATCCTCTGTCATAGAAGACAGTGCTGATATTTAAGATAGGCATTATCTGGGGAAGGCAGTAGCGGAGAGAGATGCAAAGTATAATGACACTTTGGTATAAAAATAACAATGTAACCTATTACTTTGTATATATGCCACTTTAAAAGAATTTAAAAAAAAAAACTATTTTAGGACTGTCAAGATGGCTCAGCAGGTAAAGGTTCTTGCCTTCCAATTCTGATGACCTGAGTTCAAGTCTCAGAACCCACAAGACAGAAGGAAAAAACAGACTCGTGCATGTTGTCCTCTGACTTCCACACATGTGTACATAAATGGGCACACACGATAGATAGATAGATAGATAGATAGATAGATAGATAGATAGATAGATAGATACTTAAAGGTTATTTTAGGAGCTGGAGATTTGGCTCTGTTTATGAAATATTTGCCACACAAGCATGAGAACATGAGTTCAGATCACAGAACCCACATCAAAACCGCATCAAAAACCGTAGCCCCAGTACTTCAGGAAGGGGTGGGGCAGAGACAGGCTCATTCATGGAGCTCATTGGCCAACTGGTCTAGATAAATTGATGAGATCTGAGTTCAATAAGAGATTTTGCTTCAAAGAATGAGATGGAGCACGCTAAAGACAAATCTCAAAATTGATCTCCAGCCTCCATATATTCATGCACACACATGTAAACACACCCACATACACACATAGATACCTCCAACATGAGCACATATAACACACACAAAGACACAAAGACACGGACAGACAGGCAGACACACAGATACACATGCACACACAGACAGACAGACAGACCACACACACACACACACACACACACACACACACACACACACACACTCGCTTCAAGAAATAGTTGATCTCTGGTAGAGCACCAACACAGAGTAAAACAGACTGCCTAACGTATTGGATCAGAGTCCCCAGGGTTTCCTCCTAAGCTTTGTTCCTAAATCAAGGGACAGAGCGAGGGTGGAGTGTGGAGGCAGCAAGGAGGAGCCGATGATTGAAGTCCGGAGTACAGTCAGCTGCAGGGGTTTACCCGCCACCGCTGTGAAGGTAGCTGGCTGCTTAAACAACATCACAGCCTTGACTGGTGTGCCAGCAATGCCACGCCCACACAGATCGCCAAGTGTCTCACGGCACACTCAGATGTCCTCCTGAACTTGTTAGCAGGCCCATCTTTCCTGTACAGCTTCAGAGCCTCTGGGCAGGGGCTCTGTCTTCTATCTCAGTATCTCCGACGTCAAGCAGGGCTCCTGACTCAACGTCCTTGCTAAATGCAGCATGAATGCTGCCCTGTCTCTCCTTCCCTGAGCTGCAGGATTCACCCTGGGATCCTTAGAGGAATCATTCGAACTGGCAAAGGAAGGGTGGGGGTGGAGGCACTCCTTGGGAATCCACAGTGGGACGGGAAAAGCGGAGGCAGTGAGGATGATGTACGGCTGTGGTCAGGAGCTTGCTGGAGCCTCCCAAGGCCCGGAGGCTGAGCTGGCCCTCTGCTTCTACAGAACAGAGACTTCACCACGGTCGAGGTGGTGCCACTTCCTGTAACTACGACATCTGGGAAACTGGGGAAACTCAGTCTTGGCCTCTGCCCTTGAAGGTGCTCCTCACCTTGAGACCCGCCACAGTGAGGTTCACTCGAGGAGTCTAGGGAAGGGGCAGAGAAGACATGCCTTCTAAAGGGAAGTTCAGTGCCCTCAGAATGGGCGGCATCCCCCTATGAGTACATGAAAAGGAAAACCTATAATGGGGGGGGGAGTTCAGACCAGACTATCCCTAGCAAGCTCAGGTCTCACTGCAAACAACTTTCCTGCCCTACAATGTGTCCAAAGAAAGCAACACAAAAGATACCTGACTAAGAGGGAGTGGAAGCATTTCCCATGAGCCTCTGTGCCTACTCACAGCCAGCTGCTCGTGCCATGAAGTTCTTCCCGGGGGGCCGGATTCCTTCTCTCAGTTTCCTCCTTCCTGACCCATCTAGCATCTTAGGGTATCTTTACCCTGTGGTTTCACCTCCAAAGCCTGGGAAGGGCTGGTGGAACCAGGCTGACTTCAGCAGGAGAACTCTGCTCATCCCTTAGCAAGCCTCAAGTGTCTGTCAACGGTACTTCATTTGTTCATTTGGAAGCACAACTGTATGTCAGCTGTTTCATCCTGGTGTCTGTTTGGTACCCCCGGAGGGATTTCTCTCACTTTACCCACAAGCCGGATCAGTCCTTGGATGCTCACTTTTAACACCTCACTGGTATGGAAGGGGTGCCTAACTGGCACTGCTGTGAGAGGCTGAGATCTCTAGCACAAATCCTAACTTCTCAGCCGGGGCCTTCACAACCCAGTTAGCACATAGTATCCTTTTCCGATTAAATGGATGTAAGTCTGGTATATATGTCCTCACCACCAGCTTGCTAATGGCTAACGGGCCTGCTGTTGGAATCACACATTATTAATTTTGAGCTTCACAGCATCAGAGCCTGGATTCACCATATGCTGGCTCCTATAGTCAGCCAGACCAGCTCTGATCAGACCCACACCTTGACATCCTGACTGGCTGTGGTATATCACGTTGACATGCGAACGTGGCTACCCTAAGGATGTGCCCAACAGCTGTGGCCAGCTGTTCCTATCTCTCTCCTCATCCTTATCAGCAGGTCCTGGGGATGCAAAATGCCCAGTATCTATACTTGTAGCTTTGGAGACACCTGCCTTCCATGATTCTCCAGTGCCCGGTTTCTGGGCTATGAGGTATGTGAGAGCACACTGGGGCTGAGTAAGTCACCCTACTATATGCAACTCAATATTCAGAAGTCCATACTAGCACAGAACTTGTTGGATTCCCCGAAGATGAAAAATAGCAAAACACAGTAAATAATAACCTTCCCCCTTGTGGAGACTGTGGCAGCAACCTGTTGGCTCTTAGGTACCTTTAGATGCCATGACAGTAAATAATGGACCTAAAGAGCACACACAGTCCTCATTCATCCCATGCAGACTCCAGGGTGGCTTTCACCTTCCTGCTCAGCACATAAAATGTTGGATTTGATCGTCACTGGCCTTGAACTTGTGAGAGATTAGCCATGACCACTAGGGATATTTTAGAGGTCCCAACACTTTAAGGCACCAGGCCAGAATCACCACCGTGTCAAATTTTACCTTTTGTCCCCAGAGGATTTGATTTTTAAGCTCCTGGAAAAAACACTGGCATACAGCATACAAAGCTCTTAAAAGCAGCTTCCTGGAACAAATGGGAATATTGCATTAAATCACTACCCCACCCCCTTCCTTTGCAAAAGGTAGCACACTTCCATGAGGATTCCTAAAGTGTGCAAAGCCATGCTTGCATTTACGTGGGGGAAAGAGTCAGGATTTCACAGATCACATTTCCAGGCATTCCTGAATGGTTTTCCCCAGCCTCCCCCAAGCAGCTAGTACCTTCCTCCTGGCCTCTGGTTCTTGCCACCCAGGTGCTCTACAATGACTGCCACCCCAACAAGGAGGTAGGACAGAGTTTCTTCCCTACCAGTCTGGGAAGCCCTGCTCAGTGTCTCCCAACCTCACCCACCATTGACATGTCTCTTCATTGAGCCTCTCTGCCTTTCCCTGCAGCCATTTCTCTCCAGCTTTGGAAGAAATGGCTCCTGTCCCAGCCTGGGGACTTGAAGAGTCTGAAATCATAGTTGGCAGCATAGACAGAGTGCCCTGTTATCTAAAGAGGGATCCTCAAAGGACCCAAAGAGTGAGTCAGTATTTCCTCATACCCAACCTGTGCTCAGCCATCCCCTCTGGACAACTGTTTATGGGAGTGACGAGGCATTCCTGTTCATCTTCAGAGTTCAACCACTGAGGAGTTGTGGGATATTTAATCGCACTGTGCCACTCCTAGACTGTGTTAATAAAGTTAACATTGAATCAGGGGTCAGAGCCAGCAACTAGCTGACCAGAATCAGCCATAGAGAAGCCAGTAATACAGATAGAAGACAGACAGGAAGGAGAAGGGAGGGACTTGGAATTCACACGCTGTCTTCCATCTGGGACATTTGGAGAGAAAAGGTGCTGGCTAGGTCTCTGGTAAGAAGGGGAAGGTCAGCTGGTTGCTCCTCCTCTGCTTCTTTGATTTATAAGGTTTTCACCCCAATATTTGATTCTCGAGGTTTATTGGTAATAGAACAATTTAGCAAACACAACAGTGAGGCTTGTTGCTCCCTAGGAATTCTTCACCATTAATACCATGAGAACTTCCTAGCATAGATACTATGTGGACCTCACTGCTGACCCTCGGGCCTCCTATTTTATGATGCTAGGTGACCTATAGTATCCAAGATCTGCATCTCATAACCCGAAGGGCCCCTATGGGAGATCACAGGACAAATATCCCAGACCCCTCCCCATAGTTCCATTTGATGGGACACTCCTGAAGTCCTGGTTGCTCATCTCTCCACAGAGCTTCTTCCTGGATAAATCCTATCTGGTTGTTCACCATAGCTGCCATTGAAGTACACACCCCTATGACTTCCTATCTGTGCCGCCTAGTTTTAAGTCAACTTTACACAAGCTAGAATCATTTGGGACAAATGAAACCTCAACTGAGGAAAGGTCCTCCAACAGATTGGCCTGTGGGTAAGCCTGTGGTCACTCTGGATCCCAACCCTTTGCTGCTGTCAGCAACCTGGTCTTCTAGGTTTCTCACCTTTCCTTTGCACTTCCTCTCCCTCCGGTAAGCTCCTCCACCCCATTATAAAGGTCTGGACAGTGCAGCATATAAAGGTGCTTGCCACCAAAACTGATGACCAGGACCCACATGGTAGAAGAAGCAAATCCACTCCCAGAAGTTGTCATCTGTCCACTCTGCATTCATGCTATGGCACATATGCATGTTCACAGTCACACAAACCACACATGCATGCAGAAAGGGGGGGGAATAAAATGTAAATATTTTAAAGCTAGTGTTGAGGAGAAGCACTGTTTTATAGAGTTCTTTAGATGGTCAAACAAGCCCCTAAGAAAAAAATCACAATAAACTGTAACACATTGTGGGAATGCAGGAAAGTCCAGTTTGATCATTTCTACTTGTCCTGTGATCAGCTTGTTTCTGATGCTATGCATTCCACCAAGTCATCTCCGGCTGGCCTGGTTCTTGGTGATCCTTCATAGAGCTTCCCTTTCACACTTTACCAGATTTTTCACTGGTGTCGGAAGTTATCATCTCTTCTCCAAGAAATACCCTTTTCTTTGCACTCCATGAACACCTCAGAAGGTGCTAAAAGTTCCTGCAGAACGTCAGTTCTACCCAGGTGTGAAGACAGAAGCCTGAGCACACACATGTCATCATGCTTCATTGTCAGAGCTGCTGGGGAAGAAGCAGCAGTGTTGCTTCCTGCTGGGTACACTGTCAGGGCTTCAGCACATTCAGCAGACCAGGCACAAGCCCAGCAAGGCTCTCTGATGTACTATACAGTTGATAGTTCTTTCATAACCATCTAGGTTATGGGATTGGCTGTCACAGTAGCACATCATAATGCTCATGCTCAATGCTTCTGTGCTGACCTAACACCACAACCATGCCTAAGTCATCCATCTCACTGCATCTCATCACCCAGGGACTGTATTACCCCTTGTCAATTCAAGAGAGGTAAATATAGTACAGTATATGGTTACAATTGTTCTAGTTTATTATGAGTTATTGTTAATCTCTCATCATATCACCTTCATAAATAGAACTTTCATGAGTGTGTATGACTAGGAAAAAAAACAGAGTATCTGGAGGATTTGGTACTGTCTATGATTCTAGATAGGTCACAGATTAAATCTTCTGGACAAGCAGAGACTCCCTAACTGGTCACAGTGACATGATGCTGAGCTATCAATTCTGAATTCTAAGAAGCTGCCTGGCACTCCCGGTGCTTAATAGGGAAGGTGGACATGCAAAGAATTGGTGACTCTGATATGTGTTTCAGAGGGTACTGGATGAATGCGCGTGCATGTGAATGGCATTCCATGTGTACTGAGGCCAGAGGTCAGCCTTAGTTGGTTCCCTCAATCATGCTCCATCTTGTTTGTTGAGGTAGGAGCTCTCATGCTTATCCAGAACACTCCAATTTAGCAGAGCTGACTGGCCAGCACACTATAGCGATCCCCCTGTCTCCTCCTCTCTAGCACTGGGATTACAAGTGCATGCTACTACACTTTTTTTAACATGGGTTAGGGGGATTGGACTCGGGCCCTCAATGCTTGCGAGGCAAGCACTTTACCTACGAAGCCATCTGCTCAGACCCCAGTTGACATTTTCTGCTACTGACAGATATCACAGCAAAACCATGAGCCTTATCAGAGTCCTCTCGGGGAAATGGAGACCGTGATACCTGGAGACAATCTGATGGTAAATGAGTGGCGTGCTAGAGTTGCTGAAAAGCCAGGTATAAACCACAGCCCAGCCCAGAGACAGCAGCTCCAAGGAGCCCATCAGCTAAATCGACAAAAGGAAGGCTACCTACCGGGAACCAGAATCAACTGGGGCGGCCCAAAACAGGCTGCAACTAAGACCAACAGGAATTACTCAGATACCAGATGACACCCAGAGTGTCATCTACTGGGCTTCTCCCTTCCTCCTTCCCATAATTCCATCAGCGCTTTCCACTGGACAGACCCTCCCACTGGCAAAGGAGCCTGGGAGACGTAGTTTCTCCGGGTCAGACTTTGAGTAGCAGTACTGAATCTGAGTGCTCACAGACAAATGACAGGTTCACTGGGGGCTTCTGGCAGAAGCTGCTGGGCACGTCTTTCATCTCTTTCCCTCTGTCTAAAACTGTCTTGGCCCAGAGCAAAGCTTGCCGCTTCAGACGTTATCCACTCAGAACCTGAGAAGGCTTCCAAACAGGTGCTTCTGCCTGCTAACAGCCTTCCCTCCTTCCTGTGGTGGCCCCTGTGTGCAGTGAGGTTCCAATATTCAGGGTGCATTACTTCAAGGAAAAAAGGGGGAGAATTGGAGGGATCCCATGGTGAGGTAGAGGCTCCTCCTGGCCCAGAAAAGCCCAGGGTAAAGCAGACCACCTAACTGCACCAGCTGCCTAGGCGCTCCCAGAGGGAAGAGAGTCACAGATGAAGGGTGATTCCAAAGCAGCACCCTGAGGATGAGAGAAACTGGGATAAAATGAAACTGCAAACCATACCAGCCTCAAGTTTCGAGAAAGAAAGAAAAAAAAAAAAAAACATGAAAGGGCTGCCACTGTGTGCTCTGATCTCAAGCAGTTCCTACAGTCCTCTCTTGATTTTCACTGTGTGACTAGGAATTGACCAGACTAGCCAGGGAGAGTTCATCTGGGCAGTGCCACTGGAGACCCCCTGCCAGCTCCTCCTGGGGGAAACTAAGTCACTTACAAATTCTTCGAAGTTCGCTTGTGTGGAAGCCACAGGCAAATGGGAAGCTTGTTCTCACACAGCCAGCCGGCATCACTAAGCTCCTCTAACACACCCATTTATACAAGGCTCATGACAGGAGGACCTGAGAGACCAGCCCAAGACAGCCTCTACCACACCTGTGGCCTTTGATGACACTAGAGCTGTGGCCATCTTCAAGGGAGGGCAGCTTTGAGACAGACACGTAGCAATGAGGGAAGGGGGCTGCCCCTTCTGCCCAAGCTAGCAGGGGCCCCAACACAGATTCTGAGAGGTTTATTATTGTTGTTCTAGTTTTTTATATTACACTCACTTATAAAAAAAAGTATTTTTATAATTTAAAAAAATATTTTACATGTGTGAGCATTTTTGGCTGCATGCATGTCTGTGCCCCACATGCATGTCCAATGCCTGAGCATACCTGGTGCCTGCTAAGGCCAGAAGAGGGTGTTGGAGTGCCTGGAACTGGAGTCACAGCCAGTTGTGAATTGCCATGAGGACGCTGGAAATCGAACACGGGTCCTCTAGATGAGCAGTCAGTGCTCATACCCAATGAGCCACGTCCCATCTCCAGCCCCAATCTTTTTTTTTTTTTTTAAATATTTTGGCACAGTTTCCTTTTTTATTGCAGCAACATTCATGCAATGGAAAATTAGTCTTTATGGTGTTTAAGATTTA
This sequence comes from Peromyscus maniculatus bairdii, assembly GCF_049852395.1. Taxonomy (NCBI): domain Eukaryota; kingdom Metazoa; phylum Chordata; class Mammalia; order Rodentia; family Cricetidae; genus Peromyscus; species Peromyscus maniculatus. The sequence continues at coordinate 89,672,232 of NC_134852.1, forward strand.
GTAGCATTTAAATACAGTTACAATGTCATTCCAATAGTTCTCTTTAGTTTCAAATCAGTCTTAAGCCCATATCCACTAAGTGTTCAGTCTCCCCTCTCCTCTATCCTAGAAACAATAAGATTACCTGTCCTGGGTATTTCGCATGAGTGGAATCTGTGTATCTGGTACATGTCACTGAATAGGATACTTCTGTGGTTCATCCACCTTGCAGCATGAATCAGAATGTTATTCCCTTTCACAGCTGAATTATATTCCATTATATAAAAAAAAAGTACCATATTTACCCACTCATTTGATAACGAGCATTTGGGTTTTCCCACCTTTTGATTATTATTTAAAAGTATGTTGTTATAAACATTCCGTTTGAGCTGTGGTTTGAATATATATTTTTAATTATTTGGTGTCCATACCTAGGAGTTCTGCTTATGCTTAGAGGACTTGAGAGAACATGTAACATATACATAAAACAGCAAAAGTGGAGGGGGGTTGGAAGCAAAGCAGACCAGTTAAAATGGAACAAGGGTACGTGTCCACCGCAGTACGTAATAAACTCGTCCCTGTCATAAAGCACCGAGAACACACTCACACTCGAGAATACACTGACACCCGCAGGTTTCCTGGCAGCTAAAGTGAAATGAGGAACAAATGGAGTCACACGAAGTCATCGGTAGAAATAAACATTTTTCTGTCCTTAAATCCAGAAGGGCATCTAAATAACGTAGATCCTCGTGTGAAGATTGTGTGTGACACTGTGGAAAATGTATTTTTTTATATTCCTGTGAGAGAAAGAAATGTGCTCCAAATGAATGGTTTGGATCTTTTTTTCTTAATCAACTCTATATGGATCCTGAACACACTTAAACTGTAATTCAATAAAGTCAATTTTGTAGAATAAAGCTAAGGAAATGCAGCCCGGATGCATTACTTTCTAAATATCCAAAATAACACGTGAATCAAAGGTGAAGAATCCAAAGAAACAGGCATGGAGTACCCCTAAAGGTCCCACCCAGCTCCTATCTTCCCGGGTCCCCTAATGCTCGGGCCCCTGCCCCTTTGACAGGTGCAAACACCTCATTGAGAGCCTTTACTATAGACAAGAGACAGGTAAAGGTCACCCTCTTGTCATTGGGGGGGTGGTGTACAGCCACCTCTCTATTGATTAGCCTCATGACCACCTGTGCTCTCACACTGGAACCTATGCCCGGCTGCCCCCCAACCTGCCTTCTCTCGGCATTTCCCACCTCCCCTGCTGGTGCTACCTTCATCGAAGTTATTTCGGTTGCTGCACCAGACCCTGGCTGCCTGCCCTACACTGTGCCCCACCCCCACAGCTGTCTTGAGCTGAGCAGGACAACACCAACACACCTCCAGAGGCTTCTGTTGCAAGCCAATCTGATAGAAAAAGCCGATGCCCTGCATGGGGTGAGATGTGACCCCCAACCTCACCCCAGGCTAAATCAGAGACACCTTAGACATCCCATCACAACACAAGCACCCATGAGAAAGCAAGGTAGGGCAATGGTAGACCCTGCCCAGGGCACCTGATGTCACACCAGGGCTACTTGTCTCTGTCTATCTAAGTTTGGGTCACAGTAAAAATATGTCTATTTCCAACACAGATCCACACAGCTGTCTTTCCAATCTGGACCCTTGCCATTCCCAGGACATGGTAAAGAACCAGGAGACATTGACTCCCAGTCAGTTACCTGGGCCTCATCGTCCTTCACAGCATGTTCACACAGGCCTCTGATATTGGCATCATCATTCCTATGTTACAGGTGAGGAACCTGGGTGGGACCCCCTCAGGTCTGAGTCGCTCAAAGCCCTAAGGTTCTTTCCTGGCCAGGAGAAAACTGCCCCAGCTAGGGGTGTCGCTTAGTTGGGCAGAGTGCTTGCCTAACATGCATGAAACCCTGGGTTTGAGACCCAGAATGATGGTAAACCAGAGGTAGCAAGCAGTTTAACTGTAATACCAGCACTCAGGGGGAGAAGGCAGGGGCCAAGAGATTCAAAGGCTTGAGGGCAGCCTGGGCTATGTTGAGAGAGGGGAGAAAAAGAGAAAGCAGGCCAGTTTCTTAAATATATCCAACTTCCCTCACCTCTTATCCTTGGAATCTGAATTAAATGAAAGGCGATACAAGGACAGATGCAAGAATATGAGGAGCAGTAGCCTACACACCCAACAGTCCATTGCCTTCTCTAGGGACAGTAGACTGCAAAGCCCGGATACAAAACTTGGCAACTTAGCATCACTTGGTGTGAGGGGAGCTCTGGGTTCAGAAGCAGGTGCGTAAATAAGACTTGCAATAATAATTCCAAATGCAAAGCGCCTCCTGTGTGCCAGGCACTATAAATGCTATATGTTCACTGAGTGACTTCAACCATCTAACGTCTCTGACTGACAGACGTAAAAACGTCTTGGAGGAGTCAATGTGCATCCTCTAAGGTCACTCAGCTCCATGGGGATTGAAGGGAGGCTATGTGGCCGAGCATCCATGCCCCTAGAACCCCACGTGGGTTCCTGGGGTGCCCAGAATGGATCTCACAGTTCTGAAGAAGTCTGGAATTGGAGTGTGAGCAGGGTCTTTGCTCCCTCACAGAGTTCCAGAGCCGTGTCCCTTGCTCCTCCCATCTCCTCGTGGCTTCTGTCCATCCTTCTTGTACACTTGTAGCTGCTTCCCTCCACTCTCTGTCTGAGATGCCTATGCACATGTCTGAGTCTTTAATGGCCTTATGAGGACTTGGGTCATGGGGTTGGGACTTGTCCCAGGACTGTACAACCTCATCGCAACTACCGACAGCTGCAAAGACACTATTAGCAAGAGAATCCACAACAATATGAACTGTGGGAGGACACTCCTTGACCATGCAGTCACTGGGCCATGCTGCCTTTCAGGGGACATGGCTACCATGAGGAACTCTTTGGTCCAGGAAAAGATAGAGGATCCAGCCAAGTTAGAGAAATGCAGGAGAAAAACTGTGCCCACGGTGGGCACTTTCTCTCTTTCCCAGGTGAAGGTCACTCCCCCACTATGCCAGCTCTTAGGAGGAAGAATGTGGGTCTGCCACCCTGACATCATGAGCAGTGGGGTGCAGGTCTGCCTTCCACTGGCAAGTCAGCACCTGAAGGGTGGCACCCATGCCCAGTGCCAAACGAACACAGTAATAACAGAGAGGCACTCAACAACAGGGCGGGACAAAGGTAGCATTTAGAAGGATTCCCTACTCCCCTGACTCCTGTGTCTGGCTTCTCCACACCTGAAGAGTGAGAACACCACTCACAGACCCACAGCAAGATCAGTCTTGGGCAGAGGAAACTGTCACTCTGTCAAGGTATCTGGGTTACCTCTCCTTCTGTCCCCTGTGCCTGACACCCAAGAAGCAGTGTGTTTGCTGTCTGGCATCACAGCTCGAGAAGTCATTCTGAAATTTGGCAATGGAAGCTCATCAGAGGGAAAACATCCCAATTTGTTCACAGCTTCCCTGACAAATCCAAATTCAAACAGAGTATCACCCTTGGGTGTTGAGAAAAGAGAGCAGCTGGCACCAGGGATGAACCAAAGCGAGATGTCCTGCCCCAGCGCAAGCAGAGCCCCGGCAACCTGTTCTCTTTCTGCATCCCCTGTTCCCGATTCAGTCACCCGCTAAGCACAGACGATACACATTCACTCCCATACTACGCTAGCGCTGATGCTCTGCCCCCACCGCCAACCGCTCGTGCCCATCTGTCATCGTCTACAAATCATGTTCTATAAGAACTACGGATCTGGGGAGGGCTCCAAAGACTCAGGAGAATGAGACAACCTCAGCCGCTTAGAGTTTGAAGTCGGTGTGTGTTCAAAAATATAACTCTGATGGCCTGTAAGCGCAGGGAACCACCGGGCTTCAGTTTAAAGGACAGTACCACAGTGAGGTCTCCTATGGAGAAACCATCTACATGGTTTCCCTAGAAACCTCCCCAGAGATAAAATACCCAGCAATGGTCCCATGAGGAAGATGGAAGCTGTGGAGTCAGACAGACCTGGACTTCAACCATGTCTGCCACAGACTAGCTTGGGGAGCTGGCACCACTTACTGGGTCTTTCTACTCTAGAGTTCCTCCTCTGTCTTACAGGGATTGTTCCAAGACTCGGAGAGCACTTGCTCAGGACCAGGCCAGAGTAGGGACTCAGTAAGTGGGGCAGGAGAGAGGAGGAGGCTTCTGAGTTTTAACCACCACCTGTCAGGAGGAACCCATGCCTCTGACCCAGGATCACAGTCTGGAGCAGGGCCCAGGGTCCCCTAAGAGACACTATCCCCAGGTAAAGGTAGGTGACCACGCTGACTGTACCTCACAGGCTGTCTCCCAAAGAGTCCAAAAGCTCAATGACATTACCACCAGCCCCAGAATCTGCATCTGCTGCCCCCCTAAAATATCTTCTCCCCACACTAGCTCTTGTGTGCTCTTGAATGCCAGGTCTCCCTACCCTGCTAATTCTTCATTTTCATCTAAACCCACCTGTTTGTAGCCCAGCCTATACGCCCAGTGAGGCCTTCCCCTTCCCAGTGGGGAAGACCATCTGTACCAAAAAGGACATGAGATCACCCACCTGGTCTCTCTCATATTGCAGCCTGAGTGACAGATGCCATAGCAACAGCCCTAGCAACGACAGCAGACAACCTCTTTACCACAGACTGATGGGAGATTTGTAAACAACAGACAGCCCTGAATGGGAGAAGGGCTGTAGAGGGTCTGGGTACACTCACCTATGTGAGACGGCACCTGCTCAGGCACACTAACTCAGCTGGACCTTGCACATCACAGATAAACAGCCAGTGGAAGGAGACAGGAGAGGCCTGAAATCCCTCTGACCTACAGCCAATTAAGCTATTTCTTCTCCAACCAGCTGTGTGGCAGCCACCCATGTGCTGATGCTCAGTAACTGACAGGCCCTAACACCCAGAGACAGAGGCCAGGCAGAGAAACTTCAGGCAGCAGCTAGAATGCTGTCATTTATGGTGGGATCCCCCGGCCTCCTGGCTTCCCTGGTCATCAGCAATGGAGCCAGCCATAAGTCTAGAACACAGGACTGCCTGCTTCCCTCCCACTGTGCCAGACTCTGGATGCTGACATTCTCCCTGAACAAAACTGACCAAACCCAGACCATATCGGCCCAACTCTGGAGGGCATTTACAAAGCAATGTGTGCCAGGGGGAGACTGGAGCTCTTGTGACTTCCCCAGGCTTCCGGGCAAGTTGAGGGGACCAGAGTAGAACCAAACTGGACTGTGGCACTTGCTGACATGCAAAAGACACTGGGTTTCATAACCAGCACTGGAAAGGAAGGAATAAGAACGGGTGGTATATAACACACTGAGGCCATCTGAGACCCAGCCAGGCAGCAGGTATATCAATCGCATCAGTCTGGGACATAGTCTCTATACCTGTGCTACAATGAAGCCAAACCCAAGGTCATGCAGCTCCGGCTAGCAAACCTGCATGCCAAGCCTGGAGGACCTTCCTCTACCCGTGCCTTGCTCCCACCAGCCAGGTTGAAAAGGTATTTACTATCCAGAGGAGAGCGCTTCAAATGCCTGCAGAGATCCCTGAGTAAGTCAGACCACAGTTAAATCTGCTTCGCTTTAAAGGAAGATATAATCAGAAGACCAAAATGCAATAAGATAAAAGGAATGAAAGGAAAAGAAGACACGGAGTGATTGCCACGGTGGCAGGAAGGGCCGTGACTCCAGGCCACATGCGGGGCTACAGGAGCTACTCCAGGAAAGGGACAGTGTTTGGGCGGGCACTCAGGAGAAGCCTGTGTCAGGGTTCCTGCTGGAGACAAGGAGGAATGACTCCTTGGTAGAAGGAGCAAAAGAGATCTGGCTCCTTCTATCCAGTAGGGCACCAGGGACTTCAAAGGCCACCAACCTGGCAAGGAAATACCATGGTGTGCACATAGAGACGGAGTGGAATCCAGGCTCTGACACTTACCTGTGGGACATTGGGCAGCCCCTGGACCCCAGTCTAGACCAAGAATGTCGTCCTACCCCTGGGCTAGGGTGTTTTTAATCAGTTCTCCTCTAGATACCAAAACGGAGGTCAGAAGTTAGTCCGGCCATTTCTTTTTACAAATAAAGAAACTATCAGGGATAGTTGGCGGACTCCAGGTGGTTGATTTCAATTACACCTTTCCTAGCTTTAAAATCAGACAGGCTCATAGGAAGTTTACGGAAATGAAAATATATATTAAAAAAGTTCAAGTCACTAGCAATCATCTTTCCCCAAGTTAACCACCCTGAGGATAGGCACTGGGGATATATATATATATATATATATATATATATACCCATCTTCATCTTCATTCCTGCTGAATAAGATGTGGGTGGGTGGACACCTGGAAGCTAGCTTATCTTCACTTATTATTTTATCTTAAATATCTTCTGATGTCACTAGAATTTTATTTTTTTAAACAAATTAAAAAAAAAAGAAAAAGAAAACGTAAGAGATTGAACACATGTCAGAAAGGCCAAAAGTAAGAATGAACGCCCAAGGCCTGACCCAGGTGTGGTGCTCGCTTTTTCAATGAGGAGCTCACCACACTAAAGCTCACAATCTTAACGGGGAGGAGGGGTAAGATGGGGATCACCGAGTCTCAACCCAGGGATCGGGGATGGAGAAGTCAGGGAGCATCTTATCTGACGGCTCCCCAGGCTCTGACTAGATTACAGCAAACTCAAGCTAATGGCACAGCTGTAGAGACCAATTAAGCTGAACAATAGAAAAATTGCAGGGCTGTTTGGTCCCAACACTATGAGATTAATTTATCAATATGGCTTATGTGGTACTAGAGAGATAAGGTCCCTCGGTGAAGGAGGGTTTCTTGCACACCTTATTTTATATCTGAATCTCTTCTCTCTAGGAGTCCCAGAAAGTCAACTTTTCACCCCATGGAGGGTGGGGAGCTGCCAGGGCTGACTTAACCAACTGGAACACAGAGCTGAACTCTAGAGACTGTAATCCAGGAGGCAGTAGAGACCCTGCCTCCCAACTCTGACATGTGACTACATTCCATGTTCCTTCTGGGCCTGCCTGCCATGAAACTCATCCTCAAGCCTCACAGGAAGCCTTCAAGATAGGCTCCATGACTGTCCTCATGTTACAGATCAGGAAACAGCAACAGAAATCTGCCATCAGCAAACCACAGCCAGAGAAATCAAGCTAAAGCAAACTCTACAAGCTGTACATACAAACCTGAAACCAATTTTCAACAGTACAATTATGAGGCTTTTTTAAACAGTACCCCCCATTTTTACCTATCACTTTCATCTACAAGGCATACTCTTGTCCTGTTTGGTATAGACTCCAGGTAGCCATTCTGTGAACTATGCTTCAGATAGGTAAGAAAACCAATACACATAGAGCTCAAAGACTTGCCTGAGATGTTTAGGTTGTTTAAGATGAACAGCTGTCAGGCTTAACTGTGTAAGGCTGCCATTACCGCTAGCCAAAGGTAGCTGCATATGGGCTCTTGGGCATAGTTTACGGCTCCTGGAAAGAGTCATTCTAAGCAGTAACCAGAGCTCCCCCATCCTAGGAATGGGGTGCCAGATGCTGTGCACAACTGCCCTGTGAGCTAACTGCCGTTATTGACAGCTGTCTTCATCACTCGGCATTGTTGTGACTCAAGACCACAATTGGGTAATTTAGGAAAGCATTGATGTCTCACTACTCTGGAATCTGGAAAGTCCAATATCAAGGTACCAGCAGCATCTGGGAAGTGTCACTTGATAGGGTCATCCCATGACAGAAGGCGGAAGGACAAAAAGAGACAATGATGGGGGGGGCAGAAAGGGCCAAACCCACCCTGTTACAAGGAACCCACTCCAAAGATAACTAACTCACTTCCTTGATAACAGTATTAATCCATTCATGAGAGCAGATCCTTCATGACATTATCATTTCTTAAAGGTCCCACCTCTAACACTGCTGCATATGGCATTAACTTTGCAACCCATGAACTCTGGGGTTCACATTCAAGCCTCAGCAATGACCGATGATCATATTGAGGACAGACAAGAGAGGCTTCACGGCTCAGCAGACATCCCACCATCAGGTAGCAGCTGAGTGAGACTAACGGGCTGCAGTGAGACGCCCGGGATCCTTTGAGGATGGGATGCCGGGATACCTCACCGAGCAGCGAGCAGCGTCTGCTGAGCTCACATCCAGTTTGTGACACCAGCAGGAAGAGGAAGTGGGAAGAACAGGGGGAGAGGAGATGGAGACCGGCAGGAGGGCAGGCAGCTGCAGAGAGAAATCACTTGCCTCCCTTAATACCCCCCCCCCCACCGTGCGCGCCAGGCCAGAGCTGCAGGTGGGGAGCGGTTGGGGCTCAGCACAAAGCAGATGTTAGCAGCTCCCAGAACACCCCCAGCACATGGGCCCAGGGGCCCACAGTGACCTTCCCCATGTTCAACCCAGTAGAACGTCCTTGACCAGCTTGTCAGGGCAAAGTGTCGTATCAAAGCCACCAGGGAGGGCTCAGGGGCCTGAGTGGCCAAGCATGAGTGCTGGCCACAGCTGCGCTCCCTGCTGCCTCATCGCTCCCTTCTTCCCTGAAGCTCATCTCTACCCACGTGACGTGAGGTTGAAGGAGCAGCTGGCAGGCAAAAGACCGCATCAGGGACGGGACAGTAAAAAGCCATGGAAATGAAGGCAGATGCACAGCGTGTTTCCCAAAGCAGGACCTGGGTACACCCTGGTGCCTTGAAGCAGGACTGAGGCCGACTTGCGTCAGGGCACCTAGGACGAGGGCAGTACCACCACCTTATAGCCATGGTCTCGGACAGGGGAGCCCATCTCCCCAGCAGGCTCACGTGTATGAATGTGTGGTTTTTGGGAAATGGACTCTAGCCAAAGGAAGTGGGCTGCTGGAGGGAAAGGGACAGATGTGTTTTATAGTCTAGTCTGGCTGCCTGTCCCATCTCTGCTCCTGGTCCTCCAAGGTGAGAAGATGTAAGGAATCCCAGCTACACGCTTCTGCTGCCATGGAGCGCTCTGAGGCTGCACCTTCTTGGCCATGATGGACTGCCTCTCTTCAGACTGTGAGCTAAAATCAGCCCTTCCTCCCTTAAGATGCTTCTGGTTAGGAATCTGGTCACAGGGACAGGAAAAGTTGATAGTACAACTTTGTTGGATCGTAGGATAGGAAGAATAGAAGAATTAGATGGGCTATTGAAAGTGGCACTGGCATTAGCAAAGCAGGCGTTAAGACTCAGTAGAGTGGGGACCAGAGAAAAAAATGGCACCTGCAAAAACAGAAAGAACACCAAGGGAGCCAGGCAAGGCATCACGGGGTGAAACTGCAGACCAGATAGACACAACCAGGTGGCACTCATCCCCTTACTCCTTGGAGATGCAAGTTCAATAGGACACAAAACTGGCCACCAGGCCATGCTCACATGAGCCAGGAGGCTCACAGGGCACCTTGAAGCTGGAGATTGCTGTGGTCTGACCTGGGGTGATCAAAGATGCTCCTGCAGAGTTGGTGGTCGGAACTGTAAAGCATAGTCTTGGATTCTCGGCCTTAAGTGGGACAGGGTGAGAAGGGCCCTGTATGAGCACTGGGTCTGAGGATAAGAACCCAGATGCAGAGTGTGATTCTCACTGCAAAGTGAGGGTGATTCCTGCAATCCCAGAGCCCAGACCTTAACCTAGAGGGCAAGTTGAGGCCAGAAGGAAAGCTGGCCAGCAGACTCTGAGGCTGGATTCCAAATGGTGAGGAATCTTAAAGGTTCTACTTCCCAGCACAAGATAACACACCCAGTGCACATAGACAAGCTCACTATAGTCCGTTCTTTGGGGCCAGAACAAGCTGGGTCCAAATACTCTATTACCACCCAGCTAAAGGACTAACAAACCTCTGAGCCTCAATTTCCTTATCAGCCCACTGGAGTTAATAGTGAGGTTAAATTCTGACATGTGTAATTATTCCTGAGGATCCTCTCCATACAGTGCCCAGCATGGCCTGGAGCATACTAAGACTCCAATAATCAGCAACCACCACAAATGTCACCATGACTTCCAGCCTGCTATCTACCCTGAGGCCCAGGAACACACAGCACAGGTGCCCACCAGAAGTGACTCGGAGCTGAAACGGTGAGTCTGATAAGCTCAACTTGGCGCTGACCTTGAGGTGCCCCAGTCTCTTTAAAGAGGCCGCTACATCAATTATGCCAGCACCACAGAAGCAGTCAGGGCAGCAAAGGTGTGCACAGTCCTGTCTTGGGAGCAAAGAGGGGCTCTGTGGAGTGAGGTGGAGAATTAAACCGACCCTCTGGGGAACAGGGCGTCACCAGCACAGGGACTCTGAAAAGCTGACGATTTTGATCATGTTTGCTTTTTAATTTTCCCGTAATTATCTCCATTTTATTCCTCCTTGGTAGTTAGGGGATTCTTTTCACTTAAATGCAAAAAGATACGAGAAAGATAGTATTTGGCACAAGGCAGTGGTCAGCTGACCATGCCCTTGGGGCAGGGGGCAATGCCAGCAGGGACCAAGAGAAATGACTCATGATAAACTGAAGGGGCTCCATCAAGACACCCTACTAGATGTCTGTCTCTGAGCCCACTGCCATGCCTTTCAATATGAGTCAGGATTTTGCCTGAGAGACACCATCTTTGTATACACACCAAAAAAAAAAAAAAAAAAAAAAAAACCACAAACAAAAACAAAACCTTGGCTGGGGAGATGGCTCCTTTGGTAAAGTGCTCTCCTCACCAGCATGAAAAGCCGAGTTTGATCCTCTAGTGCCAAAATTAAAAGCAAAGGGAGTGTCTGTAATCCCAGCAGTGGGGAATTGGAGACAGCTAGATCCCTGGGGCTTGCTAGGAAGCCATAATGGTAAGCTCCTGGTTCAGGAGACGAACCTGTCTCAAACAGGAAAATGAAGAGCAGTCCGGGAAGACATACATAGATCTCTAGACACCATATGCACACATATAGCCACTAGTAAACACTGGGCTCAGGCAGAGGGGCCACAACCAAAGGAGTACCACCAAGGTAGGACCTCAGAGGTGCCTACTAGATAGTGTGGCTTTATAAAAAAAGAGCAGGCCACGAGCAGGCTGCAAGGCAGCCCCCTGATGCTCAGCAATGGGGGCTGGATGGACATGCAGTAGAACAGCCCACAAGGTGGGCTGACCCTCACTCACAACCTCCACTTCTCAGAAAGCCATCTGAGTCTCATGGTTTAGGGCACAGACTGGTCTAGAGCCAAGGGCTCTATCCATCTTCAGAAGTTCCTCCTCTGTTGTCTGCCTACCTTATCCTGACCGACACACTCTGGGGGCACTGAGCCGACCCTGGGCTGTGCTGCACCTGCAGCTGATGGAAACCTCCACTGAATCCCATGCCTTGGCCCACACTCATGTGAGCAGATGGCCATCTTTTCTGTTCCACTATTATCTTGCCTCACCTGGGGAGATCTCCCATCCAGGTCACTGAAAAGACCTGGGACATGGAGCATGAGATGCCTCTTCTGTCTAAAGTACAAACACGTACCTTTCCCACTTTCCTCCCTTCTACAGAGATAATAGCTGCCCCTTTCATTCATTCAAAACCTACCATTAGCCTCACAGCTGTGCAGCCTGTCCTGGCCTTCCAGGAAATACCAGCTTCAGTGTGTGGCCCTCACCCTCTCTTCCAGCTCCTTTATAACATGTTGCCCCCCTCATCCAGTTGACTCTGTTCCTTCTAGCTCTCTCCTAACATGCCTTCTTCCCTCAATCGCAAACACATCTATGTCTCCAGCATACTTTAAAAAAAAACAACAACAACAAAAAAAAAAAAAAAACAAAAACAAAAAAAACACTTCATTTCCAAATGGTATGGTGACACTCACCTAAGAAGCGGAAGCAGGAAGGTTGAAAGACTGAGGCCAGGCTGGACTACCGAGTGAGACCCTGTCTCAACAACCAAAACAAAAACCAAACAAACAACAAAACACACTGCTTCCCTATCAACCTCTCACTGACCTTCTTGTGCGGAACTCCAAGCCCCAGAAGCTCAGCATGTAACTTTGGGAATGGGACCTTGGCAATGGTCATTAACTAAAATGAAGTCATTAGAATGGACTTTTACTCTGCGTGACTTCCACGAAATCATCAAAAGGAGAGCCTGCACACCAGCCAATAAGCCCTCCATCCCATGGGGCAGCACCTGCACAGACCCCTCCCACTTCCATTCTCTCACCTCGCATCCCCCTGCCTCACTACTGACATTAAAAGCAACGTGGCCATCCACTCAACCCTTCAGGCAGCTAGAGGTAACCAAGCGTGGACCACGAGGCTCGTGTGCAGACATCCGGGGGGCAGATGCTCTTGGGTCACCTCCAGGAGCTTCTTACCTTCGGAGGGGACTCACTCCTTACCTCTCCCCCTTCTTGCCTGCTTGTTACCAGGACATACTAGGTGCAGCCACTTGGCAACGATGGGAGAAAAACCAAGAAAATCACTGACACTGCTCATGACATGGTTGAGCTGCTGGACCAGCATCAGCAAACCCACATTGTCCAATTTTCATCACAAAAAAGCAATAATAAGCCCTTACACATTTCAACCATCAGAGTCAGTTTTCAGTTACCTGCAGTGGAAAAACAAGCCTGTCTGTACACTCCATGTCACATTCACCTCTAACTTTTCAGATGAGAAACTAACATTTAGTGAGATTATATAGGCTTACCCAACTTCGCAGTCTATCAATGGGAAAAAAATATCTGATTGGATACATGTAAACATACACACACACACACACACACACACACACACACACACACACACACACGCATGCGCCAGAATCTGCCTGATCTTAAGCTGGTCTGCCCTCCTTATGTTTCCCTATATTTTATTATGATGTTATCGAGTGGTTTGGTAATCAGAAAGCCACCCATTTTTTTTTTTGACAGGTTTTCTCTGTGTAGCTTTGGAGCCTTTCCTGGAACTGACTCTGAAAACCAGGCTGGCCTCGAACTCACAGAGATCCACCTGCATCTGCCTCCCAACTGCTGGGACTAAAGGCATGTGCCATCCACTCATTTTATTGTAACATTTTCCATGTGACCTTGCAACAATGTTTGGAAGGGCTATATCCTTCTCCACTGAGACGTCCTGGGCACTCTCCAGCCAAAAGAGAACACCCTGGTTCATGGCTAACACAAACTGTAACCAGAACTGTCAAAAGGAACCCCAGGGGGTCAGCCAGTGGCTAGTCAGGGTCAGACCTGCAAATAACAGACAATACCCTGGTGGAACTGGCAGCCCTGCATTCCTGCCCTAGCTGGTCTCTACACACCTGCCTAGGGCACTTATTCACTCCCACCTCCCATCTGCACGAAATCAAGCAATCAATGGTACAAATATTTTATCTAGTTCACCACATGGTTATTCTATTCGAGGTGAATAAATCAATGTAGCCCAGGGAGCATGGAGCAGAATTTCTCATTGAACCGACATCGGGAACATTTGTTCCAGCTTAGAAAATCTAACCACATTATAACGCAGCTGGGGTGCAGAATTGGGTAGCATGCACTGGCTCCTCCACCTCCAAGAGTACACGGGATGAGGAGGACAGAGAGAGCCCAGACTGGCAGTGTGCGGGCGGAATCACAGATTTTGGATACAGACTGCCTAAGCTCCCTTTCTCCTATCGATGTTGGCTGGGTGGCTTTGGGCATGCAAGACTATAAAATGGGAAATCGGTTGTGATTTCATTAAATTCGCGAAGCCACAGAATGGCAGATGCCCAGCATAGCTCTAGGTACACAGCACCCGGTGTAAAGTGATGCTGCTGTTAGTTACATCGTCCCTTCCAGTGTCATAGTCATCCCCACACTGTAAGTCACTCTTCATGAGGAGGATCCCCGTAGATGATGCTCTGTTTTCCATGATAACTCAAAGACTATTGCCGGAACCCTGATCCTTCCAAAGTATATCTCCTCTCCAAAATATGAGTCATTTTGGATTCAGAGAACATGACCATGGAAGATTGACTAATATGGAAATAACCCTGTTAACCCACTAATAGGCAGGCAGATATTACCTTCTTCATACCATGAACCAATCCAGTTTTGCCAGCCTTCCTCCTAAGGTGGTAAACAGCTACCTCGAAAATCATGTGACTATAGGTAAATAACTATCCTTTTAATTTTCCTGGGCATTATTAGTAACTAGGTGACACCTAGTCTTCTTTGTTGAAGATCAAGTTTTTTTGTTATTTTTAATTATGGATATGTGTGTATGTCTGTGTGGGGGTATGTACACTACACAAGAGTGCAGATGCTTTCAAAGTCCAGAGGAGGGCATCGGATCCCCTGGAGCTGGAGTTATGGGTGATATGTATCACCCAGTCTTCTTTCCGCTCTCCTCAGCACTGACACCGTGGTTCTTCATACTACCTGACAATGCAATTGTACTGAGATAAGCCTGCAGCAAAAGAGAGGCAGGAATTACCTGTAGGACGGGCCAGAGGAGAGTGGACACAGAAGCAGAAGGGACTTACAAATACAGATGAAGGTGAGAAGTGTTTGTAGCTGATGTTAATGCAGCTCCCACAAGAGAAGCCCGTGGCCTCGGAAAGACTAGCTGACTGGGCAGCCGTGAAGAAGGCTGCCAGGAGCTCCCAGAACAAGGCCAAGTCTTTCGCCTCTTCTCAAACAAGCCGACCCTGGTGATTCTTTGTGGTGACCCTTCACTTCACTAAGAAGGTCTCCAATCAGAAACAATACACCTTGCTCAAGCCATGCCTAGGCTTCATGCTAATCCTCTCCCCCAAATACCAGCAACTCAGGGTCGCAAAAGCAGAAGGCACAGTTCTCTCCATATGCTCTAGGCTTGATGGCTCCTCTTTTCTTTCATTACAGCCCTCCATGATGCTGCTTTTTGTTACATCAACATACAATCAGCATTGTTTGAATTGACTGATTGATTGCTCTGTTCACCTTGCCCCCGCCCACATAACCCAGCCGTGGGGTTTGCAATGGCCTGCAGCTTTCTTCCACTTGTATCTACATCCCCCCTCCTCAGTCCACGGGGTGCTACAGATTATCCTGAGAATACAAACTAAAAACATCTGCTTGGATGCATGTAAACACACACACACACACACACACACACACACACACACACACACACACGCACAAACTAATAGATTTCCATTAAATTTCATAGTAAAGTTGATTCTAGAATGAGTACACAAAGCGCTCTCTCTCTCTCTCTCTCTCTCTCTCTCTCTCTCTCTCTGTGTGTGTGTGTGTGTGTGTGTGTGTGTGTGTGTGTGTGTGTGTTTCTGAACATATGAGTGATTTCTTTTCCTATTTTCTACTTTTCACCACTGGGTTTGTTTGTTTTCATTCACAAACTATCAAAACAAAACTGCTTGAATGTTAAGATTTATCTGCCAACTCGCTGATGACGCCCGTCATTAAGCCAGCAAGGTACAGAGGCTAAGCCTGGTGTTCTCGGCCCATCCTCAAGTGAATCTGGGGACTTATTGTCAGCTCTCTTAGTTCCTCCAGGTTCCCTACTCTCAGGTAAACAGGGACCTTGCATCTCCTCAATCCCACCCAGCCTACCCCTAAAACAGCCTTCCTTCACCTCCCTCCCTACCCAGACCCCACCTACCCACCGAGGTTCACAGCGACATCACCTCTTGCCTCGGTTTCCCAAGCTGCCACCTCACCTTACTGTGTATTGCTCTATGGCAATCTCTTCCCTTGCAGGTGCACCTGTCTCATCAGCCTGGACCACCCCACCCCACCCCTGCGCTGTGTCCTCAGCAGGGTGCTTTGCACCCTACAGATGCACAAATATAGAGGAAGTTAAGTGCAGTGAACTGGACTGAACTGGATTGACCATCTGCGAGTTGGGCTAATTTGACTTGACCTTCATTCAATAATTACATGCCTTGAACCAAAGTTTGGAGAAATTTGGCAAACCATGCAGTACTCAGGGTTTTAGTCTATTGTGTTTTTGCTTGTTTTTTGCTGGTTGGTTGGTTGGTTAATAGGTTGACTAGCTGGCCATTTTCTCAGTGGTAAGGTAGGAATCTAGTCTTTAGTCACTTCATTTGAAAGGAACTTTCTGCTAACAAGCTAAGTCCCTCCATGAGTAACTTCTGAGGAGTCGATTTTCTCTACACTGACCCTTGGCAGATGGTGACCCAAAGCTTTGAGACGAGTTACGGAACATCCCAAGAAATGGACCAGAATCCTGATAAGGACCAGAAGACACTCAACTCCAAGCCCTGCGGAGCCATTTCAGAGTAATCCATGGCAACCCTGCCCTTTGAGAGTTCAGGAAAGTTAAGGCCATTAACCCTTACTAAGCCCAGAGTCATGGTCCTCCCACAGCATCAGGGCAGAGGGTGCCGGGCTGCCTGAACCCCTTGCCCTCCCCCGGCCCAGAATCAAAGTTTGACTAAAGCTCAGTCTTTGCTTTATAAATCTCTGCCTCTTAATGATGGCTTCAAGGCTGAGGGGAAAAAGGACCATTAAACTCACTGAATAAGTTAATGGGGCAGAGAGAATCTATTTCGGAGCCACCCCAGGCTATTTTCCTCTGGAGCTAAAGCCTGAATAAGCAAAAAGAAAAAATTAAAACCATAGAGCACATTGCCAATAAATAACCCCGGGTGTAATCTCTCCGCGGCTAGGACCTCATCCGCGGTGATATTATAATGCAGATCTGTCGCAAAGCACCTCCAGTTCAGAGTTCTACCTGCAGTTCTGGCTGGGGTCCTTCCCTCCCTGTGTCTGCAAGGGATGATGCAATGCTATTTACTCTCCAGGCACCAGCCTGGCAGCCACTGTCCAGCCTGCCACTGTCCAGCCAGCCCACTGTCCAGCCAGCCCACTGTCCAGCCAGCCACTGTCCAGCCAGCCCACTGTCCAACCAGCCACTGTCCAGCCAGCCCACTGTCCAGCCAGCCACTGTCCAGCCTGCCACTGTCCAGCCTGCCACTGTCCAGCCTGCAGGTTCCTTAGGGATCACGGGGAGAAGATGCCTCCACAAAATCCACACAAACTCAACTTGGCATCTCATCAGACTATCTCAAGACCTTCCAGTTCCCCTGCTGTAGAGATTTGCCCTGAACAGAGGATGCCCAGCTGTCTCCAGCTCTCTAGAATTTGCACCTTGGACCTGCTCTGGAGACCTCAAAGCGTATTCTCTCTTTGTTATACAGTTAATACAGGATGTTAGTTTCTTTGTCTGGACAGCTCCACTTCTTGAGAACATCTCTTGCTTTCCCTCCTCCTCTCCCTCCCCAAACCCCTGACAGTTTCCCACTCCCTGGGCTCCCTGGGAGAGACCTGCACTGGCCACTGCCTCCCTAGAACAAAGCCAGAAACCTGAGTCTTAGGGCAGGGAAAACACAAATAATTAAATAAGCCAGAACTCCTGTTGGTAAATGTTGAGTCCCACTAGACACACGGTGTTTACTCTTTAATATTTAAACATGTTAATTAAATCTCTGAATAAACAAATATATTTTAGCAAGTAGTGTTCCTGAGCTGGAATTCTGTCACCATGCCCCTAGGTACCTTTCAGATGGAGCTAAGTCTTTCTAAACTACATCCATGCGTTGACAAACCAGGTAGGGACCGCTGACTATCCCACATGGCCTGGTCTTCCAGCCAAGAGGAAATAGGCATCACCCCTTAGCACATCACCTCTAGGGACTCCAGGATGTCCCTCAGCCTCCCTGACCTTCCAAAGGGCCCCCAGCCTCCTATGCCCAGCAGGTGCTCTGGTCAGTTATGGTTTATCCTCTCACTTCCTTAACCAGGTCCATCTAAGTGCTAGAGGGCTAGAGACAGACAGAACAAGAGCCCACCCCATGCACCAAATGTCTCACAATCATTTCTTTTGCTTTTTGTTTAGAAATTTCATGAAGCTCAGACTGGTGCCTGACCCTTTATGTAGCTGAGGCTAGCCTTAAACTCCTGATCATTCTCCCCCTACTTTCCAACTGTTGGGTTACAGCAAGTGCCACCAAACCTGGCATTCCCACCATCTCTATGAGAAGCCCATATTCAGCAGGCTTTGCATGATCTGCCTGCTCCCTTCTTCTCCATCCAGGATGGACTGCCTTCAGCTCCTCAGGGTTCTCTTTATTCCTGTTGGTCCTTCTACCTAAAATAACACCCATCTCACCTGACTTCTCTGTGTGGCTAACATCTGCTCATTTTCCAGGTCTTGGCTTAGCTGTCTCTTCATCCAGAAACATTCCTACCCGAGGACGAGGACCTTCATTAGGAATCCCTCCCACCTTGCCCTTCTCTCCTCAGCCTGTGTGTGTGATACCCATCTCCTAGGATAAAAAGGAAACCACCTCCTGTTTAACAGGAAAAGCCCTTTGAGGCTTCCCAGCCCTTCCCACAGGACTCCCAACTAAATTACTGAAGAAGGAGACACTAGCCCAGGGGAGCCGTCTGACTTCCCTCTGGGATACATAAGGGATCCAGCTTTGGTCTCCAAGTGGAGATGTGCACTTCCAGGCTAGAACACTCCTCCCCATGGGAACAGCCCTCAAGGAGCGCCCACTGCCAGCCTGGCCCTGGCTTCCCAGCGTCAGAGCATACCAATGGGCTCCAAGAACACCAGTGTATCTTGGGCTGGGAGTCTGAAAGGTGCTCCCAATACTTTCAGAATTTTATCAGAATGGATCCCAGCTCGGCCACCTTACAGATGGGTGAATTTGAGCAGAGTTGCCTTCCTCAGCTTATCTGCAAGTCAGAGAGAGTCACTGGGAGTCGCATGAAGGAGCCTCTCCTAACCCAGTTCAACCACAAGCTGTCCTGTATGTCAACTGGGAGGACTCCTGTGGAAAGAGGCCAAGCCAGGCCTTAGAAATGTGTCTTAGAAAGTGAAACACATTCATCATACATCCTGGAGATTCCCATGCCTGGAAAATGACCTGGGAGAGACAAAAAACATATGTTCACCAAAAGGCTCACGCAAGAATATTCACAGTGGATCTAGCCACGAGTCCAAAACTAGAAGCAGCCCACGGGTTCCAAAAACAGAACAGATAAACTCAGGTTGGTCACACAGTATAATACTATGAAGCCATAAAAAGCAATTCAATACTGTTATCTACAGCACGTGGGTGAATCTCAACACCACATTCTTGCTAAATGTGAAGTATGTGATTCTACTTGTATGAAGCTATGGGTCAGACATAAGTAATCTATTGCTGACAAGCTCAAAATAGTGGTCACCTCTGAGAAACTAGTGGCAGAGACAGACTTGGGAGGGACATGAAGGAACTTTCTGGGGGTTTAGTAATGTCCTTGATCTGGAAGGATGTGGGTCCCACCAACACTATTGGGCTCTAGTTGAATGACATATACATGCTCAAATTTTAGGCAGCATTCACTGACATCTACCATTTCTCTGAAATACATCAGGGAAGTAGAATAAAGACAGATATGGGAGGCTGAGGCAAGATGATTACTGGGATACAAAACAAAACTCTGTCATATAGTTTAGGCCATCCGTAAATTCCTTATGTAGCCAAAGCTAGCCTTGAACACCTGAGCACCCTGCTTAGAGGTATTAGAGGATTAGAGGTATGTCCTGCCGGAGCTGACACTCATATCATCAACTCTAGGAGAAGTCCAAGTTCATTGGGCTTTACGCGATATGCCGATATGCCTGTTCCCTCCTTCTCGGGCCACAGACACACAAGAGGAGACCATGCACTGGGCAGGTATGGTGGTGCGCGCCTTTAATCCCAGCACTCGGGAGGCAGAGGCAGGAGGATCTATGAGTTCGAGGCCAGCCTCGTCTAGAGCAAGTTCCAGGACAGCCAGAGCTACACAAAGAAACCCTGCCTGGAAGAAAAAAAAAACGAGAGAGAGAGAGAGAGAGAGAGAGAGAGAGAGAGAGAGAGAGAGAGAGAGAGAGAGAGAGAGAGAGAATATTAAGGTGACTGTGTACAAGTCAAGGACAGAGACCTGGGGAAGAAATGGCACTGCTAACACCTTGATCTTGGTCGTCTGGCCTCCAGAACCGTGGGAAAACACATTTCTGTCATTTAACTTACTTAGGCAGTAGAATTTTGTGCTGTCAGCAATAACTGATTTCAATATTACTTTTGTTTTAAATTTCAAATGCAATGGGTGTAATATTTTTATTGCTTAGAGGTTCTATGGTTTTATTTTAATAGATATGCAAAAGGAAGGATTATACATTGAAAGCATTACCTACCTATCACCTAGAACATCGCCATTTGTTGGGTGCTAGGAAAAAATAAGATAAAATATGCATAATGAAAAGGCAGGTTTTTCAGCATAAAAGTAATCTCAGTTACTCAAGAGGCTAAGAAAGAAGATTCCAGGTTCAAGGCCAGCCTTACAGTGTGAATTTCAGGCCAGCCTGGACAACTGAGTAAGACCTGGTTCCAAAATAAAAAATGAAAAGTGGGCTTGAGGATAGAGCTACCATGGCAGCATGCTTGCCTAGCATGCTCAAAACCCTAGGTTCTGTTCCCAGCACCACAAAATTAAAAGAAAACATGGCAAAATTACTTTCAGACCCTGAGTATAGCCTGCTTTCCTCTCTTTGGCTGGAGACCAAGGCAGCTGTGAAACTGTTTTCTCCTGAGTTAGTGAGTGTATCCTTTTACCATGTAACTGTGGTCACAAGCAGTAGCACATGGTAGCTGTCAGTCATCACCTTTTATATATTGTCTTAGTTAGGGCTACTATTGCTATGATGAAACACCACGACCAAAAGCAAATTGAGGAGAAAGGTGTTTCTTTGGCTTACACTTCCACATCACTGCTCATCACTAAAGGAAGTCAGGACAGGAATTCAAACAGGGCAGGATTCTGGAGGCAGGAGCTGATGCAGGGGCATGGAGAGGAGCTGCTTATTGATTTGTTTCCCATGGCTTGCTCAGCCTGCTTTTTTTTTTTTTTTTTATAGAATCCAGGACCACTTGCCCAGGGGTGGCTCCACCCACAATGGGCTGGACCCTGCCCCCATTGATTACTACACTAATTAATAAAATGCCCTACAGGCTTATCTACAGCCTGATCTTATTGAGGCATTTTCTCAATTAAGGTCCTCTCCTTTCCAATGACTCTAGTTTGTGTCAAGTTGGCATAAAAGTAGCCAGCACACATATACAGTAGGTAGTGGTTTTTAATCAGCATTGTTTGTGAAAGACTGCTGTGTTACTCTATGGACAATGAAGTTTTCTCTTTACTACGGAAGTCCATCATTTCACTGTGACATGCCTCACGTCTGGATTCAAATGTCACCTGGTGATGTCTCAGCTTATTTCCCACCACTTTGCTTTCACATTTGCTGCTACAATAAATGTGGGAGCCCAGGTTCTACAACAAGCCTGGCTCGGAACCTCCACAGCCACCCACACCTGTAGCCTTCCAGCAGTGGGGGTCTCTCTTGGTCCCTGCTTCCTCATCTGTAACGTGAGAACAATCCTCACACGTGTGGTTACGACGTTGATTAAGTGAGCTACTACATGAACCGTGCCAGGTGCACAGAAAGCGGTCGACAAACAGCAGCTGTTCTTACTCTGTGCTCCGGGGACCAGAGGGAAAAACTAACCCACAAACAGGGGCTGGAGAACAAAGAGATTCTTGAAGGTGAGACCAGACTGATGGGAAGAGCCCAGAGAGCAGAAGGAAGGCCAGAGAACCAATTAGTCAAGAGAAGCATCCAGACCCAAAGACTTTGGGTAGAAAATGTTTGGGAATAGAGAAGGAATGGTCAGGTTGGTCAAGCGCTCCAAGGACTCCGGTGAGAGGATCATGGGAGGCAAACACTGGAGAGATGTGCTCAAGCCCAAAAGGCTCCAAATGCAGGCAGAACTCCAGTCTTTATCTTGGGGACAATTTGGAGTCAACAGAGCCCCTTGAACTGCAGTTACACGGTGACTTGGCCTGCTTCTCAAATGAGGAGGGGCATTCTGTAAAATGCAGTGATTCTTTTATTCCTCAGCTACACACATCGGACCACATAGGTCTAAGGGAGTTCAGGTCAAGTGTCGTCCTGTGGGAAAAGGTGAGTGAATGTGGGCCAAGGTCAAGATGGAGCCAGGTACAATGTTCAGGGTGCAAGAGAAAGGAAAAGAAGTGAAGGAACCTGGCATCATGTCAAGTCGTGTCAGGATGTGTTGGGAAGCAGGCTGGTGTTCTTTGACGAGGGAGGCATTAAGACTTCTAACAGTTTGAGAAACTATTCATGAAAGTCTTAGGTAAAATGTAAACCCACCATTGAGCCACTCTGGAATGTAGAGCTTGAGAGCCATGTGAGTGAACAGTCACAGTCCAAGTGGGGCCATGGCCCAGCAGCCTGTGCTCCCCCACAATGCAAAGGCCAGCAGCTAATGTTCGGAATCAGAAAGCCTGCATGCCTATGTACAAAGATGTGCATATGTTCTCTCTCTCTCTCTCTCTCTCTCTCTCTCTCTCTCTCTCTCTCTCTCTCTCTCTCTCTCTCTCTCTCTCTCCTAATCTAAAAATGTAAAGTATAAAATGCTCCAAAGTCTTAAACTTTTTGAGCACTAACCTGACACCAGCTGTGGAAAATTCTGCAAGATGAAACTTTGGGCCGTGAACAAAATTATTAAAAATGTAGTATAAATAACCCTCAGGCTATGTGTAGTAGGCATATATGAAACATAAATGTATTTCATGTTCAGACTTGAGTCTCAGCCCCAGGATATCTCGTTATGGAAATGCAAATATTCCAAAATCTGAAAGCAGCCTGAGATCCAAAGCACTTGAGATCCCAAGCTATTCAGAGGAGGGGTGCACATCTGTAATAACACCTGTCTCAGGGGGCTCTCATGGTCATGAAGAGGGCTTGAACTAAGAGGACCCTTGGCCTTAGAACTGCTCATGGAACACGGTCACTCCCACTATGCACAAATTCAAGTTTTCGTAGAAGATTTTTCCAGTAAGTGGAGAATAGAACTGAAGACCCACGGAAGTATGGAAAGCAATGAAAATGGTACGCCCAACATCCAGGGTCAGGTCCATGAGCCATCACCAACCTGAGAAGTCTTCTGCAGAGCTTGGAGACATGCAATGAGCCTGCTCTAGTCTCTAGGTCTTTACTCCTCAGGGACAGGGCAGAAGGAGCCATGTCAACATCAGCTGTCCCATGATCCCCCTGGGTAGACAAGGATGTGCCACAGAGGGTGTTGGAGTGGAGCCTGACACAGTGGCCTAGCCTGTACCAAGGACAGGAGTTGGACTGGTGGCCTGGCAGTCACAGTCCTGGCATGGGGCTCTGGGATCAGGAAAGACTAGACAGTTATGTCCACAAGGATGGGAAATAAGTCCACAGATAATCTTAGATAGAGGTCGGGAGACCCGTTCCCCTGGGACTAAGATTTGGAGGACAGTGGGGACTGGTCAGGTTCATTCAGGCTACAGAGTGTACCTGGGTGCTAGAAGAGGAAGCTGGAGTCCTATTCTTCAAGAGCACACGAGACCCATCTCTTACTCCCTCCCACCCAGACTCACCTCCACCCATCTGGTTTTCCGACTCCACACACTCTCTGATGGAATTTCCTTCAGGAACCTGGCCCTGGGGGTCAGAGAGGATGTGCTGTGCCACCTCTGGCCATCTCCTATCCTCTAAGGTAGATCCAGAGTGGCAGGGTCGAGGGGTTAAAGGCACGGGACCTAGAGAGTTGATGCTCAGTCCTGCACGTCCTAAAATGGCAGGGACAGTTCCGACTGTGTCTGCTCATCCCTTGCATTGCTTCCTCATGGCTTCCACAGAAACAGCTGGCCCCTCACGGGCCCTCAAATAGCCCCTGCTGAGAAAATACCCATACAGACAAGTGAATAAACAGGCACCAGGGACGTCTGTGCACCGGAGAGCACACAGGTCTTTGGTGTCATGTCCCCTCTCTCCTTCTAGGTTCCTGGGTGGGGTTTGCCTTCTAAGCAAACCTCTTGTCTCTAGACTTTGTTTCACATATACAGAGTACAACAGTAGAAACGGAACCCACCTTCCTTGTCCTCCTAAAATGCCATGGGGCTTCTGTGGGTAACAGCGGGGCCATGGACCAACTTAACAGCCAAGAGGTCCCAACCTGGTATCTCACAACACTGATAGCCAACACTCAAAGGACCAGCGGCAAGTAAGTGGAGAATGTCTAAATCTCCATTTAGGAACATTATGCCCTCTCTACCTCAGGGAATGCATATTTACACACACACACACACACACACACACACACACACACTTTCCTTTGAACTTTTCATTAGATGTGATCCTCCTTCTGAAGAGCCACAGATCATCTGTCTAATTTTAAGATCCAAGAGGGAAAAATAATGCTTATTTCCTCAGAGCTGCACCCCAGGGCTTTGCGTCCTGTCAGGCCTGTGACCGGTGCCAGCGGCTGGGGTGACAAATAGTGGACTCCCTCCTTTCTGTTTCCTGCCACTGGAAGAGCAGAGCGCGCTCTATTGGCACATCTGTCCACTCTTCCTCCATAGCCCAGTTGCTAGGGCAACAAGGTCAGTGCCAGGCACCTGGGTACCACCCAGTCTGTGCCCAGCCCCAGCTCAGTGTCCACACAGTGGGCCCAAGTGTCAACATCGGGTGCCATCAGCTGAGTCTGCCATGTACTTTGAAAACTGTCCTTGGGAAAATGATCCCTGTCTGTCAACATCTACCCCAAGGACAAAAGCCAGAAGCCTCCATAGTACACAGGGACCTTCCGTGAAAAAGGGAGAGCTACAGCCCGGGACCCTTGATCCTAAAACCCAGACACTTCCAGATAGTCCTCCTTTTACTCCTAGGGGCTATGAGGGGCCCTCCCTCCTCGACCATGCTACTCTCTCCAGAGTGCATTTGAGACAACGTGTCTGCCAAGGGAATATGACTCCTTCTCCCCCGTAGCCTTGCCCCTCCCCCCCTCCCCTCATGTTATTTCCCACTCAGTGTCTTCTCGCCACATTTGTTAAAATGACTGCCACTTAAGAGGTGGCAGGGAGTCAGAAACACAATCTGGAGCAAAGCTGATATTAAATAACTTCCTGCGCCTGCCTGCCTGCCAACGTTCCCTCCTGAGTCTCAGGTGCATACATAAAGAGGTGAAGAGGGGTAAGAATCCAGAGACACCCCAGTTCCAGCCTCGGGGCCATTCCTTTACTAAGAGAAGGCCCTACCTTCTCCAGGCTGTATGCACCACCTGCAGAACCTGAGATTTAGCTGTGATCAATACACAGTTTTTACTTGACCCCATCTCACCCCATACACACTCCCAGCAAAGGATATACAGACAGCCTAGAAGCACCTTCTAGCCAACCAGAGCAGCCCCCATTTTCCAGATAGAGTCACTGACCACAGGACCTCCAATCTCTTAGCCAAGGCCAACCAGACATATTAAAACGCCTCAAAAATATGAACACTCACTATTGAGGGGTCAGGGAGAGGGAGGAAAGAGAGAGAGAGAGAGAGAGAGAGAGAGAGAGAGAGAGAGAGAGAGAGAGAGAGAGAGAGAGACCCTAGGAAATACCAAGAAAGGTCTGAACATTAGTACCAGGATTGATTGGTGACAATAAAATTAGTCCAGTTGTGACTTCCTCCTACAGGTCCAGGCAAGAAACACCACTAACAGCTGTCGACATGCTACTAACATCCTCAGCATATCACCCACAGAACCCAGTAATTAAAGCAATACAAATCCCAGTGATGGATCCTCTGGATCCTATATCACCACAAAACCCAACACCTACCCAATACTTGCTGTTCTCCATTCCAGCCACTGGGTAGCGCTGCTTCCCCCCAGCATATTAGAACCACGGAATATTTGTGAAAGAGGGGATAAAATGACCCCATCAGGCCCACGGGATTTCTGGGTTATGACCTAACTTCATCCTTCTTCCAGAAAAAGACAGGTCAGTCACTGAGAATTCACCATGTTCCAGACTTTCCACACATCGTGCAATTTAATTCCTGCGGCAGCTGCTCCCAAGCACACCTCCCGGTAACACCTTACCTTTCACATGGGAAAAAAAAATGGTACACAAAAAAACTAACTAACTTTACTCATCATTTAAACAAGCAAAGAGAGCACAAATTGGAACCTTTAGTTTGACACCAAATTCAGTGACCTTTTTGCACTGCACAAATAGACCTCCCTTGAGACCTCTGTCAGTGCAGTGACCTGTGGTTAAATCGAGCTGATTGGTCATGACCTCAGAGCTGCTGGCATCTGGGAAGAGACCAGGTGCAGTGCAGACTTTTCTCAAAGGAGCAATCACAATAGACTACATAGCACCTACACAGCAGAAATCGTGGTCTAGTGCCCTCTTGTGGCTCAACATGGAACTGGAGCGAATATACTTGACGGATAATGGTTGGGATTTAGGGTTACTCCTACCACACTGAATACCTAAACTCTTCCTACCAGAGCAAGTCCTGGAGCCCCTCCGTGGCTGGCAAGCTGATTTCATTACAGTAATCAAAAGGGAATCCATAAGTGAATGCCAAATGATATATAGGGCAAGAACAGCAACGAAGCCGTGTGGGGCGATATCTGCCAGAGGCTAGGGACTCCTAACTTAATCTGGCCGACCATTTCTGTCATCCAAACTCCTGGGGTTAAAGATGGAGAAGGTAGGCAGGGGGAAAGACTCTGCCTGGCACACTCTGACACTCCATAGGTCAGATAGGTGACGTATCAGTAGGAACCATATTCTCCTCGTCCTGGTGACAGACACAAGCTTCAGCTACTTTGTCCCCTTCCTAAAATGTACGCCATGGTGGCTCTCTCCTACTGCCTCCTGCAGCCATTTA
Organism: Peromyscus maniculatus bairdii; assembly: GCF_049852395.1. NCBI lineage: Eukaryota > Metazoa > Chordata > Mammalia > Rodentia > Cricetidae > Peromyscus > Peromyscus maniculatus. The sequence goes on from NC_134852.1 coordinate 89,699,064, forward strand.
CACGTGCCGGCTGCCCTCAACATCCTTTAACCCATGTTTCCCAGAGCCCCCCAAATGTCACTGCTCCCCACCTCCTGCGAGTTCCCACCCGTTCCACGTGCCAGTCAGCGGCACCTCACAACCCACCTGGCCCAACTTTTAGCTAAGGACACGGTCTCACAACACCTGAGTGACTTGCCTGGGTCCAAAGGCAACACAAGGGGGAAAGTCCACTGAGCGAAGCCCCTAATCTCCTGGATCAGCTACCCTGAGCTGCCTCTCAGGGGAAAAAGAACAGCTGAAAAGCTGGGGGCATGGGAACCCTTCTAACTGAACCCCGAAGAGAAGATGAATCTGTTCGGGAATGTAAAATGAACAGGATGTGGGAAATACCAGAAGTAGGAAGAACAGATGAAGGGCATGAAAATATCCTTGCTTGTGAAGATGCCGCTCTGGAAATGCTATGCTGGAAGAGGGAGAAAATGGGAGCGAAGAAAGCGCATTCGGAGCCTTACCCGCCCCATCCACGTGCTCACGGCAATCTTACAGCCACTCTGGGCTCTTCTGATTAGCACCACTTTCATATAAGGAAACCAAGGGTCAAAAAAAAAAAGTGTAAATAACCAGTGCAGGTCACCATTGATAAGTGGCAAGGTCACAATCAGGAGCTTCATTTTGTAACTGCCATCCATGCACGGCTGTCCGCGTAAAGGACTCCAGCTAGGTTAGCATGTTATAAACGTTCACCCCTTTCCTGCTTTTCAGTGGCTCTGCCTTGAAAAAAAAAAAAAAACAGTCAAAAAGAAGTTGCTGGGCAAAGATGGGTCACAAGAAAGAGGACCTCATCTGTGTCCCTGGGTCAGGCAGCTATGGGCTGGCCTTTGGGACACAGACAGGCCCTGGGCCCACAAGTTCAGCACAGACAATCTAGAGCTTCTAGAGCCGGGGACAAGGTCCACTGACAGACTTGTGAGCACAGGAAACCAAGCTTCCTGCTCAAATACAGGACTGCCTGGAATGGAGAAGGACCAGGGGGTCTCACTCACAGCAGGCAAACACTAACAAAGGGATGTTTTCATACCCACTCCTGTATCCAGGAAAAGCACACCCAAGATCCAGAGGGGTTCACAAACAACTCCAAGCTCCCATCTCTGGAAAACACCAGAGAGAGTGTCATGTTTACTGAGCACCAACTTGGCATTCAGTAATTGCCGAATTCAAGCTGGAGGGCAGGGAAGGGTGAAAGCTGTGCTCACACTCAGGCCAGCAGATCAAGCAGCCTGAGGGAAGGGGTGTGTGAAGCTTATTTCTTCCAAGACACTGACTCCTGTGTCTCTGCCAGCTTTCTGTGTCCCCATCAAGCCCGGGATTTTCCTGGGCAGGAACATATGTCCCTTTAGTTCATTTCCATCGCCCAAACAAAAACCATGCTCCCTGCTGCTGCTGCTGCTGCTTCTGACACTGGATAAGGTGGGAAGAGGATGTTCCTTCTAGTCTAGGCTCCCTACAGCCTCCTCCCAGGGAGCTTGTGACTCCTGAGCCAAAATACCCAGATTGGGAGCCTCACATCTTTGGACCACACAGATAGAGCGAGAATAGGGCGGGCTATACAGAGAAGCCCTCCCAGCCAGAAGCTCACCCCTTGACTCCTGGCAGGTTCCAAAAGCCCAGGCTGGCAATCCACTGGCCACCACCATCCCAGCTCCGGCTCTCTCCCAGTGAAACCACCAGCCAAGGATCGACACGTGCATCATGCTGCCCTCTGGTGGCCATCAGGAGTCTACACACACAGACAATCTCGGCAAAGCAGGAAGAGGGCGGCTTTAACGTTTGTTTACAGAAACCTCAGACGTGATGTGCAGGGAGCGCTCAGAAGAGGCACTTGTGCGTGTACAAAGACGCCCCCAGATACGCACGCACAGCACAATTTACTGCTACACGCAGCCGCCGTTAGGACTTCGAGTCTAAAACTGCTCCCTGCCTTTCTCCTGCTCCAGGGAAACTCAGGATCTTTCCTGCCTCTGCAATCCCTGAGCCTCTGGTGCAGAGACATCAGGCGGCAAGGGGAGGAGACCAATGGGCAGCAAGGCCCGGCATCCCTGTCTGCTTTGTGCTCCTAGCTCACTGGGCTGCAGCATATCAATTCATCTGTCTGCCAAGTTCTTCCCCTGAAAAATTGGATTTAGCCCAAATTATTCCCCACCTCCTTTTCCCTGATTTATGGTTCAAAGTCTTGATCTTCTCCCTAATTCAAATCCCTCCCCCCGAGTCATCTAGAAATAGAAACAACCAGCAGGGCACTAGTCTGATCATAGAGCCTGTAAAGGAGGTCAGTCACACTACCCATTTAATGATGCCCGGTGACCTTATGGGAAAGAGAGAGTTAGATGACCCCAGAGCAAGGGTAGAAACTGAGGCTAGAGATGTTCTATGACATGGCAAATCCGTGCAAGCAAGAGGCAGCAGCAAGGGTTTGCCCAGCAATGCTTTGGCAGGACCCTCCAGCTTGTCTCCATGGGGACAGTGGTAGTCATCTCTCACAGTCATGGCTTATCCCTAGCGGGGACAGACGCCACATCTATGAATGAGAACAGTGGAGAGTCCAGCAAGAGGAAGGAGCTGAAGGGAGTGAAGACTCTCGTGGAAGCAGCAAGATGAAGGCCCAGGAACACCCAGAATCCCCCCTCCAGGAATGACACTCCCAACATCAGCTTTCCAACTCCAGCTGACCAGTCCTTCAGATTCCCCACCAAGCACCTTCTGCTTGCCTCCAAAGACAGCTCTGATACCCCAAAGCTCGGACTAGGAGAAGTTACCTAGCCCTCTCTGCCCCTAGCCAGGCTCTCTGGCCATGAGCATCTTGAATATTGTCCTGATGACAGGCTTCAACTCAGAGAGAGGATGGTTACTGTCCAGCAAGCAGCTTCCTGAATCCCTGCCAGCCTCAGTTTGCACCTGGGCTACTGTGGCATTTGGTAGACCTCAGAGGCCAGGACAATGTGGGGAAGCCAAGGATGCCTGGAAGAAGGGTGGGTCAGGACACAACCTCCAGAGAGGGCAGAACTTTGGGAACAGACCAGGAGAAACCAAAGCCTCCATTTCCATTATTAGAGTTCTGTCTGGCTTTGTTGTTGAAATATCATCCTCATTATATTCCACTGGTCTTCCCTGCAATACCAGCCAGGACAGTTCCCACCCAGGTAACTAGAAGGATATGAAATAAAGCCTTGAGGATCTCCTTGACCCCCCATGTCAATCCTCTTATTTTATTATTAGTTTCTCACAATAGTAAAATATGCACATATGGGTATTTGTATATCTATGATATAATCACATACATGTATGTACACGTAGCATACAGAAGAATATAGACAATAAACTTAATATTTAAATGGCAGGCTGCTTAAACATGTACTGGCTGTGTGAAACCGAGGTCCTTCTTTAGACTCAGTTTTCCCATCTGTAAACAGGACTGATGTATATTTAATTCACAGGGTTGGAACAGCGAGTAAGCGTTGAATAAATGGTAACTATAATCAGTCATCAAGTACTTAACGCTGTGGTCAGTTACTGAACACTCAGTAAGAGCTGGCTCTTGTTAGTGATAGTGCATTGACAGCTTTCTCGTCATCAGGCTGACACAGGACCCTGAGTTTTAACAATGCTATCCTAGGTTAATTTTTATTATCTTTATCTTGGAGATAAGGAAACTGAGGCCCAGGGGAGCAAAGGGACTTGTCCAGGGCTAGAGAGAAGCCAGGCTGAGAAGAGCAGTGGGAAAGAGAAATTGCCCAGACCTCCATGTCTGATGATGCCTGCGTGGAGTTAGAATCCTGAGTCTTCAACCACCCTAAACCAGGCCCTTTGTGGTGGAACTAGCCAGGCAAAGGCACCAGAGACAGGAGTCAAGGCCAGGGAAAGAGACCCCCCAAACCTGCTGAGAGCCCTGTACCCCAGCTATTACATGGATAGCTCAGTGGAGCCCTCCTTGAGTTTATTTCTAATTGGCGTGGGCTGCGGGCAGCAAGGAGCCCTAGGGCTGCCAGCTTCACATAGTTGCTGTCTCTGGGGACCCTGAATTTGGAAACACTGCCCCAGAGGGAGACACAGGCATGGAGGAGGGTCTGGCTTTGACAAAGTCCCCCAAACAAGAGGCAAGGTAGTACAGGAGGCCATACCAGCACTTGGGAGCGTCACTGGGAAAAGAAGTGTCCCCCACATTCTGGGAAACTCAGCTGAGTCCCTGGTTCTCAAGCCCATGAACCCCTGAGAACACGAGGAAGGCCTGCTTACAGCCTTCTAGGCCCCTCAGCTCGGAGTTCTACAGAGCCTTACCTCACACTCAAGAGGAGCAGAAACTCTGAGGCTCCCCTAGGGAGGACTCCTGAGAACTCTTGCTGGAGGGGACCGCTTGAATTCTCCCTCTTGACAACCATCAGTAAAAAGCCTGTCCCATGCCCAGCCACCAGAAAGTGTTTATATTTTCCAAAGCAGAGACCAGAGTATGGCTCAGAGAATGACCATGGACTCTGGCTGAGCCATCCTAGCCGATCACCAACAGATTTGGGTGACATAATCTCCATCAGGCAGATGCATGCCACTCAGCTACCCTCTTCAAGTCCCTCAGGGCAGAGTGGTTCTGTAATGCTGCTCTTTGGTCAAAAGAGCTTTCTGGAGGAAAATCCTCCGCATTTCCCTTTAGAGAAATGGGCATAGGATACCCAGCTAAAGGTTCAGCACAAGGGCAATGGAGCCATGGGAACCAGACCGGCAGTAGAGGTACACTGAGCAACAGCTGTGGGGTCTTCCAACGCCTCTGATTCTTTCCATTGGAAACTCCATGGTAACTCAATCACCTAAGACTCTGGTTCTGTCCTTGTTTTTGTTGGACGGATCTGTAAAATGGGAATAATCAGCTCTGCTTATATAACTCAGATAGCTCTGGCCAAACAAGCCGACAACAGCAAACTGGGGTCTCTGATGAAAATGGCTAGTGGGACTCTTCATGGAGCGGAGGCCACTGCAAAGGGCATCGACGGGAAGGGTGTTGGCAGCATTGGAAATGGAGATAGGGAGCGGAGGAGCCCTGTGCACACTGAGCCAGGTCCTATCTCACGTCCCATCTATCCATACCAGTTAACAAACCCCTTCATCAAAGCACTGAGTGGAAGAGCCAAATCACCTCTCCTGTCCAAGCCTCTCTCCAGCTCTGAGCCCTCCACTCACAACCAGGGCGCCATGTTGTTCTGATTATGCGTGATTTAGCGATAAAAAATTTATCTTGCAACCCCCAAACACTCATATTTATTAAATTATTATATGCTTAGATATCTCCAATCCATGTATTAAATATTAAATATCTCCTGTTGTAGGCAAGAATAATTTGAGATAGACGTTGTAATATTTTCCCACACACAGTGGCGGCCTCTCTCCAATGAAAGGATGATATCTTTGCAAGGACATCTCCCCTAGGCCTGAGCCCAGGGGTGGGAATGGGAATCATAGGGTCAGTTGTCCAACCTCTGAGGAAAGGCCAGGGACCCTAAAACAGTCTGAAGTGTGGCATTTGGACTAGGGACCTGATGACAAAATGCATCCTGTGTCACAAATTCTGGCACATTCTGGGTAACCTGACTTTTCTAGAAGTGGGAAAGGAAGGTGGGGAAATAACAGTGGCTCACAGCCAGTGTGAACTGGCCTATGCCCTCCTCTTGGTGGTATCACAGAGTCACTACAGTCCCACACGAGGGATCCTTAAAAGAGGCCCGGTTAAGCCTCCTGGGGGATGTTTCCTGGCGCTGAGATGGCAGATGTCCGAGTTGGAAGGGACACTCTGACCCATGGCCTGGATTCATGGTTAGATTTACAGGCTCTGAGTGGTTGCAGCCCTCCAGGACATCTCAAGGCAGATGGGGAAAAGTCAGGTTATAACTCACTGCATCCTGCTCTTTTCTTACTCCTAGCCTGTCACTGTTCCCCAAAGGCACACGATTCCTGCAAGAGCCACTTGATGGATGGCTGAGATGGGAACCCCAGGTCACAGTGGAAATGGCATGACCCTAATGGTAAGGGTCATAGATACTCACATACCACATACCCAAGACTCATCTGGAGTGGGACCATCATCCTTTCCAGACATAAAGGATCAGCTGGCAGAGTCTGGCAGGGCCAGGATCAGGGTTTCAAGACAAAGAAAGCAGCTGCAGGACCCTAAGGAGTCTCCAAGACTTCAGCTCAGCCCTCCTGGGACCACCACACAAGCACTCTTAAAGCCGCAGCCAAGGTTCCACTGGATTTGTCCAAACTATCATGTCCTCAGCTTCCAGGTAGCCTCAGAACTGATGTCCTTGGCCCCAGAGTGTACTATGAAAGCTTAGCTTGCTGGGCATACTGGAGTCGAGGTTTCTAGGTCATGGGAAATGCTGACACCCACCAACAGCCTGACCTCAGTATGAAATCCTACCACCAACAAAGCCCAGGCTCCAGCTTCCGCCCCGGAAATCACTCTATAACTCTTCTCTTGCAAATCGCACCTCCAAGGCCTGCTTCAACTCTGCCTAATCTCTCTCAGGCTTAACCTCAGTCCTTGGTCTCTGAACATTTTGCCCAACTACTGGGGCCTTGGAGCCTTTAGGGCCTGGTTCATGCTTCAGCTAGGATTCCAGTTCTCACTGGCCTTTGTCAAGGCTGGGTCACCAACCTCAGTCCTTAAGACCAAGGAGCTTAAAGAGAAGAGCCCCCAGATGACCCTTCGGTCAGCATACAGTCTCCAAGAGAAAGGGAAATACAGGACCTAAAAACCTTCCAAACACCTGGAACCATGTGGCAGTTGAGGCGGACATACAAATGGCGGCTCAGTGCCCCAGCCAAGAGTCCATGGTCTTTGCAAGCCCAGGCATCCAATCCCAAGAACATCTGACCCAACAATACCACTCTCTCTACCTCCATCTTCTTTCCACCATCCAAAGGCTACGCTATCCCAAATCAAAGCAATCTTGTAGGCCTGGCCTAAGGAGGCAGCCTCGGCAACCCATCATCTTGGCCACCACCCCGCCTCCCGCCTTTGTGTTGTCAGAGCCTGATTGGGTGTGGCCGCCCATGGACCCTTCTGGATGCGTCTATGGTGTATTAAGAGCAACAGCAGCAAAGAGATTGCCCTTCTGAACAGCAAGGGACCCGAAGGGAGGAAGGGGGTCGGGGGGGGGGGGGGGAGGGCGTTCTTTGGAGCAGCTGGACTATGACCGGATGGAGGCAAAAGCCACACTTCTTCCCCGACGCCTTGCAGCTGGTTTCCTCCCCATATTAACAGGATGGTCAAGGGGGTAGGGTCTCTTCTACCCAAAGCTCTGGATGGGTACAGCCACCACTCCAATGGGCACCACAGGAGAACTAGGACTGCTAGGAAACAAACCCTGTCTGTCTAAAAACTCAACACAAAGAGTTCACTATCTGAGGAAGGATACCTTAGAACAGTCAGAGACATTGTCTGTCCGGGCTCAGAATCTGTCCAGCTTCATGCCATCACCCAGAGCTCCAGGCTAACAGGCGGTGCCCTTCCTGACCCTGTATCTCTAGAAACATATATCTGAAGGACACCTTCCCAGGCCACACTAAGGTTGGGTCCTCCCCTGCCCTGTGCTCCTGTCTTCAAGCACCCCCCCCTTCCAGTAGGCCTCGGATTGGGGGCCTGGGATATATGTTGGGCATACCAGTATTCAGTGCCAGAGTCAGATCATAGGCCTGGGAAAGGCTGCCTTTTCCCTTATTCCTCCATTTCTTAAGGGGTAAGATAGGAACAAGGGCATGTCTGTTCCTGGACGAGCATTGACTCCTCTCCCACCTCCAGGCTCTCTGCCTCTGGACTGGGAGTCTAGGTCCTTGAGTTTAGTCAATACCAGACACACACATAATAGGACACTAGGGGAAAGATGGGGTGAGAAGGGGTCATCCAACCCCTGACCTCTGACCTCCCTTACCACTCACTCTGTGGTGTCAGGTGGATTTCGGAGAGTCCTGATGGCCTGCTAGAGTCCAACACACACAGAGAGAGGCTCCTGATCCACTCCCTGCGCCTGTTGCCACAGACACTTTCCTGGGATCCTCTAATGCCGGAAGGGAGCAAGGGGCCACCTGTGTCCCCTCCTGCCACCAGTGTCTCCAGGAAAATCCAATCCCACCCTTCCCTACGGAACTGCTTCCCCAAGCCTCATTTTTAGAGATGTGACACCTCTGTGTGACCATAAAGAGCCTATGTGATTGTGATCAACCCTGCCTCCCTGAGGGTTCCCAGAGATATACACATCCTTGGAGCAGAGAACAAACCAGACACAGCTCACCGGCTCCCAAACTCTCCAGCCCTTGGCACATCCAATTACCTTAAAATCCCGATGCCCAGCTTCTGAGCACAAGCCACTGAACTCCCTCCACCCAGGGGCCCCCAGAGGGTGCACTTCCAGGTCCCAGCTTCCCTGACAATCCCCCTCCAGACCTTGCCTGCCCGAGGCATCCTCTGAGATGTTGGAAGTCCCTGGTCCTCCTCTCCCTTCCCCTTGCCCCTTGTTTGTCTATCTGGTCATCCTTGGCCAGGCTGGAGGTGGTAAGGAGTGAAAAGCAGAGCTAAGATATGGGTCAGGCTCGTCTCCTGGACCGGGAGTCAGGGACATCTCCTGGGGCTGTTCATCTCCCTCAAAGTGTAAGCTGGAAGAACCCAAGCTCTCTCCCTTAAACCAGGAAGGCTGCTGGGCTCTGGAGGGAACAAGACCGCAAATCCTTCTGGCTTGTAGCGCTGAGGCAATGGCTGGAGCAAAGAGAAGGTGGACACTGAGAGGGCAGTGTCCATAGCACACTGAGTCCCTTCTCACTCTCATCTGTCCCCAAGGCAAAGAGCTACCCTAAATGCCTCCCTCAGAGCCTGGCCACCATCCTACCCATCCTTTAGGAGCCCTGGGGCAAAAAGCAATGAGGTGTCCTCTGAACATCCCAGGACCATCCACACCCTTGGGGGAGGGGGGTGGGAGTGAGGGCAGCAGGGTAGGAGGGGTGGTGGTCACCTGGCTGAGGGATGCAAGAAAGGCTGTGCAGGCTCCCGGTGCCTGAGCTCTTCCGTTCTCTCCCTCCCAGGCCTCTGGCCCCTATCCCTACCAAAGAAACACAACAAGAAAAGAGCAGGCCGCCACTGCCACCGCAGGTCCCACTCACACGGGGCAAACCAGACAAACACCAGGCAGAGTTCAATTTTTGAAACAAACAGAACCGCAGAATTGTGGAAGAAATCCCCTTCCCAAAACACGGGTCCTCCTCTCTTCTCCCTCCAGCAGCTTGTCTCAGAATTATCCTGGGCAGTTACGGAAGCCCAAGCCAGGAAAGGGTCTGTAGGCGCCCAGATGCAGATGAGGGTGGGAAAAGGGGGGGATGTCTCGGAAATGCCCAAAATGGGGTTGGAGAGGGCGGCGGGGGAAAGGAAAAGCAAAGAGGTAGACGTCCATGACGGCCTGAACACGTCCGAAGTCTCCTCGGGAGCAGCCAGCTCCCAACTTGTTTACTTATTGGCATGTTTTGCTGTCTCCAAAAAGAAAGAGTTAAAAAAAAAAATCTCGACTGGTTCTCGAGCAGTCCCTATCTGTCACCTCTCCTCAGCTAAGCATTGCCTCTGCCGCCGCTATCTGCCACCGCCTGTCAGGAAACCGAGCCGCCTCTACTTTATTCCACTTGAGCGTGGCCAAACTGTTGCTATTTAGTGGGGGGCAAAGAACCCAATTCGCACCCTCGAAACAACGAGCCGAGCCGGCAAGAGGGTGGAGGCGGGGACAGGAGCTGGGCCCTGGGTGCCCTCCGCCCGGAAGGGTCCTCTCCAGGGAGAGGTACCCACCAGCATCATCCGATCACGCCTGGCTAGGGCAGGAGTCACCTGGAACACGCAGCCCTACAGCATCTCCCGAGCCAGGGCGAGCCTGACGCGCGCCCGGCAGGCTGCGAGCAGAGGCGAGCTGGGGAGCGCAGGGCCGGTTCCCCGGCCGCGGGCGGGCAAGAGGGAGACGCGGAGCTGGGGCGTGGAGTGGAGGGGGGGGGGCGGGCTGGGCAGCGGCCGCCTGACTTACATGGAAGTGATATTCCTTGAGATGTCCGTGATGTTGATGCTGGCGTTCCCATTGCTGTTCCCTGAATCCTGCCCTTCCAGGAGGGGGAAGAGGTTCCCATCGTCGGGCCGCCGGCAATTGATCTCAGTCTTGCTGCAGACACAATTTGCAGGGCAAGCCAGCACCGAGCCCACATAGTCCAGCCAGACGCTTCCCAGCAAGAAAATCCGCCAGAAACTACACTTGGCTGGGCAAAGAGAGACATCCATCTCCGATCGCTGCTTCTAAAAAAGAGGAGGAGGAGGAGAGGAGAGGGGGGTGGGGTGGGGGGAGTGGGGAGAGCAGGGGGGGAAGGAAACAAAGACGACGAGGGAGGGGGGAAGGGGGAGGGGGGCCTCTGCCTTTGAAACGCCGAGCGATCAGATGCAAAATCCTTCAGCGTCGGAAACCATCGCGGCCGCCGCCGCCGCCGCCGCCGGGTGGGAGCCGCGGGGAGCGCCTAGTGGCGCGGTCTGCCGGGCATGGTGGCCGGCTCGGCGCTCGCCGTCTTGCGGGGTCCAGGAGCTCTGGAAATGAGGCGCGCTCTCCGACTCCGAGACTTTGCAGGGTTGCAACAACGGACGGTGGGAAGGCAAAAATAATAATAATAAAAAGGAGAAAAAATGGTGCTAAAGTCACCAAGTCCCACCTCCTGGGCAGAATTAAAACGGACACACCTGCAAAACACACTCGCACACACTCACATACACACGCGCGGAGCTGGAGGGAGGGAGAAGGAGGAAGATGCAGTCAGAGCTGCAGCAGCCGCCGCGAATGGCTCGCTACGCGCCTGCAGAAATGTACAAGTGCTCCGAGCCTTACGAAACGCACGGGTTATCGGAGCGTCTTCCTCGGCTCCCTCCCTCCCTCTTCCCCTCCCTCCTCCCCTCCCTCCTCGCGGCCTCCTCCCCCGCCCCCCGCCCGGGCTGGGAGAGGCAGGAGAGCGGAATCTCCCCCTCCCTCCCCTCCCCACACCCCTCTCTCTCCCCGCCCGTCCTCTCCCTCCTGCTTCCCCACCCACCCACCCACTCGCCGGCTTTCGGCTCTCGCCGGTACCGCCACCCGCAGCCGCGCCGCTGCCCGCCCGCTCCACGCCTAGCGGCCCCGCGACCGCTCGCCGCAGCCGAGGGGAAACCAAGACGGAAGGGAAAAAGTTGCAGTTGGGATTCCGAGGGTCGGCGCTGGGGAGGGAGAGTTGGCAAGCTGGATGCGCGACACGAAAGGCGTTCTCCCTTCCACTTTTTGGCCCTCGTGCTGCCCGGTTTTGCTGCAATCTCCTCCGCGGGAGGAAGCGAAATGAGCGCGGCCGAGGTGACCCTGGGTGCTCCCCAGCTTGGGTGAGGGGCGCAGGCTTGCGAACAGTGACGGGGGACAGGAGCGCACAGGAACCCGAGGGAGGCAGCCAGGGACGCCGGCCACAGACGTGCCTAGATCTGAATGACACTCATTTGGGTAATCGAGAGTCCCGGGAGCTGGGCTCGGCTTGGGAGGGGACTGCGGGACATGGCACGCTGAGTGCCCCCGTGCCCACTGCTCCTTCTTGGCGGTGCGTTTTGGGTTCCGCCTTGGGCAAGCAGGGAGCGGAGAAGGAGGGAAGGGGGGAAGGAGTGCCTGCAGGACTGTGCTGGAGAACCGAGGTGGCCCTGGGCGAGCGGTACAAGCCAAAGAAACGGCCGGGAAATTGAGATGCAAAGGGCATTTTTTGGCAAGCGCCGCGCCAGCACCGTCAGAGGCCGGCTTCTTGGGCTCAGCCCTCGGGTGCGCTGAGCTGGCAGCCGGGTGAGGGGGCGGGCGGGCTGCTTTCTCCGGATTTGGGGGCGCAGAACCTCCCTCTTTCCCTCCCCACAAACACCCCTTCCTGGTAGGGGCGCAAAACAGGTGCAGCCTTCGAGGCAAGTTTAGACCCGGTCCGGAGAGAAGTATATTCCCTGCTTTTAGCCTTATAGGATTTTTTTTTTAATAAAAATAAAATGTAAATATGCCAAATGGGAGCTATTTCCTGAGAAAGCCTGAGATTTTTGCGGTGGGGAAGGAGAAGAAAGGGTTAGGGGAGTCCGAGCAGGCAGACACACTACAGCATTCACACGCAGAAGAAAGCGGCGCTCTCCTCCCCAAGCTTGGGTGAGGGCAGGCGAGGAAGCAAAATACATTGAATTCAACTGCATCCAGGATCTGAAAGGATTCTCCCCCGCCCCCCTGTGGATTCCGATGCAGGTCATGCAACTTGCAGGCAAGATGGGGGAAGGGGTATTGCGGTGCCACCAGCCTGCCCCTGGTGCCACCGACCGAAGGACCCGATGTCTTGCTTGGCACTCTTTGCAGGGAGTAAACTTGGATGAAAAGGGGGGAACGAAAAGAACATGCCTATAAAAGGCAGTTTCCCCGACTTCCCGTTACATTCTGCCTTCCTTTGGCCTCAAAGAGACTTTTACACCCTGTCGCCATGATGGCCTTGTCCCCAGAATGGCATTTTGCCCTCCCGCCAGCAGGAGGGGACAGAGTGGAGACAGCCTTAGACTCTCAAACCAGTTCCTACTGGCCCCAAGCCAGTCCCTGGTGTCCTTGTCCACAGGGACTCTCCCTGACACTCCAAGTGCCTTTCTGAGTGACTTTGGGATTCTCTGGGAAGCAGGGAGACTAAGGGGTAGCCAACACACTGGAGCTTGACCTCTATCGGGACATAGCAGAGGAGGACCAGGGAGCATTTTCCAGAACACCCCAGGCAGGCAAGACAGAGAAGGGACTCCCCAAGGGGCTCTAACTGAGTTCCAGCTTGGAGCAAAACATGGTTGTATTATAAAGAGTGCCCTATCCATTTTTTTTTTTAGACAGAGATAGTTTTTAACGCTTCTTTCAAAGAAGGGTAGATGTCCATAAGTCAGGATTAAAAACAAAACTTTAGAAACCTCTTCAGAGGAGGAAAATTCAGGCTGTGAAGTAAGGGACCCTGACTGGACAAGAGGTCTTTCCTTCTTGACAGTGGGTGAGATTAAGGTAGGGTGCTAGGGTCTTGCAGGAGCTTTGAGCCTGCTCCGGAAGTAACGCATAAAATGAAAAAGACTCTTTTTTAAAAAAAAATGTAGATGTACTTCAAGTGGGGTTCTACTTATGACCCTGGACAAATGGACTTACACTCTGAGGCTCAGCTATCACATCCATGAAATGACCACAATGAACCAGATCTTTGCTCTCCTCTAACTGGTGCACCCACAGTCCCTGAAAAACTGAGATAATACTGCTGCTTAGGCCCCACCAGAGACTTTGTGAAGGGAACATTTTAAGAAGTTCCCCAGGTGATTGACAGCATGAGGGGAGGGGCTTCAGAGTCATCAGCTTGAGTCATCTCTGGTTCTACATGAGCCTTGGGTGAAGGGACATTGGAAAGGAAGAAGGATTCCATGTGGCTTCACAGTAGCATCCAATTAGAATAAAATGAGCTGAGTATCTGGGGTGCTCGCAGAAACAGAACTTTGGGGCTGGCAAGATGGCTGTCATCAATAAAGGGCTGACCACACAAAGATGAAGGCTCAGCACCCATATTTTAAAAAAAAAAATGGATTTTAAGGGTCAAGAGGATCTCTGATGAATGCTGGCCAGAGAGATTCAATGAGAGACCCTGTCTCAAAACTAAGGTAGAGAGCAATCAAGGAAAACATGAGACGTCAACTTCTGGACTCCACATGCACCCACACTCTGTGCACACACATAAACGTGTGCACACACAGAGACCTTTGAACTTTCACTGCCCGTGCACCTCCCATAGCCCACAGAAAAGCAGCCCAAGAAAGCCAGAGTCAGGCAAGGGACTAGGACAAGGTCTCTGGCATAGATGCCCGACTCTCAGTCAACAGGTACCCAGAGCATTTGGAGTATCTCATCATCTTGCTAAGAATGTCCTGGTTGCCGGGCGTTGGTGGCGCACGCCTTTAATCCCAGCACTCGGGAGGCAGAGGCAGGCGGATCTCTGTGAGTTCAAGGCCAGCCTGGGCTACCAAGTGAGTTCCAGGAAAGGCGCAAAGCTACACAGAGAAACCCTGTCTCGAAAAAACCAAAAAAAAAAAAAAAAAAAAAAAAAAAAAAAGAATGTCCTGGTTGACAACGAAGGATGACTTGTCATATCATCCTGAATTCCCAGTGTGTGGCCTCTGTGTCTTGGAAATATGACTCATCTCAGCATCCAGACAATCAGGCTAATCTGTCCCCATCTTCTCTGCTGCCAGATGGAGTTTCCTAAATGAGGAAGCTCACCAGTGCACCCCCCGCTGACCAAGAAGAGACAAGAACAAAGTTTGCTTGTTTGTTGCCCTGTACAAAATATAAAGCTCTGGAAAGCTTTTACATCCAGGCAGATGCAAGGGCCTAAAGGAGATCCCAAGGGCTTCCAAAGGCTCCAAGGAAGTCTTCAAACACATAGGCCAGGCAGGACTGCCTAATAGGGCACAGCAGTTCTACTTTCCATAAACCTACAGAAATCAAGAGTATGGCTCTTTCTTAAAGGAACCTGCTCCAGAGGTGTGAATGCCTGAAACTTCTGCTTGACAGTCAAGGAGGGATTCACAGGGTCTCAAAGCCCCTGTACCTAGGAAGGGAGCAGAAATCCAGGAAGCAAAGGACATGGCACGCTGGCCCCACCAACTGCTGCTTTCCAGGACTTCCATTCACTGCAGACACCTGTGGCCTACTGGTCACCTTTTTCACCTTGCCGCATCCTTTTTTCCAAGGGACCCACGCTTCTGGGTCAGTGGCCATATTTCTGGGATGCAGGCCAGACCCTAAGTATTGCGGATCCACCCACTATGTCTTACTCCTACGATATTGTCTGAATCGAGGAGCTATGCTGCATAATTTTCTAGCTTGAGCAGATTTAGGACCCAGTTTCTAAGTGGGAGCTGGGAAAGGAACTGTGGTCCTGAGTGGCAACCGTGAGAGCTGGCTAGAGATGCTTCAGTGAGGAGCATCTGAGAAGACAGTGGGAGACTGAGTTCTGAAGAACTTGCTATTCCCAAGAGCTGTGTGGAAGTAACTGAACTCATCTTGTGCCAGAAGATGAGGGCTACTCAAGATGCCAGTGGCGGGAGGCTGAGAACATGCAATGCTATCCATAAGGTCAGAGGTCAAGGAGAGAACTTCAGCTATAAAGTCTGGGGTGAGCCTGTACCACTGGTCTGCCTACCCTGAAGGTCAGACCAACAGCCTATCTTGGTTACTGACCTCCACATCACCCTGAGCCACCCCACTTGGTACAAGGATTTCCCCAGCAGCATACTCCCATTCCCAGACCACCCCTGCTTGGCTTTGAACATCCACAGGGACCGGAAGTTCAGTATTACCCAAACTTTTACCTCCCACTTGGTTTCAATCAGCCATATCCTTGGATGGTCTTCATTTTGAAATGATGAAGCCAACCTCTCTCAAGCCTCCACTCTGGTACTGATGCTGAACCCACCATCTTTTCTACAAGACACAGGACTGACTGCCTCCCACCTGCCTCTGATCTGAGCAGAGTACCTCAGTTATTTCCCTCTCCTTCAAAATCACAGCTTTCGAGATCTTCCCCACTCTGGATGTGGCAATGCATTCAAGTTCTTCAATGGCTTTAAGTCCCACAGGCTTAGTTCAAGTGATCTGACTCTGGGGACCCAATTAGGCGAAATCTATAAAGAGACTAAATATAGCATCATGTCACTGCATGAGAGTTGAACTTACCTCCCCTAAGTGTCTGGAGCATAGGCTCTATGCCTCAGTTTCCACTTCTGTAATCATCTTTAACTCACGAGGTGGTCATGCGATAATGCAGTAAGGTGCTTTGAACAATGCCTGCCCTACATACTGTGCAGACTTTTGCATGCCCCTTTTGAGGGCTCCTAAGGGCTTTACTACGCCAGTCCAGAAGCTTCAGTAACTATTACCCACTCTCTGTTATAGACATGCTGCTTGCCTAGGAGCATCCAGCAATTTACCTCTTCGTTGATTCGATTCAAGGGCATCCAGGGGTATAAAGTCTTTACTCTTCAGAGGAGGAAACCAAGAGAAAAATAGAAGTCTGGGTGCCCTCCTGACCCCCGAAGGAATATGCCTTCTACTCCAGACTTGGACATGTAAGTTTCCTGGGGTTCACAATCTTGCCAAAATCTCTGCCTGGCCAAGCCCCTCAAAGCAGGCTAGGGGAGTCTGCAGGCATAGATAAGTGGACAATTGCTCTGCACCCCTGCATGTCTCCATCTCTCCACACACCTGTGAGGAGGGTTCTGTAACTTCTGGACATTAAGTATCAGGAGGGGCAGGACCCGTGGCTTCCTGTGTCTTCTCAGGACCTACCTTGTTGTTATCCCCAGAATGGGCATTTGGGAAGGGAATAGACATTGATGGGATGGAAGCTTTAGTTGCCTGAAACCTCGTGTAGGTCTACATGAGCAATTAGGAGCTGAAAAGTGTAGCATGCCTTGAACCCATCCCTTCCCTCACCCTAGAATGACAGACTTCACCATGACGAGGTGAAGGGGCTTCTGGAATCAGAAAGCTCAGGGGCTCTGTTCTCAGAGCCAGGAGAAGGCTGGCGAGAGCAGCTTCGGGAACAGTACCCTTGGTCATTCCCTGGCTGATCCTGAGTCACAGCCCAGGTGCAGCATCCTTACCGCAATCGCCTCACCCGCTGCAAACAGACCACGCTTTCTTCTGAACCATGCATTCCAGTTCAGCCCTCCCCGACTGACTCCTGGGGTCCTCACGGCACCCTGCTGTGCTCCTCTGCCAACCCTACCCACCCCTGCCTAGCTCCCAGGCTCCTGCTCTGCCATCACCACCTCCCACAACTGACCTTC
Source organism: Peromyscus maniculatus bairdii (assembly GCF_049852395.1). Taxonomy (NCBI): domain Eukaryota; kingdom Metazoa; phylum Chordata; class Mammalia; order Rodentia; family Cricetidae; genus Peromyscus; species Peromyscus maniculatus. The sequence continues at coordinate 89,715,979 of NC_134852.1, forward strand.
TCTGCACCTGCTCCCCACTGAGAAGTCTGTATCACACCTTCCCCCTGACCTGGCCCTGAGCCTTTGGCTCAGGCTATAGAACACTGGCTTTCAGGCCCAGCTCTACACTAATCCGCTCACTTAGCCCTGGGCACAAACATATTGGGTCTTGTCACCCTGAGCATGCAACTTTGTTTCTCTGATCTGACACTCCCCTCTCTCTGTAACATGGGGGGGACCAGTGACGGCAAGGATCAAGATGTTAACACATGAAAATGAGCCCTAGCCACATGGCAGCTGCGGATCCCAGCTTACAGGCCGTGGACACTAAGACCTCGGCACATTCCGTTAGCCTGTTGCTCCTTAACCACTTCCCACCTCTTCATGTACCCGATGATTGCTCAGGCAGGGAGAGCCAAAGAAAAGGCTTCGGTTCACCAGGCTTCACCCCTCTTCCCTCTGAGAAGAGCTCCAGTGTGTGCAGCCCGAGGCGAATCCAGTCCAAACTGCAGCTCTTGAGCCTGCTAGCTGATGACCTGGACCTTTTCCCACCTGATGAGCATGCCCACAGCTATCATTCACAGATACTTCCTTGCAATGTAGTTTAGAAGCTGCATAGCAAAGGATGCATAATCAGCCCGACTCAGAATCCCACACATCAAAGCCCTCTCTTCCCTTCTTTTTACTATTTTTTGTGGCCCCCATACCAGGGTATTCCCAAACCACCCTTCCTCCTCACTGTGAACCATCCTGGCTTCTGCCTCTACAAGCAGAAAAGGAATCCAAGCTTTCTGAGGACTGAAGAGATGACGCCCAAGGTCTTCAGGCTCAGAGAAACAGAGACCAGATATTTGCCAACAGATCGGGGACTCAAAAATATGAACACACCAAATCTGCTCTAATTTTCTTTCAGCTCTGACAATTACTAGGAGCAGCGTACGCACATTTAAGTAGCTATCATGAGCAAGTCAGGGGGAGGAATTAACCTTATTTGCTGAGACACCAGTGTGGGAATTAGGGGAAGCATCATATTGGGAGGAGGGGGCAGCTACAGCCATGCTTGCCTTTGGAACTAAGAGACAGCTCCCTCCCACAGACTTTCTGCTGCGTCCTCCACCCCCTCCCCAGCCTACAGCACCAGCTGCACAGCCTGAGAACCAGGGAACAAAAAGCCCAGCCCAGGGAGTTCGGGGATGGGGATGGGGAAGGGAGAGAAGGTGTCAGTTGGAGAAGGTGTGAACCCGCCCTGCTGAGCTCTGGCCGGAGCCTGGTCAGTGCCCAGGGTTGCTGGTAGATGTGTAGTTTGAGAAGGAGGCCACAGATACCCAGCCTGGAAACATACGCTGCAGGCACCATGGGTTCGTCCAACAAGCGGAAGCCAGGTGACAGTTCAGAGCTGAGGACGCTGCATGTTCCTCTTGGATACCCTCTTCCAGGTTTGAAAAACAAAAATCAGTCTCAGGACTCAAGAAAGACAGTCCAGGAGTGATTTCCCCCACTGTCACCGTGCCCTCTGACAGACACTTTCTCTGTTGCCCTCGACACAAGCTACCTTTCCCCTGTCCAGCCCTTGCTGGAGGAACAGGGAGACCCATGTCCAAACAGCTCTACCAGCTACTCATAGCTAGTGATTTGCATTCGGAGTTCATAGTTTCCCTGGGGCTCACTGCTCTGCTGTGTTTTATATAGTGGGGTCATCCAGAGGTGACCTAGGCCATAGGTCTAGCAAATCATCCCTATGATCCTGAGGCCTCAGAGATGGAGATGGGCAGGATGATGGGTGACACTGAATATGGTGACAATGGTAATCACAAAGCAGTGACAGACTTCTGTGTGCAACATTTCCTATATGTGCACTCCTTATGTGCACGATGTCACTGAATCCACGTAGATGCTTTGCTTTATGGGTAATGAAGTGAATTCAGAGGGGCTTGGTCACTTGTCCAGAGTCACACAGCTGATGTGCTATCAGAGGAGGCTGTAGCCTAGGTCTTTGTAGACAGTAGAATCACTTCCTATATTAAACTGCCCCCTAGTGAGGTAGGAAGGAAAAGGGGCACCGGCTTGATTTTCAGGGGCACTGTCTCTTTGTATCCCCACGGCAAGTATTTTGGTAGAGGGAAGAAAAGGCAGGCGGGAAGATGGGGAGACTGGCTGTGATCTCCAGATGGAACCAGGGCTAGTGTAGGCTTAAGCCAGGAACACAAGCTAGATTTTTCCATGGGTGGGTCTTCCCTAGCGCCCCAGCAAGTCCTTCCCAAGATCCCAGCGGTCCAGTTTGCTCTCAGCAAAGGACAAGGGTCGTTGAAGTAGCCCTGGCACAGCAGCCACATCGAATATCCTACCCAAGCTTCTGTAATAAACAAATCAATAATGAAGAGAGGAGGCGCATTAGCCTTTGAACAGGTTCCAGAGAGAGCTTATTTTTGCTCTTACTCGAGGTGAACAAGTGTGTGCTTGAAGCCCGGGGGAGGCTCTGGGCAGTGACAGGGAGATGGTGAATATGGGGGTGGGAGGGAGCGAATTCAACACCTGTGGCCCATTGGGCCATGCACTGAGAGTGTTGGGAGCCTCCGGCCTTAGGACACTCTGCAAGTGTGGGGCAGGGCAGGTGAGCATGAGAGAGCAGGTATGGAGGAAGCTGTATACAAGGGCAGGGGCACCCACACGGGGCTGGGTGCACATTTGGAGGTGCAGGTCAGGGAGGAAGACGCAGGCCGAGAGGTGTACAAGAGGTGTGCAGGGTCAAGACAATGACCACTGGAGGTGTGATAGTCTTCATGGGCAACTTGTTTGGATTCGGAATCTTCTAGACGACAGGCCTCTGGGCATGTCTGCAGAAGCTTTGCTAAAGAGATATAACTGAGAGGGAAAGACGCACCCTGAATTTGGGCAGCACCATCCCATGGGCTGGCAGCCCAGAATTAATATGAATGAAAACAGGAGGAAGTCAGCAGAAACCAGCGTTCATCATATTCCACTTCTGGGCTGTGGACACAATGTGACCAGGCACCTCACCTGCCCACTGCCGTGTCTTCCCCACCATTGTGGACAGTACTGTCTCCATCCACGAACCAAAATAAAAATAAAGCATTAGTTATGTCCCAAGTTGCTTTTGTCAAGCATGTTATGACCGTAGAAAGAAAATTAACCAGCACAGGGGGGGGGGCAAGAGAAACACTTAGGAGAGGCTGTCAGGATCAGGGAATATTCATTTCCCTCCGCCAGACTGAATTAGAAGCTATGATTTTTAACCCATTAACTGATACAAGGATTACAGAACAGAACACTTAAACACCAACCCCACTTCCTTGACACCCACTTTTCTCATTCCCATCCCCACCCTCCACTTCCTTTTCAATTTCTAAGGACTGGCGGTTCCCAGGCCCGAGATGCCAAGAAGAGCCAAGAAAGTATTAAACCTTTCTAAGAGGTCAGTTTATTACAAGCCCTGCCTGCCCACACACATATCAAAAATAACAGGAATAATAATACTACATATCTCATAAGTATACAACAGTAACATTTCAAAGGCCTTAGAGATTAATCAAACCCTATGGTTCTCCGACTCTTCCAACCAGAAGCCTCCAATGGTCGAAAAGGACATAGGGGTTAGGGAGGGACGGCAGCGGCCATTAAACGTCTCTAAAGCTTCATATTTTCTTTTTTAGATGTATAAAAGTGTTTCCTTCCATTGTAAAATATGATCATTTTGTTTTGACCTAACTTAATGTTTTGAAACCTCTTCATGGGACAAAACAGGATCCCCTGAAAGCTGTAAGCCATGTTTAGGATCCCAGTGCCTTTGAAGAACTCTGGGAAACTGCCACACATTCCTCCGTGGAAACTGACCAATTTCTGAGTATGTTTAGTTCAAACTTCTCCTCCATCCCTGCCATTTTATAGGTAAACAATTAGGCCCAAGATGACTAAGTGATGTCCTGAAGGCCAGCTAGGGAGGACCAGAGCCAAAAAAACTTCTTTCTATTCCAGTATCCCTCCCACCTATTAAAAAGGAGAAGTAACAGAGTCTGGCTAGAGTTTTCAGAACCTCATGTCCCAAGCCCTCCCAGCTCCTCCCAGACCACACACCTCCCTCCTCAAATGGAAAGCCACCTCCTTTAAAAACAGCCTTATGACACGACAGGTTTTTATGACATCATCCCTCTAAGTATCTCTTTTCAAGGGAACACAAAATTCTCTAACACAACCTCGCCCAGGCCTTACAAGAATTTCCCCAGAATTCAGCAGAGTACAGCACTTTTGACTGTTGGTTGAATTTCTGTTTATCCTGCTTCTCTTCTAAATGGCTCTGCAGGTATGACTTATCCACGGCACAGCTGGGAATAATATGGGGGGGGACAGGGCTTTCTCGGGACCAGGTGACAAACTGAGATAAAACTGAAGTAGATGGGATCTCAGGTCATATCGTACTGTCTAAAGGATACCAGGTTTTGCCCCCCTGGCCTCTCCGGATTGAGCTTCTCCTCTCACACAGCGGGCTCTGCTAACTTGCCTGAACTGTGAGAAAGTATGTCTGGGCTGAACTGGGCAGGGGCTAGCCTGGCCTGGGCCAGGCTGCCCTGGGGTTGAGCGGGAGCTGGGGTTGGATGGGCAAAGGCTCGAAGTGTGTCCTGCTGAGCTCAGGAGCTTGAAAGGCTTCTAAAAATACCAAGCACGTTTCTTGGTGGGGGCAGGTTGGGGGGGGGGGCCTGATTCAGCTGACCTTTCCTAAGGATGGCCAATTTGCTGACTGCGTGCTGAGGACCAATGGGCAGAAAAGCTTCCCGTTTCCCATTTCCCGGCAGCTGACTCTGGAGCTGAACTGAGGCAGGACTGGAATATCCTTTCAGTTTCAGCAACTCTCCTCTCAGATGGACCCAGTGAGGACCAGAGGGGAATGTGTAACAGCCCAGGCAACTACAAAGGCCAGGTAGAACTCAGACTGGGGTGCTAGGAGTGTGGCTCAGTCGGTACGGTGCTTGCCTGGCATGCCTGAGACCCTGGGTTCCAACCTGCACTGTACAAATCAGGTGTGGTGGGTACTTCACTGTCATCCCTGCCCTTGGTCGATAGAGGATCAAACCTCAAGGTCATCCTTGACCACATAGTGAGTTCCAGGCCAACATGAGACCCTGTCTCAAAAATGAAGTGGGTTCTACTGACTCAGCATAGGAGACCAGAAGGTCATCACCTCTGATATGGAGAGACCTATTGTCACTGGGAACAGCCAAGAGGGTTGCAACCTTCTTCGTTCATTCATTCATTTCTTTCATTAATTCCTTCATCTGCTAGGCTCCTTATCCTGTGCCAGCCACCTTGGGTTAAGACCCTGGTGGCTAAGTCTGCTCTCATATGGGTGGCATTTTTCTTAACTATACCATAATCGGCTTTAGCTGGAAGTGTTAGCTCATTCCAGTAAACCATCTGGAGCACTAGGGAAGCTGAGGTTAGCCTGGGCTACATAGTGAGTTCCAGGCTGGCCTAAGCTGAAGTGCGAGAACCTTTCTGTAATTAATTAAACAGCTGGGATTAAGCTGGGCCATTCTGAAGGTTCCTCCCTTCTGAGACACCCAAGTTCGCCAGGCAATGGCTGCAATGGAGGACTACCTCGTCTGCATCCCGTGACACCACTTGGTTTCTTAGCCGACTCTCTTACCGCTAGCTTTGTTTAATGCAAGTCCACAGAAAGAAGAGGACAAGGGACAGCCCCCACTGTGTGTAGTCTCTCCCTGGAAGCCTGCCATCCTAGGAAGAAAACCCTGGGACCCACCTGCCTGCTAGTGTCTAGTTTCAAGCCAGGTGGACCAGGGGGGACACAGATGGCCACACATAGGCTCCATAGCAAATGCTGGCCCTTTCTCACACAGCGCTATGGCTCCCATCAGTCCCAGTCCATCACCCACCCTGGCTTTATGGAGCCTGTCTGCCGGACAGCTATCCGCCTAAGGGTGAAAACGAGGCCTGACAGTTACTGATTTATGCCCTTGTTATTCTGGAAGGGAGACACAGAAGCAATGTGAAAACCTAGCAGCATCCAAGGAGGCCCAGCAAGGGGCATCACACCACTAAGCCACCCCCTACTTCCTAGCCGAAGCTCTTGGCCTCCTCAGAAGTCCCAGAGACCCTCCTCTCACCCACAACTGAGAGGGGGAAAAGGAAAGGAAAGCCCAGAACAAAGACAGCTCAGTCCTCTATGCTGATGGGGACACAGTGCTAAGAGACTCCATTTCCTGTGTGGTGAGGTCCCTATTGTCACCCTTCTTTCCTAGGTGAAGAACAAGATCCCTGGAGAGGATTAGCTGCCTGCCTGAGGTTACACAGCAAGAAGGGTCTGTTGGAACTCAAAGTCTCACCTCTCCGATGGCCCAGGAGCAGTGAGACCCAGCAGAGGCAGGGTGGGGAGAGAAGGACCTCTGTTATCAGGTTTAAAAAGCAAGTTGGGGGATGGAGAGATAGTCCAGAGGGCAGAGCATTTGCCATGTGATATGGGGCCCTAAGTTTGATGCCCAGAACCCATGTAAAAGGCTAGACATGGTGATGCATGCTTGTAATCTCAGCTATGGGGAGGCAGGGACGATAGATCCCCCGGCTCATTGTCCAGGCAGCCAACCTAGCTCTAGGCTAATGGACAATTCTGGCTTAAAAAAAAAAAAAAAAAAGTGAGCCGGGCGGTGGTGGCGCATGCCTTTAATCCCAGCACTCGGGAGGCAGAGGCAGGCGGATCTCTGTGAGTTCGAGGCCAGCCTGGGCTACCAAGTGAGTCCCAGGAAAGGCGCAAAGCTACACAGAGAAACCCTGTCTCGAAAAACCAAAAAAAAAAAAAAAAGTGAATGGCTCCTGAGAAACAACACTCAAAGTTGACCTCTGGCATCCGTATACATGTGCACACAAATGTACACTTACACAGATGCACAGATGCATGCATACACACACACACACACACACACACACACACACACACACACACACACACGAGTGGGGAGAAACAGGAAGGATGATGGGTGATGCCCAGGAGAGAGCAGAGACAGGCAGGGAGGAGCACAAAGGAAGACAGGCACCATCAAGGGGGAGGAAGATACAGGAGGACGTGGGAGGTGATGCTCCTGGACCAAGATGCCAGGTTGAGCTTTCTGCTCTAGGGCTATGGACAAGCAGACTCTTTCCAAAACAGAGAACAGAACAGCCAACTCTAGCCTTGGCCCTGGCCTGGGGCTCAGCTGCTCCCAGCCTGGGAGTGGAGGGGAGCCAATGGCTAAAGCCTCCCGTGGGCCAAGTCAGGACTTCCTCCTCCAGGTGTGGAAGGACAAGGCTGTTCTGATGGGGGAAGATTGGTCCAGCTAGAGTTTTCCTGCCTTGCCCACAGTCAGGACAAATCTCTCTCACCTGCCAGTCCCACAGATGCTCAGACCCAACCAAGTAAACACAGAGACTTATATTGCTCACAAACTGTATGGCCGTGACAGACTTCTTGTTAACTGTTCTTTTATCTTAAATTAACCCATTTATATAAATCTATTCCTTGCCACGTGGCTGGTGGCTTACTGGAGTCTTTACATGCTGCTTGTCCTGGCGGTGGCTGCAGTGTCTCTCCTCCTTCTTCCTGTTTCCCCAATTCTCCTCTCTTTTTGTCCCGCCTATACTTCCTGCCTGGTCACTGGCCATCAGTGTTTTATTTATATAGAATGATATCCATAGCAGTCCAGCTCCTTGTGAAAGAAGGAAAATGGAATGACAGCAAGAGGTAGAAGTCTGGGGACTGACATTTTGTCAAAACGTGCCTGGAATCCTTGACCCTTTCCTGCTTCAAAACCACTAAGACTTCCAAACTGAGCCCCAGTACCAATGCCAGCACTTTCCAGGACTCAGCTTCACTCCCTTGAACAGCCTTCTCTGCCAACAGACTCACCCTTGTGCAAAACACTTGGGACCTAGCCACTCATGTCCCTCTGTCCTCACCTTTACACATCATTGCACTTGGGCCCCCACAGTCACCACCTCTCAGAATCCCACCTCTAAAAGAGCCCGGGCTATCTCATCTCCTGGACAAGCACTCCCTCATCCCAGATTCTCCTGCCCGCCTCGCTGCCTTCTAGAGTTTAGACCTCCCTGGGCTCAGAAGATAATAGTGTGTATTTTTGCTTCTCACCCTTCAAAAAATGTTAGTTTCTTGGAGCTGCATTTCCACAGAGCTCAGAAACCAGCACTGTTCCCTGGGTGTGTCTATCTCACAGACATTGCATAAAACCCAAAAAATTAAACCAGAAAAGACTGTTTCCTATTCTTTCCCTTCCCACCCCCCACTTCCTTCCCAGATAAGTTTTTCATTGGGTCCCAGAGGTAGACGTTGCAAAACAAGCAGGATGAGCTTTGGATCCAGTCTTCAAGTGAAGGCCTGTGTGGCAGAATGGTCCTTGTCTCCGGATGCCATCCGACATTGTCAATGGGAATGTACTAAGCTCAACGCCAGCTTTATCCTAGTGGAAAGGGTGTTTGTGAGAACATGACCTAGGTACCTAGAGACCACAGGTGCAAGAGTATTTACAGGGACTGCAGACTCAGCCTGAGCATATAGCAGCTTCTCCTCCTCCTCCTCCTCCTCCTCCTCCTCCTCCTCCTCCTCCTCGGCCCTGCAGTGCACAGCCCAGGGTTCTGGATTCCACTGTAGTATAAACAGATAGGAAATGCCAGGTTAATTTAAAGACTGATAAGAAATTCCAGAGGAGAGCCGGGCGGTGTTGACGCATGCCTTTAATCCCAGCACTCATCCTCAACATCTGTCTTCAGATGTCTTTAGCTTAAGGTCAACTTCGAGCCTGGCCAGGAGACAAGGCGGGAGAAAGATGGGACCCTAGCTAAAGTAACCAACTTGTCCTGGGTTGCCCATTACTTTCTATATTCCAGTACTGAAGGTCCCACATCCAGGGACCTTCTCTGCCGAGAGGAAGGTTATAGGCCCATGGTGGGTTAAGCCTCTGTACCCTCTGGTTGTCGGGGCCTCATACTGCGATAGGAGAGGATGGTTCCCACCAATGGCATAGGAAGTGACCTGTCACTCGTTTGCAGGGATCTACGCTGAGTCTTGGAGAAGCTGGCTAACTCACTCAAGGTAACACAGCTCACCCGGGATGCCTGCCTTCTTCTTGGGAAGGGATTAGGAGGGAAACATAGCTGTAGCCTTCTGTGGGCCAAGAGCACTGGAGCTCTGCTGCTGGCCTTGCTCTTATTCAGAGGCCTAAGGGAATCCAGCTTAATGAGCCATCAGAGCTCAGTGAAGAGCTTAGGTACAGCCCCACAGGGCCAGGGGGAGAGGCGGGGCTATAAGGCCACTGACCCTTACAGCTGTTTGAATTTACAGCTAAGTGGCCCTGAGGAAGCTCCAGCCTACAGAAGAGAGAGAAGCCCTTGCTCTGGGTCTGTGAGGCTGGGAAGGAAATGTGGGAACTTCAAATCCCTCCCCTACCCCCATCCTGGACTTGCAGATCTCTGGGGAACCTCACCCTCTCCAACCACATGGCATCTGCTCAGTGCTCATCTCGACATGAGCGGAATTGCTCCAGGTCTTGTTTTCTCTGGAATAATGAGCTTGGGCTCTCGGGTGGCTTCTCCCGTGAGCTGGTTGTGACTCTCTCCTTGTCCTGTTTGCTCCCCTCGGCGGTGGCGTTCATCTCAGCACACCGTGCCATTTAAAAGACAGCTCTGAAGCTGGGGGATAGCCATAAAGATTGGAAATAAACAGAGGGAGAAGGGACAAGGTGAAGGTTTTCAGGATGAGCTGTTACTAGATAAATCCCGAGGAAGTTCTCTAGAACATTCCAAGAGTGGGTGACCAGAGTAGCCCGGAGCGCAGCTCTTCTCTGAGCTCCCCCATCGCTCATTTATATCTGTGGTGCTCGGTTCTCACGGTTGAAGCTCGGTTCTCTCTGGGGTCTTCGCATGGGCAGCTGGGAAGCCTCACCTCCCTCCCACCGTTGGCTTTTTGACAGAACTTTGCTTTTATCCCAGCTACGCCGCGCTTCACTGGTTCATCTCTTCAGTCTACTGGCCTCCAGGTGTTTAAGGACCACACAGATTACCTGGCCCCTCCCACTTCCGTCAGCCACAGTGCTGACCCCCTTGCCTCCTTCAAGCCCTCAGTAAAACCACGCACTCCACAGAGTTTGAGTCTTGGCCCAAGGAAAAAATACCAGCAAAGCCATTTCAATGCTTGTTCGTGTGCCTGCTTAGATAATATTCCCTTCTGTCTACACTGGCTATGTGCACTGAGACCCGCCAGGCCGGGGCCTGCCAGACAGAGCTGTCTTTCCATTTTCTCACTGGCCAAGCCCAAAAGTCCACCCATTTTTCCCAAGCTCTGCATGCCCGCGGAGCTAAGCCAACACCCCAGAACTCTACAGCCAGATACCACGCCTCGTTTTTTTGTGACCTGAGGAGGCATATGTGTAGACAGGAGATTTTGGGGGTTTAGAAAGATGTACCGAGTACATAGTGCGCATTCAATAGATGTTCAGGAAGTGAATAGAAAGAGGTCCCTTCAACAGAGAGCTGTGAAGGTCAGAGCTACAGCTACATATGGCCTCCGAGGTTGATTGTCCCCATCAGGCCACTCCTAAAATCCCTAGGCAGAGGGACTGGTTGCATTCCTAACTATCGAGAGGATAAATCCAGGAGAAAAATCTGAATTCATCCACCCACGGACTCATTTACTCCATCATTCATTCGTTTAATGAGCACACACTGTGTGCCAGACCTCCAGTAGGCGTGCAGGATTCAGGAGCAGACTGTAGAATGACCTGTAAGAACCCACTCACCTTGTTGATAAGGGCAGCCCCGGGAACAACTGTCTGTTTGTCTCTCTATCCTTCCTAACTGCTCAAATGGGTTGAATAAAGCCTGTCCCGAGCTCCTGAGGGAAGGGATCTTTATTCCTCCTTGGAAGCGGTCATGTTTTAGCGAGGATAAACGAAAAAGTCTATTACCCAGTTCCACCCTCCTCCTGCTTTCCAGCTCCTAAAGGGACACCAACTGCTAGGGGCGGCCAGGCTTGGTGACAAGAAATAACTGTGTACTGGTAGCATCTCCAGTGTCCTGAATCAGCTCCCGAGTCCATACAGTCAGAGCTTCTTCACGTCTGGCAGAAGTGGTCTTCCTGTAAGCCAGAACAGCAGTTAGCTCCTCCAAGGCCCCAGCTGGGCCTGGGCTAGCATCTAGCACCACCTACTGGCCACAAAAAGAAGAGCAGAGGCCAAGCGGCCACCTTTTCCCTAGGACTCCTTAGGGCCCTTTGTCAGGGCTGCCTGGCTGTTTGCGTACTCCTCAGCTACAGGACCTTCATTTCTCCACCTAAAGACAGAAGGACACCTCCAAAGGTGACAAGAATGCCCCAGCAGGGGCAAAAAACAAACATAGAACTAACGTGAACAGTAAGATCCAGGCCGGAACCTGTGTGCAGGAGACAGCGAGAGGGCAGAGGAGAGGGAGGGAGCAGACAAGAAGCACAGGCCAGCGAATGAGGGTCACAACCACTCACAATGGGCATAGGAGGGTGTGTGCTGGAGGCTTGCATTGAGCCTTACTAGAGACGGATTCAAGGTCCCAGGAAGCAGTCACATGCAGGGCAAGGGCTGAGACCACCTTCATTCTAGACCAGGTCCCAACTCTGCACCCAGGTGCTTCTGGGCAGTGGCTGGCATTCCTCTGGTCTCAGGGAGCCTGCATTGGCTCCGCGATCACAGCTGGAATAAGGAAATAAATGCCTTTCTTGGTGCTTAGCTTGCTTCTGGCTCCTCCTGGTTGAAGATGGCGGTGAAGGCAGATTGGAAAGAGACCAAGAGGGAAGGAACGGGGGTGAGGGCTTCAGCATGAGGTGATATTAAATGAGTCTCCCCCGAGTTCCGCATATGTCAGACTAAACTTTGATTAAGCATCCTTCGGTTTTGAGTCATTGGCTCACGAATGTCTACTCAATGACAGTTTCCTGAGCACTAGCAGAAGCCAACAGGCCTCCTGGCCCCTACTCCCTCTTAACTTCCTCCAAAAGCATCCCAAAGGCACCCATCCCTTCTGCAAACCCAGGAGAGGACAGTACTTCTGGTAAAAGTCCGGGCTTTGAGATCAAACAGATGGGCTGCTGGCTTGGAACAAGTCACATAGCTTTTCTGAGCCTTGGACTTCTCCTCTAAAACCCGGGGCTGCTATCACCTCCTAGGACCAGTGGAAAATAAGCACACATGCCCCTTAGCACAGCACCTGGAAGATGAGTTCAATAAATATTGGCTAGAAAACAAGAAGAGAAAGACCTTAGCCGCTGTCACTGTGGCTCCTTGCTTGGAATTCCAAGGCATGGCTCAGCAGCCCTCCCCCAGCCAGTTCTCAGCCTCCTGTAGGCGAGGGAAGAAAGGCGGGGGGGCAGGGGGCCTGTTCTCACCCAGGGAAGATTGCTCTTGGAGTGGGTGATGACTGTGTGCCTCACCCACTGGGGAAGGCGCTCAGTGAGTGAATGGAAAAAGCCAGCACCCCCTCTTGGCTGCATTCATTATTCAAAACTTCCCACAGCCTGATGCCTGCACTGGAGGGTGTGGGACGATGCTCCAGTCAAGCACCAAGCAGGTTCCCTGCCTGAGATGCAAGGGGCCCAGACCTGAAGGGAAGATTGGGCCATGAAGAACTCTGGTTCCCATTAAGTCCAGGCGATAGAGATGGCCAGGTGTCTAAAGAGGGGCTGGGGCTTTCCCAAGACCTGGCTCGGGATCATTACTTATCACCTATTGTTCTGCCTGGAAACCACCCAAGGGCTCATTCTGGTGTGGATCCTCAGACCTTACCCCTCTAGCTTGTTCCTAGGTGTCTCAGCAGCAGCAGCAGCGGCCGCTGCTCAGAGGCTAAGTTTAAGTCTCCTGCAACTGAGTTCAACTTAAATTGAAACTACAAGCCCTCTAGCACAAACCAGGTCTGGAGAACTCAGTAGGCATGGTGGCTGGTGACCATCATGTTGGATGATGCAGATGGAAGTGCCTTCTTCATCTGCTGCGCTGCTCTAGGTCTGCTCGGAGCGCTAGCCATATCGAGAGAAACATGGCCAAGCTAAAGCTTCAGGAAGCTTTAGAAATTATAAGAACTTGACAACGTATGAGGGGAAAGTCTTCTGTACCACCACACTCCACACCAAGCTCCAGAAGGCCCAGGGTGTACTATGAGGTAGCAAGTGGTTGTCGCAGGTCCTCCTCGCTGATAACGAGAGAGAGCAGGAGGCACCACGGCTCTCGGAAGAGGGTATTTTTTGAAAGCCAGTCTTAGGAGAGGCGTTGGAGTTGAAGCATAAGCTGGAATCTACAGTGAGGAGGAGCACCAAACCGAACCTCCCGTGTTTTTTGCTCAACCATGATCTGCTCGCCCACGGACAACCCCCACACACACACACACACCACACACACAAGTATCCGTGTCACTCAGGATGTGGGCAAGTGGCTTCGTTTCGGTTGTGTGGGGTAGGGGCAGCTGGGAGGAGAGCAGTGTCTGCGCCAGGGAAGGAGCCTGAATAATTTGATGGCTCCTCCGAGGAGAAGCATTCCTCAGAGTACTGAACAGATGGCCCAGCAAAAGGGGTTAAGTAAAGAGCTCGCTGTGAGAAGTCTTGTCACTCTCATCAGAGCGGAGATCCATGAGGAACAGACTTTTAGTAGGTCCGAAATAGCAAGTGCCATGCAGGAACAAGAGCCGCCATCCCCTTTTCCCCAGCCCCCTCCCGACCCATGCACAGGCTCCCAGTCCTGACAAGGGACCAACAGGGGTGTCTGCAGCCTCTTTCCTAGGGAGGTCAGGGTGGCGTGTGTGCCTCAGACGTGTGTGTCAGCCACACAGGGAAACAGCAATAACCTTGAACTCAGAAGGGTTATCTGGTGGGGTGCTCCTGCAGTCTGCCTGATGGACTCGGGTTGCTGGCGGCTGGGAGCCCTGCTCCATGCACTCTGCCAGGTCTTGTCCTCATGACTTTGCTTTACCCTGTACTTCCTCCCATGTCCTGTCTTGAAGGAGACCCAACAGGCACGCCAACCTGCCTATGCCAGCCAGTCTAGGGTACAAAGCTACTTGACTGGGTCTGTGCAGAGGACTGTAACAAAACAAAACAGAATCTTCCATGCAAGCAAGTTCTGCTAAGCCATCAGTCACCCCTTCTTCCTCCTGTCCGTCTGCAGTGGCTCTCTCTCTTATCTGCCTTGTCTCTCCCTCCCCCCTTACATCCTTTCCCCAGGCTTCTTTGTCTTTCTTCATAGGTCCCAGGAAAACCAAGTCTATTCCCAACTTGTAGGTCTAAGCTGAACTCCACAAAGCTACCCATCATTCACCTCTCACCTCCTGGCTCCCATCTGCAATGGGGACCAGTCCTTTCTACCAGCTCCCATTTGGGGCATAGAACAGCCCTGGCTGCCCACCCCCCACCCTGTCCCCAACACACACTACTGTCTTGTTTCCTTGCCTGCAGCTTCTGCCCACTCTTGGTCTTTGATCTCTTTTGAAACTCCATTCTGAGTCAACATCAATGGCTCATGCTAGAACTTTCTTTTTTCAGGTTCTCCAAAGTCATTATCACGGCTCCAAGGTGAGTAACCTGGATATGAGTCCCACCATCCTTTCGCCTGTCAAGAAACCATATCTTTCCAGTACATGAAGCTCACTTTTATACTGGGTTTTTTTAGTCTATAAATCACAGATTTTATGGTGATACACACACACACACACACACACACACACACACACACACACACACACATCACAGGATTGCAAAAAGCAAAAACTATCACCCACTTACTCCTTTGTCTGGCCAGACTTCCCTCCAGAACACAGCAAAAAACTGTCACTGCCCCAATGTGAGGGCAGAGATACCATTTTGACAGAGAAAGTACAAGTGGACACTCGTTTCCAAAATTACCTTTGTATGTCAGTTTTTGTTAGGAACATCTAGCCTGGGGCATGGCAACCTTGGCACTATTGACATTTGGAGCAGGATGAATCTCTGTGGTCAGCTGCCCTGCCCATCACAGGACAACTTTAACAACATCCATGGACCTTACCTTCTACATGTTAGCAGCTCCTCCTCCACCTGAAGTGACCATGAAAAATGTCACCAGATTCCGCCAAATGTCTCTTCCAAATAACACTTCATTGAGAACACTGAAGTGAACACAGATTGTCTTTATGCACCGAGGAACAGATTGGCAACTCCAGACAACCTTGAAAAGCTTTGGGCCTGGAGGACCACTCTCTTGGATTCGACTGGGCCATTTTCCAGCTCCGGACCCAGGATTTTGTCACTTGGCCTCAAGAATGAGAATGACAACTCGTGTGCATTGGGCTTCAGCATTTTCCAGGCACAGAGCCACAGTGTGCACCCCCGTGCAGTCATGTTACCATGCCAGAGGAAGAACCTGACTGCCCTTCATCCTACCCCCACTTTTAGGTATTCATCTCTCAGCTCCTTCTCTGTAGAGATGAGTGAATGCAGAATGAGCACAGAGGCCCCGGAGTCCAAGAGTGCAAGACACTTGCAAACATAAAGCTCCCTATCATTTCCAATCTTGAGTTCCCTTCTGCCTAGTTGGCAGACATATAACCTTAGTCCTTCTGGGGCCTTTCCTGACCACCGTTCTCCATAAGATCCTGGGCCTTAAGTTAAGTCAAGACATGACGCAGGGACAGACAGTGTGGGATGCTGTCAGCCATCTGTCCATTTGGATTGCTACCAAAGCATTCAGTGTTACTCTGTCTGGACCGTTTAGGTCTGATGGCTTACTACTTCTGCACAGTGCTTAAGACAAAGCTACCTATCACCCCAATAGTATCCTGTAGTTTCCAAAGAGGGCCACAGCAATATCTTTTACCCCACATACCCTTCATAATAAGCCTTTGAAACGCCTCCCTTCCAAAGATGAAATCTTGTGCCTACAGCAGAAGTGACACCGTGTGGCTCTAAAATGACCTAGAGACCAGCTCGTGTCTTGGTATGCTTGTTCCCTGGTCCTAAGTCCCATACTCTATAAGGAAGCCCAATAAATGACACAGGAGGAAACATACAGGTGTCCCAGCTGAGATCTGAGTAGATGGAGCATGGAAACAACAAGCTTTGGGGTAATCCCAGTCTGTCACTGGTCAGCTCCTCACCCTCAGCCTCTGTCTGCTCTCAGATGTTGTCGGGTAGACATGAAGCAGCCCTAAGATGCTCTTTCCTCATTCCTAACCCTCCAGGTCCATGAGCACAGTAAAATTACTGTTCTATACTTGGAGTGGGCTGTGATGCATCAATGGCAGGTGGAATTCCTGTCTGCCCACATGCCTGACTTTCAGACACTCCTGCAAGAGGTCTCTAGAGAAGAGACCCAGGTATGAGTCCACACTGGTCAAGAACCTGCATGCATCTCTCCTCTCTTCCTGCCCAGGCGTCACTTTTCGGTACTACGTGAAGAGCCTGACTTTCAAATTCTAACCTTTCTGTGGCACTGGGTTTGTACCCAGGCATCTTTTCCTTCCTCTTTTCTTTCATTTCTTCTATAACTTGCCTGGTGGTTTGTGGGCATTTGAAGCACAAAAGTGAATGTATTGTACGGGCTTTTCCCATACAGGGGAGAGCACCAGGAGTCATTGAAAAGGTACCCATTTCAGTGGGAGAGGGTAAAAAGAAAAAATACCAGTTGGCAGGGGACAAAAATGTGTAGATGATTTTTGACAGCTTTATCAAGATATAATTTACACACCACTCAAGGCAGCGATCTAAAGTATACAATTCGGTGACTTTTAGTCTAATCACAGAGATGGGCAACCATCGGTGGTCAATTTAGAACATGTTCATCACTCAAAAAGAAACTTTACATTCCTTAGTCATCACCTTTGAGAACATCCCCAAGTCCCCTCCCTGCTGTCTGACAGCCACATCTGTCTCTGAATCTGTGTCATCTGGATATTTCATACAGATGGAATTGTGTAACACATGGTCCTTTGTGACAGGGTTCTGTCACTGAACAAAATACCCAAGGTTCCTTGTGATGATTAATCTCCATTGTCAACTTGGCTGGCTTTGAAATCACCTAGGAGACACACCTCTGGGTATACCTGTGAGGGTGTTTCCAGTGAGGTTCTAACTGAGAAAGGGAAGACCTACCCTGAATGAAGGTAACATCATCTATACACCGGGGGCCTGGACCAGATATGAAAAAGAGGACGACAGCTGAGCATCAGCATGCCTCTCTCTCTGCTTGCTGATGTGACTCCATGTGATCAGCTGACTCACACTCTCGCCGCCAGCCACACATAGACTGGCTCTTGCTGTGATGCCATCCCCACCGTGGACTGTGCTCTCAAACCCCCAAATCAGGCCTCCTTTCCTGATGTTGCCTCTATCAGGTACCCTGTCACAACGATAACAAAAGTGACCATCTGTGACATTTATCTGTGCTGTATCAAATATGCAGATGAGTATCTTAATCTAAGAAATCCTTTCGGCTTCCTCCACCTTTATTTCAAACTGCAGAAAGTACACTCTTTGTTTGTAAAAGGACATAGTCGTTCCATGTTTGACCTTTGTTTGCAATGAGAACGGACACCAGATACCACATGTCAGTCACAAATCCAAAGTTAAATGACAATGGAGCTCCCAACGTCCCAATGGCACCCTCCCCGTGTTTGGGTGTGTGTCTGCTTTTCCTCTGCGATTAACCTCGTGTGTGTGTGTGTGTGTGTGTGTGTGTGTGTGTGTGTGTGTGTGTGTGTTACACTTTTCCTTTGAACCCTACAAGCTCCCACATGGATGTGTTCTATCCAGTTACCATGAACTCAGAGGGAAGGCCAGGAAGCACCCTACCTTGAAGAGGATCTCCAAAACAGTGTCTAGGGCAAGGGCTCTAATTCTCAACATCACAGGATTGGAGAGCTGTGAGCAGATAGGGTTTAGGACCCAGCGTCCAGTGAGGGCAGCAGTGGGAGCTGCCAGCAGAGTTTGTGGCTGGACTAAGAAGTGGATGAAGGATGGTCTGGAAAGGAGCATGACCATCAGTGAACCACAAAGCCTTTTAGCATCCATTTGCAATGGATGCTGAGCAAACAAACCCACCAGCCACTAACTGGGGGCTTGTGTCTCCGGGGACAGCCTTGAACTCCAGCCAGGAGCCCCATCCCCAAACAAAGGAAAGATGAGGTGCCCTCAGCCCCACCTTGATCTCTGCAGCTCCTTCCAGACCTGGAACATGGCAGCTCTCCATCCCCCCTGGCTTTCTCCGTTTGTGTCAGCAAGGAGCAGACCCCAACATCTTTAGCTCAGTGAGCCGTGGTCCAGCCAGGGCGGCTCTGTGATGAGTGGACATGAGTTTCTGGGCTCTCCTGTCTTGATAACAATTGCTTAGATAGCAGCTTGCAGCATTATGCCCTGATTATCAAGCCCAACCGTTCTTGTTGAGGGAAGACAGGGTTCCTCTGCACCAGGTTCTGCTCCCCTAAAGCAGGGGACAGCAAAGGACAGGCTGCTTAGAGAGACCTACACTTACAGAGGCAGGAGTAGAACCATCCTTTCCCTCTCTCTCTCTCTCTCTCTCTCTCTCTCTCTCTCTCTCTCTCTCTCTCTCTCTCTCTCTCACTCTCACTCACTAGGGTACCAGACCCAGAGGTAGCTTAGTTAGCCTCGTTTTGGTCTGAGAACAGCAACTGGAACGGGCAACATCCCATGTCATGGAAAGAGACGTCAACTCATTGGAAGTAACAGGAACAACAACTGAACATTACAACCACCTATCACGCCATGCCTGCTTTAAGCCATGGTCCACTCGACACTTCTGGCTCATCTTCCAGACGCAGGGGCTACAGTTGGGTGGGAGAGTCACTCATTTTGGAAGGTAGATAGGAAAGCTGCAGCTTTGTGGGTACCAGGAATCAATCTCTCTCATTCCTTTAGCTGCGTCTATTTCTCATCTGGAGAGGCAAGCAGTCTCATTAAGAATTTTTTAGTTGGAAGCTAAAACACAGTAGATGTTCATCAAGACTTTGACTCTGGATGTGCCAACTCTCCAGTCCAAGAGGACAAAGGGGACAGGGAATCGGGTAACAGAAGGGAGACAAAAGATACCTCTGCCTACTCTCCAGGTACCCTCAGGATGCCGTGAGCCTGGCAGGAAGAACTGCCCACCTTGCTACAGAGCCTCGCCTTGCTGGCTCCCCTCCCCACCATTCTGATGTCTTCCCCTCCCCCACAGCGGTGGCGTCTGCCTGTTTATTTGCTGAGCCCTGGTTTAACAATGCACTGTTTTTATGAGTTGTGCCGTAGTTCTTGGTAAAGCACTTTAATCCACTTTAATGCCTCTACTCTGCTCCTCCGTGACAGCCTGGTGGTTACTCTAATGCACCCCTCTCACCTCAGGGTTACTAATGAGGTCAGAGGGAACGCAATATCCCAACTGAATAATTCACTAATCAGATGCTGCAGACTCCAGTGGTAAAATTTATTTCTGACACCTAAACAGCAAATGGCTTTGTGGACACACTCCCTATGTCTCTTCGCTCCGGAGCTATTTCTGCTAAATGGAGGGCTACTGTGTTTGCTTAACAAAAGAGCTCTGGTCTACCCACAAACATATCTCCTCATCTGGGGCCTTGTATGTCTTCAAGGCAGGAGTGGGGGGGGGCAGAGGTTGGAGAGCTGTATAGATGGGGCTCACATCAGCTGCGGGGCTTCCTTTCCCACTCTGGCAGATGGTGATCCTGAACTCATCTCACCATCCTCATGCTGGGGATAGCTGGACCTCAGACCTGTGTGCCATTGTGAGATGAATCCCTCCAACTAGCGCCTCACTGGTGTGTACACAGTCACAACGCCATTTCCCAAGAAAATCCACATGCTGTTTTCATGGCTTCCAAAGACCCTTTAAAGCCTCATATTCAAGATAAGATGTCTGCATTCAGTTTGGCTGGCTCGTCATCCTGTGTTTCCACACTAGGCATCCATGTTCCTCACTTAGAGGCTAGAGGGGGAAAGCCAGCCATCTCTAAACTCTCTGCCAACTCTGGGAGTCTCTACAGCTCAAGCCGAGCCCCCCAAGGCCCGGTTCTGTGTGTGTCAACACAGCCCAGAGAGTGGGGACCCTTAGGTGGATAGACAGCTACCTCCAATGAGGGGACCAGCGGCTCAGCCTCTCACACCCTTCTTTTAATAGATGAGGGGCCGCATGTCCATCTTTGGGATCTGTCCACATAGAGGGTTCCCAGGCCTCTCCTCGGTTGCAGGTTTAGCCTGCAGCCATAGTGTCCCCATATATCAGACCAACCATCTCGGATCTGGCCATACTCTGCAGGATTATGGCAAGTTGTGTTTTATCCCCTTCAAGTGACCAATGCCTCGCACAAAGAGTCAACAACAGTTCCTGTGATCAGCAATCGGGGTCGCAAGAACTCTCTGTGTTTTGCCTGCCTCCCATGGTCCAACCTTCCACAGCATCAGTGCACCAACCAGGGGCCTCTGTTGTTTGAATTCAGTTACCTACAAAATAGCATGCGCATGGCTGCAAGAGAAACGGACCTAGATCACCTTCAAGATTGGAAGCCGTAAGTCAAAATTATCTTCGCGCTCTCAAACGGGCCCCACCAATCAGACACTTTCAGCAATTGAATTAAAACTGCCAGCGTCAAGCCCCTCCTCAGGTTGTCACGCTCTGGCCATACGGATGCATAAAGGAACATCTTTGGCAGGTGAGAAAAGCCCTAGGCCAAGACAGTATGCTCAGGAGAAGGCCCTGGAGGAGTCCTGGCTGTCTGAAATGGCCGTGAGTGGGAGCAGACACGGCTCTCCTCCACGTGTATTATTAAGCTGCTCCCATGCTACCTGAAGCTGCCTGTGCATTCCACTTCTCCAGGCCACTTGAAGGTGCTGGAATTGCTATAACTCAGCAGCCAATGAAAGAAGGGACACGATGCAGCGAGGACAGGATGCGCATCAGTGAGCCTGGCAGTTCAGGAGGCTTTAATTGCCTGTCCCCAGCCTGGTCGTCCCCTCCCCGGACTCATTCATTCACCCTGCCCCTCCCCAAGAAGATAAATGGGCCTTTGCTCCAAGCCCCAGAGCCCCAGGGGCTGAGGTCCCTGGCTGAATCATGGGTCCCTTCCAGGTCACAGGTCTCCTGTCTGCTTTCTGTAAATGGAGGCAGAGTTGACAGCTCCCTGGCAACCCTGAGAGCCACCCCGCATGCCAGCTGAAGGGACTCCCTTGCTTGACTCCATCCTCTGAGGTGTGACCCCAGCTTTGCATTCCGAATCTAATTTAAGAACATCTCCTTGCCCAGCTCTGCACAGCACAAGGACATGAGCCTCGCATTGCTGATTCCAACAGATTAACACCACCTCCAGTCCTCAGCCTGGTTATTCAGGTACACTGTCTCCAGCAGCAATAGCACCCAGGAACTGGCAGTGGCACTCTGGATACAGCTCTGGGCAGTGTTCTGAGCTGCTGGCCTTTCCAGAACCCACCTAGTCACTGTCTTTCCTCTTTGTGATCAGCCCTCAGCACTCGTTTTTTGTTGTTGTTGTTGTTGTTGTTGTTGTTGTTGTTGTTGTTTGTTTGTTTGTTGTCCCCTCAATAAAAGATGAGACTGTCCTTGGCCTACCACCCCTGGCTCCAAGGCCCTGCCTCTCAAAACAGCAAAGGAAGTGAACACTTGCTGAACCACTTCCATGATGGAATCAAGAACTGTGCCCAGGACTTCAGTTCTCAAGTCAACCTATTGACATCGTTCTATAGATCAGGCATTCGTGACTGTGGTAGGCTCAATAGATCACCAGTGTCCTGTAGACTTTGCTACCTCATTCAATTCAGGAATAATGAGCAACTGAGTGCTGATAGCTTGGAAGGCTGACAGCATGATCTAGAAATAAACAAGCTAAGACCTCACCTAGCACTTCCATAGAGGCCCCAAAGGGTTCCATCAGGGTCTTTGGCTCCAGAATAAACACTCCCCCTGGGGAGAAGTAGTTCCCAGGCAGAGCACTACAACAAAGACTCTCAGGACAGGAGGGATAGAACCATAGATAGGGACATATGGGCCCTCAAGACATAAGAGCCTCACTCCTCACCTGAAATGTCTTGGGGAATCATTTTATCTTCTAATCCTTGTCTGCATTGTGGGGAGGATAGAACTGTGCTCCTTCACATGTCCCTAAATTCTGCTCTTCTGCAAGCAAGCACAGGTCCTCTATATAAGAAGGGGATGAGATGATGAACATGACCATGGATGACCAAGATGCTAATGAGAGCAATAAGAAGAAGAAGGAAGACACGAAGTGAAAGGCAGATACAGACATTATGTTGTTCATGTGTTATATGCTATCTTATTTCACTATTACATCAATCATGTAAGAACTAGTCTTATACCCATTTCACAGACGAGGAAACTAAAGTACAGATGCTTGTGTATTTTTCCCAGAACCACCAGCTAGATATTGTAGAATCAGAAATCCCAGCAAAACTTTTGGACCCTGAGAACTGGGCTCATAGTCACCTCAAGAAGCCTTTGTCTATGATACTACACATAAGACTTGGCCAGACCCTAGCCAGGCTGTCTTGAACTCTATCTTCAAAGGACTGGTACATGTTTTGCGCAGGGGAAAGCATCCCATATCCATTGATTTTTTTTATATGTTCCATGGCTCAATTTCTATCCCTAAAATGGAACAAAAAAATGAAAAATAAAAACAACAACAACAAAAATCTATAAGAGCCCATCTTAGCCCCATGTAAGAAAAAAATGTATTAGTTACATTTTGTGGCTATCATCAATACACAATGGAAACAACTTCAGGAAGGAGAGGTTGATTTGAACTCATGATGCAAGATTTACAGTTCATCATGATGGGAAAGGCATGGAAGAGGGCTTCGTCTAGGGAGGAGGAAGCACGTGGCGGTTGCTTATTAAGTGAAATCAACCAGGAAACTGAAAGCAGGGCTTGACTATAGCAAGGACCCCACATCACCCAACTTCCTCCAACATCACGACAAACCAGCCACCAAGTACTCAAACATGGGACCTGTGAGGGACATTTCAGTCAAACCACAGCAGAGGGATCAAGGAACAAATGATCCTCATGGAAGGATCATTTATAAATGTGAAGTTGGAATTTTGGACTTCTCATAAATCCAGATCCTCAGAACACCCACACACACTGACTCAGTTTCTCCCTCCAGGTTGTGCAAGTGAGGACACAAACTCAGGAAGATGCACGCTCCCCCACTGGCTGTTTACACATTCTTCGATTCATCTGTATTCTGTCTGCTCATTTATCTGTGCACAAACTCTTTTCACCCTTTGAGAGGGTTAACTTATTTAAAAAAATCTACCAACCTATACCTCCATTCACCTACACACCCATTCATCCACCCACCAATTTATTAATATAACAGATACATCCATCTATCCATTCACCCATTCACTATCTATCCTCCTATCCATTCATCAGACCACAAGTTCATCCATTTAGTCATTTATTGACTCAGTCATAAATTTAATCCCTCCACCTTCCATTTTATACATCCATATACTCAAAAAATCATATATACATCTTCTACCAGTTCATCCATCCACCTACTCATCAAATGATTCATCCATTTACCCATCTGCCCCACTTATTTATCCACCCAGTTATTTCTGCATTCACTCACTTACCTATCTACCCTCCCACCCACCCATCAAAATATGCAGCTATTCATTCCTCTATGTATTAATTCATCCATAATTTTCATCCATCCTTCTATTCACCTGTCCTTGCAACTACTCTCCCATCTACCTACATATACAATGTATCTGTCAGCTTGCCTGCCTGTTCCTCTGTCCATGCAGTTTGCCATTCATTCTCCACCATGTTTTGACAACCTACTATATTCCAGGCTCTACAGTGTGTACTGAAGATGAAGAGGTGAATAACTATCTAGAACCATCTAGTTCTGTCTTTGAGGTCATATTACAACAGATCATAGTGACATAGAAACAGGCGACTGTAATGGAGTCTGATGAGGAACGGGAGAACAAGACATGCAGAAAGAGATGGGATTTATCGGGGGAGTCCCATGGAGACCAGATTATGGGGACTGGAGAAGGCTTCTCCAAGAAGCTAATGGCTGATCTGTGTTCCAGTGGGTGGTGAGGATGTAGTAAGGTGAAAAGGAGGAAGTAGTTCAAACCTGGTGTGATTTTATCCTTCAGGATATACCTGGCAATGTCTAAAAACTATTTAGTGTCTCAACTGGGGGAAGGGAGACAAGTACCACTTGTACTCTCCCGGAGCCCAGGGAAGTTGTTCCGTGTCTTACAGTGCACAGCACTGCCCACATTCCAAAGCAAAGGACTACCCAGCCCAAGATGGCAGCAGTGGCGAGTATGAGAAACTGAGACACTGCTCTAGGACACCAGATGTTTGGGGCAGATGTTATCAATAGAAGAGGAAGCAATGAGAAAAAAAGCCCCTTTGAAGTTAGCAGGAGCTAGATTAAAGGTTGCAAATCACACTGGTGAACATTAACCTGAAGGAAGCTCTAGGCTGGGAACTAGGGACCAGATGATAACTGAATCCAGTCACTACTCTCCGGAGTTTTGGAGTCCCACTGGGAAATGGTACACTTCAATGAAGGAAGAGAAATATCTAGGAACAAGGATATTACTATATGCCTGTCACTGTACCTGTCACTTTAGACATATTGCTTCATGTTCCATTTTTCAGAAAGAAGAGTACTGAGGCTAAAAATAAGGTTGTTGACTTTTACTGGTTTACATGAACCTTGACCAAATACAGTTGGCCATCTGATTTTTTTTATTGAAACCAGGCTAACAAGCAAAGTGACAACAAAATACAACCTGGCTCTAGATCACATCCTGAGTGAGTGATAACCCCACCAAATCCTCACCACCCAGCCCAATGACTTGAGATGGTAGACTCATATTAGTAGTAGGGACTTTGCTGGAGAGGGAAATGCACAGAGTTCCTGGAGAAAAGACGACCACTTGGCCTTGAATGAAAAGTAACCAGACAAGCAGCAGGCTGTGTCAGGTTCTGGACAGGGGACAGGTGGGTGGGAGAGAAGGAGGGAGAGGATCCCACTGCAGGGAAGGTGTACACAGGCACACAACAGAAAGGAAGCTAAAACATGGACACTGTAACACTCAGCTGAAGCCACCGAAGAATGCAGAGGAAGAGAGGAGAAGACTTCCGTTTGGAATCCAAGTCTTACCACTATTCCTGACCCTTCTGACTAGAGAAACAGCCCCCTCGGTACCCAGGGGAGAGGGAGAGTCACACAGAAGCCCCAGGACAGGGGGCTGTCACCTGCACTAGGAGGAACTCAGCAGGTGTCTTTAAAGGCAACCTCAGTTCTTCTCTGTTAGGGGAGCGGTCTCCCCTGCGCCCCCCCCCCAGCACCCATACCTTCCTTGACCATGTACATCACACTCACAGGTGCACACATAGATCTCCGGGCTTAATGTACACAGCTCATCAGATGAGGGAGACAGTTTGCTGGCCCCGTTCCTCTGAGCTGTACCACAGTGAGAGACTCACAGAGAATCAATTTTATCCAAGGAATCTGAAAGGAGACTGGAAGGGGAGGGCCCACTTTGGCAGCAGCCAGAAACACAAGGCAAGAGAGCCTCAGCTCAGGCCAGGGGAAATCATTGCAAATTACATTTCTGGCTCTGGTGGAGAAAAGCCAAGGCTGTCAGTGGGAGAGGCCTGACCATGGAAGAGGCTACTGGTCCAGGGTCAAACAGGTCCCCTCCAGGGACACACAGGAAAAAAATTTATCTCAAGAGAGCAATGCTCCTGCCCCTTGTCATTGCCTGGAGACTTCTCCTTCATCCCTTAGTATCTCAACTATTCTCCTTAAAGAAGGGAATTTAGAGACTTTAACCCCCGGAGTGAGGTCCTGGATGTGGAACAATCGGACAGCACAGGTGAAGAGGAAACATGAGGCTAAAAATGGGCATGACTTTCTGCCAATAGTAGCCCCAAGGAAGAGGTGGACACAGGCCCCGCTTCACTGTGCGGGGTCCAGAAGGACTCGTCAGTGACCTACTGTGACCTCAAGCTCACCTGGGTGAAACCTGATGCTGCCACTCAGGCCAGGACCTCTGAGGTGTAGACACCTCTACTTGACTTGCTCCCTCAGACCTTTTCCACCTTCATTAGCCCCTGGGAGGGGAAAAAAAAATCTCCAGCCCCTCCTCCAGCCCAAAGCTGCTCACACCACAGCAGAGGGGCATGCTCCTTAGGCTGGAGGGAGATCATTATTTTAGAATGTGCCCGCACCTCTGGGAAGTGTCAGGGCACAGAACAGGGTGAAAATAACAAACCAACACCATCCAACGACAAGCACCACACATCACCACAGGGACCCTGACAAACGAAGAAAATAATTTGGAAGGGAATAAAAAAGGTGAAGGCCTGGAATCTTGGCAAGGGGAAGGAAGTGAGATAGAAATCTCCAAAGGGTGAGCTTTCCAAAATAGGGCACCATCCCTGTAGCCTCTGTGTGAGAGACTGGTGGGCCAGGGCATACAAGTGGATTCAAAGGGAAAGATGTTGGAGGTCCCATCCGCAGAGAGTATCAGTCACAGGCCACATACTAAATGATCTGAAATGGGGTCACCAACTCCGGGGGTACTGAGCATGGGAAAGGGTGGTTCAGCAGGGTCCTAAACCCAGGGTAGTTTCCCATGCCTTTCTCACATCTCAAAGACACATCTTTGAGCATGTCTGTGAGGGCATTTCCAAAAATGTTTGACTGAGGAGGGATGATCCATCTCAAATATTGGCAGCAGTCTCTCAAGGTCTCCAGGCTGAATAAAAAGAAGGAAGCAAGCCGAGTGTCAGCGCTCACCTCTGCTTCCTGACTCCAGATTCACTGCAACCAGCCACCTCATTCTTTTCCTGTCATGATGAATTATACTCTCCAATGATAAGTAAGAATAAACCCTCTATCTATAAGCTGCTCCTACAAAAGGTGTGTTGGGCAACTTACCTGCACTTCCTATCTGGTAACAGTACCTGCTTTCTCTCCCAGGACCAACTCCTCTATCCTGCTCAGCCCATGGCTCTGGATGATAGATCCCTCATGCTCAGAAATAGACAACTCTTCCAGGGTATCTCAGCCCTGGGCATGTTGGTAACTTAGGAATGGGCTTGAGGACAATGCCTATTGAGACAAAGAAACTTGGGATTGATCTCTAGACAGAAGGATGCTGTGGCAGAATGGTGCCAAGGACCACCATAAGAAAAGGACCTTCCACAAAGAGCAAGTGAATGGGACTATGTTGTGGAGGAAGAGAATGGAGGAGAAAAGGGGGCAGGTAGCATGGTTGGAGCCACTCGAGCAAGCTGACACTCTAGTCTATATAAACTAATATGTTTTATTTGGGTGTAAAGCATTTCAAGTTTGATTTCAGGCACATGAAACCAGTAGGATCTTGATCCGTCTAGATGTTCCAGATCTACCCAATGAACAGGAGCTCTTCCCTGGCACATTCCAGCCTCGTTCTTTATATAGGAAGCAGGGAAGACACTGGCCAGACAGAAAGTTCCAAGATGACTTGGGTCAGGGCTGATGCCAAGAACATCTTTCAGAAAGCCAAAGGGGCCTGCAACTTAGGCATCATAGTCTTGCCTCCTGGTGGCCAAAGACACGGACTTAATGAAACCCATTCTGCAAAAGGGACAGAGACACACATCTCATGGATGTCTCTTCCCAGCATGCTCTTGTGACCATTCAGGTGTCCGGCCTCATCTGGTGCCATTGGCTTCCCCTTTGATACACACATCTGTAGCTGTAGGGGAGACACAGAAGGCCATGCTTTGCACACCTGTGACTTCGCCTGGTGTATTTCCCCCTTAAGTTGGGATCTCTCTGTTTTCTATTTTGTATCGGGGAACTGGGAGAAAGTTTGGGGGTTTCTTTTTTTTGTTTTCTAAAAAAAGAAACTATTTCACCAGCACTTTTCAAATTTAAGAATCAGGCCCCTAAAAATCATCATTATCCTATGGTCAGGCGCATCTAGAACAGATTCCTCTGTGTACCCAACAGTAGGATTTCTTGATCTTATGGCTCTATTCTAGGCAACATAGTTGTTTCTTTTTTTTTTAAGTTCCAATTTTAACGGTATTTAAGCGTGCAGATCTGTGGTGTTAAATATACTCACACTGCTGTGCCATCCCTCTCTACTATACTATCCATGCTAAGAATGTTCTTACCTTGCAAAGGAACTCCACTCCCATGCACTGATTCCACTTCCTCCCTCCCCCCAGCCCCGGCAGTCACTGTCCCACTGTCTGTGAGTTTGAGCAAAGTCACAGCAACTGCACCTTTGTGGTGGTGGATTTTACACACTATAATGTCTTCAAGTTCCACCTCCCCATCCTAGCCTTTGGGACAATTCTGTGGGCACACCTACTCACTGGAGTGTTTCATTTCTTCCTGAGATGGCCAGCTTGTCTGCTTCACTTCACAAGTGGGTGAAGATGAAAGAAGAGATCTGTGTTTTTAGGGATAAGCCCAGCACCCTACTAGCCACCCTGAGTCAATTAATAGTCCTGGGCTAGGCCTGAGCATTCAGCTCAGTTGACTGGGTGCTTGCCTAGAAATCAAGAAGCCCTGGATAAGATCCCCAGCACTTCATAAATCAGTTACCATTGATTAGTGCATACCTGTAACCTCAGCACTCTGGAAGTGGAGTCAGGAGAATCAGAAGTTCAAGGTCATCCTTTGCTACATAGTAAGATATAAGCCATCCTGAATTACATAGGATCTTGTCTCCAAAAAACAAACCCAAACCCAACAACAACAAAAACCCCTCTGGGTTACTCATTCCTCATACATCTGGTAAGGGTCCCTCTGAAAAGTCTTCTGATAGGCAACCAGGAATCAGATGCTAATCCTATCCAGCAAAAAAAACAAGTAGACATAAATGGTCTGTATTAGTTACTTTTCTGCTGCTGTGACAAACATGACCAAGACAACTTATGGAAGGAAGAATTTGTTTGTACTAACAGTTCCAGGGGGTAAGAGTCCATTGTGGCCAAGAAAGGTAAGCATGACAGCAAGAGAGAGACAAGATCCTCAGATTCTCAACTGTAAATGAGAGAAAGAGAGAGAGAGAGAGAGAGAGAGAGAGAGAGAGAGAGAGAGAGAGAGGAAGTAGAGTGAGATTATGAACTCAAAGCCCACCCCCAGGACATGCTTTCTCCAACAAGGCTGCACCTTTGAAACCTCCCCAAACAGCTTCACCAACTGAAAATGAGGAAGCCATTCAAACCACCATATATTCAAAAGGACCCCAAAATTAATATGGTTGCAATTCACTTCCCTTACTTCACATTTCCAACTAATGAAATTTTAAGTTTGGAGTATGGTCATTTGGAACACTTCATCATTCGTGTTTGTGCTGCCCAGAAAATCTTTGGCTCAGAAAATAAAGTCTTATTGGCATAAAATTGGTCTTAAAAATTGAGCTTCTTTTCCTGACTCTCCTACAAAACAAACAAACAAACAAACAAAAATGTGAAGCAGGTATGGCAAGGGGAATAGTCACAGCTTCTTCCTGAGGGACCAGTTCCCATTTCAGATACTTAGTCTGACAAGATACTTCTTGTTCTAGCCATGCCTGGGTTCTGAGTGGCTTACCTAGTCTTACCTGTGTGACTGTGTGACTGACCTGCATGACTGTGTGACTGCCTAGCCTTTGTCTTTGGGGTGAGAATTTTGCAGATGCTTCCCCAACATCTGAGGCTCACCCTCTAGCTCCAAGCTTACCCTCACCTAGCTTTAATCCAAGCTTCCAGTCCTGACCTTGAAAACAAATGAACCACATGAAGGAAAGAGGTCTTTACCCTGCTTCTCAATATATCAATCCAAGCTTATCAGAAGACAAAGGGAAAACCTGGCACAAACATCTGATATAAATGGACCAAGACCGAGCCTCCCTTTCTAGCACAGGCTGGAGATCACACCCTCTCACCTGTCCCCACAAGAACACCTCTTGACTAAAGCCAGCCATGGACAGAGTGTGCTTATGCTTAGTACGTGATAAACAAGGACATCTGACATTCCTCTTTAACGTGGGTCATGTTAACTGGGTCTCATATAAAGGACTCAGCTTGGATAGCAAGATTCCATGACCTTGGAGGCTCTCCTGGATGAATGGACAGGTCAGTTTCCCCCCACTGATGTGAAGAACAAGAATATGAGTTAGAACTGCATTAAGAACCAGTCCCTCATTATTCACCAATCAAGCAGACATGGCCCACCTAAGTGGACACCTGAAAAAATGGCAGGTGGAAAGAGTCGGATGAACCTGGGTCCACATGCTGAACTGTGTTTTGTTCTGTTTTGATTTGACATGGACCTGCCGTTTGATTTCTTGTTATGTGCCCAGCCTGCTTGAAACTTTCCATATAGCCCAGGCTGGTCATCAGCCTCCTGCCTCAGCATCCTGAGTACTACCATTTCAGGTATGTCCCACCATGCTGAGCTCATATACTGATTTTTTAAAAGAGTTTTTGTCCTAATTCCATTTCCGTAAAATAAATACATGTTCTATGATAAATAACTGAAGAGTTGATTGAATCAGTGTGTGTGAAGTGTCTGGCCTACTGCCTGACACATATTGAATCTCTTCTGTCCTTTCTCTCTTTCCGCCTCCTCCTCTTCCCCTCCCATCTTCCTCTTCTTTTTGTTTTTCCTCCTCTCCTTTTCTCTCTTTCCAGATTTCCTTGATTCTGGCCTGCCTCCTCCTCTTTCCTCCCCACATTTCCTCAAATCAGCAGCTGTTTCCTGGAAGACTCTACTCCTCCAGCATTTTCCTCCCTACTTGCCTCACAACTGTCCCAAATCTAACTGGTCCAGACATCAGTTAGAGTATCAGTTGAGCCAGGCACACTGGGTTCCTGTACATTTACACTCAGCTCTCTCTTCCATCCACTCTAGGCAGAAGATCCCATTGGGACTTGGCTGCCCTTTCTTGATTCCCTCTCTGTTCTGCGGGCCACAGTAAACACCTAAAATTTTCACTTAGACCGTAAGTCAGTCTTTGCCATGGACTCTGGCATAATCCCCTCTGTTACAAATAAAGCAGCTCTTCATTCCATTTGGCTCCTTATTCCCATTCAGTATGTTGAAGCCTGAAGATTCACAATTGTCAGGTCAAGACATGTTCATCCCTGAGTCTCTGACCACCACACTGTAATCTTATCTGTGCCATCTACCACCAATGAGACCACTTCTGCCAGTACTGGCAGAGTCTCCTACACACTTGAAGAACCCTCAACTCTGACCTTGCCAAAGCCCCAGAAGAGCTGTCCACTTTCCACAATCAATCTCCCCATGGACAAGACATCCCTCAACTTCACTACCTCCTTTTCCCCTTTTAGGGAGAAATTGAGAGAATTCTAGAAGGAGCCAGACTGCAACATACAATGCACAAAGCAACCTTTCATCCAGGAATGTTTCCCAGGAGGAAACACCACCTAACAGGCTGGAAAGTTAAGAAAGAAAGAAAGAAAGAAAGAAAGAAAGAAAGAAAGAAAGAAAGAAAGAAAGAAAGAAAGAAAGAAAGAAAGGAAGGAAGGAAGGAAGGAAGGAAGGAAGGAAGGAAGGAAGGAAGGAAGGAAGGAAGGAAGAAAGAAAGAAAGAAAGAAAGAAAGAAAGAAAGAAAGAAAGAAAGAAAGAAAGAAAGAAAGAAAGAAAGAAAGAATAGTTGAAGGAAAAAAAAAGACTTGTGGTAGAGATGAGGGGCCTCCACCTCCATTCCCCTGCCCAGCAGTCCAGTTCTCTCGCCATCTGTTTTAGGTAGGTCAGATTTTGTGGCTAAAAAAATTGATGCTGTCCCCATAAATATAGTTCATATTGCATTGCACATATTTATAAATATAAGTGCTGTAGCACCCGCACATTGCCTGTGAAGAATGCAGGCAGGTTGTGATTAGAGGTGAGTCGGTGCCTGATTGTGGGTTAATTAGCCCTGCTAATAAACTGCCTGTAGCTTTATTTAAGAAAATAACATATTTCATCTTAGGTAGAACAATTATAGTGCATGCAAAATAGATACGCTCACCTCATGAGCATCTGAAATGCTTTCTTTAGGGGAACACACACACACACACACACACACACACACACACACACACACACACACACACACATTCTTTTCTTTGAAACAGAAACTCCAACCTCCAGGCTCCTCCTCTCTATTGGACTGCAGGGAGAATGAACTTCAAGTGGGTT
Organism: Peromyscus maniculatus bairdii; assembly: GCF_049852395.1. NCBI lineage: Eukaryota > Metazoa > Chordata > Mammalia > Rodentia > Cricetidae > Peromyscus > Peromyscus maniculatus. Next base: position 89,748,239 of record NC_134852.1, read on the forward strand.
TAAATAGCTTTCTAGTTCACAATCTGATGTGGGCTGCTGACCATTGGCCACAGAGCAAGCCAATTTCGAGAGCTAGATCCCAGCCAGGGGTCACCGGATGCAGGCATATATGGGTTGCTAAATAATAGAGCTCAGAAGAGACACAGCAGTAAGAGGGCAGCTTGGATGTGCACAGGCCTAGGTGAAGTTGTAAGGAGGAAGAGCCAATGGAAAACTCGGGGGTGGGAGTGGGGGGGTCCAAGACAGCAGCAGAAAAACAGCAGCCAGATCCAGCACCAGGGCACATTTTGATCCAAGGTGTAGGGGAACTTCGGATCAGCAAGGCATCTGGGGAACTCAAAGGCAAAGGAGACATTACAAGCCATCTCATTCTAAGAGGACAAATACTCAACCCACGTCCTCCCTCCCTTCTCCGGGACCCTTCAAAGCAGCATTTTCCCCTGTGGATATCAGGCAACCACAATAAATTAATTACAACTGGCAAACCTCCTTGACATCCCTGGGTCTAGTCCTGCCTTTTTGGTTCAAGATAAGAAAAGTGAGACCCAAGATAAAGTCATGTAGTTTTAGTACTTTCAGTGACCCTCGTAGAGGTCTCATGACTCTCCACCGCAAACCACATGCGTGCGGGGACTTCCAGATATCTGTAGGGCTTGGCTTCATCGGCGCTCATCTTCAAATGAGTCACAGTAAACTCATCCCAGTGTATGGAAAAGACTCTCTCCAGGAATGCAAGCAAAAAAAAAAGTGGCATTTGAGTGTAAGCATCATACTTGAAAGGAGGAAAAGCTAAGCATATAGCTCAGAGGAAAGGGAAGATCAATGCAACCATTACATCTCACATTACTAAGCAACTTTCTCCACCTGGGCCAGGTGAGATGGCAATGGCCACCAACCTCAATGCTATTCCAATGTCTTGGTCACTGTGTCTTCATAGCCAGGGCTCCCATAACAAAATACCAGTCACTGGTATTTAGACAATGGAAATTTATTTCCTCACAGTTTTAGTGGCCACAGTCCAAGACCAAGGTGTCAGCAGGGTTGGTTTTTCCTATGGCCTGTCACACCAATATGGAAATATGCCCCCACCCCTTGTGTGTGTTATTTTTTATCCTAATCTCTTCTTATATGGGCCATAATGAATTATAGCCCACCTTAAGGATTCCTATTAATGTCAATTATCTCTTTGAACACCTTATCTCCAAATATAGTCACACTGGAGGCTAAGCCTTGAACGTAAGCAGATGGTGGGTAGGGACGTTGAGTGGAGGTTGACAATTTGGTCCAGAACACAACACCATCAGTTGAGAGCCTTAGAGCCTAGAGGGATCTCAGAGGGCACCAGCTCCCGTCAAGTCTCTGCCCCAACAGAACCTCTGCATCCGAACAAATGCAAGTGTGTGAAAGAAAGAACTAACGACACATCCAAATGGTGGCTTTTCAGCCCCGCTGTGGTGAAGAGAACAGAGAGGTGTGCCGTGGAAGAAAGCTATGGAGAGATGCAATACTGCCGCTTTGAAGGTAGATGTGGGGAACGCCAGCACAAGCATTGAAAACGAGGGACATCAGGGTCTATGTCACTTGGGAGAGCTGTCCTGGCTGCTTCTGTTAATAGAGCAGTTTGTAGAGGCTCCGATTGTGTGGACCGTGGTTCGTTCATGGGTGCCAACACAGAGCAAAGCACCAGCCCTCATGGCTCCCTGAACTTCACTGACCTCGTGCAACCTGTCACCCCCTAGGACAACCTTGGCTAATATGGGTTCCTCATCAGCACTCAGTCAGATCTTCTTGCCAGAGATGTCAGCCTCTTGCAAGAATTACAAAATCAATCTTACAGGCAAGCCCCGAAATCAGGCTTGGTGGTGCATGCCTGCAATCCCAGCACTTGGGAGGTGGAAGCAAGAGGATTAGAGTTCAAGGTCATCCTCAATGACATCAAAGATTTGAGGACAGCCTGAGCTGCTTGAGACCCTGCCTCCAAACAAACAACCCACCAAAAACCAGCAACAAGAAAATAATCCAGGTTGTCAACAACTTTCTGAAGGGAAAGTTGATCCAGAACTCCACCAGGACCCATGAAGCCCTTTAGAAAGCAGTCTGTACAAATGACCTGCCGTAAACATCTTCTTTTGGACACAGTGTTTTTCTTGATAGCACTTTAACCCTTCAGATAATGACCTGCCTCTTGACACCATTCATATTCTTTCTGGACTGCCCCCTACCGCACACTACCACCACACCCCCCCCACACACACATACACACCCCTCCAAGGTTCTTGGCAGACAAGTTAACCAGCCATGGAGATCTCAGCTCTGCAAAGATCTAATAGAGCAGAAAGCCAAGGAGACCAAGGGGCCCCAGAAGCCATGGTTTTCCCCAGTCCTGGAAGGCCCCAGAGAACCTGACAGATGCTAACTGCACCCAGTTTTCTCTTTTCCCCTAGAGTCCGGAACCTGGGGACATGTGCAAAGCACGTCTGGGCTTCAGTGCAAAAATAAACCCAAGGCTGTCAAGCCCCGGCATATTAATGACAATTAATGATTCGCTCTAATCCTCCCCAGCTCTCTGTGGGCATCTGTGACATGCATCGAGCTGGACACCCTCCCCACTCCCCCTCACACACACTTCCTGCAGACTATCCATATGCCAGGCTGCTCTGGAATGCAGATCTGGGGAGGGGGAGTTAAGGGAAGGAGATACCCACAACAAAAGGTCTGTCTGAGGGTAACTGGGGAGGCCCAGCCCAGCGGCCCTGGCAGAGGAATCCCTTCCACCTGCCCTTCTCCGGGACCTGCAAGCCATGGGCAGCCAGCAGCTCCTTAGGAGAGCCTCTGTGCTGGAAGCTGTAGCCAAGGAAACAGTTCTCAAATGTATGCTCCTGCCTCTCCATTCAGACTCCCCTCAAAAGACAGCCTCATCTCACCCCTGCGGTCTAGCCTCCCTGCTCAGGGCCTTGAGTCCCACAGGTGATTGACAGCTGCTTCCAGCCCCGCGAAGAAGCTAACCCCTCCTTATTCCTTCTGGACTCGGAGCCTCACAGAGACCACAAGCCCTCCCCCCAGCGTGTGCCCCACTCCCGAAGCGTACAGCCCGCTTCACAGGGTGTCTGGTCATCCCACCTCCTCCTGCACGCCGTAACTTGGGCAGACTGAGACCAAATCCGCCCCCTTCCCCCTTTGGTTCCAACTGTCTGGCCACAGGTGCACCGTAAATGTTGGCTGTCAGCCTAGCCAACTGGCCCACGTGGAAAGAGGGAGAACCCCACCTCCCACGTACGAAGTGCCCTGAGAGTGTTAGTTCTTGTTCTTGCACACTGACTGTCTCGTTCACCACCACCACCACCACCACCACCACCCTGCGCCTTAGGTGCTTTTCTTACCCCCATTCCTTAAAGGCAGAAAAAAACGAAGTGCCTATAGCTGAAATAACTTGCTCCATGGCCCATAACTCCTCGGTGTTAAACCCAGCTGGTGTCGGCCCTGCTCGATCCATCGTGTTCTTTCAGACCAGAGAAGTGTCCTTGCCTCACTGGACCACCGTTTCCAAGGTCATTTGCCCCAGGGAGACCCACTGGCCTTTGAAGCAACTCTTGGAACTGAATGTCCATTATTCTCCCATTTTACAGACGAGTTCCTGAAGCTGCGAGGGGCTGGGCAAGATTCTCAGCAAGGCAGGGCAGCGCTAGGCTAGGGGGAAACTGTCAAAGCACAATTTTCATGTTTTTATTAGGCCACCTAGTGAGAAACGGGTGCAGAAAACCAAAGGGAGCCTTGGGAGAGGCACTCAGGTCCTTGGTGAGAACTGGCGTGGAGATGTAGGTTTATTGTCGTGACTCGGAGGCAGAGGGGTTGCTGCTGAGACAGGAGGCAAAGCGTTCCCTGCTCATCAGTGGGTAGTCCACACCACTGAAAGTCTAGGGATAGGTACCTGGGTAGCTCGAGCCCTGTGGTTCTCAACCTTCCTAACGCTGTGACCCTTTAATACAGTTCCCCATGGTGTGGTGACCCCCAACCATAAAATTATTTCGTTGCTACTTCATAACTGCAATTTTGCTACTGCTATGAATCGTAATGTAAATATCTGATATGCAGAATAACTGATATGGGACCCCTGGGAAAGGGTCAATAGACCCTGAGAGGAGTCGTGACCCACGGGCTAGGCTGAGAACGGCTGCTCTAGCCCAGCCCCCACATTTGTTACCCCTCACGTGGAAGCAGGCAGGGAACGCAGGAGGCTCTGTTACTGTCTCCCTGTGTATAATGATATAACGAGCAAGGAGACAAACCCTTTGGAGATAACACTGCCTTTTCCTGCCGTCCTACACACACACACACACACACACACACACACACACACACACACACACACACACACAAGCACACACACACAAATCAAGATTCTGAAAACCAAATACTTTGAAGACCCCCCCTCTTTGAAATCTCTTTAATTGGTCTCTCTCTCTCTCTCTCTCTCTCTCTCTCTCTCTCTCTCTCTCTCTCTCTCTCTCTAATTGGGCTTTTAGCTAGGGTGGGAATGAGAGATTTTTGTAACCATTACAGAAACACGCTCAATGAGGAAATGTCAGCTCCTCAGTCCTATGTGGGAATCTATTACTCGGTGCTGAAATTATGCTGTTTCCAGACGGAAAGGCTTGACTGAGAAAAGAAATCTCCCTCCCCAAGCCCCCAGCTGGTAATAGTAAAGAAACGGGGTGCTGTCGTAGACTCAAGTTGAACCACCAAGCACCCCTTGAAAAGCACAACTGCCCCAGGTGGGGCTGTAATATACCCTAACCCCAGCTCCATAGGGCTTATGCTGCAGATGGGGCATCCAGGCGCGGCGGCAGCTGCTGGAGCCTGCCCTGCTCCCCGCTGTGTGTTCAGCAGGCTGGCACTGAGGCTGCCTCTGGGTTCTCCCCAGCCCCTCCTCAACTCTGCAGGCCTACTGGTGGCTTCCAGGGAGACCAACCTGAGGTGAACCTTTTGTCCTGGCCCAAGAATCATGCAACTTCCATCCCAGCTGCATGCAGCCAGTCTCTCAGAGGGAGGTTGCTGTTTTAGAAGAAATCAATAATATCTACCTCTGCCCCCAAGGCAGCAGCAGACACCTTGAGTTTTCTGATAGAGAAAGATGGTGACAAGATTGCCCCTTCCTGACCCATCCGCGCAGTTGAGAGCCAGGCATGTCTGAGCGGGCCCAGAGCAGACATAAAGATATGTCTGCTGAGTTATTAAATCAAATCCTGCACTGCAGTCTTTTATGCCTAGTGCCTTTCCCAACTTCCCCTGTGTGTTCACACACATGCACACAGAGGCACATGCAAAGACCCTTGCATACAAACAAGTGCACACATGCCCATACTGACATTGCTCACACATGTACACACAGAGAAACATGAGCAGATACATGCACACACATAAGTGCACGCAGATACATGCATACGCTTAACTGTACAAATGCAGATATACCACACAATATGTGCACACACATATACACAAATAGCCCTCTCCATTCCCTTGACCAGTATAATTGGTCCAGATTGGCCAGCCTGTCGTGTCTCACACCACTTGGCTTTCCACATCCCAGCCCTTAACTCTTCAGAGCTGAAGGAGTCAGCGCCGTGCATGAAACACCTCCAGGGGCATCTTGCCTCAGGATAATTTCCCTCAGCCATCAAGACCTCCCCTGATCTGGCCCCAGCAAGCCCGTGGAACTGCAGTTTCTGCAGCACCCACATGTTCCCTAGCCAGTCGGTCTCCTATGCCCACCCTGTGCACACACCCACATGCCTCCTCCCTTCAAGTTTACTCATCCTGCATCCTTTGCCCTGGCTGCCCTCCCCACCCCCTCTCTACCTGTCAAATCTCACCTTGCCTTCAAAGCCCAGCTCAGGTGCCACCTCCTCCACAGAACTGCCCACACAATGACAGGCACAAAGCGGACATTTCAGGCAGCTACCTTGATTGCGGTCTTGGTGGTAAAGCTGATTAAACTCATCCCCCTCAACCCAGAAAAAAAAAAAAAAACTCACATCCTGCCTTCCTCCAACTCCCATCCCATCCCTGATTCTCACTGAGGGGTGAGACTTGTCCCGGGGATGGCTAGGCAGATGGGATGACGTGATCTGGTTTATACACCTGTTAGCTTAAAAATAGCCAAGAGTGAAGTGGCTTTTCAGGGTGTCAGATTGTCTCACCATGGAAGTGACTGCATTCAAATCTCCTGTTGTCTACCTGCCCCATGGTGGCAGGTCCTGCAAATGCCTGCTGAGTCAGTCGTCAGGCAAATGAGTGGCCGACTGTCCCAGAGCTCACAGTAGTTTCCTGGCTGCTGGGTTCACTGTGGGGTAATGCGTGTGATTCCCTACTGTACCTCCCTCCAGGCCACCCTCTGCCCTCTGCCCTCTAAGCACCTTTTCATCTTGGATCACTGCAAAGGGAGGGGAGGTATATGGAGCCTGTAGTGACCCACCCACACCCATATGCAGCAGCTCCCTGAGGGATCTTTCTGCTTGGCTGGATTCTGAAACCCTGACCTTTCTCCAAGCTCCTGGTGAAGCTGTATTCCCTGTCCAGTTCCTCCACACTTCAACTTCCTTTACCCAGAGCAAAGAGTCCTCTCTGAGAACCCCAGTGACAGGACTAGGACTCAGCGGCCAGTAGCCCAGACCTGTCCTATGGCACCTGCCTGTGTGGCTCTAGGTGGCTCATCACTAGACACCGCTGTCCGTCTCTTCTGCCAGACTCTCATCAGACCCCTAACCTCTATCCTCTTAGCACTCATCTGGACTTATTCTAGGGGAACATGGTACAGCCATTGATTGGATTCGGAGCCAGCAAAACAAACAACCAAAGAACAAAACAAAACAAAAAACCCAAAAGTGTATAAGTGTATGGGAACAAGTGGAGAATGTCTGTACTTCACATCTAGGCCACATCCTCCTGGGCAGATCTCCCCTCCCCTCTCCTCGCCTCTCCCCTCCCTTCCCCTCCCCTCCCTTCCCCTCCCCTCCTCTCCTCCCATCCTTCCTCCCTCTCTCCTCCCCCTCCCCTCCTCTCCCCTCCTCCCTCTCCTCCCCTCCCCTCCCCTCCCCTCCTCCCTCTCCTCCCCTCCCCTCCCCTCCCTTCCCCTCCTCTCCTCCCATCCTTCCTCCCTCTCTCCTCCCCTCCCCTCCTCCCCTCTCCTCTCCCCTCCCCTTCTCTCCCCACCCCTCCTCCCCTCCCTTCCCCTCCCCTCCCCTCCTCTCCTCTCCTCCCATCCTTCCTCCCTCTCTTCTCCCCCTCCCCTCTTTGCTCCCCTCCCTCTGACTCCCTCCCTCCCCCACTCATCCTTAATGAGAATGGGGCTCTAGGCAGCTCCGTTTAATCTGGTAGCTACTGGCCACAGCAGTTACTTAAATCTAAATTACTTAGGATAAAAGAGAACTTAAAATCCAGGGCTAGTTGTACTAACCACATCTTCGGAGCTTGATGACCACAGCCCAGACGTAGAGCAGAGTGGGCCCCTCCCAGGCCACGAAGAACAAAATGTGAGTGAACAAGCAATGACCTTTAATTGGATTAAACTGCTGAGATTTTGAGGCCATTGAGGACAGTGGTCAGGACATCCTGACACCAGTCACTTAGCTGTCCCAAACACTTGAGACGCAGTGCTGGCCGCTAGGCCTTGTCCACTGTGCCCCACTCACTTCTTGGTCTGGGAGAACGAAGGGCCGCTGTTCTGTTTCTGTCTGTTTTTCCCCTGGAGGCCAAACCTGGGGCCCTGTGCCTATTAGACAAGCACGCTACTGAGCCCCCAAACCCTTGCCTCTCTCCTTGGCTTCCTCACTGTGGACAGGTCTGTGGCTCACTTCCTGGAACCTGTGTCTTTCCCAAGCCCATCTCACCCAAATCATACACGACCTCCATGGTCATTTACTGACTGTCTTTCCTTAAGGAGGCCCCTCTTTCTGTGACTAAGTACGGTGAATAGATGAATGAGCACTACATTATTTTGTACGATCAGGGGTCCTTCTGAGAAACAGAATCAATAACACGCATGCTTAAAATTTTTCTTCTAAGGAATTGGCTTCCATAATTATGGAGAGGGACAAGTGCCCAGGTCATCAGCCAGCAAGCTGCCGGAAACCTGATAAGATAGTTCTCATCCAAGTTCAAATGCCTGAGACCCATAAGAGCCAATGGGGATATTCCAATTTGAAGGCCAGAAGGCTGGAGACTCAGTTCAAAGCAGGGGGGCAGGACAAACCAGCACCCCAGCTGGGGGCCACTGCACAGGGATACCCTCTCCTCCTGAAAGGGTAAGCCTGCTGTTCTCCTCATGCCTCCAGACAGCTGAGGAAGGCCCACCTTCGTGTGAGAGGGCCATCTGCTCTGCTGGGTCCCCTCACTGATTTCAGTGTCCATATTAGAGCTGGACAAAATGGTGCATGCCTGTAATTCCAGCATTTGGAAGACCAAGGAAGGAAGATTATGAGTTTGGAGCTAACCTAGGCCACAAAGAGAGTTTGAAGTTAACCCAGGCAACTTAGCAAGATCCTGTCTTAAATGAACAAGTAAATAATAACAAACAAATAAAATTAGTCTTCTATAGAAATACCACCCCCCCCCAAATAAAACCACTCAGATTAGTATTTGACTGCAAGTCCAGGCACCTCATGGCCAGCCAGGTTGAAATATAAAATATCACACTTGATGTAAATAGAAAATAAATACAATGAAAAGCTTGCTATATTAGTAAGTCCAGCAAAACTCATTAGCTCATGCCAGGCTCTGAGCTTGGGATCTGCTATTATTCCTTAAGAGGGAGAAGAGCCATGGTGGGGGGGGGGATGTTAAAAGTGAGTTGATTCCACACGGACACTTCCACTTTAAGATAATCAGAGGAGAACCAGACATGGTGGTGCAAGCCTATAGCTCTAGCACAGGGGAGGCTGAGGCAGGGAGTTTAAGGCCAGCTTGGGCTAGGTAGGGAAACCCTGCCTAAAAGAAAAGGGGTAGGAATAAAAGAAAATCAGAAGAGAATCCAAAGGAAGTCCTTCCTACTCTGTTCCAGATTGTCTCTTCAGTGCATAGCCAGATCCCCCCTCTAGTTATGCTGATGGCCACAGGTGAAACCTATGGCCACTTGAGGGGCATGGGGAGGGGGTGCCATTATTCTAGACTATGGGGTCTCTGAAGGCTGATCCAACTCCTAGTATGAATCATACCTCCCTTGGTTTTACCCAGGAGCCACTTAATAAATGGTGAATGAGGGAGAAAGCATGGCTGGAGCCCTGCTCTGACCCAGTTGGCAGGTTTGGTCAGAAGCAAAGCATCATGACAAAGGATGTGGGACCTAAACACTAAACCACACGACGAGTTCCATCTGCCCAAATGCTGCTGTGGCACTGAAGGGCAGGACTACGTCTAAAGGAATTAAAACATCCAATAGCTCCAGGGCCAGGGCAGGACATTCTGAGGCTCTGAAGTATTTTCCACATCATCCACAACACCAGAATGTATTTTCAAAGAGAGAACATTGGGCATTTGTATCTAAACAGAAATTAAAGCTGCGTGTAAACAAAACATGGTGTATTAAAAGGGAAGAAAAAGGGGAGAGAGATGGGGAGGAAGAAGGCAAAGGAGGAGTAGGAAATGGTGAAGAGAGAGAAGAGAGGAGAAAGGAAAAGAAAATGGCCTGTCTGGAACTGGATCATGGCCCTCCCTTGTGGGACACTCACCAGTGAACTTATCCTCATAATAAGAACACGCTCAACCTCTTTTTCAGACACACTAAATTTTGGGTTATTTATATCTAAATCTAGTCTCCCTAAGAATGCTCACTGTCTACGGGTCCTGCAAGAAAAGCTAATAAAAGCCATTTCCCTACACAGGGGTTATCCAGGGCTATCCTTAGCTGGGAGTCCCAAATGACACCTAGGACTCTGTGGGCTAGGGAAGGAAGTTCTTCAAAGTGTGTGCAAGCCTTCGGAGTCAGGGAGATAGCTCAGCCAGTAAAGCACTTGCCATAACCCACCAAAAAAAAGCAGGACATGGAAGTACACACTTGTAACCCCAGCACTGAAGTTGCTGAGACAGGAGGATGCCGAAGATGCCTACTTGAAGAGCCTTAGGGACAGTGAAAGACCCTATTAAAAAATGGATGGAGCCTAAGAAATGACGTTGTCTGAGATGGACCTCTGGTCCCCACATGAACATGCATACACACACACATCTTGCACATACACAGAGAGAGAGAGAGAGAGAGAGAGAGAGAGAGAGAGAGAGAGAGAGAGAGAGAGAGAGAGAGAGAGAGAGAAATCTAGGACTCCAGATACTATATTCAATTTTTAAAAAGCTAATGGGTATCATATATTTCTTGCAGCAGATGTACTAACTGGCCTGCTGTAGGATCCTGTACCTACCTCTAACACCACATTGTTTTTCTGCCTCTCTTCTCCCACGAGTATAAGCTCCTTAAAATTGGGATCCATGGGTTTGCCTGGTGTCACTCGATTTTTTTTTTAATATCCTCACATCCTGGCACATCTTAAAAAGATATCTGATAAATGAATGAGCAACTGAATGCATGGAGCAAACAAACACTGTCTTAATTGCATGCTGTGCTATACAAGTCTGTGACTAATCAAAATGTGGAGACAGAATCATTAGTTGTGAATGCAGATCGTTTAGGAGTCAAAAGTTCTGCGAAACGAACTGTGGGCACTCAGAACTGGATTCTTTGACAGGGCACATGCACATACAGGCTTTGTCCCTGTACAAAGCCTAAAACATTCCAGGATCCTCAGAAAGTGTCTTAACACTCCAGCTCCTGTTGCAATGTTCCTGAAAGTGAAGTCTGGAGGCCACTCACGTAAGAACTTCTGGAGCATGTGTTCAAATGCAGACTTCTGAGTCCTTCCCCCAGACCCAGGGAGTCAGTATCTGAGACTTGGGTACATTTTTCAGAAGTTCTTTGGGTCATTCTTAAGCACATTCAACTCTCGTAGCCCTAAGGATTTCTGGGTAAATCCTGTTCTGGCCACCTGCCACCAAGCTGGGATGGGCTCAAGGCAGCTATCTGCTCCCTACACTCCAGCTGTGAGCGAGCGCTCATCCCTCACCTGGGACCCATAAACCCTGTGTCAGAGGGAAGATGGAGCGAGACCCCAGCGTAAATCACGCCCTTCCACCCTGTTTCCCACCCCTGCCTCTCCTTAAGGAAGGCCCCAGCCCTAGGGACTGCTCACTGGCCATTTCAATAAACTCCAACTGGCCTTTTATCAGATGGTCCAGTCAATTAGAACTTCATCAGGAATCAATTTGTGAGGCCCAGCTGAGATGTAACTATAGATCAGGGCAACGGCAACTGATTACCCCACTAATGGAATATTCCATTGATTAATTGAGTATTTAAATCTTTCAGAACGTGGCGGTGCCGGCTGCCAGCGTCACTGCATGAAAGGGGTAGAGGAGTATCCCAGTCAAATATGAAGCTCCTGGTTCTTCCTTCAAACAACAGCTTTCATCAAGATAGCAGGTCTACCTGGAGTTCTAAGAAGCAGAGGCCTTGTAAAATTCTCAGTGCTGCAGACCCTCCTGCAGCTGCCGGTGGGCTGAGCCAATCAGGGAACACCCCGCCCCACAAGGCTACATGCTCAGCATCTCACAGAAACTCCCACACCAATGTTTCCCTCCCTCTGCAGTCGCCAGGAGCCCTGCTGAAACAGAGTCCCCTCCAGCCTACCCACCAGCCTGATCCTTCAGGTCTAGGGGAAGGCCTGAGAATTTACATTCCTAACGGGCTTCTGGGTGAATTTGTGCTGTATTATAAAATTTTAAAACATACCTTATCGATGCCATGACAGTATTGACAGTAACTGCGACCTATGTCTATGTGCTTGGTCAGTGGAGAAGGGAACCTAGACCTTCTGACTTACCAAGACCCTTGATTAAGAGCGAGCTCTGTTTCCAGGTTCCATTCTGTGTCCTGCTCTCCCACTGTGCAACTATGGATGCCTAAACTAGCTTCCTCAGGCCCGACCCTTAGCCTTCAGAGGATTCTCTCTCCCACCTCCTAGATAGCCTTGTGGTAAGAATGATCATAAAATGCTGAACTCGAGTTGGCACGTAGTAAAACTGGAAGCTATTACTATCCTTACCTAATACCTAGAAAGGTCTCAGAAGGCAGGTTCCCTTTGGGGAAAGAAAGCCATGTGATTGCTGATTGCTGCGAAGCAGATGTGTCTGTTTAAGGGTTAAACAGGGTACTGAGGAAGCTCCTGGCTCCCTGCATCTTTTTTTTTTAATACATTTTATTCGTGTGTGTGTGTGTGTGTGTGTGTGTGTGTGTGTGTGTGTGTGTGTGTGTCAGACAATAATTTACAGGAGATAGTCTCTCATACTAGAATGTGGGTCCCAGGGATTGAACTTATGTTGTCAGGCTTGGCCGCAAGCTTCTGCCCCTGAGTTATCTCACCAGCTCTTCCCTATTTTCTGTGCGGAGTCTTCCCCGAAGGCGGACAGCAGAAGTTCAGACTGACTGCTAGAAGCTAGAACCAAATTCTCCCCTCGTGGTTAGTAGATGATAAAGAAAAGGAAACAAAGAACGGGACTCGGAGTTCGTGAAGGTACTGTGACAGGCCCATGATCTCACTTACTATTTAATAAAACGTAGAGAGACTGAGATATCTATTTTCATTTTTCAGATGTGAAAACTGAGCCCCAGAAAGGGCAAGTGATTAGTTCTAGACAATCAGCTGATAGTTACAGCTAGAGCCCAGGTTGACCCAAGTGCACAGTCTGCACTTCCCACCACCACCCGGCTCCAGGTGAGTTTGTGGCTAGCACTGTGCTGTCATAGAACACGCTTGTTCGGAGGGGTAAACATACACACTGCCCAGGGAAATGGGGGCCGTCTGTATTCAGAGCACACTGGAGTAAGTTATTATAGTGGCTCAGCATTCAGCCTGTCCCCTGAGGACTCTTTAAGGAGAGGGTCCACAGTATGGAGCCCACTCTTTCCCTAGCAAACAGATTGCTTCACTGGCCTTTAAATTTTCACGTGAATGACCTACAAAACACAGAGAATGACAGTGGGCCTTGAATTATTTGAGCCTGTAAACCACTCAAACAGGAAAGAAGATTCGATAAGCCCCCCTGTGGCCTGGCTCTTGAAAAAGAAAATCACCCCAGAATTAATCATGAGGTTGGCACAGCTTTAGATGTACACCATCCACCAGGTCTGATTTTCCAAACCCACAAGAGGTTAATTACTCTTCCATCAACCAACCTAGACCCACTATCATCTTATAAAAATGGGTCCTAAGACAGATAAACTCATGAAAATGTGAAGACCTCTTCTAGCTCTGCCTGAGAACCTCCAAGCTCTTAAAGCCTTATCCTAATAACTTCAGTCCAGATTTTGGAAGGTTAAAAAAAAATAGGGTTGGTTGAGTGTGCCTGCCTTCACCCCTCCTTTCAATGAGTACACTCGCACATATTTGAGGGCCTCTGTGAAATCAGTCCATGGATTGGGGCGATATCGGGTGTACTAAATTGGACCTTGGTTCTAAGCAGACTCTTTGGGTAAACAGTGACCTTGAGAAGTCACCTGCCCCTATCTAGCCTCAGTGTCTTCAGTTACGATGCTGCAGTTCCAATAACTGTGCTCCCCACTTGACACGGGGGCAGGACGGGTACCTGTCCTGGCCAAGGGTATTTCCACAAAGGGTAATTTGAGCCCAGGCAGATGAAGCACAGCGCAGGCAACTTTTCTTAGCCAGGTGGAATGAAGTCAGGGACAGCATAAAATATTTAAAAAGCAGAGATCAAAATTTAGCCAATGGTGTCAGGCCACACCTCAGCTAAGCCTTTGCAGACTTCCGCTGGGTCCTGTGTGGGTTCTGAACTCTGCCAACTGCAACTTCATCCTGGCTGGAACCTGAGCCAAAAACAGCCAGCCAGCCAGCTGATCCAGACCAAAGGAATCTCATAGGTGTTTTAAAACTCTGAGGGTACCTTCTAGATGAGCATGGGGTACTCTCTGGTCACTTTTTAAGAAAATAGTCCTGTAACACCCCACCAGCACCACCCCACACCACCCCCATGGTGCCCAGCACACAGGAATAACTTTAGGTCCAACAACCTGGTTGTGTGAACCCATTCCACTTCTCTTCAAGAACTGAGTTAACCCTCCAGGCTTTTTCTTTTTGGTCCCCAATTCTCTGCAAGAAAGTAGCACAAGAGCCCAAGGGAATGCTCAGTTTGCCTTTCGCATCAGCACTCGGGACTGCACTTTTGATGGTAGGTGGAAGGATAAATGCAGCAGCGAAGATGTTTTTCATCTGCATAGAGTAGAGCAGCTGATAAAAATTAACCAAGCGCAGCATTAACCACTGCTGTGGTTTGAACATCTTCACCAAAACTCCACATGGTGAAATGTAATCATCACAGTAGGTATTAATAGGGAAGAAGCTTAATCCAACCATGATATGGGAGAGTGGACCCTTTGGCCAGTGATTAAGGCTAAAGGAGGTCGTAATGGTAGAGCCCTAATCCAATGGAATTGTGGCTTTACATAAAAAGGGGAGAGCTAACCAAGGACCCCTGCCTTAGCACATGATGCCCAGCACCACCTTGCAATTCTTAAAAGTCTACATCATCCAGAAGGCCCTCTAAGATGCAGATCCTCTGCTTTCGAGCCTCCATAACTGTAGCAAATAATTCCTTTTCTTTATAATTACCCAGTTTGTAACATTCAGTCAGGGCAACAGCAAATAGTCTAAGGTGATGGCCTTAGGTTCAGGTGTCCCCACACAGTGGTTCAACAGTGTTACCAAGCAACCAGGCTCCTCAGTCCTTCTACTTTCCTCTCACCATCAGATTTCTTAAGACGTGTCTGTTCATGGTCCCAGGATGACTGAGGTATCATATCCTCACACAACCGCACTCATTCTAAGACTAAGACCTTTTCTCCTTAAGTGTGAGTTAACCGAAGAGGCAACTCTTGCTCAGCACCACCAACCCCCTGCAAATTTTCCTATTGGCAAAAGCTAGATCCTATTGTCTGTGAGAGACCCTGGGAAGGTGGGTAAATGTCATCTTTAATACTTAGAGTAAAAGGCCAACAAGGAAATATTTGAGGTACAAAGATGTCTGTTATGTGGGCAACCATCAATGTCTGTCATACCTGGTAAAATGGACATTTACCCATGTAAAATTGAGCATGAGTGCCTTTTTTTTTAGACACATGAAAATACTTCTACAATGAGTTTAAAGTTTTAGGATTGCATAAAGATTGAATGTAAATTCTGATAAGGAACATGAAAGGCTACCTAGGCATAAAATTTACCCCCACCGCAGGCAGGCATGACAGATACACAGTGATGCAGACCACAGCTGGAGCTTGAACAGTAATGAGTGTCATGGCCCAGGTCAGAGGACACCATCCATGAAGACACAACGATGGCACCATAGAGGATGTACTCCCATGCCCACCAGCAAAGCATGTAAGAAGAAGAGCATGCTTCCCAGGGCAAATAGAGGCCTCTGTGGAGCATTCAATGCTGTCCCAGGTTTCTGAGGTCTCCCTGCAGGTCCTTGTCCCCACCCTACCCCCAGTACCTAATCCTACCCTATCCTCACCTCCTTATAGCAGGTAGGAAATGAAAATAATCCTGAGTCCAACGGCTCAAACCTCATGAATAATCTCTGGTCAGCAAGAAGCGGCCACTATTTTCACAGCATTCTTCCTTCACGCGTCTCTTCTGTTTTTGGTTCTCTTGAGACACGGGTTACAAATAAGATGTAAAAAGCGGCAGGAGACACAGATCAGCAGAAGAAAACTGAGGATCTCTAGTGATAACTCCTGGCCATCACCAGGGACCCGGTAGACAAGTTACTCGCCCTACTCCTGTCCAGGTCTGTAGGAGCCAAAAGAGAAACCACTGTACCAGGAGTTTAGCCAGGGAGGGCAGGGTCTCTCAGCCTGCTCTGTCCCTCACACCAGGGGGTGTTGGTGGACTGTGGTGTGACTAGTGGAAAGGAACGAGCTTCAGTACTGCAGTGAGGACCCTGACCCCTGATCTCCATGTTTTCCCCTGGAGATGGTTTAAGTTCCCTGCTCTGGAGTTTTGAAAAACAGTGTGAGGTAAGGCTGAATACAAGTGTTTGGGGGTATGTTGGAGGAGGGGGGGGTGCACACATGCATACTTGCTGTAGCTTGGTAAAACTGATCATGGACACCTCAAAGCCAAGACTGGACATCTCACTCATCCAAGTGTGGTCACATAAGGCTACAGTTGCCCAAGGCAGCTGAAGAAGCACTTGGGGGTCTCAACTGCAATCATGGCACCTAGTGCACCTGCTACATTGGATTTGGTTCCCTCGGGTTACCAGCCCCGCAACCTCAGCACCCCACATTTCCACCATATGCGCTGCATGGAGCCCTACATGGAACTTTCCTGGCCACAAGCCCCCACACAACCATGAACTACATCAACTTGATGTGTACAGTTCCCATGAGTCTCTGACCTCTGAGTACTACACAGGTGCTGTACCCTCCTTTCTACATGAGACACCAGGTAACTGACTGAACTTGGACTTAATGTCTAGCTTCTCTGACTTAAAACTCTGGTGTGGGAGGAGGTTCCCCATTTCCCCTGGACTGGCAATGGAGGTTCTCAGGGCATACAAGGGTAATCGAAGACAGCTGCTTTGCCCACATATATCTGGTACATATTTGTAGCATGAGAAGCACTCCTCTTCCATAGCAACCACTTGGGGTTTTCAATTGCTAACCCCATCCTCCAGGACAATAGCAATCTAGGCAAGGCAGGGCTGTTCCTACACCCTACCCCAAACTCTTTGTGTTAATAAATGCCGGATCCCACTTCTTTCTCTGTAGCTTCCTGTTGTTGTTTTGTTTTTTCACAAAGAGCACAATAAGAACAGTTGATTATAAAATGAAAATCTCTAAATTGTGTGCAGAAGCATTATACAGAAAGGTTAAAAATGTCGAGGAAGCATTAGTCTTCAGAACGCTCATTTTGTAAACTTGCATCTGAAACATTGTAAGACCATGGTAGCCTCCCTCCCTGATGGCATCATGTATGGACAGCTATTTCATGTGGGTGATGGATATGGCAGTTTCTGGGTGTCCCTTGGCTCAGGCCAAACCACAAAGGACAGACCCTTAAGTCCACAGAGCTGGAAGATGCCTTTGTCTCTATGAAGTACAGCAGCTTTCTTTGTTCTCTGAGGAACATGATGGTAATTCCATCCTAAAAATGAAGGAAACCTCGAGAATTTGTGAGTCAACATAAGCAGAAAGCTACAAAGAAGTCCAGAGAAAATTCAGTTAAAAAGTGCCTGTGGCTCCCTTTGGGACAAAGAACATTTTTTTTTTTCTGTATCAAAATGCCCTGCTAGGAATTAAGCTCACATGTTTCCATTTCTAGTAAGTGAAGTAGTGGAAAGACTTTCTGAGAGGAGCTAGAAAATGAATCCTGGAATAGAAAACGTGTCAATCAGCTTCCTGTTACAAAGTACTTGAGACAGTCACCTTTAGAAGCTGGGCAGTTTATTTTGGCTCACAGTATTGTAGGTATCAGTCCATAGTCAATTGGCCCCCATTGCTTTTGACCCAATGGTAAGGCAGTGCATCAAGGCTGGGAGCACATAGTGGAACAAACCCTCACCTCGTGGCTGAGACATGGACAAAAAAGAAAGATGCCAGCATCTCACAATCTCCTTGGAGAACACAGTTCCAAGGACCCAAGACCTCCCACTAAGCCCTGCCTCTTAAATATTCCACTGCTTTTCAAGAGTGCCACGATCAGGACCAAGCCTTTAACACACAGACCTTTGAGGAACATTCCAGATACAACTGCAGTAATTAACAAGCCCATAGTCAATAATGTAGAACCTCATAATGCAAAGGAATTTTTCCTCAGAGGCTGGGCAGCTGGGCCTTTTCTGTTTTGAGAGACTGAAGCCCTGCTTCTTAAGTGAGGGTCATGACCCCATTCACATTACTGAATTTGGGGGTTGTGAAGAATTTGGCAACAGTACAAAGTTTCTTGAGTATCAACAACCCCCAAAAAATTAATAACTCAAAATAGAACACATAATGAATCTGAGATGTTTCTGGCAGCCCTTACCCATATTGCTTCTGTGACTTCACTACAGTCTTGGTTTTGAACACACACATGCGTTCCATGTACTACACAAGCCACCATGCCACTCAGCACCAATAGATGCTACCTGAAGCACGTAGGTTCAGCTTTGAGATATTGTATGCTATGAATCACAGTGTCTTTACTGTACAGAGAAATTTTCTGATCTTAGAGAAACATAATGATTTAATTGTGGAAAGCAATGTCTTTTAATAGTTTCCTACCACCATCTCACAGTATCTAAATATCACATTTGTATGTCTTTGGATTGTATTGTATTAGAATGTTTAATTGTTAGGACCGCTGCTGACTTGAGTTCCATCTAATAAAAATCATCCAATGGATTTTGGCTTGGAATTAGGATAGAATTTTCAATCATTTCTAAAATAGATCTAAATATACCATTTTGTACTATGTAGTCACATAAAGTAGTGTTCTCAGCATTGGTGACTATAAAATAGAACTATTGATCATTTCAAAACAAAACAAAACAAAAACCACTGAAGGTACTCTATAGCCAGCACCATGAAAAATTCAACCAGGATTTAATTCTCTATGCAAAAATAAACAAACACATCATCTTGTTAATCTACAAATTTGTTCCTGTTTTCTTAAAATGGTAAAAATGCATGCTTATCAAAGAATTACTTAAATAAATGTATTTATGACTTACAATCAGTAAATGTCTTATTTGTATGCCTGTTTTACATGCCTACATGCCCAAGGTCATACAAAGACTTTGCAGGCATAAAGAGGTCTCACAGTAAAAGTTTAAGAAATCCTGATCTAGCTGGGCGGTGGTGGCGCACGCCTTTAATCCCAGCACTCGGGAGGCAGAGGCAGGCGGATCTCTGTGAGTTCGAGGCCAGCCTGGGCTACCAAGTGAGTTCCAGGAAAGGCGCAAAGCTATACAGAGAAACCCTGTCTCGAAAAACCAAAAAAAAAAAAAAAAAAAAAAAAAAAAAAAAAGAAATCCTGATCTAAAGGAAAGAGGATACAGCTGGGTTCTAAAGTTCTAGGATCAGTACTTTCTTGGCCCAATCCCAGCCCAGTGCAGCTGGATAGGTGAAAAGAGATGTCCAGAGATGCTTTTTTCCAGATGCAGCTTTCTTGGATGTGAACTGTGAGTAAAGGTGCATGAAGTGACAGGGAGGTGGATGTCAGATTACGTTGTGGATAGTGACTGTCACCCCTGAAGAATCTGTCTACTCTGCTCTGAGCTCCCAATGTACTGTTCATACTTATGATGGTGTGTGTTGCAGTCTGCTTTTGTATTTGCTCATGTTGGTTGAACACTGTCTTGTCTATATCTTACAGGATGAGTCCTTGAGGGTAGAGTCTGTGACCTATTGATGCTTACTGACCTACAAGGCCATCTCCAGGGTCAGCAGGGAGAAATTGTAGTTTTCTCTGTGTGTTCCTTCCTTGCTTATAATTTGCCATTGCTGTGACAGAATGCCTGACAAGGACAACATAAAGAAAGATAGTTTTATTTTAGCTCACAGTTTGAGAATACAATCCATCATGTATGGTAGGGAAGGCATGGCTTCGGGAGCATGAGCTGGATGGTCACATGGCATCTGATACCAGGAAGTGGAGAGAGATGAATGCTGGTGCTCAGTCTACTCTCTCATTTTCTTTCAGTCCAGGACTCCAGCCCATGAGATGGTGTCTCCCACATTTAAGACAAGTCTTCCCACCTTGGTGACTCTAGAAATGACTTCATAGACATGCCTGGAAGAGATCTTGTCAAATTAACATACTAGCTATCATGGTGTGGAAATTGTGCAGTAATCTAAATTGGGATGCTTAGATGATACAGCAGATGGAAAGTCGGAATATGGCCAGGGAGGGTTAACTGAAGGTCAGTGGGTATCCCAAGGGAGCAAATAGATCAATAACTTCATTGGAGTCTAGAATCTGGTCCTCAAACTGAGAGACTTAGAAACTCAACGTTAAGACACTCAGAGTCAATCTTTCACTTGGAAACAATGTGCATTAATTGAGTTCTTCAGATGGATGTGCAAATTAATTAGACTCACTGATTTGACTGAAGATCTTATAAACACAATGCATACAGAAACTAGATTTGTCTGTCTGGTGCAAGCTTGCTTGATGGAGATTCTTCCACTCACATTGAAACAAACTCAAGTATCTCCTTCAGCTACAAAAGGAACAAATATGAGCTAAGTCCCCCAGACATGGCATCCAGATTTTGCCCTAGCTTTCTCTTCTTCCTTCTGGAAGTCAGGCTCTATAGTAAACTGTTGTTTATCATTGTCTTACCAAACCTTTCTTAACTCATTCCAAGATGGTTTCCTCTCTAGCAGTGACACTCAGTTGCCAATATGTTCTGCAGACTGAGCAACCAACCAACTGTTGATTGAGTTCTGAGAGTGTGCTAGAGTCCTTTGCTGACTGAAAGGTTGTCTTTGGCTAATGGACCATGGAGAGGTCCCTGAGTGAGCTAATGAAGGAGGGCAATGGACAGACAGTGAGAGTTCTTCCGTGGAGGTTGTTGTGGTAGTTACTCACTACCCAGTGCTTCCGAATTTCTGTCTTTTAACGCCCATGTGGCTGTATTATTCCTTGTGATGTGAATTCCAGGCTCGCTCCCACTCTTTGTCAGCAGCTCTTGCTAAGGTTGATGATGACTTCCAGGCTGCTAAGTCTGGGAAAGATATTCTTCTGTCTTCATCTTCCTGAGAGTAGCTGAAGCTCTTGGCCATTCCCTTCCTGAAATGTCCCCTCCCCCGCACCACCACCACCACCATTTTTTCCCCTTTTCTTTCCTGTCCTAGAACCTTCCTGGAATTTCTTCTACAATTTTGTCAGCTACCTCTTAATCACTTAGGACGCCCTGGTCTGCCTGGCTTGTGCTTCCTATATGCCCAATCTTAAGCCATCTCCTCCTTTTATGCAAGTGGTTCTCAGCCTTCCTGATGTTGCAACCCTTTAATACAGTTCCTCGTGTTGGGGTGACCCCCAACCACAAAATTACTTTTGATGCCACGTCATAACTATCATTTTGCTACTATTATGAATCATAATGTAAATATCATAGATGCAACCCCTGTGAAAGTGTTGATCAGCCCCCCCATAGAGGTCATGATCCATGGGTTGAGAACCATGGTTTTATGCTATTCATTCTTCTTTCATAATTGTACACATTTCCATGTCTTCCATTTCAATTCATGTGCCAGTGAAGCCACATTTGATATCAGCTGCCTAGAACTTTCTGCTTTTATCTTTAGCCACTTGCATGTCCCAAAAGTATTTGGGAGGAGGTAGAGCTGTCCCCCAGTGTCCATGAAGGATGGGTTCCAAGATCCCTTGCAGATACCAAAATCCAAAGAGGCTCTGTATCAAGCGAGTGATGTAAAGTCTGTGCAGAACCCACACATATCTTTCCATGTACTGTAAGCCATCTCTAGATTACTTACAACATCTCACAGAACATAAATGTTACAGGAATATCTGCTACACTCTATTGTTTAGGGGAAGTGACAAGGAAACACATCTGTACATGTTTAATACAGATATAATTTTTCCTGACATTTCAATCCTAGAGGGGTTGACTCTGCAGATATATGGAGGGCCTGCCTGCCGTTATAAAAAACACACCTGATACAGACTAGAATAGATCTAGAATATATATTTTTCAGACTGCCAACACTCAATAGTAAGAAACCAAACACAATTTGTGACTGGCAAAATATTTACACACGCATTTTACCTAAGCAGATATACAGATGGCAAAGAGAGAATGGAAAATATCCTCAACATCATTAGTCATTAGGAAAACACAAAACACAATCACAACGAGATGCCGCCTCACACCTGTTGAAATGGCTAAAATTAAAATGGCTGAGCTGGGCAAGCAGCTCCGTGAAAGAGTACTGCCTAGAATGTACAAGATTCTAGGTTCAATGTAGAAATCTAACAACCCCAGTGCCAGCAGAGTCTAGGGTCAGCTGATGCTGATACTCCTCTGTTACCAGCAGAAACACATCGGTGTGGACACTTTGGAAAGCAGTTTACAAGTCTCTCATAAGATTCTAAACCTCTCAGGCCGGGCGGTGGTGGCGCACGCCTTTAATCCCAGCACTCGGGAGGCAGAGGCAGGCGAATCTCTGTGAGTTCGAGGCCAGCCTGGACTACAGAGTGAGTTCCAGGGAAGGCGCAAAGCTACACAGAGAAACCCTGTCTTGAAAAAATCAAAAACAAAACCAAAAAAAAAAAAAAAAGATTCTAAACCTCTCTCTCTCTCTCTCTCTCTCTCTCTCTCTCTCTCTCTCTCTCTCTCTCTCTCTCTGTGTGTGTGTGTGTGTGTGTGTGTGTGTGTGTGTGTGTGTGTGTGTGTGATCTGAATGAACAAATTCAAACAAACTCTATTTCTCTCTCACACCCAGAGCACCCTTTGGGGCCGAGTGTGCCCATACTGCTGGGTGCAATCTGGGGAGGGAAGGATGAAGGGCATATAAATGAATGCTCCTTAGAAGTGGGCTCTGAACATCCATCCGGTGAGGCAAGAGATTATATCCCCGTAGGTGTGTCCACTTTGACCCCGTGGAGAGGGCCATGGCAGAGAAGGCCGGAATGGGGTGAGGGTTAGAACAGACACCAGGGTTGCAATATACCTTTAATGCATGCTTTCCTGCAATGGTAGTTCGCATCCTGCTCTGCTTATTTAGGGAGACACAGAGCTCCCATGCAAGCAAGTGGGAAGCACAGTACAGCAGTACCCAGGCCTACTGACACTGAGTGCCAAGGCTGTCTGACCTAGGGGTGAGGGCCGAAAACAAGCATGTACAAAGACATAACAAAGTGGGCTCAATCCAACCTCCTTATGTTAATGTATTTTATAATGGTGTGTGTGCGTGTGCGTGTGCGTGTGCGTGTGCGTGTGCGTGTGCGTGTGCGTGTGCGTGTGTGTGTGTGTGTGTGTGTGTGTGTGTGTGTGTGTGTGTGTTCAGGAGGTATGTGCACACGTGTGAAGGTATATGTGTATGCAGGCCAAAGGCCAACCTTGGGTGTCATTCTTCAGGAGACATCCTATGATAAAGTTTAATATCTAAACCAAGTAAAAGACTAGATCAGTTCACTGCAATCATAAAAATCATATGAATGTAGTCTTTATTTACTTTCAAAATATTGTATTGTACTGTATTCACCCTTCCTGTGATGATGTCTCTGTGATGAGATGAAATGAGATGAGTGACACAGAGATTGGAGTGTCATATTAGGTGACTCTGATAATAGTTACTTATGTATGAACTGAGAAACCTCAGTAGCCCATGTAACAACCAAGAGAGCTACTCAGGGATTCACAGGTGGGTAGCATACACAGTGTGAATACACTGGTCAGAGGGGTCACTTACGTTCTGAATGTGATATTAGCAAGCTAGAGCAAGATTTCTTTATACTACTAAAAATAGTGTACAAGTTAAAATTGATTAATTTATTTCTGGAATTTTCCATTCAATAGTTTTTGGCCACAGTCAACAGCAAGTAACTGAAAGACAAACTCCAGATGATGGGAACAACTGTAATTCCCTGAGTTGGCATCTAAGGGACAAGGTCATTACTAGAATGCCATGGCAATACTAGGACCAAAGTGGAAGCCCTGGTCCTATGCTTGCACCTTTAAGAGTTTTGCACACACTCGGGAACAGGATGGCATTGTGCAGGGGGAGTTGTAAGTAAAACCATACAGAAATGTACCAGCCCAAGAAGTAATCTCCACACATACAAAAGCGACCCCTCCCTTGGAAATATGGGGGTCTGGTCCAAATCAATTCATCATAGTAAATTTGACTTTTCTCACCTGTTTGACTTGGGGAAGGATTAAAATAAAATCTATACAAAATAGTTAGCAGTGTCTGGCATATAGAGGAAACACTTATTAAATATGAGTCGATAATAATGATAAAAATACAAATTAACTTTGAGTCTGGGAAGAAGAACGAGAATAATGAAAGATTGCTGGTGCCCTCCAGCTTGAGGGAATGGAGGATTAAGTGTAGATTGGAGTCTCCAGATTCATTACCAGTGTAGGAAGGAGACTGGAGGCTCTTGAGTCTCAAGTACTGTGTTTATAATTTATTCCCAATGATCTTGCTAAGGAAATTAATTTACACCATCACTGATTTCTCTCTTATTAATATCTCTCCTTTCCCTTAATCAGACACTCAACGCAGATTCATATACTTTACAAGTCTTTCCAAAGAACAGTCTTTAGGGTTTATTTATACTCCCTAGTGTATGTTGGTGTTTCATTTTATTCATTACTTCTTTTATCTTTATTAATACTATTCTACTTTTCTTTAGGTTTGTTTATTCAGTTGTTCCTATTCCAATTTCTTCAGACAAGCTCTTAAAATTGGCCTTTTGAGAAAAGTAGGGAGCTCTGACTTAAGTAATAAGGAAGGCACATCAGTCAACAAAATGTCCTCAAAAGCTGTTTTCACTCTATCTCACGGATTGGAGGACTTTCACACCGTGTGAAGAAAGACTTAAGAACAAGTAAACTTGAACTCCAGCCTTTGAATATAACCCCAGTTGAAAACTAAGGGGACACATAGGGGACATGTTGATACAGGGCTGCTTTTCCTAAGAGTGTAGGCTCTCCCATCAACTCCTCTGTAGGGTGCATGCTCGCACCCTTTCTCCTTGGACTAGTGAGAAACTCTTTCCCAGCGCCTCCACCACAAAGTGACTCCTGCATTTTTTCTGATTTACACATCGAGTCTCCCAGTTCCTCTGCCTAAACCCCCTTGGTAACTTCCTCCAAACAGGATAGCTTTTTACCATGACAGATACAATCCTGAGTCTGAACTCCTGTCCACTCCTAACCTCAGCCACCCCCACTTCCCACTCAACCCTCCCTCATCCTTTGTACTCCAGCAGAACCTAACAATGAATGGTTCCCCGCAGGTCCAATTCATCCTGTAACTTCACCCCTTCTCACTTCACAAGTCACTTCTGCCCACTATGCACACCAGAACCTTGCCTCCTAGCCTTTGCCAAGTAACCCTCTCATCTGACGTAGCCTTCCTGGCACCCTCCCACCCTTGGGCAGGTGCCCCTTGGTTCCCACCATTAGATACCATTTTCCTCACCACAGTGCATGAAACTAAGCTGTCTTCACACTCGTCTGTGTATGTACACCTTTACCACGGACCCTATACAAGGTTTTAATGCAGATTCCCAGCTCCTCCTTGCTCACATGTGGAACTTAAATCAGCTGATGAGCATCTCTGAGCTATTGGCTTTAAGGATTTTCCAGCTCATGCTTTGAGGAAAAGCATAAGATGTACACGGGCCCAGAGCAGAGGCAGGTCCCCTTCTAGACCTCATATGTTGTCTCCACAATACTAACAAACAGCAAGTTCCACCCTTGGGTACCCAGAAAACACTGGACCTGCAACAAAAGCAGACTTCTGTCTTTCCATCTTTCTGCAGAGACATTGATGAAGGAGTCATCCTTATCAGGCACTCTTGACTTGTCCTGTCAATCACTTTTCATGGATTGCCTCATTTAATTCTCAAGCATTATTTCAAGTTTCTCTAACACAGGTCTAAAGCAGTGCTTTCCAAACTATAGAGTGCACACAGATCACTCAAGGATCTTGTCCAATTGTAAACTCAGACTCAGTTGGTCTAGGTTAGGGCTTTAGAGTCTTTGTGCCTAGGAGTCTTCTTTGTGATACCCATGGATATTCACTGAACGGCAAGGACTTCAAGAACTGCATGGAAGTGGGTTTCCTTTCCTCTTTTCATACAGCCCCAACGATAGAACTAACAAGACTTTCTGCAGACCTGGAAATGTTCTATAGTCATATGGTGGCTGCATGCAGCTAAGTGACCAAGAGTAGAAATTTTCAATTCTCTTTCATTTTATTTCACTAGAATTTAAATACCACATGTGGCTATTTGCTTCTGGTGGAGATTGGTTGCTAGGATGGAGGGCTGCTATACTATCTGTCGGGTAAGGAGCCTGGTTGGGAAGCTAGAGAAAGTCCCTTCCTTTTTCTCTTCCACTACATTAGGTCAGCTCGAACTCTGCAGGAAAACCAGTCCACTCCAGTCTTTCATCTAACAAGCTCCATGTTGCAGAGAAGATCCCCAGGGAGAAAGGTAGCATGCCAGGTAAGGTGGCATCCATGGGCAGAACTTTCCGGTTCACTGCCACAGGACAGACAAAGTGCAGAGAAAAGGATCCTCGCCTGGCCTGTCTCAGGGCATACTTCAAGAAGACTCAAGCAGCTGCTGGCCCTTTAAATGGAGCCAGCTCCCTCTGGGCACTCTTAAAGCTCACTTCATTCATGAATTAAGTCCCTGACATCCCATATCTGTATGATCAATATGTTTGTTTATTAGCAGCATCTGCTGTGTTTTAGCGAAGGCAATGGGTCCCAGTGAAAGGTCTGTTCTGTAACCACAGAATAGGGCCTGAGACCTGAAAAGAAAGGCCTCCTGCTGGCAGCTGGGAGCTGGGGCTGGATAGAGTTTCAGGGTAATGGTCCTTTAATTGAAATCACCCACTTGCTTGGTAAGGAACTGTGCTGGGTACCTCCTTGAAAAGCTCCATTAGCTGGTGGGTGTGCTCCTAGCTGTTGGCCTCAGAGAAGGGGAGCTGCAAAAGTGGTCTGTCCTCATCTGTGCAGAGAAGAGCAGGATGTGAGGTTGGTCACACTATGGATGAGGAGATCCAAGCAGCTTGGCCTCCAGGACCCAGCTCAAATACAAGTCCATCCCCCTTGATCCAAGCCTGAATGTCTTTTGCCTCTATGACTCAGGGACTTAACTCCCAAGCTGGCTTGTTTTTTCCAGAAGAAAAACTGTCATTTTTCCAGTTCCTTCTTCCATATTGGGGATTCATGGTCCACACTTTCTCATCCACCTGTGAAACTAGAGGTCCAAGGGCTGGTCCTGAAATCACTGCTTCATCCATGCAGGTGTGCATCCCAAGCAAGTTCTGATTGCTAGGGTTATCCTGGATCTTGAGTTCGAAGACCAGAGAGTATCTTCTGGGCCTGGGGCATTTAAAGCCAAATGCCTCTTCCACTTGTTACAGGTTCCCCCATTACTGTCTGAATCCATAACATGCACTGTGTACCACAGTCCAAGAAACTATATTGTGATTTCCAATTTGGGGTGATTTGCTCCCCAGAGATATTTGTAATGCCTGGGGTTCTTGGTCATCAGGATAGAAGCCAGGAATGCTCATACACAGGGCAGCCCCACACGGAGAGTGATCTGGTCCAGCACATCAGCAAGCCAGGTTGAGAAACCCCAGGCTAGAGTCCTGTCTTCACATTGGAACTGAGTGAGAGGCAGACATAGACCTTCCCTGTTTCTTGCCTTCCTCCTGGACTGCACTCCTTAATCAGCATGCTGTTCCTGGTTTCCACCATACGAACACCACCTACCAATGGCTGGTCTACCTGCCTGCTCTGCCACTGATATTGTTACCTTGACCTCTGGGGTTTGATGTTATGCACCATTTTCCGTGACAGGACCTTGACTGTTCCCATGCTACTGCACGAGTCTTCATATCTGGGGCCTGCTCTGCTCTCCGGAAGGATGTTCCAGATGGACTCAGCCGAGCTCAACCAACACTGCACAGCCTGTCCTTGCTCTGCCTCCTCCATCCCGCGTCCAGTGTGTTCTATGGTCACGTGGCTAATACAGCCACTCTCCTGCTGTCACAGGAATTCCACCCCCACCCCCAAGCTTTCAGCCTTCCGGCTCCACTTGATTGTAAACACAGATGGGCAGGACCAGGTATTCAGGAGAATGTCTGGTGAATCCCTGTCACCAACTTATCACACCGTATTTTCTTCTTTTTTTTTTTAAATAGGATATCTTATTTTTTATTTTATTTAAATATCACTTTTTTCATTTATTTTTTACATACCAACTGTAGTTTCCTCTCCCTTCTCTCCTCCTAGGATCCTCACCCCCTGCTTCCCATCTACTCCCCTCCCCCTCCACTCCTCCTTCATTCAGAAAGAGGCAGTCACACCACAATTTCTAGCACCTGGATTAGGGTGTGCTTATACCTAGATGATCTGAGTCACTTCCGGTATGTATCTTTTTACAATGTCGTAGTAGATTTGGGGATACTTAGGATGAAAGCCAAGGCCTCCCATATACTAGGCAAGTGCTCCACCACTGAACTACATCATCAATTATGATGTCAAAGATGGTAAGAAATCTCATCCTATTGAGTCTTTTTGATCAGGGTACAAAGTAGAGATTCCCTGGCTACCAACTGTGGGGTTTTAACGGCGCTCTTACCCTGCCAGGAAAAGTCACGAAACACGACAGAATCCACTAATGAGTTTTATTAAGATGAGGAGAGAGACAGATGTGCACAAGCCTGTGGAAAGACACGTGTGTGAAGGGGGCCAGGGAATCATGGCACTGGTTTATAAAGGCTGAGCTGCACCTGTGCACACAGGCCCACGTGGCTACTCTACACATGCGCATAGATCACATGGTTGTGCTGTGCACTTTATGCAACCACATAAAGCCACAGGGTACTGGGTCACACAAGACGTTTGACCTGGAAATGACTAGGTGTCCCACCGGGTATGCAGGACCATGCCCAACTGTGGCAGCATGCTGGGAATTTCTATC
The DNA here is from genome assembly GCF_049852395.1 of Peromyscus maniculatus bairdii. Classification (NCBI taxonomy): domain Eukaryota; kingdom Metazoa; phylum Chordata; class Mammalia; order Rodentia; family Cricetidae; genus Peromyscus; species Peromyscus maniculatus. The sequence continues at coordinate 89,777,044 of NC_134852.1, forward strand.
ACCAACAGTCTGCTTATGGTCCTCCAGTAAACTTCTAGAAGGTTATAAAAATGTACACTGTTGCACTTGAATGTTCTAAATCAACTAGTAAACTCCAGCAAACTGATTGTTACCTGGAGCAATACATTGTGAAGAAAGCTGGGATTCTGAGATGCTGGGATGTAGGATAGGGTTCAGGTCTTAGCATTCCTAATGACTTCCCTCCATACTAAGATATCACATTCAATCTTATTCTAACTAAGCAGCCGACCCAGTACCTACTACTATAAATATCCCAAAGCCTTACCTATGTGAGGCCAAGGTTCAGAAAGAACGACAGTCAAGATCAATTAGCAGTGTTCTCAGATACACAAAGGTGAGCGGAGTAGAGGCTGCTGTGCCAGATGTTTGCCATTATTGTCTAAATGGAAAATGAATTATACATTCTTCGTGCTATTTGATTAGTAGGATGGTGGCTGCAGCTGACAGTGAGTGTCTGGTCTATATGAGAGACCCAGATGAGTACAGAGATGGATTACACCCTAAGTGAAGTTGACAGTGCATCCTTGTTGGCTTTCACCTGTGGCTGTATAGACACTATAGGCTTAGTGATAAAATTAGAAAGTAAAATTGTCCTCGGGTGTGCAAATTTCAATGACCCAGTATTGGAGACATGCCAGATCTGTGACTTTGTTTTCCTGAATGTCAATAGGCTCATACCTTAGAATATCCCAATAAACAGGGATTTTAAAGGTCCCTACAAACTGAATCAACCACTTATCCAACATGTGAACATACCCTCTCATGTTTCTGCCAAGTTGCCCTAGAATTGTTCAAACAAATCTGTGGGTGAAGACTCATAGTTTTCTACTCAATGCAGTCATTTCCACTAGGCTCATCCAGAAGCCCTGGCTGGTTAAACATCTTTAAAGAGAACAACATCCAGATAGAGAGAGATTTGCATCCCTCACCCCCACTTCCGCTCCTCTTTCACATATTTCACCTGTTCCTTTAACAACTGCTAGAAAGGATTCCATGAACCAGAGGTCAGCAGCCCACAGCCCTGGGGACAAATCTGGCCCTCCAAACTGTTTTATAAATACATTTTTACCAAAACACAAATACACCTATTTGCTCTTGGAAGCATTCAAACTACAATGGTTAAGTAGCTACAGCAGAGACCTGCAAAGCCCAAAATATTTACATAGCTGACTATGTGCCGATAAGTTTGCCAGTCCACACTATGCCAAACTTCTTCAGAGCTTTGCCAAACAAACCAGCTCTCACCAATGATCACCATGAGGAATAGCACTTAACAGTTCTCATTAACTAATGCTCACTTCTTTTTTCTGGTGTGTGTGTGTGTGTATGTGTGTGTGTGTGTGTGTGTGTGTGTGAGAGAGAGAGAGAGAGAGAGAGAGAGAGAGAGAGAGAGAGAGAGGTGGGAGGAAGAGAGATTAATTTTGATTCATAGTTTGAGGGAAATACAGTCCACCATGAGATGCTCACATTGTTTCTGTAGTCCGGAAGCAGAGCGAGATGAATGCTGGGGTTCTCTGATACTCGTTTATTAAGAGTGATTCCAAAATGGCACTACTGCAAGGCCTGGACCAGAATCTCCTCCTTCTTCTTCTTTATACTAAGTCCACTTTCCACAGAGAAGGATTACACTCATCTCCTCACCATCAACAGGCTCTGCTGATCCACTGACTATTTCAGCTGACAACAAAATCATCGCTCTACTTGTAGCTAACATTTCCTGCTCACTTTCTATAAATCGGGCTGTTGGTAAGTACCGTGTGCCATTGCTCCAGTTGCCTCCAGCTTGCTGTCCTCCAAGGGAGACACTATTATCATCCCCATTTTCTAAATGAAGCAAGTGGAAGCTTAGACGAGTTGTAAACACCCAGGGTCATGTGGTTCATAAACGACAAAGCTAGATTTCAGTGGGACTCTAGTCCCACTGATCGCACCCCTGTCCTTTTTTAAGGGGGACTGTTCCCTTCCCGGGTGCCAGGACTCATTTGCTTGGCTTCCCAGGAAGGCAAGCCTTGATTTGAGCTTACTTCTGTTCTTTTATTCAACAAATGACTCTACATGTATCTACATGTACCCCAGGCCTTGTTCTTGGTGCTGAACAAAGTAGATGTAAAAAAAAATTAAAAATCTCTGCCCTCATGTCACATACCTTCCAGTGGTTTTAGAGAGAGGCATAGACAAGAAAAGAAAAAAATCAGCAAGGTCAAGGGCTTTGAAAAATAAAGCAGGGGAAGGATCGCTTGGGGGAGTAGAACAGAGCTGTAATGCTAAGTGGGGTGATCAGAGTGACCTTGACTGGAAGGTCGCCTGTAGGAGATACACACTGGAGGAAGAGTCTGCCAAGCAGAGGTGGAGAAAGTACCAGAACCCTGAGGCAGGGATGTGTCTGGCCCAAGTGAAGGAATGGCAGGTAGACCAGCTGGCTGAACACAGGCTAGAGGATGAGTAGGAGAAAGTGAGGTGCCATCAGGCTTCAGGGTTCACCCCCAGGCCTGCTGAATTGTCAGGCTTCACTCTAGTGAGGAGGGATGCTGCTGGGGGGGGGGGTCTGAGCAAAAGAGGAACACCACCTGATTATGCTTTACATGGCTCCCTCCCACTGCTGGGTTAAAATTGGACTTTCAAGAACGAATGTGGAAGCAAACAGTACAGCTAGGAATCTATGAAATGCAGGGTTCACCGTGTATCATTCTGATCAAGAACAAGCATATATTCTGTGGGTGTCCTAGAGCATTATAATGGATCTGAATTATTCCTACCACCTAATGATGTTGTCACTAACTGAATGTCATAGCACAAGGTGATGTATGTATATGGTGATGCTGGTAGAAATATACCCACCACACTGTCATTCATGAATAGACAGTGATATACAGTACATAAGTCACAACAATAATAGTCATCTACCCCTGTTACTGGTTTTGTTTTTACTACATCGTACTCTTTATATCCATTTAGCATGCTCCTTGTATACACATGGATGCATGTGTATAAAGAGTTTACTGTAGGAGAGTCCTGGCGTGCGTCGCAGCCTCATCCATCTTGTGTTTAGCACATCTCTCGACTGCATCAAGATGCCGCATTGAGTGATTGATCTATACCGTCTAGGATTGTGTAACTGAAAACTCATGACAAAATCTCCCCGTGATGCATCTCTCAGATTGTGTCCTTGTCACTCAGCAATGCCCGGCTGGACCAGAGCAGAAAGATGATGGCCGTGCCATGCTGATTGGGGTCCCAGCAACACAGGAAGGGAGACTCCTGCTGGATTCTGGATGTATCTTGAATGTAGAGCCCACCTGATGCCCCGTGGCTGAGGCAGGCAGCATGCAAGATGAAGACCAGAGAAGCATGCTAAGACTTCTGAACGAAGATGGAAGAGGCTGTAGAAGGGACAGGTCATAAGTTGTGTTTGGGTGCATTAGATATGAGATCATGCTACCCACCCCCTACTAGGTGGAGATGCTGAGGAGCCAGGAGGGTGCAAGTGACTGAAAGCTCACCAAGGATCTTTCTGTTCATTCAGCCTTCATTTATTCACAGTGGTTTGTTCAGAGTGTTTCCTTCAGTTCAGCAAGTAACCAAGACATTAAAATATTTCTTGAGGAAAAAAAAAAGTGTGTTTAGATCAATACTAAGTGGCATGTCCCACTGTCTTAGACTATTAACGGCCATCGCTCTCCATCAGCAACACAGCCAGTTCTACACACACACACACACACACACACACACACACACACACACACACACACCACATACATGAGTCTCTGAAGAGGAGATTCTGGGAAAAGAGAAAAAGAGAACATGACATTGATGCATCCTAGAATAATACAGAACAAGGTGCCTCTTCCGTAGTTCTGCTTCTGCCCCTGTAGACGCTCTAAATGTGAAGCTTCAACCACATTGAAATACTCCCTTCTCCCCTGAACATCTGCCCTGTGGCTCATCCTTGCCAGATCTGCTCCAGCAAAAATATCAGCAGATACCACGGCCCAGTAAAAAGGCATGTGGCCCCTTTTGGAGGACTATAGCAACGGACTAGGGTCTTTAGGGATATATCCCCCCCACCCAGATTAATTATGGCTTTTGACAATGAGGGCTCAGCTGGTCCAGAAAACTGCACGGTGAACTCACTGGCACAAAGGTCCCAGTCAGACAGACCTGAGGAGACGTTTCTCTTGGACTTGGGCTTGGGAGATGGAGACTTTTTAATTAGAAGTTGTTATTAATGGGAAATGTGGCAAATTAAAACGAAGCCTCCTCCCTCTCCCGCCTGCCTTCCCCACTATATTTATCCCTGATCTCAATTAGAAAGTTCAGGGACTGGTGGCTGAATAGAATTTGTGGAGATGAAGGCTGAGACACCAGGAGGAGGGTGAGGATGGGGAGGGAGAGCAGGAAGGGGGGGGGATGTAGTGGATGTGTAGCCAAGGCTCGGCTGGACCTCTTAGGATGCACCCAGGGCTGAGAAGTGCAGCCTGGGACTATCTCAGCACAGCTCTCATCAGCCTTATATGCCTCTAACGCTGGCGACAAATGTCCTTACTCCTTTGGCCACTGATACATGCATGAGACCTCAGAGAAGGCTACATTCTGAAGGGTCTATCTTTGGGGGACACTAGGGAGACCTTCAGCATGCTTTGGTTTATGAATCATCCAATGGAAATCAACCTTATTTTTCCCAATGGTAAAGATAATACAAACCTGTTATTTTAAAAACTCACACATTTCTGTTAAGGTTAAAGCAAAATTCACACTATCTAAAGAGTCGATGTTAATAGTGTTGGTGATAACCTACTATCTATCCACCTCTGTCTCTCTCTCTCACAATTTTATATCTCTGGGATAATTATATATATATATGGTCCTGAGGCATGCTTTCCCTTCAACAAAATATATGGAGAGATATCTTTCTCTGTCAGTCGACATAAATCTATGCCATAACATTTAATGGCTACATGGCATTCTATTATATGGGTGTATCATAATTTATTTAGCCAAACCCATCTTAGTGGTCATTTAGGTTGTTTCCAGGGTCCTTTTGTATGAACACTGCTGAGCCTTCTCATTCATAGATGTGAACTGGGACCTGCCTCCCAGGCTATCTCCATCATTAGCAACTGGGCCCTGAGACTTCCTGGGGTCCAACAGCTCCACCTATGGGCTGGAAGACCACAGCGCAATAGCATTTGCTCAGCAGTCTCTTTGTCCACTCAAGACTCCTAACAGTGGGAACAGGGCCTGTCTCCGACTCTTTTATGGGCTTTTGGGACCCTAATTCCTCATACTGGATCGCCTTGCCCAGCCTTAATACTTGGGGGAGGTATTCAGTCTTATTGCAACTTGATATGTCATGTTTTATTGATACTCATGGGAGACCTGCCTGGAAAGGGAGGGAATTGGAGGTGAGAACAGGGAAGGATGGGTGGAGCTGTGGCTGGGATGTAAAATAAATAGATGAATATTTTTTTAAAAATTAATTTTAAAAAAAGAAAAGAAACCTTAAATGTAGGTTCTCCAGCCCCTAGTGCTCTGCAGATTGCCTAGAGCTGTAGAGAGCTGAATGCCTTATCAAACCTTCCCAAACCAGGCTGTGGTGGTACATGCCTTTAATCCCAGCACTTGGGAGGCAGAGGCAGGCGGATCTTTGTGAGTTTGAGGCTAGCCTGGTCTACAGATTGAGTTCCAGGACAGCCAGAGAAACCCTGTCTCAAAACAAACAAACAAACAAACAAACAAACCCTTCCCTCATGGCTTACATGTTCAGGGGCCTTCAGATGGAAGAGCCCCCGAACTTAACACATTCAGTGTGGTTCACTATCATTGCTCTTCCAACCACAAGATGATCATTTGAAAAGACAATCATGACAGCTCTATAACTCTATTCCACCAGAAAGGGAGGAGGGAGAAAAAGAAAGAAAGAGAGGGAGAGGGGGAGAGAGAGAGAGAGAGAGAGAGAGAGAGAGAGAGAGAGAGAGAGAGAGAGAGAGAGAGAGAGAGAGAGAGGAGCGCAACTAGACATAATATATTGAGCTACTCAGCACACAGTGAGTGGTAGCTTTAAAACAATCACTACTGGCAAGCCAACGATAGCACCCTGAGCATGTGGTCAATGTAAATAATTAATAACAAATTGCTCTCTAACATGCCTTCTTCTGGTCATCTATGGAGTATATTCAAAGTAGGAATAGATCTCTGCACAGACTACGATCCCATGAAGTCAGTCCTTGGAGAAGTACCAGGTGGCTGAGGCGGTGTGGGAAGACTTCCCGGAGAAAGTGGGGCCAAGGGTAGAATGAAAGGAATGTGCAGGACAGTGGAGGAAAGGAAATACAGGGTAGAAATTGACTGGTCACTCAGGAGACTCCACCGCTGTCCCCCTCTGAAGTCAAAAGTGGAACCTGTCCTCCCTTCAGAGGTCACGTCTGTCTGCCCCACTCCTGGGTGAGCATCGTCACGTCTGGTGGTCAACTCTTCTGCCAGCAGCCAGAGGCAGGAAGCTGGAGTGTGCTGGCTGCTTCTGCACTAGAAAGATCATTAAGCACAGAGCCCAGAGTTCACAGTTCTGGCAAGTTCTGGCCAGCAAGTCCCCGGGACCCTCTCCCTCCCCAGCACTGATATTACATGTACACACTGCTGCACCTATCTTTTCACATGGGTCCTGAGGATCAAAGTGTGGTTTCATACTTGTGTGGCATGCCAGTCATCAACCGAGCCATCTTCCAACATCAGGCTGGTTAGGTTTGTATGCATGTTGTTTATGGTCTTCCATCTCCAACCCCCGGCCCAGGTCAACCCCAGCACAAGACCTGCAGCTTACTGGTGAGAGCCAGGTAGTGAGTGCTCAGGACAGAGCAATGGACAGAGGACAGAGCAATGAACAGTGAGGGGGACTCTCTTCTCTCCATCTCATGGCCTGTGCCCTACACAGACTCTTCTAGCCTCTTCTACAAAATGACGACAGTTTCTCTCTGGCTTCTCTAGTCATCCCCTTTCTACCGCAAGCCCTCCTTGATCCCCACTACCACTTTAATTACCTACACTATGGCTCCCTAGCTCGGAATCTGTGCACAGCTCCCCACTGCTTACACAAAGTTGGACTCCACCCCACCCCCACCCCCACATGTCGAACCCTCCATTTCTCTAGTCCTAACCCTTCCCCCGGCTCTGCCTCTTCTCCAGACACAGAACCAGCCGACGCCCCCAGTACATGGCCCGTGCTTGCCCACCTCCCTCTCTTTGTTCAAATAACAGCCCTCTGTGTCACCACCTCTCTCTCCCACGTGCTCCAGTTTGACCCATCTTCAAAGTGACATCCCGGCTATCACCCACTCAAAGGGGACCCCTCTCCTCTGGATTTCTTTTGAATCTTCTGAATGGCAGTTAGCATTTTAAGTCTCTTACAGTTATGATTGTTGAAATCTTCCTAGAGACAGAGGTGTTATCACCCACGGTTGTCTGAACGGTGACTCTAAGGGAGCTGATTCTTAGTTCTTCCACTGCTCATCTACTATGTGCCCTCAGCTAAGTCCCAATTGAAAGCTTCAGTTTTCTCATCCATACAATGGGGCTACTATCTTCCCAGGGTTGTGTGGGCATCAACAAGATCACCTTCACAGCACCATAATGACTGAGCAAGGGGAGGACCCACACACCTACCCAGAGCAACCTGCCTGAGTCTGTGGCCCAGCTGCAGCCGGCGATCTGTGTTGAAGTCTGTGGCTCCTGTTACCACCGAAGGCGGAGAGAATAGGACTGCACAGAGCTGGCCTGATCCCTCACTGGCTGCAACACTAGGGAGAACTGGCCCTGCCCCTCACCAGGTGCAACAATCAGGAGACTGAGTCCTACACCTAGCCTGGGTAGCACAATAGAGGTGACCCTGTTTCATGAGGGTGGGGATGAGATGGCCCTGTGGATTCGAAAGTGGGAGAGCTTTCCTGGCCCCCTCATCGGCCATGTGGTATTATGGTTGAGGGAAAGACTCCCTCCCCTCCTTGGCCCTCACCACCTGCAGCAGGTGGGGGACCTGACCCAGCCCCTCACCAGCTGCACACTCCAGAGAACTGGGCCCCTGCACCTCACCTGGGCAACACAGTAGAGCTGGCCCTGGTGGTCCAGGTGTAGGAGAGCCGACCCTGAGGGTGTGAGAGCAGGAGAACTGGACCCGCCCCTTGCTCCTGGCTTCATAGGGTGACCTAGCCAGGGCAATGCTGAGAGCACACCACAGTGGTGAGGACAGGGGAGAGCTGGTGGGCTGACCAACCCTGCAACTACCCAGGCCCAGAAGCAGTTGGCCCATCCCAAAATGAGTTGAGTTGGCCCACCCCGAAATCTACTCCATCTGTGATCTGCTAGAGCAAGTGAAGGGGCAGGTCCTGTAGATCCAAAGCTGCAGGATCTCCACAACACAGGGCAACAACAGGATTTCCAAGAGGAGCCTCGGTGAGGGCCCAGCATTGAGAGTGTAGCAGAAACTGGAGGCCTCGAACCAGTCCAATGACTCTTTGCAATGAACACTTGCAAGTAAAGATGTATGGACTGAAAGGTAAACTGTGTGACTCACTGTGTCATACTACAGCTTCCATGATGAACTCTCTCTCTCTCTCTCTCCCTTCTCTTAAGTCTTTTTATTTTGGGGGGATGTTACAAGGGAAGAGGCAAACACAATAGGATGGGGAAATAATGGAATGGAGACACATGATGTATGGACCACAGAGAATAACAAAAAGATTAAAAAAAAGAAGAAGAATATACATACAAACTGCTTGAGAAATAAAGAGGTCAACACAAGATATAAAAGGAAAACAAATAGGTAGTGACACACGCCTTTAAACCCAGCACTTAGGAGGGAGAGCCAGGCGGATCTCTGTGAGTTCGAGGCCAGCCTGATGTACAGAGCAAGATCCAGGACAGGTACCAAAACTACACAGAGAAACCCTGTCTCTAAAAAAAAAAAAAAGGAAAAACAAATAAGAAAAAAAAAAACCCGTTATACTGTTTGTAGAAAGTCAGCACTTATTTTTGGCTCAAAGTTTCTCTAGTGTTTATTATGGAAGGAATAAAAATTAAATTTGGCTGTTTGAAAAAAAAAAAAGTTCACCTTCAGACTTGAAGTAGTGATGGAACCAAGAGGCGGGGAGACAGCTCAGGAAAGCTCTTGCTTTGCAAGCTTAAAAACCTGAATGTGATCAGCAGAACCCATGTGAAAAAGCCAGGTACGGCCGTGTGCATCTGTAATGCCAGGACTTGGGAGGTGGAAACAGGAGGCAGATCTCTGTGGCTCACTGGCCAGCCAGAGTAGCCTACGTGGTGAGCACCAGGCTGGGTGAGAGACCCTGCCTCAACAAAAACGTTGTACAGGGCCAGTGAGACAGCTCAGTGGGTAAAGGCAACTGGTGCCAAACTTCAATTCAGTCCCTGAAACCCACGGAGGAAGAAGGGAACCAATTCCTGTGAGTTGTTCTCTGATCTTACCACACGTGCTATGGCATGGGCATGCCACCACCCCCCAACACTCACGCACCCGCACATGCACTAAATAAATGAATACAAATAAAATGATTCTTTTGAGTAGACAGCATCTGAGGAATGGTACTCAGGATTGTCCTCTGACCTCCACATGCATGCACATACATGCATGAACAGACACACATGAACATGGACACACACACACAGACACACACACACACACACACACACACTGGAACCAGAGAGGAAAACACAGGGCAAGTGTGTGATATGAAACTGAGTAAGTGGGAATGGGACTGTCTTGACTCTTTGAAGGGGCTGAGCTTCACTCACCTCCCACAACTGCCCCTGGGTAGAGTCTCTGCCTACACTGGGCCTTCCAGCTGCCTCACTCATCCCCCAGCCTGGGCTGCTGGGGGCTAACAGGAGCCCTTTGGAGACCGCTGCCGCCTGACTCCACCTCTACCTCTGGGAGCCCAGCCCTGCTGTTGGGCCCCTTCACCTGGCCACCCTACCCCTCTGCCCGTCTCTGCAGTCCTGGGCCTGAACAGCTCCCCCACCACCCTGGGGAGGGGGCGTCTTGGGATTCCCCAGAGCATCACCAAGGTTCTGATTCTCCTGGCCAAGCAGTGCGTACTCGGCTAATTGCTACCTCTTCCTCTCCACAGAAACATCATTGCCAGCAATTAGCGTGGAGATCCTCCCCACTCTAGTTAAGATCCCAGGCTGCAGTTAAATGCTCCCAGATCCCATTTAAATGATTTCAAATGCAATTCATTCTGGCTCATTAAATAATTCCGGGGACGGTTTTCTTTGCCGTCATCACCTTAGAAACCTCTTTTTTTTTTTTTTTTTTTTAGAAGAACTTAATAAATTTTTTTTTAAATGAGAGGGTTAAAAGTGAAGAGGGCAGCCTGGCCCAGGAGCAGGAAGCAGGAAGATGTCTGCCCTGGCCTCCTCTGCCTTAAGTTAGCATTCCTTTTCCTCCCTCTGGCTCCCACCTGGCCCCCTACTCTCAGCTCTCTCCCTCCGTTCTTTTCTCTTGGAAATGACTTCACCCGACAGCTATGGATTTAGAACTTTTTTGCCAATTACTTATGCCCAGTGAGAAAATAGGTTTTTAATGTCTGTCCTTGCTCCATGCAGCCTGGCTACCTCCCAGTGAAGCAAGGCAGCAGTGTCCACTCCATGAATAGCCCCAGCCCTTTGCTGATCAGCATGCAGGTCGAACTGAGAGACACTGTGGGTGAGGAAAGCAAGAAGGAACGGGAGAGCCTCCATCTTCAAGGTCAGCACCTGGCCACAGAGAGGACCCCAGCCTGTGAACCATGAGCCCTCTTGCTGCCCAGTTCAACATTCACTTGGCTTCTGTTAGTTAGAAGATGCAGGGACCACTGCCCTGTGCCAGGAACCCAGTGAGCGTTTTGCATATATTAACATGCAAAACCTTCGGTGTGATCTAGTAAGAAAGATGCTGTCATTGTGCCCTTTTACAATAAGGAAAGTTAAGGCTCCTGAAAAGCTTAACATAGCACCCAAAGTCACCCTTCTGGCCCATGCTTCTGTTGGGATATCACTGCTCTAGAATTTCTAGACTATTCTAATACTCTGCCTGGACTTAGTCCTCTGTATTAGTCAGGGTTCTCTAGATTAACAGGACTCATAGAATGAATACACACACACACACACACACACACACACACACACACACACACACACACATACACACACACTCACACACACACAAAGGGGATTTATTAGAATGACCTACAGGCTGTTGTAGCTAGAGTTTTCCTGCCTTGCCCACAATCAGGACAAATCTTTGTCACCCGCCAGTCCCACAGCCACTCGGACCCAACCAAGTAAACACAGAGACTTATTTTGCTTACAAACTGTATGGCCGTGGCAGGCTTCTTGCTAACTGTTCTTATAGCTTAAATTAATCCATTTCCACAAATCTATACCCTGCCACGCAGCTCATGGCTTACTGGCATTTTCACATGCTGCTTGTCCTGGCGGTGGCTGGCAGTGACTCCTGCCTTCCTGTTCTTTTATTTCTCCTCTCTGTTAGTCCTGCCTATACTTCCTGCCTAGCCACAGGCCAATCAGTATTTTATTTATTGACCAATCAGAGCAATTTGACATACAGACCATCCCCCAGCACAGCCAAGTGCAGACCATCTCAGACACCTGCACTCAGGCCCGTGGTCCTAATCATCCTCTATGCGGACCTGCTGGGTAAAGCCACGAGGAACTCAAGAACGGGCTCCCACAGGACATACAGAACGTCCCACAGCAGGCTGTAGTCCAGCTAATCCAACAATGGTTGCCTGTGATTGGCAGGGCCAAGTAGTTGTTCAGCCTATGATGTCTCAGCTTGTTTTCATTATATGCTAGCATCTTGAAGAAGTAGGCTCTAATGTCAGTGAAGAATTGGACTTGGTAACAAACTGAGGGCTGTGGTGGTATTGTGTTCTCCAAAATATTGTGCAACCTAATAAACTTATCTGGGGTCAGAGAACAGACAGCCACTAGATACACAGGCTAGAAAATGGTGGCACACACGCCTTTAATCCTAGCATTCCAGAGGCAGAAATCCATGTGTTCAAGGATACAGCCAAGCACGGCGACTCATGCCTTTAATTCCAGAAAGTGAGCCTTTAATCCCAGGGAGTGGTGGTAGAAAGCAGAAAGGTATATAAGGCGTGAGGACCAGGAACTAGAAGCATTTGGCTGGTTAAGCTTTCAGGCTTCTAGCAGCACAGTTCAGCTGAGATTCATTCTGGATGAGGACTCAGAGGCTTCCAGTCTGAGGAAACAGGACCAGCTGAGGAACTGGCGAGGTGAGGTAGCTGTGGCTTGTTCTGCTTCTCTGATCTTCCAGTATTCACCCCAATAACCGGCCTCAAATTTGATTTTATTAATAAGAACTTTTTAAGACTCATGCTCCAGAGGGCAAGCAGGCAAAGAGCAAAAGCTTCCTTCTTCCTTGTCCTTGTATAGGCTGCCAGCTGGTGTGGTCCACATTAAAGGTGTGTCTTTCCAGACCAAGATCTAGATTAAAGATGTGGCTATTCCCGGCTCAAAAGATCTAAATTAAAGGCCTGTCTTCTTACCTCAAAGATCCAGATTAGAAATGGATCTCCCTACTTCAAATTAAGAAGGAAAAAAAAAATCCTTCACAAGCGTGCCCTCCATTTTTGGATTTTAGTCAATTCCAAATAAAGTCAAGTTGACCCGCAAGAATAACCATCACAACCCCCTGATCCTGGAACAGGGCTCTGGCACCTCTCAGGAGGCCTCAGCAAGGTCCCTACTGGGCTTCTCCCTCAGAAGACAGAGGCTGCAGGCCTCTTTCCAACAAGGCACACAGAGTTCGGAGAGCTGTAGTCAAGGGCAGTACAGAGTGCCGCAGGAAATTAAGGAGCAGAGTGGTCTATTCGGCCCAGGGAAAGGGGAGGTAGGTTGGAACAGGCTCCAGCAAGAGGCTGAACTACCCAGATCCTGGAGACCTAGATGAGACAAAAGCTGAAGGTAGAAGGGAGGGGCATGGAGTGGAAGGGGCGAGGCGTAAAGGAAGGTCTGGATGATTGAAGGCCCTTGGGTGCCAGGCTGTGACCTCTAAAGTAAGACACAAGCTTCAAATGTGTCAGAGGACTTGTTGCATAAATGTCACTTTGGGCCAGTGTCCTTTAACCAGGGACGAGTGTGGCTCCCAGCTGACTTTGGCCAGTGTCTGCAGACCTTGATTGCTGTCACAGTGAAGTGAAAAGGCAGGGTGGGTATCCAGTGTATAGGAATAAACCAGATGCTGTTAAACGAGGTAAGGAATTCCCCACCCCCCAAATCTCAACAAGGCTGAGAGGGGGGCACCATCGTGCACAGAAGCAATGGTGCCGTCGCCTTTGGAGAAAAACAAAATTGGCCGTAGATGAAGGAATTGGGAAAAGGGTTCACGGAGAAGGGAACTCTGAAAGGCTCACAGAAATGGGTCCGGGTGAGGACTTGTGGGGTAGAGGAAAGGAAATGCACAAGAAAGGCCAGAGAATGAGCACTGGGCCTGGAGGGGAGCCAGGGAAGGGGTGCTGGGTCCATAGGAAGAAGAAAGTGAAAGCACTGGAAAAGCTCTTTCACAGTACAGTTCGTTACCCTAACGGCGATGTAAAGTGATTCAGTAAGGCAATAGGGAGCCACTGAAGGGCTTAGAGCACCAAGAAATGGGATCAGAGATGTTTTAATTAATCAGGCCTCAAATAATTAATCAAGCAGAGGTGCTTAGACTTGGGGGGAGGGAGCCCCAACAGGAGGCCATTTCAGTGTTCCCAGCAGGAGCCTTAGCCACCCGGAACTGGAGAGTACCAGCCCTCACTCCACCTGCCACACCGGTGTCCCTGGAGCCGCCTGCTCAGGGCTCAGCACAGAACCACTGCTCCATAGGAGACGCGTAAGCCGAGTGCTTGTCAATTAATTTAAATTTTAAATGCAATTTGATATTTTAATTTGTTAAAACAAGCATGCATTGCTTTTGTAATCAAAAAATATAAGCAGTTCTTTAAAAATGGAAACCAGGATTTATTCACAAAGACCTCATCGCAGCAGTATCTAGAATAACAACCTGTTTACCATCAGGAGATCACCAACTACACAGGCCCTACCATGAGTGTGTTTACGTGAAAAGAGTGGTTTTCTTTCGAAGAGAGAAGTTTGCTCTTAAAGAACTGGAATGTAGACTGTATTAGTCTTTTTTCTATTACTATAATGGAATACCCAAGGCTAAAAACTTTATAAAGAAAAAAAAAAAAGTTCTGTGTGTGGTGGTACAGGCCTCTAATCCCAGTACTCAAGAGCAGAGGCTGGCACATTTCAACAAGTTCAGTGATCTACAGGATGAGTTTCAAGCCAGCCAAGGCTACACGGTGAGACTGTCTCAAAAAAAGAGAAGTTAAATTATAAAGCAAGATAAGATTCCAGAGATAGACATGGGCCACACACACACACACACAGGAACCACTCTAGTTCCTCTGAAGACATGACCCAAAGGGCTCCCTGAACTAGACTCCATCTCCGTAAGGTCCCACTACCTCTTAATGCCACCACACTGGAGAACAATTTTAGCATGAGACCCTTGTGGGAAGGGAGTGGTGACAGACACACAAGCCGTATCTAAATACAGTCTAATAAACAAGACAAGATGAGAGCTGGGGACACAGCTCAGCTGGGAGAGTGCTTGCCCGGCATGCAGAAGCCTTGGGTCTAGTCTCCGAGTAGCAGATAAACTGGACATGATGGTGCATACCTGTACTCCCAGTGCTTGGGAGGCAGGGAAAGGAGGATCTGGTGTTCAGTGTCATTGGCTACATAGTGATTTTGAGGTCAGCCTTGGATACATCAGATCCTGTTCTGGAAGAGAAAGTGGGTGGAGAGGGAGAGTGTACAGTGAATGATCTAATCGGTGCACTTAGGATGGACACTGTTCAGGACTGGGTACAGATGTGAGCAACCAGGTGCACACCTGGGGGCCAGGTTGCACAGAGTGGGACTCCAAGGGGGCCTTGGACTTTGGACTGCAAGTTGCATCTGGAACTGCTTCCCCTTTTCTGCAGGACCACATTAGGTCCTAGAAGTTGAGTCTCTGGCAGGGAACAATGGCTGAGCTATGTCTTTACTGAGAGAACATTTTACAACCCAGTCGTTCTGAAACAAAAGCCTGATAAGTCTCGGTGACAAACAATAACAAGCATTGCTTTCTTTCACTGTGAGTCTGAAGGTCAGCCATGAGCTGCCTCTGCTTCACACATCCCTCATGGGACCAGGGAGCCAGCCAGGAGGATTTTCTCAAGGCGGTGACATAATCTCCAAAGGGCAAGACCGAGTGCATGAGGCATGGCCAGCCCGGCTTGCATCACCCAGCCAAAGCAGCCACATTGCTTTGTGCAGAGTCAGGAAGGAGGGGCAGGCTCTGCTCGCCCTTCTGTGGAAGGGGTAACAAAGCCGCCTAGCAGAATGCATGCGCAGATGCAGCGTCAATGCTGAGAACAGTGGCTGACCCGCACCTTTGGCGTGCCAGTTGCTGGCTAGTTCCTCGTCAGTAGCCAATGTGCTGAAAATGGGCCTTGTAGGACATAAAGAGAGGCTCTCTGAGATGGAAGCATGCTCTCCCCCTGATACTCTGAGATTCTGAGGGAGTCAGGAAGAAACGCGTGTTCGTTAACTGAAACCATAACTGCCACGGTCTTGGTCTCAGTCTATGGGGCTCCACTTTCACTGGAAGCCTCTGTCTTGAACTTAAGCTTAATGCCGACACCACTTACCACAGATGTTTCTTCCCCGGGGCCTTTTTGGCCTCCCTGTTCTCTTTTCGTTTTGTAGAGACATGGGGGAGGGGAGTCAGGTAGCCCATGCTAGCCTTGAACTCTTGAACAGGATTTCCTTGCTCTCTCCGTCTTCCTTCCCCCTTAAGCACTCCTTTTCCGTTTTCCCACATTCCCCCCAAATATGGAGGTCCTTCAGAACTGTGTTTCCAACTTCATTTTCCACTCCATATCCTGAGGGGTGACCTTCAGGGTACCTATAACTCCAAGAAAATTATTTAACTTCAAAGTTTAAATTATTTAAACTTAATAAACTTCTCTCTGTTTGTTCATGTCCTGATGGCAGTTTATGGGTGTCTCAGGACTCATGAAACGGTTCACTACTGGCCGTAGTTGATAGCACCATTCTGCACCTTTCCTGGTTAGGACTCATCTTCCTGCAGGCTTCGAGCATCACTTCTAGTCTCCCACCCACCCCCCACCCCATGGCTCCTAATCTACCTCTATTTAGACTCCCCACCTCTTTCTGCACAGTACCCTCTCGGTCTCATAGGCCCCTCAAAACAAATCCATGAAGGAACTCCAAGACAGAACTCACATCCCCTGTCTTCATGGTAGCCCAACCTCAGAGGTCATTCACAGGGCCCTGACCTCTGCATGGACTCCACAGACTCCTCTGTTTTCTGTCTCTGACAACTTAAATCAATGCCTCCTCTTCCACCCCACCTGCTCTGCATCAGTCAGTGCAGGGCCCCAGCATTACTTATCATAATCCTGACCCGACTCGTTCCCATAGATCCAGTCCCCTAGTCCATCCTACATGGCCATCGGGGTTCCTTCCAAAATCCTAACAAGTTTTGTAAATCTCTTGTCCACCCACTGCTTTTAGAGTAAGGTCAAAATAGAAGCTAATTAGGAGATAATCTCCACCCACAAAACAGAATTGTCTCCTCCTCCGGTCCCTAAAACACTACCTGTCTCTTTATCTCTCTGGACCTTTCCCTGATCTGCCCTCTCTACCCACCTCTCACCATTTACTTCCCTGCCCAATTCCACTCTTCCAGAAAGTCTGAGCTTCATTGTTACCTCCTCCATGTTGTGGGCCTCAGGCTGGCTAGGTGCCTCCTCTTTGGACTCTGATGGTACCAAAGCACGGTAAACACTTCTACAAGACTACACTATCCATTGAGTTATAAACATTACATGAGCAGGAAGCATGTGCTTGCCTCCCAAAGGCCTTATGCTCTATAAATGTTTGATGACTGAATAATGGATGGAATGGATGAAGTGCTAGTTGCATTTGTTACCTATCTTGTGATGTTGGGCAAGTCTGGTAACACCTATGGGCATCAGTTTCCTCACCTGCAAAATGGAAACCATAATGAAAATAGCAAGTGATATTAGATAGTATGTGTTGGGTCATCCACACAACTAAAAACTAAATCATCAAAAAATAATGATTGAAACTCTGCAGTTGCAAGGAAAACGTGGAGGGAGTATACAATAATTTAGACAGCTACAAGGGACAGCTATAAACAAATGCTCCCTCACACATGCCTGGAAAGATAGGGCCAACATTTGTCCTGACGGGGTGGGACCACGGTGACATCATACTCCTGTACCTGCCATGCTTTTATTAGTGAGCACGCAATAATTTATGATTTTAAAAAAAAGACTCAACTTTATTACCCAAAAAGAAGAAAGAGATTTCTAAGAAAAGAACCCCGCATCCTCCTCATTTGGCAAAGCATTGGATACCACCCAGCAATCCCAGGGAGGGAAATGGTTGCATCCCTCCAGCTCCTTTTGTTCTTCTACAAAGGCAAGTCCACCCCCTAACCCCCCTACTCCCACCCCGCTCCATCCTTCCCTCCCACTGAGCATGCAACATTGCTGGGCAGCCAGGTGTGCACAGAGAATAAACGCGGCCTGGAACATCTTTGTCTCTGGTCTGGTGATGAGAAGAGGAAAGCCATATATTCATGGTTGACTTCAGCCCCTGGGGAGACAAAAAAAAAAAAATTAGAACTCTTCATGTGTGGTAGCCGTCTCACAGATTCAGCTTTTGGGGAGTTCCCATTTCCAAGGTTCAACCTGCCCAAGGTCTTAAATCTCAGGTCTCCCTAAGTTGAAGAATGGCTACATCTCAGCAGTTTCCCACCCATAGTGCTGGGGCTTCCAGGAACTCTAATTCTCAGCCATTGCTGGTGTAAGCTGGAAGTGGTACTTTAATTAGGAAAGTGTATGCTAGTTAATTCTGTGTCAATTCAACAAAGTCAAGGGATGCCCATAAAGCTGGTAAAGCAAGGTTTCTGAGTATGGTTGTTTCCAGAAGAGCTCCATGTTTGACCCAGAAGGAATAAAGCAGAGCCACACTTAGCAGTGTGAACAGGCTCCATCCCCTTCTGCTGGCCTGAAGGAACAAAAATCAGAGGAAGGGTGGATGCGCTGTCTCCTCTTGAACTCGAGCATACACCTGCTTTGGCCCTTGAAAACTAGAACTCCTGACTCCTGAGTCTCAGCCCTTCACGTTCCAGACTATACAACAGAAGCCCCCACCTTCCCCATTCCCCAGATCTCAGACCTTGGGACTCAAAAAACAAACTATACCAATAACATTCCTGGTTCTTCAACTTGACTATGGCATCCCATGGGATGCTCAGCCTCTGTAACCACATGTGCCAATTCCTATAATAAATCTCTTCTTCTGTATTTATATCTTATAGGTTCTGTTTCTCCAGAGAATCTTGATGCATGTGGCAAACTAACATTCAAAAACTGTACATCAGTTGTTCCCTTAGGCCTGTCATTTTAGTTACTAGGGGGATTGAAGCAGGAGGACCACAAGACAAAAGCCAGCCTGGACAATTCAGCAAGACGATTCTGTCGCAAAATAAAAAACAAGAGAGGGTGTGGCCGTTTGGATAACAATAGCCCCCATAGGCTCATGGATTTGAATGCTTGGTCACCAGAGAGGGGCACTATTAGGAAGTGTGGCCTTACTGGAAGAACTGTATCACTGTTCTGGGGTGGGGTTTGGTGTTTCAAATGATCAAGCCAAGCCGTGTCTCGCTCTTCTTGCTGCTTGCCAATCCAGATGTAGCACTCTCAGCTCCTTCTCCAGCACCATGTCTGCCTGCCTGCCACCGCGCTTCCCACCGTGATGAAAATGGACTAAAGCTTTGAAAATAGAAGCCAGCCCCAGTTAAATGTTTCCCTGTATAAGAGTTGCCATGGTCATGGCGTCTCTTCATAGCAGTAGAAAATACACTGAGACAAAGGGAGTGCTGGGTAATATGCTTGCCACCCAGGCATGAAAATCGGAGTTTGGGTCCCCAGCACCCACGCAACTGTTCAGCAGGAACGGTCGTCCACTTGTCATCCCAGCACTTGAGAAGCTGAGACAGGAGATACCACCCCAACAAGCTGGCTAGTCAGAGTAACAGAATTGGCAAACTCCAGGTGCAGCTGAGAGACCCTGCCTCAAAGTATAAAGTAGAGAGTTATTGAAAAAGACACCTGACATTAACCTCTGACTTGCACATGCATGTGCACACATGGGCTCCCACCAGCATACATACACAAAAATAAACAAATAAATAAATAAGGCTACTAAGGATATAATTCAATGATGGAGTACTTGGCTAGCATGTATGAGGCCCTAGGTTCAATTCCCTGCAACACACACACACACACACACACACACACACACACACACACACACACAATTCTTCAAACCCCATGCATAACATTTTAACAAGAATAATGTAAATTCCAAAATAAAGATTTATTTAATTATAATGGTATTATTAGATAAATTAACAAATTACTATGCAACTGTCAAAATACCAAGGTAGAGGAGTAGTTAATTACACGGAAAATATTAACAGACTACCGTTACATTAAAATGCAGTTTACAAAACAGTCCCAGGTGTAAATGTATTCTAAGTAGCTCCATAAGCATAGCAAGCTTGGGACAGGACAAACAGAGAATGGCTAGCAGTTATTTCTGAGTAGTCAATTTTCAAGTGACTTCTTTCTTCTTTGGACTCATTTCTATTTTCTACACTTTCTTGCAATTAGTTCAGATTGCTTTCATAACAAGAAAAAACTTTTTTAAAAAAGCAAAACCATTTTAAGAGTTGCATTTGACAGACTTCCAGTTCTCTCGCATCATGTTATTTCTAAGTCCCATGCTGTAGAGGGATATCTTTTCCTTCTTTCTGAAGTCCGACTTCTTAAGTCTGAGGAAATACGCTTCACGGTGGTCAGCTTTTCCCAGCAGCAAGAGAGCTCTCCACAGGTTCTAGAGACCATTTTCTCCTTATGAGGACATGGGGTGGGGTGCTGGGGCCATATTTGCATTGCCCACACACACTGGAGATGTATTGAGTAGCAAGGTGAGGCAGGACAGCCAAGTGCCAGACACTCCGATTCTAATCGAATGAAATGTCTAGGTGTTCGGGCTTCCTTACCTAAGACTGCTATAATTCATATGCGGATTATTCACTGCATAAGAAACCATCCCGGGTGGAAAATAAAGACACAAATTCTTTGTTCTGTTCACTAGACTGTGCTCCTGGTGTAGGGCTCTATCCTTTAAGGCAGAAGAGATTCTTTTTAAATTCACAACTAACTGACCATCTTCTTGCCATTCCAGACACTTACAGCCTTGAGTCGTCCTACAGAAGACATTTTTTTGATTTACCAAAAAGCTTCATGAGGGAACAGCGGCCCTGTACCCACCACAGTTTGCATTAAGAAAACCAGTGTTGATTTCCCCACCCAGGTGGCTCGTAGGAAGATACCAAGATACCGAATGCAGCATTGTGGTGATTAATCAGCACTGTCAACTGCCTGGATTTAGGACCACCTAGGAGACACACCTCCGGGTGTCTGTGAGGGTGTTCACAGGGAGGTAACTTGCGGAGATAAGCCTGAATGTAGGTGTTACCAGCCACTGGTGAGAATCCAGGGCTGAGCAAAGAGATAAGAAGGGAAGAAAGAAGCTCAGAGAACCCAGAAAGTGCATGACACTTCCAAGGCCTGGGAAACAGAAGACTCACATGCCTACTCTTCAAAATTATAAAAGCAGCAATGCTCAAGAGAGGAGACTCTGGCTGGCTGGGCCATCTCCAGGGCAGGACTCCAGGGCTGCAGCCTTCACGACCATTTCCTACACTGGGGCAGGCTTTTTGGCGATGTTGCTGCTGTTTCACCCATATTCTTCTAAGTGTTGCCTATAAAATCACTGGCTTACAAAGTTAGACTTGGGCTAAACGGTTTTCTCAATTTGTGCCCTATCTGGGGTAAATCCTGATGGAGAATGCAGCATGACCAACCACCTCATATTCCTGCAACCATGATGGACTGTCATCCTTAAGACTGTAAGCCGGGCAGTGGTGATGCACACCTTTAATCCCAGCACTTGGGAGGCAGAGGCAGGTGGATCTCTGTGAGTTTGAGGCCAGCCTGGTCTACAAAGTGAGTTCCAGGAAAGGCGCAAAGCTACACAGAGAAACCCTGTCTCGAAAAACAAAACAAAACAAAAGACTGTAAGCCAAATAAACCCTTCCTTGCACATCTTCTTTTCAAGCATTTGGTCAAAACAACGAGGAAAGCAGTGAGTACACCTATAATACTTAGATCTTTCCTATAACCTAATTTGCTTTAACCCCACCCTTGAAACAAATAACAGTTTTGCATATCACCCCACAGTTTAACAGTGGTATATAGCTTGGTGGTTTGTCAACCATGGATGCATACATTCAGCTACCTCAGCCACACCTCAAGCCAATTCCATCGAACCTCAAGGGTGGGATCCAGTCAAGGCTAAGACCAATTTACTAGAAATAACTCAAAGTTAAAAACAGTCCTAAATGTCTGGGTTTAATATTCCATCTCTTGAGAGCTGGGGAGATGGTTCAGTGGTTAAGAGCATTGGCTGTTCTTTCAGAGGACCCAACACCACCATGGCAGCTCACAATCATCTGGAATGCTAGTTCCAGGGCATCTGACATGCTTTTCTGGTCTCTAAGAGCACAGTATGCACATGGTACACAGACTTGCATGCAAGCAAAATACCCAATACACATAAGAAATAAAAATACACATTAAAGGTTAAAAATAATTTTTAAAAAAGACTCCATCTTGCTGTTTATCAGCATGAATTCTTGAACTTGAACTTTACCCTTTGCCAACCTAGTTCTTCAAGTGTGAAATACCAGAGTGATAAGTCTTAGTCAGACTCAATCTGCAAGAAGGAGATCCAGTCCCTGGGTTCGAGGAGAACTAAAGAGGGAGAGGAAAGAGCCATGATGCTAAGAGTTTGGCTCCCTAGGCTATGAACAGTGGTGGGATTGGTGGGAACAGAAGCTCCTGAGGCCCCTCTCACCCCCAAAGCATTGGTGCTGTAGAAGTGTCTACATGACAGGAGGCTGGAGTTCGTGCTTTGGTGTGGCTCCCCAGAAAGGATTATGAGTTGTTTAAATACATGTCACTTATTCTTTCTAGATTCAGGTCATCAGGCTCGGGGACTGCCCTGCTGTTGCCTCTCACTCTCCAAACCACTCTGAGTCCTCATTCTCCATGTATTCATCAACACCATTTATGTCCAACACCATTCATGTCCAAACAGTTGAGAAATCAAGTTATCAGCCAGAGAAGTAGAACCATAAGCATGTGCATGCCTTTCTGTTTATCTATCTGTCTGTCTACCTATCTATCTACCTATGTATTAATCTCTCTGTGTGTGTAAGAGAGAGAGAGAGAGAGAGAGAGAGAGAGAGAGAGAGAGAGAGAGAGAGAGAGAAATCTGCCACTTTCTTACCCCCTTCTGTAAAGACACGCAGCTGTCATTTTCTTCCTTGTTAATCCATCCCGGCAGATAATCTGATTTGTAGAATTGGGTACTATCTATCTAAGAACACTTGAGATCCAGTGGGAACCCCACTGCTTCCAAACTGTTTAAAGAAGCCCACTCTCCCTCTCTTTTTCTCATTTGTACAGCGGGAATGCCAATATCTCTCCTACTTTCCTCCTGGAGTTTTGTGAGGCGCAGTTGATAACATGCAGCTGAAAGAAATTAATAAAGTAATGTTGGAGTTGAGGTGTCTTATTACACATGCCCAGGCTGCATCCTCTTCAGATTCGCTGGTTTGCTAATGCCAAGTCCATCTTCTTGGCCATGCTTCAGATGACCTGTGCTTGCCAGTGAGCAAAGGCTGATTCTACTGAATGAAAGTTCTCTTTCTGGTGGAAGACATCTTGCTTCCACAACAGAAGAGGTAATCCAGAGTATGAAAATAAACAGAGAAAGGCAGAGTGAAAAAAATAAAGGTAAATGATGATGCCATTTGAGCTCCCATATATTCCATTTAATTTTTAAGTGCCTCTTATACCCCATGATTATTTCCAGATTTTTTGCCCATCCAGAGTCTGGTATTTGGTGATAAACAAAGGAAGACTCCTACCCCCTGAGAGGTAGTGGTTTATAATAAACAAACATGAAATTTCTATACATATCATGGAGATTGTATAAGTCCTATGAAGAAAAATTAAAGCAGGGTAATGGGGGGAAAAGGAGGTATTCCAATGGGGTGTCTGGGTTCGGCTTTATCTTGATTTACTAAGAAAGCCTGATTGAACTCAGTCACTATCAGGTGCCACCCTAAGTCCTGAGGAAGGCTGCTTTATAAATGGGTGATTTGGCAAAGACATTACCACGAATGACTCTAATAACAGCACAGAAGCCTCTTAAGAAAGAACTGGACCACATCCTCAGAAACCCATATCTAAGGTATTTTATGCCAAAGACCAAGCCAAGGACAGGAAGTTGTCGATAACCTCCAAAAATAGTCTCCATGGAATTGAACACACCCAGAGGTCATCCCTCCTGATTCACCCACTATTATTAGTTCACTCGTAAACTAGAAATCGAGCTTTTTAAAAGAGTGTGTTGAGAAGAGATACTGAGCATCGAATCAAGCAAGTCATTCTGTGGCCAACTGGCAGTAGCAGTACCACAAGGACTGACACTGATCGCTTCTGTGAATAGAGAGGATGCTTCGGAAGAATGACAAATATAAGAGCTTCCACTGCAATGCCCACACAGTCACCTGACTTCCTGCCATGCCCCTGGGGTAGCTAGAGACTGAGAGCTTCGAACTCCAATCGGGCTCAAGGTTATTCACAGCTAACCATCCAGGGTGAGTCTCAGAGGTTCTCTGAGTTTGGGTCCTTTGGTTCTGCATTCTAAACAGTAGGGTTTTTTTTCTAACACCTCACAACTCACCAACTCCAGTCATCTCCCCACCTCCACCTCCACCCCCCACCCCCAAACATACCCTGGAATGCTGATACCATGACTAGTGTTTAAGGAAGACCCAACCATAGGAGTCTTCCCAGACTGATCTCCCCGAAGAGACACTGGAACGTCTTTCTCATTTGGATGCCTAAGATAGGCATCAAGTAAAGAAACAAACGAAACTTGTGCCTCCGTCATGTCCTCCCGAGCTGCCACACCCACACTGTGAATAATCTCTTACTCATGTTAAGACAAGCAGAAGCCAAGATGAGCCTACTCAAAAACCAAAACAAGTGTTTCAAGCCTCCCTGAAACTGCTAGAATCTTCTTCTCATGTTTCTCTTCCACAAACTGCGATAATTACAGAGGCGAAGCACTACCTGCTGGGAAGAGGTGTTGAGCATCCCTGAACTAGACAATGCGAGGGCCCTCTCTAGAAGTGAGGCAGATGCTGTCTTCTGGGGCTGCGCTGTTTTAGAGTGCTGTGGTCCAGGGCTGAAATGAGCTGTGCACAGCAGTCTGTCAGGTGAGCTACGAGGATGCTTTCACCCCCTTTTGGGACCAAGTCTTGGTTCCAAGAAACATCTGTGGTCTACGAGATAAATATGTATCTCAGCATTTCTATAAAAATATCGTAAACTTGCGTATGCTGTAAGGTGGGAGGGGTACTGTTGAGCAGAGTTAAGAAACACTGGGCTAAACAAGTTAAGTGGTAATGCCCAGTGGTTAAAAAAGGCCTTTCAAATGAAGAAGGTATTCCGAACGTGGCAGAGCAGGGTATACAGGGCTCTTGTATTTATTTATGTTATCACAGATGTTCGTCTAGGTGGGACACCTATTAACACTCTGCAGAGCACAGGGTGACGTAAAGTGAACTTTAACAGCAGCCCGGTGAGCTTTTCCCCCGGTCGCCAGACACGGAGAACGCAGCACAAAGGAGTAAATATGAATTTTGAATTCCTACTGCGAGAGGAGATTAAGAGATAATAGTCTGGAGATATGTATGGTTATAGTTATAGTTTTATATATAGCAAACTATAGATTTTAAAAAAATGACTTTTCTTCTTAGGAATTTCCAAGTTATAACTCTTAGAGATACAACAAACAAATTCAAAGCCACACTATAAAAATCACACCAATTTGGCCTCCCACCAACAGATGGGGACAGATGAAGAGTGGGGGGTGGTTTGGAGGGGGGGTCCTGCTGGTCTGAACCATAGAGTCCTTGATAAGTTACTAAGTGGCGGCAGTCTGGCGGGAGTTCTACCTTCTTTTGCATCATTCTGCAAATACTGTTCATCCCATTGTATCCACGGAGCAGGGAAGCCATGGCATGAAAGGGTACAATTGTGTTGGGATTCAAAGTAGGGATAATGAAAGCTTAACCACGCTGGGGAAATGTGACTGCTGAGCTGTGTGATTCACTCCCAAAGGAGGCGTGCTTCAAAAGGTCAAAGTGCTCCGCAGCATGTGGCGGTTCGCACACTGCTCATGACGATCCGCAAGAACGGAGGGAGAAGGGCACCACGCACAGAAACATGAGAGCAAG
Source organism: Peromyscus maniculatus bairdii (assembly GCF_049852395.1). Classification (NCBI taxonomy): domain Eukaryota; kingdom Metazoa; phylum Chordata; class Mammalia; order Rodentia; family Cricetidae; genus Peromyscus; species Peromyscus maniculatus. The sequence goes on from NC_134852.1 coordinate 89,802,698, forward strand.
GGGCGACAAGATCAGCCAGCCCCCACGCAGGCTGGCTATGAGCCACACACTCATCAGGAGAAAACAGGGGCTGTGCTCAAGGACCTAAAGCAGAGTGTGGTGAAAATGCTGTTGCCCAAACGTTCATTTCGTCTGGCACCCATTTTACGGAGGTTTGACTCTGAGCCAAGCATCGTGCTGGCTCCTGGGAACATTAAACGGAAATAGACAGAGGTAGGCCCCGCCCACCAACGAGGAACTGTCAGTCTATGAAGGAATGGGGATGCCGAGCCGCGATAAGCAAAACAAAATGTACAAGTCTAAGATGTTGGTGAGACGCCATGAAAGGAAGCCACCAAGGCTATGACAGAAGTAGAAGAAGCCGAGGTGGGGTAGAGATGGCTCTGGGTTCATCTCTAGGGCAGGGTTATAGGCTCTGAACCTTCTTGGTACATGAGTTGGAAGGGGTTGGCGGTCTGGCTCTCCTGGTGACGGGAGCACGCCACAGGATTGGTGTGGAGAAAGTTAGGGACTTACCTTAAGCTGAGCTGATCTCTGGAGAAAGATGAGCTGTGTATGGGCATTAAGGAAAAGAAACGCACTTGCTGGTCTTAAGGTTCAAAGGACTGGCTGGGAGCAAATACTCCCCAACCCCTCGGCGCTCACAAATAGACCAGCAAGGAATTTAACCTGTTCTGTTTCTCTGCTTAAATCAAAATTTAAAGTTAGCACACAAAGCAGTGGGTTTCATCATGGCCTCTTCACGCATATGTGGCATAAAATTTCTGTTTTCGTTCATTCGTCTATCCCACTGCCCACCTCCATTTCCGCTCCTGACTCCAACTGGCTCCTTCCCCCAGTTACTGTCTGCTTCTACTTTCTCATCACATGCATCCCTTCATCTGTTCTTTTTTTTTTCCTTTTCTTTTCTTTTGGTTTTGGTTTTGGTTTTGGTTTTTTGTTTTTTTTTTTTTTTTCCAAGACAGGGTTTCCCTGTGTAGCATTGTGCCTTTCCTGGAACTCGCTCTGTAGACCAGGCTGGCCTCGAACCCACTGTGGGACCCAGCAAGGCTCTGGTGTGGATTTTTAGTTTCACATCACTAAAGACCTGGGGAAGTTTGGTTTGACTCAGGTATAAGGACAGAGTGTGCAGACCCGGTCTGGATCTGATTTTCTCATGTATGTACCCGAGAGTCTCCTGGACGGTTTCTACTCTTCCCTTCTCGATCTTGCCTCACTTTACCCTACGCTTTCCTGCGTCGCCCTCATTCTCCAAAGACAGCCCTGTCTATATTTAATAGGTTAAATCTTACTTCTGTGTGTACCCACTGTATGCTCTGTTTTCTAAGATTAGTTTTAGATATGAGTAATAGAGAAAGTCCAAAATTAACAATGACTTAAGATAGAAATGTATTTCTAAAATAAAAAAAAAATAACCAGAGATTAGCAGTCCAAGGAAATACAGCAACTCTGCACCCCAAATAATCTGTAAGCCAAGTACCTTCTCCCAGAACCTCCGCTGTCAGCAATCTCTGTGTGCCTCATGAGGCAATGGCGTTGCTTAAACTCCAGCCATCACCTCTGTATTCAGAGACAGCAGTAAAGAGAAAAGGGGGAAAAAACAGTGCTTGTAAGGGAGCTTCTGGAAGCTGCCCTCATCAACACGTCTGCTTTTATGCTTTTACTAGAACAAGTCAAACTCAGCGTCAAGTTTTTAAGCACACTCATGACATGCAGAAACTATCAGCTCTGAGAGGTAGAATGGTTATGCCTTCGCAGATTAGAGCCTGGCTGGGTTTGGCCTCTCCTGGAGGTGCCAGCAATGGAAATCCTCCATGAAGCATATCTCCTCAGGTAGGCTTAATAACTTCATGACTACCCCTGGATCGACCGTGGCTGACTAAGGTTCACAATGGTAATCAAGGAACAGGGGCTGAAAGTGTGTGCCTGCCCTCTCTCCCAAAATTCATATTGTGGACTCCTAACCACCCCCCGCCCTCAGAGGACGGCAGCTAGAGATGGAGTCTTTGGAAGTAATTCGATCATGACGGTGGAGCCTGAAGTGGAGGGTGAGTGCCCGGCTCCCTATCTGCTTCCTGCCATCTAAGGATGGAGATCTGAACGTCAGGACAAGAACTCTTGCCAGACAACAGAATCGCAAGCACAATTGAACTTGGACGTCCCAGCCCCTAGAACAGTAAGAAACAACTTTCCGCTTGAGTCACCCCGGCTGTGGGTTCTTGTTACAGCAAATATTGACAACAATGTCCTGAGAGAGCCTTGCGTGAAGATTTGCCAAGGTAGTGGTTTCATCTCTTTGTACTGACATCTTTTATTGGTCAGTCACTAACACGGCTATTCTGGCTCATTCTTTCACTTGGAATCTTTTAAAGGCAGCCATAACTATTCAAAGAAATGGGCTGGGGATGTAGTTCAGTTGTTAGAGTGCGTGACCTAACATGCCCAAAGGCCTGGGTTCAGTCACCAGTACTACATGAAATGGAGTCTGATGGCTCACAGCTGTAGTCCCAGCCCTTGGGAAGTAGAAGTAGGAGGATCAGGAGTTCAAGGTCATCCTCAGTTACAAAGAGAGTTCCAGGCCAACCTAGGCTCCAGGAGACCCTGTCCCAAAGGAGGCAAGGGATAGAGGGGGAAAGGAAGGCAACGAAGAAAGAATGGATGAGAGAAGGGAGGAGATGCTGCCACTGTGTGCAGAGCTTTAACAGCCTGGTTTCTGCCTCACTGTCCAGCTTCACCCCCACCAGCTCCACCATGAAAAAAATGTCTCTATTCTTGCCCAAACACCTGTCCACCAGGTCAGCTGTTATCCTCTGGGAAGTTTTCCCCACTCTCCCTAGAATTCCACACTCTCATTGAAAACCCACCTGTCCCACAGAAGCATCTCCGACTCCCCAGAGTGGAGTCTGGTCCCCTCAACAACGGCTCCTTACACATTGACCTGCACATTGTTTCCATCTCATTTCCTCTGCCACGTGACTACTTAAGACAGAGGCCAGTTTTTATTTATCTTTGTCCTTCAGTAGAACGTGTCTGTTCTCTCCATAAAGACCTGGCATGTGTCCTACTCAGGCTATGCGGGTTTTATTGCCCTTGTAGATGGGATTTCTTTTTCCTCTGTTATAGCTTCTGGTTAATTATTGCTGATATATTGGAAATTTTAGCTTTTATTTTTATCAATCTGTGCGTACGATATAAATAGTTATCTGGTTCAAAGGCTTTTCCAAAAATAAGCATTAGCCTCCAACAAGCCTCCTTCTCCCTACCCCATCATCCTCAGACCCAAAGCAACAGCCTTTAGCTCTTCTGCATGACGCTTGGCTATTTGTCTGGGAGCCTCTAAACACCATGCTTATCCTGTGCCTCCTGATTCCTCATTTATAGGAATGACCAGCAAACTCCCCACTAAAGAAAAAGGATAAACCCTTTCTTCTCCCAAACCAACACAAATACACTTGATCACCTGGAAAGACTCCGCTCCAAAGAGTCACACTCACAGATGCCAGAGAAGAGGACTTCAACACCTTCAGGGAGGGGACACAATTTCATCCACAACACCATCCTTTCAACGTTCTATCTTTATTTTGTGCCAATCCAGTCAGATTGCTGTTCAGTATTTGCATCATAATGAACCTACAGTTACTTAAAACTAAGCCCTGTAGTAAACCATGGTTTCATTTCCATTCCTGGATATTTCTGTGACCTCTGGAGGTAATAATCATCCATCACACTGTTTGATTAATTTTCGTGTTGTTTGTTGAATTTTTTGTGTCCAACCAAAAGCCTAGACCAGTCGTCTAAGTGTGTGCCCATCACATTCACTCACTTGAGGCGTCCATCAGTCTCATCTTGATGGATTCTCCCCTGTACCCTCATGAGCAGATTCCCTTTGCTTTCTGTTTCCTGAAGGAACCATCTTCATTTTGATTAGCTACGCCTGTGGCTTATGCAACATCATCTCCAGTGGCTGTCTGTGAAAGAGTGTGGGGGTGGTAAATATTTGAGACTTTTTATTTCCAGAGATGTGGGTATTCTATTTTCATACCTGGTAGCTTATTTGGATGGGTATAAAACTGGAGGTAGGGAATCATTTCCTTTCAGAATTTTGATGATGTCACTTCGTTATCTTCTAGCTCTTGACATTGCCATTGAGAAGTCTGAGCCATTCCACTCCTTACCATTCATATAAATCTAGCTATTTCACGCCGGGAGCTTTTCAGGGTTTTTCTCCATAGTTGTACTGAGCAGAATTCCAAGGTAACACCCCTTGCCCCAGTTAGTTACAGCCCTGTGTAATTAGAATACACATAGAAACTGGGATATGCTTCTAGCTATTAATCAAGGAAATAATTAGATTAAATTCCACGAGAAGGGTGAGAGACGGGCACTCATGAAGCTACTTACAATATTAAGACTCTGTCTTAAAGGGCATAAGGGGTTTTGAAGACGATGCCATGCTGGAACAAGACCTGCAAACAAAGCTTTGTGGCGAAGGGAATTCTGGGAGCTAAAAGCTGTCCCAAGAAAGGAAGCCACTCAGGGACTGCAGCCCTGCACCCACAAGACTCTAAGCTCTGTTCCTATGGGTTTGGGAGAAGACCTGAAGCTTTAGTGAGGTTGCTTCTGCAACCCTAAGCTGAGGATGCAGCCAAGCCATGTCTACAACTGTGACCCACGTAAATTGTGCTGTACCAAACTCATGTTGATTTAACCAACTCAAGTCTGTGGCAACCTATTTAAAAGCAATAGAAAACTAATACAACGATGTTCTAAAATTTCACGGTGAAATGTTCTGCTATGTTTTATTTCCATGTTCTTAAGTTATGGGGGATTTTCCTAAATTATTTCATTGATGAGTTTGCCTTGTCCACTCTCTTTATTTATTTTTTTTTGAAATGATAATCACTCAGTTTTTTGAAAGTCTTATGTCAAACACTTTTATAATTTCATTTTCTTCTACTTTCCATTTTCTTATCTTTTTGGTATAGTATCTGAGAACTTTGATCACCTTATTTCCTAGCTCCTCTGTTAGGTTCTTTATTTCTACCACCACTATTTTAATTTCTAGAAGTATATTTTTTCTCTATTCTTTAGTTGATAGCAGCACGTTCTTATTCCACAGATGAAATACCACCCTGTATGGCTATTACAATATTCATAAGCCTTTTTGTTGACATTATTTGTTTCTCTCAAATCTTTATTTTTGTCCTTGTTGTGAGAAAATCTGTCTGCCTATAGCTGGTAGGAGGAACACAGCCTGGATTTCAGCCTTTCACAATGGAGACTTTCTTCAGTTCCATGGGGAAGATATTGAAGACCAGTTTGGAAACTCTCAGCCTATTGTGGGACTCCTTGGCTGTGAATTGAATGATCCAGTGCTATGGTTGACACCCAGTCTCCTAGGAAACCTCAACGTAAATCTCGTTAAGCCTTTATTTTTGAACTATTCAAATTCCTCAGAGCATTCTTCTGCCTCTCCTTACAAAGTCACTGGTCTGCCTAACCAGAAACTGGAAACAACCATAGATGGTTCTAGATAGATGATGTGGGGGGCGGGAGAGACTGGAACAGGAAGATCAAGTGGAGAGGGAGAGGGAAGAGGGGGACAATGGGGGGATGGAGAGAGCTAAAATTAAGAGCCCTGTGAAAAGTAGTATGGAAACCCAATACAGTAAGTAGAAGCTTCTTAAAATATACACATATAGGAAGGGGATCTAAATGAAATTGCCAAATGATGGGGAAACAGAGCCCCAGTTGACCATCTCTTGTCACCAAATGAAGTTTCCATTACCAGGATCTGATTTTATCTAATTGAGTTGTTGGCCAAAGGGGCCCCATGCAAACCCCTAAATAACTCAGGCTGTTGCCAAGACTATAGGTTGCTTTCCACAAACCGATGGAAAGCCCTCATATCTGAGGACAATACCTCCACAATTCATTGAACATGCAGATATCCAGCTGGTGCCTGCATAGAGCCTTCACCCCTACGTGCTCAGTATCTTTGGTACTAGAAGGTATGCTGAACACTACCAAAGAAGAAATGTAAACACCAACCCGGCCACAAATCCTTCAATCTACAGTGGTGTCCTGCCTGCAAGATACGCTGCTAGTACAATAGAGACACAAAGCTTGTGGGATCAACCAACCAACATTTGATTTAACTGAAGACCCACTTCACTAGATGAGACCCACACCCAACACTCCTTGGGTGACCAAGAACCTGAGACTAGATAGCCCAAGGACCTAGGGTAAATCCAAATACTACTGCTATAAAACAAACAAACAAAAACCATCAATGAAATGATTCCTAAAGACATTCTGCTATACTATAGATCAGTGCCTTGCTCGACCATCATCAGAGAAGCTTCCTCCTGCAGCAGATGGGAACAAGCACAGAGACCCACAGCCAGTCATTATGCAGAGAGTTGGAGATCTTGGAATATTCAGCCCTAAACAGAATGTCTCCACCAAATCCCTCCCCTCAGGGCACATAGAACCCTGTGGAAGAGGAGGAGGAGGAGAGAGTGTAAGAGCCAGAGGGGATGGAGGACATGAAGAAAACAAGACCCTCTAAGTCAACATGATTGACACATATAGGAACTCACAGAGACTGAGGCAGCATGCACAGGGCCAGCTCAGGTCTTCACCAGATTGGGTCTTAGAGTTGAAAGGAGAAGTAAACACATGCCCCATTCCTAACCCAGAAACAATCTCCAATTGATAACCACTTGCAAATGAAAATTTAGTTTCCTCTGAGGGAGTCTCACTGGGGAAACAAACTACTCTTAAGGGTAGGTGGTAGGCTGCATGCCCAACAGTAGATGGCCAACAGAAAATGAACATAACGGTATCTTTGGAGGTTCTGTGTCTCATAATGCCATGCCAGGGCTTTTCCTTTTTTAAAGAATTTTGTTTTTATTTTATTAAAATTTTATTTTAATTAAAAAAATTTATATTATTTTTATTTTTTTCTTTTTATGTATTTTTGGAGGTTTTTGAGACAGGGTTTCTATTATTTTTATTTTTATTTTATTTTATTTATATACTTTCTCTCTCTCTTTTTACCCTACAAGTCTTTTGCATACATTTATCATGGCTTCCAGCTTAGTGTTTTTATGGGATTCCTGAGTATGCAAATAAATGAGTCTGTGTTCTCTGTGACTTTTCATGGGCTCTTTTCCATTTTTGTTTTGTCAACTTCCAATGGTTTGTTGTTGTTGCTTTATCTTATGTTATCTTTTTTGTTGTTGTTGTTGTTGTTGTTGTTGTTGTTGTTGTTGTTAAAGAAGTCATTAGTCTGTATTCTGGGATTCAAGGAGAGGAAGGGATGGTGGGAATATGGGGTGATGCTAGAAGTCAAGGCCCAGTTTACATTTAGTCACTCTGTCCTTCTTTCCTCTATGACACCTGATAGAAGGACTGACTTAATATGCCTGATATCCCCTGTTCTCAGACTTTATCTTTTGCTTCTCCAGGCAATAAAGCACTCATGTTATGGCCAGAGTGGAAGGGCCTTCCTACTCTACAGGAAAGAATGGAGGATGGTGTAAAGACAAATGTCTAGATGTTTCATGATATTTGTTGTGTCATAAACATGCAATGTAGATGTTGTTAATTTAAGCATTATCAGTTAGGATTCAGTTGCATGAATCATATTTTCTGTGTTGTGCAACCACTACAACATGTTTGAATGTAACTGGCCCCCATAAGCTCATAGGCAGTGGCAGTATTGGGAAGTGTGGCTTTGTTGTAATCGGTATGGCCTTGTTGGAGAAAATATGTCACTGTGGAGATGGGCTTTGAGGTCTCATATATGCTGAAGCAATGGCCAGTGTCTCAGACCACTTCCTGTTGCCTGCAGGCCAAGTTGTAGGACTCTCAGCTCCTTCTCCAGCACCATGTCTGCTTGTATGCCACCATGACCCACCATGATGATAATGGACTGAACCTCTGAAAATGTAAGCCACCCCAGTGAAATATTTTTCCTTTATAAGAGTCGCCATGGTCGTGGTGTCTCTTCACAGCAACAGAAACAGTGACTAAGACAAAACTGTATATTTCCACCTTTGTCATCCTAGACAGAAACTCTAGACCCATTAAGCAGTGGCTCCCCGTTCCTAACTGCTTCATAAGCCTCCCTCTACCAGTCCTCCTGATTACCCCTCCACCTCCGATTCCAAAAGTTTCTGCCGTCAATCCCCGAATCTGTGTAGATTTGACTGGTTCTTAGATTTTTTTTTCCACTGTGGGCTTAAAATTCTTCCTCCTCAGATCAGCTAAGCAAGCCGTCGTCTGTCTATCATCTCCCTGGGACATATTGCTGTCCCTACTCTTTCTCCCGATCCCAGCAGATTGTGGCAGTAGTTATAGTGGAGTTTAGGGACAGTATGAAATGTTTTTATCCATTGTGGGACCTGCAAAGACTTTGGTGCATAAAGAAACACAAATATACAAGCAAATTTATAAGAGTAGCTTGGTTGCGTTGTAATGTTTTATTTAATCATCTCCCATGCTCTTGTCTGTTGGAATGTGGGATCACATCCATCTCCACAAAATTCAATGTATGAGCAAAAAATTCCGTTCTATTTCTGTAAACCCAGGAACCTAGTAACTATTGTCCATAATTGTGAATCAAATTGAGCCAAAGAAAAAAAATAATGACTTGTTGACATGGGAACACCAGGAAAAAATAGTCTGCACTTAGTCCTTTTGTCAAGCTCAGAGTTGTGGTTTTTGAGTTTTGTTTTGGTTTGGTTTGTTTTTTCCTTACAGCATCAACTCAGATATAGAGATTTCCTTAAAAGGGAATCAGTAGATACAGGTCATTGTTACAGGAGCTGCATATGAAGTGAACTTGGCATTATCTCACTGCTTTGTGTCTGTGACTTCATTATATTCCTTGTTCCCTAGGTACATGCAGCCCTTCCAGACACTCTGGTTGGGTTTTTCATGAAGAGGACTTTTCCTCTTCGCATTTCCCCTTCATCCCAATGCAGAGTCTCAGGCTGGTAGCGTTAAATGGCATGTTCCTTTTCCTAAACCTATTCCAGTAAGCCACCACCAGCTTGTGTGGACTCATTTTCAGCATGCACCAGTTGACTAAGAGCTGCTCAATGTGAAAAGAAGGGGTGAGTTCCATTCATGTTCTGAGCAGAAGTTAGATTCACTTATTAAACCATTGCCTATTAACCAGCTTGGGTGTCTAACAACAGAGGAGTAGATAAAGAAAATGTGAAACGGGTTTGTCTTTTGTTTTGTTTTGTTTGTTTTGTTTTCAGCTATGAAGTTGAATGAAGTTATGTTGTTTGCAGGAGAAGGGAGACAACTGGAGAGATTTCCTAGTAAGTGAGTGAATGGTTAAGCTAGTTTTGGAAAGACAGATACGTGCGCATGTGTGCACTTTTGATCTGTTTTCTCTCACGTGTGATTCTTTAGATTTCACAAAGTCACACAAAACCATGCATGTGTATATTTTAAAAAGAGAAGAGCTGAAATTGTCTAGAGTGGTGGTTCTTAAACTTCCTAATGCTGTGACCCTTTAATACAGTTCCTCATGTTGTGGTGATCCCCCCCCAACCATAAAATTTATTTTGTTGCTACTTTATAACCATAATTTTATTACTGTTATGATTCTAATGTAAATGTCTGATATTCCACCCTATGGGGGTCACAACCTACAGGTTGAGAACCGTTGGTCTAGAGGAACAGAAAATTCATGGGAGGAGGGGCAAGAAAAGGAAAAGGAGGGGAAATAGGGTATCGGGGAATGGGCTCAGGGTACAATATATACCTGTAAAAAATGGTTAACAATTGAATAAACAAAAACATTTCTTACTACATCACAATGTCCTTGTTGGGAAAGCCTGAAGACAAAAAGCCTGGACCACAGAGTACTTTGCAGTATTTAACTGTAGAACTCCTACCCATCAGAAGCACAGAGCTTTCCACCGTGAGACAGACACTTTTGTCAAAGGTCACATTTAAGGAAGAAATTAGATAGGGACAAGAAAGGTCAAGCAGACCTAATCTGGCAGACTTTTGGAGCTCGTCTGTATTCAGGACACTGTAGATTTAGAAGATGCTCAATGCACTATTTTTCTCAAAAAGCCCTTTGAGTTTATAAATCTAATATCTGACCACCCTGCCAACTGGTCTCATTTCCAAGTGCCTTTTAGCCGATTCTCTTGAGTTAAGTACACGATCGTATTACCTATAAATAGTATTCTTCTTGCAACATGGCCTATTAAGTTGATGCAACTCTCCCCTCCAGCGACAAACACACAGAAATGTTTGATAGTGTTTTAAAAATATGGCTGCATTTCAAAGGAAGAAGGGAGCTACCATAAAACCAGAAGCCAAAAGAGAAGTTATTGCTGAAAAGATCCAGGATACTAATGACTGCCTGTGAAGGCCATGGGATCAGTAGATTGGGTTCCTGGTATTCACATAGACACAGGACATGTGGCCTGGCCCCTGAAGTGGGAAAGTAAAGCTAAGCAGGGGGTTCTTGTGTCCCATTAGCATCTGGGCTCCAGTAGAAGATGGCAATGCCCCCACTAAGAGCAGAGACTAGACCACATGGGCTGAGGCAGTAATATGCCTAGAAGGGTTTTACATGTCAGGGTGATGCTATCATACTAGTGTTTTTTTTTTTTTTTAAGAGATCCCAGTGGCTACTGTGTAAGGATGGATATTAATGGAATCAGAGGACAAACTGAGAGGCTGTTGCAGTTGTCAGGAAGAGTGTTCTATCATCCACCATTGCATGGCACCCCACCTCCTATTCAGGAGCATTCAAACAATAGCAATTTTATTTTGGTCACTAATTTTGTGGGTCCAAAATTCAGCAAGGGCACAGTGCATATGTCTCACCTTATCTCATGATGTCTGGAATCTTAACTAAGAAGTCTCCAATGGCTGGGGATGGTAAAAGCTAGGTTTAGCAGGACATATATACATGGCATTTGGGGGCTTTCTTTTAATATGATGGCTCAGTTACTAGAGGGATCGTTGAGAGAATGTTCTAGAGAAGGCTTTTATGGGGTGAGATACTACATAGCATTATTTCCATTATGAGGAACTGGCCAAAGAAGTCCCATAATTCTCCAGTTCTAGGGAAAGGGTCAACCTCACTTCTTAGTGTCAGGAATGTCAGAGCACTCTGGGCCATGTTCAGAGACTGAAGGGAGAGAGGATTGTGGTCACAACAGATGGCTGTGAGGATGAAGAGAGAATACAAATTCAAGACACATTCAGGAAGCCAGCCATGGAACTTGCTACTGAGTCATGTGCTTGAGGAAAGACATGAAATTAAAAAAAAAAAAAATCAATCCATCATAAATGACTGCTAGGATTCCAGTAAAGTCGTGACCGTTTATGAGCTGGGCAATAAATTACTTAGAAGATTTTATTTCATTCTAAATGAAGAGTTTCAAATGCTACTTTTTGACCACCTCATATATAGAGTTTACATTTGAAATTTTTATTTTTCATTGAATCTTTAAAAATAAAACTCAAAGAAGGAGGTGTTTTGTGCTCAATTTTTTTATAGAGAAATCAAAAATCCACAGATAAGCCTCCCACCTAGAGTAAAGCAAGGAGTAAGTGGCAAAGACAAGATGTCCAGACGGAGACTCCACCCTTTGGCTGGACACCTCGCTTCCCCAGGGATCCCTGAAGTGCACAAAGATTGCGTACCTTAACCAGGATGACATACAAGTTACAGAACTGGACTTACAAGCCCCGGCCCTAAGGTCTGCCCAGTGTGGACCCTGACTGTGACAACAGAGTGGGTACCTCTCAGGGGACAGGAGCCACGATGTCCCTTGGCCATGCTATAGAGCATTCTATGAATGCTAGCTGAGTCTCGATTCTAAAAAGAAAAGCCTGACCATTATAGGACGTTAGCTTGAGTTACTCCCTAAGGATTGTCACCCACAGACGGTGCCATCGCCAGGCACAGGGCGGGGGATGGTCCTGAAGACACAGAGCTGCTTGAGTGTTTGCCCTTGGGGAACCGGTGTCATCGAATTTTGAAATACAGCTAGAAGCTGCCTGTCTTGTTCAAACCCTGAATCTTTGATCAGCCACATGGTCATCTTTGATGCTGGCAGTAATCTGTAATTGCTGATAATTAACACCACATGGGAAACGGGTAGAAAGGCCAGTGTGGATGGAAATTAATGGGGGTTTTGGAAGTGAAAACAGAGTTTTCTTCTAGCTCCTTCCATGCCCACTGGCTGTCCCTCTCTTCCACCACAAGTTAATATTTTCAAGATCTTGAACACGTCTGTCATGTTCATCCCATCATTTCAGGGTTCACTTGGCCCCTTTAGAAGATGGTAGCACTTGTCAAGTGAATTAATTACTAGCCTAGAATATTGGAGGCACAAAGAAAATTAACTCCGTGGGTTGTAGCTCAGTGTGCCCAGCTCACTGCAGATGTCCCCATTCTTTCTCCCCACCACCTGGACCAGGGTAGTTTCAGCTCAAGAGCATCCCAGAGCTCTCTGAAGCCTAGCTGTGTGGTGGGAAGTTCTCCATCATAGAACCGCTAGGTGCCTCCTCCGTGTGGCCAGCATCCCCAGGCCAGAGAGAGCCAGAGGCACCAGTCAGCCAGTGTCACAGCCAGGAGCAGCTGAGGCCAACTCTGAAATGGCCTGTCTCCCTTCTGCTCCGACAGCCAGCCAGCCTCAGCTTCTTGCCCACTGCTGGCACCAGAGAAATGGCTGCCTGGGTCACTGCATTCAGCATGGGCCCCAACCCAGTAGATTTGATGCCCCAGAAAAACCATAAAAGTGAAAGAGAGAAAAGGGAGGTCACAGGGAAGGAGAAAGATTCATGGGAACTCAAAAAAAAAAAAAGGCATTTGCTCAAGATAGAGGAGAGATATATATGTGTCTATATGTCCAAAACATACGTGTGTACGGATGTTGGCATGTGCATGGCTGCATGTGTGCGCTGGCTGGTGTGTATGTGGGAAGCCTGATTTGATATCACGTAACTTTCCTCGATTGCCTAACCCCTTATTCATTGAGGTATCGTCTCTCAATTAGGCCCAGAGCTCCCAGATTCAGTTAATGTCCCTCCACCACCACCCCTTGTCTCCACCTACTAAGTGCTATAATTGCAGGTGGGGGGCTGCCACAGCTGTGCAGAGTTTACAGGTGTTCTAGGCAACTGAACTCCATAGATCACAGCTCATTAGATGCTGAACACCTTACCCACTAAGCCATCTCCTCAACCCCAACCCCCTCCAGAAACATAATTACATTGTGACCGAAAGGTTCTCATGGTCTGCAAAGGCAGACTGATGTGGTTTGGGTTCCACGCGCTGGCATTCACATCCTGTGTGACCTCTGCAGCCTCTCTGAACCTGTTTCCTCCTCTGAGAGTATTCTGTGAGAGACTAGGGAGGCACACGGCCTTGTGCACCCAAGAGACACTCAAAAAGCTGTCAACATCAACTTCCCCTCTCCTCACTCTCCCAACCCGTCTGACCCCCTCCTTTGGCTGAACTTTGTGGGTGGTGGCTGTGGATTTGACCGTTTCCCCCACATCTCAAAAGTGTCTGGCCCTGGATAGCAGGCTCAGCTAAGAAATCTATTTATGAGATAGATTTGTGCTGAATGTGATAAATAAGTTATTAAACCCAAGCTAACAGTCAGCTGAATTCATTCCAAGGAACATGTCTATGTCCCATACTGCAGTTCATTCCGACAGTCTCATGGTGAGATAACCCAGAGGGAGAAAACAGAGGTGGGGCAATGGGCTCGAAGAAGAAGGAGAAGGAGAAGGAGGAGGAGGAGGAGGAGGAGGAGGAGGAGGAGGAGGAGGAGGAGGAGGAGAAGGAAGAAGGAGAAGAAGAAGAAGAAAAAGAAGAAGAAGAAGAAGAAGAAGAAGAAGAAGAAGAAGAAGAAGAAGAAGAAGAAGAAGAAGAAGAAGAAGAAGAAGAAGAGGAAAGGGATGCTGCTTTGGAGTATTCTTCTCCTAAGGGATGGAGGGGGTTAGATACACTCTGTTTACAGACTGCTCAGGACAGTGTAAAGGGGTAGGGAGGGTGGGGGGAGGAGATGGCACATATAGATGAGTGCAGGCCTCCAGCATGCTCCAGAGAACAGTGTGGTGGCAAAGAGGTTCTCTCCCCAGACAGTGAGTGACAGGGCCCCCAGCCCAACCCCAGTGTTCCAAGATTCTTGTGAATGTGACCTCTTTACAGTAAAATAATGGAGTCTGAGAATGCAACTCGGATGCTTCCTCTACTTTGAAAGTTTGATGCATAGAAATTCTTCCTGACCAAGACCTCAAGCATTCTACCAAAGTGGTCTTGGAGCCACACATGGTGGCCTGTGCCTGTATTTGCAGCAATTGGGAGATAGAGGTAGGAGAACCAGGAGTTACATAGCAAGCCACAGTCGCAGTGATGATGATCATGATGATCATGATAATAATAATGCACCAAAGTACCTTGGTATCAGAATCTGACCTAGGAAAGTTGAAAGGTCAGGGTAGTCGGGGTGTCCTGAACATAAGGCACTAATCGGCAGGAGAGTAACGGCCCCAGTGCTAACAGCAGCAGATGAACAACTGTCAAGACTCCTGTGTGCTTCCCCGCCTCGTGCCAGCTCTCCTGAATGCCTCGCTTCCTCGTTCCAGGGCCCCGTTCTATTCCAGAAACTTGCTACGGTTCACATATGGTTTGAGTGTGTCTCCCAGACTTGCATGTGCTGGAAGCATGCTTTTCATAAGCTAGCGAGGCTATTGTGAGACAGAGAATGGAGGTGACAGGCTTGGACCAGATTGATGGGGTTCTCACAAGACTGCCTTAGTTCTCTCACAACACCAGGTTAGTTGCTAGGAACGAAGTCTGGACTCTCTTCCACACCCTGGCTTCTGTGTTTGCTGTGCAGGATCCTAGAGATCACACAGCCTCCAGTCATTTGTTACTAAGAGATGCTCAAATTTCATCCTTTCCCCAGCCCTCAGATGAGGAAACTGAGGCCGGGGAAAGTTAAAAGGCTCATCCACCCGGCGGTGGTGGCGCACGCCTTTAATCCCAGCACTCGGGAGGCAAAGCCAGGCAGATCTCTGTGAGTTCGAGGCCAGCCTGGGCTACCAAGTGAGTTCCAGGAAAAGGTGCAAAGCTACACAGAGAAACCCTGTCTCGAAAACCAAAAAAAAAAAAAAAAAAAAAAAAAAAGTTCATCCATGCTAATGAGTCAGTGGACAGAGAACAGGGATTCCAGACAGATTTATGAAGTAAAACTTAACTCTGTTAGCTGAAGGCTTCTTCCAACATGGCACACCCCAGGAGAGGTCCCAGGAGGCCAAGTTAAGCGTGCATGTCCTCTGCAGGAACAGACAACAGACATTTCCAAATGAGACAGAGAGCTTCAGAAAGGCAGATAAGAGAAGATACAAGAAAATCCATGATATAGGCCATACCCCAGAGGATTCTGGGAACTGAGAAGGAAAAGTGACCGGCTAGTCACTGTCCCTGAAGTTCTATGCATAGGAGTTGCGTCTAGCAAGCAAGCTCTTTGTTGCACATAAGAAAAGGTGACTCTGGTTAGTGCATCTTCCATGGAAAAGGATGTTTTGGAAGGAGATTGGAACTAATGGAAATCTTAGAGATTTTGGCAGAAATCAACAGACACCACCCCCATGTTGACTCCAGAGAAAATGGTTGGTGGGGACCCTGCCGATGGGCCTCTCCATCACCCTGGCATCAGCTCCCTGCAGGTGATGCTGACACTCTCCTCAGTCATCTCTGCAGCGGTGATTCATCTCCTGTGTTCTGTCTTTATATCACTCCTCCACATCCAGGGGTCTAGGGAGCAGCCTCTGGGGAGCCCTGGCTAGGAAAATCATATCTCTCTCTCTCTCTCTCTCTCTCTCTCTCTCTCTCTCTCTCTCTCTCTCTCTCTCTCTCTCTCCCCTCTCTCTCCCTCTCACTTTCCCTCCCCCGCTCTTTCTGTGGTGGTGGTGGTGGTGATGGTGGTGGTCGTGGTGGTGGTAGTGGTCATGGTGGGGGTGTGTGTGTGTGTTCATTCAGCGTTCATCGTGGGGAAGGAACAGAAACGCCAAGGGCCCAGGGAATTGGGCAGGCCTCCATGCTGCACAGCCTCTCCCACAAGTGCTGGCTCACACACCCACCTCTAATCTGAGTCATCCAGGACTCCCTGCCACACAGCATAGTGCCTCCAAGGGGATGATGAACCGTCACCGGGAAGACAGGCAAAAAAAAAAAAAAACAACAAC
Source organism: Peromyscus maniculatus bairdii (assembly GCF_049852395.1). Classification (NCBI taxonomy): domain Eukaryota; kingdom Metazoa; phylum Chordata; class Mammalia; order Rodentia; family Cricetidae; genus Peromyscus; species Peromyscus maniculatus. The sequence goes on from NC_134852.1 coordinate 89,818,955, forward strand.
GAAGGGCAGAAAATTCTTTCTCCTCCTCTGAGTTCTTGAGGCAAGCCCAGCCCGTTTCCCTGAGCCCGCCTTCACCCCTCTCTGCATTCTGGAAAATGACAAAGAAAGGGCATCACTGAGGTCAGCACGGGGAAGTCGCTAACCACACCACTTCCTCAGCTTCTCCCACCGAGATCGGTAGCTCGTGCTGGGAGCCGGTGCCAAGCCACCACCCAAGATCAAATATCCATTCATCCCTTGCTGGGTGACCTTGGTGTGTCACATCAGCCTCAGCCGCGGGGATGTCAAATGTGAAACAATTGCAGGGGGACTTCAGTGACACGAGCACAGCTTGCTGAGCGCACGTGTGCTGTGTACAAGGACGGTCATCACCAGCTTTGGACAAACCCCTCTGATTACAAACTCCACCATTGCTACCTTTGGTTTTAATTCTCGACACTGATCTTTCTTTGTCTATAGCACACAATGAGCAAGGGCTATGTGCATGCCCTGGTTGTTGGCGGACAGTACCAGTTTCATATGTAACGACAACATGGAAAATGTCCGATAGAAAAATCATTGAATCTCCTTGTCTCTGGAGATCCTCCTTTCCCCATGCCTGGATGCTGCCTCGAAGAACAAATGCACCAGGTTCTCATGACTCCTCCCACCCTCTGCCTGGGAATGGAATAAAGGTCCAGGGACAGAGGGAGAAGGGCTCAGTGACAGGCACTGCTGTCTCTGCCTTTGGTGGCCTCTGAGAGATTAAAGGTATTGAGAGATCTGCACTCTGCCTTTGGTACTGGGAAACAGCTCCAATAAGCTCCAGCTTTAAGATGCCTCTGAGCCACTGTCAGCCCCAGCCCAGTGCTCTGAAAGCCCTAGAGGACCCAAGTCCTCGTCTCACAATAGAGCATTTGCCTCACCCCATTCAGTATCCTGGAGTCCATAGGATCCCTTCCTGCTGCAGGACAGAGACGAGCATTCCCACACCTTGCCTGATTAATATACTGCTCTGTCGCTCCCTCTTTATTAGAAAGATTGCATAAGAAACCACTTAATAAAGCCATCTTTAGAAGGAATGGAGGCTGATTCCTACATGGCCAGGAAGACCATGAGGGAGCTGTCAGGTTCCGAGGAAATCGTCCTCACAACTATCCTGTTCTGTCCAGGAGCAGCTCTTCAGCCAAAGCTCAGGGATGTACTGAGCAATGCTGGGAGAGACAAACTGTCTGTCTAATTTGGTCTGATCTCCTCCTGGTCCCAAGCATGTTCTGACAAGAAGTCTCCTCCACCCCACCCACCCCCAGCACACTGGTAGTCCCCACAGAGGGGCCATTCTCAGGGACCCCACTGGTATCCCATTGTAGGGCAATGGAGTAGGTAATGAGATGCTGATAAATAGAATGGCGACGATGATGATGATTGTATCAGCTACTTTTCTAATTGCTATAACAAAATACCCAACAAAGGCAACGTTAAAAAGGAAGGTTTTGTTTTGGCTTAGAGTTTGGGGTAAAGCCCCTAGTAGTGAGGAAAGCATTGTGGAAGGAGAGCAGAAACCTGGTCACATTGTGTTTGCAGTGAGAACCCATGGAGAGATGAACACTGGTACCCAACTGGTTTCTGTTTCCTCATTCGGTCCAGGACCCCAGCCTATGTAATGATGTCACCCATAGTCAAGGCTAGTCTTTCCCCCTGAGTTAAACCTCTCTGGAAATGCCTTCATAGACATGCCTAGAGGCCTGTCTTCTAAATGACTATAGATCCAGTCAAGATTAACCATCACACTGATGATAACGGTAGTCACATTTGAACACCTCTGCCCCTCTGCCTGCTGAGCTACCTCGCCGGTCCAATGGCAATTGTAATTTGTTCCATAGGTAGTTCCCAATCTTTATGGTTTGACACGCCGTGTTTCAGCTTCGCAATGGTGCAAAAAGCTACGAGCTCTCATAGAAAACAAACTTTTAATTTTGAATTTTTGTCTCTCCCCAGGCTACTGACATACAGTCTGATACTATGCCTCAATTCAGGGCGATGGCACTGTATGCGTCACTTCCCTGCTGATGTGATAAAAACACCATGACCAAGGCAACTTACAAGAGGAATTTATTCTCACTTATGGACCCAGCGGGGTGAGTCCATCATGGCAGAGAAGCATGGCAGCAAGCAGCAGGGATGATGGCAGAAACAGGAAACTGAGAGAAAGCATCCTTGACTACAAACGGGGAACAAGGAGAATGAACAGGAAATAGGGCCAGGCTCTGAACTCTCAAAGCCCGTGCCCAGTGACATACTTCCTCCAGCGAGTCCACACCTCCCCAAACAGTGTCACCAACTGGAGACCAGGTCTTCTGAGTCCACTGGGGAACCTTCTTCACTTAAACAACCACGGACAGCAAGCCATAGCTCTCAGTCAATCCCACAAACCAAGACACTGCAATGTGCTCTGTGGCTGAGCTACTATGGCTGCTAGGTTGGGCACATTCAGCACATTTTTGATTTATGATGGTCTCATTGGAATAAACCTGATAAAGTAAATGAGGAGTTTCTACACTTTTGAGCAGCAAAGGTTACATATATTGTCTCATTAATCTTTCCAACAAGACTCTGAGGAAGTATGGCAGGCAGAATAATGACCCCCAAATATGTTTACACCCTAATCTCTGGCATCTGTAAGTATGTTTTGTGACATGTCAAAAAAAAAAAAATCAAGGTTGTCTATGGAGTCAAGACGACTAATTAGGTAATATTAACAAAATTATTCTGGGTTAGGTGGACAGATCCAATGCTATTGGTGGGCACTTCAAAAAGGGGAGAAAAGGGAAGAAGGGCATCAGGATGTGTAAAAAAAAGAGGAAATGAGCCATTGTTGACTTTGAAGGTGGGAGGGGCTATGAGTTCAGGAATAAAAATAGTTAGGAAAGTCAATGAAACAGGCTTTTCCTCAACCTCCAGGAAGGAACACAACCCTGCCACCACATGACTTGGATCAAGTCTGATCCCTTTCAGACTTCTTAAATTTGAATTGTATCTATTTACTTTGCATGTGTATATGCATGCACACACTCAGCTGTGTGTCTGTGTAAATGTATATGCACACATGTGTGCAGATGCATGCACCTCTGTGTGCACACAGAGGCCAGAAGAGGTCATTAGGTTTCCTCTTCTGTCTTTCTCTGCTTGTTCCTCGAAGGAAGGGTATCTTTCTGTACATGGAGCTCCACTAGGTTAGAGGCCGATTAGTCCCAGTAATCCTTCTGTCTCCATCCCCTTCAGATCTGGGGTTACAGGTGTTTACTGATGATGCTGACCAGCTTGCTGTGTGGGTGCTAGGATCTGAACTCTGGTCTTCATGATTTCAGAGAAAGGGCTCTCAACCACTGAACCATCCCTCCAGCCCCCACTTTCAGACTTCTGATCTGAAGAACTGTAGGAGAACAACTCTTTGCCATCTTAAGTCACTAAATCTGTGGCAATCCATCACAGCAGTGATGGGAAATAAATATATGTGGATACTCTATAAGCCTAGTTCTGGATGAGAACATAAGACTCCATACTGAGCGATTTTCTAAGGTCACATGGCTGGGAAGGGTAGTAGGAAAATGGGAATTTGTACTTGTGCTGGCTATTCTTGGTTGTCAACTTGACTACATCTGAAATGAACTAAAAAGCAAGTGCCTGGATACACCTGTGAAGGATTCTTTTCTTAATTAAACCATTTGAAGTGGGAAGACACACTTTAAATCCAGGGCTTTGAGGTGGGAAGCACACCTTAAATCTGGGCCAAACTGTCTGCTGACAACCTATGTAAAAGACAAGGAAGAAGGAAGCCTTTGAGCTTTAGCTGCTTTATCTCACTGGCAAGTCCATTCCTTCACTGGCATTACAGCCTGCTTCTCTGGGATTCCAGCATATAAAGAAAACCAGCTGAGACAACCAGCCTCATGGACTGAACAACTACTGGATTCTTGAATCTTCTATTGGTAGACGGCCATCATTGGATTAGCTGGACCACAGCCTGTAAATCATTCTAATAAATCACCTTTCTGTAACTAGGTTAGGTAGATGATAGATAGATAGATAGATAGATAGATAGATAGATAGATAGATAGATAGATAGATAGATAGATTCATTCTATAAGTCCTGTTCCTTGAGTCTAGAGAACCCAGACTAATATAGTACCTATGGCTGTCTGGCCCCCAGACCCAGAGCTTTTTTCACTGTACTGTGATGCCTTTTGATGGGAGCTTCAGTGTGCTCTTCCTGTGAGAATACACACACACACACACACACACACACACACACACACACCGCACACCTATCATCTAACTGCACATCTATCATCTAAGCATCCCACAGTTGATCCATGAAGTTGACACCATTAACTATTTTGCGTATGTAGAAACTGGTGACTCCTAGAGCTGAAGGGACTTTGTCACATCTTACATGGGACAGAGAGATCATTGCCATAAAACCAAGCAAATTTTATCCATCACCATGTCTTGTGGCCTACTCTGCTGTGGACGTGAAAGGTCTAAGACAACAGAATGAGATGTTACACAATATAATCATTCTGTAATATGAAGAAAACATCTGGTGACATTTCCCAGCCTCAGCCTCTGCATCCCACTCCAACACCTAGATCACAGCATTCCAGAAGCCATGAAGCAGGGTCTCACTACTCTATCCTTGCTCGTGATGGCCCAAAGGAAAAGTATCTCAGCTGCAGCCACTAGTCTGGTGGTATCTAGATGGGGGATTCTGGTTCAGTGGTGCCTGTGACTTTCCAGTCTCCCTCTTCCCAGCCTCACAAGCAACTCCTTAAGCCTTTCCGAGAACAAAAGGATCTCTTCTAAGTCCTTGCAGTATTGCAAAATCCACCTCAGGATGAGGGGACACAAGCAGGAAAGCTGTAGCGACAGAAAACGATGATCCTGGGGTGGCTGTCCTGGTGACCACTATGACAGATGCAAGGTAGAGAGTGGATCGGTGTGGAATCCCAGGTGGATGACACTGTTCAGTCTGCTGGTCTCTGCCCTGGAAGAATGATCAGGATGCCCACTGATTAGCACCTGGCCCAGAGGGAAAGGCTCATCTGGAAAAGGTATCCGGGCAAATGCTGCTCCTACATGCTGTGTATCCGTGGACCTTAAAGGCTCTAATGTCTGTAGCTAACCAGAAAGAGACCCTCTTAGTCATCATAACTGGAAAATCTAAGCTGAAGAAATAATTATTGGTTTTTGGCCAAGGCCATGGATTCTCTAGACCAGGAGAGGTCACAGGAAAGAGCATCATTGCTCTTGCAGAGAAACAAGCTCCCAGCACTCCATGCTGCACCCAAAAGCCTGCTCCTGGCTTTTCCAGTTGGATACCATGGGCTCAGCCCTCTGTGGCCCTCATTTTGCCTAAGTGGTCCTTGCCATTTGGTTCCGGTTTGGGTCTGCTTCTGGCAAAGAAAAGACAGGGAGATAAGTAGAGGCATCTGTCTTATAGGACAGAAAACTCAAAGAAATGCTCAAAAACAGGAGAAAATCCTAAACACCTAACACCAGGACCTACTTAGAGGGACAATTAAGAGAGAAAGCAAAGGTGACAGTCTTGCCAATGGTGGCCAGGCCAAGAAGAGGAAGAGACAAAAATACTTCAGTATCCATTCGCTTACCTACCCACCGTTTAATACACCCCTACTATGTGCTCAAGTCAAGCCAGTTCATGAAAGGAAGAGCCTTCTCTTCCATGAAACACCTGCTGTGCATCCATTTGGAGGGAGGAGGCCAGCTCTGCCTTCATTTTTACCCTGATAGCTTAAGTCCCATTAGTCTAGTCCATCGTTTGGAAATCAGACAAAATGCGCAAGAGCCTGAGGAGACTCAAAGGCCAATGCAGAAGTTGCTGTGGGCTCACTGGGATCAGGGGACATTCTTTTCACCATCAGGGCTTTGGAGGCGAAGGTGAGCAGAGGGACGGCCTGAGAAGGTGGCAGCTGTAGATGGAGAGATGCTAAAGAAGAAAGAAAAGAATGCAGAATAAGCCAAGGTTTGGGGGACAAAAACAACAGCCAAAGAAAGAATCAAGTGGAGAGGAGACTGTCGGGGAATTTGTTTGGTGAAGGGTCCACCTGAGAACCAAGTCATTGATGAAGCAGAGGAGAGACTTCCCGATAAAGGGTGCACGGGCATGAGGAGCACAGACCACAACGCTTCATCACAAAGGAATGGGCGCTCACCAAGGCTTTAGCAGCAGGAATCTTCTGAGAACAAGTCGGAGGCCAAGCTGCTAAGATGATGAGTTAAAAATTATTATTACTTAACAGACAGCACCGGTGAAGCAACTATGTTTATAAAAATAGCATCAGAGTTTCTGGGTGAAGGGTGGGGATCCTGAAGGTCTGGGCAGGAAGGAGACCACAGGAAAGAATTCAGGTCCTTGATAAACGTAATGCATGGAAACAAACAGAGGAGAATGATGGGAAGTGGGGAGAAGGCTGGAAACCTACTGGGAACTTAGGGTGTCAGAAATGGCTGAGGGTAGAAAGGGAAATATTCCATCCCAGTGATCTGCTAGCAGGAGCGTGATGTTCCACCCTTCAGTGTGCCCTTGGGTCACAAGGGACATCTATTATGCACAACCACCTCCTGTGAGCCGTATTGGAGTGGTGTGATGTGTAAAAATGATGTGTCAAGAAGAGCCTGGGCCCTGCCTCTGGGTGGTAATCAAGAGAAAGGCTGAGAACTCTGAATAGGAACAGGAATTGTGAACCATTTCTTCTCCAGTCAGAGCTACTGGTGACGAGGAGCGCCTTGGAAATTCACAAAAGTCAGGGGAGGAACCGTCCCACAAGACCCAGCTGGGACCTGAGGTCTTCAGACACTGTGTCTCAAACTTACACACACAAAATGAAACCTTCTGCAAGTCTTATCAAAAGTGTGAATCCCCAAGCCCCAACCACTAAGGCCTTAATCTGGGAGGACCGGGCAGAGCCCATGAATTTGTATGTCTAGTAAGTTCCTTGTGTTTGCCTGTGTTGCTGATCTGAAGGACTCACACTGACTAGCCCTTAAGACACAGGGTAACCATGGCCCTAACACCAACATCCGGCTCCTTCTTGCCTGCATCCCCCTCTCACGCCAGCAAGCTCAGTGCTTTTACAGCATGGGAAGGTCCCATGACACCCAGACTTCTCCATTGCCATGGGCTTCTATCACACCCAGGAAATCGGAAGGACCAGAGGGAAGGCGGTTGCCATGGTTAATATTGTCAACGTGACAGAATCCTAAGAGACACACCACCCCACCATGTCTGTGAGGGAGTCTCTAGATTGGATTAATTGGGGTAGGAAGACCCTCCCTCAGCGTGGGTGGCACCATTCAATGGCCTGGGGTCTTGGACTGAAGAAAAAGAAGACAGCGGTGGGGCAGCAATATGCATCTCTCTCTCTCTCTCTCTCTCTCTCTCTCTCTCTCTCTCTCTCTCTCTCTCTCCCTCCCTCCCTCCCTCCCTCCCTCCCTCCCTCCCTCCTGACTGTGGATACAGTATGACCAGCTGCCTCCCTGTCCTGCTACCATACCTGTCCCAGCACTGAGAAACTGATATCATGGTCATGTGCCTTCCCCTCAGCCCTGTGAACAGCCGCAGGGGGATGCCTAAAGTGGGGAACCTGAGCCGCCACCAGCATCTTCTCTCCCACTCAGCCCCCCTCAGCCTGTTTGTCTCTTGACTTACCATCTTCCACCTGAGCTGTGAGCACCACCATGAAAGCAGGATCTAGCCCATTTAGTAGGTGCTCAGTAAATGCTTGGTGGGCAGAGCTGTCAATAAAACTACCTCAAGGTCTCAAACCAAGCTAACACGGGCTTTTATACCAAAGTGGGTAGGGAAGTGAGAGCTGGAGGTGCAAGCAACCGAGAGGCCCCCCGGGGTCAAGAGTTTCCCCCTTCAGCCTCTCATGGGCCCCTATTCTCCCAGCCGCTTCTTTTCCTTAGTCAGAGCTTCCAGGTACGCCAGGCTCTTCTCTCTGGCTCTAGACCTAAGAAGCTGACTCTGCTGGCAAAGATGGAAGATGCCACCTCGTGGGAAAGAGGCTCTGACCAATAATAAGTGGAGGTGAAGGAAAGGAAATCACATCTCCCCGGAGCAGCGAGGGAGGCCGTGGTAGAGGAAATAATGCAGAGCTCCTGAGGGAGGCTCCCCCAGATCCCCCAGCCCTTCGCCATTCTCCGGTTCTGTCTCCCTCCCCCACTACCCGCCTCCTCCTTGGAACCAGTGACTAATTGCATTGCCTCTCCCGTTGACTTGCGTCACCCGGCAGAGAATGTGTGGTTGTTTTTACAGCTTATTCTTTCAGGGATTCTAAGTGACATTTTTTAAGTGTTCTTCCCCTGCTTTGGAGCAGCGCAGCCTCCTCTGTTCTCTCCCCCTCAATCCCTGTTTCTCTCCCCCTCGCTCCTTTCCCTCTTCCGGGGGCTGTCAGAAAGAATAAGACGAGCTCAGAAGACAGGGGAACAACGGCCCCCAGAAAAGCAACCAGGAGGCTTCCTTGGGCTCTCTCTGGCTTTTGAGAAGATCCCAACAGGACAGAAGCCAATATTCTCCACCACTGGCTACCTGTAAGAGAGAGCCCACGGTGGTGAAGAGCCATGCTGGGAATCTCTTCTCCCTCTCACCTGCCTCTCCTCTTCCTTCCATCCACAAACATTTTCCAATACCTGTTAGTAGAGAACAGAAACTAAAACAAACTGTATCTCCCTCCTAATGGGTGGAAGGCACTGGTGATGAATCAGCGGGCTATTACAAATGCACATGGGACCATCCTGAAGACTATAGGAGCCATGATAACGCATGAGTAGACAACACTAAACCTAGCCTGCGAGAGACAGGATGGTCAGAGAAGCTTCTAGGTGGCGATGCTACGGAACAAGGATGACATGTTCCAGACAGCCACCAAACAGTGCACAGAAATAATGAAGTCCATGATGTCTCCAACCCCCTTCCTTTAGATATCAACAAACCCTCTAAATCAGTTTCTTGAAGTCTGATACAGGTCAAAACCACTGTTAGAGGTGAAAATGATTATAATCAAGCCAAATTAAATAAAAATGCACAGGCTTGAAGACAAAAATTGGGGGAAAAAATCATAATGGCTTGAATGCCTTGGGGGGGGGGAAATGTGGGAGTGGGACTTTGAACAGCTTGTGTGGAACTGGAGATGGCTCAGCAGTTTATCACATGTACTCCATACCTCTCTTTCACAGAGCGTGCTCCGTTCCCAGCACCCACGTTAGAAGGCTCACAACTGCCTGTAAGCTCCAAGTTGGTTCAATGACCTTTTCTGGCCCGTGTGGGCACCTACACTTACGTGTACATAGTTAAAAGTAAAATCACCCAGGTGTAGTAGGCACACCTTTAATCCTAGCACTGGGGAGGCAGAGGCAGGAAGATCTCTGCGAGTTCAAGGCCAACCTGGTCTACCTATGGAATTCCAGAACAGCCAGGACTACGCAATGAGACCTTGTCTCCAGGAAAGAAAAAAGGAGGGGGAGGGTGCCTAAGAGCTCACGAGCACTAAGCCAGTCATTCTTAGCTGGGACTCGAGTTTCCTCCTCTGTAAAATGGGAGAGTTGGGCCAGATCACCCCCTGACACCCCTTCTGGTGCTGCAATTCCAGTGTCCAAGATTCTCCCCCAGCATCGAGGAGATGGAAACAGCTCCATGAAGGAGTGTTATGAAGTGAAAGGGGCCACGGGCTTGGAACATGAGGCCCGTGTGTGAATCCAGCCACTTCCCGTTTGCAGGGACCTTAGGCAAAGCAGAAAAGCTACTTGGGCCGCAGCCTTCTCAGCTGCAAAGCACAGAGATGGGGAGAAGGTGTCATGGTTACCTGTCAGGCTAGACTCTCAATGGAATGGCAGAGGAGCACTCACTCACAGGTGAGTACCAAGTGACTGTGATCTGAGCTCCTGCTGCCAGAGACCCACCTCTAGCCACCAGAGAATGGTAAGGACGTGCGACCTTCCCCCGATTTCAATTTTGTTCAATCCAAAAAAAGAAGAGGTTTAAAAATCTCAGATGGTGAGTCTAGAAAGAAGGTAAGAACATACACTGCTCTTGCAGAGGACCTAACTGTGGTTCCCTGCGGGGGTTCTCTGCAAACACCAGGACCAACAGAATAACAGCCAGCAGGAGGCAAGATGGCAGTTTGGTTCACCATGACTCAGTAGCCGATGCTGATGCAAACTTTGAGAGTCTGACCCGAGCAGTTTATTTTAGCACGGCATCATTTGGAATAAAGTTTCCTGGTGATAATTAATTCAATCCCTGTGCACAACAAACGCTTAAGACAAGGCTACATCAAAACTCTTTGTAGAGTACATGTGACATGTGACATCTTCCATGAAGACGGATTTTGTAGGTTAACTGAGAAAACAAGCTCAAGATGATAAGGGTCTGGGAGAGAATCCGGTGTGGCCACAGAAATAGTACAAAGGTCACCAGGCTACTAACCACATCTGCTCCCGGCCTTCTTGGTGGAAAACAGGCTATACATCTCTCCCTTTGAAGAGACAACCCTGTGAGTTTAACATTGCTGGTTCCTTAGTAATTTTCTATGAACACGAAGACCTCTGTACCTCCTACAGTTCTCAGCACCCATGATAGGCAGCTCAGAATCACCTGTAAACTCCAATTCTAGAGGAACTGAACCTGTCTTCTGGCCTCCATGGGAACCTGATTGAGTGCAAGCGTGTGTGTGTGTGTGTGTGTGTGTGTGTGTGTGTGTGTGTGTGTGTGTGTGTGTGGTGTGCATACGCACGCATGCATGCATGCACGCACGCACCCGTAATCAAAAATAAAATCTAAAATCCCAGACTATAGGGATATAGTCTATACAGACTATACCAAAAGAATGAAGTTGTGGCTGAAGCAGGGGAAGCCCAAACCTACCCACGAATCTATTCTAGCTGCAGGCAAAGCTGCTAGGCAGGACTAGAGATGCCCTTGTGGTGAGAGAATGCCAAGATGCCAAAGGCCAGAGCATGGGTATACAGCTCCGCACTACATACAGCTGATCCCAGAGTATTTTCACCTGCAAGAGAAGTTCCATACAAATCAATTAGTGATAATTCTTGTTGGATTGAAGCTTTCATGAATCATGAAACCTGTCATTACTCAGCAGAGAAGGCCCTATGTTCTGCCTCAGTTTCCCTGCTAGTGGCAGAACAGAGCAGACGGAATTGAGTTGAATCACCAGTCCTTATAATTGCTTCTTTAAGGCTACAAAAGGAGACAATACAGACTATACCAGAAGAATGAAGTTGCGGCTTAAGCAGGGGAGGACCAACCCTACCCGTGAATCAATCTTAGCTGCGGATAAAGCTGCTAGGCAGGACTAGAGACACCTGTGTGGTGAGACAGTTCTTGGAATAATTGTCCACAGAGCTCAGTCATCAGTGACAAGAAGTGGATGAAGCCTAAAAGGGACAGCCTCTTGTAGCCTAGACTATCCCTCTACAGAGAATAGTTCCAGTTTTGACACATGGAGGTAAAAGAGTCATCACTCTTGGTTTAAGATGATGCTCTGATCCCCTTAACGGAAGACTTGGGTACCACACAGCCCATCAGGCTGTGGTCACTGCACTATGCCTTCCATTGGCATCTCTGAGTCCACTAAACCTTTCCAGCAGTTCCAGGATATCAGTACAATTGTGTGGTTGTGGCTCCTGACCCCTGGTGTCTCAGGTCCCCTGGTGGAGTGCAGGGATGGCCAGGACCAGAAAAGGAGATGTAAATCAAGGACTTAGTAGGTGCCACACATGACTCTGAACATCTTACAAATGTAAGTCTTTTAGACCTCATAATCATCCCTCTGATGGACTGATGCTACTTTATTCCTTTTTAAATACCTTTCATTAATTAGTATGAGTTGATTGTAGATATGAATGCTGTCCAGTGTGGTATCTCAACACACACACACACTACAGCACACACTGATCAAATCACAGTCTTTAGTCTTCGAGATCCTCTCATCTATATCTTCATAAAATATATAGCAGGTTGTCAAGAACTTTTGTCTTCCCTGAGCCTCGGAACACCAAAACGTATTTAACTGTGTCTTGGCACCCATCATCCAACCCCCCATTGTCAATGTCTTCTCCCTTTTGCAGATGAAGAGGCCAAGGCTCTGGAGATAAGTAACTTAGCACTGTGCCTGCCAAGTATTAAGTACTCACATAAACAATAACTCTCCTGCTGATGATGTCATGATTATTATCACCACCATCATCATCCTCATCTAGAAGACCCAGAAGTCAAATTATTCCATGATGTCTCCAACCCCCTCCTTTTAGATATCAGAAAACCCTCTAAATCATTTTCTTGAAGTCTGATAAAGGTCAAAACCACCGTTAGAGATGAAAATGCATGAGTTCTAATCCAGCCCAACTAAATAAGAATGCACAGGCTTGAAGACAAAGATTGGGATTTTATTGTGCTTTGCAGATCATTCTAATTTTAGTTTGAAAATTGCTGGCCTAGAATGAAGAAAGTTTTGTAGACATCATGATGGGCAGCATATAATGAGATAGAACCAATGGGCCTCTCTCCTTCATATGAAGTCACTAATGCCATCATAGGAACCCCACCCTATGACCTCATCTAATTTTAATTACTTCCTAAAGGCCCCATCTCCAAACATATATTGTATTTTCGCTTAAGATTGCCACGTGTTAACTTTTGGAAAACACATTAAAAACTACAGTAGTGGTCTATGAATTTGATTCCTGTTTCTGGTAGTCACACCCTGGGTAACCCCATCATCCTGAATGTAGACTAGATTCGGTGACTCACTTCTCACAAATAGTATAGGAGGTGTAAGTCTGCGTCTCTCCTAACATTGATTCATAGAAATCATTGATTCATAGAAAAACTGCAGCTTTCCACCATGGGGGCCCCCTGCTTCCCTTCTCATTTGTCCTCAAAACGTGAGTTGTGGATGGAGCTGCCTAAGAGGCAAGAAATGGATGTCTCCAGCTGCGGTGCTTTGAGTGAGAGTGTAACCCTAAGGTCATGCATTTGAACACTTTGTCCCCAGTTGGTAGTGCTGTTTGAGGAGGTTTAGGAGGTGTGGCTTTATTAGAGGAAGTGTGTCACCAGTGGCAGGCTTGGAGAGTGTAAAGCTTTCTCTTTGTGATTGGGCTTCCAGGTATGAGCTCTCAGCTTGCTGCTCTACACCTGGTGCTTGTTGCCATGCCTCCCCACCATGACGGCGACGAACTCCTATTCCTCTGCAACTGCAATCCCGAAGAAACCTTCCCACAACCCCTGTGGCTTGGGTCCTGGAACCCTGACTAGGGAGGGTGAGAGAACGAAGATTGAAAGACAGACACATAGACACACACACAAGAATGCTGGAATCAGGTGGGAACTTGCTACTTCCACAACCCAGAACCTTGGTATATTTATTAAATATAGCACGGGATGGGGGTGGGGTAGCTAGTCTCAGTAGAAGGCCTCTGTAGGTGAGCAGTCTCAGGCTGTGAACATCCAGGAGGAGGGAACTACAGTTGCTAGACTTTGTACACATTGGTCATTCATTCATAAACACTCAGACTGGGACCTCAGGGGAGAGCTTTGTCACCCCTCTTGAGTCTGACACATATAGATAACAGCTTTACCAATTTCCCGGGGATCTGAGGCCTGGAGTCCTCTACATGGCCATACCTGTATCAACAATACGCATTCACTCAGGACTTCACTAACTAAGTCCTTCCTCACTCCCTACAAAAGCCTCCCTCCTGTAAGATGAATTGCTAAATGGTCTTATTAATAATAATAATAAAACCAGAGCCAGATACTGGGGTGAAAACCGAGAGTTCAGATAAATAGGACAAGCCACAGTCAACCTCACCTTACCGCCTCCTCAGCCTCCAAAGAGACCTACTTCCTGTATACCCATGCCTATATGCCTTTCTGTCCCTGCCATCTCACTTCCTCTCTCCACCCAGCTCTGTCACTTCCTGTCTGTCTGTACAGACCTCTAGACCTTTATGGTTAACTAGTGTTGGAATTACAGGCATGTGTGCCACCACTGTCTGACCTCTATCTGGCTCTGTCCTCTGATCCCTGATAAGTTTATTAGGGTACACTATTAGGGCATATGATATATTGGGGCACACAATATATCACCACACCCTCCTGTATGGTTTTTTTATCACAGCAATAGAAAAGTAACTAATACAGTAGCCAAATGATCAACAAAGCCGTGGACTACCAGTGGCCCACATCCAGGAACTTGGGAGAAAATCCTGTCTCAATAAGCCCTGTGGTGACAACAGTTCCAGGTGACCCTGACTACAGCCTTGTTGGAGATTCTGAGCCAGGGTAATTTCAGATAGTTTTTGAAATATTGCCTCTTGTTTAAGCCACTAAATTTTGGAGCAATTTAAAAAGAAATCATGACTTCAATTAATCTTGAGTGTAGAATATTGGGACAAACATAAAAATGACTTCCCAGTGATGGCCATACCCCAATCCCTGGACCTGTTCAACATATTACTTTACATGACAAAATGGACATTGAAGATGTGCATGTGTTAAGGATTTTGAGATGAGATTTTCCTGGATTATCCTAATAGGTTGAGTATAATGTCAAGGGCCCCTGACTGATGAAAAAAGAACAGGAAAGTCGGAATCATGTCATTCAAGCCACTCTTGCTGGCTTTGTACATGGTAACAAGAAAAGGAAGCGGTCCTATTCTAGAACCCCAGGAGGAATGTGGGCTCTGATGAGACCGTCAGGTTGCCCAATGAGATTCATTCAGACTTCTGATCACTGTACATTTAACATAATAAACGTATTTCATTCACCAAGTCTACGGCAACTTGTAATGACAGCAACAGGACACCAACACCGGCGTAAACAACACCAGGAAGAGGTTTACCGAACAGATGCATTGGTGTTAGCATCTCTGTAGGAAGCGAGGATTTGGGTAAGGTTATTTGGATAAAGGCGTAGGTTCATGAGAAGAAGGATGAAAGCACTCATTCGCCCCTTCAGGAGGAACCAGTTGGAGTTGAAGAGCTTTCCAGTTCCAGATCATTCACCAGCACCTGCCAGCTGTCCCACAGAACATGCACGGACTCAGCCTTGGAGAGGTACTAAATGGGTGGGACCACATAGGGCGAACCTAACACCATCCCAGATACTTGTAGCATCATCCCCTAGCTCTAGCAAGTCAGAGAGGTGCCCCACAAGTCCCAGTAGCCGCCCAGCATATCACAAGTCCTATACCCTTCCTGCCACTAGACATTCAGAAAGTAAAAATGGGGTCAAAAGGGATGAGCAATACTGGGGACCCCTAAGTCCCAAGACAACTGAAATGTCCACATCTGTATCTAACTTTTCTCTATATATACAAGTGAAGTCCTCACCCAACTCCCCACCCCATCCCGGGTCTACCTGCAAGATTTCTGTTAAGATTGCTCACCTCATACAGTCTCATTTTCATGCCTAATTACACAACATAATAGCAACTGAGAAACTGAGGCTCCGGGAAGATTTCAAATCTGGAATCCAGATTCCGTGAGCCCACTCCTGCTTTCTGTCCACCAAACCACACTTTCTTCCATTTTTAGCCACAAAAAAAAAGCTCAAATTAGAATCTAATTCCAAAAGCTGTGAGACAGACAGATTCCTACGTTCCAAGGCTCAGTCACAGAACTGCAGCCACCTCCCTGAGCCTCGACTTCCCTATCTCCAAAAGAAAGCTCAAACAGGGAAACAGCTGATGGTGGTGTCAGGGAGCTGGAAGGGAACACAGCAATACCCCCAGATTCAGTAGCCACCCCCACTCTGATTTCCAGACTCAAAACTGAAAGCCAAATTCTCTAAAAAAAAAAAAAAATTTTTTTTTTTAAAGACAAACTTTAAAAATTGGAATGTGGGTGTGAGCACTGCCTTAAGGGTTTATAAATTGACACGTGGATCACCTGTCAGGGAGCCAAGCTTGGAATGCTGGTTTTAATTACACCGAATATTTCACTTTCTTATGCAGAGGCATAATCAATTATCTTATTTAAAGGCATTACGATAATGTGTGTGTAAAATGGAGCCGTTCCCTGTATTGCATTAGATTCTGCTAATTATAGGAGAATGTTTGGAGCTAAAATGTCAGCTTGTCATCCGGATGGCTTGTAATTCAGGATTTGCATTCATAGACGGGAAAGGAACACTGACAAAAATTGCATTCAGCTCCAGCTCGTCTGGCCTCCGCCTCACCGGCTCCAGCGGCAGAAAGGGCACTGATCTCTGCTCTGCCCCTGCTCCTGCCCGCCACAGTGGGCCTGCCATCCTCTTCTGTACCCAGGAGGCCAAGTCAGAAGGGCGGTGGGAGCGGGGCTGAGATCAGAGGGCAGCAAGCTGCACCCGCTACAAAAATGGAAATGCTGGATCTCTTCTGAAAGCCTACCCACTCGCCTCTTTCGTGTTCTTCCTAGTAACAGAGATTCCAAGCGTGTTTTTAAAAGAGATCAAGTTCTCAAGATATTTCATTTTTAAATTGATCGTATTATTTGTGGGGACAGTGTGTTCCCATGCATGTGGGTACACATGCATGTACATGCACTTACCTGTGCACACATCTGTAGACGTCAGAGGTCGACTTCAGGTATTATTCCTCAGGAGCCTTCTATCTTATTTATTTGTTTGTTTGTTTGTTTACTTGTGAGATTATTATATGTTTCCCCTTCCTTCTCCTCCGCCCAAACCCTCCCATGTACCACTCCCTGCTCCCTTTCAAATTCATACCTTAACGTTTTGAGACAGGATGTTTCACTGAGACCTACGACTACTCATTCAACTTGATTAGCTGCCAGAGAACCCCAGGGACCCTCCTTTCTCCTCCTTCAAAGCACTGCGATTGCCAGTGCACATCCAAATGCCCAGGGTTTACGTGAGTGCTAGAGATCCAACTCAGACCCTTATGCTGCACAGCCGGCACTCTAGCATCTCCCACGCCTGGGTTCCTGGGATACATCTTAGGAATATCACAACCAGATTTTAATTCAATCCGACAGATGCTATGAGTGCCTACTAAGTGCACCACACTGGGGATTTGATATAGCTATCATCGGTGTATAGTGTGGGCTTTAGAACAGATCTCCTCCTGTGCGTCTTCCAGAACCCATTCTATGTGAAGCTAACTCTTCAGGCATTTCCTTCTTGCTCTGGAAAACAGGAACTGTTCAGTGGTTCTAAGAATGAGAGAGATGGAACCTGTGAAGTGTTTGCAAGGAACTGGATGGCCAGTAAGCATCCACAAATCTTGCCCATCACTGTAGTCATGATCACCACTTACAGCAGGCCACCAGAGGACATGGACAGACAAAAGTGACATGCTGTCTTTCCAGGGTACACTGACACCTCACCTTCATAGCATCATTTGCTTTATAGCAAGCTATTTCACCCCCTGATATAATTATCTTCCCTAAAACTCTCATGACATCCAAAATAACAAGGCCCTTTCTGAGCAATGAGATGAGTGGGTTTCCCACTTTCTAAGTGAGCTCTCTGACAGGGGGAAACAGGAGCACTATCGTGTTGACTGAAGAGGAATTGTACGCAACATACCCTTCCTCCTCATTAAACTTGCCTATCTGTTCAATTCTCCTTCGTCAACCAGCACTAACAGTCCCAAGTATACTCAAGTACCCTGAGCATCCAGAGCAGGGCTGGGATGTTTCAGCAGCCCTTTCTACACAGCTATAGGATGTAAACAGCCAGCATACGCCAGTAAGCCCCAAGGGGCATGGTGAGCTGGGGTAGGTGCTCTTGGGAAGGCGTGAAGATTCAGCCTGCCTCCCTAAGTCCTGGGTCCTACTCTCAGAAAACTTCATTTATCTAACGTCTAGGCCTCCTCACCTAGTCTTTCCTTCTCCCCGCTTGCTGCCCAGGACCTAGACCAGTCCCTTTGCATCTCAAACTGTAATGGGGCTGGAGATACCACTCAGTAACGACAGTGCTTTGCCTGCAAACACAAGGACTTGAGGTTGATTCCCAGCACCCATGTGAAAAGCTGGACATGGTGGCACACACTTGCAATCTCAGCACTGGGTGGGTGAGGACGGGCAGACTCCTGGGACTTACCAGCCAAGCTGGCCTAGTGTAGTTGGCAAATTCTAGGCCAATAGGAGACTTTGTCTAAAACAAATAGTGGGGTGACACATAGAGTACACACACACACACACACACACACACACACACACACACACACACACGCATACACACCCCTTCCTGCTGTGGGATGGTCTATATGTTAAATTGCTCTGATTGGTCAATAAATAAAACACTGATTGGCCAGTGGCCAGGCAGGAAGTATAGGCTGGACTAACAGAGAGGAGAATTAAGGGAACAGGAAGACAGGGAAAGACACTACCAGCTGCCGCCATGACAAGCAGCATGTGAAGATGCCAGTAAGCCATGAGCCACATGGCAAGGTATAGATTTATAGAAATGGATTAATATAAGAGATAAGAACAGTTAGCAAGAAGCCTGCCACGGCCATACAGTTTGTAAGCAATATAAGTCTCTGTGTGTTTACTTGGCTGGGTCTGAGCTGCTGCGGATCTGGCGGGTTAGAGAGATTTGTCCTGACTGTGGGCCAGGCAGGACCAGAAAAACTCTAGCTACACCTTCCTGAGCAAAGCTTTGTACTTTCATGCCCTGCCCCAGAAGTCCTCCCCCAGCACAGACCCCATGCCTACAAGCCTGGCCACAAGACTCAGGGACTTGGTTGGTGCCTGCCATTCTCTCTGACTGGAGATTGGGGCCTGGCCTACTTGAACATGATGTGCTGTCTACCAGAGTTCTCTACATGGTCAGCCCAACTCTAACCACTTAAAGCCTAGTCCCTGGGCTGGGGTATTGTTCAGCTGTAGAGTGCTTACCTAGCAAACACAGATCCTAAATGCAACCCCCAGAAAGAAAAACACAATTCCTAAGATACCAGCCTTCCCCAAAAGTCCGCCAGGATTGTTCACTTGCCCTCCTGTCCCTAGCAATCACCAACAACTTGTTCAGCTGTTCTTAGATTTCCAAGAGACCTGAGACATGGAATTCAAGTCTGCAGCTCCCACGGAGACTGGCCATGCTCCTTCCCAGTGTCTGTCACCTCTTGACTTTGCTCTGCTGTGGTGACCTGGTGTCTGGGAACAGAAGCACCCCTGAAGTACCCCTTCCCCTGGGCCTTCAGCTCTTAATCTTGTTTAGGCTTCTTTTACCTCTTTGTTTTTCTTCTTTTCAAGGTATTAGATGCCAAAATCAAGAAGACAAAAGTATTGAATTTTTCTCTTTTTGTTTTCAAAGCATTATATGCCAAAAAGAAAAAAAGAATAAATATTGAATGCTCATTATAGAAAACTTGCAATGCACAAAAAAAAGTGGAAGATGGGAGGAAAAGGCATGTCTTAATTCTCAGCCCAGAGGACCCTGCAGTTAAAATCCCTGCATTGAGAGCTATAGAGATACTTATTAATATTTGTGTGTGTGTGCATGTTTGTCTGTATATATGTATCTGTGTGTGTGTCAGTGTCTGTGTCTATTATGTGTCTGTGCGTGTGTGTGCATGTTTGTGTGTGTGTCTGTATGTGTGTGTGTGTGTGTGTCTGTGTGTCTGTGTGTCTGTGTGTCTGTGTGAAGGTGGGTGGGAATGACATCTGTAGGCATCATTCCTCTGGTATCAGTCACAATTTTTTTGAGACAGGGTCTCTCACTAACCTCCCAGCCAGCCCACAGATCTACCTGTCTCATCTCTCTAGAGATATTACAAGCCCAGATTTTTATGTGGATTCTGGGTCTCAAACTCAGTTGCTTATGCTTTTAAGGCAAGTGCTTTACCAGCTATGCTACCTCCAGAGCCCTAATTTGAGCTTTTTGGCATTAACTTGAATCATGGGTTGTAGTCTTAAATGACTTGAAGCTTTACACATGTGGAAGTGTGGAAATGGCTGGTTTATGGGGCCCACTTAATGAGCCACATTTCCCCCATGAAGGATGTCCAACAGCCTACCCCTCTGTAGAGTGGGTCTTTATGAATCTATGTAAGGATAGCTACCTGATTTTCACCATCCTGTGTCCTCAGACACCCGGTATCAGTGCCTCTCTGCTCCATGAGCCTCACAGCAGCAGCCCTGGCCAGGCCTCACATGTCCAGCTGTGTCCAGTGGCTCCTTCGCCCACCCAGAAGCCTCAAAGTCGGGCTGGCTCATCCTCACCTTCAGGCTTGCTCCACACCATCTCGGCTGCATTGTTTACTCCCTTCTCCGAGCTGGCAACCTCCAAGTCATCTCTGACTCATCCTTCTTGCTCGTGGCAGTCATTCATCAAGCCCTGTTGTTTTGTCTCTGAAATGTCTTGCACATCATCCCTCTCCTCTCCTTCCCCTCCCACTACTAAATAACTTCACATCTCACCGTGGCAGCTGAATCCCTTCCTAATGACCTCATCTCCTTCCCAGGATGCTCACAGTGCTGACTTAGAGTATCCGAGGCACTATCCCAGCCACTCTTCAGTGGTTCACCTCTCAACCAAAAAGTCACCGACATTGATGCTGTATCCAAGAATCCCAAGCCCCAAGAAACTGAGCATTTCGGTTCTCTATTATGAATAAGGAACAAAGCACCCCAAAAGCCAGTCCCTTGACACAATGATGTTTTACTTCTCACAATCTGTAGGTTTACAGGCATGGGATTCTTCTGAAGGCCTTTCCTGAGCTCACTTATGTATCTATGATCATTTGAGACTTCACTGGCTCATCAAGATCACCTCACACACAGATGGGGTTTCATGTGAACAGAGGTACCTGGCTTCTTCTCCATGTGGGCTCTGACTTTCGCAGGCCACACAGGCATTCTTTCATGGTCTCAGTTCATGATCCCAAGAGAATGGAAAGAAAATCTGCCAAACTTATTAAGTCCTGTAATCTAGGACTTACCTAATGACACTCCTGAAATACTTGGTGGTCAAAGAAGCCACCAGCCATCCCAGTATCAAAAAACAGGAAAATGTACTCTGCCTCTCAACAGGAAGAATGTCAACATCCTGTTCAAACAGGTGATTGGCTCGTCTAGGTCTGTCTCACAGACGGCCACCATGATAACAAGCTGTCATACCAAGTTCACAATCATCTCCTCAACTTGAAAATTCCAGGATATGAACCAGGGTCTCCTGATTCCAGGGGTCTCCCATATCCACACACCTGTTCTCCACCAAGAAGAAGCTAACAGTGGGCAGGTCGCTGTGAAGAGTCACAGTGATAACACTGGCCACTTGAGCTGCACTGCCCTTGGTACTGGATGGAAGTGGTTGTTGACTGATCACATAGCCCAGGCATCTTCCAGTAGCTCTGGCCGTGACAGCAGCCACCCACTTCCCCTTCCCACTCCCAGCATCCAGCTTGGCTCCAGCAGGCAGCATAATGCAGGACTTGAGAACCTCCAGGTCCCCAGACTCCATTAAGAGGCTGATTAAAATTTGATGCTCCCATTTAACACCTATTAGCAAACACAGTGCCCTCCTGCTAGGAGCGAGAACTTGGAAGCCTGGGTCTCCCCAGATCCCAGCAGCACCCTTCATGCCAGGGTGGCAACCATTACCTGGAAGAAAGATAAGCAGAAGCGGATGAGGAGAGAAGGGAGGGAAACTGGTAGAAACTAACTTACAATGAACCAGTTCTTCTTGAACCTTGAGACAGGAAAAGAGCATTGTCCCCAAATGCAAATGCCCCACAGTCAGCAGTAAAACAAGGCCCAGTTAAGAAACTGGCATCGGAGAATTCGCCCTGTTGCCCTTCAGGGACTGAGAAGCCAACGTCCTTCGTTCTTGACAAAAACATAACCATGAGAAGATGCAGCAAAGGAATGAATATCATTGGGATATAGATGCTAGACATGGAATGAATTATATCTGTGTTCTCAAGGCCATCTCTGGGAACTCTGCTCAAACACCCACAATGGGAAGGGGAGCCCAAAGGGACTTTGGCAATCCTTCATCTCTGCCTCCCAAAGCATAATGGCTTAGGGGCAGAACAAGTTAAATACAGGGAATGGGAAAGCGATAACCAGGCAAATGCTGAGTGCTTACTCTGTGCCAATATGCGACATGCATAAGCTCCTCTTCATGCCAGGCTCTGGCACACAATTAGTGAGTCTCTATCCTCAGGGAGAATATAATTTCACCAACAGACACACCTGAAGATACATCACAGTACAATGCATTGTTAGGAGGAGCACAGAACTGTGGACCAGGTCCCCAGCCTGGGAGAAGCTGCATGAAGAGTGACTGGAAGTTGCATGATCCTTGTTAACATTTTACCAAACACAGGATTGCCCTCCTGGTAGGAGAAATAACCTCGAAGACAGAATTCCCCAGTGGAGGGTAGGCCTGGCCAATCACATCTGCTCTTGAACCCCAGCATCTTCATCCTCAAACTGAAGATACCCAGAAAGCAGGAGTGTTGTAGGGATTAGGTGATGCACTCAGGGATGTGTTTATAAATGGTTTATGACTGATGATGCGCCTATGAGTGGCCAGTGGCTTTCAGCCACAGCCTGGCAATGACGGACAAGATTTACAGGAAGATGCTGCCAATCTAAGTTACTTTTCCTGATGCCATGATTTAAAAATAAAGCACCCCAGCAGAAGCTAAGGGATAAAGGGGCTTGTTTGGGCTCATCATTTGAGGTAACAGTCCATCATGGTGGAGGAAGTACAGCAGCAGGAGGGTGAGGCGACCAGTCACATTTTATACAACATCAAGAAGCAAGAAGCAATGGATGCTTGTGCCCCTTTTCATACCATCCATCACAAATCTGAACCCCCTTCTTTTCCCTCATACCTGGGACAAATACATGGCCAGCCCTCAGCCCCAAAGATGTGCCTGGGCTTGCAGGAGCTTGTATGGTCTCCACACCACTCAGGCATCAGAGTAGATCTGTCTGGTAGAAGGTGAGGCCCAATTGGGCCGGAAGGAATGCATTCTCCTGGATCGCTAGACATGTAGCGTCTCAACAAAAGAAGCACTGTGTTTCACTGGGCAAAGGGTGACAATGACATGCTGTCATGGAGAGCTGTGATGTAAACTGGGAGAAGAGGATCTGAGTCCAGTGGAGAGGGCTCCCCTGATAGCTGTGTGGCCAACAACCAAGGACACCAGCAAGCGCTTCTGAGCAGCACAAAGAAGAGGTGGAACTAATAGCTAGGGAAGAGGTCCTGGCAGTCGTATCAAGGAGGTAGATTCTCTGGAATTGCAACCTTATGTTCAAGAGACTAAAGCCACCCAGCTTGCCCTCTGAGGCTTCCTTCCAAACAGGCAGGGGCCCAGTACTCAGGAAGGAAGACCAAACGGAAAAACAGCCCCTCTGTGCTTGAAGACTGTCTCAACCACAGCCGCCATGGCCTCCCTGGCCCCAGCTCTCCCCACCTCCTTCTCTACCCTCCTTCCCTCTCTTTTGTGCTCTCCTCCAAAGCCTGCTTTGTAACCAGGGGCCCTTAAGAATGCCCTCTCAGACTCTGAGCTTTTCCAACTCACAACCCCAGCAGGCTATCCAGGTGAAAGAGAATGCT
The DNA here is from genome assembly GCF_049852395.1 of Peromyscus maniculatus bairdii. NCBI lineage: Eukaryota > Metazoa > Chordata > Mammalia > Rodentia > Cricetidae > Peromyscus > Peromyscus maniculatus. Next base: position 89,842,552 of record NC_134852.1, read on the forward strand.
TAGCTCAAGATCAAAGGTACTCCCCATCACCTACCAGCTGTGCAGCCTGAGGCAAATTGCTTGCTTTTTCTGACTTTGAATTTTTTTTTTTTTTCTGTGAGAGCCACAAGCTCCTTTTTTAGCGTGGGCAGTGGGACAAAACAAAGTAATGTGTATAAAACTCCTGGCTCAGTGCCTGGCTCATAGTGGGTCCTCAATAAGCGGTCCTTTCCAGTCATACATTACAGACAACATTACAGAGCCACTGCCAATCACAAAGTGTGACATCACAAGAGATGATGGTCCATAAATGGCACTCCACTAGGCATATGTGGCCTTGCTGGTGGCCTCTCTTCTTCTCCATCCCCACTGCTCTTGCCTCCATCCAGCCTCCCACCAACTGTTCCTCCGTCTGTTGGGACAGTTCCTCCTTGGTCCCTCTGCAGTGATCAGGTGATGCTTCCTGAATGTCCCTTGGGATGTATGAGGGTTCCCCACTCCCACTTCCTTCTCTCCAGATCACAGTTCACAGTCATGCCCCTAAGCCACAGGCTGCAACCCCTCTGCTTAGAAGACTGGCCTCTGGCCTGCCCCAGCACCTGGTCTAGGTAATACCTTCACGGACATGGGGACCATGCCACCCTCCTTCACAAAACCTTGCCTTGTACCCCAAGTGGACACTTGTTTCTTTCTCTGTGTGAGTAAAATTTATGTATCGTTGACCAAATCCAGCCCAAAGGTTTGGCCAATAATCCACAAGCTAAGGATGATTTTGGTACTATTTTGGTTTGGGTTGGGGTCTTTTGTTGTTGTTAGTGGTGGTGGTAGCTACAATGATATGTGTTTGTTTGTTTGTTTGTTTGTTTGTTTGTTTGTTTTGTCTTGTTCTTTTCTATGCTGGCCTTCAAGGGCTTCAAGCATGCTAGGCAAGCACTCCCCCACTAAGTTATACACCCAGCCCTGGTTTTGACATTTTTAAGGGTTTGAAAATAATAATAATAATAATTAAGGAGAAGAAAAAGGAGAAGAGAGAAGGAGGAGGAGGAGGGGAAGGAGGAAAAAGAAGAAAAAGGAGAGCCTAGTATGGTGGCTCATGCCTGTAACCCCAGGAGGCTGAAGCAGAAGAATCAGTATGGATTCAGGACCATCTTGGTCTACACAGCAAATTCCAAAGTGAATTCCAGGAGGCAGAGTGAGATCCTGTCTCAAATAATCCACAGAGCATCTGTAGTTTTATCTAAACATGGCTGCACATACTCCCATAGTTATTGTCCAAGGCTACTTTGTACAACAGTGGTAGAGCCAAGTCATTGCAACAGAGATCACATGACTTGGGAGGTCTCAACACTTACTCTTTGGCCCTTGGCATAGCAGGAAAGCTTGCTGTCCCTTCTCTATGCTGCAGTTTTTGTTGTCCATTGGGAAACTCCTCTTCCAATGACCCCAGCTCCCGTAGACAGGGATCACATCGTTCCCATTTTCCTCTGCCCCTCCAGCCCCATTGATGTCAGTCTCCCAGAGACCCTTCCTAAAGCAAAGCACAGAGACAAACTGCAGCCTGGTGGGCTAGGATGACTGGCTTAAGAGCACGCAGCTAGAAACAAGGAGCAGAACCAAGTGTCAAGTCCAGAAGTTTGCCCCTGCAAGCTTGACACTCTCCCTTCATGCTGTCTCATGTTGTCTGTACATGGTACCCAGAGAAGGCCTTAGCTCTGGGGGGGGGGGGGGGCGGGGCAGGTGTTGGGACTCCTTCAGTGATGGAGTCCTGAGACCAGAGATAACTCCCCGGGAATGTTTGTTGCATGGGTTTATGAGCAGCATTTGTCTAATAAAGTCATTTCTGAACATCTCACATCCTCTAATGACTTGTCACAATAATGGAAGGCGTCTCCCCTCATGCTTGTCTTTCCCCGCACTGGCACAGCTCGGGAGCTCTCAGGCCTGAGAGGCGGAGATAAATATAGCTGTTCTTTACTTACCAGTTGGGTTGCCGGAATGCACAACAATATACATTGTCACCTGACACATGTCAAACCCGCACACATGCTCACAGAAGCAGCTCTGCTTGCGTCACAGACATTTCCCAGGGGTACAGGTTTGTCTAATATGGTCCCAGCTCCGAGCTTGGACCATTCGGGGGTTACTGGGAGACAGGTGTGGGCTATCTCAGAAGGCATTTTTTCTAATGAGGATGTGCTTCATGGTGCTCTGTCCAGGACATTGTTTCACTAGATCAGGACAAAGTGGCCTCTGGCGTTCCCATAGGGTTCAAGCCTAAAACACTCTAGATTTAACAAATGTTCAACCACTTTTCCCTCCACCCCAGGAGCTCAGATTGGAAGTGCAGAAGAGCTGAGTGTGGCTGGGGGTGTGGAGGCAAAGCAGATCTCTTATGCAACGTTTTTATAGATGTCCTCACATTCAACCATGGCTTGCCTCCCTTCTCTGTCTCTCAAGAGATCAGAGGTAGAACCATGAGGTGGTGACAGAGTCTCCATTCTTCAATTCTAGGCTCACATGTCCCCCCTACCTCAGCCTCCTCAACTTATTTTCTGTGTCAACTCCCAGAACCCCCTCTCAACCTTATTCAGAGCCTTCATTTATTATATCATAGCCTGGAATTCCCAGATAAAATCTTCCAACATGAGCATCTGTCTATGTGTTCTCCCTCTTTTCATTGTGTACATGCATGGAACTACACCAAATTTTCCAAAAACCAACCACTTTTTACACCAGTATTTTCCAGACCAACAGAAAAACAGCCCCTCCCCTAGGCAAATTCTCTTACCTGTCATAGCCTTGTTCACAGGGTTCTTCTCTTTGAATGGTCAAATGGTATTCCACCAACTCATACCAGTAGGCTTTGTTCCTGGAGTTCTAGGTCTCCCCTACTCTGAAGGAGTTCTAGGGATCCCCAGGGCTTTTGTGTGTTCTCAGCAGTAGCCCCTAAACTCACTCTACTTAGGTGCAATACACCAGCATTTATCAGACCTGAAGATTGGCTATAACAAGCTTTGTACAGCCAATGATAACGCTACTTGAAACAAATAGGGAGAGCGGGTCTACTCACTGTAGACATCTCCCATAGCAATTTCTTGATTCCCAACACTTCTCACAGCCACCTGGCTCCACCTGGGGTGCCCCATGCAGTGGCTTTTCTCTTGCTGGTTACTTCAGAAGATAATGCCTCCTCTCTTGCATCTTTCCCTCTCTGTTTTCTTCTACTCCTGACCAAGCTGAAGTTCCTGCAGCACCTTGGCAAGCCTAGAAATCAAAGTTGAATATAGAAAGATCTCAACGTGGGCTGAAATTGCATCTCTGCTGACTGGTAGTTATGTAATCTGGTGCACACCAAACCTCTTTTGGGTACAATCTCTTCATTTAGAATATAAGAATATTCTACCTCTAGTAGACAGCTGTCATTTTTGCTGACCCGGTAAGAAATCTCCCATTTTCTAGTATCAACATCATACTTTTCCTCTAAGGGACCCACAGCATTCTCATTCCTAGTGCACAAGGTTGAAATGGGGATTATTGTTTACTTTCTTCAATTCTGTGGTCAAATGCAAAATAAGGAACAACTTAATGGAGGAGATGCACACCTCCCCTTTTCTATTCAACCACCTTTGTGTCCTCTTTTATCTATATGTTCATTTATTGTTTCGCATCCATCAACTCCACATATTCTGAGGTGTATGGGCTTCCACTGGAGTGTGCTCAACTTACCAGGAACTGTAGAGAAAACGATTCCCCCTCTCCCAGCAGCCATCAATTGCTAATAGTTATTTGGTGAGCAGTGAGATTTTGTGTCCATCTCTGGTCCCCATTTTGGAATTTGAGCTGGACTGATCTTGCATGGGTCTTGTGCATGCTGTCACAACTGCTGTGAGTTCAGTATGTGTGGATGGATGGCCTGCTTATTCAGAAGACACCATGTCCCAAAGTCATGCAACACCTCTGATCCTTATACTCTTTCTGCCCCCTCTTCTGCAGTAATTCCCTGAGTCTCAGAGGTAGGGGTATGACATCAGCCCCATTTAGGGCTGAGCTTTTTTGATGAGGGTTAAGAGATGCATTAATCCATGGGTATAACAATAAGTTATTAGGAGTCAGTCTAAATCTGCATCCATTTAACAGATGACAGAATAATAGTAGTACATTCTCCCTTAGGGACTGTCACCTGTCCAAGTCACAGGTTCTTGACCCAATAATGGTGTGCCGGGGTGTGTGTATCATCTTGTGGAGCAGGACTTAAATTCAACCAGAAAGTGGTTGGATTTCCTGTAGGAATGAATACAAAAGCAGAATTCATGTCCACAGCTGCTGATAGCCATCTCCGCCACCACATGCCTGTTTGAGAAAGACGCCAGTTCAGAGTAAAAGGGAAGTGAAAGCCTGAGAGGTTCTTGAGGACTTCGGTCAAGGACCTGGATCTAGCCATGTCTGAAGTTCATGAGTGAACTGTCCGGTGACGAAAGCTGATAAACTCCCTCTTCGGCTTCAGCTAGCTTGAGTTGGATTTCTTTCAGTGGTAACTAAAAGGACTGACTAATACACTACCTCAGGGCAGTTTTCAAAATCAAATGAAACAGCATATACAATCACCTCACAGATGACTGGCACATAATAGGAACTCATTAAATATTAGTCACCTTCCCAACCAGAGGAAATGAGGAAATGCCAATGGACACAAGACTGAGAACACAAGAAAGACACATAATCAACAGGACAAGAGCCTGGGGGAGCTGAGAAGGGACGAGATCAAAGTGAGGCAGAAGGCTTGGTCTGAGCTGGAAAAGGGACTTTCTTCCTTAAGGGCAGTGTGAAGAAGCCATGGAAAATTAACAAAGACCAAGAGGGCACTGGGAGGCTGGAGGAGCTCAGGTGAGACAGCCCCATGTCCTCTGGGCTAGAGTCGGGGTCTTCTGAAGGGTAGGGAGCATAAGTAGATTCAGAGGGTTAAGGAATGTCTGGGTTGGCTCATCAGCAACAGCCCCTAAAAGGAGAAAAATGGAAGGTGGGAACAGAGCAAAGAGCCCACCACCCATGGCTATGTTGATAAATTCAGGCCTTTCTGTTTTTCTCTAATGTTTCTTTGGCCCTGATTTTTTTTACTACCTCATAAGGTCTTTTTTTTAAAGGTACTCACTGTATCTGGCTTCCCAGGCAACTAGTGCAAAGATGCCCAAGCTCAGGCGTCTTCACCCACAAAACACACAGCACACATCTGGAAAGGAAGTGCTGCAGAGTACATCCCACCCCCTACACCTCTCCTGCTTTTATTAGAGAAGGAGAACTTGGTTCCCAGCAGACGCTACTCTTCCACAGAAGCTCTGTCATTGATCCTGGGGTTTGCTGTGCTGCCAATATTTCCCTCGCTCCTAAGACTTACCTCTCACTACCCCAGGACTCTGCTTGAAGTCAGCCACGTGGTCTCAAGCATCACCAAGACCAGCATCCAAGCAGATTGTTCGTAATGTCCCCTTTGGATTGCTCCTTCTTTTCTCTAAATTAGAGGCTAGCAAACTTTTTTCTATAAAGGGCCATACAGTAAATAGTCTAAGCTTTCTGGAACACAGAAATAGTAGACACAGCTAAATAGTAAACTCTGAAGCTGTGGAGCAAAAGCAGCCAGAGAGAGCATGTGAACAAAAGAGCGTGGCTGAGTTCTAATAAAACTTAATTTATGGGCATTGAAATCTGAATTTCATACAGTTTTGATGTATCATGAAATATTATTCCTCTTTTGGATTTTCATCAAAACATTGCAAGTTGTAAAAAAAACAAAAAAACCCAACTCATAGGCCACGCAAAAATAGACAGTGAAACAGATTTGGCCCGTGGGCCATAATTTGCCAACCCTTGTCCTAAACCACGGCCACAATGGCTGTCATTCATCACATTCCTTCTCCATCCAGGACCCACTGCTGGCTCCTTATTTAATTGTCACTGAAGTCTTAGTAGCTTTGTGGGATTATCCCTGCTTCAGAATGTAGAAAACTTGCATTTCAGGACGCTTTAGTGGCCTGCTTTGGACTCTACAGCCTGTAAGTAGGCAGCTGGGGTTCCACATCCCTCTGCTCCATCCCACTGCTCACAAAACCTCTCACATCTTCCCAAGCCTTTTCCCTGAAGGACACCCTACTGGTATGATCTGTATTTATTTGTAAGCTTGGCTTGGTTCCCTTACAAAGGACAAGCTGCCTACCTGAGGATGAGAGTGTTTCCATGTCTCTCCACACACTGCCTACACTGTGGCCAGCCCATTTTAGCCACTCAAAAGAGAAAGCCACGCGGTGTGTTTGTCACTGTTCTTTCAGTTCAACACTTCAAGCCTCAAAGGGGCTTCAATGCTGCCCAGAAACCCTAGCATTTTTCCTAGAAATTTCTGTCTCTCTGAAATAAGCACTGAATGTCTCCTCTTCTTTATGTCTTCTTCCTCAGTACCCTTCCCAGTAAGTAATTCAACCAACCCAACACACCTTGTGTTCAGTCTCTAGTCTCCCTTTCACAGTTCAGCAAGAAGAGGCCATGGCTTAGCTGCTACCCCTGTCTCATGAAGCCCATCAGGATCAGGTTCTAATTTCCCCCAGCCCACTTCCTTTTCCCACTTCCTCTCACACTCAACCTCCTACCCCAGCCTCACCAAGACTCTTGTCCTTGAACAGACAAAGGACATTCCCAACCTGGGGCTCCACCCTTTCCTCCCCTCCTTCACTATCTGCTTCATTCCTTCCTTTCGGTGGCTTCATGGCCAATTTACCTTCCTAAGAAGACTCCCTGAGCTACCCTGACCACCATTTTCTTCCCTGGTTTTCCATTTCAACTTTGCTTTATTCTTTCTTCCAAGGTCTTACTTTCTGACATACACCATATATATATTTGTCTATATGCTTCATTTGTGCCCACCCAGTGATGGTGAGGGCTCAGCCAGGGCAAGGACTCGGTCTGATCAGCTCAGAGATGGATCATCATTCCCCTAGAACAGGGTTCATCCAACAAACACAGAAAAGTTTTGACTGAGCTAAGAAGACCCAGAAATCCCCAAAGAGCTTTAGGGAAACTATTTCTTTAAATGTCCTGTCCCTAAAATGTCTTCTCCTTGTATCCCAGAAGGCCTCCTTTCCTGGCCCTAGAGAAGAGTGATTAGAAACTCATAAAGATGTTACACAAAGCACCTTTGTTCTTCCTTCTCCATCCGCCTCTGCTCTGGACAGCATCGCCAGAGCCTGCTGGCACTTGAGCTGCTTTTGAGGCCCTGTAAACTTTCTTTAACTCGGGAAGCCCGGAGTCCTGCTAGAAACCAACAGTGCAATTACAGGGCTTTTAAACTGCCAGATTCCTTCACTCTCATCCTCCCTAGAGGCCCCTCTAAAGCAAGACTGTGTGAGGCCAAGGAGGGAGAAGGTGAGAGCACTCTTCACTTGAGAGGATGGTGTCTCCAGACAGTGCAGCAGCTGTTTGCCAGGGCTGGCCTGGAGGGCTAATCTAGGCTTTCATGATAATAGGGAGGGTTTATTCTCCAAGCCAAAACCTTAAACTGATGGGTGTGATTGGAGGGCTCTGCCAGACCAGGAATAGTTGGATACAGGGCACGGAGTCACTTGGTTCAGAGTTAAGTCCACTTCCTTAGCAGAGAAGCCTGGAGTTGACCCTACCTGATCCTCCAGCTGCATCCCCAAGGATGCCTGTCCATGAGGCACCTGTTGGATGACAAAGATTTTATTGGTTTGTGTGTCTATAGTTTCTTGGGGACTCAGTGACTGGTTTTCAGATCCCTGGAGTGGGTACTTAATCAATATTTATTGGATAAAGAAATTTCACAGAGGTTGGAGGTCTGCAACGCATAGAAAAAGGATTCCCAACAAACCAACCTTGTATGAACTGATATGAGGAAAATTGGCAAGAGGAGAGCTCCCCTCATCTTAGCTCAAAGCTACCAATCACATTCTATAATGTGGTTGTATAACCACAGGGCCCAATGTCAACAGTGGGCCATTCTGGTCTCTGTTTGCCCCTTAGAACGGACACATTTTCACCAGGGAATTTAGCCACCTGGGAGCAGAGATGAGCAGCTGATCTTCTCTGATCTGAAAGCAGAGGGTACCAAAACTGGAGAGGAGTTCATGGTTCTTCTGAACCAACCTCCAAAGTCACAAACATAAGAGGTGGCTATCCAGACCTCTGTGGTACAGTATCCTTCACTCTTGAGGGATTGCTGGAAGCAGAGCACTGTGATCCTAGTGTTGTGAGATGCTATTCCTGGGAAGACATCAACAAATATCTGTTCACCTCAGATAGGAAAATGATGACAGATAAAAGAACAGATACCACCCAAGTCCAACTTGGTGAACTAATGAGTTTTATTGGGGTTACTCGCTCACAGGAATACGGGTGAGAGGTCACTTAGAGTAGCAGAAAGACTCAAAAACGGCTGCACCACCAAAGCCCACCCAGGATAGGTAACAGCTCACAAAGCTGGGAACCTGGACCACACTGCACAGTCTTCAGGCAGCTCAACAGGTCGGAGGGTGCCCTTCTGGAGCATGTCCTTCCACCAGTTCAGCTGGTCCCTGCTTCTTGCAGACTAATGGGCTTGCTGGAGGGTGACTCTCACCAGTACTTACTGTTTATGTACTCTCAGGGAGGGAGGGGTCTAGTGAATCTGGTCAGTTTCGGGAACTTCCTGAAGCTATTTTGAGTTCTTTACTTCCCTGTAGTATTTCACCTCCCCTTAGAACATCCATTGTTTCACATCCCTGTAAATATTCTGTCTTAAGAAGTGCCCCTCTGGCTGGGCAGTGGTGGCGCACGCCTTCAATCCCAGTACTCGGGAGGCAGAGGCAGGCGGATCTCTGTGAGTTCGAGGCCAGCCTGGTCTCCAAAGCGAGTTCCAGGAAAGGCGCAAAGCTACACAGAGAAACCCTGTCTCAGAAAAAAAAAAAAAAAGTGTCCCTCTGATCAGGATCCATCCCTAGTGCATGATCAGGCTTTTTGGAGCCCAGTGCCTATGGTGGGACATCTTGTGCAGCCTTGGTGCAGGAGGGAGGGGCTTGGATCTGCCCCAACTGAATCTCCCAGGCTCTGCTGACTCCCCATGGGAGGCCTTGCCTTGGAGGAGGTGGGAATGGGGGGTAGGTTGGGGAGGAAGGCTGGGGGACAGGAGGAGGGAGGAGAGGGGGACCTGTGATTGGTATGTAAAATGAATAGAAAATTACTTAATAATAATAATTTAAAAAAAAAAGAAGTGTCCCTCCAAGACAGGAGGTTTAAAGGAAATTGCCACATAATACCTGAGAAAAGAGGAACTTCATCCCTGAGGGCTTATCCTTCAGTCTTCAGAGGGATCCTGCCCTTTGTAGGTACCAGGCACAAGTGACTCCTAGGGTATAAGAGACTGTATGGAAGTTCTTTTCGTGTTCCCCTAACTGGGAAAATGACATCCTTTGAAGATGTCATTTGAAGGGTTCAGAGCCCCTCCAAAACTGCCATCCTCTGAGATGCCTGAGTAGCCCAACTCCCACACTTGCAATGCACGTTCCCTCCACAATTAGGATGGGCTCATCCAAGCCAAGGCTTTGCACTACTAAAACCCCCAGGGAATACTCACACCCATCCTATGGACTGGCTGTGACTCCAGATAAAGAAACCGAGTCTCTGAGAGGCCCAGCAACTCCCCCAGGCCATCTGCCTAGTAGGTGGACGCCCAGAGCCAAGGCTACTGACCCAAAATTGGTATGATCAGCTTCCCCACGGCTGGAGATATGGTGGCTATCTTGCCTGCAGAGTACAGCTATGGACTAGATGCTGCCCTTCATGGAATTTGCTTGTGGCCAAGAGATGGCCGAAAGAGGAGGAGGGTGGGCTGGCAGTCCAATCCCAGTAGATGGTGTCTTAATCACCCCCTCTGCCAAGTCAAGAGGAAGATTTTGCTGATGTGATGCATCTCCCCACATCTGGCCAGGAACCAGAGGAGCAAAGAGAGCTTACCAACCTAAAGTGCTGTATGAAAGCACATTAATAAACCTCCTGGCAAGGGCACAGTGTGTACCATTCATAAATCTGTGGCCTGTGGGGAAGGAGGCCTAGAACAGCCTATGGAGATGCTTGGAGGAGAGCCTGAGGCCGCTGAGTCTCTGGACACGCTTGGAGTTCCTCTACAAGCTTGGGGACATGGACACCTGTACCACTCAGAGTGGGGGGCTGTTACCAGCCTGTAGTCGTGGAGCCTCAAACCCTGAGATGGACTTGTCTTCTCACTTAGAATATGGACCAGATCATGGTCTTGCAATTCCATTCTCCCAGGATGTCCAGTAGAGTGTAAACATGAGACTCAGCCTTCCTGTTAGAAGGCTAAGGAACTAGCACATGTAGACTAACTGTTGAGAGTCACATGCCCTACATGTTCCACTCCAGTGAGTCTCTCAGTAACTTGATAAATCCTATCGCGGTTCTCATTTTGCAGAGGTGGAACACTGAGCTTCATGAAAGCAATATCATGCCCCACACAGATCTAGTAAGCCCAGGCTGGACCGCTCCACGCCTTCTCGAACACGATAGGACACAATTGAATTTTTTTAGGTGGTGGTACAATGCAAACTCGGGCTGCCAGGCATCCTGAACCTCTCTGCTGTTTCACAACTTCTTCCTCTGCACTAGTACTTCTCAACAGAGGTCACTTTGCTTGCCAGAAGACATTTGACATCATCGCCTGTCACAGCTGGAGAGGAAGGAGCGCTGCTGTCACCCAGGGGGACAAGGCTGGCATCCTGCTAACCATCCCACAAGACACAGGGTGAGCCTACGACCCAGCGTTATCTGGCTAAGATACCAATGGGACTGAAGTTGGCAAACTGTGACCCTGAGTCACCAAAGACAGGACTGACTTGTGTTCTTACCTCTTCCAGGGTCTCAGGTTGAGGGAGGCCAGGAAGCTCAGGCCAGCAATCTCCTGGGTGTTATGTGGGACACTGGGACACATGGCTGTTCTGTCGCGGGGTTGTAAAAAGAGGGAGGGCTAGTGCTCGCACAACGTTAGGTCTTTTGACAAGACGTCTGTGCTTTATCTGCTGTTGTATTAGTCAGTTCTGTATCACGGTGTCAAAAGACCTAAGACGCTCACCTTTCAAGAAGGAGAGGATTGTTTTGATCCATTCGATCAGAGATAGTTGAATGATCCATAGTTGCTTAGTCCACTTGCTTTAGGTCAGGGCAGAGGAGGCTGCTCACCTAGTAGCAGCCAGTAAGCAGAGATAGAAAGAAATCGACGGCGATGCCAATCACCCTTTCTAGGGTGCATCCCTATGGATCCAACTCCTTTCTACTATGCTCAGCCTCTTAAAGATGGTGGTGCACATCTTTAATCCTAGCACTTGGGAGGCACAAGGAGGCAGATCTCTGTGAGTTCAAAGCCAGCCTGGTCTATAGAGCTAGTTCTGGGCCAGCCAAGGCTATACAGAGAAACCCTGCCTGTAAACAAAAACAAACACATACTCCATTATCTCCTAATAATGCCACAACACCTTCAGCTGTGGCCTTGGGGGGTATATTTAAGATCTAAACCAAATTGTAGTGATCAGTTTTAGATGTCAACATCAAACACTTACCTAGGTGTTACCATGAAGAATTTGATAGATGTGGTTAAATCTATAATAAGCTGGTTTTGAGTATAGGCTACATGGGTTGGCTGGATTCAATGGGTCCAAAGGTCTTAACAGTAGAGCTGAAGTCTCCCCGAAAAGGTGGGGGATCCCACATGCAGACAGCACCTCACTCCAAGCCGAGAGGTCCAGCCTGCCCTTGGGACTTCAACCTGGCCTTGGCAGCCCCCACAACCACAAAGCCGGTTCCTATCACCTCTTCCTAGGTGTCATCTCTGTTCTTCCTGTCTGGTTAACCTGCTGGCTGCAGTTAAACCACTGCCTCCAAGAGGAAAATGAAGCTCTGTGACAATTCCCAAACCCAGTTGTCCAGCAGAGCCTTGAATTTGAAGAGCATCCCATGGGATCGTCGTCCAAAAACCTCTTTCTGGCAAGCACTAACGTAAGTAAACTAGGCGGTTCAGCCACAGAGTCTTCAGCCTGGCTTCTAGGGATGATATCAAGAACATGTCCACGTGCTGTCACTTTGGGCAGAGGATCCTCACTACATGCCACCTGCCAATTACCCCTCTCCACTACACATGACGTCCTCTTGCATCCAACCTTGGTGCAGATCCAACACATCCACGTGACTGGGACTTCTTGGGGCTAGACCTTTGCTCTCAGTAAGCAGAGATAATAAGGCCCGGGCCCCTGGGCGTGCAGACAAAACGGCATGGTGTATGCAGAGCACCTGGCACACAGTGGGTGTTCACCCCCTGTGCCAAGGCCCTCCCCTCTGACGACAAGCTGTGCTAAAACAGGCCTCCAACTATATAAGGAATAAGCAGAGTTTTAAAACTACTCAATATGGGCAGCAGTTGCCAAATGATGCTACGGAGCTCTCCTAGGCCCGAGGCCCACCCTAAATTTAACAGGCCTGTGTTTACAAACCCAAATCCATGCATCTCTGAGGCTCCCACACATATCCCAGCTGTCCGCCTCAAGAATTCTGCGTGGAGAGTCTCTGGCACACTCCCCACCAGCTGGTGCCTCTCGGAGTGTTCCTGACACTTGGCCTGATCCCTGGGCACACTGTTCACATGTGTGAGAGGGCGTCAGGCAATCCTTCTCCTACCTGAAGACCGCACGGACTCTGAGTTGGAGGATTCTGATCAGGACTCTGAGGCTCGGCCACACATAGAAGACTCTAGTAGCTCAGACAGACACGCCTCTTTGTGGAGCCTGGCTTTTTCTGTCTCTCTGTCCTTTACTCATTCTCTGTGTGCACCAAGCTCACACACACATACAACATCACACCTTCCTACAGTTCAACTATCCTGAAACTGTCCAACGGCACTGAACACAGCTCAGAACCCATAAAGGCTCCGAAGTCTCTAGATTGGACAGAGAACATAGACTGATGGTCTGTGCCACGTGCAGCTTGCAATGCTGCCTCCCCTTAGACCTTATTTCCCCTCCTTCTGGGCTGCTTCTTCCACGAAGGGACATCTGAATCACCAGACAGCTTGTTAAATACAGATTGCTGGTCCCACCCCACCCTGCTCACCCTAGAGATCCTGATTAGGCAAATCTGGAGCAGGGCCCAGGGGAACTGAGGAGTTCCCAGGTGAAGCTGATGTCACCCGACCAGGGGCTGCACTCAAGTTAAAGGGGGGTGGGCTGGGCTGGACTGGGCTGGGCTGGGCTGCTTTGCAGACTGCATAAGTCAAACCCATTAACTGCAAGCAATCCTTAATCAGAATGGAATCTCCCTCTGTGTGTGTGTGTGTGTGTGTGTGTGTGTGTGTGTGTGTGATCTTGGGGGTGGGGAAGATGCCGATAGTGGTGAGCCCCAAGAAACAGAAAGCCAGGCTGACAGCTGCAGGAAGTGACAGTTGACAGCCTGAGAGCACAGAAAGAGACAGCAAACTATAAAAAGCAGACATAAGAGCTCAAAAAGCAAAAGCGGCCGAAGCCATCTCTGTGGAATACAGTTACTATATTCTCCTGGATACATCCTGAGGAAACACTCTCTCCAAGCGCCGTGGAGTCATGACATTCAGGGAGAAGGCCCGACCGTGTGAAGGCAGCTCTACTTAGGCTGCTACCGAGGGCAGGGAAACATAACATTAATATTCTAAAAATTGACATCTAATTCATTGGCAATAAAAATCATCAGGGTGCGCTTGATGGGTTATAAACTTGGCAATATGGAAAACTTTTCTCCATGGACTAATTCATTTGTTCAGTGTCCTGGGCTCTTCCTCTCTGTGTGTGTGTGTGTGTGTGTGTGTGTGCGTGCGTGTGCGCACGCCTGTACATATGTATATCCTGTACCTATACACAGGTACATATTTGATACAGACACATTCAGTAGAGTGTTGGGAGATGTCATGAGTAATAAAGACCATGCCAAGCATGTACCAGGCCCTGGATTCAATTCCCAGCATCCAATTACTCAATGTGCTAAGGTAATCAATGGTTCAGCACTGCCCATGTTTCAACCTCTTCTTCATCATTTCTTCCTTGACCCCTTAGACAACGCTGGCCCCCATCTGAAGCTCCCATTTGCATTCCCTAATTCAACTCTGTATTTCTCACCACACTGTGATGGACTAAAGTCACAATTGCCTCTCTCCAAGTGTTTCCACTCCTCGTATGACAGAACATAGTAGGTGCTTAGTGAACGGATGTTTGAAAGCATCTCCTTAACCTCACAGCTTCTAAATCCTCACCCCTACACACACACACACACACACACACACACACACACACACACACACACACACACACACACGCCTCTATGAAGAAAATATAGGTCAAGGAGCTTGAGTGCATGCCTGGAGGCAGCCCCACTTTCTGAAAGCAGCTTAGCTGTGCTTATTTCTGCCAGCAAGGGCGCGTGGCGGCCCTCCGCAGAGAGCGCTGTCTCTCGCAGTTCCTGGTTTTAATCAGAACTATATATTCTGGGTGAGGAGGCGGCGAGGAGGAGGAGGCAGACCCAGCCAGATCACTCCTCTCTCTAAGTCCCCACCCCATGACTGTTCCTAAAGAAGCCAGCTTCTGCCCCTCTGCCCCTCTTTACACCCCCTAATATGCATCCCATCCCAATCCCCTCTTTCTTCCCATACTAAACATCCGGAGAAAGCCCCTGTTCACAGGACAGAGCTCTGTGCTCTCTGTCCAGCAGTCAGAAATATGAGAAAACCGTGTTTTCCGTGATCCGTAACACACCCGCCTGTAAGCTAGGAGCGGGAATGGGAACAGCCCAAACTTGTCTGCTGAGGGACCCCCATGGGCTGGTAAAGGAAGTGTGGGAAGCAAGGAGGACAGAGGATGCATACATGTGGAAAGGCTACCTGATACCCTCTTCATTCGGAATTCCTTCCCTGAATTCCAAGGCAGCTGGAGCACATCCCATAAGAACTGAGAACTAGCGCTCCCTCTCTCCCTCTCTCCCTCTCTCCCTCTCTCCCTCTCTCCCTCTCTCCCTCTCTCCCTCTCTCCCTCTCTCCCTCCCTCCCTCTCTCCCTCTCTCCCTCTCCCTCCCTCCCTTCTACTCTCTCATTCTCTGAAAGAGGGTCTCATTAAGTAGTCCTGGCTGTCCTTCAACTCCTAACCCTCCCCCACAACGCACCCACCCCGCCAGTCTCTGGAGGACAGAATCTAACTATCTAACTTTGTGAAGCAGTTAGGTGTGGTCATGGTTCCCTGCAGACTTTTTTTTTTTTTTTTTTTTTTTTTTTTTTTTTTTTTTGGTGCCCTCTCTGTGGTTTTTGGAGCAATCACAGTCTGATAAATGTCTGTCTCTCGAAACCATGAACGTTCTTCCCTAGAAGAGAAAATCTTCACAGCAATTTTTTCCCATCATTTGTCTTGCCAAACTTTTCCAAACTGACCTTTGCTGATGGTTTCTTGTAACACAATAGTCCTGGCAATTTTTCTCTAAACAAGCAGTAGTAAACCCTTTGTCCCAAGTAGCATCATCACCGCAGTCACCAACACGATGAGAAGGAGCAGCAGCCACTGCCTCCATGGTCCCACTGCCACTGTTTGTGGCCGGGCCGAAGCTTCTCCTTAGCCTCCTAGGCCGGCCTCAAACTCGGGTTCCTCCTGCCTCTGCCTCCTTCAGTAAATTCTACCAGCGTGTGCCACCACAACAGGCAACATGTAGCCCAGGTCTCAGCTGGGGTTGGCAAGGCTACAGGCAATTTTCATAAATTTGTACCACAAACGTTGGACGCCAGATGTAGCAGGAATTTTAAAAGGTTTTATTAATAAAAATAAACCTGATGCCAGTTATTGGGGTGAACACTGGAAGATCAGCAAAGCAGAACAAGCCACAGCTTCCTCACCTCACCAATTCCTCAGCTGATCCTGTTTCCTCAGACTGGAAGCCTCTGAGTCCTCATCCAAATGGATCTCAGCTGAACTGCTGCTCAAAAGCCTAAAAGCTTAACCAGGCTCTAGTTCCTGGTTTTCATGCCTTATATACCTTTCTGCTTTCTGTCATCACTCCCTGGGATTAAAGGCTCACTTCCTGGAATTAAAAGTGTGTGTCACCACGCCTGGCTGTTTCCAGTGTGGCTTTAAACTCACAGAGATCCAAATGGATCTCTGCCTCCCAAGTGATAGGATTAAAGGCGTGTGCGTCACCATTTTCTGGCCTCTATTATCTAGTGACTGTTCTGTTCTTTGACCCCAGACAAGCTTATTAGGGTGCACAATATTTTGGGGGACACAATATCACCACAACCATCACCTCAGGTCCACTCTATGGCATTGAGATGGCTACAATGTCATTAAGTGATAGAAATTCTTTGGCTCCATTATGCCATTGTTGTGTAACCATGTTATGTAACCACCATAATATGTGGCCCATTGTTGACTGAAATGCCACAGCGCCTCTCACGACTGTTCATTTATATGACATCACCAACACCATCCATACCATTATCACTCATCATACCATCAGTCCCCGTTACCACCACCACATTCACCAGCCTCATCACAACCACATCAGCATCCTCCATGCCAGCAAGCATGCCTTTACCAAACCTCCCTGAAGAAGACAACTTGTCTGGGGGAGAAGCCAGCTGCTAACTTTTCTCTGAGGAACACAATCTCAGGAGAAGGGAGACCGAGGCAGAGAAAGAAGAACAAAAAAGAAGGAAGTGTTTAACAGAGAGGGTGTGCTTTGTAACAAATGCAACCAATGGTTCAGTCTTACAGATCATCTTTAGACTTTCTTTTCAGTAATTCAAGTAGAGGGAGGAATGGGAAGGATTTAGTGCCGGGTCTTTCCTGACCTCCATGTCCCACTGTCAAAGCCAACTCTGTCTCTACATCTGCCCGGTTGCCTTTCTGAGATGTGTAACCTGGCCTCACCATGCAACTTCTAAAAATACTACAGAATCTAGGTGTCTAAGGCATTGGATGGCATAGCATCCAGTCTCCCTGGGTTATACACACTACCTGCTAGAATCTTCCATCTGTACTGGTGCCGACAGCAGCAACAGCAATCTGGATTTACTGCTGTGGGAACAACAGTGGGAGCTCTTGCTAAGGCTGCTCAACTGGAGAGCAAGGCATGTGGCAAAGGCTCAGGGAGAGGAAGATACAGTCACATAGACTGGGCTGACACACAGTCTGGGTCCAGCATAAGCTATGTCTCTGCATGCTCATCTGTAATATATGTATCTCATATTGGAACAGAACAGATGCAAACCCACCACCACCACCACCAAGGATGAAGACACGATCCAACTATTCACAGAATGCTAAGTTTCATTCTCCTGCAAAGACTTTTAGAAAGGTTAGCAAAGGAAGCTTCCTTCATCAGTACTACTGCTCCTAGCCAGGGCATTCACCATCACCCTCACACAGCATCCATCATGACTGGTGTGTGTTGATTTTCTGGTAGTTAGACCTAGACCTTCATCTGCAAGAGTCTAAGCTCTTGGTTCCCTGGATGTCTTGCACTATAGGTGTTATCTACTGACACAGGAACACTACAACGCAGCTCTGGGGCATCCTTTAGATTCCTAGCATACTATTCACTGTCCCCAGGATGGTGATAAAACCTGGGTCCTTGTGGTATTCAGAGTCAATCAAGGCCTACACAGTAATTACTTTCTCTTCCTGCTGGCTTCACTTGCATCAGGACGTCAAAGATCCCAGGTTATAGTTGCAGCTTCTAGTTAATGGAACCCCTACTGACCTTTTTTTTTTAATCAAAGGTCTCTGAGACTGTGAGCTAACAGAACCTGGACAGTATATGAAGGTCCTTAATTTTTCACTCTTGTGGGTGACATCAACTGCTCACTGTTGACAGCCATTTTTATGAAGCCACCGGGTTGTTCACAGGAGTTTTTTTCCTCCATTTTTCTATTCATGTCATGAATTTAATTGAAGGATTTTCAAGGTAATCCTAAATTCTTGAAATAATCCTCTTTTGGCTTTGATATTCTTTATAAACCAGTAGACTTTATTTGCTACTATTTTGATCAGGATTTGATATGTTTTATTATTGTACTCTATTCTTGGGGGATATGGGTAATTTCTTTTAATATCTTTGTTCTTGTTGTTTATGAATAAATTTGTAAGAGTTCCTTCTTCCTCTCCTATCTGAAAAAAATTTGTCACATTTTAGAAAACTGTCATCAAGTCTTGCTCAGGTAAAGACCCTATGTATCATACTACCAACCACCAGTGTTCACTGCTGCAAATCTGTTATGTGGTAAACAACTACTTTCTGATTCAATTGGAGTGTTCCGCAAGAGGGAATTCATGTCTGGGACTCCAAAGTCTATCAAAAGCCTGTGGCTGGGGAGTTCAGAGGCCCTATGGTCAAGCTATTTGTTTTGCTAAATGGAAATAATATGCCCATCAAATTGCCTTCTAACTCATTATGCCTATGCCTATAGATCAGTAATGTTGTGACTTTGGTTTGGTCGGAGAGGTTTCTTTTTGAGGTAGGTAGCTGTAATGGCAGAGACTCATAATTGGTCAACATAATGAGAATAAATGACTGTTGAATGCTTGACCATAAATGGAATCACTGCCACCCACTCCTAGGCTCAGGAAACATGGTGGCAAAAGGGAAGAAAGAATGGAAAAGCCAGAGGAAGGAAGGTATGGATGCTGAGTTCTGGGCATAATATGGCTGATGCACGCTTGAACTCCTAGCAGTTGTGATCACTTGCACAAGACTGGGTCCACCTCCACTCTGTCATGCCCGTGCTCCTTCCTGAGCATTTACGTGCCGTAAACAGTTAATAGAGATGGAGAGACATTTCTCCAGCAGTGTAGCCACAGTAGGATGTTCATGCTCCTGAAAGGAACCATATTGAATTCATTGGGTCACCAAATGACCACGGAAGGGGGACTACAGGGAAAGAAAGGAGATCAATGGGAGTGGAAGAGAAGAGAGGGTAGGGGGTAAATATGACCAAAATACATTATATATGCATATGAACTATTCTAATGAAGCCTTTTATCATGTATAATTAATGTGTTAATAAAATTTTTAAAGAACAAATTTGTTACATTTGTTTCTTAACTACTTGTTAGAGATCATTGACGAAGCTACCCGAACCTGGCTTCTGACAGCTTCTGTATTTACACAGATGTTTATTGTTTGTGGTGCTTTTCATCCTTCTTAACAATTCAATTTTTCCAGCAGAGTGTCAATTCCCTTCAGCCTTGGGAAGTGCCTAGAGCTCCCATACAGTGCCAGTTTACTGGTAATGACTCCTCTGTTCTCATATGTGAAAATGTCTTTTGCCTTCATGCTTAAAGGGTGTGTTCACTGAGTGTGAAGTTCTGGATTAAGTGTCTCAGTGAGCCCACCACAGATGTTTCCCTCTGTCTTCTGGCCTCCATGGTAACTGAGGAGAAGTCATTGGGAGTTTGAATCACTGTCACCATGGTGGGAATTTAACATTTTTTTATAGCTGCTGTCAGGATGTCCTCTTTTTTATCTTTGGTTTTTCAAGTGTTCAACTATGAAGAGCCTACAGTGTGTGTGTGTGTGTGTGTGTGTGTGTGTGTGTGTGTGTGTGTGTGTGTGTGTGTCCTCGGGGTCTGTTTACCAATCTTCTAAAATTTGTGCATTTCTATCCTCACAAGATGAGAATTTTCAGCTATCATATTTGAAACACTATCTTTCTTCTCCTTTCTCCTGGGACTTGAGTTCTCTAGGTTTGGGGCTGTTGGACGTTCTCACAAATGTCCTGATACTCACTCTTTCCTTATATTCAATCATCTCTCTACTTAACTCTAGAATTCCTATTCATCTGTCTTCCTCAAGTTCACTGATGCTCTTTGTTGTCTCTATTTTGTATTTCCTGTTTCGTTGATTTCTCTTGATGTTACTATTTCCTCTGCACCGCTAACTTTAGGTTAAGTTTACCTTTGGAGGAGGGGATCCTGATGGTAGAAGTTACTGGTGTTCAGCCTTTTGTGACTGAGCAGTCCAGATCATAATGGTTCACCTTCAGCCCACAAATTCTTACATGCTATGTTGTCACTTTGGTTTAGATCAAAGTACTTTTTAATTTCCCTTATGATGTCTTCCATGACCTATGAGTAATTTAGAGGTACAGAGTTTCAATTCTAAAAATTTGGGGATTTTCCAAGAATCTTGCTGCTATTGATTTCTAATTTAATTTCACTGTGCTCTGAGAACCGTCTCTGTAATTCCAGTCTTTTCAAGTTCATCAAGATGGATTTCGTGGCCAAGTACACATTCGAGGACACGGAGCAGATTTTCTCATGCTGGTGTATTCCGTACTGGTTCTATGAATTAGAGGGAGCTGATGTTACTGTCTGCAATGAAAGCTAGAGCCTTTTCTTCTCCTTCCTCCAATTCCATCAATTTTTGTTTTGTGTACGTCAGCTCATTATTAGGTGCACCTGCACTTGGGGTTGTTATATTTTATATTCTTGATGAATTGGCCTTTTCATTATTATAAAAATGACCTTTTTATCTCTGAAGTAGTCCTTAACTTTTCTTGTGCTAACATCCCTATCAGTCTTCTAACACCAAGTCTTTATAATTTGTTTAGTTTCAATCCTTTACCTTCAACCCACAAATGTTTTCAGATTTAAAGTGGATTTATTGCAGATAGAATATAGTTTGGTTGTCTTCCTTTTTGCCCTGGAGATTGATGTCTTTCCACTGGACTGTTTATTCCATGGACATTTATGAAATCCACTAATGGGTGCCACAAGTGGTGGTGCATGCCTTTAATGTCAGCACTCAGAAGGCAGAGACAGGCAGATCCCTGAGTTTGAGACCAGCCTGGTCTACAGAGCAAGTTCTAGGATAGCCAGGGCTATACAAAGAAACCCTGTCTCAAAAAAAAAAGAGAGAAAGAAAAAAAGAAAGAAAGAAAGAAAGAAAGGAGGGAGGGAGGGAGGGAGGGAGGGAGGGAGGGAGGGAGGGAGGGAGGGAGGGAGGAAGGAAGGAAGGAAGGAAAAACTCCACTGATGTAATGAATTTGTATTTCATCATCCTGCTATTCTCAGTTGCCTATCCACTTTTTCTTTCTCTTTTTTTCCCTTCTCCTACTGTCCTTTGAACTAGTCAATGTTAAAAAGATAAATTTCATTTGGTCACCCCCACTGACACCTAAGCCATCGCCCTTTGCATTACTTTTGGCAGCTTTCTGATGATGACATTCACCCTAAAATTATCACAATCTACTTTGAATATATGTTTTTTGTATCTATTCATTCCTGCCTATGTATTTTCTTCTAAATACTTATTGCTAGTATATTCACTGAAGAGGATTGTCTTTTAGAGATTTTAATATCATAACTTTATATTTCCCGTATTTTCAGCATCTCCAGTACTTTCATTATGCCCTCTAGGCCTGAGTTTCCACCTGGCATCAGTGCCCTTGAACCTCAAGAATGTCCTTTAGCATTGTACATATTTGAGGTCTCCCAGCCTTAATCTGTCTAGCATCTTTATTTTAAATGTCAGCCCAGTCTCTTCTAGAACATTCTTAACAAATCAGCTGTTAACTTTATCATTATTCCTTTGTATGCCTCTTTATATTTTATTTTATTTTTGTTTTTTTGAGACAAGGTTTCTCTGTGTACTCTTGGCTGTCCCGGAACTTGCTCTGTAGACCAAGCTGGCCTCGAACTCACAGAGATCCACCTGCCTCTGCCTCTCAAGTGCTGGGATTAAAGATGTGCACCACCACCACCCAGCTTTTTTGTTAATTTTTTTTTAATTTGGATACTTTTGAAACTTTCCTTGCTATGAATTTCTCACATTAGCTTGATCACATATCATTTTCTTTGTATTTATCTTCTTGGACATTAACTTGACTTTTAGATAAGCAAATTGCTAATTTTGATAAAATTTGAATAATTTTGGCCAATGTTTGTTCAAATATTTACCCTACCTGATTGATGCCTTATTCCTTTTTTTCTGTAACTCCTTTTATGAATATTCTGAATGCCTTAATATTCCTCTTAATTGTTTTTGCTATTTTATTTTTAAAATATCTCCTCTCTTCCTCTCCCTGTGTGTGTGTGTGTGTGTGTGTGTGTAAATCTGATCAGATCATTTCTATTAACCTGACTTATTCTCTCCCTTCATGTGATTCATCTTTTCCTGTACATTTTTTAAATATATTCTTTACAATTATTTTAAGGTATTTGTTTTTTATAATTGGGTTCTGGACCATTGTAGAGTCTTTCTATTGGCTGATTTTTCTCATTTTCCTCTCTTCTTATCATCATAATAATATTTTAATTATGTCTTGGGTATTGTGAATGAGACCCTTGGGAGACTGATGCTGTTATCTTCCCTCCGAGGACATTGAGTTTTGTTCTTACAAGCAGTTAAAGTATAGAAGATAGCCTTGGTCACACGGAGCCTTTAAGCATGGTTGAGTAAATCCTTTCTGTTTTCCCCTTACCTTATAGAATAGTCATTAGCCTCTATCAACAGTCTTTATGCCCAGACTTTGGCTCTTCCCACACATTATCAGAGAGCTTTCACCTTATCTTACCAGACTCTGATCTCTAAATTGTGTATCATGACACTGGGAGTTATTTGACATACACTTAACAGGATCCTTAGGACTCCCTTCTGATTGCCTCTGTCTTCACAATTCTGGAATTGTTGAGGATTTGAGAGAGTTTGTGTACAGATTCGGGGTTCCCTCTAGAATGACTCTTTTTCTGTATATTCACTTCCCCTCCACTTCAGCTACTAGCAGACCTGCACTCCAACCTCTGTCCATCAGGGAATCCACATTCCAGTGAACTCTATCACACATCATCTACAGTGACAAAATTGAAAATGTCTTCAGTGAAAAGAAAAATAAACATGAACCTCACCTAAGGTGTTACCATCATTTCATATCTGATTTGGGTCATTCTGCTGTGCTTTTTAAATATGTTCAGCATCTTCCCCCCAAGATTTAAAAAATACTGTCTGTGGGAGAGTTAGCTTGATATGAAGTGCTCTCCTATAACCTGGGGCCAGAAATCAACTGAAATTGTGGCGGAGGGTGGGGGAGGCAGAGGAGAGCATTGGGTGTCGGTTCTATCACTCTCGACATTATTTCCTTGAGAAAGGGTCTCTCACTGGCCCTGGAGCTAGACTGACAGCCAGGAAGCTCCAGTGATCCTCCTGCCTCTGCCCTCTTCAGAGCTGGGGTTGCAGGTGCATGGCATGCCTGGCTCATTACACAGTGTTGGAGCTCAGGTCCTCAGGCTTGGGCAGCCAGCATTGCTGCCCATGGAACCACCTCCTAAACGCTCCTTGAAATATTTTTATCAAACAAACTGAACCACAGTCTAGCCAGCAATCCATACATCTCACCATTAGAAACCTCAATCTCCAGATTTTTGTCATTTACTTGGGATGCTGGCTAGTTTTTATGTCAACATGACACAAGCTGGAGTCATCCGAGAGGAGCGAACCCCGATTGAGGAAATGCCTCCACAAGACCGGGCTGTAGGCAAGCCTGTTGGACATTTTCTTAATTAGTGATTGATGAGGGAGGGCTCAGCCCATCATAGGTGGGGTCACTCCACAGCTAGTCATCCTGGGTTCTATAAGGAAGCAGGCTGAGCAAGCCATGAGGAACAAGCCACTAAGCAGCACCCCTCCTTGGCTTCTTCATCCTCCAGTTCCTACCTCCAGGTTCCTGCCCTGTCTGAGCTTCTTCCCTGACTTCCTTCAATGAACAGTGACAAGATGTGGAATCATAAGCAAAATAAACTCTTCCCTCCCCAAGTTGTTTTTGGTCACAGTGTTTTATCACAGCAATAGAAACCCCAACTAAGCCACTTGGTAAGTATACCAATATCCTTCCAGTAAGGCCAATTTTGTTTAAATTAGCTAGGGCAAGTTCTCTTAATTAGGGGCTCTGACTAATGTCTAGGTTGTATGTTGACCTATGTGCTGCTCAAATCTTGAGTGGCTTCAAACACCTCTCTATGACAATTGGCCACAGGGTTCTCCATGAAAACACCAAGCTCAATAATTTCCACCCTTTTTTTTTCAACTTTTAATTAGCATATTGGCTTAAAATATTCTGGTTTTATAATGATCATATTTCTGTGCACAGCTAAGTGCATTCCTTCTGGGTAGCAGTAAGTCATCTTACCCACAGGTTTGCATAGTGCATCACTAACACCTTCACTCTGCCTCCTCATTGGTCAGAATTCTTCTTCTTTGCATCAGTAGTGAAGGTCTAAAGCGTCGTCACCAAACCATCTGCCTTATTCTCCACCTCCGTACATACCATACACATGCACATGCCCACACACAGACACGCACGCCTTCCCTAGACAGTGAAGGCAGCAGTTCCAAACGTTCACACCCTTTCCTCGCAGTGACAGGCAGAGAATCTCAATTAGTAGAGGAGAAAAATAGATGGATATTTCAAACAAGGTGTATGGCAGAAGAGGCAGAAATCACAGTGAGAATACTGAGAAAGCCAGAAGGCTGATCTGAGGCATTTCCAGACATCTTTGTGAGCCTCCGTAGTGAGGGTCTCACCCAACTGTCTCCAGAGCTCCCGAGTTCTGCACTTGTTAATAAAGGTGCTAACGACGCTCTTATTTACTCGGTAAACATCAAATCAGATGGTTCTCATGCTCCGTTGTGTAAGATGTCTTCTGTCCCTTCCAGATGGGCTTCTCCTGGGAGAAACCAAAAATGAAAACAGGCAAAGTTTCTTTGAAACTGCATTCCTGTGATTGCTCTTCCTGCTACAAACTGAGGGGGTATGAAAATAAGAACGAGGGGCTTGGGGAGTAGACAGAGCCAAATCTAGTCTCCATTAAACCACTTGCAATTTTCATGGCTTTGGGTTAGTCATCTATTTAAAATAATGGCTAAGACACATGGAACAGCAAGAGTTGTGCATTGTTTAAACACCTTAGAAGATTAATTTCACTTAATCCTTATAATTACCTTCTGGGGTAAATACTAATGTCATTCCTCTATCACAGATAAGAAAACAACACTGAAACAGCATTATCTGAGTGTTGCAGAAGTAGACAGCGACCTTCAGTCACGGTGCTGAGGCCTTGGCTTCATCAACGCTTGGCGCCAAGAGGAAGCAGCAGCCCAGTGTTGTCTACAACAAATGACCTCATGGTTGGACCTATCTTTCGCCGATATCAGTTCTAGTTTTATGACTTACAAGCTCGTTTCTTCTAGAAGTTCTAGGCGGTTGCCGATATACAACATTCTTTTTCTATTGTATAAAATATCTCATGGATTTTGTGCTCTAAACACCATATATTTATTATCTCAAATTCTCCATGGACCAAAGTCTAGCCCATCTTAGCCAGTCCCTAGATCAGGCTTCATTGAAATTTGGATGACATCAGCTCTTTCTTCACCAAGAAGCTTGGTTGGGAATGGCCCACTGACAAAGTCCCCCCAGCTTGTCAGCAGAATTAGCTTCCTTGTGACCATGTGGCTGAAGTCTCTGTATCCTTGTGGATTTTTGTGGTACTGGGGATTGACCTCAGCGTCTTGTCCACGTGAAGCAAGAACTCTACCTCTGAGCTGATTCCCCAGTGCTGGTCTCTCTACTTTAACTACCAACCCATTCTACTTCCCACTCCTAGAGAGTGCATTTGAGTCCTTAACACATGGCCTTCTCTACAACAAGTCTGGTTGCTTCTTTAAGACCAGAGGAAAGACCCACTATGGCTTCTTGCATATTTTAAGGTACAACCTAATTAGACCACATTCACCTAGAATAGCTTCGCTTTTTAATAATCACTGCCGACATATCAGGGATCATGATTATGGTTACAATTGCTTTTTTCCATATGATGTAGCATAATCCCATGATATCCTGTCCTATTCAAAGTTTCTGCCCACTCTTAAAGAGAGTGGCCAGACAAGGTAGGCACGGCAGTGGGAAAGGATCTTGGGGATCCTACCACATGTACTATTTTAAATCCTTTCCCACTTAAACTTGGCCACGTGGATTCTGTTGTCTTCAGCAGAAACTGCTGCACAACAGCAAACAGTAGAGGAAGCAGATCTCCGAGGAAAGTTGGATGCAGGACTAGTAGGCTGCGAAGTCTGATGGCAGAGGAATCCAGCTTATGAATAAAGGCTGTAACAGCACCAGCCTAAAATATATAGTGGCAAAGCTGTTTCTTAAATGCCGTCTGGTGCTACCTGAAGTGCAGAGTTTGGAATGAA
Organism: Peromyscus maniculatus bairdii; assembly: GCF_049852395.1. Taxonomy (NCBI): domain Eukaryota; kingdom Metazoa; phylum Chordata; class Mammalia; order Rodentia; family Cricetidae; genus Peromyscus; species Peromyscus maniculatus. The sequence continues at coordinate 89,868,820 of NC_134852.1, forward strand.
GGCTTCCAGAGCCACAGCAGCAGCACTGACGGAATAGTATCAGGGGCTTGGGAAGTGCAAAGACTGTAGAATAGACCGGTGGTTTATAACTTCACTGGTAAGCTTAGAGGGCAGAAATGAAAGGCTGGCCTTTTACATCTTCAACCCAATGTAGTCAGAGCCCTGAGTTTCTATGGCTACTCGGAGGGGCAAAAATGAGTTGCTTATCTCTAGCAAGGCTTGTGCAACTAAAAGCCAGAATGAGTCTGAGGCTGTGCTTTGCCACACTGCACCGGTGCTTGGACTCCAAGCCTTAACATGTCTTTTGGAAGGACAGTTGGTATAATATAGTAAGACCCCAAGGCCTGGAATAGTGCTATTCTGGAGCATCTGAGCATCCTAGCCCTAAGCCTACTGAGTTTCTCTTTTCCTGTGTCATGAAATTGGTTCCACCTTAAACAAAGTCCTTAGAACAATCTTGTGTGAGATTAACTACTTTGTAAGGGTCCTCTGTATGGCCTCATCCACCCTCACACTTGACTCCAAACTCATAATGAGGGCCAAATCAGAGGTGGCCAATTACAAAGTCATGCCTAGCAAAGACTATATTTTCAATGATCATTTGTATAGTTTGTCAAAAAGTCATACCTGGCAGAAAAGAATCAATATGGCAAAAAAATGCAAGATATTTCCATTTATATTGTCAAAAATAAGAAAGGATCCTGGTCCTTGGGAAGATGAACTAAGCCCTCTGTATCCTGTGCTACTTGGCCAGCATGCATATGAAATCCAGGCTGTATACATAAGACTTTCTGGGGTCTCTAGAAAGTAAGAAGTAGAAACTGGGGATTGAACCAGAACTCACAGCAGGCTCCAGGTTTCCTCTAATATTCCCCGGTCCAGAATATCAGAAACCAAAAACCAAATGCCAGGTGTAGACAGAAAGAAACAAAGGAGGAGCCATCTAGCTCTTCATGAAAAACCAAGAAAGAAAGCTCCAGGGATAGGGAGCTGGCTCAGTGGGTAAGAGCACAAGCGTGAGAACCTGAGTTCAAATCTCCAGCACTCACATAAAACTCTGGGCACGGCTGCACATGGCCATAACCCCAGACGTGAAGAGAAGAGACAGGCAGCTCCCCATCCTAGTAGAAGTGGTGAGCTTCTGTTTTATTGAGATCCTGCCTCAAGGCAACAAGGCGAAGAGTGATAACATTCACCCCCCCCCCCCCCCCCCCCGACATCCTGCTCTGGCCTCTGCATGGACACTCACAGGTGCACTGCTGTTGGTTGTTTTTGCTCTTTTAGGGGCCCACCACCAAGCTCCCAAAGAAATCACACACACAGAGGCTTATTCTTAATTATAAATGCCTGAACTTAGCTTGGCTTACTTCTAGCCAACTTATCTTTATCTTTTGCCTCTGGGCTTTTACCTTTCTCTATTTCTGTATACCTTATCTTTCCTTCTTACTCCGTGGCTGGCTGTGTAGCTGGCCCCTGACGTCCTCCTCCTTCTTTTCTCTTGCTCCTTCTCCTTCTTCTCCCAGATCTCCCCTTCTATATATTCTCTCTGCCTGCCAGCCCCACCTATCCTTCCTCCTGCTTCACTATCGGCTGTTCAGCTCTTTATCAGACCATCAAGTGTTTTAGACAGGCACAGTAACACAGCTTCACAGAGTTAAACAAATGCAACATAAAAGAATGCAACACATCTTTGCATCATTAAATAAATGTTTCAGAGCATAAACAAATGTAACACATCTTAAAATAATATTCCACAACAGTGCACATAGCAGCACATTCATGTGACATGCAACACACACACACATACATACACATACACACACACACATACGCACACATACACACACACACACATGTACACACACACATCAAAAAAGAAAGGGTCCTCTCTCTCTTTCTCTCTCTCTCCCTCTCTCAATAAAGCTCTAAAAAGGTTTTTTTTTAAAAAAGAAAGAAGGTAGGTTGCTCAAAAAACATGAGAAATTTCTCCACTCCTCTCCACTTCTGGCTCCTGTTAGCCATTTAATAATTCCCTGGCACTCCAACTCTCAGGTGTTGCTATGATCTTGGGACATGAGGAGCTGACAGTGGGCATTCTTATGAAACTCCCACTTCCAATCGGAGGAACCATACAGTTCCAAAAGGAGTAAGGGACCCCATAGCTTTGATGTCTATCTTTTCCCTTTTGTCGTTCAGCTTCAGATGTAAGATCAAGTCAAAGGATATGTGGTCACATCTTTCTGGGGACCAAAACGACAAGTACCAGGAACCTGAAAAGTTCCTGGATGGTCACAAATAGAAAAAAGTCCAGAAAACGGATCCTACAAAGTTGCCTTTAAATGCCAAGCTCAGTCCTGAGATTCACGTGTGTGGATCAGACCCTCAACAAAAGACCAAAGACTAAGAGCTGAAACTGCAGATGAGGAGTGGCCCAGCTGCCAGACCGGCCACCCAGTGACACACATCTGGTTAGCACAGACACTGGGATGTGGCTCTGTGGTGGAGTGCTTGCCTTAGCATGCACAAGGCCCCAGGTTCCAACAGCCCTGCAACATGAACAGCAAAGACTAAAAATCCAACAAGCATTGAAAGATCAGCCCACGGGAGGTTGATTAGAACTCACTGCCTGCTCCCAATGGGGTCATCTGCCTGCTGAAACCAAAACATCCACATTCTCCGTAGAATTTACAGGAGACCTGAAAATCTCCTAATGTGATATTTTAAATGTTCAGGATGCCAATCCAGAATTATTTAGCACAAGAAAAAAAACAAAAACCAACTCACATGGGCAAACAATCAAGAGATGCCGATGTGAAGGTATCACTGATAATGGAAATGCAAAGACCTTAAAGTAGTCCTTATAAAGCTGCTTCAGAAGTAAAGGCCCACTCAGATCTGCCGGCGGTGGTGGCGCACGCCTTTAATCCCAGCACTCGGGAGGCAGAGGCAGGCAGATTTCTGTGAGTTCGAGGCCAGCCTGGTCTACAAAGCGAGTTCCAGGAAAGGTGCAAAGCTACACAGAGAAACCCTGTCTTGAAAAAAAAAAAAAACAAACAAACGAAACCACTCAGGTCAAAAGATGGAAATCTCAGACCAAAAGGAACAGAAGGCATCACAACACAGAGATCTTAGAACTGAAAAACACATGTGCAAATCCAAAAACTCACTGAAGAGCTCAGACTCAGAATTCAAAGATTCAATAAATAAAGCTATTGTTGTTCCCCCTCAAATGGTTCTATATTTTAGTATAATTCCACCCAAATGAGCTCGGCAGGAATTTTCACAGATAAAACAAGCTAATTATGTGCTAATTGTGTGGAACGCAAAAGCATAATAGTCAAGACCATCTAGCCATGAAAAGTGAAGTTGCAAGGTTCATATCACCTGTTGAGGGCTCACTTGAGACTTCAGTACTGATACCAGGGGATCCTGGGACATAACTGGGACGTGGGTCAATACAAAAGAATGGTGGGACTAGAAATCAAAGCACCCAGAGAGATGACTGGTTATTATCACAGAGTCCCTAAAGCAAGGCTCTACTTCAACAAGTTGTGCCGAAACAACCTGATGTCTCAGTGTGAAGAGAAGTAAATCTTATCCTATTCCTTATGGAATTTTTTCTTTAAGAAGAAAGGTTTGTTTTGGGTTTATTTGTTTCTTTTTTGGGGATTTTTGTTTGGTTGGTTGGTTTTGAGACTACAGTTTAGTTACATCTCTTCCTTCCCTTTTCTCCCTCTAAACCCTTCCATGTACCCCTCCCCACTCTCCTTCAAATTCATGGGCTCTGTTTTTCACTAATTCACAGCTTATTTCTAAAAAGGATCAGAAATCTAAATATAAACGTTTGGAAGAAAGCACAAGAGAAAAACCTTCGCAACTTGGGTTAAACAAAAGTTTATTAGACATGACCAAATGTAGGGTCCTTAAGGAAGAGTTGGCTTCATCTGAATCTTGGACTTGTTCTGTAAAAGGCATTGTTAACATGATGAAAAGGTAAGTTACAAGCTGGAAGAAGATATACTCAAACCACACATCTGACAAATATTCTGTATCCAGGACTTTTATAACTCTCAAAAACCCACCCATAAGAAAACAGACAACCCGCCGGGCGGTGGTGGCGCACGCCTTTAATCCCAGCACTCGGGAGGCAGAGGCAGGCGGATCTCTGTGAGTTCGAGGCCAGCCTGGGCTACCAAGTGAGTTCCAGGAAAGGCGCAAAGCTACACAGAGAAACCCTGTCTCGAAAAACCAAAAAAAAAAAAAAAAAAAAAAAAGAAAACAGACAACCCAACCATAAAATATATAAAATGCTTGGGCAAAGAGGACATGCAGATCAAAACTAGCACACGAAAAATAAATAATTATCCACTAAGGAGACACAAACTAAACCAGGTTGTGTTGCACACCTATTAGAATAGCTAACACAAATCAGAAACTGGTAACACCGAGTGCTAGGGAGAATGGTAGCAACTGAAACCCTCAGATGTGGGTGAGAGCATATGTTCATTCTAGAAAGTAGGGTAGCAGTTCCCCATTAGTTTGCCATACACCATAGGACCTAGCAACTCCACTCCTGATGCACTTACCCCAAAGAAAGGAAAACACAACATTCACACCAAGACTTGTCCGTGGATGTTTGTAGGAGCTCTGATCATGAGCACCACAGCCTAGAAACAGCTAGCTGTTCTGATCTTCCGATGATGAATGCATACACAAGCATGGTCCTATCATACAGTAAGTATTCAGCAGTTAACAAGACAGGGCTCCTGATACATACCACAAATGTAGGTGGATCTCAAATGTATTTACTGTATGAGAGATGCCAGCCAAAGGCTACATGGACACAATTCCATTCACATGACATTCTCAAGAAGGCAAAACAGTGATGGAGAGGTCAATGACTTGGGTTAGGAGTGGGATGCAGATGTAGTTAGGAAGACATTGTACATGGAGTTTTAGAGGTGGTAGAATTATTCTTTACCTTTATGCTGGCAGTGCTTACATAAATCTATATGTGTTAAAACATGAAATTATACTCCCCAAACTCAATTTTACTGTATGTTCATCCTTAAAGTTAAAAGCACAGTACGGGCTGGATGTGGTGACACATGCCTGTGTCCCCACACTTGGGAGGAAGTGTTTACAGGGAAAGAGGATCAGCAATTCAAAGTGAGCCTCAGCTACACAGTGGGTTTGAGTCCAGCCTGGGATACATGAGGCCAGCCTAGGATATGTTTATATAAAGAACATGTGTGGGAATGAAGCCTCATGGATCTGGAGCATGAAGAGAAAAACATAAGTTTTGATCATATGCTGACATCTGCCAGAGAGTCTAGATTCAAATTCTGTATTCATAGACTGGTTGAGGCTTTTCTACTCTTTTGGTTGGCTGATAGATTGAAAACCAGAGTCTATAAATGAAATGAATCTGATAGCAAGGGGAAAATTCCAAAGAGTCGAGGCTATAAGCACTGGTGAGAAACTGTGTCGTGTTCACAGCCCTGCCCCAGAGACAAGAGAGTGCAGGAGGTACCATGATCGTGAGACGTGCATGAAGTAGAGAGGCACGGTTCAAATCCCCTCTGAGGATATGTGCTCACCGTCAGCTATAAAAGCAGGAGGCGCAGCCATCAAGATGAGCCCCTTGCTTTAAGAAACAATGCCTGGAACACAGAACGGCAAAGTTCTAGGTGTCCTCAGCTGCCAGAGGAAAGGTAGCTCTGGTTCTCAGAACAGGCAGCAGGGCCAGCACTGAACAGAATGCTCTGCCTATAGGGAATCTCGTAAATAATGAAGCCTCTGCAATGGCAGAATGTGTTGCCCCCTAAGGTTCTACTCGACGTGCCTGTCAAAAAAAAATGCTAGACTTGATAAGCAGGAGATTGATTCGAGCCACCATTAAAGAGACTCCCTACCTCTCACCCAATTCCCAGACCGAAATCAGTTCACAGAGCCAGAGCTTTCTGATTGAAAAGGAGACTGGGTACCCTTGAAGAACAATTGTGTAACACCGCAGAGTGTACTATAAATCTTTCACCTAATGGTTACCAAAAGGACATACAAATGTTTTTCAGGGTAGTTGCTCCCTGGCAGGGGCACGGAAAAAGAATACATAGTTAACCCTGGCTTTCGGATACCACTTGTAACGGGTAAATCGCTACAGTCCATTGCTAAGGTAGAGGCTGTAGAAACCAGGGGTAAGTGGAGCTGGCCGTGAGTTCCAACATCATTATTTGGCCACTTTATGATTGTATAGTTGAAAAAAAGTAATGCTCAGCCACAGTCAGAATTCCTGCGTTAATCCTGTGTGCTCTTAAGCAAAGGCTATTTTGCAATAAGGGTCAAGCAAGAGCCCTTAGCACTTTTTCCTACACAATGACAAAACATTCATTATGGCATTCCTGGGGGCAATTCTGGGATTAATGCCACTATCGAAGATTTCAGAGGTGGAGGTCCCTTTTAATTTTCCCTTTTGGCCTTTATAAATTTTAGAAAAAGACAAATCTTGAACAATAATAGTATGTGATTATATTTAATCATTCCAATCACAGCTACCATTCTAGGTGTGTTATATTTTCTGAGGAGTAACTAAGCCTGATCCCTGGAAAATAGTGCTTCAGCTATGATCTCCAATGTATGTTTTTCTCTATCCCCAGGAACAGAGGGTTCCAAAGTCCTGTTGGCTTTCACTTTCAATCAATGGGGACAGGGGGCAAGCAATGCACATTTGCATTCACATGTCGGAAATGTATCAACTTCAGGGTCTGTGCACTACTTTATCTGAAAGGACTTTCATTCTTACATATGACCACAGACCATCACACTGATAGATCATGCTGATAGTAGCTGGGAAACAAAAAGTACCAAATATTCTGGTTGCTTCAGAGTAAGTACATGCCAAGTAGTGGCAAACAAATTTCATGAAAATTCACGAAGGTATCACCCCATGAAGTTCCTGGGGTCCAAAGTTTAGAGTCCAAACTGATGTACACATGTGAACACTTCCAATGAAGGCAGTGTTTGTTGATGATTCTCTTCAACTTTAAAAACAACAGAACATATTTCACCATACTTTGATCATAATACCATGCCCATTCATCAAAAGCCCATCAGACTGCCAACTTTCTGTGGGCTACAGAGCAAGGGAAGTTTGGGGGAGGGCCAAGATGCAATGCAAAACTCTAATACTGAGCCCCCAGTATTAGTAGATCTGTGGCTAACAGAAAGCAATATAGTCCGAGGCTAGCCCCAATGGGATAACTACAGTTAATATATCTGGGGTCTTGAAGCAAAATTCTGTCCTTTCTTGAAGGCAAATATTCTTTTGAGAAACAATTTCTGTCTCGTTGCCAGGCCTGGCAGAGACACAATATTCAAACCTGACAGGAAATCTGGTGGCCTTGAAGTTGAGCTGCCCATCAAGATTGTAGAAACTATTCAGACCTGGGTAACATGCATGCTCTAAACAGTGAGAACACAGGGAAGTCTGAGTAAAGAATGGACTCTTCCCATTTTTCATTATTCATAAGCCTTATAAAATGGGGGAGGCAGACACTAAAGTTATGTGCCAGTGCAGATGCTTCATGAGTTGAAGGAGGAATCACTCTAAAAAATGTGAAATAGTCTCTTAGTGACCACTCCACTCAAGAACCCTTCTCAAACCAGGCAGCCATGGTGGCACGTGCCTGTAATCTCAGCACTTTGGAGGTGGAGGTAAGGAGTTCAGGAGTTCAAGGTCATCCTTGGCTACACAATGAGTTAACTAATAGGCTGACCTATATGAGAATATGTCTCATTTTTTAAAAAATGTAGGTAAAGGATAATTCTCAAAGCCGAATCAGGATTCTGCCAAAGGAAAAACTGTAATGTGTGGCAGGCAGGTAGAAATGGCATCAGCAATGACACAGGAAGTTCTAGCTCTTCCAGAAGCATTAAGCTATACGTGGGATTGTAGTCACCATGCCCTACAGTTGAATCCCCAGCTTCTCTAGGTTTATGATCCCATTAGCACTTTCTATTTGCTGAGCTGAACTCCAGGTCTTGTTTCCTATGTCTGTGAACTTGAGACCCTTCCAACACTTTCCCACACCTCCAGTCTCTTCCTTTCACAATAAAGAACTAATAAAGCCTGCTGTGTGTGTGTGAGAGATTGACAAGGTAAAAACCACGGAAATCCGTAAAGCACTCCATAAATGTGGTAGATCATCTTCATTATGTCAAGGAAACCAGAGATGACCTGAGCCTAGTTCGTCCTACTGACAAACAGTAAATAACCCCATGTTGGTGGGAAATGATGGTGATCTTGAAGATGAATGACCACAAGATAAGTGGAGTTCAGACGTAGTCATAAACCCTTTACCACACAGTTGTGACCAATATACCTCTTTTCTGGCTACTGATTCACATGATCTGGGTTATTCCTCTTCCCTGGACAAGCATCAAAACTGCAGACTAGCTGTGACCACAGGCTGAAATTGCAAATGTACTGGACACAGAATTCCTCCCTGAGAAGATCTGTCCTAAGAAAGTAATTGCATGGGAAAGCAGATTCCTGTAGAAGGAAATATATTGAGGCAATTAACAAAGGTTTGAAAACAACTGCCCTGCAACACAGGATTGATTACGCAATTACATAGATTATGATATTATTTCTCTAGTGGCATGCCTGAGTAAAATAATACAGATATTATATTTATTATCCAGGATATAATGAATGAGAAGATTATGTACAATGGGATCCTGTTCCTGTCAATCATAGAGATTTATTCATATACACAGGGAAAAGTTGGAAAAGATGCAGTTATATAATGCATACATTTAACTTCACCTAATTCAACTCTAGAAGGTAGGGGGTAGGGAGATGCAGAGACAGAGAGACAGAAAGAGGCTGTTAGTGAAAAAGATCTGACCTGACCCTCTACTCACTGAGCACATGAAGCTGCTGGAATTTCAGTTCCACTCATTTCCAAATTGCCTTCCAAAATGTGAGATTCCTCCCCTGCTCGGTTTGATGCTCATATTTCAGGAAGTGTTTAAGACCCTGTCCCGCCTAATGCAAGTCAACTACTTCTTCCTAGAACTCAACCAGCAAGACAGTGATCTTGTCCAGCCCAGAAGAAAATGGCTGATTTGTCTAGTTTGGGAAATGGTGAGTCTACCCTCAGTGTAGCGAATCCCTGAAGAATTACCCAGCTAATGATTCTCCCTATGGCCTGACTTCAGGTCCTAACCCACTCCTGGCCTGAGAAGTTTCTGTGTACAGTGATGATTCTGGCTAAGATTGTTTCTTTTTCCTTTCTGACAATCTGTATTTTCTAGTTTCCTAAAATAAACATGAGTAAGATTATATAAGTTTTTAAAATAATACATTTTTAAAGGACAGGTAAGACCCTCTGTTCTATGGGCATTTGATGAGAAAGGGGTAGGGACCCCAAACTTAGCAGCCCACAAGGGCAGCATCCTGCCACGTTCCACAGAACCCAGTGCCTTTCCACAGGAGCTGGCAAAGACGTTCTGTCCCTTCTCTGGGTCCTTATCAATGAGCATCTCGGTGGGTGATAGCATTAGGCCAGGCTGGGCAGCACTTGATGACTGCAGGACTCGGGGTGCCAGGCAGCTTGGGGCCATCTCAGCCCATCGCTCCCAGGCTCCATCAACTCTTGTTAGTCCTCATTACCAGCCTGAGCCCAGACAGGCTGCCTCCATGCTGGGCCCTTGATTTTTCTATTTTGAGAGGGTTACTCGGGCCAAATCGCCAAATCAAGTTATGCCACTGACGTCGTAGGTTTGCAGCAATCTGACAGTATGCCCCCCCCCAACCTGCCCACCCCCAATCCTCACAAGCTAAGGATGGTTGCACCTTGGTCTCCCAGCAGCATAGAAACACATACTCCTATACATCCAAATGCCGGCATGCCCACATACACACTCCCCCATCTCACAGGCTCTCATGTCAATAATCATCCTCAATGATTGACATGAATTCCACACCCAGGGGGTCCTCACTAGTGACGAGAACCCCCACACCATGTACAGTCTGGGAGTTTGCAAAATGTTCACGGATGAGAAATTTCTACCACCAAGCTCCCAAATCTGTGCCTGTTTGAGATGTTTACATTTAACAAATTATCATTATATGTTTTAAATGTCATATAATTGTGCTATCCATAAAATATTAAAGGACTTATGAACTATTAATTCTTAGGGCACTGCAGGCGGCATACTTCGGTAATGCAATGTGCTTAGAGCGGATGATGAATGCCTTTTCCTCCACGTCTTGTCAGCTTATCTCTCGGACTGCACATGTAACCTCATTTGGGGATAATATCAAGAGTCTACATCTGAAGCCCTCGGTGAGTGTGAGGCCTGGCCAAATGGCTCCTGTCAACCCCCGAATGTACACACACTGGCAAGCTCTGGGCCACACACTAACACCTACCCTCCACAGAAGCTGTACGGAAAAATCCAGAGTGCTATGATTTGCTGATAATTCAGTCACCTCGTGCTGGATAAGAATGGGCCCTCTATGCCATCTGGATCCACCCCTCTTAGGACAGAGGTTGTTCCTGTAAACCTGGGATGACTGATCACCATGCCTTGCCTTGCACCCCTTCCTAAGACAGCACCCTGAACCAGTCCTTAGGGAAGGAATGTGGAATCCACCACCTCTTCGTGTTAGTGTCCTCTGTGACAGATCAGCCAGGGACAGAAAAGGAAACATTGTCACCCTATTACTTTGCTCTCCTCTGAGACAAAAGGCTTTTGTTTCTGCCCACCGGTGCCTGGAAAAACACAGTGCATACTCACACACAAGGACTTGCTCACACATGTACACTCATCCACATGTGCCCACACAGACACACGTGCGAGCACATGTGCATTGTAAAAGTCTCTTACCTCTAAAGGGAAGCCACAGTCTGAAGTCTTTTCTATCTCTTATTAGTGGTCACTTGGAAAGGACATTTGTCCTCTCAGAGCCTTAGTGTTACCTGAGTTAAAAGCAGAGTCCCCCAAAACAGCCTCATAAGTAGTTGGTAGACTCTGCCTGAGGTACTCAGAAAAGTACCTAACAAAGTACCCGGCATAGTCCCCTTTCTCTGATGCTCTGTAGTACTGACATGGGGAAATGAGAGTCTACCTGGCTTGGTGGCACAGGCCTGTAATCCCAGTCACTAGGAGGTTGAAGGTAAGAGGACTGTTAAATTAAGATCTGCCTGGGCTCCTGAGCGAGCTCACAGCCAGCCTGGGTAACTCTGTGAGACTTTGTCCCAAAGTAAAAAATACAAAAAGGGCTGAGGATGTACATCAGGGAAACAGTATGTGTAAGGCCCTGGGTTCAGTCCCGAGTCCTACAAAAATTAACAGGAAGAAAAAAAAAAGAAAGGAAGGTAGGAAGGAAGGTAGGAAGGAAGGAAGGAAGGAAGGAAGGAAGGAAGGAAGGAAGGAAGGAAGGAAGGAAGGAAGGAAGGAAGGAAGGAAGGAAGGCAGAGGGAGGGATGGAGGGAGAGAGAGAGGGATGGAGGGAGAAAAGCTTTACTTTTTAAATAAAAATGACTTAAAGTTCATCTGCTATCTTGTAAACTAAAAAATAATATTTTTAAATGCCCTAAATTTGGTCTCTGGGAGGATTGTTGTTGGTAAATTTCTTGCCATACAAGCCTGAGGTCCTAGATTTAATCCCCCAGAACCCAGGAATCCTAATGTTGGGAAAGCAGAGACAGGGGGAATCCCAGCGTCTTGCTGAATCAGTGAGATGCAGGTTCACTGAAACCCTGTCTCAAAATATTAACACCCAATGTTGACCTCTAATCTCCACATATAAAAGCACACATGCTCACACACACTCAAAGACACACACATATACTCTCATATATATATATACATACATATATGCACACACTCACATACAAACACATATAAATAAATAATAATAAAATTTAAATGAGCTAAATGCCAGAAGGCCAAATGTCTTAATTTGAAGGCAGATGGGAATGGAACTAGAAAAAAAATCATCCTGAGTGAGGAAACCCAGACCTAGAAAGACAAACATGGTATGTTCTCACTCATAAGTGGATATTAGCTGTAAAGTAAAGGATAACCAGGCTATAGTCCACAGACCCAGAGAGGCTAGGTGACAAAGAGGACCCAAGGAGGGACTCATGGATTTCCCTGGGAAGAGGAAATAGAAGAGATCTCCTGGGTAAACTGGGGGTAGGTGGGGATGTTAACCTGAGGGATAGGGTTAGGGGGTGGATGGAGGGGGAGAGTACTGAAAGAGATGACTGGAAAGGGGGGACATTTGAGGGTCAGGTAGAAACCTAATGCAAGGGAAACTCCCACAAATCTACAAGGATGACCTCAGCTAAGACTCCTAACAAAAGTGGATACATAGCCTGAACTGACCCTCTCCTGTGATATTGCTGACTACCCCAGTTGTCCTCAGAGAGCCTTCATCCAGTAACCGATGGAAACAGATGCAGAGACCCACAGCCAAACATTAGGCCGAGCTCAGGGAATCCTGCTGAAGAGAGGGAGGAAGGATTGTAGGAGCCGGAGGGGTCAAGGACGTCACAAGAAAACCCACAGAAACAACTAACCTGGCTCAGAGGAACTCACAGAGTCTGAACCACCAACCAGGAAGCCTGCATATGACCAACCTAGGCCCTCTACATATATGTGACAGTTCTGTAGCTTTGTCTACATGCAGGAAGCCTAACAATGGGAGCAGGGGCTGTTCCTAATGCTTTGGCTGACTCTTGGGAATCTATTCCTCATACTGGATTGCCTTGGATACAAAGGGAGGTGCTTAGTCTTATCGCAACTTGATATGCCATGTTTTGTTGACACCTATGGGAGGTCTGCTCCTTTCTGAACAGAAGCAGAAGAGGAGTGGATTGGGAGGGGGGCCTGGGGGGAGGTGCATGGAGGGAGTGGGAGGAGAGGAGAGAGGGGAAATGCAGTAGGGATGTAAAATAAATAAATACTAACGTTTTTTAAAAAAAATGATCTGAATGCCAAGGAAACTCTACTCCTCTGTTGAGTAGTGGACAAAGGATAGAAATGGGAGTTCAAGGTCTGAAATCTTGCCCTGGCTCTGTCAAATGAGCTGCATGCCATTGGCAAGGCTGGAAAATGCTTAATGTGATGCATGGAGCGGAAGCAGAAGGGCTGGGCTTGGACAATGTCTCGGGTCAAAATGATACAAGACCACTAACGCTTGTGTGGTGATAATATTCCAATTAACGCTTTGGCTAGTGCAGTATCACATGTTTTATAGACATTTATAGACTTTGGAAAGGTATTTCTTATTTTACTGATGATTTTAAACTTTTTACATTTTATTTCCTTACTTACTTGTATGTGCATCTGTGTGCCCAGAACTGCACACTTGGAAGCAAGGCTGTGGTGAAGTCTCGAGACACAACATAGGCACACAGGCAAGCAACTGACAGAAGTATCTTGACAACCAGAGGTCAGAGAACAACTTGTGGGAGTCAGCGCTCCCCTTTTATCATGTGGGGTCCTGGGAACTCAGCTGAGGTCATCAGTCTTGGCAACCTGTACCCAAACACACTGAGCCACTCACCAGCTCCTGCTGATCTAAAAATGGATTTTAAGCACTTAATTTTCAAACACAAGTCCTTAGACTAGTATAGACAGTCCTCTGCCTAACGATGGTTCATCTTCCTGGGTTTGGTGTAAATGCAATAGGACACTCTCTCACCAGGCTAGCTAGCCAGTGTCGACCACAGCTCCCAGTAAGCTCTGCAGTTCTGAAGAAAAACAGCAATGCTCTGTTATGTGCTGTGGAGCTAAACTGGGATGTTCTTGCAACTGCATCCAAGTGGGTTCATTGTACTTGGGCTTCAGAGTCTCAATTCACAATGAACTTATGGGACTCTAACCACATCGTCCAGTGGAGGAGCATCTGAATTTGAGCATCGTGTGAAATAAATACTCAAACAGGCTACTAACACAGTGCCCTGATAAGTGAAATCATCAATATTTTGATTGTAATAGGAAACCCAGTCCAAAATGGCTTCAGCAAGAGGAATCTGATAACTGAAGTGTCTACAGGTTTCAGGGGGTGGACAAGCTTCAGGACACGCATACAACAAAGGGATGAAACGGTGCCACTAAGAACAGGGAGGCTCAACCTCCAGCTGCTCTCCTTCATGGACTGTCAAGTGTCCTGCACACTCTCCAGGGGTGGCCAGAAGACAGTGGCAGCTCTGAGCCTCACACTCTCTCACTTCACAGCCAGGAGGGAGGAGGCTTTCTCCCAAACTAGCAGTGAAGTCTGGCTGCCTCTCTCCCTGGCTCTGAGTTAAGTCATGGCCCAGGCTAAAGCAGCTTATGTCCTGGGTCATGGCCCTCAGTCTCAGTTGGCCTCTGTGGTGAGCTCAGCTTTTTCCACAATTTGAATATTGAGAGTGGGCAATCGGTGGTCTCCACAAAGCTTAAAAACCTGCTGAAGATGTCAGGGGCCATGCAAGGGGACCAACAGGCAGCATTGGAAGTCCTGGGCACACAGCTGGCAAAGCCACGCCTGAGTGAGCCTTGCAGAGGTAAAGCCCGGAAGACTACCTGTCCTGAGGACCTCATGCTGTTACTGAGCACAGCTCTAATTGTTACCTGCACGGTCACCACATTCCTCATAATCTATGAGTTGTATGAAAACTCTCAGCGGGTTTCTAGTCCCTCACTGGGCAGTGTTACTGGTACTTAACAATAATAGTGGCTGACTTTTCCCAAGCATTGATGCTGGAGATTAATGATTCAACCACCACCCTTAGAAAAAATTTAGACGTGTAGAATTGTTAGTAAGATTAAGATGTTTTTGTTAATGGCTTTGAGGTAGAAAATCTTGGGGGGAAAAATAAAGTTTATAAAGACACAGTTTTAATAGTTGAACAAGGGACTTGTTGAGGTCAGGGGACAGGAACAGTGGCAACCTGGCTTTGCTGGCTGACATACCTTTCTTGCTAGGATGGGTTGGTGATCAAGGGTGATGACTAATTCCTTGTACCCATTACTTCTCTCAGATTCCTGATATAAAAATTGATGCGTGGGTATGCACCCTGAAAATTTTAAGTAGAGTCGACTGATTGTTTCATCTATGAAAGTTTAGATTTGTGATTCTTTTAAGATCTCTTATAAGATTACCTTTTGAGATAAATAATAAAGTGATTGATCCTTTCTTTGTAACCACAAAATGCAGCCTGCCAGCAAAAGAACTGGCTGAAAAAAATACCTTGCTTGCTTATACTCTGCTAGTCTACAAGTTGCTTGGGTATGAATGTATGTGGGTTCTTGGGATAACTTGGTTTTTACCTGTAATATGTAAAATGTTTAATCATGTAAAGGATATAGAAAATATGTTTTTACTTGTATTCATTGTAATCATTCACTTAAAAATCAAAATGTAACCACAATGCAATTTTTACGCTGTTTGAAAAATTTTGCTGGGGTGTATAAGTTGTAAGGGGAAAAATAAAGTTAGTTAGAAGGAAGACATCAAGATAAACAGAAGGAAAACATCAGGGGAGAAAAACAGAACAGAAAAAGAATAGAGTAGAACAAGCAACAGAAAGAATAATAAAATGAAGAACTAAGCCTTGGCCCTCAGAAAAGTCCTCGTGTGTCTGTTTGTCTGTCCAGAATTTTGCCTACTCTGCATCTCTTCTTCAGTTTCTCCGACCTGCTGAAGTCTTGCCTGGGTGAGATCCTGACCTGTTGGAGGTGTGTGTGTGTGTGTGTGTGTGTGTGTGTGTGTGTGTGTGTGTGTGTGTGTGTGTCCCTTTTTCACTGGCCCCACAGAATGAAGTTTTACTCCCTCAGATAGAAAAGTCAAGTTGAATGATTAGTTCGCCAACTCCAGGATCCCCCTCAATCCCTGAGCTGCTGAAGGCTGGTCCTCATGGCAGCCATATGAAGATGAAAGGATTGATGATGGGTGGCAAAACCTTCGATACACCTCTGGGCTCCTATAGAATCCTGCATAATACTCTTACGTGATTCATTCATGCATTTTTTTTAATCTTATACTAAACTCAGGAAGACAGAGACTGCCATGCACTCCCAATCTTTCTGGAATACCCAGTGTCCTGTGGTTGTGTCTTAACCATATATTCAGTGAATACATGCTTAGGGACCCTGAATGAGGACAGCTTGGCTAGGAATCCTCCACATGATTGGCTAGTAGAAGAGAGATTCTCAGTTGCCTTCTAAGCTCTGCATGGTACCTGGGAATTTCCTGAAGAGCTTTTACAATAGACTTCCTAGCCCTGCCCTAGCTCTGCCCCCAACTCTGAGATTCTGACTCAGAAGGTCTATGGGTGCTGCAGGTACCCGGCCACACTTTGAGAGCACCCACAGGAAAGCCTGGAGCATCTGAGAAACCCTGTACAGTTCAGAACCAGGCCACCACTCATGATAAAAACAACTTCACGCCAAACAGTGCTCCGGCAGCTGCTGTATTAACAGCATTTCCACCCAGCTTTGCTCGATGGGGTTCATAATGAAAGAACTAGAATTTTCAGAACTATCTGGTAAGAGATTTATTCAATTACGGTAATTCAATTTTTAAAGGTATTTGTTCCTTCGTGGAAGCAAAGCCATGCTTTTCTAATTAAAAGCTAATTACTGGCTAATACACAGGTCTCACTGCTCTCGGCATGAGGAGGCCATGGGAGAGAAGGAGCCTGATGGCTGTGCTGGAACCTCAGGTAGAGAAGATAGGCCCCTCAAGGGACTGCAGAAGGAAGCCAAGGCTGCTGTCTTCATCTGTTCAACAAGCACTTTAAAAGGGAGATCTTTAAATACTTAGTATGACTTAAGCCTCTCCTCGCCTAAGATCCATCATAAGTTCTGATGTGGGTCAGGTCCAGGATGAAATACAAATCTTTAACTCAGTCGAGTCCTGAGCAAACCCCCCTGGCCCATTCCCACTCATCTTGGGCTGTTAGGCTTCTGACTTGGGAGCCTGTCACACAGAGTGTCTGTCTGTGGGCTCCTCCAATGCGAGCTTCTTAAACCATGCATGGCAACCCCACACGGGGTCATATAACTGAATATGGGAGGACCAGAATCGCTTGGCAATACACACTGACCAAAAACCGATTCAGAATCAAATATATGTTGAATCTGAGGTGTTCTGGTGGCACCCCCATGTTGCAACACATGAGTTCGCGGCAGCCTGGGCCCTGAGCACACAGCATGTGGTTTTTGCACTGTATATGCCGTCATACTGCCCAGTGCCAATGAACACTGACTGCCCCAAGCTCAGCTCTTATTCCAGACTATCGCTACAATTGCAGCGGACTTTTAAAAAATATTTTAGTGTGTGTGTGTGTATGTGTGTGTGTGTATGTGTGTGTGTGTGTGTGTGTGTGTGTGTGTGCGCATGCGAGACAGTGACCACAGTGTATGAATAGAGTTCAGAGAACAACGTATAGAAATGGGTTCTGCTTCTATATGTAGGTCCCGGGGACTGAACTCAGGTCATCAGACTTGGCAACAAGCCTCATTACTCACTGAGCCATCTTGCTGGCCCCTGCGGTGTTTTTAACTGCACAAAACTGTCTGCTCTTACAGAAACGTAATTATTTCGTTGTGCAAAACAAAGATCTTCTCTCTTTTCCTACCATCACTACCTATAGTGTATTAAATTAGTATACACTTGGATTGCATTGTGTACAAATGCTTGACTTTAAAATTGCTGTTTGAGTTGCTGACTTGACCCTCAGAATAAATCATTCTGTGAATGTTGGCTTAGGATTAGAATAGTTTCATATAATTTCTAAAATGGCCCCAGATACATCTCTGCCCTCTTGTACTATATATTTGTACAAAGCGCTGTTCTCAGTGTTGATAACTATGAACTATGACTCAACTCTGAAAAACAATAAAGAGGTTCTCTCACCTGCAGTATCACATACCCATTCAACCAGGATTTGGATTATCATACGATATAAAACTAAACAAGCGCATCCATCTCATTACTATGCAAACTTGCTTTTTGTCTTGATAAGTGGTAAAATTATATGTATACCAAAGAATTATTTTAAAACAAAGATGTGATTAGTTGTCAGTAAATGTTCAACATGTGGAGGCATTTTACATAACTACATGAGTAGAGTCATGTGAAACTTACTCCAGGAGAGGCGGTCATGAGTGGAAAGAGCTAAGAAACTTTGCTCTGGTTCACCCCATCTATTATGTACTGAACTGTGTAACCTACCCCCTGGAAATCACAGGTTGCAGCCCTAACCCTCAATACAACGGTACCTGGAAATATGACCTTTAAACAAAGGGCCTCAATGCAACAGTGCTTCCTTGTAAGGAGATGCCATAAGCACGTATACCCAAAGAAAGGCCGTGTGAGGACTCTGCCCGGCAGCCATTTGCAAGCCAAGAGAGAGGAAAGCCACACCAGAAACCAACCCTGCTGACACCTTCATCTTGGACTTCCAGCCTCCAGAGTTATGAGGGAAAAAAGCTTCTGTAGCTCAAGCCACCTTGTATGGATGTTTGTCACGGCACCTCTGACAGACTAGTCAAAAGGCCTTTCCTACCTCAGAGCCCCCCACCATGTGCGGCTGTCCCACGCTCCTGTAAGGCCAGTCCACCCTCCCACACTGGGCCAGTTAGCTCCTCAGCTTGCCGGCCTCACAGGAGACGTCGCCTCCCCCCACCCCCAGACCTTCCCTGACAATTCCTCCCTCTGTTCTTTTCCTTTAGAGACCCCACCAATGAAGCAGGTTTCACATTCCAGAAATGGGCCCATGCACAGGTAGATGAAATACATGATCAAACCAGAGATGTGGGGGTCAATAGATGGGATAACTTGGGCTCTAACTTGAAAGAAAAAAAATGGGTCTCCGAAACAAAACTAAAAAATATCTTAACCCAGATGTGATGGTATATACCTATAATGCCAGTACTTAGGAGCCTTAGGTGGGAGGATTCTGAGTGAGGCTAGCCTGGGCTCCCAAGTCAGCTCCAGACCATCCTGAGAAACATAACAAAACTCTGATCTTTAAAAGAAAAAAAATGGGGCTGGAGAGATGGCTCAGAGGTTAAGAGGTCTGCTCTTCCAGAGGTCCTGAGTTCAATTCCCAGCAACCACATGGTGGCTCACAACCATCTGTAATGAGAGCTGATGCTCCCTTCTGGCATATGGCAAGCTTACAGAAAGAACACTGTTCATATAATAAATAAAATAAATCTTTTTTTAAAAAAAAATGCTCTTAGCTTTATTATTTACACCATCAAAAATTCCCAATAGAAGAAACATTTGAAAATATAAAATAAAGCCACAAAAGTACCAGATGAAACTTTACAGTCACAGAGCACAAAGGGTCTTTAATTCTTCTTAAAATGGGTGTGCAAGTCATTAGACATTATTATGGTATTTAAGATTTATTTATGTTATGCCTGAGTGCTCTATCTGCATGTACACCTTTACACCAGAAGAGAGCATCAGATCCCACTATAGATGGCTGTGAGCCACCACATGGGTGCTGGGAATTGAACTCAGGACTTCTGAAAGAACAGCCGGTGCTCTTAACCACTGAGCCATCTCTCCAGCCCCTATTATGTTACCTTTTAACAAAGTGTGTGCTTTAGTAGATTCTCCTGACCCCCAGTTCTACACTGTGACCTCCGCCCCCCGCCACCTCAGTGGATTCATTCGAAGTTGGACAGAAAGGTGGGGACCTAGCTCAGTGGGAGAGCATAGTAGAGCATTCACCTAGCACACACAAGGCCTAGGGTTGGATCCCAACACAACACACACACAAAATTATGATACAAACTCAAGCCTATGACGGAAGAGACTGACTACATTAACCTCAAAAAAATAAATCTTGGGGACCAGAGAGATGGTGAAGTTTATAGAGTGTCTGCCACACAAATGAGAGGGCCTGAGTTCAGTTCCCAGCACCCCTCCCACCCAGATGGGATGGCCTACTCTAATCTCAGCCCTAAGCAAGCACAGACAAGAGAATCCCAGGACACTGAGTAGCCAACCCAGCCAAAGTAAAGAGCTGTGGGTAACAATGAGAAAACTTGTCTCAAAAAACAAGGTGGAGAATTTCCAAGGAACAACACCTAAAGTTAACTTCTGGCCTCCATATACATGCACACACACATACACATGTACACACACATGAACACACACAAGAAAATATCCATCTTAAAATGATTAATAAACTGAAGCAAATGCGTGAGACACGTCACAGACAAAAGTTAATTTGCATAATATACAAAGAGCTTCTAGAAATCAATGAGATCAATAGTCCAATGGGAGAATGTGGGAAAGATAAAACAGTTAACAGTAACTGAAATGAAATGGATTTTTAAACACATGAAAAAGGATTTACAAATTCAAATGGGATGCCATTTTTACCTATTATGTTGGCCAAGTTGACGAAGCTTAATAACAGATTGTTGGCAAGATTCTGAAGAAGCTGACACTCTCATTCATATTCACTCTCCGTGCATGTGACCTTTATGGAGGCAATAAACCATAATATTTAAAATGTGCAGACTCTTTAATCCAGTAATTGCAATTCCAGAAAATTATCCTATGGCATGGCTCTGCCTGCACATGCAAGAAATGACATATGCCTAAGAATATTCATAGTGCCATCGTTAAAAAAAATTGAAAAGGGTAGAAACAACCTAAATATCCTTTGCTATCAGGCTGGTTAAATAAACTGCAATATAATCCATATGACTGAGTATTGTACAGCCTTTAAAATGTAGAAGACACTTCCACAAACTGGCATGGCATATTTTCTAGGATATATTGTTATGTGGAAAAGCAAGTTATTGAAAGGGGTATATACCATGCTAGAATGTGTGTAAAAATAAAAGAATATGCATGCATATACTTATGTGTGCATTGATTAACTTTGGAATGAGACGCCAGGCCTGGTAACCAAGGCTGTCTTCCAGGAAGGGGTGGGAGCAGGGGAGTGAGGCTTCTTCCCTGCATAATCCTCTGTAAGGTTGGAATTTTGTATGTACTGTGTATCAAAATGAATTTCTGATTAGGAATAAATGAATTAAAAGCCATTTTAAGGGGGGAAATACCAAATTGGGAGGTGGGGACAGAAGCAGAATGTCACCCGTGACTATGTGATGTCCTGAATGCCTTGACTCCTTTACCTCCTGTATTTTTCTATATTTAACACAACTTCTTTAATGAGCATGTACTGATTTAAAATGGAGCAAAAGAATGGGTTGGTTGGTTTTGTTTTTTTTTTTCCTTAAGCATTGGCAGAGCCAGTTGTCAGCATCTCTCATTGGAACCCCATGTGTTCCCAGCTGGATGCAGCATGAAATCCCCAGGCCACAGCTGCCAAGCCTGTACCATCCATGCAAAGACCCTCAGAGCCTCTGTGTGTGGCTCCAGGGAGCCAAGCCATCCCTGCAGTTACACAGGTGCCTCTCCAAGCAGGCTGGAGGGCAGGGTCCCTTGGAGACAGCAGAATCCCACTCCAAGAGGGAGAGAAGAAGCACCCTGGGCCCAGAAGCTTGGAAAAATTACAAAACAGTTAACATTTGAACAGCACTGGAGTTTGCCAAATGCGTCTTATACAACATCTTATTTGATTCTCACAACCTGTGAGATGTGGCTCTGATAACCAGCCCCCCCACCTCCACCCCACGCACTGCCCCGTTAAAGGGAAAGAAACCGATGTTCTGAGAAAAGGTATCGGGTTCACATTGCCAGTTACCTGTCCTAAGGCCAGGTGTTCAGTTCTAACTACAGGCCTCAAACCCTTCCCACCCAGCAAAGATCCTTCCCTAAATTAGCTCATGGCCACAATGAGACGCCTCTGTTTCCTGAGCACACAGCTAGAGCACATACCTCTGCCCTTCCTACTGTTAAGTATCGTCTCTGATCAAAGCACAGCCTTTCAAACTGTCAGTTTGGCACCTAGGACCTTACTGCCCTGGAGAAAATTGCCCCTCCAAAGTTAGCAGACCCTGGAGCTAGTGAACAACCCCTGCCCCCAAGAGATGTCTTTCATGGCAAACTAACCAACCCAAAGCTACCCCTCAAGCACTTGCTTTATGGGGCTCCAATGGCACAGGACACCATTTTCCTACCCCAGTTACCCAAGACTAGGTATTACACAATAATGGGTCCTATATCCCCAAAGGCACGCCACTGAAATTGTTCACATTAGCCAATCAGAAGCCTGCCTTCCCTGCCTCCTTCCTTCCTTCCTGGGTCAACCATAACCATTTCCCTGCTCCCATCTCCTCCTGCCTGACCCCACTTTCCACCAGTGGTCCCAAGCTTCCCAGCATGTCCCCACCTCTTAATTGTCAGCAGTCATGAATGCAGTCATCTAACGACCTCTCTATGCATGGCCTACATTGTTAGAAGTCACAAGGTCGAATTTCCAGGCAACAGAGAAGTGAAAGACATCACATCTAGGCCTGGCCCATGCAAGTCTTCCATGCAGATAGCATGCATGCTCTCGCTCTCCCCTGTTTCCCCTCTCTCCATCCTTCTCTCCCTTCTTCTCCCTTCCTTCCTTGCCCTCCTCCATCCTTCTGGTCCTTGCCCTCCTGTCCTCTCTCTCCATCCTTCCCTCTCCTTCTCTCTCCCTAATGCAGAGCTTCCAACAGAGTATTTTGAGGTCCTAGAAGAGAGAAGAGCTACAAAGTGGAGGGAGCCTGGGTGTTTGAATCACCACATGGCAGGCCACCTGTCAAACCCTCATATCACACATATATCTGAGCAAAAAATAAACTTATATCGTGTGAAGACACTCCAGTCTTGGTGTCTCTGCTCTGGCAGTTGAACTATCCCAAGTAATGTAGTTGCCAAAACATGTCTTCGGTTACCTCCCTCCAAACACATCCCTAACTGCTGCTAAGACTCACCTCTTCCCTCTTCTCTATTCTTCCAGAGCCTCAGGGCTCTACAGATCCCTTCAGTCTACCAAAGGCCCCTAGAAGAACATACGATTATGTCAAGTATATTCCCCTAAATTCACTTCCACAAATGTCTCCTAAGCACCTACCATGTGTTTGATACAGAACAGGACATGAAACAAAGTCCCAGACTGAGGGTCGGCTAGGTTCCAACTGTGGAGGTCAGAAGCTTGGGAAGGCCCAGAAACCCCAAAGACAAATCAGATCTTATCGGTCACCCACATTGCAAGCTCTTTCATTACTAGGATACAGGAGTTAACATCAAAAGAAAAGGAAGAGGAGGATAAGATTGGGAATTGCTGAATCAATGCAGGGCTGGTGGAGGGCACCATGGGGAATCAGGGAGCATCTTGAGAACCTTGGGCCAAGCCAATGGAGCACCAGAGCCATAAAGGAAGGGAGTGATAACTCTGGAGACAGACGGCACTCACGCCCCACGTGGTTTCACAGAAGACACTTGGCTAACACTCCCTTACAGACATCCCAGCTGTATCCAGAAGCTAGCCCCTTCCCTGCATTCTCAGCAGGGTATAAGCATTTGTTTCTACACCTCTTTTCTCAGGCTGTGGTCCACTGAGCTGTGGCTCCTTTCTCCCGTGTACTTTCACAGCCCTTGGGCACTCACCCATGTGCTCAGCACCCATCCATGGAGTGGGAGATACAGCCTGTGAGACACCATCTTGATCAGGAATCACTGAATTGCAAAGAAAGGAAACTCCCTCCCAAACTAGCGTAATTGGTAGAGTATTTAAGTGAAAACTATGGGGTCCTTGAGGAAGCGCTGAAGAGGAAAGGAAGGCAGCCACGGGAGCTAGAAAGACAGTCCGGGTTCTCCCTCCCTCTCTCCTGCTTCCAGTGGTCCTTTGTTCCCAGGCTTCTCTGTAAATGAATTCATCTAGATAATGTGGTTCTAGCTCATCCATCACTGAGCTCTTCCGTGGTCATCCTGGGGCCAGGCTGACCGGCTCAGACTCTTTGGGGCACCCCTCCTCAACCTCACAACTCAGCAGCTCATCTTCTCAGTGTCTGTATTTCAGATTCATGAGTGAATTGATGTGATGGAGGAGCTGGGCAAATCAGGTCAGACAGCCGCTCCCGGCCTAATCGATGGAAACAGGGTCTGTTCCAGGGACTGCCATTCCTATCTGATGAACATGTTGTGGGCAGGCAGAGATACAACCTCATTTACACAGCCACCGCAGCCAGGTCCTAGCTCTCTAAACTTTCACTTACCCTCCTATAACCGGGAAATGACAGTCAGTCCTATTTCCCAACTAGGAAAGTAGCCTGAGGCATGCCAGGAACTCACCTGGGTCACTACGGAACTGATCTGCCACATTTCACTCTATCCTGGGTGGACAAATGCTATTGCCAGAAACTGGAGAGTATATGCTTGGAAAGCAAAGATGATGTATTCACTGTGCCAAGTTACATGAGGCTAGAACATTGGTCAAAGTGCATTTCCAATGTAGACCTCAAACAGGGGGAAAGACCTCCATGGGTTAACACCATATCCTTCTACCAAGGGTAATTCTTATTCACCATTCTGCCCATCCACCCCCAAATGCCTACCAGGTACATGGTAAGTATTTAGTGCCGGCTTTTTTTTTTTTTTTTTTTTTTTGGAATGAGTTGATTATCTTCGGTGGAGTAGATCCAAATTAACACTGTATGCAGCACTTTGGGTGATTTACCGAGAACTCATGTCCATTATAGATTTCAAAGAAAAACACCATGAGCCTCATTCTGTATGAATGAAGGCTGAAGGTTGGTGCAGCTAATTGATCCAGCCTATTGGTGAGTGTTGACTCTGAGTCTGAACCTCAGGACTTCTCCACCCAAATATGGGCTCTTTCCTCTGTAGGAAAGAAGGCATCAACACCAGGATATGGGTCCCTGCTGCCCCAGCCCTGACTGACTCAGTCACAGTAAGCCATTTTCCACCCCATAAACTAGCCATCCAAGATTCAATTCCTACAGATATAGGTCTGGCCCTGCTTCCATGTCATGTCACAGAACCCTGGAAGGAGGAATGAATACTAAACTAGGCACTGTGGTGCTATACATGATGGATCTATTAGAACTCCCACCTCTTGGCCCCTTCCATGCCTCTACTGAGTTTGAGGCCAGGTCTGAGCTGAGTTCTGAACCTCATTTATTGACGATATAAAATCCAAGGTTTTGCTTCCCCCACGATCCCTCCTGAGCCTGCGTTTTTAAAGCAGCGTTAGCCACTGAAAAACAGTCCTGTCCATTTGGTTACTGCCTCTGAGAGAATTGATATGCTTTGGAGCATTTGTTTATTTAATAATTCCAAATTAGATTTAGAATTTTACAGCATTGCTATTAAATATGTGTCATCTATTTTGAACCATATATAAAACTGTTTATAAGAATTGTGTGTGCACTTCCGAGTATTTATTTAATCTTCTGAATTAACCTTTGGATTTCTGCAAAGTGCCTCATTAAGCATGTCACTTCTTCACTTAACACACTGCATAAAGATATCCGTGAGAATTATATTGTTTTTAGCATTTATCTACTTAACCAAAATCGTGTGTGTTTGAGTGCATTTAATTAATTGAGGATTTTAAATTTTCAAGAAAGGTAAAAATGTAAGAACTCTGAGAAACCACAGAGGACCAGCGTCTCCAGCTTCAGAGGGGGAATCACGTGAACTCTAATGCTGAACTGAAACTACCATACTGAAGAGAAGCAGAGGGTTGGGAAGAAAAGACTGGGGATGAGGAAAAAGAAAAGGCCACTGAGTTGAGATGAAAGGCTATTCCAGGTATCAGTCATCAGCAATCTCTAATCAGTGTGGCAGGCTGAAGAAAGGAGACACATAACAAACCCAGCATCCCCACATGCTCACTCTTACCTCCCTACCCACCATGTTGCCTCCGACTCTCAAAAGAACAGATTCCTGGTTTTCTTTTTCGCTGATCAGTTACAAACCTCTGGGAAAAGCTTTTGACAGAACTCTAACTCCCAAAGAGTGATATACTCTGTGAAGAGTTTTATCATTGGACTTATTAAAAGTTTCATTAGAGAAGTCTAAGATTAACTGTTCCCAATGAAATGGATGGGGAAATGATCTCCATCACAGGAAGTAAGATCTGATGGAATGAAGTGGGCTTCACTGGGAATGAACGGCTCAGTTCCCATCAGCCCCTTCACTTCGGGTCCTCTGTGAGGCATTCTGATCTACCTCACAGAGACAGACTGGGTTTGGAGAAAAGGCAGTTTGGCATGGTGTCCAGGATGTGGGGGTTATACAATACAATGCACTTGATGCTTGAGACTATTGGCAATTTCGCTTCCCCAAGTGTGTGTGTGTGTGTGTGTGTGTCCCCTGAACTCTTCTTCTTCTCCTAGAAAACACCATCGTGTTTGGACTTAAGGTAGGCCTTGATGTAATCCAGAGACTTCAGTGGCTGGAGGTGTGTCTGTGAGTACTCACTGTCTTATCAAGCACATTCTTAGCATTTTCCTTACCATGACACTTAGGAAGGACATGAAGAACTCAAGCTCATCATTGCCTAAGTACCAGCACATCTTAAAAACCTTTACATTGTTTCTTCAGGGAAATAGACCAGGGACTCCAAAATAAAGTCTCAGGGGCTATTCTAGCTCACAGAATCATTTTTTTTTTTTGTTCTGCGTGTTATTTTTTTTTTTAATACTTGAAAGTTTTTGTTATCTTGAAAATGGAATGATTTCACACTAAAGGAACAAGATCTGGGCTTACAGATAATTTGGACAAACCCATGAAGATAGCCACTCTTTCCCATTGTAACAATGAGAAAATGCCAGAAAATGCATTAAAAAGTCAAGCCCACAGAGAATTAAGGATGAAGAGGAATCTAAAGGAGCTAAATTCTAAAGATGGAGACAGGTCTTTCATAAGTCAGTAGGGACTAGAGGCTGATTTCACTCTTCCTTATTATTTGTGGGGTTGCAGAGAAGCCAGCCTGCAGTGTTAGGGATATTTTACTGAATTAAGGAGAACCAAGATTCCCTGGAACGGCATATTGAATTTTAATGCAGAGATGACAGTCATGAATGACCTTTCTCCCCCATAGGACTTTCACTGAGTATACAGTAGCGTGCAGACTTGAGCTAGAAAGCAGAGCAAGGGCCCTTCCACATAATGAAAATATGGAGCCAGGACAGGAAATCACACTGAGATCATATAATCATTTAGCTTCCAATGGAGAGGTTGGACACCACTCAAGACATCTGAAACCAATGGCTCCATTATTTTGGTTTCTGCTGAAAGAATAAAAAAATACGTTTCCAAGAGCAAAAATTGCCTGCTTTAATTTCTGCTACTTTCATTTTATATACCTGTGATTCAAAACTCTCATAAATGTAAAGAAGAATGACAAGTGGTATCAAGAGAGAAATAGTCGATAGAAGCAGACCTACAGGTGGCCTGGATAATAGAATTAACAGACAAGGGCTTTGAAACAGCAATAACAAATATTTTAGGAAATTAGTGGAAAGCATAAAGGTAAAAAGAGAATTGCATTTGAGAGTGAGAAACTTTAGAGAATAATCAAATAGAAATTCTAGGCCTAAAGGGAAAAAACTTAACTTTGAAATGAATAAGTGATTTCATAATGGACTGAGCAGACTAAAAGAAAGGATCTGTAAACTCAAAGCCATGTCAATAATAAAAGTAGCAGAAATGAAGGCACAAAAATAAAAAGGAAGATGAAGAGGTGAAAGGAAAGGAACGGGGGAGGGTGCTGAGAAGAAAAGTAGAATGTGTCATTAATTATTTGGATAAAAAAACAAGCTTGAATCAGGCTATTTTCAGGAAACATACTTTAAAGGTAAGGACACAGTTTGAAAGTAAAGAGATGAAAAAATCTTGTCTGTATTCAGCAAACAGCCCTTTCATTGGAAGCAAATGGGGAACACTGTAATGATGAAAAGATCAATTCGTCAGAAAGTCTTCACCATCGTGAACATATGTGCATCCAAGGCAGAGCTTCAAAAGATACAGGTAATACAATATAAGCTAGAGGAGACACAAACAAATCTACAAACATAGCTATTTTTATATATTTTCTCAATAATGGGTTGAACCACTAACCAAAAAGTCATGAAATATGTAGACAACTGATACGTAGACAATCAACTAGAGATACGTCTACTTTGATTTACTTGAGATTCTTCCAGAGAAAACAATACTCAACATCTCTGGATTATAATTTTTGTGGAATTCCAATAAAAGAGGGTTGGTAGTGTAGCTAAGTGGAGTTGTTGTCTAGTATGTTGCAAAGCCCAAGTTCAATCCCAGTATCAAAAATCAGCCTACCCAAAATTACAAGGAAGAGACACCAAAATAGCCCATCTACTTGAGACAATAACTGACAAATCTCAAAAGATTAAAATCATACAGCATGTTCTCTGACCACAATGGGTTAAAATAGAAGTCACTAGCAAAATAAAACCTAAACAGTGTGTGTGTGTGTGTGTGTGTGTGTGTGTGTGTGTGTGTGTGTGTGTGTGATGTACATGAAATACAAACTAATAAGGGTCAGCAAGACAGCTCAGCAGGTAAAGATACTTGCCATTGGACGGAAGACCTGAGTTAGATCCCCCAGATCCAAATGGTAGATGGTGAGAACCAACTACCACAGACTGTCCTCCATGTGTGCGTGTGCACGCACGCGCGCGCGCGCGCGCACGCGCGCGCGCACACACACTAATGTTAAACAACAACAATAATGATGATAATGAATTACCTCAAGTTAAAAAAAAAAGGAAGACAAGGAGTTGAAAGGGAAGTTTGTTTTGGTTGCTTGTTTGTTTGTTTTTGTTTTCTCTTTTTCTCTTGCAATGCTATGGGCTGGCCCAGGGTCTCTCACCTGCTAGACAAGACATCTACGACTAACTCTTCAGCCCCAGAAAACAAACTTTACAAAAGAAGATACTGGCTAGCCAATAAGTATATGTAAAGATGATCAAAGCCGTCATTCGTCAGGGAAACACAAGTTAAATCCACACTGGCGTACCACTACACAGCCCCTAGATTGGCTGAGAGTGCCAATGAAAAGGGGAGTCCCCAGAACTCACACACACTGTGGCAGTGCAAATGATGTCATCTTTAAAGAAAATGATCAATGAATGCACCAGTCTATTGCCTGCTCATGTATCTGTGCACATCTAAGATAAACTGAATGCATGCATGTACAAAAAGAGGCCCTTGAAAGTTCATGGTAGCTTTAGTCATGATAGCCCACAAGGGGAAGCAAGCCACATGTGTGCTCCTCAGAAAAAGCATGCACAGACAAATGTGGGCATTTGGTCATACTCAGCACCAGAAAGGAATGGCCCAGGGGGGCATGGAACATGAATAAATCCTGATAATGGAGCTGGGCATGGAAAGCCAAAGTCTTGAGAAGCTGAGGCAGGAAGGTGGCGAGTTCAAAGCCAGCCTGGATTATAGAGTGAGACCCTGTCTCAAAACAAAATAAAAAACAACAATGTGCATAGATCAGAAAGTGCCTGAGAGGATAGTTACAAAAGAATGCCTCCTGTACAGTTGTTACAGGAACTCCAAGGCCAAAGGAAGTTCATCTCTGTCTTTTTAAGTCAATAGTTATCCCTGGTGGGGGCAGGAGAACCCAGTGACCAGAAAGAAGCAAGGGGGTATTTCTCAATGTAGAAGTTGACCAGATCCTTACATGAATGAGGGTTACATACACAGAATGTGTAAATATGTGAGAACTCATTACATTTGTGTTTTATTGGATGCCAACTATGCCCCCTAAATAAATCCCCACATATATGTGGTTTCTTTTGAAAATAAAAGACAGATTGTTGACGCAAGGCCCAGGTTCCCATGGGGCCACAGGTGGCTGGTGACATCCATGTGCCGCTTCACCACAGACCTCACCACATTATTGTCACCTCCAACCCATCCCACCCATTTCTACCGCCTGCCTGGCTCCATATTGCCTGAATCCAACTACTTTGGCACATCACTCAGGCTGTGAGTCCTGAGCAAAGCACAATAGCAGCCACCAACCCAGCCTGCCAGCTAGCCAACTGATCTGACTTGAATTGTTTTCCTGCCTGGCATTTGAAAATAGGACTACTTCCTTCATAAGGAGCCAACAAGTCAATGGGGCAAGAAGCCTCAAAAGAGCTATCCTAAATAAACTTCTGAATAATCAAGTCTGTTCAAGCAGCTAATTGGAGAAATAAAAGAAATATTATTCCAAACCAGCGAAGCTGGTCATATTGATTGCATTTGTAATCATTTGAGCAAACCATATACAAACTCTATTCTAAAGGAGACAGACATCCCTATTACACCAGTTCAGACTCCAGATACAAGGCCTGGCCTTTGTCTTATAGCCATCTCAGGGACTGTAAGGGGAGGGGCCTCACAAAGTAGCTGGCAGTAATAATCCAAGCATTATGCCCATAAATCAGGGCCACTAGATAGACTGACCTGACTGACATCTTTGAGGACAAAGGTCTGCAATGCCTAAATCATTTATTTATTGGTCCACCACAGTCTTGACCAATCAGAAGTCACATTGGCTGAATCACTGAAGCAGGGACTAGTTGTTGTAGTGGCTGAATCGCCGAGAGATGAAGATGCTCTCTGGAAGAGGGCCAAGGCTAGCAGAGCAAGGGAGGGGCTTTTGAGAAAATGACCATTTACCAGCCAGTATGAACACCTGCCATTCTATTTTCAGTGCTTGCCATCCAACCCGGGGGCCCTGTGCGTGCAAGACAAGTACTCTCCCCCTGAGCTACATCTGAACCATGTAATACTTGTTAAAGGGCCTTCTCCTATCTGTGGGTGGCAGGCTTCAGCTTTGGTGGAACCAACCAGTGGAGAACTAATAGTGTGAGCCTCTTCTCAGCTCTCTAGTTAGTGGGACCTCAAAGCCAAGGCTGGTGGGAGTATTTGCACTGTGGAAATCAGCATGAGGTGATTTCAACAACACTTACCCCCCCCACACCTTCCATCACCTCCAACTGCTTATTTGCCAGCGTGCCACTGGTGTGAACGATCAGCTCCAACCACATTCATATACAGGGTGAACAGGGCCCTGGCAATAACCAATCTTCTAATGGAGATTCTTCTTTAAATACAGACACTAAAGGGCTATGGGGGAGTGGTTCAGTGATAAAGTGTTTGCATAGTAAATGTGAGTCTATGGGCTCAATCTCCAGCACTACAAAAATGAATGAATGAATGAATGAATGATAAAACAAGGACTGGAAAGATGACTCAGCAGGTAAAGGTGCTCGCTTCTAAGTTTGACAACCTGAATTAGGTCCCAGGGGCCCTCGTGGTATAAAGAGAACACGGACCAACTTCCCTCCATTGTTCTTTGACTTCCACACATGCACTGCTGCACACGTACAAATAGACAAATAAATTTTAAATTTAAGTAAGCACACTTATTCCACGTAATAACCCCAGGAGATAGGGGACTTGCCAAGGGTCATACAGAGACAGGTGAGTTCACACTTGGTGTACAAGAGCCAAAAATCCATGTGCTTTGCCCCTGCGCACCATTACCGTGAGCCTCTTATTCCTTTTTACAAAGCTCCAGGCGACGCTGCAATCTGTCAACCAGGAATACATCACCCAAATTCCCAGCTGCAGGGAACCCTCATCCCCTTGTTCGGAGGCAGGGAGGGGCCAGGGTTCCATTGCTCAGAATTCTTTAGAAGGAAGGAAAATCTGAGCATCTCATCGGGAGAAAAATTCCCCTCCCAGCACTCCAAGCCTAGAAGTGTGCCTAATGATGCTTTCCAAAATGCAAAGTCGGGTTTTCATTACAGGAACAGGTCGGCGGCCCATAGGCAGCTTTATTGGTAATGAATGGTTTTCCACATCTCTGCTCTGCTACAGCTGTCGTGCCCACCTCTCTGACACTGAAGACACAAACGGTCCTGGCCTTTCCAAGCCCCTTGGAAAATGCTGGCCTAACCAAAGGGATGAGGAGAATGGCCATCCCTGGCCCCAGCCCTGTGTGGGGGCCAGAGGGTTTTCTGGGAGGTCCTGGCTAAGTGGCATCAAAGACCAGATGGCTGAGGAGATTATTACGATTTTGTTTCCATATAATCCATAAACTTGGATGCGTTAATGTTTCTTCAAATGCATTATCTTGTAATCCCAGGAAAAGCTGTGCAGAGCCAAGAGCCTGGTTCTCTGGCCTCCGCAGGCCTGGCATGCTGGGTAATCTCCTGCTCTACCCAACAGGTCTCACAAAGGCCAAGGAACTTGGCCAGCAGGGGAGGAGATGCTGGCCAAGGGATAGGCCTGGCTCCTAGGAAGCTAGTATTTGAGGGCAATTGGGGAGGCCCAGAGGCTCCCAGCAAACACCAGGGATCCCAAGCTAGAACCAAGTAGGCCCCACAGGACATCTGAGCAAAAGCCCAGGGTGGGAATCAGGAGTCCTAGTCTCTTGCTTTTGATTCCATCCTAAGACCTTGTCGAGTGACAACCTTCTCTGGGCCTCATTACCCCCAGATATAACAAGAGGCCTAGAAGCAGGTGACTCAAAGAGCCCACTTCGCTCCACTCTCCGCTGCGTGTGAAGCCAAGGTCAGCACTGCCTTCCTGTCACATGCCAGGAGCTGGGACAAACAGAATCACCCAAACCCACTCCATGCTAGGGTACCCCACTCTTCTGACTGCTTCCGGGACCGTGGGTGTTCTGCTTGAGCCTGGCATCCTGGCACATGAGGACTGGACAGAAGACCCAGCTCTGCCAAGGACTAGCGAGCAAGCCGCTCCACTCCCCGGCCCTGGTCTCCCCTCATCTGTCAATTAGAGATCTTCTTCAACCCTGCTTTCCTCTGGCATCATCTCTGGTGAGTACCAGAGAGATGTGGGACACTGGACGACAGGGCCAATCTAGCAAGTCATCCCTTCTAGGAAAAATACGAGAAATCGAATCAAGCACACGGCAACCCGCTTGCATGCTGGTACCCATGCCCTTCTCCCCAGTTCTTCCTACCCTTTCACGTTTTACCTCTCCCGAGTTCCCGCACCCTCTTAGTGATCTCAGCTTAATCCTGTCAGCTCCCTCTGATGCATTA
Organism: Peromyscus maniculatus bairdii; assembly: GCF_049852395.1. Lineage (NCBI taxonomy): Eukaryota > Metazoa > Chordata > Mammalia > Rodentia > Cricetidae > Peromyscus > Peromyscus maniculatus. The sequence goes on from NC_134852.1 coordinate 89,901,868, forward strand.
AGCTAATGCATTAACGATTTGGTTGGTGACTTTTTTCCTTGCGATAGAGTTGTGTGTTTGCAGTGGCCATCGGGGTCTTGACTCGGTTTGCAATAGGCAGATGGCCACCTGGCGGTAATAACGTGCTAGAAAGCATCGGAAAAGAGAGAAACCAGTGAGCTTTCTGACCCACAGCCCAGCTCTTGGCCAGGAGTACCCGGGCGATATATACATTTGTGTGTGGCACCTCCTTGTGGATATGACTTGTACTGCAGAGACCGGCCAGATCCCTGATGCTCAGGAACCAACAGCTGCCCTGACCAGGCTCTGAATCCAACTTCCTTACACTGCCAATGAAGAAAATGAGGCCCACATGCTGGCATAAAACTTGTTCAAGATTAAACAGTTCCCTTGGCATTTTGAAAACAGTAATAAATGACTGGCAACAATACCTCATAATTTTGAGAACAAGAAAGCCCAAAAGCAAACTGTGGTTTGCCCAAGGACACGTCAGAGCTGTGATTTTAGATTTGGATTCAGTGACCAGTTCTCACACAATAAATCTTTAGGAAGAGAGAAAGATGACCCCATTCTTTCCTGGGGAGCCAGGTAGTGATGAACCACTTGCTTCTGAAGCTACATTCAGCCAACCGATGCAAAAATCTGGTCCTATACAATGCCCTCTCAGTTTCCACAAAGGCACTGTTCATTCTCCAAATGGACTCTATCCAAGAAGATAGGGACTGCCATGAGGCTTGTACCTAAAGAAGGCATAAGAGGTCCCTGTATCCCAGAAAAACACTAGACCAGTGTAGGGGGTGGGTGGATTGCACTGGACACATTCACTCAGCAAATATTGAATAGGCAGGGTTCAATTCAACACAACAGATCTGACCACAGCTGGAGGAGAGGCTGTGGGCCAGGACTGAGAATGTTCTCCTGTGAGTGTTGCTCCTGATGATATTCTGCAAAGGAATCAAAATTAGCCTATGTCAGAGACACCCGAGTGCCTGTGTTGATCATCAACTATTCACAAAAGCCAAAATGTGGGATCAGCCTAGGTGCCCATTCACATATGAACATAGAAAGTGCCGTATGTATACATAATGTAGTGCTATTCAGCCACAAAGAACAAAATCATGTCATTTATTGGAAAATGGATGGTAAGTGCAATAAGCCAGACTCAAAAAATAAGTATCATGTGTGTTCTTTCATATATGGACTCTAGAGAAAAAAAATTGAGATGCCCCCAAGTTGAAGAGAGATAACTAGGAAAGAGGAGAAGGACAAAGAGGTAGTAATATGATCAAAACACTTTACATACATGTATAAGTGTCACAATGAAATCCATCATGATCATGGTGTTGGCTCAACATCCATCAGGATGCAGTTAGGAAAACGCAGCCCACGTCAGGTAGTTCAAAAGAGTTTTCAGTGTGGACAAAGCTGTCAGGAGGGCTGAAAAACAAAACAGGGTGTGGAGAGGCAGTTCAGAGAGTAACAAGAGTAAAGGCACCCCCACCGCCCCCCAGGTCTGGGGACAGTGGGAGAGAGTGATGCTACCAGGAGTGTGCCATCCTGCAGGAACGTGAATCCCAAAGAAGGCTGCCCACTGAACCTGGGACCACAGAGATGCTGAGCAGGCAGTGTAAAAACAGAGAGGAAAGAATACTTAGCTCCTTGTCCCTTTAATCGCTCGCTGTTACATCTTACTGGCTAAATCCAGTGAGAATCCAGTCAGCAAGAAAGCTTGAGAAAGGTATTTACCGGGGTTATTACACACATTCTCCCAAACACACACACACACACACACACACACACACACACACACACACACACACACACACACACACACGGCATCTGAGAGCAACAGGCAAAGGACCTGAGATGTGTGAGGTGAATATTCATGAGCGTATTGTGATGTGAATGCTCAAGAATGCGCACACGTACCATCGAAGCAATTTCTAGGTATGCGTGAAGCGATGTATGCACGTGAATGTAGTATGCGAGTCTAAATGTATCAGAGGGACAGATGTATCAGATCAGTCTCAGAGGTTTGTATCGTGTGTGATAGCAGAAGCATCCTCAGGTTTGGGTGTGATGTGAACATCCAAGGGTATGGTATGTGTGGCAAGAATATTGATAGCTTTTGGTGTGCATGTTTGTGTGTGCTGTGAATGTCCAAGGAGGAGAATGTGATGTGAATGATCAAAGGCATATGACGTGATGTTCCAGGGAGGGAGGGAGAGAGAGGGGGAGAGAGGGGGCGGAAGGGGAAGGAAGGAGGGAGGGAGGGAGGGAGGGAGGGAGGGAGGGAGGGAGAGAGGGAGGGAGGGAGGGAGGAAAGAGCATTCACAGGAGAGATTTTAGAGAAAAGTAGGAAGGGAGAGCAGAAGTGTACAGAACTGTTTCATGCAGCATGTGGTAGAAAAGCAGCCGTGGGTCTTCTTTGACAGGCATCCATGCTAAGCTGTTTTTGCCCACTGATGCACACAAGGTGGCTACCATGGTGATGGCCGAAAAGCTTGTACAAGAGGTATGGCAGCAAGAGACAAAACTGGTTTCACATCATCCAAATGAGTGTCATCTTCAATGTTGCCACCTGAAGACGCTGAATTCTTATTGCTGCATCCATGGCTGGGTAATTTTTAGATCTCTTTTAAGAATCCACCTAACTACCAAATGACATCCAATCACATTCAAAATCCCAAGCTTATCAGCCAGAGCCAAAATGACCCAACTTAGTTATGTCAGCCCCACTGTGGCTACATTGTCACCTTTGAGACCAAGATTCCTTTGCAGTATGTGTATTAAAACATAAGCTTCCAGCAGGGCATAACTCAGTGGGAGAGCACTTGCCTACCATGTGTGAGGAGGCCCTGGGTTCAAATCCAACATGGAAACAAACAAAAAAGTCCACAAAAGTCACTGCTCAATAATTAGTTGGAGTATGCACTGGGAGCTATAAAAAGACTGGGGACCCAGAAATACTACAGAATCTATAGTCACACCATTCTCACAGCTGGCTTTTATGAATTCCAACTATTAGCCTGGAACCTTTGAAGGGGAGACAAATAATGCTATAAGCACCTCTGCCTTTCAAGGGCTCCTGTCCCTGCTCTGGAATGAACCTGCAGCCAGTGAGACAGGTCCGTCAAGAGTACCTCGTAATACACAGAGTGGGTCTGATTCTTCTTGATGGTCTCACTAATGTCACAATGTAGCCAAGCAGGGAGAGCGGTGGTGCACACCTTTAATCCCAACACTCGGGAGGCAGAGGCAGGCGGATCTCTGAGTTCAAGGCTAGTCTAGTCTACAGCCAGGGCTACACAAAGAAACCCTGTCTCGAAAAACCAAAAAGAAAAAGAAAGAAAGATGGGGAGGGAGAGAGGGAGGGAGGGAGGGAGGGAGGGAGGGAGAGAGAGAGAGAGAGAGAGAGAGAGAGAGAGAGAGAGAGAGAGAGAGAGAGAGAGAGCGCGAGCGAGCAAGGAGAGCCAGAATTCCATTCTCTCTAGGCGTGGAGACACAGAGCTCTAGTCAGTTATCCCTGACTGACATATACAGGGATCCTAGTGTTCTATATATCACAGACCCCCCAACAGAAACCAGTTGGTTAAACTTGGGCTCAATCAGATAAAGCATGATTGGTCCAACCATCTGGGGACATACTGGCCATGTTGGACTTATGTGACACCTAAGATGTATTTCCACAGTTAACATACATTGTGCCTTAGATTCCAATCAACATGTCAGATGTGATTCTACATAAGATCAAGACACGTATCCCCTTGCCTTCAGACAGTTGTTCTTGAGCTGTGCGTAAGAATCAAAGACACAAAGATGGATTGCCCACCTGCTGCCCTCACACCCCACAGAACTCTGTCCCAGTGCCCGCAGATGGCTTTGTGTTCATTTCTTATCTGTCTTCTCCTGGCTCCCTCCTCCTTATTCATGAGCTCTCGTGATCTCCACTTAGCCCTCACTAGGAGGCCTGCCCTGAGCCAGAGTGGGGTGGGAGCCAGGCACACACTCCCTTTTGCTTGTTGATGGGTCTGTTTCCTGCCCCTCAGAATTGAACCCTCTCAAGGATGTTAGCCAGTATTTCAACCACCATTTTATCCCCAGCATCTGGCAGCGAAACCATCTCCTCTGCAAATATGTATTGAAGGATCACAGGAATGTTTCAAGAACTGACGCTCGTGTGTAAAGGAATTCCCATGTGTTCCTTCACAGCATCCCTACTGCTGCATCTTAAGCTTACTCATTCAGATGAAGAGTTGGTCTCCTGGGTCACAGACACTAGAAGACCATGACTCTTACCATTCTCTTCTTCAGGCTTGAGAATCTTAGCCCCTTAAGTCTCACAGTTCTCTGCTCCAAATTCTCAGACTCTCAACCTATCCAGGATTCCACCAACATGTACTGGGTTGGTCCTTGGTTAGTGTTTTAAGAATTCTGATTTAACAGGGCATATCCAGGCAGCAGGGTATATGGGTAGTTTAAGAATCATATAGCTCTGGGTTCAAATGCTGCCTCCCATATGTTGCGTGGGAAACCTTCACAAAGTCTTTTTGCCTCCCTAAATGCATCTACTGATCCACAAATGACAAGAATAAAACTTGCCACACGGGGCTGACATGAGTGAAGCAGGTGATGCAGACAAGCAGAATTAGCCTGACCTACGTGAAGTAGCCTCAGTACATAAGGGTCTGGGTCCTCTCTCCTTCTGGAGGATACAGTATCCATCTGTGACATGCTCAGAGATGACCACAAGAACCCAGAATCTGTCCTGATAGCATGCCAGCTTCCTGTTGCCCCCTGCCCAGAACTCAGGACTCCAAGGGCTCTACTCAGCAAGAAGCTGTTCAAAGGCCAGGTATGGTGAAAGTCTCCAGGGACAGCCTTGGCCCTCAGGAAGAAGTGCACATCACATCCACCAACCTATGGTCCTTGCATGCATGATTCCACCCCCCAGTGAAAACACTGGGAGCTACTTCTCCACCCGGCTTCTCAGTCACGGGTGTTTTCCACTCATCTACCCCAGGCTTCATCATTGGAAGTGTTTTCCCAAGCCCTTACTACCCGTGTGTTCATTCTGCCTTTCATCCGTTACCCCCAAAGGCTACTAGTCCAACGAGTCCTCTTCTGACTACATTAGGGTGGTTTTCCCCTTACTGGGCCAAAGGACAGCTGAAGAGGCAGGCTTTCTTGGTGGTTTGGATGAAAATGGCCCCCATAGGATCATCGGGAATGGTACTATTAGGAGGTGTGGCCTTGGAGGAAGTGGGTCACTGGGGGGGTGGGCTTTGAGGTCTCAGATGCTCAAGTCAGGCCCCGTGTCTCACTGCCTGCTGACCTGGATGTAGACCTCTCAGCTCCCTCTCTAGTGTCTTGTCTGCCTGTGGGCCACCCTGCATCCCGCTATGGACTGTAAGCCAGCTTCCCTTTGAAGAGTTACCATGGTCATGGTGTCTCTTCAAAACAACTGAAACCCTAAGACACTCTCCCTCCCCCAAATCAGCCCCCCTCCTTCCGGGACTGAAGCGGAGGATCCAGTTTCAGTGACCAGCGGTGCATGTCTGTCCATGCTGCCGAAACCTTCGAACATACTTGTCGATAGCTTTTCAGAGTGGGGTAGCTGAGTGTGCCTACACGCATACAGGCATCCATTTCTCTATTTCTGTACTAGTTACGCCCTCTCAGCCTCCTGGGGAGCAACCAGTCCGACCCTTTAACTGAGGCAGCCACGGATGATGTCCAGAATGAGCCCTGGGCAGCACCCACAGTGGATGCTCCCACCGGAAACAGTGACGAGCATTTTCCTCCCTCACCGCATTTTATGCACTGAAGTCCCCAGGCAGGTGGAAGGGACTGGCCACCACCCATGCCTCTAAGAAGGGTGGGGGCTGTGACTAACCCGAGATTTCAGGCTAATGGATTTTATCTCACCTTGTATGCCTGGAGCTCAGCTATCTGGGAATACTTTATAATTGGGTTCCTGACCTTTCAGCTGGCATGTTTCCCCTTCATAGGATAATAGAATGGGTTGCCAAGTCTGCTCTGCTTTTAGTGCCCCCATAAGCCTGGGTCTAAGGGTAGCTCTGGATTCCCCAAACCAGGGTGGGGCAAGGCTAACACATTCTAACAGCCAGATGTAATCATAGGGCTGAGCCACCATACTCCTGTTTTGAGTGGAGCCCAGTAATGTATAAATTACCCAAGTCCCTTTCCAAACAGGTCAGAAGTGCTTGGCTATCACAATACACACCCTCGGAAAGGTGAGAGAAGTTCTAAAAGATATGAACCACACTGCTGATTTCAGGAGCATTTGGGAGCCTGTGGAGGGAGGGACATTCTGCATGTCATTTATGTCAAGCCATGCATGGCGCTAAAGAGCTTTCAATAAATTATCAGATCACCTGGATGAGAAGCAACATCATCTTGGTTTTACAGGCAAGATAGTTACAGCAGATCAAGAACTAGCTTTTTGCACAGCTGAGCGTCTGTGGTGATATATTGTGTACCCTAATAAACTTTGGCTGAAGATCAGAGAACAGAACAAGCCACTAGATTAAACAGAGGCCAGGCAGTGGTGGCACACACCTTTAATCCTAGTACTCAGCAGGCAGAGATCCACCTGGATCTCTGAGAGTTTAAAGCCACCCTGGACTACATGAGATTGATTCAAACTAGTAACACAGAGCCAGACGGTGGTGGCATACACCTTTAATCCCAGCACTTGGGAAGCACACACGCCTTTAATGCTGGGCGGAGAAAGGTATGTAAGGCGTGAGGAGACAGGAACTAAAGGCTTTTTCTTTCAGCTGAAGCCCTTTTGGCTGAAGCTCTTTCAGGCTGAGGAGTTAGTTGATGAGCTAAGAGGTGGTGGCTGTGGCTTGCTCTGCTTCTCTGATCTTCAGGCAAATTTTATTAGGATACACAATATATCACCACAAGCTTCAGTACCAGCCCCTAACATCTAGCAAGAAATCCTGAGCAAGGTAACTACATCAAGTCTACTTCCTCATAGATAAAACAGGGATAAAGATGCCTGCCAGCTTGGCTGGTTTAAATAAAAATGTACCTTGTGGGTGAGGAGCCTTATTCTGCTCCTAGTTCTTGGGAGTTCCTTCACTACGTCCATGGTAACAGTTGCCAAAACGTCAAAAATGCCAAGCCTGCTGTTTCCAAGCCTGGTGTCCTACAGAGCTGATTCGATGCCACACTTTCTGAAGTCGGGTTAGATTCAAGCAAGCACAGGCTGACCAGGCCTACTGCAGAGTTAACCTGTAGCAGCACACACTAGGTCAGAAGTGGCCCAACAGGAGGTGAGTGTGAAGGAAAGTTCACAAGCATGCCAGGATTTTCATTTAAAACCAGAAGTGGTGGTGGTCTCAGGAGACTGGGAACCACTGGGAAAGAGAATGAGCAAGTTGGGAACAGGTTAAATCTACGTACCTCTGAAGATTTCTGAGGAGCCCAAAGGTCTGTTTTATGTGTTACACACAGGTGCACACACACACAGTTATACACACACACAGGTACACACACACAGGTACACACAGGTGCACACAGAGGCAGTCATCCTTTCCTGATTACACAACCACTCCTGATACTTGAACTCCCTCACCATCACGCACACACACACACACACACACACACACACACACACACACACTCACACACAGGTGCACAGGCAGCCCACCCTTTCCTGATTACACAACCACTCCTGATACTTGAACTCCTCATCATCACACACAGCAACTTCCTCCTCTTCTCACGGTCTACTTTGAAGTCATTCCACCCCTGAAATAGAACCGTCACTTCTAAGTTTGCCCTGGCCTTCTTCCCCAGGATACTATGCTGGGTAGTTTTGTGTCAACTTGACACAAACTAAAGCCCTTTGAGAGGAGGGAACCTCAACTGAGAAAATGCCTCCATAAGATCAGGCTCTGGGCAAGCCTGTAAGGCAGTTTCTCCATTAGTGATCAATGGGGGAGGGCTCAGCCCACGGTGGGTGGTGCCATTCCTGGGCTGCTGGTCTGAGTGCTGTAAGAAAGCAGGCTGAGCAAGCCCTGGGAGCAAGCCAGTAAGCAGCACTCCTCCATGGCCTCTGCATCAGCTCCTGCCTATGGGTTCCAGCCCTGTTTGAGTTCCTGTCCTGACTTCCTTTGATGATGAACAGTAATGCAGAAGTGTAAACTAAATAAACCCTCCCCCTCCCAACTTGCTTTTGGTCATGGTGTTTCATCATAGCAATAGTAACCCTAAGACAGATACACAATAAACTACTTTTGGTCACATTTGGCAACCAATGGAAGGTTCAAGGTAGCATTCAATCATTTCTACCACCATGCCGATTAGCTTTGCAATCTGTAAAAATCACACTCCAAAAATAAAAATGCTTTGGAGAAGACTACCCAAAACCTCTGTAATCCTGTAGCCAGAGCAGTAAAGGCAAAATAAAGCCCCAAAACTCCTCCACCTTGCTAGTCCCTGACAGCCTGGAATCCTAGGCATGCTTCTCCCGCCCCCCAAAGGTAGGCCCTTTGAAACACAAATCCAGAGAGCAGTTCCAGCAAAATTAAGATAGTCCAGGATGGGACCATCTTCATCATTTTTTTAAAAACAAGCAGGTTGGGGTACCCTCAGAGCCCTGTCCTTTCCACTTTTTTTCCCCAGATAGGTGAACCCCTAGAAAGGCTACTAGGGATTCCTGTTGCTAAACTAGTCTATTTGCTATAAAGGAAGGCATGTCTAAAATCTTCAGCTTTTCCTTAAAGTACTCAATTTTGTCCCCAGTTTTCTCAAACTATTGATATTCTGGGGCCTATCTCACAGAACTGCAGAATGCCAGGTTATTCTGACACCGTTTCTCAGCTTTCTGATTACATACATGCTATTTACCACTAGAGGCATGGATGTAGGCTGAGCATGTGGCAGTCTGGAGTGCTTGCCTAACATACACAGAGCCCTAGACTGGATCCCTGGCACCCCAATAAATAAAAGCAAATACACAAGCAATACAACAGGCTCTTATGAATGTACACAAAAATAACCCATAGCTCGGCCTTCTGGGTTCGACAGCAGGCCAAGCAGTTCACAGACCTCACACACACTCCTAAATCCAGAAAGTGCACCCTATGGCTGTAACCATTCTAAGGCACCATTAGCTGCTCCTGATGAGCCAGCCTCCCCCAGGGGACATCAGTTATCAGAGAAGCCATGAGGCGGCCAAGGGCAAGGAAAGGCAACAGGATTAGGGACCCAATCGTGATCAGAAAAAGCAAACTCCCCAACTCTATGCAAGAACAGCAGGCACCATCTAGTGTGGAAACAGATCACACTTCACAAGCTCACATCGAAGGGCGGGCAATTTACCCAGAAGTCTGTGTGTAAGGAAACCAGGAAGAGTGATGGGTCTGTAACTGTCTGACCATTCTGAGCAGACACTGCATCTGAGTCACCTACACTCTGTGGCAAGTGTTTATTTGTGCTTTGTATGCCAGCTTCTGGGGATGAGTGATGACCCAAACACCATACTCATAGCCAGGGCCCCAATCCCAGAGGCAAGAAAATAGCAATCTCCCTGGGTACCGCCAGCTTCGACTCTGATGCATATCATGACCTGGTCATGATTCTTCCATTGGTAGGTTGGAGAGAAGTCACTTTATTTCAAATGACCAGTACTAAACAGTTAAGAAGTGATTAATCCCCATCTAAATATAAAACTTCTAAAACGGAGGGAGAGAGAAAGGAGATATGTCCTTCCTATCTAACGGAAAGGGAAAAATGGAAAGCAGCTAAGAAGCTACATAACTAGGCTTTTCATGAGCCCAGAAACTTTCTCAGAACTCAGGAATTCAGGTCAATTCATTTCCTCTGTTCTTTCTTCCAGGCCCCGTAGGTCTGTTAAGTCACTATAACATAATGCTTTAACTTGCTATATAGCAAAGCCAATTGTCCCTCAAGGACAAATCAAAATCCAAGACACTGACAAACACATTTAATTCTCAGAATTTAGTTTGGTGCTTGACTGTCCCTGTAAATGAGCATCCGCACTGTTCCTGAGGTCCTAGCACTTGACTTATGTGCGCATCATCCACAAGCGGCTGCATCCATCAGGAGTCCAGAAGAAACCTCCTGACCTGAGCCAGGTACCTGGGCTGCAGGTAGTCGCCCAGCTCTTCCTTACTGGCCCACACATGACGGGCCTTCTTCCCAGCCTGTGGGAAGTCTCCTGTGAGTAGCAGAGCTTTGAAGAAGAAGATTTTGACCCCAATGTCACTCTCTGTCCGAACTGCCTTGGGGAGTTTGAACTTGTAGTGGCCACAAGGTGCATTCCCTAGGAACTTGGCTTCCATGTTGTTTTCTGAAGAGAAAAGAAAGAATCGAAAGATTAGGGTAGAGCCATCTGCTGCTTCACCCAAATCACAGGAGGCTCAGAAAAGCCACTTCGAACAGAGCTAAAGGTGATTCCCCATCATTGTGGCAGTTCTGAAAGGAGGCTCCTCACCCTTGAACCCAATGCTTTCTAGCCCAGGTACCAGGCCGCCTCTCTGGGCCTAGAAGTCCACCGTGCAGTTAACATGATCTAGGAGTCATAGCAGCTGGCTTCTGCACTCAGCCCTGTCACCAACTGCTGAAACAGGACCAAGAAACTTGGGATCTGCAGAGCCAAGCTCATCACCTCTAGGGGTCTCCAATGTGACTTTTAGGGGAATGGGAATGAGGGAGCTTCCTGAAGTAAAGTCTTGCTTTTCTTCAAGATGCTTAGATAGCTTAGACCCCTCTATGTAGCCCAGGCCAAGAAGTGGTGATCTCGCTCCTCAACCCGAATCTAGCATTTCAAAGATGGCAAAATGGAATGACTAAATGGCACCTGAAGAACAGAGAGCTAAACAGAAGCAACAGAGCTGGAAACCAACCTCAGTACTCACACCACAACTGATACTGTGACCCAAAGACTTAACACAAACTTCACATCTTCATAAAAAATTTGTTCACTTTGCATGATGCTTTCATGAACAATTTGTATTTTTTGAATTAAGATGTATTTTCAAATTTCTTCACTTAAAAAAGCAATACTGGTATTTTACATATCAAAAGGGGCCAGCCTTCCAAACAAAACAATTATAAAAAATTTACATTTGCCCACATACAACTCAAATCTTTCAGAGAAAAAATAAAACACACACAAAAAAAAAAAAAAAACCTGCAAGGACAAAATTATAAACTTGAGCGGGTATATCAGAGACACTGATGTTCCCAATGATCCTGAAGCAACCAGCTCCTGGGAGGGAGAGGCAAGAGAATCAGCAGTTGGAGGTCATCTTCAGCTATGCAGTGGGTTCGAGGCCAGTCCGGACTACAGGAGATCCTGTCTCAAAGAAGAACAGACAGCACATGCAACAAAGGACTAAAATCTTAAGTACCAAGAAGCACTCGGGAGCCAAGCACTGTGGCACATGCCTCCCATCTTCAGCACTGGCACTGTGGGGAAACGGAATACAGGACACGGGAGATGGCTCAGTGGGGACAGGTATTTACCACCCAGTCTGACGACTTGAATAAGATCAATGGGACCCACAGAGTGGACAGAACCAACCTCACAAGTTGTTTCCTCACACTCATGCCATGCATATCATGTGCAGACCGCACACACACACAAATAAAAGTAATTTTAGGCTAGCCGGCGGTGACACACACCTTTAATCCCAGCACTCGGGAGGCAGAGGCAGGCGGATCTCTGTGAGTTCGAGGCCAGCCTGGTCTACAGAGTGAGTTCCAGGACAGGCACCAAAACTACACAGGGAAACCCTGTCTTGAAAAAAAAAAAAAAAAAATTTAAAATCTTTAATGAAAAATAGTCATGTTCTTGAATATATACAGAAAATTTCTAAAAGAATGCAAGAGAAAAAAACTGTTAGTAAGCATTACCTCTAAGAAGGAAAAAATACTTCCCATATCACACTTAGATACTGATAATCATTAAACATATGCATGAATTAGTGTCCTCAAGCTTAGCAAAACATTACTAGCACCAGATGAATTTACATATAATGTGCATTCACATGCTATACTAAGTATCTGAGTGGGTATCTGGGAGAGGTGGGATTATATTGGTATATTTCTTTATACTTTCCTCAACTCTCCAAACTTAATTAAATAAAGCAGATTATTTTTCTATAATCTGGAAAAAACTGATTAAGATATTATCAAGTCAAAAAATAAAAACATTTTACTACAAACAAAAATGAGGAATCTGAGCAGACAGCTCACAGAAATGAGAAATACACTGAGTGTCTTAGCTGGGGTTTCTATTGCTTCTATGAAACACCATGACCAAAAAGCAATTTGGGGAGGAAAGGACTTATTTGGCTTATACTTCCTGATCATAGTCCTTCATTGGAGGAAGCCAGGGCAGGAACTCAAACAGGGCAGGAACCTGGAGGCAGAAGCTGATGCACAGGCCACAGAGGGGAGCTGCTTACTGGCTTGCTTCCCCTGGCTTTCTCAATCTGCTTTCTTATAGAATCCAGGACCACCAGCCCAGAGATAGCACCACACCCACCATGGACTGGGCTTTCCCACATTGATCACCAATTGAGAGAATGCCTTACAGCTGGATCTTACGGGGGCATTTCCTCAACTGAGGCTCCTTTCTCTCTGATGACTCTAGCTTGTGTCAAGTTGACATATAAGAGCAGCCAGTACACTGAGCATATGAAAAAGATGGCCAGTCTCAATAGCAAAGAGGTAAATACTAATTCAAGAGAGATTGTTTCTACTAACTGCACAGCTACAAACTAAAATCAGGTCTATTTCATACGCTGGTGAGGTAAGCAGGCATTACCAAAGAGTTCCAGAAGATGCCATCATCTCATACTGGAACCAAGCAGGGATATTTCCCAAGTCCTCCCGTGTGCATTATTCCTCAAGTCCTCCCGTGTGCACACCTTTGACCTGGCAATCCCACCTCTAGAAAATCCATCTTGCGTAAGTGTGGAGCCAGTGGGAAAGGAATGTATTTTCACTTTTCTTAGATACATATTGTGTAAACTTTCTTTGCTATTCTATTTTTAAATTTGCTACTTTACTAACTTTGTCATAAATTTATTTGCCATCAATATATATTTTATTTAAAATTTATTAAATGTAAATATACCTATTGGTATCCTTTTTTATTTCCTTAACCATTTATTCAATAGGAATGTTAAAAGAAAGCATGGTGCCAAGGAAGAACCCCTTTCCACAAGGCACAGGGAAGGTAGAGCTGAGCAAGCACTGGTCATGCACACTCGTGTGAGGAACCCTGCGAAGGTGTACCCAAAGACCTTGGCACAAGACACAGCTGTCGATTCCTGTGACGGCTGGAAGACTGACAGAAGCAGAGCCCCCACATTCCACTGTAGCTTGTGGCCTCTCTCGCTGGCTAACTCGGCCTCTAGTGAGAAAGGACCAAGGGCATACAAACCTCTGACATCTAGGAGCACCTACGCTGGTGGCAGAGCCAGTCAAGTGGCTAGGTGCCTACACTATTACCAACTATTATCCAACACCAACAAGTGTCCACTACTGCCAGGTACTGCTGAGAACTCACGAAGAGCAATAGTCTGCCCTGACCTTCAGGGAACTCCCAACTCTAGCTAGCACAAAATGTGTAAATAAACCATATGGTGCAATGGCATGAGAGAAAGAACATATTCTCCACTTCAACATAAGCAGCCATGGAGCAGGCAGAGTGCCCAATTCATCACTGCGACCCACTGCCAGGCAGGCCTGGAAAACAGCAGGCACAGAAAGTGTTTGCTGCATAAACTGCTTGCACAAGCCAGAGCTTGCGGAGCTCTTGACCTGGAGACAGCGCTCTTCCTAAAGAGAGAGAGAGTGCATGCCCCACAGTACAGATGCATGAAAATCCACTAACTGGAGAAACACAAAGGCTCTGCTGGGTTAGAACTAGGATAATAGAAAACTCACTAAGAGCTGCAGAGACTGGGACCGGAATAAGAATCTGGAAGCTATGTGTGGGTACTTACATATTTATGTAAAACACTTGAGAATTCTGTGCAAAGAAGTGACAAGGGATTTTATTCAGAAACCATACGTCAGTAACACTGGAGAATATGAAACAAAAGTGAGGAGGGACTTTTTCGGCATTCCCAATATAGTGTTTCTAAACCACGCTAATTTTGCTCTCTGGGTAGTATCTGGCAATGTGTAGAGACATTTTTTTGCTTGTCACACTGGGGGTAGGGTTGGGAGTGGGAATGAAATATTGCTACTGGCAACTAGTGAGTAGAGGCCAAAGATGCTAAATACCTTATAATACACAGAAGAGCCTCTCACAAAGAATTAGCTAGCCCCAAACATTAACAGTACCATAGTCTAGTGAGAAGTGAAGGATATCAGAGCTAAAATTGTGAAAATAAAGACAGGATGATTTGGAACAGACCAAGTAAGACACAAAGATACATACATCAGAATGAGGTCAGCCGGGCGGTGGTGGCACACGCCTTTAATCCCAGCACAGCACTAATGGGGCAGAGCCAGGCGGATCTTTGTGAGTTCGAGGCCAGCCTGGTCTACAGAGCGAGATCCAGGAAAGGCGCAAAGCTACACAGAGAAACCCTGTCTCGAAAAACCAAAAATAAACAAAATGAGGTCAAGAGTAATGCTGAGGTTTCGAGCTAAACCAGCAGATAAACCATGCTACCAAGAAGCAGTGTTGGGAATACAAGTCAGTGGCCATAGTCTCAATCTCTAGTACTGAGAAACAAAACTTGTATTTCCTGAGTGTAAGAATTCTGATTACCTGGCCTGGGCAGCACAACAGAGCTAATCACGTTGGCGGAGGTACAGGTGAGCCAGCCCGGAAGTTGTGAGCATGGGAGAGCTGTCCCCATTACTCATCTGTCATGTGACAGCATGGGTGGAGGAGAGATGCCCCTTCCCCCATCAACGCATAGACAGGTGGGAGAGCTGGCCCTGAGGTCAGAGGGCGGGAGAGCTGCCCCTGCCCACTGCCAGCGCCAGCATTCGGGAGAGCAGGCCCTGCCCCTCTCGTGGGCAGCACAATAGCACCAGCCCCACTGGCAGAGGTATGGACGAGCCAGTCCCGATACTGTGAGCATGGAAGAGCTGTCCCCATACTTACCTGTCACCGGGCAGTATGGGCAGGAGAGAGATACACACCCCAAAATGCCTGAGGCGGGTGGGAGAGCCGGCCCTGAGGTCAGAAGAGCTGAAGAACTAGCCCTGCCTCTCATCAGCTGCAGCACTAGAGTGGCCCTTACACCTCCACTGGGCAACACAGTGGAGCTGGTCCTGAAGGTGTAGATGTGGGAGCTGACCCTGAAGACAGGAAAGTAGAACTTGCTCTGGCCCTTGCACATCACTGCAAGGAGTGATTTCGCCAAGGCAACGCAGGCGAACTCACCCTGGTGGTGAGGATAAAGGAGAGCTGGCAAGCTGACCAACCCTGCAACTACCCAGAACCAGGGTTATGAGTTGGCCCACCACAACATCCACTCCATCTGCGATCTGCTAGAGCAGGTGAAGGGATTGGACCTGCAGACTCAAAGCGGCAGGATCTCCACAACACAAGGCAACAACAGGATAACCAAGAGGAGTTCCAGTGAGGGCCCAGCATCCATAGTGTAGTCCCCAACCAGACCAATGACTCTCTGTAATGAACATTTGCAAGTAAAGATACATGAACAAAAGGGGTTACTGCATGACTCACGGTGTCACACTGCAGCTTCCAGGACGGGACTGACTTTACCTTCTCTTTTTTTCTCTTAAATTTTATTTTATTTTATTTAGGGTACAGAGGTTGCAAGGGCAGAGGGTCGATACAAAGGGATGAGGAAATGAATGGGATAGAGGTATATGATATGAAAGACACAAAGAATAAATAAAAAGGAAAAAAAGAATTCTGATTAATATAATCATAGCTAAGTGGTTAAGGCAATGAACTAGAAATCCATCTCCCAGCACAGGAATGAACTTGCCAACTAAGGATTGAGTGTTGTGGCTCAAACATATAATCTCAACACTCAGGAGGTGAAGGCAAGAGGATTACAAGTTCAAGGTCATCCTCAAGTACATCTAAAGCAAGTTCAAAGCCAGCCTGGGCTACCAAAAAAAGAAAGAAAATAGGGAAGGAGGAGAGAAGAAGGAAGGGGAAGGGAAGGAGGGCTGAAAATTGTGTTTAATGCACTAAAATCTCAATGCATTAAGATAAAGCACTCACTGGTTCTAAGGGAAATTCTTGCCAGAATTTTGTTTCTTTGGTTTTGGGGTTGTCTTTTTGTGGGAGATGAGGGGGTCAGACAGGGTCTCACTATGTAGCTCTAGCTGTCCTTGAAATCAGAGACCCCTCCCCACCTCTGCTTCCGAAGTGCTGGGAATTTTATTCACCCATGTCCATTAAACTTCTCACTCTCTATCCTTATGCCCAAACTCAGTCAACTGGAATGAACCTGGAGGGTTCAGAAGTTACAGAAGTTACCTGAGAGGGTGGCCAGGATTCGCTCAGCTGTCCCTCGAAGGGTCTCCCCAGGCTGCCACTCTACTTGAGGGAGCATCCAAAAATCCTGGTCCCCAAGCTTCTCTCTGACTAAGAGGACCAGGTTCCTGTCTAGCTTACGATGCAAGGAGGTTCGGTCATTCTTTTTATCAGCTTCTACAAGAGGGAGGATTAGAAGAGAGAGAAAAAATAAAAAAGACCGTGATCCACCAAAACCGAGGATTTCGAGTTTTAGAGCCTTCCTTTGGGGACAACCTCAAGCCCTGTCCTCTAAGAACTTACAGCCAAAGCATAATCCTAACTTAAACTGACAGGTGAGAATTGGAACCAGAGCTGAACTTCTCAAGTACACTTGAAGCCTTTGGAAAAGAAGCGATGCCTGTAACAATTCAAACATAAGAACTGGAGTGCAGCTCGGAGGCAGTGCACTTCCCTTGCAAGCACAAGGCTCTGGGTTCAGTCCTCAGCAACACACACACACACACACACACACACACACACACACACACACACACACAGTTCAAGGAAAAAAACAAAACAAAACAAACAAAAAACCCTGCCCCATTGGATTTAACACTATTGCTGAGTCTAACTAACTCCTACTCTCTCTGTTCTTTAGTCATCATCCTTGAAACAAGGGCAATTTAGAGGTAAAACTCAAAGAGTAACTGCGAGCTCTAACAGAAAGAGAAAGACATCTACTCCCCCTGAAAATAACTTAAGTCTTTGAAAAATGGTGTTAGGGAGATATAAGGAATAGGGGGGAAATGTTATTTTCCTGAAAACTGTTTAAGTGTTACTGAAATACAAAGAAGGAGTGAGGCAATTGTCCTTCGTTTGGAAATCAGAATAGCCCCCTTTCCCTTCCTTGTGGCTGGCCTAGGAGGCCACACACCTGTTACTCGAGCTCCAGGTTTGAACTGGAGGAACGCCTGCTCCCACATATCTTCTAAGTCTTGTGCAAGTGTGATGCCCTGCTCATCTTGGTCATCATCGTAAAGGTCGGCTTTCTTCTTTGCCAGTCGCTTAGCTTCATCCAGAGCACGAAGCTCGTGGTCTGAATACAGGCTTCTCTCTGTCTCCACCTGGAGAATTTAAAAGGAAGAGAAGGAAAGAAAAAAGCTACCACATCCTTGATAGGCTTGGGAGCACATCACATAATACACTCAGAAATATAATCAAAACGCTGTACATATGTAAAGAAGAAAAAGGGCCACTGGGCTGTAAGCTTGAGTGAAATTTGCCAAAATGTCAGAATGTGATTAGAGATCAAGACTGCCAGGAAGAACAGAGGGGTGGCATGGCACAGTGGACCCCTTCCTACACTCTAGGTCTATTGGTCTCTGATCAGCATCTCTTCAAGCACTTTCCTGCCTTAAGACATTGCAACATCCCTTCTTCCTAAAATATCTCCCCTCACACTATTTCTCCCAGATTTCTACTCATCCTTCTGATTTCAACTTAAATACCACTTTCTCCGGAAGTCATCCTGGATACTTCTCATGAAAATCAAACCTATGTGGTTCTTCGTAAAACTCTAGTACTCTGTGTTTTGTTTACCAAAGTCTGTAATTAGTCATATGAGTGGTTACTGACTGCACCCCTAATTCCAGTACAGGAAACTCTCTGGGAACCAGAGCTATGTGCCTATCTTATCCACAACTGCGTATCTATCACTTTGCACAGTGATACACAGTATGAGCTATGAATACCTGTAAGGTGAGAAAAAAAAAAGATGAATAAATTGAGCAAAAAGCACCGAAAAAGAGTTTACATTAGTATTCCCAAGACAAAAGTCCCTCGGAGTCCAGGGACAGGTAAGCTCTTTCATCACTATCTACAGAGACTTAACACCCTGACAGCAACTACACTTGGGGTTTTGCCCACATTTCCTCACTTGCCCTTCACAGACATTGCTCCCCGAGGTAAAAAACAAAGCCAACTTTACCACGTGCATCTTAAGGATGTGCCCACTGCCTCCAAGGCTTTCTTCCTATAACACACCACATCACAAAGACTTTCCTGTACTCTGTCAGCTCCTAAATTACAGGAAGTGAGCGATTCCTGTTCACCACCGGATCCCTACTGTGTTGAATGTACAAGAAGGAAACTATCCACACAGAGTGCCCAAGCGAAAACGAGTCGATTCAGTTAAACTTGGTTGAAGACCCGCTATATACTAACCCAACTCATCAAGGTAACTTCCAACCTGCAGATGTCACTAAGGATCGAGAGGTGCAATGATTTGCTCAAGGTCACCCGGAGCACCAGAGTCACCACGGAATCAAGGCCCACTTGGTCCTGCTGCTTCCCTCCACCGCACCCCGAAGCCCGCGCCTGCCTCACCTTCTGTAGTAGTTCCGCCATCTCTTTCTGCAATGGGGTGAGCGGCTTGGTGATCAGCGGCGGCCGCTGCAGACACAAAGCGCCCAACAAGCGCCATGGAGACCGGCTTCCCGAGGGCGCAGCCTCAAGGGACAGGCCTCGAAAAGGCGGGCTCCCTGCCCAGAGACTGTCGAGACGCCGCCAGCCCCTAGCCACACCGAACAGAGTACGCCCCATGGGCGCCGCCATCTTCCTGCCTTCCCACAAGGAACTGCGGCTCCCGGCGGGGCCCTCAGCCAACCCCAAGTTCCCAGGAGGCAACGCGGGCCGGTGAAGGGGCGGGACTACCTTTTAGAACGAACCATTGCAACTGGGAGAGGGAGGTGCATTCTCGTGTTAGGCCGTTAGACAGGGGGAGAGTCCCGTGTGGATGATTTTATAGAGCGTTTAAACTTGAACAAAAATACTCAAAGTACCATTTGAGAGCAGTCGGGTGACTCCCCTTCTGTGTGCTCCCCCACAGGGGCTCATGGTGCTGACTCCAGCGAGGCCGGGCGCCGCGGACGGGAGCTGACGAGAGTCAATTTCAGTCATGCAGGTTGTAAGGAACACCGGATCGTGGCTCCTGCGGTCTTGGGCTGGACCTGGGATGACCAGGTAAGAGTTGTCCTTTCGAGCCCCACGGCCCCTCCTCTCGAGCCTGCCCGCCTGCCTCCCAGTGCTATGTGGCCCCCCTTGAGCCCCCAAAGGACCGTTAAGCCAGTCCCTCACCGAGCTCTCCTTTGCAGGCTTGTGGCCGTTGCCCCAGCTCAGACTATCCACACCGGAGCCCCGAGGTTAGAAGACCAGGCTGCCCAGCAGAAGATTCAGAGGGAAGCGGCTCCGAGCCCCTTCAGGTGAGGGCGGAGTGGGTCCAGGACTCTGGAAACTTGGATCCTGTGACTTCTGCCCGTGACCCTCCAGAATCAGAAAAAGTCAATGTCTTGTCTTTTGCCGTCTGTGGGAGTTCATGCAAACCAGTCTTGGAGCCTCCGCGCTCTCAAAGTGAAGATAATGCTTCGAGGGGTTGTTGATGAAGATAGAGGAACGAACCGTGCATAAAGTAGCTGTGGAGTTAGCAGCTGTTGGCCGAGCGTCCTGCATACAAGTACCAGTTTTCTTTCCTTGTGAGATAGGCTTTAATTCCGACTCGCAACTTTCTCTTCCACCAACACAATATGACTTGAGGAACTACTCCAGCTGAATTTCTTAGAGTTGGTCAGAGGTCCAGCATTAGTTTTGTGCCTAGCCCTGGGAAGTGGCATTCTGCGTCCCACTAATATAATTACTTCATATGCAGGCTGTATATACGTTCACTTACTTCACATCTATTTAACAGTTACTGAAAACCTACTACTACCTCTTGAGTACCATGATAAGTACTGGAAATGCAAAAGGTTTATTCCTCCCCTGAAATAGTTCACAGACTCTCAAGGAAGACATAGATGCAGATGTTTTAACCATAATCTGATCAGAATCATAGAGGTAAGAACTGGTTGGACATTTAGAAGAGTAAGGCATTCCTGAGGAAACCAGGCAAGACTTAAGGTAGCCTGGAGCGCAGCAGTGAACTGAATAGGAATTCAGCTGGGCAAGATCAGAGGCATCGTGACAGGCAAAGGCAACAGTCTGGAAAGGCAGGCTGTCCGAAAGAACATGGTGTGTGATGCCTCTAGAGGCCTATGAATGGTGGAGGGTTTCCCTGTCATCCTGGAGTTTTTACACTTTACCTGATACAGACAGTGAGGAGCTGCTGATGGAATTTAATCCAGGACTGTTGGAGTCATTCATTTGGCAATCCCAGGCACTATTGGGATTGTTAGAATTACATCCCTGTTCCAACAGAAAAGACCCTATCCAGCAAGCAGGCAACCAAGCCTAGCCATATCTCTCCAGCTTTGGCAAGAGTTGATACCATTTTATTTATTTGTTTGTTTGTTTTAGGATGGCCTTGCTGTGCAGCCCAGGTTAGCCTCAGATTCATAATCCTCTTAGCTTGGCCTTATGAGTGCCTGGATTACAAGAGTATACCCCAGCCCCAGCAATCTTGCTTACTCTTTAAAGCATCTTTGCCCACTGTGTTGATGTTAAGCTGTAGGAAGCAAGGCTGGAAGCTGAGAGGAGACTTGAAAGCAGTTATAAAGCAATAAAAATAGTCTAGGTAAAAGTGATGGTGTCTGGGACAGGGTGGTATTTGATCCCTTTTGCCGGTATAGCCGTTGGTTTGGGTTTTGAGACAAGGTCTCGCAGTGTAGCCTAGGCTGGCCTGGAATGTGCAGCCGTCCTCCTGCCTCAGTCTCCTGGGTGCTTGGGATTACAGGCATTCGCCAACGCCCAGCTAAGGATCTGTTAATAAAAAATGTAAGAAAAGGAGAGGTGTGAAGGCTCAAATTTGGGCACTAACCAACTGAAAATATGAAATTGTTATACTAACAGACTGATGGAGCTTAGATCGGTGTGGTTAAGTTTGAGATGCCTTATACTTGCTTTGTGCAAGTATATAATAATGCAAGTATATATATATAATAATAATGGCCTTGTGCAACTGTATATAATAAAAGAAAAAAATCTGAGACTCCTAGCATGGGAGTTGAGATGTAATAGAGACAGAGATTTGGGGACAGGAAGACCCAGCGAAAGAGAGAACCTCCCCAAGACAGGTAGCAGGGAAGCCAGATGAGATTTTCTGCTTAGTGTGGTATAAAGTAGGGAATGCAGCTGTGTTCGGCACTGCAGAAAAGATGGGTTGACTGGCAGAGAGCATGATTGCTCACTGGACTTAACCATATGGAGTGGGTTGATGACCTTGACACAGCCTTTCTGATGGAGAGGTCGGAAATAACTTCTAATTGGAGTGGGTTGGTTTCAAAGAGAATAAATAAACAAGTATTGTCATTCCTTTAAGGAGGCTTTGCTGTAAGGGAGAATGGAGAAGCTCTTGAGAACTTGGGGTTTAAAAGGTGGGGGGTTAGTCTTTGTTCTTCTTGTTTAGATTTTATGTGTATGACGTGACAGTATGTCTTGCTTCCTGGAACCAGGGGGAGACTGATCCTGAAGAGGGAGCATTGCAGGAAGTGTCCTTGTGGGACTAATAGGCAACTGGAACATTGTGAGAGGAGAGTCCTCGAAGGCCCTGGGCACAGATGTTTGGTGGTGGAAGCTGGCAGAAAGTCTAATTGATTCTATTTCTCTGTAGAGGTCATCAGCTGGCCCCAAGGAAACAGGAAGGGGTTGGATGTTTAAAGAGACAAAAGGAAACGGAGAAGAGGCATCCTGGAGAATGGAAGGATAATTGAACTGAGAAGGGTTGTCAGGCATCTTGAGAGCTTGCTTGATGCTGGAAGGTCATTAAAACTAATCAGTGGTTCTTGGTAGGGACTTTCAGCCGTGTCTAAAAACCTCTGGTGGTCATAAATTAGGAGACAGAACCTGATTAATTAAAGCCAGGGATGCTACCAAGCACCCTACTGTTCACAGGACACTGCTACAGCAGTGACTTATCCCAAAGGTCGGTCGAAAGCCCTGGAATGGAGACCAGACAGCCATGCAGTGCTTACACAGACTCAGATTGTCTGGAGAGATGGATTTAACAAGAGCTGGGGTTTTGCCAGGAGAAAGTGATTAAGAAAGAAGGGAATTGAGACTAGGCTTTCATCCAGGTGGGGAAAGAAGTGGTTGGTACCTGAGGTATGGAGTGGTGGAGATCTGATGGGCTCATCAGGGTGCTGGCCCTGAAGATACTGAGGCTGACAAGCGGGTGGTAGCCAGGGATGCTTGAAGCCAAGGTTATGGTGCATGTGCTGGCAATGATAATGGCTGGCTGTGACCCCACGACGTTCATAGCCAGGGTAGGACAGAAGGCAGATGGTGATGGAAGGAGGCAGGTTTAGAAATGGAAGTGCAGAACTTGTGGAGATCTTGCCGAAATCAACAGTTACAGAGAAGTAGTGCCAGAGGACACTGAGACCTGGCTATGGTTTTTGCAGTTTATTTCCATTTTTAAATAATTCTTTGAAATTAAAATACAGTCACATTGTCATCCTGTTGTCCATCCGTCCCGTCCCCCCTGTCCCGTCCCCCCCCCCATTTCCTCCTTCTAATCCCTCCCTTATATCCCCATTTTCTCTCTCAAATTTATGGCCTCTTTTTTTTTTTTTTTTTTAATTGTTGGGGGAGGTGTATTCCTAACTCATAAATAGAACCTGATCAGTCAGTATAATGTTAAGTGTATGTATATGACTTCAGCGCTGACCACGTCATAATGGATCACCAATCTGGTTGCTCTATTTCTCCCACTCTTAGCATTCTTAAGTTGCCTGCATTTGCATTTTTAAAGATTATGCAATTAAGCCAGGCATGGTGGAGCACACCTTTGATCCAAGTACAGTGCAGGCAGAGGCAGGCAGATCCCTGTGGTTGAGGACAGCCTGGTCTACGTAGTGAGCCAGGCTAGCCAGAGCTATGTACCTGGCATCCCCACTTCATAAATGAACTACCTCACCACACCTCCCTGGTCTGAAAGTGGGGAGAAAGACTAGTTCCAGAAAGCTCTGTCTCTGCATTGTAGGGCCATCCTCAGATGAGCCATTGCTCATTATGCCTTCAGCCTGGGAGAATCTTGTTTTGTTTTGTTTTGTTTTGAGACTGACTCTTGCTGTGGAGCCCAGGATGACCAGGAACCCTGTCATCATCATAAGCTGCTCTTAAACTCATGGTGACCCTCCTGGCTAGGATTACAGGCATGCACTACCATGTCCAACTGAAACTGGGAAGTTTAGAGGCCTGATCTTGGCCATGCCCTAGATTAAATGACTCTGAGCTCCGGGTTTCAAAATCTTGCTATATGAAAGGGATGATTGTATCGGTTTTACTCAGATTTGCATTTGCTCACTCCCAAGTCAACATAGGGAACAAAAAAACAAAACAAAACAAAAGTCAGTGGGGAAATGATGATCATTGAAACAGTAATGTCATCTACAGGACTGGGATACTTTTCTTCTTAGTACAGAAACTGATAGGCCAGCCACCTACAGAGGCTGTGCGTCATCACTAAAATCAGGCCCACAGGAGGGAATGCACTCACTGTGCTGAGCTTTTGAAAATATCCCTAGAGAAGCAGATGGGCCCGGGCGGTGCTTGAATGGTAGCGTATTTTCTAAAACGGATTTCAGCATAGTAGAAACATAGCGTGGGAGTGTGGGCACAAATCTGAGTCTGATTTAGGTGTGTGGGCACAATGAAACAGCAGGTTTACTCCCTCTGAAATGCTGAATGACAGTTACATGCGTGTTTAAGTTTTTAAAGAACAAAGCTCGGATCCAAGACCAGTCTCCCCAGTCCAAAGCCTAGCCTCCTTGCTGGCTCTATGCTTGTATGGACTTGAGTTTCCCACCTGAAGATGAAGACTATGTATGGCCGCAGGGAAATCCCACAAGCAAATCAGACTAGGGTAAAAGAGCCTAGCACGTGTGAGCCCAGCACGGTGTCGAGGCCAGTGTTCCCAGCCCTGAAACACTGCAGTGTCCAGAAGGTGTGGGAAGGAACGGTGCAGAGAGCCTCCTCCAGAGCCAGAGACTCTAAGTTTTCGTTCTGGTTTATCTTAGTTAGGGTTTTTACTGAAGAGACACCATGACCACGGCAACTCTTACAAAGGAAACATTTCCCTGAGGTGGCGGCTTACAGTGTCAGAGGTTCAGTCCATTATCCTCATGGTGGGGAGGAAGAGCTGAGAGTCCTACATCTTGCAGGCAACAGGAAGTCGACTGAGAACACTGGGCGGTATCCCGAGCATAGGAAACCTCAAAGCCCACCCCCACAGTGACCCAGGTCCTCCAACAAGGTCACGCTCATTCCAACAAAGCCACACCTCCTAATAGTGCCACTCCCTACGAGATTATGGGGGCCAATTACGTTCAAACTACCACGGAGTTTGTGTTGTTTGATTTGGTGTATGGGGTGAGTGAGTGAGAAGTTTGGGGCCTTTGGGGCTTGCGGAGGGGGTGTTGCAGGGACTGTCTTACAGTATATCCTAAGCTGTGTGTATCCCAGGTTGGCCTCGGGTTCGGTTTGCCCTCCCCGCCCTCCCCACCCTCCCTCTTTGCACACTTCCCCCACCACCACCTCCCCATGCTCGGGTCACAAGTGTGCATCACTATACTCAACCTGTTTTGTTCTGTTTTTAAGCATGTATGTATTTCTTTTGATTTAAAGAACAATTGGAAAATTAAAGCAAATGTCTCTTCTGATTGCAGCATTTACCCTCCAGCTCCAGGACAGGAAAGCTCTCTGCGGTGGGCAGGGATGAAATTTGAGGAGGTCCCAGTTGCACACATTAAAGCAACCCACAACAAGTAAGAAAGGGGGAGCCTGAGGGAGTCCCCTGTGAGCTGCCGTAGCCTTAACACTTCTTGGAGTAGAAGTCAGGGTGCCAGATGCTAGTATAGGGAAACCACTTTCTTTCTTTCTTTATGACGTGTACTTAACTTTCATAAAAATATTAAATCGATTTAGTACATTGTAATTTTAAGATTTTTTTCTGCCTTCTTGGGATTCCTATGCATGAGTTAGAAGGACTGTATTAAAGGGAACGGTCCTGTTGTGAGAGAAGCGATATACAAATACATAATTTATTAGTAAACCAGCCCGAATATGAACTCCAGACAAGTGCGAGCCCTTTAGCCTTCTTACCTGAGTTCCCGTGCACTGGCCCTTCCCTCGCAGGACTAAGTGTCATGGTGAAGGAAAGCAAGAAGACGAGAGCCCTTGTGTGCCGTACACGGGTGCCGAGCAGGCTCCCGGCTACACGAGCATCGGGCGTGGGTGACAGCTTCGCTGGCCAAGTCCACTTGGAAGTGTGACCTGTGTGTGGTCTCAGCCTGCCTGCCACACAGCTGGAGTACAGCACCAGAGACTATAGTCCTGGCCTAGAGTGTGTGGCACAGAGGTGCCACAGCAGTGTCCCTCTCTCCTCTTGAGCTAATGTGCAGACATAACTTCTATGCTTCCTTTTGGTTGATGTGTCTGTGACTTTTTCTTTTTCTTTTTCTTTTTTTTTTTTTTTTTTTGGTTTTTTGTTTGTTTGTTTGTTTGTTTGTTTTTTCAAGACAGGGTTTCTCCGTGTAGTTTTTGGTGCCTGTTCTGGATCTAACGCTGTAGACCAGGCTGGCCTCAAACTCACAGAGATCTTCCTGGCTCTGCCTCCCAAGTGCTGGGATTAAAGGCGTGCGCCACCACCGCCCGGCTTCTGTGGCCTTTTCAATCACCCTGCGTCAGAGTGTTTCTGTCCAGTGTAGGAATGTGAGAAGCCCTTGGAGAGGGTGACAACCATAACGAGGCCACAGCAGGTGTCAGGGCTGACCCTGCAGGTCTCCTGCACAGCATCCCCTTCACTTCCCCTTCCCATGAGCACCCAGAAAGCTTTGCAGAAAGTGGGGTAATGGGGTGATAATAACCAAAAGGAAGATAGAAAGCACACCTTAGGATTTTCCTAAAGTCATTCTTAATTTACCCTTATAGAGCAAATTAGAAAAAAAAAGTTTCACTTACTTAAAATAATTTTTGATCCCAGCATAGAGTGTCATAGCATTTAAATTATCCACTATAGTGATGTTGTCATGACAGATGTTTTGTGGGATTTTGTATGTGTCCTCCTTTTAGAGATAGACACTGCAATGGTAGATCTTAGATTCCCTTCAGAACAGTCTGCTGATGGGGAGATGGAAACAGCGTTTATTTGGTTAAATTTGGTTATTGCTGGAGCAGAGTGAGGCGACAGGTCTGGGCGTTTATTCATATACTCGTTTTTTATTACTTTATTATAGTTTTGCTTCCTTGTTGGGGGTGAAGCGTAATCATGCGGAGGTCAGAGAACAGTTTGCACAAATTAGTTCTCTCCTTCCACCATGTGGGTGCATCTGTAACCTTTAAGCCGTCCCTCACATACCGCTCTGTTCATTGTTATTATGGAGGATACTTGGAACTTTCCATTGTTCTCTTAACAGCTGCCCAGTGTGAAACAGCTAGGTTTTTATAAAACACCAGACAGGGATATCAACCTCCAACATAACCACTGCCTCGGGGAAGGCTGGAGGCAGAAGCGTGTCCTTCCATGTGTGATCTGTCAGCCTTCCTTGAACACAGGGGAGGGGCTAGCGACCTTTCTTATTCGGGCTGCTCAGGACTGTAGCAAGCTCCCTTCCTTCCCTGAGCGGGACTAGAGCTATATGCCTCTTTTTCCAAGCACACAGATCCAGGTGGTGTCTGCCACTAACGTGCCCCTGGCCCGTACCTCCTGTGGCACAGAAGGCTTTCGAAATGCCAAGAAGGGCACGGGCATCGCAGCCCAGACGGCAGGCATTGCCGCGGCAGCGGTAAGTACCTGCCCACGTTGTCGTGCCTTCCCTGTGGCTGACGGTGGCCAGCGCCCAGCGCTCCCTGCACAGCAGATCAGAAGCGGGGAGGTCTTTGCCTGCCCCGTTAGATGTCCTGGTACTGCAGTTGCTTGAAGCCTGTGTAGAAAAGGAGGAAGCAGAGTCCTGAAGACTTAGGAATGAAAGCTCCTTCCATTAAAGACAGGAGGGACAGTGTGGGGGTTGTATTTTATTCATGTCCCACA
Source organism: Peromyscus maniculatus bairdii (assembly GCF_049852395.1). Classification (NCBI taxonomy): domain Eukaryota; kingdom Metazoa; phylum Chordata; class Mammalia; order Rodentia; family Cricetidae; genus Peromyscus; species Peromyscus maniculatus. The sequence continues at coordinate 89,929,359 of NC_134852.1, forward strand.
GCACAGGTCCCGAAGTGACTTTTTAGAGGCAAACTAATCAGCGTCATTTCAGATAGTTCCTTATTACCGTGTCTTCAGAAGCCCCTGCTCATCTACTCTTCAAGAGAACCAGATTGTGTGAGATTGGTCAAAGCCAAGCAGCCAGTTAGCTCCCTGATGTGAACCCAGATTGGCCTTGGACCAGAGCTGCATGTTTCCTGCTATAGCAGCGACCTCACAAATGTGTGTGCTCTGACAAACAGGAATGCTTCCTGAAGAAACACCTTGACCTTTACAGCGAGACTTAGAAAAACTATTGATTGCTATGTAGTAATGATCATCAAAACTCAGAACGATGTAATTGCCCACCAGACAGAGGACATTTGATTAAGAGAGATGTGTCAGTGTTGTGGGACCTCTGCATGGTAGGTTTTGAGTGAGTTCTGGGTATTTTCCAGGACCCATAATCAATGTGTTTATAAACTGGACACATACTTAACTCTAAAGATTCTAAATCCCACCTTAGAAGCGGGCGTTCAGGCTCAGCCTCTTGGGTCTGCGTTTGGAGGAAAATCAAGCAATATCTCGAAGTGTCCATTAGGTGGCGGTGTGGTTCTGTCACCTAAGTTCCTTAGCTGTCGGTCTGCCAGCCTCTATGGGTGTCCATGTCCACTATGGCCGTCAGCGCTTCCCTGCCTTCTCTGTCTCCTGCCTCCCCGTTTACTTCTGTTGTTGCCATTACCCCGTGTCTCCTGGAGACAGTAGCTAGAGGTTGGGGTGCAGCCATTCTGTCTCGGAGGCACTGACCACTTGTTTCTCTCCAGAAAGCCACAGGAAAGGGCGTGACCCACATCAGAGTTGTAGTGAAAGGCTTGGGACCAGGACGCTGGGTAAGTAACTAGGGTTCTCCACAGTGTGTGTGCATGTTTGTTAGAGCCAGGTGTGGAGAGTTGAAATGTCCCCGTAGTGACCGTCCCCCTCAGTTCCTTTCTGTTGTTCCTGCGATCAGCTAAGCTCCTCAGCAAGCCTAGATCGTACAGTTTATCTCAACTTCTTGAGTGCCTGCTGTGTGCCGGCCCTGGGAATGGAAAAGTGGTCTCTGGGGAACCATCACAGACAGATCCTCAGCACAGACTAGTGGGTGCAGTGGAGAAGTCTAGACCAAGGTGCTGGGGACCCTCAGGGGTATTCTGAGACCAGTGGGGCTAGAAGGTAACATCTCTCTGACTTTACAAGAACGAGGCATTGGGGGTGGGTGGGGGGGTCCTGGGAGAGGAAAAGAGCGGCTGGAGTGTGAGAGTCAAGCCTGTTCTCAGATGGTAAATCACAGGGTAGAGGCAGCCGTGGCTGGAATGTAGCTGTCAGCCCGTGAGCTTCCCTCCCTCCTGGAGCCCTATCTGAAGATGCTGGGTCCTCATCATTTTGGAGACCATACCATTCGCCTGTTTCTGACCCTTCCAGTCTGCCATCAAAGGACTGACCATGGGGGGTCTGGAAGTGATCTCGGTCACAGACAACACTCCCGTCCCTCACAATGGCTGCCGGCCCCGGAAGGCTCGAAGGCTGTGATGGGAAGGAAGCCTGCGCTGGAAAAGCTGACCTAAAGTCTCCACTCCAAGTGGATCCTGCAAAAGCCCACCGTGGGAGCTGCTGGAGCTGGCCGCTCTCCAGCCCTCCGGAGGGGAGTCTTGCTCCAGCCTGCACCTGGAGCTGCAAGTGCCCTGGAGGGTCGCCTCTCACGGACATGAGGGGGTGGGAACTAAAGTACAGCGGTGGCTGTGCTCTGACAATAAAAGACTGTTCTGTGTCATGGCTGTCAGTGTTTGTGCCCAGCGTTACAGACTTCTGAAAGACTGTGAGTGCAGTGTCACCCCGGGTGGAAGGGTTACAGTGTAAAGTGGTCTGCAGTCTACTGTGCCCCTTCTTTTCACACTGCCTGTAGAGCCTCTTAACCAAGGTGTCCAGATCTTGTCACAGCCAACAGCCGAGCCTTTGACCCAGCTGAGTGAGCTTTTTCCCATCCTCTGGAGTCTCTCAGATTCACAGGTGGAGGGCATGCTTGAAGGTAGCCCTAGGAGTGGGGTGGGTGGGGGGGTGCTCTGAAGTTCAGATTTCCTGAGAGTGTCCATCCTTTATACTCTGGACTTCAGCAGTCCCCGAATGCAAGAGGAAGTCATCTCAAAAGCAGGCTGGTGGGGTTGTGTGAAACAGGATTTGCCAGGAAGAAGTTTGGAGAGTGGGGTTCTGAGAGCTGTGCTGGTGTAGAACCTGGATGGCACAGACAGATTGGCACAGCTCAGAACCCGGGGCTGCCACTTTGCCAGTCATTCACCAGTGCCAGAGGCCAGGGCTCTGGAAACAGCAGCGCCACAGGGGAGACGCCTCTTCCTCTGCCCCTCCGCTGAGAGAGAGCGTCACAGAAACTTGAAGGAAATGCCCACAACACAGTCCCACTCCTCCAGACAGGGCTGCAGCCCAGCTGGGAAGGCCCACAGCTGCCCCTGGGTAGGCAGGAAGGACTATGTTGGAGCTGAAGGAAGGACAAGACTACCAACTTAGAGGAAATTAAGGAAAAATGTCTCCCTACTCCTTTTGATCCTTAGCAGGATGTGTGAGGAGTGTCCTGAGGTCAGTGACTTAGGAGGCTTCTTGTATTAAAGCCACTGTGGGAGGAGGGCCATCGGTTTAATACAACACTATCCAAGCTGCATTAGAGAATCCCACTATGTGTAGCTCAGGTTGGCCTTGAACCTTCTGAGCGCTTGGTTTACAGTGTCATCACGCCTGACAGTATACACACACACACACACACACACACACACATACGTGTATATGTATGTATACACACACACAGTTGCTGTGTACAAACTGCCGCTATTTTGCTATTTTCTTATTGATGACAATAAAAGTGAAGATTTCAAATAAAATAGACTTGAAAAATGAAGCTTTTGAAACCATTCTTCATGGTTTTCTGTGGTTTGGCCTTTATAAAGTGGAGAAAGGGCCTGAAGCAGCTGATTGTGGCTCAAGCAGAAACAGCAAAAATGTTTAGGAAAACAGCTGTGTGAACTTTCTCTACAGAGGACTGGGCAGGCGGGATGAGGGAGTGCTAGAAACTCGGGGGCCGGTGAGAACCCAGAGCAGCTTCCACCCTAGGCCTGAGGTAGGTCAGGTGAAGGAAGCCTGTAGCCTGATGGGATCTGAGCCAAGGAGACAGATACTTCACAGGAGTCGCCACACAGACAGGGATAAGAGGAAGTTCTCCAACAGCTTTGCTCCAAACACTGACTGGACTCCTGGTTGAACCCAACAGATAGCCAAAAGGCAGTAGTGTGGACCTAGGCAACTCAGGATAGAGGCAAAGGGGGCCATGGTGAAAAGCAAGCCAGCTATGAGTGAAGTCTACTATGTCCCACAGGTAATGGTGACTTTGAAGCCTACCAGGGCTTCGTGAGACATTGGATCAAATCAACCAAAGCCTTCTTGTCAAACCAGGCTTGAAGATCAGGCCCACAGTTCAGAAATGCAGCCCTGGCAGACCTAGCCTCGAGCTAGCCTTGTGGGGACCACTTTTTCCAAATGCTTCGCCAGGAAATAAATTGGCTTTATTGTGGCAAATTGTTGAGTAGCAAGCAACACCCTCCTCTTTTTCCTGTATCATCTCAGTCTTCTGGACTTGGCTTCTCAAAGGCTGTTGTGTACCCCTTGCAGAAACCAAGGCCTCCTCTGCGAAGGCTGGCCGGTCCAGGCAACTTTTGCTTCCTCATACTGGGCTGTTGCCACAGGCCTTTCTCACCATCAGCCCCTACCCAGAGGAGTGGTGAGCTGTGAACTTATCCTCCCATGCAGGGAAGAGGCCTAAGTTGTGTTGACATCCTCTGACCAGCAGGCCTTGGATACCTTCTATTATATAGCACTTACAGATTTCCTCCTAAAGCCAGTGCCACAGGACTGGCAATGTAAGGATTCCTTTCCTCTCCTGTATACACGGAAAGAATGAAGTCTCTCCTTTCAGCATAGAGCGTGTTCATTTCTCTCAGCCAAGATACGGTCACTGCCAAAGGAAGCCTGTTTAACAGTGTGTCCCTGGCTGCTAGAATATCACTGGCTTTCCAGAAACCATCTGCCCCGATCCTGAATGACATGCCAACTTGAAAGAAGAAACAGAGAGAAAAGTACAAGAAAATGTATACCTTTCCCCCTCCAGGCTCTCTCTCTCTCTCTTTTTTTCTTCTATTCTTTGTTAGGTTGTTGTTTTGTTGTTTTTTGTTTTGTTTTTCGGGACAGGCTTTCCTCTGTGTAGCTTTGGAGCCTCTCCTGGAACTCACTCTGTAGACCAAGCTGGCCTCGAACTCACAGAGATCCGCCTGGCTCTGCCTCCCAAGTGCTGGGATTAAAGGCGTGCGCCACCACCACCCAGCTCATTTTGCTTTTTTGAGACAGGGTCTCACCTTCCTTCCCCTCCCCTCCCCTGCAAAAAAAAAGTCCAGGCTGGCTTTGAACTTGCTGTGCAGCTGAAGACAACACTGAATTCCTAATCCTCCTGTCTCAGAAGCATCCAAGTACTGGTTACTGATAGATGCCACCAGGCCCCCCTTTTTTTGTTTACCTTTTTTTCCTAATTTGGAAAGACAGGTTGCTATTTAAAAATTTGAATATTGCAGCCCCAAGTGATGGAGTGGTGTTCTAGTGTGCTTTCTGTTCCTGTGATAAACACCATGACCCAAAGAACCTGGGAGAAAGGGATTCTTCTCTTACAGGTTACAGTCCATGAGTGAGGGAAGTCAGGGCAGGAACTCAAGCCAGGCAGGAACCTGAAGCAAGAATGCGGCTTCCTGGCTTTACCCCAAGTTCATGTTCATTTTCCTTTCTTAGACAGCCCAGGCCCACCTGCCTCAGAATGCTCTTTCCACTTTCTACTTTCTAGGCCTTCCTATATCAATCAGCAGTTGAGAGAATGCCCCCTGCAGGCATGACCACAGGCCAACTTGATGGAGGAAATGTCATCATCCAAGACTGTCAAGTTTAACAAGATTAGCCATCACGAGTGGACACCTGCCTTAGGGTTTTTATTGCTGTGAAGAGACACAATGACCACGGCAACTCTTATAAAAGAAACATTTGCCGGGCGGTGGTGGCGCACGCCTTTAATCCCAGCACTTGGGAGGCAGAGCCAGGCGGATCTCTGTGAGTTCGAGGCCAGCTTGGGCTACCAAGTGAGTCCCAGGAAAGGCGCAAAGCTACACAGAGAAACCCTGTCTCAAAAAAACCAAAAAAAAAAAAAAAAAAGAAAAGAAACATTTAACTGGGGTGTCTTGCTTACAGTTTCAGGGGTTCAGTCCATTGTCATCATGACAGGGAGCATGGCGGCATGCAGGCAGATGTGGTGCTAGAGGAATAGCTGAGAGTCCTAAGTCTTGCAGGCAGTAGGAAGTGACACTGTCACCCTGAGGGAAGCCTGAGCAAAAGTAATCTCAGTAACCCTCACAGTGACACACTTCCTCCAACAAGGCCACACCTCCTATTAGTGCCACTCCCTTTGAGGGTCATTTCCTTTCAAACCACCACAACACCCAATTTCTTTTACTAAAAGCAAAAACTATCCACTCACCCACACTGAGCTATGATAGGTTCTTCTACGGACACAGAGGCTAGACATAGGGAGCGCAGAGGTCTGGTGTGGACACTGCTCTCCTGGGGATAAGTCTGAGGCCAGACAGGCATGCAGCAAAATTATGAAGATGTCCCTTAAAGAAGGCATACATGTTACCAATGTTTATGAGAGTGGTGCCTTTAAAAGGACAGAAGGGAAGGCTTAAGGAAGAGGTGGCACTGGAGACAGGGTCAGATGGGTTAGTATATGTCACTTGAAAATTGATTCACAGCCAAGGCAAGAGTAAGAGGTCATCAGTTTATTGTTACAACTTTTTTTGTCATGGAGGGTCATGGGATTCAGACTGGAGAGGAAGGCATGGCGGTCAACGCTTACCAAGGAGTCAGAGGGAAAACAAAGTGAAAAAAGTGATAGTCACACCAATGATAGGCAAGCTCAACTGATGGGATGGAGAAAGAGTGCATGTGTAGAAGACTATGGCCAGAAAAGAACTTGAGTGTCAAGTCTTAGAGACCACTCATTTACAGGAGGTAAATTTCATTACATGGTGTCTTAGTTAATTCTCAGTTGCTGTGACAAAACAACATGACCAAGTCAACTTGCAAATGAAAGTGTTCAATTAGGCTTACAGTTTCAGAGAGTTAGAGTCTATGATGGGGGAACAAAGGCATAGCAGCAGGAACAGCTGGGAGCACACATCTGGATTGGAAAGCAGCAGGAAGAGAGGACAGTGGGAAGCCTCGAAGCCCACCCCATGACACACCTCCTCCAACAAGGCCACGCCTCCCAGTCCTTCCCAAACAGTTCCACCAACTGGGAACCAAATATTCAAACATGAGCTTATGAGAGTCATTCTCATTTAAGTTATCATACATGGTGTCTACACAGAGTTGAACTAAGTCACTGGGGTTTAAATAAAGCAATTATGAGATATGAATCAAGAAAACTATGGCTTTAGATTTCAATAGAGAAAGCACTGGAGCAAGGAACAGGAGACATGCACATGGGGTCTCATCAAGTAGTGGTTCCACCCATTGTTTTCTCAATTCCAGTTTTCATCCATTTCTCAGTTCTGAAGACATCCTTGTCCAATGCCCTCCTCTCAGCTGCCATTTGTTTAACATCAATCTAGTTCTGTCAAGATGATTCCTTTGTTCCAGAGTCTAGCCTCACCCTCTTGGATAATTGCCCTCATTGAGGGGTGCAGGAGCTGTCCTGTGAGGTTTTATTCTTCCTGAGATCCAAGGTAGCTTGTGAACCCAAGTGAAGAGTCAATGCTTTTGAACAAAAGCACCTTCTACATACCTGTTTCCACAGTGGGGACGAGACTGCCCAGGGAAAAGTACAGAACTTCTGAAAGAAGATGGTGTTGTCTGTAAACACCGTAGGTGAGCCAAAGGGGTGGGAATAGAGTGATGAGAGACGGAAGAGCATCACCTCTGGGGGGGGGGGTGCTGCAGAGACCCAGTACATCCTGTGTAGAATGCCACCTAGAGGTCAACTAGCTGCTGTGTGGGGTGAGCTCTGGCAGCCTGGAAGGTCATGAAATACCAAAGGAAGAGAGGGTGGGAGCCATTGAGGAAGGCGAAAGTGGAGACCTGAGCCAGATGCCGAATCTGGTAAAGATGTCTGCTGTCATGGGATCTGTGAGGGTCCAGCACTTTGTCACTGACATGGTGGACTATGGATTCGGGTGCACAGAGAGGATATGATGCTTAGAGGTAAGAAGCAGAACTCAGCAAAGCGGCAGAAGACCAGGCTCCCAGGGCAGACAGTCATGTGAGACCCCAGGGGCCGGTGTGCCCATTGTAAGCCGGGAACAGCCACGCTGATGAGAGCAGCATGGACAAATCAGAAGCAAAATGTCCTTGGAATCAGTACACAGGGACCGTTCCTTGTTCTTTCTAAGATTTCATGTGATTGTCCTGAAACAAAAGAGGGCGCCTTCTCCCCCAGCTCTTACGGAAACAGCGCAAGTGGCCAGAGCTGCTTCAGAGGGAGGGAGAGCTGGCTGTGTCTGGCGCTGTATCTTACACGGGGCGGCTTCGGCTTCATAATCGCTTGTAGGAACACGCTATCCAGTAGGCAGTTCTATCCCCGAACTCTGCCAGATGGCAACATGCTGTATCCGCTCTGCCAGCAGATAGCCCCGCATGGCTCTTAAATGTGGCTAGCGTGGTTAAAGAACTAAATTTTAAATTTCATTCATCTGAACTCATTGTAATTTAGATAGCTACACGCAGCTGGTGCTACTGTATTGGGACAGCGTGGCCCTGGGTATCCTCCCCGCGTCCCCACTCTGCAAAGACGTCATGAAAGCCTGTGAGTCAGGCCAAAGAGCAGGACTTAAATGGCCATCCGTCGGGAGCTAGTGGGAGAAATTGCAGAACATCCACGGGGGATGTTAGGCAGGAAACAAGCCAAGATGTGTGGCTAAGGGACAAATGGAGATGTGGGCGGTGGAATGACGTATGTGTGGTATTAGTTGCAAAATTTTCCTAAAGGAGCATATGGTGCTTACATGTATGTGTGTGCATTGACATGTAACAGTAACACAAGAGGCCATGAGTGGACGGAAGACTTAACTTTCTGCCTTCCTCACCTTTAGACTCGGGTTCCCTGAACATGCTACTTATTCAGATTAATTACTAAACCAATAAAATAATAGAAATAAAGACCTGGTTTTGCCAAAAATATTCAATGTATAGCTAAATATACATACACACACACACACACACACACACACACACACACACGAGCTGCAGTTGGGCAGTGTGTAAATTACCTGCTGAAGTGTGTACAGAACATTTTTTTAAAAATATAATTTGACACGCACAGACCCTGTAACACTGCCTGTCGCCCTGGTGGTCCTGTAAAAGACGCTGGCTTCAGCTCTGAAGTTTGCTCTGCTAATTAATCTGATTTCTCCCCTCTGCCGAGCTAGGTTCAAATCGAATTGTGCACTTGCTCTCAAATTAGCATAACAAGCCTTGCCAGAAAAGTCACCTCAGTGTCATTATTGCCTGGCTGGAAGGAGGGGGGATGGAGCAGGTGCTGTTTTCCATAGTGCCCTGTGGCAGCTTAACCACCTAGGATTTGTGTAATCCCCTTGAACGAGGAAGAAATGTCAACTGAGGGGCAGCGCTGTGTCACAGGGGACCCGGGCTGGGAAGACACCTGCTGTCTAGACTCAGGTTGAGCCCACACTCCCCTCCCCCATCAGACATGGGTGTCCCCCTCAGGACAATGGAGGAGAAAAGAGGATCAGTGCTGATCCAAAGAGCCTAAAGTCATTTATGGAGAACTGCTCAGAGGAGAACCCTGGGGGTTCTGCAGAGACCAAACTGGAAGTCCTCGAGACCCTGTTAGGTCTCCACTGGGCTCGGGATATTGCTTCCTGTGGTCTTCTGGTCCTTCTTACATGTTGGGATGGGAAGAGCTTGGGAGTTAGAGTTCCATCTGTGTTCTTGGAACCTCAGCTCTTTCCTAATAAGGGGGTCCAGGAAGACGGCGTTACTCTGCCTGTACTCAACTGGTATCGTCCAGCACGGCTCTGCCCCCACTTGTGAGGCCCCTTCGATGGAGAGACCTTCAGCTCCACTCTGTGGAGCCCTGCCTGGGAACCTTGTAGTGAGTGCAGGTGTTAGCCCATCTGGTCCTGCTCGTGCTGTTGTTAGTACTGTTATTATTCTCAAATATTTACCAGAGCTTGCCATTAGAAAGTGTTATGTAAGAGCCAATCGCCCATCTTCCTTTTTCCCTTAACCTACTCAACTGTGGAACAAGCCAGGTTGTTAAAAATGTGCAGCCAAAAACCTAAAATGAAATAGGAGAGCCACATGATTCAAGACTATCCCTCCAAAGACTTCCCTCCCTCCCTCATTCCTCAACGTCTCACAGTAACCAGATGCAGGATTGTGATGCCCTGATAACTGTCTTGAGCAGGTAAGAGGCCAGTAGGGAAGAGAAATTCCAAAGCCTTATGGTAATTTCCCAGGATAGAATGTGAGTGTAAGTGTGCATGTGTTGTGTGAGTGTAGGTGGTAGAGAGTATTGATAAGAAGGGGGATCAAAGAATAGGGAACACTGCTACTCAAAATCCTAATAAGAGGCTATGAAGGTGGGGTGGTGGGTAATGGTGATTTTCAGAGAGACCACGAGGGAAGTATAATACACAATCTATGGGTGAGTTAGTTACTTTCCTCATTGATGAGACCAAAATACACAAGAAAATACCTGGGCTTACAGTTGAAGAAGACACAGTCTTGGGAAGGCATGGTAGTAGGAGCATGCATGGGCTGGTTGCATTGCATCCACAGTCAGGAGACAGAGAGAGAGATGAATGCTGGTACTCAGCTCAATTTCCCCTTTTTTATTCAGCCCATCCATCAGTGGTTCCACCCACTTAGGGTGGTCTTCTCTGTTCAGTTAAACCTTTCTGGAAACACCCTCCAAGACAAACCTAGAGACGCCTTTCCAGGGGGTATAACTCCAATCTGGTTGGTGGTGGTGATGGAACCGTCACACTGTGGCAAGTGGGAAACAACACAGTGTGGAGGAGGGGAAGTGCAGTGGACTCAGAAAGCCTCAGATCCCAGCCAGGAACCCATGGATGTTGCCTCATCGACAAGCAGTCTTTGCAGATGTGATTCAGTTAAGGACACTGAGACCCGGTGCAGAAATGCAGGGGATTGTGCTGGACTACCTGTGTGGGTCCTACATACAACCCCCGGTTCCTTACAAAACACAGAGAGGTTGGACCACAGAGAAGAAAGAAGGTCGTGTGACTCAGAGGAAGACTAGAGAGAAGCATCACAGGAAGCCACAGACGCAAAGACTCTTTCCTGGAGCCTCTGAGAGCTCACAGACTCAGGAACAATTCAATTTGTGTCCACCGCTGCCTGACTTCAGACTCCTGGCCTCCAGAACTTCGGACAACCAAACTGTTTGTTTTCCTTCTTTTCACTGTCCAAGAAATCAAACTTAGAGCCTCAAATGTGCCAGGCAAGCACTCCACCGCTGAGTGCCAGCTCCAGCCCCAGCAACCCCTGCTTTTCCTCTTTTTATTTTGAGACAGTATAAGCTGGCCTTGAACGGATCCTGTAGCCTAGATAGGCCTTGATCTCAAGGGCCTCAGGCTTCAGCATCCGGGCAGCTGGGGTTACAGACCTGTGCTACCAGGGCTTGCTAGTTCTGTTAAGACAACAGAATGTACCCATTTGTTCCAGCAGCCTCCAGTGTGCATGCAGAGAGGCAGGAGAGAAAGCAGGGGAAGTCAATGAGGATGGGGAGGCTGGTAGAGGGCAGTCATGTGGGAGATAACTAGACCAGGCTTGGGTGGACTGTGGGTGGGGGAAAAAATGGGGGGGCATTCTATAGGACTGTTTGTGGCCAGTAGTCAGTAGGAGCCCTTGGCAGGTGCCAGGGTCACAGCATAGGAAAGCATTTGAGAAAGATCTTTCTGGAGCCCAGTGGAGGCAGGGAGGCCCAGGAGCCCTGCTTTAGCCCAGGTGGAAAGTGAAAACGCAGCTGACAAGCACTGGCAAGCAGGAGCATAGCGCAGTGCCCATCCCAGACAGGCTTGGGAGGGGCAAAGATGGGGAGAGACACGGAGGATGCCGCAGGGCGGATCACAAAGGGGCCTGCCAGTCCTCTCCAGTGCCTCAGCCTCTGGGAGATGGGGTGCTCTTTGCACACTTGCATCCTGGGCCCTCAGAAGGGGCAAGTGCACCCCCCCTCCCCGTCGACCACAGAAGTTCACAGGGATCCTGAGGACAGGCAGGGATCCTGAGCACTGCATCCCTGGGAGCAGGCAAAAGCACATTTTTTTTTTTTTTTGTCCTGTTGGGACTGGGATAATTGGAGCATTAAGGAAAATGCATTTCTCACCTATTTTCTGTCTGATTGAATCGTACTTTGCAGTCATTTAGAGCCCTCACACCTCCTATAATCAGAGCTCAGTTCACTCAGATGGAGGCGGAAAACTGGGACATGGACTGGCTCTTGAGGCTCCCAGGATCTGACAAGCCAAACATGTAACCTTACCCACTTCCCTATCGCCTGAAGACATGTCCACTCCGGGCAGACCAGGCCTCTTGCCTGCCAGGACCCTCCATAAGCAAGGTGGAAGTCCAGGGCTCCCCAAAGAGAGCTGCATTTCCCTCCCATCACTGCCTCAAGACAAGGCTGTGTCTTGTCCTCTTCTCTAGATCCCAAGGGCACCATTTCGGGGAGACTCCCTGGCTTCGTGGTCATTCCTGATGGCAAGACTAACAACTCCCATGTGGAGCTGAAAGGGGGAATACAGGTCAGTGATAGGGGGCATGCCTAGCACGTGCAAGGTTCCAGGTTCAACCCTCAGTCACACACACACACACACACACACACACACACACACATGCACACACACAAACATATACTCACACATACACACAAGGCACACACATGCACAACACACACACATGCGCACACACATACATACACACACAAACATATACGCACACACAAACACATATACACATATACACAAGGCACACTCATACACACACACACACACACACACACACACACACACACACAAAGCCTGGAGGTCTTTCTTTCTCTCTCTCTTTTTTTTTTCTTTTTCCTTTTTTTTTTTTTTTTTTTTTTTTGACTAAAGGAAAAAAAAGAGAGAGTGTGTATGTGTCTGAGAGAGGATAAGGAGGTTTGGCCTGAATCCTGCTCTAGGCTCCAGCACTTATACTACACATCCTCCTTTGTAGAGCGCAACCATATGAGATTTAAGAGAAAAAGGTTAGTCTTTCAAAGAATGTTCTTTTTCTTCCAGCGCCGAATAAAACTGGGTGTGGTGGCACACACCTGCAATCCCAGCACACAGGAAGTGCAGGCAAGATCAGGCATTCAAGGTCATCCTCTTGGGATATGTGAGACCCTGTTTCAAAAGAAGTTCGACCTGATAGTTATAATTCCTTCAGTGGTCTGAAAAATCTGCCCAAATATTTAACAAAACCTAAGCCTCACAGCCTGCTCCAAGTTTCTCTTCCTCCGGCTCCCCACCTCCATGGCCAGGCTGAGTAGCAGGAGATGGAGCCAAGATGCTCTGCAAAGGATGCTGTACCTGGCAGGTGCGGTTGGAGGGTCTCTCAGACGACTCTGGTCATCACACCTTCCTTTTGACAGGGTGGCTTTACTGTGGGGCCCATGCTGAGCTCTGTGGACACCGCCCCACCACCCTGCCCTAACCTTCCCCATGCAGAGCTCTCTGTCCTGCACCTTTCTGTGCTGGCCACAGATCTGTGCCCCCAGATACGCTCAAGGAAGGACCTGTCACTCACCTGATGGAAGTGCTTTTGGTGGAAGGGGCAGTCCCAGAGAGCTGTCTCATCCAGTTCACATGCTTCCAATGGGCATAGTCAGCCAGAATCATGGTTGTAGAAATCAAAACCACTCTGGCTATTTTATGCAACAAAGGGTTTATAATTAAAAATTGTGTGTTCCCAGACTCTGGGAGGGGTCTAGCTTTGTCCCTGTAGATACAACTTGCTCCAACTTGACCTCATCAGGAAGGTAAGTATTCTGAGGGACTGTAGAGAAGGATAGCCTTCAGACCATTGCTTCTCCTTGACCCAAGAGTCATGACTGCCTCTTATCATTGGCAAGGCTTCCGTGGAAGAAGTCTAACATCTCTCCAAATGCCATGGGGAGCAGAAGGGATATAGCAAGGTAGTTTCCACCTCACTCCTTCCTCCCAACTCTTATGCAGCTGACTCACAAGACATCATACACAGCCTTGGCTGCTCCCCACTGTGCCACCAAGTGGTGGAGAGAGTGGCTTGGGGTGGGGGAGGGGGCACACATGGCCGTCCTAAGTGACAGCAGGTCTCGTGAGTCACAGACCTGTGAACTGGCTCCATGCCACCTGGAGAGCAGAGTTTGACAGGAGCATTCCTGGTAAGGAAACACTGGTGATGTCTGATAGAGCTTGACTAGGGCACATGCACAAAGATGGAAATACTGCCTGATGCCAGCCTGGGGGAAAGAGCCTGTGGGGCAAGGGGAAATGCAGGTTTGTTGTTGTTTGTTTGTTTGTTTGTTTACTCTTCGCTCTTTGGGGGCCCGCCACCCAGCTCCCAAATGAAAACACAGAGACTTATTCTTAGTTATGAATGCCCAGCCTTAGCTTGGCTTATTTCTAGCCAGATTTTCTTAACTTAAATTATTCCATCTATCTTTTGCCTCTGGGCTTTTATCTTTCTCTAGTCTATGTGTCTTTCTTTACTTCTTACTCTACGGCTGGCTGGGTGGCTGGGTGGCTGGTCCCTGGTGTCCTCCTCTCCTTTTTTTCTCGCTCCTCCCTCTTCTCCTTCTTCCTCCTATTTATCCTGTCTGCCTGCCAGCCCCACCTATCCTTTCTCCTGCCTAGCTATTGGCCATTCAGCTCTTTATTAGACCAATCAGATGTTTTAGACAAGCAAAGTAACTCAGATTCACAGAGTTAAACAAACGCAACATAAAAGAATGCAACACACATACACTCACACCACATATACACACTCACCACACACACACACCACATACACACACACTCATACCACATACACACACACATTCCACATACACACACACATTCCACATACACACACTCACACCACACATATACACACAACACACACACATTCACACCATATACACCACATCAGCAAACACACACACACATGCATAATAGTAGTAGTAATAATAATAGTAATAACGATAGGTGCTGGGCAGGGGTGGAGCACACCTTTAATTCCAGCACTCGGGAGGCAGAGGCAGGTGGATCTCTGAGTTCGAGGCCAGCATGGTCTACAAAGTGAGTTCCAGGACAGCCAGGGCTACACAGAGAAACCCTGTCTCAAAAAAAAAAAAAAAACAAAAACAAAAATGATAATAACAGGAAGAAGTACTCAAAAAGATTACTTACAGTCAGTAAGATGGCTCAGTGGGTAGAGATCTCGCTGCCAAGCTGGGCAGCCCGACTTAGATCTTGCTACCCACGTGACAGAAGGAGAGAACAGACTCTGAGAAGCTGTGCTCTGGCCTCCACAAATGCACCGTGGCATGTGCATGTCACACAAATAAACAAATGTAATAAAAATGACTTACTTCTATGTATATATACACATTTTTCTGTTTTCTAGATGACTTATGAAGTCATATTTCTCCCATGAATGCAAATTCACAAATCTGCATCACAATTTTATGACTCAAAGAATTCCTATATGTTTCCTATATATCTCAAAACAAGTTAACTGGTAACTTTTTTTTCCCAAGAAGAAACCATTCTTGAAAGACTGAAATCAGTTTTCTTTTTTAAAAACATAGTTGTTTGTTTCACATCCACACGTGCGTGTGCTTGTGAATCCACACAGAGGCCAGAGGCGTGGGTTCTCTTCCACCGTGTGGGGCCCAGGGATAGAACTCAAGCGGTCAGGACTTCACCTGCTGAGCGAGCTCACTGCCCTCACAGACTTCTTTTAAGCTGCAAAAATCTACATGCTTTATTACTGTTTAAAAATCACCAACATAATTACAGTATATACATTTAAAAAAAAAAAAAAAAAAAAAAACAAGAGACAATGGCTGGACAGATGGCCCAGGAGTTAAAAGCACTGGCTGTTCTTATAAGAAAACTGGATTTCCTTCCCAGCACCCACATGACAACTCTCAACTGTCTGTGACTCCAGTTCCAGGGGATCTGAAGCTGTCTTCTGACTGCTGTGGGCACTGCATGAATATGGTTCCCACACATACAGGCAGGACATTAATACATACAAAATAAAAATATATAAAATCTTTAAGAAAGGGAAAGACAATCAGTTAACCCTTCTCACTTAGTGCAATGTAGAATCCAGACATATTTTAATGCTTCTGGAACTTTCTTGGTCCATAATAATTCTCTGTATTTCCTGGTAGTGTATCTGTAATCCCAGCACTTGGGAGTCAAAAACAGGATGAGGAGTTCAAATCATCCTCAACTACGTATCAAGTTTGAGCCCAACATGAGATCCTGTCTCAAAAAAAAATAAAAAAGTAGACTTGAGAGGACTGGATAGAAACCCACTGCCCCCCAGCTAAGACAGAAGGCACACACTGGAAGGAAGTGATGGGGAGGCACTCCAGGGGGTGATCTGGAGATCTGTCCATCTCTTATCTCTTCAAGCTAGGGAACATTTGCTGGGTGAACAGTTTGGCCCTTGAGGAGTAGGAGATTTGAGTGTCTTAGGGATGGCTCTGGCATCTTCTGCTGTCACGGGGACAGAGATTAGCAAGCAGTATGCACCCAGGATTTGGAGTTGCGGGAAAGGGCATCCAGAAGGGCCCATAGTGCCTCATTCTCCAATAGTCGCTGAGGGAGGCTGCAGGGTACACCTAATCCCACAAGTCACCCAGCACTTGCCGCCAGGGCCTTTTCCTGCAAACAGCAGCTGGTCCCAGCTCAGTTCCATGGCTGCCCATCTGCTACCACTCTTCCAGGCCAGAGAGTCACAGGTGTCCCTAAGACAGCCCCTGTCCTAAGAGCATATTGTTCTCTTCCACCTGCCTTGGATCAAGGGGTCACGTGGAAATTTGCATCTTTCCCACATGGCTAGACTTCTACATGCAACATGAGCCCAGATATGCCAATTGCCTCCCTCCATCCAAGCCCTTCGCTAATGCCCCTCACCACCTGTCAGGTAAGAGGGTAGCTGGAAGGCAGACTCTAGTGTCTGAGTTAGAATTCTGCCCCTGTGACTTATTTAACCTCTCGCTGCCTGAGTTCCTCATCCAGAAGATGAAACCCACTCCACAAGGCACCTCAGGAATTGAGCAGATTAAGTTAGTGCACACACACACACACACACACACACACACACACACAATCTTAGCACTACGTCTGCTTTAAGTGCCCAGGAAATGATCACTCTTCTTAGCGCCCCAGCAATTCCCTGGGGACTTGTAACCACAGCCCTGGGAACCTCCTTGACCTCCACCAGGACTTCTGTTCCATCGGCTTAACAGCAGTTTTAAGAAGCCTCTTCAGAAGGTGGCCCGGAACAAGTGGACTCGATGAACCTATGGGAAAACCTGACAAATGAAAGAGAAGCCTGTGTGCGAGCCACGTTCCCTCCCTTCTCCCTGGCGACCTCGTCCTCTTTGCTTTCCCCACACTGGAGGATGAGAGTCGCTTTGCCTGATATGGTTACTCCAGCCTAGAGTCTCAACACGCTTGCTTGCTGTTTCCAGATATTAGCTGAAAAATGCTACTTTGACACTAAGATATAGTCTTACTATAAGGGGCCCACTGCCATAGCCAGGGAGCTCCTCACTTAACCCCTCCCCCCCCCCCCACACACACACACAGCCGATTCCAGAAGTCCACCACGGGAGGACCTGTTGAGAAATCTGGTCTTGGCTCACACAAACCAGGAAGTGACTCACTGGGATATAAAACTGACGTGTGATAGCGTCACTCACAAGTTGTGAGTAGAACTGTGAAGGTGAGACCGCTATGATGAACAGAGGCCTTGAACTTGAGGCCCTAGGGGTTCTGAATGAGGTGACCTCTGCCCCCCTTTCCAGCTCTGCCTCACTGTCAGAGTGCAGGACAGGACTTCCTTTCCATGACACCGAGGGCAGAGCCCAGCCGCTCTTCTGTATTCGCCAGGGCAGGGTGAGGAGGGAGCAGCCTCCCCTGGTCTTCTTGTGGACTCCTCAGGCCCGGCTTCCTAGTGTTCTGTGGTTCACGATACAAGATGCACACACCTCTAAGGTCCCTACAGGCTGGGACAGGCCGGCCTTGCCTGCACAGTGGGGGACGGCGAGGTGGTGGCTTCCTATTTTCACTTCGTCAATAGGAAAGCAGCTGGAAGGGAAGGCAGAACCAGGGTTGTCATCTCCCGCGGTCTCTCTAGAAATGGAAAAACCCTTGTCTTTTCTCGCCATGGGTGGAGGCACTGGAGCCTGCCAGGTTAACCCTTCAAATACTCCCTTGCTCCCACCTTAGCCCAGTAAGAGGCTGCAGGCTCTCTAGAGGGGAGTGCAGATCACCGGGGCTTGGCAAGTATTTCCTATTATTATTAATTATTATTGTGTTTGTATGTGTGTGGATGATGGGGGGGACCTGCCACTACGTATCTTTGGAGGTCAGAGGACAACTTTCTGGAACCAGTTCTCTCCTTTTCCCTTTATGTGGGTTCTGGGGGGTAAACATAGTTATGAGGCAAGCGCCTTTACCCACTGAGCCATCCTGTCTTTCCAACAAGTGCTTTCTTCTACGTGCTGAGAACTGACGGTGTGTCACAACCAGACAGTCTCTTACTTCATACACACTCAACCGTGGGAAGTCAGTGTGGTCGTCTAGTTATAAATCAAATAAAGGCTCAGAGGAGATGCAATAGAGTGCAGGGAGTCGGGAGCCGAAACTGCAGTCAGTCACGCAGCCTGCCCTCCCTCAGTGAGTCCGATGGACCCTTGCGCTCCTCTTGTAGTTTGCCTCTCAAATGTTCCCTCACAGCTTAAGAGTGGAAAGTTTGGTCCTCAACTAGTGTATTTCAAGAAGCTGGGGAAACCTTTAGAAGGCAGAGCTTCGGCAGTTGGCGAAAGCAGGTTGGCGAGGCGTTCCCTTGGAGAGCATGCACGATGTTAGCCCTACCCCCTCCTTCCTTCTCTGCTGCCTGGTGCAGCTTTACCCCCCCCCCCCCCCCCCCCCCCGCCACGTGGCCCCTACCCTGATGCTCTGCCTCACCACCATCCCCAACACGAGGGAGCCGTGAACTGAGCCTCTGAGGCTGGGAGCCAAATAAACTCAGCCCCTTTCAGTTGATGTCCTCGGGCATTTTGTCACAGCAACGGAAAACTGACTAATTCAGTTTAGTTAGTTTTCTTCCCTCTTCTTCACCCTTCTGTGTGCATTGTCCTAGTCAGGGTTACCATTGCTGCAATGAAACACGTGATCAAAAGCCACTTGGAGAGGAAAGGGTTTATTTGGCTTCCACTTCCACTTCCACTTTGTCGTCCATCCTTGGAGGAAGTCAGGGCAGGAACCTGGAGGTGCGAGATGATGCAAAGGTCATGGAGGGGAGCTGCTTACTGGTTTGCTTTCCATGGCTTGCTCAGCCTGCTTTCTTATAGAACCCAGGGCCACCAGCCCAGGGATGGCATCACCCACCACCATGGGCTGGGCTGTCCCCCATCAATCACTAATAAGAAAATACCCTACAGCCAGATCTCACGGAGGCATTTTCTCAATCGAAGTTCCCTCCTTTCCATAACTCCAGCTTGTGTCAAGTTGACATAAAATTAGCCTACACATGCATCGTTTGACCCCCAGCTGACAAGTTTCGTGTGAACTCGACATAAGCTAGTGTCATCTGAGAGGAGGGAACCTCAATTGAGATTAAGTTGTAGACAGACAAGCCTGAAGGGCATTTTCTTTTTCCTTGTTGTTTTTGTTTCTTTTCAAGACAGGGTTTCTCTGTGCAGTCCCAGCTGTCCTAGAACTCACTGTGTAGACCAGGCTGGCCTCGAATTCAGAGATCCACCTGCCTCTGCCTCCCAAGTGCTGGGATTAAAGGCTTGTGCCATCACTACTCAGCTTGAGGGCATTTTCTTAATTAGTGATTGATATGGAAGGGCCCAGCCAATGGGGGCGGGGATACCCCTGGGCAGGTGGTCCTGAGTTCTATAAGGAATCTAGCTGAGCAAGCTATGAGGAGCAAGCCGATAAGCAGTGTTCCTCCATGGCCCCTGCATCAGCTCCTGCCTCCAGCTTCCTGCCTAGTTTGAGATCCTGCTTTGGCTTCCCTCAGTGGACATGCAAGGACATACAAGACAAATAAACCCTTTTCTCCCCAAGTGGCTTTTGGTCATGGCGTTTCATCATGGCAACAATAGCCCTAACCAAGAGAGCCTTCTGGTCACCCAACCCTTTGGATGCAGGTCTGCATGGAGTCTTCCCAACCTTCACTGTCTAGTCTGGACCTAAAGACAGAGCATTTGTGCAAACAGCTTGGCATCTGAATTAGGCAGAGCTAGATTCAAATCCTGAATGTTTTGTCCAATGTGTGTTATCCAGTACATTGTTCCCACCTAAAAAAAAAAAAACAGAAATAGTGTCAACTCCCTCACAGAGCCCTCATTTTGACTGCTATACCTGACTGAGAACCCTCTAGGACAGGAGCTCAGAGACGCAACAATGGAGGCCCGTGACAGGTCTCCATATAAGCTCGGGAGACAGACCACTTGCTTTCAATGCAGACTCTTCTACTCATAACCAACTCCAGAAGCTGAGGGGCTAGAAACATCTTCTAATCCCCACTCGGTCATCTTCGAAGTGACAGCTCACAGTTTCTGCCTCACTGGGTTTGTATTAGTTACGTTGTCATAGCTGTGCCGAACACACCTGCCAGAAACAGATTCAGGGAGAAGATTTATTGGGGCTCATTGTTTCTGAGAGCTCAGGCCATCATGGCAGAGAGGAGATGGGAGAGCAGACCCTTTCATATCTACGGCAAGCAGAGAAGCAGAACACCATGGCACTCGGCTGCCATTCTTCTTCATCTCCTCTTATTCCACCCAGGCCCCCAGTCCATGTAACAGGGCCACCCACATTCAAAGATGAGTTCCCTCTCCTTCAGTTAATCCTCTCTGGAAGTGTCCTCATAGACATGCTCAGAGGTATACTTCAATTTCCCAAGTGATTCTAGGTTTTTTATGTATGTGAATATTTATTTTGCCTGTT
This sequence comes from Peromyscus maniculatus bairdii, assembly GCF_049852395.1. NCBI lineage: Eukaryota > Metazoa > Chordata > Mammalia > Rodentia > Cricetidae > Peromyscus > Peromyscus maniculatus. The sequence continues at coordinate 89,949,710 of NC_134852.1, forward strand.
TATGCACCTTGAGTGTGCCTGGTGCCCACAGAGGCCAGAATGATTGATTGTGAGTCATCGAGTGGCTGCTGGGAATTGAACCCAGGTCCTCTGCAAGAGCAGCCAGTGCTCTCAACTACTGAGCCGTCTCTGCAGCATTCCTGAGCAATTCTAAATCAGTCAGCTTGAGATAAGAATTCATCATCACAAGGTAGTTATAGGACTTAGGAATTAATAAAGGTGAATAAACTTAGATATTACTATTTTCTTCTCAAACAAAACACTCTCCTGGGTAAGCCCTGTCACCGGCTCCTAGAGGTCAGCACATGCTTTGCCTCTGACTCCTCAGTGACCTCCAGTCTAAAGCTCTGTCCCTCTAGGTTCGTGCCACCCTGATGTCTCCAGCATGGCCAGCCACTTGTATCTGGTACCTTCCCCTCCCAGGGAGCCTAACTCATCCCTCACTCTATCCTTCCTTCGGTCTCCACACGTGACTGCTTCCTGCTCTACAGCCGTCCATCCTCCCATCCTCTCCAGCTCTCAGCTGCTGCCAGCCCATGGATGCACACGTCCATCCCATCCAGGCCACAGGGCACTGAAGTCTGGTAAGCGGTTGGAGGGGCAATGCCCTGGGCCACGTGTGAGTGTCCAGCACTGAGATGACCCTCAGGGAAAAGGTGACCAGCTGAGTATCCTGGTGAGAGCCGTCACTGATTGATGCTGACTCCGGGAGCCTCCACTGACATTATAGCCTGACACCTGTCCTGAGCATCAAATCAAGGGTGGGAGAAGGTGGGATCAAAGTGGACAGGGCAGTGTGATGGCTATTATGGGTTGTCAACTTGACTACATCTGGAATGAACTACCATCCAGAAATGGAGGGCACACCTGTGAAAGTTTTTTGTTGCTGTTGTTTTTTGCTTGGCTGGTTGGTTTTTTGTTGTTTGTTTGTTTTTGTTTGTTTGTTTTTTGCTTGGTTTGAAGTGGATGAGTCCACTTCTATTCTGGATCTTGAGGTGAGAAGACATATGCCTTTGATCTGAATCTTGAGGCAGGAAGACACATCTTTAATCTGAACCATACCTTCTGCTGGAAGTCTATACAAGGAAAAAGAAGAAGGAAACTTTTGCTCTTTGCCTGTTTGCCTTTGTCTTGCTAACATGACCATTCCTTCACTGGTGTTAGAGCCTACTTCTTTGGGATTCCGGCATGTAATGAAGACCAGCTTCTCAGCCTTGAGGACTGAGCAACTGCTGGATTCTTGGACTTTCCATTCACAGCTAGCCTTGGTTGGACTGCAGCCTGTGAGTCATTCCAATAAGTACGATAGATAGATAGATAGATAGATAGATAGATAGATAGATAGATAGATAGATAGATAGATAGATAGATAGGTAGGTAGATAGGCAGACAGATAGGCAGACAGATGGACAGACAGATGGACAGAAAGATTCATTCTATAAATTCTGTTATTCTAGAGAACCCTAACTAATACAAGCAGTTGCAAAAGTGCAGTTGGACACAGTGCACAGTTTTTGATCCTCTGAAAGCAGATCTGCTCCTCGCTGCTGTGGGTTCAGCTGCCTAATAGGTGGGAAGGAATCAGGAGAGCCCCGAGCCTTGGTTATTCTTTTTCTTGAATGCTGTAATGGCCTCTTTTCTCACCTCCCCGCTCCCTGACTGTTATTCCCTCAACAAATCCATTCTGTAGATAGTGCTATCTTCCTTTTTCTTTTTATATTTTACCCTTTCATTCCCCACCAAAACCCAACATATTTGTCCTTTTAAAATAGTATTAATGCATAATAGTCAGGCTTATCAATGGGCTTCATGATATTTCCAATCATTAGTTGAACTAATTTTGTGAACGTAAATTTGACAAGTGACTTCCCAAATTAAACTCGAGGGCTCTGTAAGCACACAGCCTCAGCAAGACAGCAAGGCTCCTCACATTGGGGCTGGCTCCCACACTCCTGCCCTCCCCACCCCACCCCACCGGCTGCCTATCTGCTTCCACGGGAGCACTTAGCATTAGGCTCCTGAAGGTCTTGTTTGCTGGCCCCTGCATATGCCAGCTCTCCTCTGCACCCCATCCTTCTTGTCCTACCCCCTACCTTTCCTCCTTTGTCACCAGGTGAATTTCACTCATCTCGCAGAATTTTCAGCTCGGAGAACATCATCACTGACTTTCCTATGCCATCTCCGTCAGTTTGGGTCATATATTAGAGGTTTCTGCACTCCTCTGGAGTTCTCGTATACTTCCTAAAGACAGTTCATGTACCACTGCCTGTTTACATCTCCATCTCCCATTCCGGCCCATAAGTTTATAGAGTGCAAGAACTATACCTTGTTGGATTTCTCAGCCAAGTTACTGGCTCAAGATCGGATACTCAAAGACAACTTAGTAAATATTCACACAGTGAGTGGAAGAGAGAATCCAAGACAACGTCCGCAGAGGCAGCCATGCCATGATGGTGGTCTCCAAGGAGCAGAGTAAGTTACATACTCACACAGGATTGACTCGGGAGCACACAAGCCCAGTCTAGATGGCCCCAAATGATTGACGTGCTGGACTGGAGGCCCCCTGACGGCAACATAAAAAGGCAGGATATTAAGTTGGAAAAAGACCAGGCATGGTAAATGAAGCCTAGCAGCAGGCAGCGTCTTAGCTCAAAGCCTCTAGCTCTGAGAGGGACCAACCACAGCTCGGCCTTGGAGCGCATTTCTCAGGCACCGAGGATAGGCAAGTTCAGCCTCCGAGTAATGGCTGCTGCCCCCCTACTCCCTCTTTCCAAGCCCTACAAACCCAAAGCAGCTAGCTGGGCATCCAATATGAGGCATCCCTGTTAGCGCCTCACAGATGGTGTGCCTCAGGCGCCTAAAATAGCCCTCATTACCTCCCGAAAGCTACACTCACCCACCGGAGGCTGTGATGCTCTTTCCTCTCCAAGTCACTCATTTTAGCTGCCCTTTGGAATCCCAGTGACCTTAATTTGTTAACATGCACTTATTGTGTGTGTGAATGCACATGTCCATATGTATATACATTTGTATGTGTATATATAGGTACATGTATGTATATATGCATATGTATACACTCGTGCTGCGGCACATGTATGGAGAGCAGACAATAACTTGGAATCAGTTCTCTCCTTCTACCAAGTGGGTCTTCTTCTGTGGATCCAGCATGTACCTTTACCCTCTGAGCCACCCTGCTGTCACCCAGGGGACTTTCTGTGGCTGTGACTATTCCACAGCTGCAATGTTCTTTCTGTCTGCTTTGATCGTGAACTTGGAAGGAGGGGGTTAGTAAAGCACCTGACCCACTGGGAGTAGGGTCATTCAAGAGTCAGGGGGCTTAGCACCAGAGCTGGCAGAAATAACAGGTTCAGCTCACTCACACCTCTGGAAAATTAGCCCGGGACCCAGGGCTCCCTCCCCCCCACCAGACATGACAGCAGGTGGACGGCCATGGACAGAAAGTGCCTCAGAGCAATCTGCTGTACAGGCGGTATGTTGCTAGGAAGCAACTGGTAACAGCTGGCTGGAAAATCAGTCCTGTCCTTGGCAAAGCATGTCCCTGGCTGCTAATTAAATGCTGCCACAGCCTCTCTTCCTTCAGGGAGCCATAGAAATGTGCCGAATTAATGCAGACCGGAGTAGCTGGGCTCGCAAACAGGCTAAGCCTCCTCCTGCCTCTGTACAAAGGCTCTGGGGAGTGGGGGGGGGGCTACAATGAAGTCGCTAACCCTCCCCAGGAAGCTGGTAAAGAAAGTCCTGGCCTCAGAATACTTGGTTCAACTCACTCAGAGTATCTCCCTGATACCTGCACCGCCAACACAGATGAGTTCACGGGTTAACTACTTCTTAGCAGTCCCGTTAAGCTCCATATCTGGACATAGATCTAGAATAATGGAAAGCAGATTTCCAAGAGATGTTTGTACTCCCATAATTCATAGCAGGCAGCACTGTGATTCAGCCAAGAGTTCACAACCCGAGTGTTCATCGGTGAATGAGTAGGTAAACAGATGCACGATGTATTCAGTGTCGTTCAGCCTTAAAAGGGAAGAGAATTCTAAAATGTGCTGCCACGTGAATGAACCTTATACGCATGGTGCTGACACAAGCCGGGACAAACACCGTAGGACTCTATTCATAGGAGATGTCTAGAGTAAGCAAATTCACAGAATGAAGATGTGAGGTGCTCTCCGGGGACTTGGGGAGAGGAAAATGGGCAGTTACTATTTAATGAAAAACCCAGTCTCAGTTTTACAAGATGCTATTGGCAGGGGCTGGGTTCAGTGATAGAACAGAGGCTTGGCACTTCCTAGCACTGGAAAAAAAAAAGTTCTAGAGCCTGGTCATAAAAGAGACATATAATAATGTGACTAGGGTTTGAAGATGCGGCTCAGCTGGTTAGAGTACTTGTTTAGCATTCGGGAAGCCCTGGCTTCCATCCCCAGCACCACATAAACCAGGTAATGCTAGTGTACACCCATAATCCCAGCTAGGTGAGAACAGGAGGACCAGAAGTTCAAGGTCACCCTCAGCTACATATCGAGTTTTCGGCTAGCCTGGGATACATGAGACCCTGCCTCAAAAACAAACAAACAAAAAATCAATATACTTATTACTGCTGAACTCTGTGTATACTTAGTTCAGATGACAAGCTTTGTTTTTTATTAAATTATGTTGGTGGTACTGGGGATTGAACCCAGAGCTCCACAAATTAAAAAAAAAAATAAGTTCTCCACCAGTAAAATATACACTAACCCTATAATTTTTTTCATTTTATTTTTGAGAATTTCATACATATATGATCATATTTACACCATTTACCCCCACCCACATTCCCCCACACTACCTTGCTTCCAGCTTCATCTTTTTAATTTTTTTTTTTTTTTTTTGATAACCCACCAAGTCTGGTTAGTGGTGCCCATACATGCACAAGTGGGGAGCCCTCCACTGGAACATGTAAAACCTACCAGAGGCCACACCCCCAGGAAAGAATGAAATTCTCTCCCCAGCCCCTATCAACTACCAGTAGCTTCTCAGTAAGGGGTGGGGCCTGGAAGTCATCTGACCCATCTATACTGGGATTTTAGCTGTCTTGATCTTGTACACATCCTTGGGAAGACAATCACAGCGGCTGTGCGTTCGTTCCCAAATGCAAAAGCCATGTCCTCCCCAGAAGCCAGCCTTTTACAGCTCCGCCCCTCCTCCAGCTCCTACATTCTTTGCACTTCCTGGATGTTGTAAAAGGTTTTATTGTTGTTTTTAAGAAACATCTGTTCAGCTGGCCGTGGTAGCTTATGTAAGTCTAGCGCTCAGGAGGCAGAGACAGGAGGATTGCTGCCAGTTTGAGGCCAGCCTGGTCTACATAGTGAGTTCTGGATCCTGTATCAAAAGAAAAAGAGAAAAGAAAAGTTCAGTCTTTGGGATGAAGAAAGAGGGGACAGAGGGAAGGAGGGAGAGAGGGAGAAAAGGAAATGTTTAGAGCTGGGCATGGTGGAGCACACCTATAATCCTAGTGCTCAGGAGCCCAAGGCAGGAGGATCCCTGCTAGCTCAAGGCCAGCCTTGGCTACACAGTGAGCTCAAGGCCAGCCTGAGCTATATAATGAATTCAAAACCTCAAAATCAAAACCAAACAAAGCAAAAACAAGAAATTTGAGTTCATCATAAAGCAAATCACCAAGATTAAAGGAGTAAGCAAAATAGTAAATGTCTGCCTCCACCCAGACCCACCTTCCAGGTGCTCACAGTAGCCCGTGTCCTCTCAAAATCCTTCCCTGGCTCAACAAGCCCGCACCTATTTATATCTATATTGACTTCAAATGCACTAAAGAGCTTAGACCTTAGTTATTGGTTTGTTTTTTCCTTTTGCAAAAAATAAAACAAAACAAAAAACCAAAAACCCAGCACCACACTGAACAACGGTTCTTCAGTTAGTGTGTCTGGGAGAGCTTTCAATATACACAGATCCGCCCGTTCTCTCTCACAGCTCTATCGGATTTCATCATTTCATGGATGTTGCACAATTTAGCCTGCCTTCTATCAGCACACACTTAATAGCTTCCAGTTTTTATAATGAAAAAAAGCTGCAGTGAACATACATCTTGTTCACACACACAAATATTTTCCCATGATGCATGTTAGAGTTAGAATTTACCTGGTTAAAATGTATGTCTATTTACTAGAATATTTCTTTGTCTTAAAGGAAATCTGAATCAATCTATTCTCCTACCATCACTGGCTAAGGGCAGCCTAAGCCCTTGTCAATACAGGTCCAGCAAATGTTTTTAACCTTTGCCAATCTACTAGATAGAAATAAATACTACAAGCATTTTTGTTGTTGTTGTTGTTGTTTTTAATGTAGCTGCTTACTGTGTGCTAACTTTTTCCTACAAACACCCTACTGATAATAGCATCATATTTTCAATTTTAGATTTTATAGAACGTTGTTACTAAAGAAGTCAGTCCTTTGATAAAGGTATCTCATTTGACTTTGCTCTGGTGTGTTTCAGCAGACGCATATTTTCAGTCGTAGGCATTCAGTTTCATAGGTCCTTTCTCACTGTAAAATTACAAATGGAGTCTTGGCTAGTCAGGTCTAGTCTGTAGACCTGGCTCCCTCTGACCACCACGACACCGGCTTGTCTCTCCTAATTGTCTCTTCCTGAATCTCAGGGAACATTCTCAGCCCTGTTCCAGCTCTGCCCCTCCTCCCACCAGGAAAATTGGTGTTTTTCTTTTTCCTTTGCCTGTCTTTTCTTTTCTTTTCTTTTCCAAAAGGGGATCTGCCTACAGAGCTCACACTGCCCTCAAATGTGTGACCCTCCAGCTGCAGCTTCCAGAACAGCTGGTGTAAACAAGGGCACATTGAAACTACCAAGTGTGAAGAAAGGTCCGTTCTGGTGAGTTCAAAACTGCCATGGCTACCTCTTCGGGGCACAGAAAACAGCAAAAATGATGGAAGAATCTTGCCAGTTTTGTGGGGTTCTGTTGCCGTGGGAGGAGGGCGAGTTAGCTGGAACAGCCTGGGAAGGAACTAGCCCAGGGCTTTGATCTGTTGAAGGCTTGTTTGAGTTAGTGAAGAACTAGCAGCCCTGTCCAGAAGTTGGGGGGCGGGGGGCTGTAGGTGGCAGATAAAAAAGTAATAGGGTTTCCTGGCTAACAGAAACTCACTTTATAATGTTTCTGAGGAACACTGATTTTGCGTAGCGGTCCTTCTGTTTACCAGTCAGAGATCAGCCAGGCTGCAGCCTATGATACTGTCAGTGGCACTGCTGTCTGGGGGCTGGGATGACAGGCATGTGCGAGCGAGCATTCAGGAACTGCATTTTCCTAATACATTTCTCAACCTTCTAAAACGTGTGTCCCCCCTCCCCGCCACTACTACCAGCAGGATAACCAGGAAAAATCTCATGTCCTTCCAAGACTTTGAAAGGATGTGTTCCAACTACTAGTTACTGTGCCCTCTGTATGACCTCGTCAGGAAATTGCTTTCTCAAACCCTTAAGTTTCTAACATGAAAATTTACGAATTTTTCATTCCTCCTCAAAATGATACTGATTGGGTTTTTACCCCCTTTTTAGCTGCCCTCAAGAGCCTCATATGCCCACTACCTCAATCTTACCTGTAACCTACCCTAATTTGAAAATCACTTCTCAGATACACTTTATCAAAAAAAAATTTTTTTTTTATCCAAAAAGACAGCAGAAAAACAAACTGTGGCCTCAAGGGAACAAGGTAGATGCAATAATTGTTTGTAAGACATTCCTCTTGAGGACAGATTCCAAACCTCAGAATCTGCAACAAAACCTTTCAAGGACTAGGCTGAGGAGCCTGAGTTTGAACTCACCACTGGGCACACCCAGCCTTTTGACACAGCGACATGACATCACTGTTTACAGAGTCCATACTCATACGGAGCACCATGCAATAGAGGACAATTTCGGGTTTTAAGTGAAGTTTGCGGTTTTGTGTGAGGGTGGTGTTCAAGACATATTGAAAAACATCTCATTTCACCAGTGTTCCGGATTCAATTTAGACTCGTTTCAGGTCTTCGTCTATTGGATCACCTATCCTTAGGAGCTAATCAGCTCCTGTTCAAAGTCAGCAGGGAGCCTCTGACAGATCTATTCCCACCTTAACGATTAGCCCTGTGCTTTCGCATGCGTTGGTCCTGCTAGGCTCTGGTCCTATTAAAGCTTCTTCCGTCCATTTCAAGGGGTGAGCTGATCTCTCCTTCATCCACATGACTTCTCGATGTGGCAGGTGATACTGCACCAATTCCTCATGTCAGTAAACTGTCATTTCCTGGTGGTACCTTCTGCTCTGCGAAAAGCAATGGCTTGCTGACAACCCTGCGCTTCACCGATGTGAACGCTGCCCCCATGGCTCTGCATCTGCGCCAAGTACAACAGCCTTGCATTAGGGGACCCCATCACTGAGGTCTTTTTGACAGTACCTTACAAAGTGCTTCTGTGGAAAACCCGTGACACTAACGGTGCACGTGACCAAAGTGATGACAAGAGGGACAAACACGGCCAGTTTGCACGTGCACAGGTGATGACAGCAGTCACATCACGACAGCTGCGTGCCAGACGCTGACAAGGAGCCAGTCGTAAGACAACCTCCCTTCCCCACCCCCAGACAGGGTTTCTCTGTGTAGTTTTGGTGCCTGTCCTGGATCTCGCTCTGTAGACCAGGCTGGCCTCGAACTCACAGAGATCCGCCTGGCTCTGCCTCCCAGGTGCTGGGATTAAAGGTGTGCTCCACTACTGCCCGGCTCGACAACCTCCCATTTTTAAGAATGCTTAGCAATATATATTACAGAACTGACGGCATGGATTCCATGCCTTCCCATGCAAGGCACTTAATGCAGCTTCTGGCTCTTGACAATGATAATCAGCAGCCCAACAGAAACAAGCCTCAGGAGACCAAACTCCCTTTAATCAACAAGCTCTGCAAAGAGCACAGGGATGCTCGGGTCCTCTCAGACACAGGTATTCTGGCAACAGAGGCTGCGGCAGCAGAAGGACACCCCTTGAGATGCCGCCAGTTTTCATTCAGTGGCCAGGGTCAAGTTGATCTCAGTCACCAGGGCTTTGAGATGTCCTGTGTGCTGTGAATACATGTTGCTACAATTGTTTAATAAACAAAACGCTGATTGGCCAGTAGCCAGGCAGGAAGGATAGTGTAGGTGGGACAAGGAGAGAGGAGAGTTCTGGGAAGTGGAAGGCTGAGGCAGAGAGATAATGCCAGCCACCGCCATGGAGAGCAAGATGTAAAGTACTAGTAAGCCACAAGCCATGTGGCAAGGTATAGATTTATAGAAATGGGTTAATTTAAGATATAAGAACAGCTAACAAGAAGCCTGAGCCATTTGGCCAAACAGTTTAAATAATATAAGCGTCTCTGTGTTTATTTGAGTCTGAGTGGCTGCTGGGCGGGACCAGAGATAACCCCAACTACACACCAGGGCTGGGAGCAGTCTCTGAGGTGCTGAAGAAACAAGAAACTCCCCTTCTGGCCAAAATGTCTAAAGGGAAGAGAGAAGGCAGTAGATATTTAATGAGTGCTTAGTAGAGTAAGACCTTTAACTGACACCCACTGTGTGCTGGCATCTGTCCTGTGGAGTAGAAGTACCCCCATTTTATAGCAGGAAAACTGATACTTAGTACAGCTCTGACGATCAAGCCTAGGGTTGCCCAGCCAGTAGGTGATAGAGCCAAGGCTGGTACTAGGCATCCATGTCAGCCAGAGCTGATCCCACAACTGGATAAGGGCACCATGGATAAAGAATCTTGGTCCTACTATGCACCCCTAGTCCAGTCCTAGAATGCATCTCTCAGCTCCCTACATGCATAATCAAATGTTGTCTGATGCAGAAAACCTCTAAAATGTTTTCTCTGAAACAAAAGAGGTTTACAGCGATCAAGGCTATGTAGGCAGCAAGTTAATGCTGTAAACAAAATTGCCCCTTGGAACATCCAAGTCAGCTAATATGCTCAATTGCTTTCAAAGCACGTGTTTCGGTGAACTGTTATGCTGATTAGCAATAATTATAATCTACTCATTAAGAAATGTCCCTAAGAGCTGCTACAACAGAACACTTCATTGCCGAGTTTAAGTTACTCTGTGTACTCGAAAATAATGAAGCTACTGTCCTTTTAAAAATTATCTAATTTAGGCTTTTCACTCACTTATGCCTCTCTGCAAGGGCTGCAAATGAAACAGGCAGTGCTAAATTAAATGGTAGCATTCTCTAAGGTCCAGAGCAGCAGCTCGGAGGCCAGCCTGCCAGCTCTGCCGGGGGAGAGGGGGGGAGGAAGCTCAGGGAAGACTTAGATCTAAAAGACATTCCCTGAGGTCCACTCCCTCTTTCCTCAAACATATGAATTTCAAAGAATTTGTTTCTCCAAAGAGTCTTGAGACTCCTTGGACATTTACTAGAATTTACCAAGTGCCACCTTAAATCCTTTAGGAGCAAAGCCAATATAAACAATGCACACAGATTGAGAACTTAATATCGGCAGGTACTCAACAGGCGGAGTGCTTTATCTCCAGTTTTAGTTAAATCCTCTTAGTTATCAGAAACACACAGAGAAACCCAAGGATGGCTGCAGGGAAGCCACGGGAACACCAGAAACTGTCACGGAGCCCCGAGAGCAGGAACCCTGGCAGCTGACTTCATGGAGACCATCACCGGATCCATTAAGCTCCAGCCTCCTCAAATCCCATGAATCTACCACAGGCATGTGGAACTGTACACTCTGATAAACTCTGGAACTGTTAGCTACTCCCGAGGTCAAGGCAAGAAGATCTGCTGGACTCGGGATCAAGGCCAGCCTGAGGAACATAGCAAGACCCTGGCCTGTCTCAAAAAAAAGGAAGAAAAAGAAAGAAAAGGGAAGGAAAAAAGAAAGAAGGGATGACAGCTGAACCTTCCCACAAGGACCTTTCTCTTTACATCCATACATTTGCTCTCAATTGCAAGAAACAGACCACCTAATTCAAAGAGCTTTAAGCAATAAGGACATTGTCTCACAGAACTAGAAATGCAGATGTATTTGCTTTTGAGGCCAACTAGCCATGTCATCAATAAGCAGGGCTGGTTCCTGCTCTGTTTTACACCAGGTCAATGTTATCCTAAGGCTGATTCTTTTGAATTTGGATGTAGAGCCTTGGACCATGGGAAAGGAGGCTTACACGGTCTCTCACTGCCACTATCAATAGGGAAATGTTACTCAGAAGCCTGTACCTCAGCATGCCATTGACCTGAATTAAGTCGCACGCTGTCTTTAAAGTAACCCCTTAGGCTAGCAGGTTTTGGTTTAGACTCCTGTTCTCGTCAGTAGCAATGAAAAAAGGGGCTGCCAAAACTGGTTTAGACTGCACATGGCAATCCCCTAGAATGAAGTCAGGTATGGGGGTAGGAAGCAGATTAGAGAGGCATGTCCTGTTATTCGAGCTCCAGTCAATGGGTATAGATTTTGAAGCCATATGGGAAATCATTTTGTTTGTTTGGTTGTTTAAGTTTTTTGAAACAGGGTCTCATTTAACCCAGGCTGTCCACAAACTCACTACGAGCTGAGGTTGGCCTTGAACTCCTGATCTTCCTGCCTCTGCCTCCCAAGTGCTGGATTACAAGCATGTGCCATTACAGCTGGTTCCATATGGGGAATCTTGGAATGAAAAATAGATTGGAGGTAGGACAAGAATGGTGTTAGGGATGGTCTAGTTTTGAAAAGCCTACTAATATCCAAATGAAGATGTTATGTAAGTCATGGGCTATATGAATTAGGAGCTCAAGTAGAGTTATAACTTTGAGGGCCATCGGCCTATCACAAGAACTTAAAACCATAGGAAGAAAAAGAAATCTACTAAAGAAAGAGGGAAAAAAGAAGTAAGAATCCAAGGTCCAGTGCTAGAGCGTCCCAACATCTAAAGGCAGAGCTCAGAGGAGCCAGGAAAGGGACAAGAAAGCAATCATGAAGGCAGGAGAACTAGAAACATGCTGTCCTAGAAACCAGAACCAAGTGTTTCTCTACTGATGCACTAGGTGTCCTCAGATGGTGTACAGAAGGCAGTGCTGTGATGTGGGGAGCAGACGAATTTACCAAGATGCAAAAAGACAAGAGAGAATTTATTGAACTGCACTGCATGAAAGCAGTGGGCAAGTTCCCAGTGAAGGGATTGTGCCATTGTGTGTGGGTTTTTGGGGTTTTTTTTTTGTTTTGTTTTGTTTGTTTTTTGGTTTTTCGAGACAGGGTTTCTCTGTGTAGCTTTGCGCCTTTCCTGGAACTTGCTTTGGAGACCAGGCTGACCTCGAACTCACAGAGATCCGCCTGCCTCTGCCTCCTGAGTGCTGGGATTAAAGGTGTATGCCACCACCACCCGGCTACAGTTAATTCTTCTTATCATCATACCACAGATGAGGGGTCAGCTCTAATTGTCACCCTGGAACAGTCTAGAATCACCTGGGAAGAGAGTCTCAGTGAAGGACTGTCTGGATCAGGTTGGCCTGTATGAAGGGGAATTACAGTAATTGCGTTAACTGATGCAGGAGAACCTGCCCTCCGTGGGTGGTACCATCCCTTGGCCCTGGACCGATTAAGAATAGAAAAAAAGAGTTTAACAATAAACATGCATACATTTGTTCTCTCTGCTCTGAACTGTGGATGCTACTACATCAAGTTCCTGCAAGGAACAAGTACAGACATGTCTTCTGATTGACATGGTAAAGGAAACCGGGAGAAATCCCCACCTGATGGTTTCTGTCTTGACATGAGGAGCAAGGTGGCCAGCTGAGAAATATAGAAGGAATTCTGAAGACAGACAGAGGCAGGCAAAGGTGAAAACTAGCAGCCTCCAGAAGTGGGAAATGAGACAAGGAGAATCTAGAAGGCTGACTCTGCAATGCTGAGAGCCCACTTTCAATGCTGAGAGTGATCGTGAACTCAAGAGCAACATAGTTTTCAGCCACTCAAAGTAGACAGAGTTGAGGTTCTAATACAGCATGAAGGAAGAACAGAAAACAAACAAACAAACAAACAAACAAACAAACAAAAAAGGCAAGGGCCCTGGCAAGACAGTGTCTATATTACAACAAGTCACCTGGGCTGAATTAGAAAAGAGAGGACCCTGAGGGGAGGTGACAGCTAGTGAGGAAGCTCATATCCCCCGAGCAATGACTCAGTCTCCTTCCTTTTGAATACAAGAAAAACCAGCAAACGGTTAGCCAGGCACATGACAGGCAGGCCTCACTCTTGCTAATATGTGTACCTTTGGCTAGGTTCACTACAACGGGATGTCTGTGCAAGGGATGTCTACCACTCACGGACAGGGACCTATGACCAAGAAGAGCCGTCTCCACACTCTTCACCCTTGCCCTAACTCAATGCAGGATGATGCCACAGGGGACAGCAGGGAGACCAGAGGCAAGACTTCTGGGTCCTGGAAGAGCTGTGTGAAGGAACCGCTCACTGACGAAACACCTGCCTGATCAGAGGCGGGGATGTGAACAGTTTGAGTACACAATGTCCCTCACAGGCGTCTACGTTTGAGTGTTTTTCCCCAGATTGGTGATGCCAGTTTCGGAGGTCGTGGAACCTTCTGCATCTAAGACTTCACTGGCAGATGTTGGGCCATGGAGATGGGTTATAGCAGGCCATTTCCTACCTAAGGTGTTTCGTTCTGCGTTTGCAGCCAAGATGAGAATAAATTAAGACTCTCCTCCAGCCCCATGAACATCGCCATGGCTTCTTCACCCCATAACTGCGAACTAAGTAAAACCAACCCTTGTTGCCCTAAGTTGTCTCAGTCGGGTTATTTGGTCATAGTGACAAGAAAAGTAATAAAGGGAGGGGTGTGGTAGCTAATCCTTTCAACTTGACAGGAACTAGAATAACTTGGGAGACAAAGCTGTGGGCATGTCTGTGACAGAATTTCAAGATAAGGTTAATGGAAGCAGGGAAAACCCATCTTAAAGGTGGGTGGCACCATTCTGGATCACAGAACACACTCAGTAATCCAGTAGCTCTTCCCCAGGATTCCTTGCGTCTCCTTCACCTCCCTCCATTGTCCTCAGGGAAACTCTGTAAATGATTTTTCTCTGTTGAATGAACAGCCACATCTTTCCAACTCTCCTCACTCTTAGTACACTAATCACCCTGATTCACAGTAGGTGCTCAAAGCTTGCAGGCAGCGAATAAATTTAGTTATTCAATACTGAAGACGATGACATTAATAGAACTGGCTTGGGTGCGGCTCAGGATCTCCTATCACCATTCTTAGGCTCCCTAGAAGTCTGGCTGGCAGAAGGAATATAGGACCCAGCTGCTTGCATCCATGGCTCCTTCCACAGACTGTTTTGGTACAAAACATTTGAAAGGTACCTTCTGAGACAGATGTTTCTAAACAAGCGGACTACATCATTACTGGGGGGAACACATTATGCAAATGAAATGTAAACAGGCTGACAAGCTCTCTGGAGGAGACTGGCTGACAATGTGACAGAAGGGTGCAGTCTAGGGCCAGCAGGGGTGGATCGGAGAGCTATGAGAGCTCAGCCACCCGGGGACAACCGGTTTGATCTGTTTAGGGACACCTGGAGCTTTCCAGCTCCTGCCACTCAAGGACAGTACGTGCTACCCATGGTTTGTTTCTGCCAAGACTCCCAGGGCCGCATGCTCTCTCGCCAGCACGACACGGGCAGCAGATGTGAGCATGCTTCCACATGAGGATGTGTGATTACCCCCGCTTCTCCGGTGCTAACCATTACCAGCAGAAAACCCCTGGGGAGGAAACAGTGCCGGCAAATGACTGCCTCTCATGCGGGCACTGGCCACTTAGCACGCCCAGGAGCAGCCGCTGCGTTCAGGGCCTTTCGTTTCTCTCACGGTCCTTCTTTCAACCTAAGCATCCAAAAAGGATCGGTGTAAGGGAACATCAAGTGAGAGAGAGAGTTTCGTAAGAAAATACCAAGGCTTTATTCTCTCTTATAAAGAGCCCTGCTTGTTGGAGAAATGGAAAGGAGTACATAATTCTCAGGAGTAAACATGATTTACCTGCTGCATGCTTCAGACCTGAATGCCAAAGAGGCGCAGCCAGGAGGAAAGGTGTAATGCTTCTATTTTCACAGCCATAAAATGCTAAGTAAACAAAACAAAATGGACTTAATGCTAGGTGTTCCCACAGGGAAAAGCCAGAAAACTTTACAAAACGATCAGCTGGGTAACAGGAACACCAATCCCACCCCTCTAAGGCCCTGTCTTAGGTGGGGGGAGGTTCCAGTCTGGAATCCCCAAAGCTGGCAACCAGAGGCTTCTGCTCTGGAGTCCATGGAGTCAAGCAGGGGTGAAGTCCTGGCCAGCGCGGCTGTGGTGAGGCGCCGAGGTGCAGCGGTGCCGCACATGGAAGTTGACAACGTACTCTGCATTAGTCCTCTGCACCGAAATGGCGAACGGCTCAAAGGGGTGGAAGGTGAAGGCGACGAGGCGACGCACCGTGTGGTTGATGGGGCGGCCCAGCAAGCCTGCCTGGATCTCAAACTTTAGCAAGCCAGAGTCCCGGGCGTAGAACCTAAGCAGAGAAAAGACACGGTGCTGTATCACTGCCATCTTGAAATCCGGACAGCAGGGGAGGCAGACCCTCAGTAGTTCATCAGATAGCAGAAGCACGAAGCCACCTTATCTGATCAGCTCGGCTGAGAGGCAGAGTGACTGTAAAGTTAACTCCTGTCCTGAGTCTGTGATCACCTCCTCTCACCACGACCCTGAACTAGACTAAATCAGAACCTCCCTGCTTCCAGAAGCTCCTGCCTGAGGACTGTTTAAGCTGGCGTTAAAAATGAAATGCAAACAGCAAATCTAAGCTTCATGTGTAACTTTAAATCTTTGAATAGCCATATTTTTAAAAAGTAAAACAAAAAAGTGGAATTTATTTTGTAATATATTTAATGTAATCCAATATATCCAAAATATTACCATTACAACCCACAGTCATGCAAAACAAACAAACAAACCCTGGGATACCATACACTCTTCCTTTCACTACATCTTTGAAATCTGAAACGTACTTGACACCTGCACACATCTCCGCTTGGCCGCGGCTCACATTAGGTGCGCAAGAGCTGTAAGTGGCTAGCGGCTCCTGCATAGAACAGTGCCATTCTGGGCTAATCTTTAAGATTTTCAGATTTAAGAACAAATTCTTGCACCAGGTATAGTGGCACATATCTGTAATCCCAGCACTCTGGAAGGCAGAGGTAGGAGGATCAGAAGTTCAAGGCCAGCTTTGGCTATATAGCAAGTTTGAGGCTTGCCTGGGCTACATGAGAGCACCTCAATAAATGATAAAAAATAAAATAAATTCTCTCTGAAGGCTGTCATTTTTCACACAGAGAAATAAAATCACATGCTAGGGATGCAGCTCAGCAGTAGGGCACTTGCTTACAAACAAAATGGCGAGTGATTTGGGTTAGGATTTTCCACCTAACACAATTCGACAAAAGATGTTTCTGAATAACTTGTGGTTTGGGAAACTAGAGATGATGAACAGGCTGGAGAATTCCAGAAAATGGAGAGTTCTGAACCAAATGGAGAGCTCTGATTTTCTTTTTTGGATACTCATACTTTTATTATAACTATTATTTTATTATTATTTTGCAGAGCTGAGGCTCAAATCCAGTGCCTTGCAAATACATGGGAAATGTGCCACCCCTGAGCTCAAGGATAGTCAGACTTTTTGATAAAATAATCCCATCATCAAGAATTCATATCCTCAGAATTTAATTTAAATGATTAACGATGGCATTATCAGAGTTGCTCTAATATAAAAATGCATAAAAAAGATGGTCAGAAGGCTGGATAAATGATGACATGTCTACTTGATAGAACAGTGAATCAGTGTGAGGACCATGTAACACAACGGACAAACATCCCTAAAGTTAAAGCAGTCGACACCCATGATGCCTGTTGTGATTAAAGCTGCAAATGCAAACATGAACACACACACACACACACACACACACACACACACACACACACACACACACACACACACACACACATATATATTGACAAAGACCAGAATGGAGGAGACGGCAAAGGAACTGACAGGACAGCCTCTTCAGAAGCCTGTAATATCTTCCAGTTCTCATCTGGAGTAAAAACATGAAGGAGTTACAAGAGAAGCCTCCTCAGCCCGGCAATGGCATTGCAGGGTGTTCCTTGGGCTCATCTTTTCAAACTGAAAAAGCAGGGAAATCAGCAAGGACAGAAATGTATCTACTTGACTATATCAAACGAGGCCCATTATGTGCTTTTATGCATAAAAAGCACACTAACCTACCCACATAGTTGCCAACACATACAGGGTTTATAATTTAAAGTGAGTTGTTGGGGCTTCTAAATCCAACCACCCATTTGTAGGCAAGCAGGGGGAATGAGAAATGTAGTAAATATTTCTACTCCCAGCATGCGATGAACAGAGCCCAGATGTGAGGAAGACTACAGGATGAACAAGTTGGGGACGAACAATGATGTCATTGCAAGAAAAAGAGAGAAGTAAACCTACAGACTGCGATCTGAAGGGTAGAGCCACATGCATATGAACATGAGTCAAACAAAGGAACTGTGCAGAGTACTCACAGGCAATACAGGGGAACTAATCAGATGCTTGGGGACATTAACAAAGGACTGTTTGTTCTGAGGCAGGGTCTCGTGTAGCCCAGGCTGGCCTCAAACCTGCTGTGTAGCTGAAGATGATCTTGAACTCCTGACCACCCCCCAACACCCCCCCCACCTCCATCGCCCACGTGCACCACCAGGTGTGCAGCATCACCACTCCAGGGTTATGTGGGACTGGGGACTGAACCTGGGTTCTGTGCAGGCCAAGTAAGCGGTCTACCTACTGAGCTACATTTCCAGCCCCATTCAAAAATTGTGAATTTGGTTTAGACAGGGTGGTATCAAGGCTTTTGATGTTTGTTAAAGCTTGTTAACTTTTAGAAATCCACACTGAAATGTTTGTGGGTAAAATTCAAGGGAAACAGCGGTTTACTGAAAAGTAGTCCAGAGCGGCAGGGAGGTGGGGCGAGGAAGCAGCTGGCCAGGAGCTGACACCTCTGAAGCTAGGAGGTACAGAGGGCCATCACAGATATAAAATTTGCCATGATAAAATAAAAAAAAAATTAATTTTAGGAACTTGACTGCAATTTCCCAAGGGAAATACTATGAACAGTGATTAACTCTACAGAATATGTTACAAAGATCCATTTAACACATATACATAATGATGCTGATGACAAACAGACTTACTACAGGTAGGTGTGATAAGGCATTACCTATAAAACAAGGGGGGGGGTGAGGAGTTCAAGGTCATCTTTGGCTGTACATTAAGTTCAAAGCCAGCCTAGAGAAAAAGGAAAGGAGGAAGAGAGGGAGCAAGGCAGGGAGAAAGAGGGAGGAAAGAAATGAACAAAACTATAAATTCTGCATGCTACTGTCTCTGTGTGAAAAGACCTTCCAAGCTACAGCTTAGGGCTCCGAGCCCTCCCGGCCAGTCAAGCGCACTGGAGACAGAGCCCGGTCCACCTCACAGCATCCATCCCAGCAGATGTAGAGGAACAGGTGTGGCTTTAGGAGAGAGGAGGAGGCCTACAAGGGGCTAAGTTTAAGGTCCCAGCAGCAGAAGCTGGGAAGACAGATAACTCAGTGGTTAAGAGCACTGGCTGCTCTAGCAGAGAGCCTGGGTTCAATTCCCAGCATCCACAGCGTCTCATACAATCAACCACCTGTAACTCCCAGGATGGTGGCTCACAGCCAACCATAACTCCAGGTCAGGGGATCTGACACCCTCTTCTGACCTCTGTGGGCACCAGACACACACATGGTGTACATACACATGTAGGCAAAACACTCATACACATAAAATAATCTTAAACAAACAAAAAGATTCCAAAAGTAAAAAATTATCTTTGCTTTTTCTACTTAGTAACATTGATAAAATAATTTCAGTAAAATATAGTGAATACAAAATCTGTTATGGAATGCCATTGGATTATTAAAAATGGGAAATAAAGTTCCTTTCCTTGGATCCTTTTATTTTTTTGTTTTATTTTGTTTTCAAGACAGGGTTTCTCTGTGTAGCCCTGGCTGTCCTGGAACTTGCTCTGTAGACCAGGCTAGATTCAAACTCAGAGATCCACCCTGTTTCTGTCTCCCAAATGCTGGAATTAAAGGCATGCGTCAATCACCACCCGGCTTCCTTGGATACTTTTAATAGCAGACAGCATTTACCCGAATAAAACGTTTTCATGGGAAGCCAAGAGCAGCAGTAGCTAACTTCTGAGAATAATACCTAAGTGATCCAAGCCCTCACCACTCAGTAGAAATGGCCTGGCCTTTCCTTTCAGCACAAGAAGAGTCACTGACCAATGTCACAGACGAGGAAGAAAGGAAGCGCAGTGCCCTTCGCCTCAAGCAGTATGGAGCTGTGGGGGTGACAAAATACCTGATCGGGTGATCTCCACAAGTCTTGGGTCGCTCCATGACCGACACCCACTTGTCATCGTAGCTGAAGAGAGACAAATCCAGGTAGGGGCTCCCACTGTAAGACTGGGCACTGATGGGGAGCTGGCCTAGCAGCCGGCGCACAGCCTCCGTGTGCCCTCCATACTTGGCATTTATAATCGTATCTTTGAACCTAGAACAAAGCACCAGTAAGGAAGGCTTTCTCAGCAGCTGCCTCAGTTTAAAACTCACGTGCACATGTTTAAAATCCAGAGACAGCTCAGCAGGTGAAAAGTGCCACACAAGCCTGAAGAAGACCTGACCTGAGTTCAGTCACCAGACCCCACAGTGGAAGGAGATAACCGACTCCCCAAAACCATCCTCTGACAGCCTATGTGTGCCATGGCACATGCACTCATACTATACACATACAGTAACGTGCAGTGATATTGTGTCCTCCAATATATTGTGCACCCTAATAAACCTTAATAACTTCTCTGGGGTCAGAGAACAGAACAGCCGCTAGACAGACATAGAGGCCAGAAAATGGTGGTACACACACCTTTAATCCTATCACTTGGGAGGCAGAGATCCACCCAGACCTCTCTGAGTTCAAAGCCACACTGGAAACTGCCAGGCATGGTGACACACACCTTTAATCTCAGGAAGTGATGGCAGGAAGCAGAAAGGTATATAAGGCGTGAGGACCAGGAACTAGGCTTGTTAAACTTTTAGGCTTTTAGCAGCAGTTCAGCTGAGATTCATTCTGGATGAGGACTCAGACAGAGGCTTCCAGTTTGAGGAAACAGGATCAGCTGAGGAACTGAGGTGAGGTAGCTGTGGCTTGTTCTGTCTCTGATCTTTCAGTGTTCACCCCAATATCTGGCTCCTGTGTTTTTTGTTAATAAGACCCTTTAAGATTCATGTTACAGAAACGTTTTTTAAAAAATTGAATCTTAACTTCCTCTGCAGCTTGTGAACCAGGGCCTTCATCAGCTGTACTCCTAGTCAATGTATCTCTGAAACCATCCTAAACCTCATTCACCAGGCAAGAAAAAGTTCCTTAGCAACCCTTTTAGATATAACCAAGAAGCCACCAAACCGAGTACACATGCTACTGTAAAGACATTTTACCACAACTCCCACGTGAGAGCACCATACGTACCGCGTGGGTGTGTCTCACCCTTTCCTGAGCGCCTCTCTATGAACCTTGTTCTTCACCCTGTCCTTCAATCTGTTCAAAATGTCTTCTAATAACTTCCAATTCTGCCACACCCTGGCTCATCTTGAGATTCTTTTCTGCTGCCATGCCATGGATCTGGTTTTACTCCGGTGAAGGTCCCCAAAAGGATAGGGAACTCCTCAGGCTACTGAAGGTGGCACCATGGAGCTGTGTCTCTGTCCTGTCACCACTGACAGTAGCATGACGGGAGCTGTCTCATGGCTCTGTGAGCCCCATGGCCTCCAGGATGGCCTCGGGATCTGTACATTGAAGCAGTTCCTATTCTTCGACAACGAACACCATAGCCCCGCTCTCCCAGCTCCCCACTGCCTGAAATATGAAGAAGCCATCCCTCTGCTATCTGCAGCACTTAGCTCTGGGCTGGGTCACTCTGTCCAACTAACATCTCTTAATTCTAGGGGACTTTAAAGTTCTCAGTAACCATCCTTCGAACAGCATGGCCTCCCAGCCCCTGCCTTCTCAGCTGCATCCCTACATTCCTACAGCCTCACTCTCACCATGCAGCCACTGCAACCCCAGGTGACCATCCCATGTTCCAGCCATCCCCTGTCTCCCCAGCTCCAGCCTTCTACACATCCCAACTTCAACAACCCTCCAACACCCACTGACTCCACCACCATGTCCTCCCATCTCACACACCCATTACGTCATCTCTCTTTTCTTAGGCATCTTACAATCCACAGTTAATCATGAAACAGCTCCACCGCATGCTCTAACTCTTGAACTATGCTTTCAAGTAGGGCTCTAGTGAAGTTCAGCTCTTCTGACTCTATGCTCGTGCTGCTCAGTTCCCCATGGCTGTAGAAAAGCAAACAGAAATGCTCACTTCAACCTCTGGCCATGAACCCTGCACAGGCCTTCAATTGGAGGGATACTCCTCTGCACTTCCACAGTCCAGCCATCTCCTACTCTCTCCACAGCTACCTCATCTCCCCCTGGTTTGTTACTGATGAACACAGGGAAGCAGAAGAGGACCTTTGTCCTTGCATGGCACACCAATCTCTCTTTTGGGCCAGTAGATCTCATTTCCTCTCACATACTAGGCAGGTTCTTTCTCTACAGGATCAGTCCCATCAACACACAAACTTGTCCTTTTTACTTCTCAGTTTAAAATAAGGAAAACCATCTGGTTAGTGACAGAGTTATGTAATCCCAGCTATTTGGGACACTGAGGCAGGAATGAAAGTTCAAGACCAGTCTGGGCAACTTGGTGAGACTGCTTAAAATAAGCAATGTAGAAAGATGGCTGAGATATAGCTCGGTGACACAGCATTGCCTAGCATACCAGAGGCCCCTAGAGTCAAATCTCAGTGGGCAGAGGCAGAGAGGGAGAAAGAGAGAGAAATCAACACCATTTGCCACTACTCTGATCACATCTGAAGCTGTGTCTCTGGTACCATCACCAAATACTTTGCTCACTCCAATCCAGCCATCTGCCCTCCTTGGTGTCTTCCAAAGGCTTCAGAAATACCGCAGCCCTTGGCCTTGCTATTGCCTCTGCTGGATGTTATCTGATTCCTGATTAATCACAGGTTGCTCCTGGTCTCCTTCAACACCTCTGCTCACATACCATTGATGATCTACAGAACAGTGAAGATACACTCAGACCCACCAGATAATGCCCCAGCTGCCTTTCCCTGAAACCCTTCCTTCCTGGATCCTTCACTCTCTTGTGCCCCTCCGGTCTGACCTGTGAACTGTGACCCTGCAGCTTCCCTTTTAGCACCCTCAGAACTCTGACTCTGTTGCCTACAAACCATCTCTTTGGGGCTTACTGATGACATGTGTTTTCCAAAGGCTTCCTCAGAAAGACACATAAAAATGATTTCATTTTTGAGTCCCACAGCTCTGAAAATATCTTTGTTCTACTCTATTTGAATGTAGGATTTTAAATGAGAAATCCTTTTCACCAGGCACAGTGGCAAACATATGTAATCCCAGCACTCAGGAACCCAAGTTCAAGGCCAGCCTGGACTGTTCTTGTCTCAAAAAAAAAAAAAACAAAGAAAAGAAAAAGAAGACAGTCATTTTTGGTGGTACCAGGGGTGGGAGCAGGATTGAACCCAGAACTTTGTGAGTAGCAGGAAGTACTCTTTCACTGAACTACAATCCCAAGCCCTTGAAGTCACTCCTTTCACAAGATTTTGGAGGCACGATTGTCACGTGTGTAAGCCCTTAGCACTGACACTGGCACGTCTGATGCCATTCTGACACCATTTCTGCGTGTGAAATGTGTGTTCTCACTCAAAGTTTTTATGATTTACCGTTGTCTCCAGTGTTTCAAAACTTCATAGCATGCCTCCACGTGGGCCTTTTCTCACTAACTACACTAAGTACTTGAATGAGCAGAATGCTGGCAAGGTGGGTGATTTTTCTTGGGGGTAGGCATGATTTGTATAAAGAGTGTAAGTGGCATTCCTCTGTGGTTCTGCATCAGTTCCTGCCTCCAGGTTCCTGCCTTGAATCTCTGCCCTGATTTTCCTCAGTGATAGAGTGTGACCTAAAAGTGTAAGCTGAAATAAACCCATCCTCCCCAGGGTGCTTCTGGTCATGGTGTTTATCAAAGCAACAGGAAGAAACAAGAACACCTACCTTCTATAACTTGTTAATGATATGATTAACTTAAAAGTTAATTTTGAAAGAAGATTCCCAGGTTCAGTTCCCAGCACTGCCACCGAAAAGGGAGTGGAGTGTATTCCACACCTGTAATCCCAGCACTGGGAAAGCTGCGGAAGTGAATCACCATGTACACGACCAGCCTAGGCTACACAGTGAGACTGAAAAGAAAAAAAGCATGCTTCTAAGGCAGAAGGTAAGTGCACTAGAGAAGGCACAGGCAAGGAGGACTCAGACTTTCTACTTCCAAAACTGTATCAACCGCTCCGGTTTGTCTTCTGTTCTTATGGTCCACCCCCTATCCCTTCACTTTACTTCTAGTGGGATTTACTATGGAACAGGGATAAATGGGTGTGTTCAGCATGCCATATTTAACCACAAGTTCTAAAATCATCTCCACCACTCATTCCATAAATATGCAAGGGCTTGGCAGTGCACCACTAAGAATATGGCAATAGACAGATGTAGTTTCTATATTTCTGCAGCTCACATATGGTCTAAGAAGGACCCAGACGATGCATACATTATTACATAGGTCCTCAGAGACGGGGAAAACTTGAGGATGACACGAGAGTTAGTTCCATTAGGCAGACCTACCAAGGCCAGGCAGACAAACAGAATACATAGTTCCTGAAACAAATGGCTACCAGCCTAACCCCAACCATTTCAAGTTAAGCCTGGGAGGCCTGGCAGAATAGCTTACCGGCGCTGGATCTGCCGGGCAAAATTGTTGCTAGAAGCTGAACAAGGAAACTGGACTTCACTGTGCAGGGTAGCATTGCGGAAGAGGTCACAGAAGTTCTCGAAGAGCTCCAGAAGCTCATCTGACGTATTCTCAAACACTGCGATCACCTCCGTTGTCACCATGTTATACACCACAAAGAAGGATGCCTGCAGAGGAGAGAGGCAGCCATGGGCAGCCAGGCCTAGGAAACGTCCCACTTGACTTAAAGTCCACACCCTACGACAATCCGCTCAGGGACCTCAGCCTTGGCCCGGGAGAGGGAGCATGGCTCCAGAGGGTCTGGAGCTGGAGGAAGTGGCACTGGCTCCATCAGCTGAGAGCCCTGATGCCACCAGATTTCCCACGGCCACTGCGTGGCGAGGATTACTGAGCTAGCCAGCATGTAGATATAAAGAGGCTTTCAATCTTTCATTTCACACTGTGCAAATTCAATATTTTTCCTCCCAAGTGTTTATTCCCTACTTGTTCCCAATCCACCCTAAGATTTTTTTTAAAAAAAAAAAAAGTTTTTAAAATGCCAGATTTAATTTTCTTTCCTGCTGAGAAAGTGATTTGCAGCCCAGGGCTGCCTGTTGGTAAATTATTTCCTCTTCTATGTGTACAGTTGAAAGTTCAATTTAGGGGCATTTATTTTTCCCTCTTAATATTTCTAGCACACAGAGAGACACCTTAAGTACATTGTGTGCTAAAACTGCCCAGGCAAGCTGCAGCCATGCAGGATACTGCAGATGAATAAATGAAAAATCAGACAAGCATTTTTCATTTCTTTCTCCATAAATGTTCTTTCAGCCAAGAGCTTTTGTAAGATACATTTGAGATTTCTGGCAATTAAGATTAAAGGGGGCACCTGAAAAGCATTCAAATACCATAGGAGGCAGGCAGGCAGGCTTTTCTGAATGGGGCCCTGGGTGACTAGGCCTCTTCCCTGACACCTCCAGGGCTCTGCCTTGCCTAACAGAAAGCTCCAGGTTTGTTAGGCAAGCTGCTGAGTTTTTGTCACGGTGGAAGCAGCAGTGTGAAGCAAATCTGCAAGCTTCCAGCAGGCTTCAAAGACGTCGTCAGGACACCAGGATTAGTGTCTCACCCTCCTCTGACTGGGTCTAAATCTCTACTACCCATCTCTGGAGCCATGGGGCCCACCTGTCGCACTAGTAATTAGTCCTTCCCAGAGCTCCTCTTACATGACTTTGCAGTTACCTGGAAATTAAATTTGGCTGCAAATTAAAGAGGCTGGAGGGCAACCCGAGAATACTACCCATAATATTACCAAGGCTTTATCTATGGATGCAGTTTTCACTCGTTAACCTTATTGGAACTTATCAAATTAAAGTGGAGGAGAGGAGAGGACAACTGGGGCCCAGAGGCTGGGTTTCGAGTTTCAGACTCCATGAGCGAGGGCACGGCCCCAGCAGCAGGTCCAGCCGTAACTGACTGCAACTACCAGAGACAAAACAGGTCACCTCTTAGCGAAGGGAAAAAAGGATAATCTCAGTGCAGTGATAACGGACAACTTATTCCTTCCAAAATAGAAAGGTAATTATAGCTGAAACCTGAATAAAAGACTGACTCATGTCCCATCTATAGACGAGGGCACCGCTTTGATCCTATCAGGGTTTTAGCAGGATCTTTCATAATTATGTGAATATACAATTTCACAAACACTTGCCAGCTTCCCCTCTACAGCAGACCGGGAAATTAAGGACAGGAGGGGAAAGAAGTGAGGACTCTACCACCCATCTTCCATGACGCGTACTATGAAGCCAACGCTCACCTGTGGCGGCTCAGTGACACTGCTCATCATTAACAAGGAAGAAAAAGAATTCTCAAAACAAAATCTAACCCAATCCCCTCGCCTCTCTGGAATGCACAGTCTCTGGTGGGGGTGGGAGTTGGAGAGTGGGAAGACACTTCACCACAGGTTGAGTGAGGTTGAGTGAGGGCTCAGAAACAGTGTCCTGTGTAGCATCTCTCGTGTTTGTTTGTTTCTCGTGCGTATGTGGTGCACTCGTGTGTCTGTGACACACAGGCCTAAGGCTGATGCTGGGAGCCTTCTTCAATCCTGTCCACCCTATTCATTAAGGTAGTGTCTGGTGGTTGAACCGGGGCTTGCTCTTGAGACTGTCTCCACCTTCTCAACACCGGAAGTACAAGCAGGCCACCACACCCCCCACCCCCCCTCCCACCCACCACCCCCCCACCCCCCACCCCCCCGGCATTTACACTGGTTCCAGGAATCCAAACTCGCTCCTGTTTATAACCAGACGCTTTATCCACTGAGCCATCCCCCAACAGTGTATAGCATCTCTTAAAGGGAGAACCGGCTGGCGCCCTACTTTACTACTGGCCTCGCTGTCTTCTATTTCCAAACCAGAGACTTTCAAACGGGAGCCAACGGCACAGAAAGGCAGGCTCTTACTCAGTCAACACCGAGGTGGAGAGCTCTTCACAGACCAATATCCAGGGCCCCCTGCACTTCCCGTCTCAGTACCATCGGTGCGACTCCCTCTCACCACCTCTTATCCTCCTTTGGTTTTCTGAGTCAAGGTCTCAGAGCCCACACTGGTCTGGAACTCACTGCCCTTGAACCCAAGATCTCTTTGCCTCCACCTTCCCAACGCGGGGATTGCTGGCATTATAGGAGTGTTCCATCACACCGGGCTGCAATGTCAGAGTTTTCAATTTTTTTTTTCAGTGCTGGGGACCCAGAGCCTCATATCCTAGACAAGCTCTCTACCACTGAGCCCCAAAGGATTTCCGTTTTTGCATGGAGTGCTCATTCTCACTGCCAGAACCTGTTTGGCTCAATAAGCAGCCTTATACAAGTCTAGGCAGGATTCTACCTATGTGGCCCAAACCCTGACCTTACAGCATTTGCGCCCCTGTCTGACGGGTACTGAAAATGCCCTGTGGAACGACTGAGATCACAGCCAGAGCTGGCTGCCCACACAGCAGTGCTTTAACATTTACCCTCCACTGTCAATCTGTATGTGAGGCCAGACAAAAAGGAGAGCGACTTTGACCTTGAACCCAAGCACAGCCAAAGTCGATACTCCATCAAGGTGTGTGTTCCTGAGGGGTGGAGACGAGCAGGGCCCGGGCACGAGGGTCCACCCCTACCTGAGACGGGTCCGTGACCCGCAGCGTCACCACATCCTCGCTGGTGTACTTGATGAAGAGATGGTTTTCATCCAGAAGCTGCATCTTCCACATGCGCAGCTGCCGCAGCTGGTCGAAGTACTGGAAGAAACGCCTCTTGGCCATGGCGCTGCCATCCTGTTCCGCCCTGCGCCAGAGGTAAACCAGCAAGCGGTGCTTGAGGGAGTTGATGAAGGGGTCCCTGAAGGGATTGGCCATGCCTGTCTGGCTGTCCCGCTGCACCTCGGGGAAAACAGCTGACACGGTGAGCAGGTCATCCTCGTAGCAGAAGCGGCCGATGGTCCGCACGTCGATAAACGTCCCTTCCGGAGTCACCTGGAAGACGTGAATGGTCTGCTGCTGCACAGACAATATGGCCAGGATGTTTTTGTACAAGTACAGCCCCTGGTTGTGTGACAGGACCACTTTGTCACACTTGAACGTGCGTGTGTCACACAAACGGCCAGTGTGAAGGTCGATGATGTGGAGGGAATAGTCCTCTAGAGGGGACCGCGGGTTGGGGGTCACTGACTCACTGTTCCGATAGACCTCATAGAAAGGAGGGTGAGGCTCATCGGGGAGATAGGCAGCGGAACCCACGATGACACAGCGGCAGTCATCAGTGAAGAGGCTACACTCGCGGTTCAAGTGCTCGCCGTTGGCCGCTACGTTGGTAATGTGCAACAGGACAAAAAAGCGCTCAAAGAGCCGGCCCCGGATGCTGACTGACCGCTGGTCATTGCCGTTGGATAAGATCTCCCCTTCATATCCTTGCAAGAGGTCCTCTGCTGCCTGACAGCCCTGGTACTCGTAGATTTCAAGAGATGTCTGGTCAGAAGAAAAAGCAATAAAGTAGCGTCCATCGGGTGAGAATTTACGCAAGAAACAAGGCGGCTTTTCAACGTTGACGACTGTGAAGTTAGGGAAGACATTCTGGTGGAACACTCGGACCTGATGCCAGTGGGTTCCTGCCTTGCCTGAACTGATACGCCGGCGTTCTAGGCGGTGAATGACATTCTGATTTTGGATTCTTCGAGGTTTAATGGTGGAAACATGATGATCCATTATAACATCTCTGATTAGGGAAAAAAAAAAACCAGAAATGAAGGAAACAGAACAAAACTTACTAATACATAAGTACATGAAAATTAAACAGATTACTTTTACTCTGACTGAACCCAGGATCTCCCAGGACAACAGTGACCAGCATTTCTCCTTCCAAGATTAGAGTTACACAGTGATCCTGACATATCTAAATCTAAAGGTCTGAAAGAAGGATACACTACCCAAAGATTACCTTCCAAGTACAAGCTAACAGGAATTTTCAAAGAGTAAGCCGACAAGTACATCAATTGTGAACAGCACAAAAATCACACTTCCAGGGTATGGTAGTACACAAGGAAAAAACACCACCACCACCACCACCACCACCACCACCACCACCACCACCACCACCAAAAGCTTCCTAGTGAGATCTGAGCTTGCTTTACACAGCAGGGCTGCATTTACACTTTGGGATGGCTGTGCTGGGGGGTGGTCTTTTGCTCTACCCCTTGGCATTCTTTTAAAAGCCCTTTAGGGTGGTGGTGGTGGTGGCGGCGGCGGCGGCAGCGGCGGCGGCGCAAGCCTTTAATCCCTGCACTTGGGAGGCAGAGGTAGGTGGATCTCTGTGAGTTTGAGGCCAGCCTGGGCTACAAAGGGAGTTCCAGGAAAAGGTGCAAAGCTACACAGAGAAACCCTGTCTGGAAAAACCAAAAAAAAAAAAAAAAAAAAAAAAGCCCTTTAGTAGAGACAGAAGGAGCTGGAGCTGATGGGTTTTGACCCGAGGCTATTCTGTGTTTCTGTCTGTCTCTCTCCTCTATATTTCTATCTACATAGTCCTCATTTCTCCCTGTTCAAGAGTACTCCATGGGGTGGGGCAGGGGTGAGTGGGGTCAAACACACACACACACACACACACACACACACACACACACACACACACACACACATACCACCACTCAGGAGGCCAAGGCAGGAATATCACTTCAAGTTCAAAGGCCAGACCAGAATACTGATTGAAATCTTGTCTTTGTCTGTTTATTCTTGAAACAGAATCTCACATATCCCAGGCAGGCCTTAAACCTGCTACGCAGTCATGGATGGCCTTCAACTTCTGCTCCTTCTGCCCTAGCCCTCCAGTGTTGGGATTCCAGGCTTGTGCACCCGTACCAGGTTTACAGGGTGCTGGGTGCACATGCTAGGCTAGCACTCTATCGATTTTGCTACTTTCCCCAGCCCCAAGATCCTATCTTAAAAAAAAAAAAAGTAACATTGAATGTACATATATACACTTACTGGGGTGTTATGTTAAAATGATCTATAGATTAAAGCAATCTCTCAAAATCCCAATGGCATTTTTGTGAAAACATAAAATTTCACCCTAAAAGAATACCAAACAGCTAAGATGATATGGAAAATAACACAATTAGAGTGCTTATATTTCCTGATTTCAGAACCTATTACAAAGCCACAATAATAAAAATAATAAAGGTATAACTCTTGCATAACCAGGTCAATGGAAAAGAATAGTTTCAGAATAAATCATGATTAATCTTATCAACATGACTTAATCAGAAACCTCTGGGTTCTCAACCTGTGAGTCATGACCCCTTTGGTGGCTGAACAACTTTTTCACAGGAGTCTCCTAAGACTACCAGAAAACACAGATATTTATGATTCATAACAGTAGCAAAATTACAGGTATTGCAGCTAGGAAGTAGCAAGGAAAATAATGTTATGGTTGTGGATCACCACCACACGAGGAACTGTTTTAAAGGGTCACAGGTTAGGGAGGTTGAGAACCCCTGCTCCAGATCAGTGAAGCACACATCTGGGTGTCTGTCAAATAGTTCCAGAGACTAGCAGATTATGAGGGCTCAGACCTAATCAATGGATTAGTATCTCATGGATTCGGTTTTTTTTTTTTTTTTTCTCCAAGACAAGGTTTCTCTGTGTAGTTTTAATGCCTGTCCTAGATCTCGCTCTGTAGACTAGGCTGGCCTTGAACTCACAGAGATCCGCCTGGCTCTGCCTCCCAAGTGCTGGGATTAAAGGTGTGCGCCACCACTGCCCCGCCTATCTCATGGATTCTTCATGGCAGCATTACTGGGAGGTGATAATGGGTAGACAGAAGGACTGAGGGGAAGAAGTAGGTGGAGAGGGACATGGACACTTAACTTTGGAGGTTAAACCTTATTCTGGCCCTTTCCTGTACCCCCTTTTCTCTACTTTGTCTGCCAGACCCTCCCCATAATGACGGACTGGGCCCTCTGAAACTAGGACACAGCAACGCTCCCCTTCTTTAAGCTGCTTTCCCAGATAGCGAGCCAAAGCCTAAGCTCACACACAGGGACAAACACCATTTGGTGTTCAGTAAGGCCAAGGCCACACAACAGGAAAGGGGAGTTTCTCCAATGTATGGCTTCTGGACAAATGGATATCATAAGCAAAAGAATTTTGAAAATAAAACTATACCCTTATCTTCCACCATTTACAAAAATTAACTCAGAATGAATTAAACACTAAGGGGGAAGACCTAAAGCTATACAACTTCCAAAGGAAACCACAGGGAGAAACTTAATGAAAAGGGAGCGAACGATGTCTTCTTATGATGTGAAACCAAAAGCATGGGTAACACAACCAAAAATGGCTGAATGTGAATACATAAAAACATCTGAACACTAAAAGTTACAATTAGAAAAGTAAAAGGGTGCTGGGTGATGGTGGCCCACGCCTTTAATCCCAGCACTGGGGTGGCAGAAGCACGGAGCTCTGCGAGTTCCGGGCCAGCCTGGTCTACAGAGTGAGTTCCAGGACAGTCAGGGCTACACAGAGAAACCCTCTCAAAAATACAAAAATAAAACAAGCCAACAAAAGTGAAAGGGCAACCTACAGAATAAATAGAAATAAATACTTTCTGGCCAAATATCTGATAAGGAGTTAATACTTAGCATATTTAAAGAACTCCTAGAATGCAACAAATAGCCACAAACGCCAATTCTTGAAAGACTTGAAAGACATTTCCCCAAAGACATACAATTGGCCAACAAAGAAAGTATGTACATCCATAATCATCAGAGAGGAATCAAGAGTGGGGGGAGGGGGTTTCTGGCAAAGGCTTTCCTAACAAGTAGCCCAGATCCCCAGCGCCATAAAAACAAACAAAAACCTTACAACATATAGGAAGGGCACTGTTTTGCAACCCTTTCGTTTCAAGCTGACCCATGAAGAAGCTACATCCACTGGACAAGAATCTAAAAGGCATGCTGACTAGACCTGAGGGAGTCTAGGCTCCCAACTACTGCTCTGGTTGGTTTAGGAAAGAACGTTTTCCTGGAACACAACCACACTCAACTCATTTACATATCGCCTATGGCCACGTTAGCCCTAGGAAAGAAGACCTGAGTGTCTGTAACAGACCAGAGACTTAAATATACTATCTGGCCTTTTGTAGATTCTAAATTCTTCACCTTTGAGAACGATCTGTGGTTATCAGCTTCATCATCTTGTCTTCCAGGGTCTTCTTTCACCTCAGGAGACAGGTAGCCCAACACACTAGCCACGCCTCTCCTTCCCTGCAACGCTCAGTATTTTACTTATGCGTATGCTTAGGGTGATCTCTCCGGGTCAGCTACACACCTCTTCTGGATACCCACCACAGTGCTTGACACATAGCAAGCTCCCCATTTGAAACACTGAGCCTACCTCAGGCCATATTCTTGGCCAACGCGGGAAAACACAGGGGTACCTTTCTTTTCCGAAATGCATTCTCCCTGGTCCTTGCCATTAGCTTCTCCTGTTGCAACTTTAGTGTCAACTTTGGGGAAGTCTTTTTTGACCGCCCTACCTAAATCAGGACTCATCCTTTTCTTGTTCTTTCTATAGAATCTGTCACAGCTTTTATTTACACGTTCGCCTGCATGGTTGT
This sequence comes from Peromyscus maniculatus bairdii, assembly GCF_049852395.1. Lineage (NCBI taxonomy): Eukaryota > Metazoa > Chordata > Mammalia > Rodentia > Cricetidae > Peromyscus > Peromyscus maniculatus. The sequence goes on from NC_134852.1 coordinate 89,981,919, forward strand.
GTTTAATGTTTGATTCTCCTCGCTGAACTGTACTCTTTCTACCAGGTCTATTTCGGTCACCACGGTATACTCTTTATCTCCAGCTCCAAGGGCTAGCACATGGTAGACGCTTTGGTGCGTTCTGAAACGAAAGAAAGCCTGGCTAAATCGGGTCACTCAACGTGTGAAAGCAAGCTGCTGCTGTTGTTGTTGTTGTTGTTCCTCGTTAGAGCAAGTGCACGTGCCCCCTCACTCGGCTTCCAAAACAAGAAAAGGATGCCAAGAGGCAGCACACATGCCCAAGGGGCGCCCCCGGAAAGAAAAGCCCAGGGCGGAGCCTCCCCGGGCAAAGCCTGGCGCCGGGGCTCGTGGGGCCCGGCGATCATGCGAGGAGGAGCCCGCCGCGGAGCTCCCACGGGCCGAAAAGGACGAGTCCTCACCTGTCGGGTCCTGGCTCATGGGGCCGGGGCAAGGGTCGCCCTAGCCTGCTCGGTGCACACCTCCCCCGGCCCCGCCCACGCCATGCCTCCGGACCCCGGCGTTGGCAACCACCGGCCCCCTGCTTCCGCCCGCTACCGGAAGCGCTGCGCAGCGAGAAGGGAAGTACGGAAGAGCGAGACGCCATCCAGCTAAGGAACGGCGCAGCGCACCCTGGCGCCGGGAGGCGGGATCGACGTCGTAGAGGCTGGATGGAAAACCCTGCGCCCTAGTGATCCAAGACACATTCATCATACCATGAATAGGAACTAAGTTCTCACCTGCTTCTCCTGTAATGGTGGAAGGCAGGGTTCTATATGCACCGTGTCATTCTCCGTGGGCACGGAGCATGCAATAAAAATCTTCTCTACTAAATGAATCCCATAACATTTACTGGCCATTCACTGACACGTGACTTACAAGATATTTCTTTCCTATGAGCCTGTGGATTCTCCTAGGCTGTCTAACCCCAAAATGTCCCACATCAGCATCTTTTGGATCATTCAAGTCTTTACATATATGACTTTGTGTGTGTGTGTGTGTGTGTGTGTGTGTGTGTGTGTGTGTGTGTGTGTGTGTTAATCTGTTTTTGTTGCTAGGCATTGCTTTGTATTGCTTCTCTGCCCTTTGGTAGAATATAAACTGGGAACAGCTGTTTTTGTCTTATTTTCTGTTCCAGCCCCACCAATAACAAGGCATCTTACAAAAGCTCAATAAAGGGTCTATCAGTGATCCATGAGTGGTGGTCCATGCCTATATCCCCAGCTCTTATGAAGCATAGAATATAGAATTAGAGGTCAGGCTGAGCCTTGCTCTCCCCGCCTCAACTCCCAAAAAAGACTCTGCACACAATACCATGAGGAAGGAATATTGGCTGACTTTTACTGGGGGTAGGGGTGGGTGAGGGATTAAAGCTCAAGAAAGAAAGGTAACTTGGGAATATTGAGTGGCTGTGATATTACTTTCCATTTTGAGATAGAGTCTAATGTTACCCAGGCTGGCATTGAACTCACTCTGTAGACCTGGCAGTTCTTGAATTTGTGATCCTCAGCCTCCTGAGTAGCTGGGATTATGGGTTTGTGCCAATAGGCCCAGCCCATAATGTTTTTGTTTTTTGTTTGTTTTTTTTGTTTTGTTTTTCTCTCTTGAGACTGGATCTCATGTGGCTCAGGCTGGTCTCAACTCACTGTGATCCCAGATGGCTTTCAACTTCTGATTCCCCTTCAACCATCTCCCAAGTGCTAAGATTACAGAAATGTGCCAGGCGGTGGTGCACACCTTTAATCACAGCACTTGGGAGGCAGAGGCAGGCGGATCTTTGTGAGTTTGAGGCCAGCCTGGTCTACAGAGCAAGATCCAAGAAAGGCACAAAGCTACACAGAGAAACCCTGCCTTGAAAAACCAAAAAAAAAAAAAGATCACAGGCATGAACCACTATACCTAGCTCCCACCCAAATTTTTAGCTACACAAATAATACAAAAGCACATTACTCTTGTGAAGTGTAAGTAGTATAGAAACAGAGTGGATGGTAAAACACTCCTCCACTGACAAGCCTGCTCCTCCCACTATAGTTAGAACTGTCTATCTCTCCAGATCTTTCTACAAATTATTCACTTGTATGAGCATACACAGTTCTATTAATAGTTTCATTTGACTTTTGTCCTTAAATGTGAAAAGATTCTGACATAGATGTTGTTTTGCAAGCAGTCTTTTTCATTTATTTATCCATGTGTTCCTAAGATTGTTCTATGCTGGTACCTAGAGACTTCACTCCAGTACTCTGCTCCATCTAAGCAATGGTCATGATTGAATAATACTCCGTGTGGCTCAGTGGATAAAGGCACTTGCCACACAGCCCTGAGGACCTGAGTTCATCACCTGGACTAAAGGTTGAGGGAGAAAATGGACTTCCTGAAAATTGTAATCTGACTTTCACACAGATGCCTGGCAAGCACAGGCCCAACACCCACTTCCACCTGCCACACACAAGCAAAATTTTTTTCGTAAAAAGAAAAAAAAAAAAAAAACACCAGGTGGTGGTAGCACATGCCTTTAATCCCAGCATTTGGGAGGCAGAGGTAGGCAGATCTCTGTGAGTTCAAGGCCAGCCTGATCTATAGATCAAGATCCAGGACAGGCACCAAAACTACACAGAGAAACCCTGTCTCAAAAAAACCAAAAAGAAAGAAAGGAAGGAAGGAAGAAAAAAAACTACATACAGGTAGTGACGAGGCAGTCATGTGGTTGGGTTTACAACTAATGAGAAGGCAGAACAAAAAGTCTATATAAAGACAAACAGACAGGAAGTAGGTCTCTTTCAGAGAGGTCTCTTTGCTGAAGAGGCTAGCTGCAGTAGGCGGTAAGGCTCTTAGCTCTGATCTCTTGGATTTCTTCTTTGCATTGGTTCTGTGTTTCTTATTTAATAAGACGGTTGGTTACATCTACAAAAAACACTCCTATGAGCATTAAAGTTTCTTCCATAAGATCAAGGATAGTTCACTTGGTAGAGAGCTTGCCTAGCTTGTATAAAACCCTGAGTTCAATCTCTAGCACAGCATGGCAGGAGAACCAGAAGTTCAAGATTATCCTCCAATACAGAGTAAAGGCCAACCTGAACTACATAAGATCCTATCACAAAAAAGAAAGGAAGGAAGAAAGGAGGGAGGGAGGGAGGGAGGGAGGGAGGGAGGGAGGGAGGGAGGGAGGGAGAAAAGAAAAGAAAGGAAGGGAAAAGAAAGGTTTTTTCTAGTTTTCACTGTTAAAAAAAATTATTAACAAAGTTAACTAGGTCTAGAATTTAGGAAATTGTGACTGGTGATGTAGCTCAGTTGGCAGAGTGCTTGCCTAGCACACACAAACCCAATTTAACCCCCAGTGCCAAATAAACAGGGCAAGATGGTGCATTCTACTCCCAGAACTCCAGAGACAAAAGCAAGAGAGTCAGAAGTTCAAGGTCGCTCTCAGGTACATAACACGGGACACCTGTCTGCAATATCTATAAAATACAATTTAAATATTAGACATTTAAATAAAGCTTTAGCGCTCTTCCTCATTGCTGCCCGAGAAAGTGGTATCCCTCTCCTGCTCAGCATCAGGGCGGTCCTCAGACCTCTGGTGAAATCCAAGAACACCAAAAAGAGACCAAAACTTGCATCTGTTACCAGTAAATCAGATATGTTAAAAATTAAGAAAAATTGGCAGAAAGCCAGAGGTTTTGACAACAGGAAATGGAGAAGATTCAGGAGCCAAACCCTGACCCCTAACATTGGCTACAGGAACAATAAGGAACCAAAAAGTACACGCTGCTCAGTGGCTTCCAGAAGTTACTGGTCCACAGCGCCAGGAAACTGGAAGGGCCCCGGGTTGCACATCAGATCTTACTGTGTTTGTGATCATGCTTGTTTCTTCCAAGAACCCTCACAGAAAACCAAGTCGTCATGGAAAGAACAGCCCACCTGACCATCAACACTGATTCCAACACCAGACTGCACAGCATAGAAAATGAATAGATAGCTCACATGTACACTTTGTTTGTGCTTAAATGAAAACCACAAAATTCTCCCCCAGAGATACAGTTGTAGCAGAGAAGGATAATTACCTTAATCAAGTGTGTTAATTACAAAAAATATTGCCAATTTGCACACTCATTTCAGTACATTCTGGCTTGCTCTTTATATCACAAAGCTCTCCTTTTTGAAAAGCTGTATTACATTTATTTGTGTAATCTGTCTGTCTGTCTGTCTGTCTTTCTATCTGTGTGTGTTTTTGTGCCACAGTGAGCGTGTGGAAGTCAGAGGACAACTTGCAGTAGAAGTTTCTCTACTGTGTAGGTCCCAGGGATTGAACTCAGGTCATCGGGCTTGGCAGCAATCCCCTTTATCTAGTGAGCCATCTCCCCAGCCCCACATCCCAGACCTTTCTTATTTTGCCAGTTGCATTAGCAAAAGAAAGCACCATATTGTTCAAGTGTGTGACTTCCTGATTCCTCATGAGTTAAGCTCTTTTTTCCCCCCAGATACATACAGGACATTTCATTTTCTACTATGAGTTATTTTTTGCATTACCTTCTTCCTTTTGTTGTTGTTCTTACACATCCTTTTTTTATTTTCTTTGTTGGCTTCTAGGAGCTATTTATACCTTAAGATGTGTTAGTATTGCACATTTTTCTATGTGAAGCTTATATTCATCTTTAAACTTTGTTTATAATTATGTCTTTAAAAACATCTGACCTTTTATTGCCTGTCTTGCTGTTAGCCATTTAATTCAGGGCCCAGTGTGCCGAGGCCACACTGCTGCTTTTCCTGGAAGTCTGCTAGCGGGAAGGGAGGCCCACCCCGTCTTCACTCCCTGCCTCTTCCGGGAAGTGGGTTTCATTCACTTCATTCTGGCCGATGTTACTGCTGTCCAACCGAGTACAGTGGGGCTAAAGAGGCACCTGGGTCCAAGGCAACCGTGTAGATCACTGTAGAGATTTTGCCTTCATTTGGGAGCAAGAGAAGGAATCATGGGAGTACTTGGAGCAGGGAAGAAGCAGAAGGACCTGCTCTAGGAGATTCACTCTGGCTACCATCAGGACAGAGGACCTGAGAGAACAGGCTAACATAAAAAACCAACCAAGCGGCTCTTGGAGCAGTCCAAGAGATGATGGTGACCTGGATTAGGGTGAGAAGAGTGAGAAGCGGTGAGATTTCTAATAAACTGAAGATGGAGCCAGCAGGGCTTCACAGTGAACTGGATAAACAGTGTGAGAGGAAAGAAAGGTGTTAAGAATGTTCCAGTCCTTGGTTAGGTGGCCAGGAGTGTTCTGACTCAGAAAAGAAGAGTGCATTCTCTTTGGGCTAAATTCGATGCTACCTTCTGGAATATTGCACCGCCCCCCCAACCCTTTTTTACTACCGACCCCAAGCCCTAACACAATGCCAGGCACACAGGCACTTGGTAAGTATTTGCTAACTGCTAAACCACTGCTTCCTCCCAGAGCCCAGAGAGTGCCCCAGGGTCAGGAACGGCAGAGCACAGGCCGGCAAACCTTCCTCATGCTCACTCCCATCTCGGGGCTCTTCTGCCAAGGCTTTTAGTAACTGCAGGCTGCCTGCCTCAGCCTTGAAAAGAGCAGACAGCAGCAGCAGGCTAAGAGGCCCTTGTCCTTCCTCCCTTCTAGAGGAGGCCGCGGAGTGCTTCTTGCCTCGCCATACTTCTCCCCTTAGCATTACGATGCCACCACAGTCATCGGGAGCCTATGAGTCCAAATAATTACAATAAGTATTTTCAGTTTGCTAGATCCTCTGCAGTTACCCACATTACCACATTTTAATCCCCTGGATGACTCGGCGAGGTGAGTGCCGTTATCCCCATTTTACAGAAACTCCTCTGTCTTAGTCAGAGTTCTCTAGAGTCACAGAACTTGTGGGGTGAATCTCTCTCTCTCATATATATATATATATATATATATATATATATATATATATATGAGAATTTATTGGAATGACTTACAGGCTGCAGTCCAACAATGGCTAGCTGTGAATGGAAAGTCCAAGAACCCAGCAGTTGCTCAGTCCCACGAGGCTGGGTGTCCCAGCTGGCCTTCTGTATTTGCTGGAATCCTGAAGAAGCAGGCTCCAATGCCAGGGAAGGAATGGATGTGCTGACAAGGTGAAGGCAAGCAGATGAAGGACGAATGAACCCTTCCTTCTTCCCTTGTCCTTCCAGCAGAAGGTGTGGCCCAGATTAATGGCATGTGTCATCCAGCCTCAAGATCTGGATTAAAGGCATGTGTCATCCAGCCTCAAGATCCGGATCAAAAGCCTGTCATCCAGCCTCAAGATCCGGATCAAAGGCACGCTGTCTTCTTGCCTCAAGATCCGGATCACAAGTGTGCCCTCCATTTCCAGATTATAGTTCATTCCAGATATAGTCATGTTGACAACCAAGAATAGCCACCACAACCTCTCTGGCCTCCTCTCACAGATGTCCCAATCTCTGCTTCTTCTCCATTTCACCATTGTCCCCTCTCCCAGGGAGGAGAGGAGACCCCCAAGACCTGACCCCCACCCTGCTCACTATTAGCATTAGTACTAAAAGGACAGATGGGACCAGTGGGTAAGAGGTTCTTAACTGTCTGACTTTCTAGAAGAGGTGGACACTTGACCCTGTTTGCTCCCCTGCCCTGCTCCTCCTGGAAGGCTCATCTCTTTTTTGCTATTTGCAGAAAACATCAGGTTTCTGCTTGCAATTGCTCCACCTTCCAATTTCAAAACAAAGTCTTATCAGCTCTATGAAGACTCTCCTTCCCGACATGCTTTCTGCTCAATGCTCACTACCCTTGAATTGCTTTACCTTATCCTTGGTGACCCTGAAACTTCTGTTTTTCTCAGATACCGTCATCCCACTGCCTCCGCTTTATCAGTGCCAGGGAAAGTGGATGAGTTTTGTTCTGTTTGTTCTGTGGAGAGAAGAACATCTGGAACAGGACCAAGGGAACATGGCAGCAGTGGTTTAGGACATTCATTGCTTTATTAGTGCTTGCCCTAGATACTATCTCTCTGTCTCTCTATCTTTGTCTCTCTCTGTCTCTCTCTCACACACATGTGCTGTGCACGCACACTCACATTTCTCTTCTCTAGAAAACGCTTGTATTCGAGGGGGCACAACAAAGAAACTGCAGACATAACTGCTCGGTGACATGGTTACGGTTTCACTGCAGACAAGAGAGAGAACAGCCAGAGGCATCTGGAAGAGTCCAGAGCAGAGAGGAATAAAAGAAGTAGACTGAACATGGCCAGCGGACTGGACACAGCCAGGGCTGAGAACTGAGGAAGCGGGAGACAATGAGTAGAGACAGCGAGAGAGTAAGAGACAGAGAATAGAACGCAGCAGGAGAGAGGAAGTAAGGGCGAGTAGTGGGAGGGAACCGGAGGAAGTTTAGGGTAGAGGAGAGATGAGAAGGGCTAGGGTGAGAGTGTGGCCTTTGAAATGTGTATCAGGTCCTTGTGACTAGGGACGGAAGGAGCCTGGAGGCTGGCATGGGCTTCATGTGCAGCCACAGGTATTTATCAACGGAGCCCGACGTCCCTTTTGCCAGAGGGAAGGGAAGTGACTCCTTTTGGCAGTTGAGAACCAGTTCCACAAGTTCCTGAGGAAGCTGTCTTCATCTAACCACCAGAAACCCCCCTATAGTCCAGCTTGAGCTCATTTCTGGATATTTGGACAGCCTGAGGGAACCTAACAAAAGTTTTTTCATTGTCCCTGATCATATGGTGGAGAAGAAAAGTCTGCCCCAGGGATACATCAGCTGAGAAAGGCAGACCTTTCCCCACTGGTCCCCCCAAGAGAGCCTGCTTTGCAGTCCACCCACTCAGAAGGAAGCCTTTTCTTAACTCCAGCATGCTGCACCACCATGGTTCCTAACAACAGATAAGATTTCCCCCTTTGGTTGGAAGCCAGGCTTTGTGCTGGGCACAGCAGAAGGGAGGCGAGAAGGCCACAGTTCCCACCTTAGGGCTGCTTGGAAGGACACGTGCAGACATCTGCCTTCCATCAGCAGGAGGAAAACACCCACCAGAGGTATTTATAGCAAAGCAGGTAGACGGATGAATGTTAACTCTAATGCTCCAAAATAGACGCTAAGGAGGCTGAGGGACGGTTCAGGTTGTAGACTGCTTGCCTGGTAGGTGTGAAACCCTGGCTTCCATCCTTAGCACTAAGCAAACTGGGTGTGGAGGTGCACAGTGCACACCCGAAACAGGATGGAAATGAGAGAATCAGAAGTTTAGGGTTCTCCTCGGCAGCACGTATCAAACTTGGGGTCAGCCTGGGATACAGGGGGCCCTGTCTTAACCAAGGGGTGTGAAAAGGAAGACACTGGAGGCCCCGAGGCTGGGGCCGGAGGAACAGCAGAGACGAAAGGTGAAATGTGAAGAAGAGAGTTCTTCAGAAGGAAGCACAGACCCGTGTTCCTGAAGTGATGTGAGAGAAGACTCGGGACTCGGGGGCTCGCCTTCTGTGAGACCCAAACAGGAACAACCCTACCCTTGTAGGTTAAGGTTTCTGTGTACAGTTAAAGAATAAGTTCCTGCTCGTCCTCTGTGAAGTCCTTGCAAGTTAAGGTTTCTATTTGTAATTAAGAATACGTTCCTGTTTCTTAGATCTGATGTCAACTGCAAAGCGCGTCCTTCAACTACACTGAGCTTGCTGAACCCCATTCGAGTGGTGTGTATCCTTAGTCTCGTTCCTTCCCTTTTCTTGTGACTCTAACAATGTATAAGAGCCAACTCTCTCACCCTGAGAACGGTTTCTCTCTCCCTCCTATAAAAGGGACTTCAAGAGGCCGGCAGGAACCTCCCTCTCAAATCCCGACTTAGGGTAGACAACCAGCTGGCCAGTCCTGAGCTTGCTTTAATTGGACAATCGTGGGTCTGTTCTTCTCTCCTCGAGGTTCTCAGGTTTAACACTTCCTTATCTCAAGCAGGGGTGTTGCCTCTGACAGGGCTGGACCACAAACTATTGCCATTTCCACGCCCTGACATTTGAAACTTCTCCAGAGTGGGGAACGAGTCTTAAAATTAAGGCTATGACTTTGCCTTACCTGGGCTCTGGGCTGAAAATGATTTGTGCTAAATGGTTTTTGATTGGCCGGTGGCTCTAATGTGTATTAGTGGGGTAAGTATGGCAATTCTTCTAACTTCATCTCGTTGTAGTGACAAGTCCCATGATCAAATGCAATTTAGGGGAAAGGTTGATTTCAGCTTTGGGTAGTACTTACCATTGAGCAAAGTCAAGGCAGAAAATCAAACAGGAATTTGAAGTAGGACCCATGGATGAATACTTCTTGCTGGCTCACACTCAGCCGGCTTCCTCATATAGTTCAAGAGAACCTGCTCAAAGAATGGGACCACCCACCCATCTAGGGCTGGGGCCTCCTAGATGAACTCATAGTCATGACAGCCCCACCACCACCACAGACATGCCCGTGGGCCAGTCTGATCTGAGCAATCCCTCAATTGAGATTCCCTATTCAGGGGACTCCAGGAAGTGTCAAGTTGACAGATAATGCTAACTAGGACATCAGCATGGTGGCTCACACTTGTAGTCTCAGCCATTGGGAGGCAGAGGCAGGAGGGATGCTACAAGCCTGGAGGCCAACCTGGCTTCCATGAGACCCTGTCCCAAAAAGTCATGATAAAGAAATAAACAGCTTGATAAAGTCATGATAAACGAATAAACAGCTTAGCAAGCGTATGTCCAATGGATGGACCAATGACGCCAATTTGAAGGCTGGTGCTCACCTATTCCTAGGTCTGCCTAGGATACCATGCTGAAAGAAGGCCCCTGAAGAGTCCCGTGAAGTGTTTTCCTTAAACCTGGGGTCCCAGGGCACTTTAAGGACTTTCCTCGGCTTCCCCTCCCAGGGACAGGATGAGGATCAATGACTGGAGTTTAAGAAGCCGTGCATGGGGGAGCGGGATAGAACTCCAGGATAAGGATGGCTCCTGTTGCTTGTGGCGTGAAAGGAAGAGGCGGGGACTGAAGAGGCAAAGCGCAGGGAACATAAAGTAATCTTTGCTGCAGGGAAAAGCTCTCTTCTACACAATGAAATTAGGGGTAATTGTAAGACACTGAAATTTGATAAGCCCTGGAGAGGCTATGAGGTGAGGGCAGCCAGGACTGGCTGGATAGTGGGCAGCTGCCCCCTCCCCCCCAGCACTGGTAATCACCTCTCTCACGAGAACTGAACACATAGTCCCGTCTGGACCAACATCAATGCTGCCTATAATGGGGGCAACTTCGAGAGCCGCGGCTGGCGGGGTGCGGCGCTGATCTGGTCACCCACAAAACATGAAACTCCCTCCTAACCACTACCCCATTGTTATGCCCAGATCGTGGGGACCCCCAAAAGACCGCCACGAAGACCAAATCCCGCATGCAAAAGCAAAGAGCCTTTATTTCAAGCTCCAGAGCTTGGTCCCTCTGTCTGTCCGACACAGCGGTGAGAGCAGAGCCCTGAGCTCAGGTGGGGCAGAGTTTTTGTCATAGCAGAGGTTGAGGTGAGGGGATTTCCAGGGTCCAGGACCCTGATTGGCTGACAATTGTCTAGGGGTATCTGTAAAACAAAAATAAGTGTGTGCTAGGCTCAAGGACATCTGGCCACCTTATCTAATGGTTAGAATGTTTGGGATGTTAGGTACTTCCTCATCCCTGGATGGATCCCTGGGTGGTATCAGTTTAAGGCTTTTCCTGGACTACCTGCCAGTAAGCCTGTCACAGAAGCTGTATCTAGGCCCCTAAGCCTGTCATGGCTGCTGTATGGTCAAGCTATTTTGGGGCCCTCCACACCCATGCCTGGTCAAGGAACCTATAGCCTGGACCTGCCTTGGGGGCAGGAGGCTTACCAGAGTGGCTAGGCTAGAACTAACATCCTTTCTATCTATAAGCTTCAGGACACCAGAGGCCCTGGGAGGAATCAGGAGACACTGTGACTTGGCAGGACAGGACATTTCCTCCTGATCTGTCTGTTTGGGTGGGAGCTCCACCTCAAGCCCTGGCACCCTGGCATCCCTATACACAAAGAGTCTGGAATGTTCTGGTTGGTGGAAGATCCACCTCAACTCCCCTCCCCCTTCTCTTTCCCCAAACCCACCCCTTCAAAGTCCGCCAAACACAGCCCCTCCTCCCCCAAAGGCTTAAGACCACTCCCACAGGGTATACAAGCTGCATCCAAGAAAAGAGACGCACGGTTTTCAGGTCTCCTCTCTGTGGGGCCAGAGAACTGCCCGGGAACATTTCACCCATTAAACCGGGGCTTTTCTGATTCGGTCTGATCTGGTGTGATTTGGATGGCTGTGTTGGCGGAGAGGCTTATGGGGTGCAAAACACTTATCACCATCCCCCTTTCATCTTCTTTTTCTCTTACTGAACATAGTCGTGAGTAACTGACACCATAAAACAGATGGAAATACAGAGAGTGTCAGTTAAGAAGCACAGGGCAGTGTGAGCAGGCAGCAGGGACAGCCCACCCACACGGTCCTCAGCTGTGGCAAGTGTTCAAGAAGAGGGGTCTCTAGTTGGGTCTGATGTGCACTGTGTGTGGGATAATGAGGGGGCCCTTAGGCAGGACAGCACGAGACACCTAGAAAATGTAGCAGACTCTGAGGGGCAGATTTTGAAAGACATTGCTGAAGCAACACTGAATCAGCTTGAGGAAAGGCATCACCGACTGTCTAGGATCACAGGTTCGATTCTAGGTGGGTGGAACTATGGGTACCAAATTTAGAGAATAACCCAAACTTCTTACAGCTGGAAGAGGCACAAAGCCTCTTCAAGACCCAGCAAAGCCAATGATGCCGAATTTTATTTTAAGTGTTTATGGTATACACACTGGGTCTAAAATGCTTTAACAGAAAATGTATAGGAAGGTCTGTCATGGTGGCATATGCCTATAATCCAAGCACTGGGAATACAGAAGCAGGAAGATCAGGAGTTCAAGGTCATCCTTGACTACATAGCAAATTGGAGGCCAGTCTGGGCTACATGAGACCCTGTCTGTAAAAACAATAATATCAAAGTTGTATACGAAGTGTTAATCCCACCAGTTGGGATTAAGACCACTACCACATTTTAAAGTCAAAATTGAAACATGCTTTAACTAAATATTGGCCAGGTTGATGGACTCTCTGGCCAGGTCCATCTCTGGTTTCCCAGAAAATGGCCCCAAATCAAGTTTTGCAGGGGCTTAAGGTGGCAAAACCAATAATTCACTGCATTTCCTATGAAGTCCAATCAGGGACAAGCATCCATCCTGATGTACTTCCTGCCTGCGTACCTCCCACCTACATCCAATCAGGGGCAAGGGTACATCCTGACGCATTTCCTGCCTGTTAACCTCCGGCACACATGTGACCAAGCACATCTGGTGCAGATGGGTCAAACAAACTTGTTTAGGGGAGTGAAAACATGTGGCTTGTCATCTCCCATAAGCAATAGCCTCCAGGATTTCAGGAACTATCCGTCCTTGGGCAAGGGGCTTGCAGATCCGAGGCACTTTTGTTTCATGGATCTCTTAGGCATAGTAATTAAAACTTAAAATGTAACTTTGGCTCTCACAGAAGAAAACAAATTAATTTAAAAGTGTAACTGGATGTGGTGGAAGCAGCGAATAGGGAATGTTGGCGCTCTGAAGTCTTTCTCCTTTCCCGCTACTATTCTCTCTGGGCCTCTAGCCCACAGGATGGTGCTGCCCACATTCAAGGTGAGTCTTCCCCCTCTAAAAACGGAAAAGACACAGCCAGAGTCATGCCAGTAGCACAAGAGTATCTTGGCAATTAGGGTTAAGGAATACCACACAAATCTACCATGCAGCAGGCTTCACGCAAGAGATTTATTTGCGGCGGGAGAGAACACAATGGCTGCCACTGAGAGGTGGTGGAGACAGCAGGCCGAGCAGGATGTGATGGCGGGCTGTATAGGGGGTATGGAGCAATGCGGGGGAATGCGGAGGAACCATGCATGTTGCATTGGTGTCAGCGCTGGCACTGAATCATTGAAGGTGGGGTGGGGGAGCACCTGGTTCTGGAATGTGGGCAGTTGACTACCAGCCAGTCTCCTCGGGGTTTTTAAACCTGGTTGACAAAGAGAGGAAAACATCACAAGGCAAATGAAGAAAGCAGTACATGGAGTGTGTGGGGTAGAATCCGTCGAAGGTCGAAGGTCTTAGTGAACTTTCTACAAGATAAAATGGGCAAGGTAGCTTAAATTTATTTTTTTTAACAATTTATTTATTTATTATGTATACAACATTAGAAGAGGGCATCAGATCCCATTATAGATGGTTGTGAGCCACCATGTGGTTGCTGGGAATTGAACTCAGGACCTCTGGAAGATCAGTCAATGCTTTTAACCACTGAACCATCTCCCCAGCCTCCCAAACTTATTTCTTATAGTTTATTAACTTAACTTATTTCTTACCGTTTTGGAGACTATGAAGACTGAAATCAAAATCAAGGCCAAGGTCCTGTTTGTGGTAGGGATCTGTGAGAGACAAAGTTACATGTTAAGTTTTAATTACTATGCCTAAGAGATCCATGAAACAAAAATGCCCCTGATCTGCAAGTGCCCCGGCCAGCAGGGCTTCAACAGGAACTCTACCACCCTAAGGACGGAATGATAGGGACAGGAGACACAAAGAAATACACCAAGACAAGATTCTGATCAAGGTGCAACTTTATTTTTCTCCAGGAGGGTTTATATAGTTCCTGCAGGGTAGGGGGAGCAGGAAGCTGTTATCTGCATAGGGTGGGCAAGCTAATAAGATGTTTATGTAGGATGTTTACAGGGTGTAAGGTCAAGGGCTCTGACTCAATGTCCTGTTGCTAGGCAACCTGACTGTAAGATGATCTAGTTCCCTGTCTTATGGGGGTCTGTATTTTTCCACTAACTAGAGATTCTGTCCTTGTCCCTGACATGCAAGCCCCATGCCCAAGAACAGATGGTTCCTGAAATTTCGGGAAGCAATTATTTATGGGAGATGACAAGTCACATGTTTTCACTCCCCTAAACAAGTTTGTTTGACCCATCTGCACTGGATGTGCTTGATCACATGTGGGTGGGAGGTTAACAGGCAGAAAATATGTCAGGATGTACACTTGCCCCTGATTGGATGTAGGCTAGAGGTATATCAGATGTATGTTTGCCCCTAATTGGACCTGATGGAAAATGCAATGAATTATGGATTTTCCTTCTTAAGCCATTGCAAACTGATTCTGAGATACTTCCCAGGAACCTGGGTATGGACCTGGCCAGAGCCCACCCAACTGGCCAGTATTTAATTAAAGCTTGCTTTAAATTTGGCTTTAAACTGTGGTAGTGGTCTTTTTCTCTATCGGTGGGATTAACAGATACTCCTTCTGATTATTGTTATATTATTTTTAAAAGTTAACTGTAGAGAGAGAAGATGGAAAAAAAGAGGCTTGGTCTGACCTTAGGTGGGATCATGTTTATTCACGGCAAAGGGAGATCTTTGTCACCCATGTGTGTGGATGGCCAATGGGAAGGAATAACTTCCGTAGTCCACAAGGGAAGCTAGGAAGTGTAGTCATTTAGCTGAAAATTATCAGTTATGGCCTAACATCACTAGGGCAGGGAGGGGATCGGAGGAACCTGATCCTGCAGGCACTACATTTGTGGCCTGATTACCTCCAACCACCAGTGTATTGGACATTAAGGTCTAAGCAAATAGAGTTGAGAGGTCGTACAAATATTGTTACCCAGCACACGGGTCATAAAATGTCAGCACGTTTAGACTAGACACAGGTCTGTTGACTGGTTATGACTGGTGGGTAGAGGAGTGAGAGTCGCTTTCACTTGATAGATAGCTCTGTCTTTTCAGGTGCACATGTGCACAGATGCATGTGTGTTTGTGAGGAGGGTACATGTGTGCACCTGTGTGGACAGCCTCAGGTGTCCTTCCTCAGGAGCCACCCACCTTATTTTTTGAGGCAGAGTCCCACACTGGTCTGGAGCTCTCTGGTTAGGCTAGGCTTGCCAGCCAGAGAGCCCTTGGTATCTTCCTGCTTCTGCCTTCCCAGCACTGGGATTGTAAACATGAGCCACCATGTTCAGTGCTGATATGGCTTATGGGGATCATGCTTGCATGGCAAGTATGTGCTGACTGAGCCATCTCCCTGATTGCAGATATCTCTGTCTTAGAGAGAGAGAGAGAGAGAGAGAGAGAGAGAGAGAGAGAGAGAGAGAGAGAAAGAGAGAAAAAGAGAATCAGCTGCTGGGTGTGGTGGTGCACACCTTTAATTCCAGCACTTGGGAGGCAGAGGCAGGCAGATCTCTGTGAGTTCAAGGCCAGCCTGGCCTGCAGAGTGAGTTCCAGGACAGCTAGGACTATATAGAGCAATGATTCTCAACCTTCCTAATGCTGTGACCTTTTAATATAGTTTATCATGTTGTGGTAACCCTCCCCAACCATAAAATTATTTTATTGTTACTTCATAACTGCAATTTTGCTACTATTATAAATTGTAATGTAACTATCTGAAATACAGGATATCTGACATGTGACCCCCGTGAAAGGGTTGTTCAACAACCAAGGGGGTTGTAATCCACAGGTTAAGAATTGCTGACATAGAGAGACACTGTCTCAAAGATAATTAAATCAGGGGCTGGAGAGATGGCTGGAGGTTAAGAGCACTGACTGCTCTTCCAGAGGTCCTGAGTTCAATTCTCAGCAACCACATGGTGGCTCACAACCATCTATAACAAGATCTGGTGCCCTCTTCTGGCCTGTAGTCATACATGCAGACAGAACACGGTATACATAATATATAATTAATTAATTAATTAATTATGTGTAATAAATAAATAAATCTTTATTTAAAATAATTCAATCAAAAAATTTTACATGTATTTATTTAATTTTTATGTGTATGAGTTTTTTTTCCCCTGAAATATATGTGTGTGCCTGGTGCCTGTGGAAGTTGGTCAAAAGAGAACACTGGATTCCCTGGAACTGGAGTTACATATGGTTGTGAGCCACCATGTGGATGCTGAAAAACAAACCCAAGTCGTCTATGGCAAGTGCTCTTAATGAAGGAGCCATCTCTCCAACCTCCATATATCTATATATATATCTTGGGGCCAGGGGTAGGGGGAGACATGAGCATGTTTTATTTCAATAATCAGCAAAATGATTACAGATATTCTTAGAATACTTTTAAACAGGAAAAGGCTGTATATTTGGAGAAACCCTGAGCTGTTTCCACATATATTTCCTCTTTTCTCTTTAGGACAATGCCAGTCATGGACACTCTTGTGTCTCAGCAAAGACAGATCTTTGCTTTCACTCTGCAATCCAGGAACACTGTGCTAGGCTAAGCACCGAGTCATCTGGTTAGATATGATTACAGAGGTGGAGATGGGGAGGGGGTACTGTATGACCAAGAGGGTCCCACATCCAGTTGAACTGACATACAGGATAGGGAGGGGAATTTGGTTATAAAAACATGTGAGAATGGTGGAAGATTGTCCTTGCTAGGACTTGGACTGCAAGCAGTGAAGGAACTGAGTGACAGGATCAGAGCTGGTCCTCCGGAAGAATGTGGGGTGTCGGCAGGGTGGGAAGATTCGGGATCCCTGGAGAAACACTAAAATATCCAGTACATGTACTTCTTCTTCTCCCTCGGGACAGCACTGTTCATGGAGAGGAGGGAGCCAAGGGTGTCCTTCATCCTAGCCCATGTTGGAGGTGTGTGTGGGGGGTGTTTGGGAGGGAGGTATCCTAGCAACCTCCGTGATTACCTAGGAGGCTTCCCTTAGGGCAGCAGGCAGGGAGCTGGCTGATTCATCCCATTCCTGGGTGCTGGCAAGAAGAATTTGTGCGAGGGTGGTACTTCCCAATCTTGACTGACCAAAGGACTCAACGAAAGAATTTTAAAAAATACTGAGTCCCAGCTGGAACTGTAGCACAGTAAAGGGCCTGCTTAGCATGCATGAATCATCAGGTTAGATACCTAGCTCGGAATAAAATCAGGCATGGTGGCAAATGCCTGTAATCCCAGCACTCAGGAGGTGGAGGCAGGAGGATCATGCTCAGCTGCATACTGAATTGAAGAGCAGCCTGGTATACACGTGACTCCAGCCCCAAAAGAAAAACATAAATAAATGAGGGAAAGATAAGCAGCCCAAGTCCTAGCTCCCACCCCAGGCCAGGGCACACGGAAGACCTTTCCATGTTTTCCATGGCTTCTTGTGGGCAGCTTTTGAGCCACTGCCTTAGTAGACTGTCAGTGCGGCATTCACAGTGCTCGGCTGCTTTTGCCCAGTATCGCCCTGTACTTTCTGCCTTCTCTTCCCGTTCCCCGCTCCCCACCCCACCACATCTACCTTCTCCCTTTACAGTAGGACTGGAGTGGGGAAGGGGAAAACGTGTGTTCACGAGGCCACCTAACTAGCTTGTGGAAGTTGGGGTGCTGGAAAGGATTGCGACCCTGGGATCCAGGTGAATGTCTGCATATGTGAAAAAGACATCAGTTTTGGTATGTCCGCCAAGAAGCTGGGCTCTGTCCCAACACTGTTGGGTAGGTGTGAACCATAGAGAGCCGACATTTGTGATAGGTATCCAATAGCAACAATAACTGGACATGAAACACGGTCCCCCTCCTAAAAGTGAGGCCACCTACGATTGCTCTCCTTTCCACCCCATTCAACACCTTCGAGTGACAAACGAAAAGTCAGAGGCCAGGTCTGGCACACGAGAACAGAGAAGTGAAAGGACAGAAGTCTGAGGGTGCTAAAGCCATCTAGTGTGACCTTCATGAGATCAGCCACTCCGAAGACCCAAACAAGATTCTGTCATATCTCCCCAGCCTCGTATTCTTGCCAGTTTGTGAGTGGCGAGTGTAGGAGACCACCAGAGTTCTAGGGACCAACTGGAGTCGCGGGATGAGGAAAGAGTGACAGCGGAAGAGTTGAGAACCACCTGGATGGTCCCCTGCTCAGCACTGAGCTGGCTGAAGAGCCAGGAGGAGGGGAGGGAGGAGGGGACGCTTTCCCCCTTCACAAATCAGGATTGTGTGTGGGGGCTGGGTCCCGCATGCATCTGATAAGATTGTTATGTCAGCAGGCACACCTGCCTGGCCATCTGGCACTTCCATTCTGCAGACAAACTACCCTGGGCCTCCTTTGCCCACCTTCTCAAAGGTCAGGGCTACAGGGGTCCTCAAACACCTGCTGGGGGAAAAAGGGGGCGCCTCTCTAAGCCCCAGTTTGCAAGGCAACCTTCTAGGGCCCCAGGTAACACTTCGGAATGACTTTGCTTTGTCAGATGCATGTCCTTAGCTGTGACATCTTGGGGCAGAGCCTTTGTAAGGCACCCTCCCCGCCCCCCCCCCCAATAGTTTAAATGTAGATTGATTCTGACCTTGCTGAGATAACAGTGTGAGGCTGGAACAGGGATAGTTTAAACAAGACTCCCCTCTCTTCTCTCCATATCAGACCGAATCAGAGCAGCAGCCCAGGGACCATTAATCATCTCGAAAGCTGGGCTTCTGAGGCTTATCTATGGTACAATCACCACATCCCCTCCTCTGGGCTCTGGAAACCATAGCATTTAGGAAGAGAGCATGGCACCTATGTTAGCAAATCATGTTAAGTCCTGTCCAGCTGCACATGAGCCGTTAATGTATACTTTTAGCTGTTTCAGTAAAGATCTGATTTGTGTTACAAAAAACCAGAGGGTCTGCTGTATATGTAGAGGGTCTGCTGTATATGTAGAGGGTCTGCTGTATATGTGCCATATCCCAGCATAGATAACGGCTCTGTAGATTTGTGAGTAGAGAGCTTAGCAGGCAGCCAAGTCATCGGTGAGCAGCTGAGAACATTACAAACATCATTATACTATATGTTGTATGTAATTTATTTATTTATTTTTTCAGTACTGGGGATCGAACCTAAAGGCTTCACACGCGTTAGGCAAGCACTCTACCACTGAGCTACATCCTGAGTCATTCGAACTATATGCTCAAGAACCTCCTGCCCATTTTGAGATAGGGTCATACATAGCCTAGGCTGGCCTCAAACTTGCTAGGTAGCCAAGAATAAGCCAAGTAGGGAAACTCCTTCCTCTACTTCTTAAGTGCTGGGATTGTGTGTGTGTGCCACCATGGACAGTTTTACATGGTGCTGCAGACAGAATCCGTGGTTTCTAGCATGCAAGGCAAGCATCCTATCAATCAAGCTACATCCCAGTCCCAGGCCAGACAGAGCTGGCTCACTCAACCCCTCTGCCATATAAGGATACTGTAATGAGGAAGCTGCCTAAGAACTAGGAAGCAGATCTCCCCAGACACCAGGGCAGCCAGCCCTTACTTGGATCATGGATTCCCCTGCCTGGAGAACTGTGAGAAACAAGTTTCTACTGTTGCTCAGCCACCTAGTTTCGGGGTATTTTATCACAGCTGCCCAAAGCGACTGGGAGAATGGGGCAGATCCTGTGCTCCCACACTGACCTATCCATGCCCATTCAGGAATGGAGGCCCATCAGAAGTGGGGTATCCCAGAGCCTGCTTGCACTTGATGGATGCATCAAAAGCATCAGGCCCATCAGCGCCCACTCTTCTCAGGCACATAGGCCTGTGCTGTGTGGACTCCATAACCTCCCCAAGACAGACACTTCCATTAGGAGCCATCTGCATTTCCACACACCCCTGGGCTGGGGATGCAGTTCACTTGGTTGAGCGCTTGCCTGGTACGCACAAGGCCCCTGGGTTCAATCTCCAGCACCACGTAAACTGAGTGTTACGACACATGTTGATAATCCCAGTGCTCAGTGGGTGGCAGGAGGCTCAGAAGTCCAAGGTTATCCTCAAGTGCATATGGAGTCCAAGGCCATCATGGCTGTGGCCGATAAGAAACCTTATATAAAAATAAAACACCATCCCTCCTTCTGAGCCTGTATTTCCTCCCCCCCAGTTCTCCATGTTGCGCTTTTAACTTCCAAATGTTTGAAGCCAGTCATGGCTCCCAACCTTACCAGGAGCCTTGTCCAGGTTACGGACCCTATATCCTTTTCATGGTAGTTCAGCCGTGAGCCTCAAAAGCACCCCTCCCTTGCTGGGGCCCTGCACTATGATAGTTCTATCATGGAGGCAGTATGAAGAGAACTGCGATTTTATCTGTGGGTGATTCCATGCACAGACCCTTAAAAAATCATGGCCATTATCACGCCAGCTCCCAAGTGCCCATCTCAGGACCTTCTTCTGTGCTCTTCACACCTTTGTCGAGATCCTGCATCCCTCCCTCCCCTGACATTGATTCTGGTTCACACTAATTAGGCCCTTCTTGGACTGTAACAGGAAGGAGAGCTTTGCCATACTCTTTAAAGAAACCTTGTGAGAGCCAGACCTGCTGGTGGTTGCCAGGCAACCTTGATGATCCTACAGTAAAGACAAACTCTTGAGTCAGTGTGACAGGGCCAGAAAGCCTAGATAACAGCGATTGAATAAGAGTCTCTACTCTACTAAGAGGTTCGAGAAAGTTCTGGATGGTATTGGCTCCCACTGCTCCACTGTCTTTTCTTTTCTTGTTCTTTCTTTCTTTTTTTTTCCTTTCATTTTAAAGATAGGTTCATGCAGCTCTAGCTGGACTTGAACTTCAAATGTAAGATTACAGGGTGTGCAACACATTCAGAGTTCCACTGTCTTTTTGTATTAATTTTCCTTCGTGGTGTGTGTGTGCGTGTGTGTGCGTGTGTGTGTGTGTGTGTGTGTGTGTGTGTGTGTGTGTGTGTGTGTGTACAAGTACCCTTAGAGACCAGAAGGGGGTGTTGGATCCCCTGGAACTGGAGTTACAGGCAATTGTGAGATGCCCAGTGTGGGTGCTGGGAGCCAAACTCGGGCTCTGTGGAAGAAGAGCGGGCATTGTTAACGGCTGAGGCTGAGCATCTCCTCAGCCCTGTGTCCTGAAATTCTTGACTGCAGTGTAGGGAAGGGTCAGCGTTGTCTGACTGAAGGTATCAGGGTCAGGAAAACTGTTCAGGCTGCTGCAGGCAGTGCTGGGCTGCATCTTCCTAACATTAGCATTTCTAACTCCAGGAATTTACCACAAAAATAATATGTGTAAGCCAGGCATGTATACACACATACACACACACACACACACACACACACACACACACACACACACACACACATATACACCTGTAATCCGTACATTCAAGAAGTTGGGACAGGAGAGTCATGACTTGGAGGCACCCTGGGTGGAATAGTGAGACCCTGTGTCCAAATAATAATAATATCTCTCTCTCTCTCTCTCTCTCTCTCTCTCTCTCTCTCTCTCTCTCTCTCTCGCTCTCTCGCTCTCTCGCTCTCTCGCTCTCTCGCTCTCTCGCTCTCTCTCTCGCTCTCTCTCGCTCTCTCTCTCGCTCTCTCTCTCGTCTGTTTGTTTTTTGGGACAGGGTTTCTCTGTGTAGCCCTGGCTGTCCTAGAACTCACCTGTAGACCAGACTGGCCTCGAACTCACAGAGATCCTCTGACCTTTGCCTCCTGAGTGCTGGGATTAAAAGCGTGTGCCACCATCACCTGCCATCAAAATAACACTCTCATTGGTAGGAGTACTTGCACTTCTATGAGACAGAGACTGCCATCTACCATGATGGTCACGTGTCTAATGTTTTCCTTTAGGAGGATACAAGAAGGATAGCCATTCAACAGAAACCACACTTCAACCCCCTGGGTGTGGTCATGCATGTGAGTAATCCCAGCTCCTGGGAGGTGGAGGCTCAGGAGTTCAAAGTCATCCTCAGCTACACAATGAGGGTGAGGCCAACCTGAGCTTTGTGAAATTCTGCTCACCCCTGTCCCAAGATATCATACTCTGAATTTTAGATTTTGATCTCTTCCTAGGCTGGTAACATGAAATATAATTTCCTGTGATGCTGAGAAGCTGTAGGAAGCCACATGCAGTCAGGCACAGGGAACCACAGTGAGTCCTCCTATTTGCTGTTCTACTGAGTGAAAGTGGTCTTAGGTGCTTTTCTGACCTATAACATTTTCAACTTAAAGACGGTTTTATCAGAATGTAATCTATCATAGCCCAGGACATCTGTGTAATGTATTACCACACCACTGACACCAAAAGATTGAAAGCTAAGTGAACACCCCCCAAGAGGAAACTAATAACTGTTCCAGTGGGGTCCTTACTAGAAAAGGCTCTGCCACCATTAGATTCCGTGAGGAGATGCCCCATTAACACACCTATTAACACAGAATGATTCCCAAGGTGTACTTTATACAAAAACATAAATTAAGGTATAGAACTAGATGTAAGCCATACTACCAGTGCCATAAAAAGGAAAATATCAACACTGGTTATAGGTGCCATACATATTCCTGTATAACAGAATGTGTTCTGTTGTTTACAGAGAGAACAAGTGACCTCTGAGGAAGAGGAACTGTATGGAGACTTCCTGATACATATAGAAATCATGCTGGAGCGACACCATTGAGCAGATGATACCTCCGCGCTGGAAGTGACCCCGCATGGCAAGAGTAAAAAGGACTTCACAGTTATCCTCTGCAAACTGAGCCTGAGATTATATTTATACAGTACCTATATTTTAAAAACTAATTAATTAAAAAATTAAAAAACCTTAAGAACTCAAATGTCTCCTATAGGACGTGTCTTATAGACAATAGCGTAGCTAAAATCAGGAGACAGAAGTCTGACGAGAATGCAGGATAGTAGACCCTCAGAGTATCTCTCCAAGGGGCCAGTGAGATGGCTCAGCAGATAGAAGATGCTTGCCGCTACATCTGAAGACCTAAGTTTGATCTCTCCTTCCATTTCCCCATTCCCTACCCCAAGATACACATGGTAGGAGAGAACCAACTCCAGCAAATTGTCTCCTGAACTCCATACATGCACCAGAGCACGGAAACATATACCCCTCACACACAAACAAACAAATAAATAAATGAAAATTTTAAGAGTATCTATCCAAGATATTTATCAACCACAAAGGTGGCAATGATTTTCTAGCAAAGAAACATTTAAGGGCCACCTTAACCAAGGGTTCGAGGTGAACACTCTCCAGACTAAGAAGACATCAAAATGATGGAGTCTCTGAAATGATGGGCTGAGGAGGACACACTATTTCTTCTCTTGCGAAGGACCCAGATATCTTCTGTAGGACACACCATCTCTTTCTGATAGTATTTGTCACCAACTTCGTCAATGAGAGGACATCAACTCAAACTAAGAGATGCTGCACAAATAACTGACCAGCGTTTTCTTCTTCGCACTCCAGCTGGAAGATAAGGAAAGGAAGAACTGCCATAGATTAGAGACTAGTGTGAAATCATGGAATAAATAAATGGGCTAGAGATGGAACAGGAGGAAAAATGGTGAGAGGGTTCTGGCCATGAATATTGACATGTGGTTATGTTGACAATCTGGGAAGAGAAATAGACACTAATTCTTTATACTATTCTTTTTGTTTTGTTTTGTTTTTGTTTTTTTGGATTTTTTGGGTTTTTTTTTGTTTGTTTGTTTGTTTTTTCAAGACAGGGTTTCTCTGTGTACTTTTGGTGCCTGTCCTGGATCTCACTCTGTAGACCAGGCTGGCCTCAAACTCACAGAGATCCGCCTGCCTCTGCCTCCCGAGTGCTGGGATTAAAGGTGTGCACCACCACCGCCCAGCCTTTATACTATTCTTGCAATAATTCTTTAAATATAAAATTGTTTTGAAATAAAGGAGGAATGAACCAAGATAGAGTCAGCAGAAGAGAAGTTGATCAAAAAACTTTAAAGCAAGTAGAGTCAGAAAAGCCAACTTCGACAGTGCCTTGGGTAAAACCTTGTTTGCTGAGCAATATCCTCACTCTAGGAAATGACTAAGCCACTTAAAAGTCTTATCCTATTGAGAAGATAGATGCCCAGGCTACCTGGTGCTGACTTCTTTAAGAAAAGCTACAGATCTCTCTCAAAACTTGCTAAACAACCACATGGGGCTGTATATAGGAAGAAAGCATGCTAACTAGACCTTCACATCCAATCTCTTTGGAAGAGTTTTTGTTCATAAATATTCATTTTCTTTCTGTCATATGGGGATTTTTTGTGGGTGTGGGTGTGAGAGAGACAGAGACAGACAGACAGACAAACACACACACACACACACACAGGGAGAGAGAGAGAGAGAGAGAGAGAGAGAGAGAGAGAGAGAGAGAGAGAGAGAGAGAGAGAGAGAGAGAGAGAGAGAGAATCATTAGCCCAGGCTGGCCTCAGATTTGCTCCATACTTGAGGATGACCTTGAATTCCTGCTCCTCCTGCCTCCATCTCCCAAGTGCTGGGATCACAGGCGTGCACCACCATGCCTGGTTCACAAACATACATTTACAACAGCATCTAGGAACTCAGTCATTGTGTGATGGCACCTGAGATCTATGTAGTTCTGACTCCACCATCACCAACACTGTGGCTGTGTTTCCGGGAAGTTAAGAGCAGTGTGTTCAATTCCCAGCATCCACACAGCAGCTCACAACAGTCAGTAACTCCAGCTCTAGGTGATCCAACTTCTTCTGATCTCCAAGGGCACCAGGGACACCAAATGGTACACAGGCATGCATTCAGGCAAAATACCTATGTACATAAAATAAAAAACAACAAATTACACCCATCAACTTTGAAAAATGAACAGGAATGATGCTTGCAAATGTTTGTGAAAACATAGTGGGATGTTTTAGATGTTGTTCTTGGAAGTATAAATTTTCACCATTACTCTGGTGACTCATGTGGCAACATCTAATTAATGTGGAGCTGTGTATACCCTTCAGTCCTGCAGCTCTTCTTATTGGTACATACACTAACGAAGCTCATGTATGTCCATTGACACCTGGAATAATGTTTCCCTCTGTGGAACATTCTAGAAGCAAGGTGTCCAGTGTGGTACTGCTTATAAACAATAAGACATGGAAAACACATTTCTACTTAGGCAACAAAATTCTCAGTGGGGAAAAATAGTGTGATCAATGAACTTATGGATCTGTGGAAGTTAATTTAGACATACAGGAAATACCACACTGATATATTTCTGTGAGTAAAACAAGTGACAGAAAGCCAAAAGCTGTAATGTTAAAATAAAAAGTAAAGGCAAATCCAGGTATGAAGACACACATCTGTGATCCTAGCACTGGGGAGTCAGAGGCAGGAGGATTGAGAGTTTCAGGCCAGCTTGGGAAACAGAGTCATATCCTGTCTATAAATAAATGAATGAATAAATAAGTAAATAAATAAATAAATAAATAAAAAGCAATATTAGTGTGAACCACTCTAGGTAAGTACCAATGTAATAACTGTTTAGTAACATGAACAGCAAGACAGGGATCACCTTCAGGATAGTATTTTATCTGACAAGAAAGAGAAAATGGGATGGAGGCCTCTATACTTGTATACTTTTTTCTCATGTTTAAAAGTACCTGGAGCAAATGTGTTAACAATCATCAGAACAGAGAGGTAGAGTTGTTTTCCTGGAACATCCTAGGTGGTCCGTGGCATCAAAATGATCATCTGCCTCCCAGCCACCAGTTGTCAGGAACTCACTGAAGTGGATGATGTGTTCAATGCCAACTTGATTTTTTCTATGAGGAGTTCAACAGCCATGGGAGTCGCTGCTGATGCTCTGGCTGAAGAGTGGAAGAGGGTTATGCAATATGAACCAATGCTGGGAATGACAAACAAGGTTTTCCCATAAAGCAAAGTGTTTGACCCACGGCAGAGCGCATGTGCTTTTGAGTAAGGGGGATTCTTGTTATAGACCAAAGAGAACTGGGGAGAGGAATTGCAAGTCTGTTTGAGGATGTGTTGTGAATGCCACAGTGTTCTCAACTTGGTTATTGAAAAAAAAAAAAAAAAAAAAAAAAAAAAAGAGAGAGAAGGACCTTCCTGGATTCACAGATACTACTGTGCCTCAGCATTTGGGACCCAAAAGAGCTGCAGAATCTGAAAACCTTTCAATCTCTCTAAAGAAGATGATGTGTGCCACTATGTTGTCAGAAAACCCTTAAACAATGAAGCTAAGAAGCCCAGGACCAAAGCACCCAAAATTCAGCATCTTGTGACTTCTCCATGTGTCCTGCAACAGAAACACTGATGTATTGTTCTGAAGATACAATGCAATAAGAAAAGTTTTATACAATGCAATAAGAAAAGGAGGCTGCTGAACTTACTAAACTGTTGGCCTAGGGGATTAAGGAAGCCACAGAAAATCTCGAGGAAACAGATTAACAAGAGACGTTGGCTGTCTTCACTGAGACCTTCTACTTCTAAGTGTGAATCCAGTCAACAAGTCTTTAAAAGTAACAACAGTGTGGTGGCATCTAACCCCAGCACTTGGGAGGCAGGAGCAGGTGGATCTCTGTGAGTTCGAGCCCAGTCTGGTCTACACAGTGAGTTCCAGGACAGCTAGAGCTATAGAGAGAGATCCTGTCTCTAGAAAACAAAGCAAGCAAACAAGCAAACAAAAATGAAAAACCAAATAAATGATTGAAACTTTTTTTCCCCAAAAAATAACATTTTATTTCAGAAGGGTCTCTTTACTTCCCAGTTTTTTTTTTTTTGGTTTTTCGAGACAGGGTTTCTCTGTGTAGCTTTGCGCCTTTCCTGGAGCTCACTTGGTAGCCCAGGCTGGCCTCGAACTCACAGAGATCCGCCTGGCTCTGCCTCCCGAGTGCTGGGATTAAAGGCGTGCGCCACCACCGCCCGGCCTACTTCCCAGTTTTGAGGAAGATTTGCTTTATAACCAAATCAGTGAAGCTAAGCTGCATTCTGTACTGAGATATGGATGACCAGGAGTCTTTATTGTGCTCAAGTCACGTTATTACGGTAAGTGTTTAAGGAGAAACCAGTTAACATGATACATGTCCCTACTTTGTCCTAATGATGTATATGAAGAAGTCATCATAATAAATTATACAAACATATATTTGTTTGGAAACTATAAAAATAATTATAAAAAAATACCTATACACATATGTTAAACAAACACACCACTATAGTATGCTTAAAAGAACACGAAACAGTAAGGATGTCAAATGTTTTCTTATAAACATATTGCTTTTAGTCATACAGTGAGTGGGAAGAGCCTTTGTTCCTCTCCCCCATCCCCTTCAATGTTAAGAAAATGTAACTTCATAGGAAAACATGGTGCCCATTAACTCTAACAGTACTTACACTCGGTATTGAAAACGAAATGACTCTTTCTTTGTTTGACATGCTTTGCCTTCGTGTGTTCAGTCAGGTCTTGGTGATTCCAGAACATGACAGAGCCATGTTTAGATGTATATGATCCTCAGGCAAGCAATAAGTCTGAAAGCTTGTTGGGGATCAGTTTTCTCCCCGTGGTAACTGGTGGGACTCACTGTAAGGAAATGCTCATACTAGCAGCCGCGCCTGAGCAGATGCAATTTCCCTTGTTCATGTGAGGCAAACCCTGGCCCCTCAGCGTATCACGTCCACCAAAACAGGCAGAGAATGAGCCACTCGGTACCATTTCCTGGCTTGCTGGAAAGCTGTTTGGGGATTTTTTTTTTATGTAACAAATCCTTTTTATTTAAAAAATATTTAATTTAAAGCAATATAATTTAAGTTTATCTCTCCAGGTGTTTTTGCCTGACTTCGTGTCTGCACACCATGTGTGTGCCTGGTACCCTCAGGCCAGAAGAGGGCAAAATGGACAAACCTTGATTAGACCCTGAAAATAAAGGAAAGAAGAATGGTAGATAGGTGCCTTGCTGGGTTCTGCTTTTTTTTTTTCCTTTTGAGACAGTGTCTCAGTTATTTAAGACTGTCCTGAACTCATTACGTAGCTGAGAATGACCTTAGATTTTGGATCCTCCTTGTCTGCGTCTCTCAAGTGCTGGCATTAGAGTCCCCTACCTAGTCCATGCTTTCTAGATAAGTCCTGTTCCAATTGAGCCACAGTCTCAGCACCTATTTTATGTATTTTAAATATCTTCAAAAGACTTAACAATTTATTTTTATGTGTGTGTGTGTGCGTGTGCGTGTACGTGTGTGTGTGTGTGTGTGTGTGTGTGTGTGTGTGTGTGTGTGTGTTGCACTTGCCATGGTATACATGCAGAGGTCAGAAGACAGCTTGTAGGACTCCCAGTTCTCTCCCTCCACCATGTGGGTCCCAGGGATGGAACTCAGGTCA
The DNA here is from genome assembly GCF_049852395.1 of Peromyscus maniculatus bairdii. NCBI lineage: Eukaryota > Metazoa > Chordata > Mammalia > Rodentia > Cricetidae > Peromyscus > Peromyscus maniculatus. The sequence continues at coordinate 90,010,083 of NC_134852.1, forward strand.
GGTCGTCAGGCTTGGTGGCAGGCTCATCTCACCAGCCCTAATAACTCATCTTTAAAAGGAAGATGCAATCTCCACACAAGATTGTTTGGTGGTGGAAACTGGCGTTTGATCCTGGGGAGCCCTTTCTCCTTGGTCTTACAGGTTCTCTTCCCTCTAAAGGGAATGGCGACCCTTCAGTTTCTGTGCAGCGGGGCTTTGGTGACAATCAAATATATGCAGAGAGAGGGAGGAGCGGGGAGCGAGCAGCACACACTTGGAAGACCATAATTCTGCCTAATGCGTGATGCTATTGTTATCACATGAAATGAAATGGCAAAACCATAATGAGCAGACAACTCAATCTGAGATTTATAACCACAATCATTCTAATTCTGAATTAGATTATAGAGAAAAGAAAGAACTTAATTTTCCTTTGTGTTCCCCAGGGTGTTCCAATAGTGCAGATAAAAGCTGCCTGCCCAGGGATGAGTGCCAGCGTAAATCAGTCCCAGCAGCCCACGGTACTGTCCATCATGACAGCCTTTTCCTAGAAGCTGACAGAGGCAGCAACCCAATGCAGCTTGTAGGAGTTGTGCTGAGGTAAATCAATCTATAAGGGATGAGGGTGAGTTGTTGACTTTCCTGAAACAGGGAGGCCACAGGACTCCCCTCTAAGTAGTTTGGTGTTGCCTGCCCTTCAGAAGGTATGGGCATGGGCTTCCATTCCCACACCCCGTCATTGCTTTAGGTCCTAAGTGTTCACCAGGTGGCCTCAGCCCATCTGGAAGAAATCGGTTCCTGGGTGTAGAAAATCTCAGTAAAACCAATGTTTTCCCCTATCCAGGGGCAAATCTAGCTGAGTGCTCCAAGAATCTTTCTCTTTATATAGGGTGGTGTCCCACCACTCCCATAGCCTTGGCCAGGACTTCATTCTGAAATAACATTTTCTTTCTGTAAAAAAATGACTCGTTGCTTCAAGCTCTGGGGCTGTGATCTTCGTGCATTTGCTAAGCAGCGTATTAAGTCTGCTATAAACACGTGTGTAGACTCTGTGTGGACTCGGGGACATGACAACTGGATCATGCACTAAGTGTGATGGATATAGGCTTGTCAGTTTGACTGGATTTTAGAATCGCCATGGAAGCATGCCTCCGGATATGTCTGAGTAGGGAAGACCCACTGTGAGTGTGGAAAACATTATCCCACAGGCTGGGATCCTGGGCTGAAGAGAAACAAGAAAGCTCCCTGATAAGCAACATCCATCTCACGTGTCTCCTGACCGCAAAAGCAATGTGACCAACTGCCTCACACTCCTGCCACCATGAGGGACTGTCCCCTCAATCTATAAGCCAAGATCAACTCTTCCTGCCTTAGGTTGCTTTCCTCAGTTACATGTCACAGCAAGGAGAGAAGAAATCTGGAAGAATGTGTTTAGTTTTGTAGGAAACTGCAGAGCTTCTTCCAAACTGTAACATTCTGCATTTCTACCAGTAACAGGCTGCTTCTGCTCCACATCTCACCAATGCATGGTGTTACGACGAGTGTTCCAGATGTTGGTCACTTAAATAGGCACACTGTGGTATCTTGTTGCTTTAATTGATGTTTGCTAAATCTATGGTATGAAGCCTATTGACTTTACGGATCTCTGCTTCAGTGAGGTGTCTCTTGTGACCCTGTATCAGTGTTAAATTCGACTGTTTTCTTCTTGTTGAGTTTTAAGAGTTCATTGTAAGTTTTTTGTACAATGGGTCTTTATCAAATACATCTTTTGGGTGTATGTCTCCCAGTTTGTGGCTGTCCGCTCATTCTCTGCTGTGAATTAAATACTACAGAAATTAAGCCGGGCGGCGGTGGCACAGGCCTTTAATCCCAGCACTTGGGAGGCAGAGCCAGGTGGATCTCTGTGACTTTGAGGCCAGCCTGGTCTACAGAGTAAGATCCAGGACAGTGAGATCCAAAGCTACACAGAGAAACCCTGTCTCAGAAAACAAAAACAAAAACAAAAGATAGTGCAGAAATTTATAATTTTGGTTAAGTCTAGTTTATCAGTGATTTTTTCCGCCATGAATTATTCCTTTGATATTGTACTAGCTCAGCGGGTAAAGACACATCCCGAGCAAGTCTGATAGCCTGAATTTCATCCCCAGATCTCACCAGCGCCTGGAGGTTGTTCTCCAGCTTCCATATGCACACCATAACACTCTTGCACCCACACCATGCACACATATCACACACACACACACACACACACACACACACACACAATTTTTAAAAAGTCATTACCATGTCCGAGCCCATCTAGGTTTTCTCTTGTGCTCTCTTCCTTAAGCCACTTTTGTGAGGTATTTTGTCACAGACATGAGTAAAGTAACTGCGATGCCCTGTTTCCAACACCAACAAGGGACATACTGTTGTCACCCCGTCCTTATCACTTCAGGTCTGGAGGGAAGTGTGGTCAGAAACAGAAACAAGCTTAATGGAGAAGAGGCTGAGGCCAGCTGGGCTGACGGTGTATCTATCTGAGTTAACCAACAACCAAATGTCCCTTATCAGCCTTTTTGCTGATAAAGCCAAGCTATGTCATGGTCACTGACTATCCCAGGCAAGATCTGAAGCAACCTACCCAGGTCTCTCCACCTGTCCCAATTATGCCCATCTGGAACAGGGCTAGATAAGTGACGGCGAGCTACATAACAACGATTACCCTCTCCCCTGCTTCTGCCATAGTACATTTTAACTACAGAAACTATACAATCCTGCTTTAGAAAATTTGGGAAACACGGTAAAAAAGAAAAATAAATTTAAAGTCCCCATGATCGCTTTACTGTAGTATAAACAGCCACGTGTGATGTGCGCCTTTCTATTGTTTTCTGTACGCATGCTGTTTTTGCTGTTTTGAAATGCTGCAGGTAGAACCCAGAGCCTTGCACTTTGCTACACTGAACAAACATGAAACAGCTCTGTGTGTGCCATTTAGTGTCATTCTTTTCACTATGCCTAGGGCTCGGCATGCAGACCAGAGGCAGAACATTCTAGCTCGCAAGGCTCTGGGTTCAATATTCCCAGCACCGCACACACAAAACGGAAGAACTTAAATTAGTGTTGAGCAAGCAAGTCTACATTTTACTCACTTTCTTCTACAGCATTCTAGCATGGACATTTTATTTAGTTATTTTCAATATAAACCTAGGTATATATTAATGTTATAACATTTATTTATTGAGGGGGTGGGGTACTGGGGAAGGGAAATGTGTTCATGCCACAGCACAAATGTTAAGATCAGAGGACAACTTAGTAGTTGGTTCTCTCCTTCCACCATGTGGGTTCTGGGGATCAAACTCAGGTTGCCAGGCTTGGCAGCAACTGCCTTTACCCACTGAGCCTCTTGCCAGCCCTAAACATAGATCTTAGAGTGGGTAGACTACTCCATCTATTCAACCACTGATGTAGTATTACTTCATGTGCGATACATATGCTGCGTCTACTTTTAAAACCATTAGGCAATGCCACAGGGCACACTGTGACGGTTAATATTGATTTTCAACTTAGCAAGATCCAACATCACCAAGGAGGCTGATCTCTGGGCATATCTGTGGCAGAGTTTATAGGCTGGGTTAATGGAGGTGGGCAGATCCATCCTGAAGGTTGGTGGCACCATTCCACGGACTGTGGTTCTGAGCTGCATGAGAAGAGAGTGACCTGAGTCCCATAGTCACCTCTCTCTCTGCTTCCTGGCTGTGCATGCAAGATGACCAGCTGTCTCAAGTTCCTGCCACCATGATGGATTGTACCCTCAAATGGTAGGCCAAAATAAATTCCTCCTCCTTAAGATGCTGTTGTCAAGCCTATTTTCTTGAAGCAACTAATACACATACTTAAGTGTATTTAGCATTTCCTGCATTTAACATTGCATTATTAGAATATTCAAAACTAGCCCAAAAAGTGTAAATGAATTTATAGTTTTTGATACAAAATGTAAAATTATTTTCCAATGAATCCAGCTAGCCAATTTACAACCTCCACAAGGTATGAATCCTCATTTCCCCCTGCCCTCTCCAGCATTAGGAGGTAAATTAAAAATAAAGCAGGAAATGAAAATGTTCATGTATCAGGGGTTTGGTGAGTTGCCTGTTTCATAGTCTACCAATTGAGCTAAACCCTAGCCCACATTTAGTAAATGATTCGACAGCTCATATAGAGGAGACAACTCGTCTTTTCAGTATAAATAGCTGTAGTAACCATAGGTGAAATAGTCTATGATCTGCCTCTTCATATACAGAACAAACAGCCGGATACTCTGTGAAATGTTGGTAAACTATCCACCAGATGCTCTGTGGAAATGTTGGTGAACTGTCCACTAGACACACTGTGGAAATGTTGGTGACCCGTCTAACCAGACACACTGTGAAAATGTGGCTGAACTACCCAGTCAGAAACTGAAAATGCGGCTGAACTACCCAGGGCTCCAGGAAGATACTAAAGTGGATTAACATGAGTGTCCTTAGGCTTCCCAAGTGCAGTAGCTTCAAGAGCCTGGTGCTGTGCCAAGGGACAAACCAAACAAAAGAAAAAAGAGCTGGAAGATTCTACTTACTAGCAGAGAACTAGAACAATCCAGCTGAGGGATGAGCGACGAAAAATCCACACTGGAACTGATCTAGTGTTAAGTACCTTGATGTGCATCCAAAACGTACAGATATTTACAGAGGAGACAAGTTCATATAAATAAAAGCCTGCTTGTCCTTAGGGTAATTATTCTGCTAGGGGAAGAAGGTAAGTTTCTCCCACACCAGCACATGTATTTAAAATGTCCATTCAAACCAGTGTGTAAAGGCTGGAGAGAGGGCTCAGTGGTTGAGAGCCAATGTCCTTAACTGGTTAATATGGTTTAATAACTCATACAAAAGAGACAACTGGGTCTCTTCAGTTGTCACCTGGATGTGCCCTGAATTTGGTTCTTAACACCCACATAGTGAGATTCATAATGGCCTGTAACTCCAGGAGACCCAATACCCTCTTCTGACCTCCTTGAGCACCTGCCCACACATAACATTCACTCACACAGACACACACACACACACTTTCACATGAATAAAAATGATAAAAATAAATCTTTTTAAAAAAGAACAAAAACAATGCCCTGGAGCCCATCAACATCCCAACACATTGGGGAGGGGCTCACAAGGCCCCACCCCTGGCCTCTGTCCGTTAATAGCTGCTAGGGAGAAGGGGGGGTATTTTTCTTCAGTGATCTCATCACTGATAAATTGGCCACGCCTCAGTAAATAACCCCACACTTGTGTTCATGTAAGTAGCCCTAAGTAAATTCAGTGGGTCATAAAGAGAAAGTGCATGGAAGTAGGGGAGATGGGGACTTGCTCAGAAGAGGAGATCCAGAGGGAGTGGGGGATGGGGCGTGATGATCTCAAGCACCTGGAAAGCTGAGACAGGCGTTCCCAGCCAGCCTAGACCACATAGCTAGACTCTGTCTCCAACAGAAATCTTATTGATGACTGATTGAGAGAGGGCACGATGTGCATGGTGAACTTTGTTATTGGGAGGCTGTTGGTTTATTTGTATGTATAGTGATGGGTTGCATTCATGAGGATGGTGTTTACAGATGTACTTTATCTGCCAGGCAGAAAATGTAAAATATTACCATGTTTGTGTAATGATAAGCGAAACTGGGAGATCTGACACTTTCTTTTTCCTATTTTTTCATTTATCTGGGAATGAGCTATTATTATTCCTTAAACAATGTAAAGTATGACTTGGGTTTCAATCCCCAGCACTACAAAAGAATGTTCTATGTGACCAAATATCTCAGTGATAGATGAAAACCACAATTCTTAGGTATTTCCAAGCACCTGAAATTTGACCTTGATTTTATGGTCCTACCCTCTTTGCATCCTGAGTGCTGGGACAATAGGCAGACACAACCATGCCTGGCTTACAATATTTTTTAATTAATAATTTTTGTGTGTGTGCATTGGTGTGAGGTTATCATATCCTCTGAAACTAGAGTTACAGTTGTGAGCTGCCATATGGGTACTGGGAATTGAACCTGGGTCCTCGGGAAGAGCAGTCAGTGCTCTTAACTGCTGAGCCATCTCTCCAGCCCCGGTTTACAATATTTTAAAATGTGAAAGCAGAAAAAAGGAAAGGACCCTTCACACACACACACACACACACACACACACACACACACACACACAAACCCCTAACAGGAAATGCCCCCACCTCTTGTGCTGTGGGCATGGAGACAGTTGCATCATTACCTGTACTGTGCGTTGGTGCCTAGTTGGGTCTGCAGGGCACCTCCCAGTGTGAAGCCAGACTTGCTCCTGGGGGAAGCTACCATTGGCTTCTGAGCAGTGTGGGGCAGAACATCCACATGCCTCCAAGACCCCACCAGTAACATTAATGAAGTGAGACAAGTGAGGACGAAAGGAAAGTCACCTCCCCTTTGCTGTAAGGGGGATCTATATGAACGACAGGGCGATAGCAAAATAGCCTTGGTATCATTGACACAAAAAGAGAGGCTGGCCCGAGCCCCAGTCCTTTCAACAAGGGAAGCATGCAGTACGTCTAGCCTCCCCTGAGGAGGAAAACCCGGATTCCCATAGGGAATTCTCCAGTCTTTTACCAGGGAGAGGGCTAGCAAATGCTTCTGGGACTACGGAGTTGCCTCGAGGAGGGCTTGCTATTTCCTGGTTTGGTTGGCTGCTTCTGGAGCCCTGGGTGAGCATCCAGGCTGCCAGGTATGAGGAAGGAGACAGATGGCTCTGCGTGGGTGCCGCCTCGTGCGGGGAGCCCAGGGGCACCGGTCGGTGGAGAGTAAGTGGGAACCTTGAGCTTTAGAGTCCTTGAATTAAAGAAAATCGCTGTGTGTGGTCCGGTGAACCAGATCTCACCAGGCTGGTTGGGGATGGGGTAGGAGGCTAGAAGTGCCCTTATGAAACGCAGGATTCTGCTAGGTCGCCTCTGGGAGCCTAAGGGCAGCTGATCTCAGGCTCTCACCAGCCTGGGCAAGGACGGCCAGGAGGACCCTACAACTGATTGCCTCGCCAGGTGAGAGCACGGACTCCTGAAGCCACAGCTCTCAGGAGAAGAGAGAGGCTCCCGGGCGGGCACTGGACCTCTTCGCTTCTCCTAGGAAGCTGTTGCCATGGCCACAGGGGACTTTTGATGTGAAGCGCGATGGGCCCCCTCCTCTTCCTCCCCCCCCTTGCCACCCCGCTCGCCTTCAAGATGACGTCACAGACGTCCGCCTCCCTGACAGGCCACCTGTAGGCTGGTCTCGGCTTTAAAGCAGCTGTGCCCCTGTTTCCCCGAAGTCCAGCGGGCGGCCACCACATCCATCGACTCTTGGGAGCATGCTGAGACTCCAGACCTACCTTCCTCCCCTCAGGGAGAACACTGCAGCGGACAGGACGGACGACTGAAGACAGGCAAGTACCCACCGCAGAGCATCCTCCGCGCGGTCCCCGGTCCCCGAGCCCACGATTTGATTCTGGGGTGAAGGGAGTTTCTTCCAGAAGGAAGCAGAGGGCAGAGGCTTTCCCCTACGGCTATCTCAACCCCAGCCAGTGCTCCCAGCCAGTGCCTTCCCCTAGTCAAGGGCTCGGATTTGAGAAGCAGCCAACCCCAAGTCCTAACCAGATTCGCGAGGTCGAGCTCCCCGGGGCTGCCCTGGAGGGGAGGGAAGGGGGCGCCTCAGCCCGGAGGTGAGGTGTCTCCCTTCCTCCAAACCCGAGGGCTGGGAAAGCGGCTCCGGAGCTCGCACTGAGCTCTCCTGCCACCTGGAGTAAAAGGGTTGTGAGAGGGCGATGCCGTCGGGTCTTCCTCACCTTGTGCCCAGACTCCAGGACGAGCCAACCTGTTGCCTGCAGGAAAGCGTCCCATAAGATCGGAGCGCCAGGAGTCCACGCAGAAGTCAGCCGTGATTCTTCTGGGGAACATCCCGAGAGTCCAGCGCCCACAGAAGGAAAACGTATATAATGCCGGGAAAAGCGGCGGGTAACCATCCCAATGCAACCAACACGCTTCCTACCCTTTGCGACATCAGCTGGTGGCCCCACTAGCCCGGGGAAGGGAAGGGAGAGGCTCAGGGACTGTGGGGACCGGGGAAGCACTTGCTGAAAAGGTGAAAACAGGGCAGATAAACCCCAATCTCGACTTTCCAACTCGCCAGGTCCCTGTCTGGAGGTCAGGATCCCGCTACTTAAGGTCCCTGTAGCCCCTCCTGAGAAATCCAGCTTCAGCGCATTCATTCAGCATCAGAAGCTGGACAGCACTCCGCAGAGTCCCAGGGGTCGGTTCCCACATGCTGCTCAACCTGCCAGACCCGTGCCCACACTCCCGCAGAGACCATTCAGACGAGGCCAGGAGGTGAGACGCAGTTTGTAGAGGAAGTGGGGCGGGGGGGCGGGGGGGGGCGGTCGGCGTTCTCATCTCTCCAGGGGTTCTATGTCGCCAGAGGAGAAACAGAGCTAAGCTCTGGAGACGCACCCACTGGGTCTGGTAGGGTCCCCGGGCACTAGTGTTCTGTGAAAAATCACCACATTTGAGTCTTTCTCCTCTCTAAACCTTACTGGGAGTAAATGAAGGGAAAAAACAAACCATGGAGTTGGAGAGAAAAGATACCGAGGCTATGGTAGAAAGTAGTACATAGTGTCTGGGTGCCAACCTTTGGGTATAGAGATGTCTGCCCAAAATGAACATCCAGGTACACATTTTTTTTTTTTATCTGAAGAAGTCCTAAGAGCCTTTGTAGAGGAGCACAGATGATTGTTTTGCCAGGGAGGAAAAAGCCAGGGAGGGGGAGAAGCTGTCACAAAAGGGCTAATGGAGGTGGGGGAGGAGGAGAGCAGAGCGGACAGGACGCCAGCTCTAGTGTGGTTACCAAGCAACCACCCGCAGCCCCTGCTTCCTGTTGCCTTGGTAACAGTGAATGGAGGGGCTTTGGCTACTGTTTATCTGTGAGCACCTTGATTCTCTAAATGAAATATCTCCTGGTAGCCCCTGCCTCGCGGGCTGCGTGGGAGTCACCACCATTCCCATGTACTGCTCTAATGACCCGCGAGGACGCCCTAGAAGGTGATTTTCCCCCTTTAAGTCAAGGAGTTAAGACCCCCGAAATCCTTCCCACCTGTACCCCAGCCCACTTCAGAGATGTAATCATAACCTGCCCAGCCATTTTCTAGGGACTTGCGGTTTCGGGTCCTCTCATTTATCCCTTTATACTAGAGGAGCTGATTGCTCATAACCTGCTCCCCTACACACACACACACACACACACACACACACACACACACACACACACAGTGTACACACCTTTTCCCCTTTAAATGACAACAAGAGGGATACAAGGATATCGTTTAAGTGTGTCTGCTGTAGGTACAATTGGTTTGGCAGCCCCCTCCCATTCTTTACCTGAGAGATGGGTCTGGATTCTGGCTTGCCTCACCCCTGAACTTCGCAGAGAGTGGAGCTTAGGTAGCCATGCGTCTCCCTTAACAATTAGTCTCTAGCACTGCAGCACTGGATTCAAAAGTCTTACCTAGTTTCTCTTTGGCATTGGCTTCCTTGCAGATTCTGTTCTCGGGCCTTTTCCCCTGTCCCTGGATTGGCAAAACCTGACTCTAGTTTGCACCTGCCGACATCCCTTGCCTGCATTCATTTGTAACATGTGGGTGGGGAATCACCGTACCCACACATTTTCAAAGGTGACTGTAGCCTTCTTGGGGCGGGGGGGGGGGTGAAGGGGAAAGGGAAATGCCTAGGAAGTTACCAGCGCAACCTGTTTCATGCATTGATTGATCTAGAATAGTTCTCACTAAGAGCCAAGAACTTGCTGCTCCCAAACACAGCCACATTTCACACACGGCTGTCACCTGCTCACACAGACAGAGGAAAGCTTCCCATCTCAGGCAGTAACTACCAGGATGCCTCACATCAACAAATGCAATCACATTGCCATTCCTTCATCCACCACCACCCCCATAGTCCTAATACAATCTTATGAAGACCCATTCTAAGTTGTCTATATTTTAGTACTTATTTCTCAAAAAGCCCATTTAGATATAGTATGGAGGGCATTTATATCAAAATGCCTTTCTCTTCCAGGTTACTACAGAAACTTCCTTTTACACCAAACCAGGCAGCTGGTCTGCTTTTTGTAGTTTTCTGCTCAGAGGACTGCCTTTCCTTTCCCAGTTCTCTGGGCCAGCTATCACTGATCGCATCAGTAATGCCCCATAGCAACAACAGTCTTTTTACTTAAAAATTTATTCCTTTTTTTCCCCCTCATTTCCTTATGGACAAAGGATTTACTTTCCTTTCAAGAAGATAACTTAGACCTTATTGGCTAGAAAGGAAGAGCCAGTCTCTCATTGGTTGGTATGTATCACCTTGTCAACCAATAAGAGGATGCCATTTATCCTTTACTGACTAGCTGAGAGAGCAGGGTACCCAGAATGATTGACTCTGCCTTAGTTTTATCCAGTAGCAAAGGACAGGTTCAGAACCCAGGATCAGGGTTTTGCTTTACCTGATTCAGAATGCACTTGATTTACCTGAATTAAATTTTCTGCTTAGCCATTTGTGGCTCACTTGAACATACTCACAGAATACATTGTTCTGGGTTTTTCCATTTTATGATGTTTCATAAATATATTTCCAAGCCAGTATAGGTTATTTCTAGTATCAGTACACCAGGGGTGCAAGGCTATGAAATCCCTGGGATTACAGATTTGGTCCTTACGTGTGAGGGATTTATGAACATTTGGAGGACACAGGATGGAGAAGAGGCAGGAAATGCTGCCTCACCTGTGGTGGGCAGGCAGCTCTGTGTTTTGGACTCACTCTGCTCAGCCTTGGTGCTCTGGGATGGTTTTGCTTTTGTACTTTGGCAGCTTGACGGCTGCCTCTTTGGGGTGGGAACCAGGAGGGATGGAGACAACAACTCTAACACAGTCAAGGAGCAGACTGACCACTGCCCAGGAAGCCTCCTGGCAGGTAGGTGGTGAGGGTCCCTGGAACTGTACTTGGGTAGGCCAGCTTTTCTGTTACTGTTTGTTTTCTTCTTCTCTGCTCCAAGCCCTGAAATGCTGGTGTGGATTTCCACGTCTCAGGAAAAGAGGTGGGTCAAGGGAGTCCACTGAAGATCCTCTTCCTCTTGGACAAGCACGCCAATGACAGCCTGGAGGATGCCTGAATGTGAGTCCAGACTCCGTTTGTCTCTCCTTGGTTCTTAGGAGTAGACGGACGCCTGACCAGGATTTTGCCATCAAGGGACACCTCTTTCGCCCCCTCCCCATGCTGTGCTGAATTTAGTTGGGACCGTGTGCTCCAGTATGAGGCTGTACTACACTCCCATATTAGGGACTCTGATTCCTCAGAGGTTAGCCACGCTTGCAGCAGAAGCTCAAGACTAAATCTTCCGGGACAGTGTCAAGAAAAGCCCCCTAACTTCTCTGTGAGAATGGTAGTTCAAATCCTGTACCCACCCCCCACCTCGTGCTCTTCCTCCATATCTAAAGCTTCGTAGTTTCCAGCCCGCTTCACAAAAGATACATGAAGGCTCAATTAATTGTTACCATGGTTACATGGAGTGGCCACACTGAGGATTCCTATCACCCATTACTGTCATGAGGTAAAAGAGAGGAGGGGTTTGGGGATCGTTGTCATGGAGGAAACCATGGAAACCAGGGTTGCTAAGGGGACAGCTCTAAATTCAGAGGGAAGAAATGAGAAGTGGGGAGGGACACTTAGTGGGCTCAAGGGCAGGTCACTTTTCCAAGACGTAACCCTCGGAGACTATAGCAAGGGTCTGGGTACCCTGCATCTCCCTCCAACTCAGAGAGAGGCTGGAGTTCAAGAATTTCAGAGACCACGAACCACCATCAGGCCAACACCATCCTCACTGGATCTACCAGGAGAAAGGCAATCGAAATGCACTGGTCCCACTCACACCACGCAGTCCGGCTGCCTCTGGACTCTGCTGCTTTTGCCACTCTTATGCCAGGCTGGTTAGTAAGAGCCCCCCCCCACTCCCTTGGGGAGCTTAGTGTAGGGTGGTGACTCAGTTGGTGGCTTTTGAGTCAAGGGTATCCAAATCCAGGTCTGCAAAGGGGTATCCAGATGGCTTCTGAGATCTGGAAGTTTTCTTTCATGTCCTTTAGCATGTCTCTTATCACCTGAAGGTTGTACGGAGGTCTCTAAGAAAGTTCTGCATCCTCCAGAAATCCTGTAAGTATCAGCTTTTCCTGTTACCCACTCGTGGCTCAGCAGCCCAGTTACACCTGTTCTTTGGTCTGCACTGGGGTCTCTGCAAACCTCAGAATGGTCCTGGGTGAGGACTGGGGACACATTTTTGCAACCTCTGCAAGGAACTCCTTGGAGTTCAGTTGGGCCTGTGTAGAACTGTGCCCCGTCCCATCCCATGGGCTCTGAAGGGGTTGGACCCAGAGGCCTTCTCCAAGCATCCCCATCCCATCTGTCACTGGCTCTTTCCATGTCCAGGCAAGCCCTTTCCCAGTCGAGATGAACAGAACAAATCAAAAGATGGAGGGGGGGTGGGGCAAAAAGGGAGAGCTAGCAATTAAAAGGCAAAAGAATTAAAAAGCGCCAATCGGGAAGGGGAATAATCCTTCAGCTGCAGCAGACATACAATTAGGCCATGGGCTCTCGGAGTTGCCAGGATATTGTGGCTTTTCCTAATTAAGGAGCGGATGTGCCCTGCCCATGCAATTAGAGGCTAGCTCGGGCAGGAGGGGCCTTGCCTACCTCCTATCAATGCACTGCAAGGGAAATTAACCAACCATCCAGCCCACATCCCCTGCCCACTAAGTCCCACTTGAGTCTGGGTTGTGGCGCATGAGCTTTGGGAGGATGTTCACTCTGGGGACCCTTGGGGAAGGGGAGAAGAGGCCTGGGGTAGGCACTACTTGAAGCTCTTTCTCTTATCCTTGCTCTGTGAGAGCACAGGGTTTTGTGATACCTGAGGAGAAGAGAGAGACAGGCGCCGCCCACCTGCTTCCCCGTGAGAAATAAGATTTCCCTATGATTAAAAGAAGTGTCTTCACTGTGGAAAAATAGGGCACTCCAGGGGGAGGAAAAAATAGTAGGGAAATTATTTCTCCACCATTTGGAGCCAGAGACTCTAGGGAGTCCTGGGGTGTGCGTGGGATGTGTGTGTCGGGGATGTGTGGGGGAGTGGGGTGGGGGGTGGAGAACATAGGGAAAGTAGTGGGAGTGAGGATAAAAGCTGGCCTTCCTCACAGGCATGCCCAGCTGACGACGGGTGGTGGGCCCAGAGGTGGTGGTTAGCAGGGCCATGGACAGGCCAGCCCCGTCTGGAAGACTAGTGATTTTGTTGTTGTTGCTCTATACCCAACAACAAGTCCCAGTCTACCACATGGTGCTGGTCCTCTCGGCAGCTGCGGGGAGGCGTGGGAGCCCCACTTCTGGATGTATTTTCTCTCCACCTTCTACGTTCCCCAGCAAACACCTCCAGAAAACTTCCAAAATCTTCCTCTCGAGCCTCAGCCGAGGACACCTCAGGGGGACTCCTCCAGAAACAAGGACATTGAGTCTTAGAATGGGCCAGAGGACAGGATGCATGTCCTCGGGGAATGGTGAGCTGCTCTGTGCCCACACACCCTCCTATGGGCTTACTTCATTCACCCTGCAAGCGCCTCCTTGGTGAGGGGCACCACGGGGCCAACGCACAGGCTCACGGAGGGCGGATGATAGTATGTACCAGCTCAGGCACATGTGCTCCTCACCTGGGGGTCCAGGTGATTATTACCTTGTGGACGGGGGGGGGGGGGGGGAGCACCCGATCCTGGCTGGTCCGGAATGTCTGTGCCTGCCCGTGGGAATGATGATACAGAAAGAACCTCCTCAATGCCAATCCATGCCATTTTGGAAGCCCTCTCCCCTGCCCGAGCTGGGAGGCCACCTCAATGGCAAAAGTAGTCATTTCCCCACAAATGCGATGGTGGCACATGCCTTTAATTCCAGCACTCAGAAAGGCAGAGACAGGACAGCCTGGTCTACACAGTAAACCTCTGTCTCAAAAGGAAAATAAATAAATGGAGGCAGGGAAGAAGGAAGCCCTTCCCAGCCCCCTCCCCCAATCCTCTTTCTGGATGTCATGTAGCCCAGGCTGGCCTTCAATGACCTATGTAGCTGAGGATCCTGATCCTCCTGTTTCTGCCCCCTGAGTGCTGGGATTACAGGCATGTGCAACCATATTTTGTTTATGCAGTGCTGGGGGCACAAGCCCAAGGCTTCTCTCGAGAGAAGCAAGCACCTTATCCCTTGAATCCTTCGTCCCCGTTCTTGGCTTTCTCTTCTTTTCCTCCTCTCCCACTCTCTGCCCTCCTTCCTGACATTCATTCATTCACTCATTCTTCCGCAGTACTAGAGATAGAACCTAGGGTCCTGTGCAAGCTAAGCAAGTGCTGTACCCGTGTTACACCCCAGCCCCGCCTTTCCTGGTGCCCCTGTCTGGAGGTCACCTTGCCCTAAGGTGGGCACCAAGTCCTGAGGTGGACACCCTTGGTGGAAATAATTTTCTCAGCAACAGCTCAAGTCCCTTCTCCGGTCCCCTCCATGCTGAGTCACACTGTCGTGCTCAACCCACGAAGCAGAGCACGCTATGGCACCTCACACCGAGATTGGCCCAGGAGCCATGCACCTCTAGAAATCATAAATATGTACCCTCTGGCTCAGCTCAGCTCAGCAGGACAGTAACTAACACTTGGAAGCTGTGTGACCTTTGGGAAAGGCACTTAGCCTCTCTGAACCCTGTCACTTCACCCCGTTGTCAGCTTCCTCCTCCAGAGGGCTCCTTCCAATTCCCAGCCTCTCGAGTTTCTCCTTGCTCCAGCCCTGCCAGGAGGCAGCCAGTCCTATTGAAAATCTCATTCACACTTGAGAAGGCTACAAATTGGGTCACTCAGCAGGCGTCCGTCCTGCAACCAGAGGCGGAGGGTATGTGCAGGCGCGGAGGAGTGTGCCACAAGCGAGAATGTGTGGAGCTGACAGGAGAAGGGGATGGAGTCTCTCCCCAGATGCCCTCAGCCTCCAGGGGTGACAGGGGGGTGAAAGGACTTCCATCCTATGTTCACGAGGCAAAAATTTAGGAAGGGGAAGGAAGGGAGGCATCTCTCTGATCTGAGAGCCGAATGAGGCCACCTCTGTGGGTGTGGAGCAGAGTCCGGGCTCTGAAACCAAACTCCTCAGTCTCAAGCCTCCTTCCCCTGCTTTCCCACTGTGTGACTTCAAGACAGGTCCTTGTCACCTCCGAGCAGCATATGTTACTGACCCCATCTACCTAGCTAGGCGAGGGGTGTGTGTGTCATAACACACGGTGGCATTTGGGTCTCTCTTGCCTCTTGTCCATTTCCTTCCTCGTCGGCCTCAGTCACATCTTTCACTTTGGAGCCACAAAAAGTGAGAACCATATCTTTCTGCGAGCCTCTCCTCTCATGTGGTTTTATCAGCCTATTTAATATTAACCTTCCCCTTTCCCAGGGCAGCGTTTTGTCTATTTCAAGCCAATCAATAAATATACTAAAAAATGGAGTTTTATCAAACCCCTCCTCACTTTAGAGATACAAATCAAGGCTTAGCTGACAACTTGGCAAAATAGACAACTCTTTTACTTTCTAAGGTAAGGTGATGTCTTAGGAGCTTTTTTGTCTATTTGTTTTTGTTTTGTTTTTCGAGACAGGGTTTCTCTGTGTAGCTTTGTGCCTTTCCTGGATCTCATTCTGTAGACCAGGCTGGCCTTGAACTCACAAAGATCCACTTGCCTCTGCCTCCCAAGTGCTGGGATTAAAGGCATGCCCAGCCTTTAGGAACTTTACAACAGAAGGGGTCATTGACTCAAGGGTCAGCTCATCAGGGTCTCCCTCTTTAAAAATCAACACCTCACTGTCATCCTAGAGCCTTTCTCCAGTTACTGATGGAAGCAGATGCAGAGATCCACAGCCAAGCACCAGGCCAAGCTCCAGGAGTCCAGTCTAAGAGAGAGAAGAGGGATTCTATGAGCAAGGGGCATCAAGATCATGATGGGAAAACCTACAGAGACAACCAAACCAAACCAGTGGGAACTCATGAACTTTAGACCAACAGCTGTGGAGCCTCCATGGAACTGGACTAGGCTCTCTGCATAAGCCAGACAGTTGTGTAGTTTGATCTGCTTAAGGGGCCCCCAGGCAGTAAGATCAGTATCCATCCCTGATGCATGAGCTGGCTCTTTGGAGCCCACTACCTATGGTGGGACACCTTGTACTGCCTTGAGGCAGGGGGAGGGCCTTGGACCTGCCTCTACTGAATGTACCAGGCTCTGCTGACTCTCCATGAAAGGCCTTACCTTCTCGTAGGAGGGAATGGGGGCTAGGTTGGGCAAGGGGCTGGAGGAGCGGGAGGAGGGAAGAGGAGGATCTGTGATTGGTATGTAAAATGAATAAAATTAATAAAAACAATATAAAAACCCTTAAAAAAAAAAGCGCTTACGTCTGGTAAGATCACCGCACGCTCGTCTCCTTTAATACACAGGGCCGCAGCGCCCTCTGCTGGTCTCTGGGTACCTGCTCTTTTGCGGCCATTCTCGGTGGGCCAGGTCAAAGAACCAATCCAGGCCTTCTAAGTCAGAATCTTGGGCTGTGACCCAAATGTCGATAGTTTTTCAAGCTCTCCAGGATCAGCCGAAACTGAGGTCCCCTGATTTAAGGATTGAAAAAGATGTGGTTTGGAACAGAACAAGTAATAGTGGGGAATAAAAGTCTCCAGATGGAAGCACCCTAGTCTTGCATGATAAAAAATAAAATGTGGTATTAACCTCGGGCCTAAGAGTGCTACACATTCTCAGGAGTTGGGAGAAGGACGATGGCACCACAAATGTCTAGGTCCAAAGTCCAGCTCAGGCACCGTTGAGTTTGGAGTGCTGTTGGAAGAGGAAGCCAGGTGAGTAAAGTAAGTAAATGATTTACCTGTGGTCCCTTCAGACTCTAACAGCAGAGCTTGAACTTGGTCCTGCCCTGTGTTGTAGCCACCACAACATGTACAAAATTGCTAGACCCCACCTCTGTGCTTTTCATTCAGTGAGTCCAACCACTTCCCAGGTAATGCCTATGGCTCCGGCATATAAAGAACCACCACTCTGAAAACCGACCAGATGAGCATCCCCTTTCAGGTCTGCACCCAGTTCAGCATCAAGGGCATCCCCACAGCACCCTCAGCTGTCCTTAGAATGGGTACACAAGAGCCAGGCGGTGGTGGCGCACACCTTTAATCCCAGCACTTGGGAGGCAGAGCCAGGTGGATCTCTGTGAGTTCGAGGCCAGCCTGGGCTACAGAGTGAGTTCCAGGAAAGGCGCAAAGCTACACAGAGAAACCCTGTCTCGAAAAACCAAACCAAACAAACAAAAGAATGGGTGCACATGGCAGGTAGGACAGCACATTGTGCATAATTTGCAAAAGCAAAGTATCAGTTCTTGCCATGTGGTGGTGGTGGCGGCGGCGGCAGCAAAGGCTGCGGTGGTGGTGCGCACGCCTTTGATCCCAGCACTCAGGAGGCAGAGGCAGACAGGGAGATCTCTGAGTTCCAGGCCAGCCTAGTTCCAGGATAGTCAGGGCTATAAGAGAAACACTGTTTCAAAAAATCAAAACAAAACATCAGTCTTAGGTCCCAGATCCTTCCCTTCTACTGGCACCTGCCCTGTAGCTAAAGGTAACCTTGATCTGCTGATCCTCCTGCCTCCACCTTCCAAGTGTTGTGATAGGAGAGGTGCACCACCACACCTGGTTCATGTGCTGCTGGCATCAAACTGTGCTCCTGATGGAAAAGATGGCGAGGAAGGGGCCCCTCGAGGTGGGCCATGAGCAGGGACCAGCTCACAAAGTTTCTGTTATGGAAAAGCTCCAATCCTTCTGGAAGGAGGCCAGGGAAAGTGAGCTCAATGACTTAAGAAGTGAAGATTGGCCTGCTATCCACAGTCAAAATGCCAACTGTCCCGAATGCCTGGGACCTCCATTTCTTTGTTTGCTAATATTTTTGTCATAAATCTAAGTAGTCATAAAGGATGTACCAGGAATATTGACATCTTAAAAAATGTTTAGGTCAGTATGATTGCTCAGCTGGTAAATGAGCTTGCTGCCATACCCGACGACCCGAGTTCAACACCCAAGGACCCTCATGGTAGAAGGAGAGAAACATGGTAACAAGGAGAGTTAGAGTTATCTGCCCTACACACGCACGCACGCACGCACGCACGCACGCACGCACGCACACACACACACACCATAAAATATATGCATGCAGGAGATAAATTGGGTTAGTAGAGTGCTTACATACAGGAAGCCATAGGTCCCATCCCCTGCACCTTATACACGGAGTGTGGTAGCACATGCTCATAATTTAGTGCTTTTGGAAGGTGGAGATAAATTCAAGGTTGGCAGGCCATTAATCCCAGCACTTGGGAGACAGAGACGGGTGGATCTCTGTGAGTTCGAGGATAGCCTGGTCTATAGAACAAGTTCCAGGAACAGGCTCCAAAGCTACAGAGACAAAAAATGTTCAAGGTTATCCTTAGCTGCATAGCAAGTTGGAGGCCAACCTGGGTTATTCGAGACCCTTTAAAAAATGGGCTGGTGAGACGGTGCAGGAGGTAAAGGTGCTGGTTGCCATGACTGACGGCGTGAGTTGGATTCCCAGAACCCACCTGCAGGAAGGAGAGATCAACTCTCACAGGTTGTCCTCTGGCCTGCACACCCACTCCATGGCATGTGCATACCTACACAGATACAAAATAAATGTACTGAAAAACAAAAGGCCAACAAATTCCCAATCAACAAAACCCAACATTGGCAAATAAATGCAACCAAACCTCCATGGTATAGCCATTTTGATTTTAACCTTGTCAATCATTTTTTATTTTGTTTTTGAGATGGGTCCCTTGTAACTCAGGTGGTTTCCACCTTGCGGTGTAGCCAAGGATGACCTTTGCCCTCACCTCCCAAGTGTTGAGGTTACAGGCATGTGCCGACACTCCCCAGTACATTGTCTTTAAAGACATTGTCTCACTACGTAGCCCTAGCTGGTTATCATGTCCATCACATTATCAGTTTTTAAAAACACATAGAAAGACTCTTGGGCCGGGCAGTGGTGGCAAAAGCCTTTAATCCCAGCACTTGGGGAGGCAGAGGCAGGTGGATCTCTGTGAGTTCAAGGCCAGCCTGGGCTACGGAGCGAGATCCAGGAAAGGTTCAAAGCTACACAGAGAAACCCTGTCTTGAAAAACAAAACAAAAAAAAAAAGACTTTTGGAACTGACTATCTTGACTTTTACCCCAGCACCACACTCCAAGAAAACTACAATGGTTAAGAATTTCTCCCACCATTTTCAGTTCTGGAAATGGTTTTCCATAAAGAAACACCTCTTTCCATAGAATGAGCTAAAATTCATGAGTGCAGTAGTTTTTCCATGTCCACGAGACACTGGTTTTGCTCATCCTCCTCAACTAGAGGACATTAGGTGAACTTGATGCAAGGAAAAAAGAAAATGTAGGGGCAGCCTAGGCTACATGAGACCCTGTCTCAAAAAAAAAATCAAATCAAATAAATATTGAAATTAAAATATAAATAAATTCAAAATTCAGTGCAGAAGAAGCAAATCTGATTTTTCAAGTTTCTCATAATACTGCATATTATTATTATTATCATTATTATTTTATTTTTTATTTGGGGGAATCAAGCCAGGGCTTCTCTGTGTGGCCCTGTCAGTCCTGGAACTCACTTTGTAGACCAGGCTGGCCTGGAACTCACAGAGATCCTCCTGCCTCTGCCTCCTGAGTGCTGCTGGGATTAAAGGCGTGCACCACCTGTTAATATTTCACCGGATTCTCCAAACCCCGAGGCGGGAGGGGCTGCAGTCCTGACTAGGCAGATGTGGGTGTGCTACCTGTGTCATTAGCTCTTTGGAGGTTGAATTTCACTGGGCATTAGCTCAGAAACCGGACGCCTTCACTGGCGTCAGGGACAGAAGAGCGCATGTGTCATTTGGCCCTTTACTAACCGAACACCGCCCTCTCCCCGCACAAGCCACGCCCCCGCCGGTAGCCCCTCCCTTCCTGGTCTGACACGCCTACTCGAGGCAGACCAATCAGAAGAGGCCTTAGGCGGGCGCTACGGCCCAGCGAACCAATAGACGGGCAGCCGAAGCCGGGCTTGTCCGGGCAAGCAGCCGCGTCGGCCGGCAAGGACTCCACGTGTAGGCCAGGGAAACGCGGCAGGGTCTTCAGGTGAGCTGGGGGCCGGCCGTGGGGAGTCCCGGGCCGCCGGTTCCTGCCGCCAGCCGCTCGCCTCTCTTGGGGCGGGCCGGTGTGCACCCAGGCCGGGGTGCGGCCTCGCGCAGTCCCGGCCCGGCTTGGGGGATGTGGGCCTGAGGGGGCGGCTCCGGCGAGGTCCCGCAACCGGTGGGGAGCGCGGGGCTCTCCTAGTACTTTTCTTTCTTCTTTTTTTTTTGTCTTGGTCTGGTAAGCTTTTGGGTAACATCGGGCACCTTATTGCGCCAGGCTTTCCCAAACTTGAGGGTGGGGTCTCGGGTCCTGTCCCCAGACTTTGCCTTCTGCCTAGGGCTACCTATTGAAAGCTCGCGTTAGCGGTTAAGGGACAGTGACTTCCCGGGGTCATCTGGTTATTTCGTGCTAGAATTGGTCTAGGCCGGCCCTCAGATAGAGACCTGGTCTGCCAGCAGGCCGATGGCCCTTAGGCCACTGACGATCCTGGCTTTGCAGTTTCTTGGGAGCCTTCTCATCTGGAATCCTCTTGGGCCAGGGACCCTCACCTGAAAGCCGAGTGCCCACCATACTGACCAGAGTTAAGATGAGAAAATTGTGTACGTGCCGTTGCTGAAAGGGCTGTGTCCTCCGAATGCTTCTCTCCAGCCAAATTGAGCTCCATTCAGGGCTGCAAACTGTAGGAGTGGGTCCCCTTGGTAATTGTTGGTTCTGACACATCCTTAAGGCCAGGGACTATAGGAAGTGACCACTTTTATCTCTTCAAATTCAAGGCCACGGAGACTTTTTCTCAAGGGAACCTAATTTTAGCTTCTTTCAAACCTTGCCAGCAGGAAACATCTGCCCTCCCTACCCCCCACCCTCAAAGTCCACGATCAGCACTGGTCCTCTAGGCCGCTTTCTCTCCCATTGCTGGGCTAAGGCAAATTGAGATTCTGAATTTGTCAGTTCTGAGACGGGTATGAGGAAGTTGCTGACAAGCTCTTTTTAAGATTCATTTTTATTTTACATGCATTGGTGTTTTGCTTGCATGTATGTCTGTGTGAGGATTCTGGATCCCCTGGAATTTGAGTTACAGACAGCTGTGGGCTGCCATGTGGGTGCTGGGAATTGAACCAGGGTCTTTTGGAAGAGCAGTCAGTGCTCTTAACCACTGAGCAATCCATCTCTCCAGCTCCAACAAGCTCTTTTCAAGAGAGAGGGCACTATTTGGAGACCGGATGAGCAAGTTGAGAGCAGATGAGTCAGCAGGGGTCACTGGGTCTCCCCGCTGGCTGAGTGGCTCAGTACACCTCATGCAAATGCTGGCATCAGCAAGCACAGAGCTTTTCCTTTTTCCTCCCCTCTGCTTTTGCTACCTATTCCTGTGCTACTCCTGCCCAAACTCCTGGTCTAACCTCATCCTCCAGTCAGGTAGCTGTGATGTCCCCTGAACCCCTCCATTCTCTCCCTCCTTGTATTGAGCCCATCCTTGGGTCCCTTCCACAGGCTCAGCGTTCCCACTCTACCTGTTTCCACACCCCCTGCTGCCTAGCTGTTTACAGGCCGCACCACATTCTTGGCTCTCTCTCCCTGGCTCTTGGCTTTGTGTTTTCTGAGCCGCCCTTCCCTCCCTGGGCTGCCTGGGAAAACATCTGCAGCATCCTCTCTGTTGCCAGGCCCTCCTGAACTCAGCGTTTCTTCCTGTTTTGGTGTCTGCCCCCGTTCTCAGGTTCCCTTTCTGTTAGTCCCATTGCTCTGTGGTTCCAAGGACATTGAGCTCTGTAGTACCCCCCAGGCCCAACGCTGGGTGGCCCAGCTTGGACTTCTGAAGAGAGTCTGCCATAAGAGAGGGGTAGCAGACCCAGTAGGGCGCTGCAGCTTGCTGACTTGAGGGAGCCCTGCGGAAGACTACCTGTTGAGTGAGGAGTGTACAAGCCAGTGTCTTGCGGTGCACAGGATAAATTTCTCTGCTCTTCTGATAGACAGTTTGTGCCTACTGGTCCACCTGGGTGTCTCGGGCCTCCCTCACTTGACCAATAGACTGAGGACTCCGGAGTAAGAGTGGCTTGTGGAAGGACCACAAAAGTCAGTGGCACAGCTGGGACCCCAGAGAACCTCCTTGCAACACTGGGGAGATGCAGGGGTTCCTGAACAGCATTTGGTGATACAGAGCAGCAGCTGGGTCTGCAGGCCGGGGGTGTATTTTTGGAAGAGCAGTGAGTCCAGCTGGAGGCAGCTCTGGCCTGAGGATAACTGGCTGCCCAGTGTAGGAAAGAGAGTCGGCCTCGCTGGAGGAGAGGAGCAGAGACCTGGCTATTGAGCCGTACTGTGTGAGGTATAGGTCAGACATGGGGGCACAGCAGTTTATAAAGACCTAGGTTAAACCTCGCTCTGCAGAGTTCAGACATGGGGATCCTAGATGGGTCGTGTTCAGCTGCAATCTGTTTCTGTGACCTTTGCTTCCCTGTATCCATAACCCCAACAGTCTGGTAAACTACTGCTTTTAGAGGTGAGCTTGACTCCAGATTCCTATCAGCCTTTAACCAAGTTACTCAGCCTCTGGGCCTCACTTCTTTCTGTAGGACAAGGGTGATGATACTCTGGTGTCAGTGGGGAGGTAGAAGATTCCATGTAACACTTGTAGAAGGAATTTGCCGGGGGCACGTGTGGCATGCGCCGTGTTCCGAGTGCAGTTCTTCGTAAAGGTGTCTGAGGTTCAGTCAGGTACTTGAGCTGCAAATACCACGGGATAAGAGGCAGGGTGGCCTGGCATCCTCCTCCCATCCCCTCCCCCTATGTGATCTCTCTCCAGCACACTGCCCCGTTGGAAGATAGCCTCCAGGGCTCCTCTCACCCCTCGCTGCGAGCTGCCTGGCATGGTGCTGGGAGAAGCCCCTGAGTCTACTCAGTGTCCACCCCTCTCCGGCCTGAATTCCAAGGATGTGGTTCGGAAGAGACACAAGAGGAGAAGCCGGCAGCACCAGCGGTTCATGGCCCGCAAAGCCTTGCTACAGGAGCAGGAGCTGCTGAGCATGGCTCCAGGGCCAGGCTCCGGCCCTCTGGCCTCCCCGTCACAGACACCAGCGGACACGGAGGCTTCAGGCAGCAGAAGGCAGCGCCCCAAGGCCAGATCTGGCCGTGGTGGCCCATGCAGGAAAAGGCCTGTCCCCAGAGAAGCCCCAAGGCCTGGGCCCAGCAAGTGTGTCGCCATTGACTGTGAGATGGTTGGTACAGGCCCCTGTGGGCGGGTGAGTGAGCTGGCCCGCTGCTCTGTGGTGAGTTACAACGGAGACGTTCTCTACGACAAGTACGTCCGGCCTGAGATGCCCATCGTGGACTATCGCACCCGCTGGAGCGGCATTACCCGCCAGCACATGCGCAAGGCCATCCCCTTTCAGGTGGCCCAGAAAGAGGTGAGGACTCCGGGTCTTGTTTTGACCCGAATGACAGGTTGGGGAGGGAAGCCCTGGTTTAAGTCACCTGGGGGGGGGTGTCCTACAGAAGTCACTTCACTTCATCCCACATGCAGTTCCTCTTCCAGAGAATGGGATCATAGAAATCCAAGGGCTGCTGCTAGAAGAGCTATGTGAGAGGTAGAGGCACAGCTTACAAAAGGTTTGAAGTCTGTACAGTTCGCCTGCAGTTCTCAGTCAAGGGCCGCTCTTCCAGCCCACCTCCTTATGGTTTCTCAGTGCTGGGAAAAGTGATTAGTAGTTGAGATCCGCTAATATACTAGGAGTCTGCAAAAGCATCTGACCATAGGAAACAGTGAAAGCCTTGTAAGTAGACTAGGATCCTTGCCCCGGGGTCTTCGTTCGGTAAAGATTCCATCCCATAGATCTCTAGGGCTCTGACATGGTTGTCTGAAAATCGTAGCTAAGATGGGCATGGTGGCGCACACCTCTAGTCCCAGCACTGGGGAGGCAGAGGCAGGTTGATCTCTGTGAGTTCAAGGCCAGCCTGGTGTACAGAGTGACTTTTAGGACAGCTAGGGCTACACAGAGAAACCCTGTCTTGAAAAAAAACAAAAAAACAAAAAAGAAATCATGCTAGGCAAGCTTGCCCCACAAATTAACCAGAGTTCATTAATCAACAGAACCATGCCTAGCCCTGTACTGGTAAGGGGAAGCTCTTATTCGTATCAAAGGCTGCAGTCGCTATCTTCAGGACTATGCCCCCAGCTTATCTGCTTGCTGACTCCAGGCCCTCCACACCTGCCCTATGCCATGGAAATGGTGTTCAGGCACAACACTGAGTTTGTTGGTATGTGCATATATATGTGTATGTGTTTATAAGGATTATATTAAAAGAATATATCTTAATATAATAAAGATATATTTATAAGGAAATGGTGTTTAGGCACAATGCTCAAAAGACTTGGTGCTACCACAGACACAAGGAGACCTAATTAAAATGGCACTGCAGTTTTGCCTAGGGTTCGGAAATGCAAGAGACAGCAGTAATTGCTTGTGGAAGCGAGGGCAGGATGCTGCTGCTGGGGCTGTGTGAAGAGGGGGTGGAGTTTCTGAGTCTGACACTGGTAGACTGCTGTGGCTCAGCACCCAGGCAAACACACAGTTGCTGGCAGATGTTGGAGACGTGTAGTGTTGGGTGCTCTGGGTTCTACTCAGCTGGCAGCAGTTTCTGCATTCGTGTGGTGTTTCTTCGGGAGTAAAATTATGCAGAAACCAAGGTGAAATTCACATCCTAAGTTGTACCCTATCACAGTTGTATTAGAACAAATACACATTTTCTTTTTTTTTTTTTTTTTTTTTTGGTTTTTCGATACAGGGTTTCTCTGTGTAGCTTTGCGCCTTTCCCGGGACTCACTTGGTAGCCCAGGCTGGCCTCGAACTCACAGAGATCCACCTGGCTCTGCCTCCCGAGTGCTGGGATTAAAGGCGTGCGCCACCACCGCCCGGCAAATACACATTTTCAAACCGAGCACTAGAACAGAACTACTTTTTAACGTTTCTGGGTTATTGGGATTAGGAAGGTTTGGGAAATACTGATAAACCTCATCTTGTGACCTTTGTCACAGTGGGCTGGCGAGTTTTGTCAGCTTGACATAAGCCAAAAGTCATTTGGGAAGCAGGAACTGAAAGTGAGAAAATGCCGCCGCCGCGCCCCCCCCCCCCCCATTGACCTGTGAGCAAGCCTGTGATGCATTTTCTTGATTGATGATTGATGTGGGAGGGCCCAGCCCACTGTGGGCAGCACTACACCTAGGCTTGTGGTCCTGTGTAGATGTAACCAACTGTCTTATTAAATGAGAAACACAGAACCAATGCAAAGAAGAAAGCCAAGAAGTCAGAACTAAGAGCTAAAAACCTTACCCTTCTCTCATGGTGGTCCTACCTCTCTGAAAGAGACCTACTTCCTGTATCTTTTTTAATAGAGTTTCTGTTCTGCCTTCTCATTGGTTGTAAACCCAACCACATGACCTCCTAGTCACTGCCTGTCTGTACAGACCTCCAGGTCTTCTATGGTTGGTATTGAGATTAAAGGCGTGTGTCTCCAATGCTGGCTTGTATCCTTGAACACACAGAGATCTACCTAGCTCTGCCTACCAAGTGCTGGGATTACATGCACACACCACCACCGCCCAGCTTTCCTATGGCTTGCTAATAGCTCTGACCCCTGGGGAACTTTATTTATTAAAATACAAATAACATTTTAGTACAAATAAAATATCACCATAGTCCTGGGTGTGTAAGAAAGCAGGCTAAGCAAGCCAATAAGCAGCACTCCTCATGGCCTCTGCATCAGCTCCTGCTTCCAGCTTCCTGAGTTCCTTTCCTGACATCCCTCAGTGATGGACTATGGTGTGGAGCTGAAAGATAAACAAACCCTTTCCTCCTCAAGTTGTTTATGGTCGTGGTGTTTTTTCACAGCAATAGAAATCCTAAGTAAGACATATTCCATAATGCCCTAAGCATCAAGTCTTTGAAGACTTGATCATGAGTAGAAGCAGTAGGAAGGTAAGTCTGTGTGAGCTCCAACTCTGATCCCTCCCGTCCATGTTTATGGTTGGTGGTAATCCCTGGAGCAAGTTCACTTGGGCTAGTGGGGGGGGGGTGGGGTAGGTTTGATCTCTCTCCTACTTGATGGCAGGTGGGGTAGGAGACTGGGGGTGATCCCAATATAAAGCTTAAATATGTCTTACCATCTGCCACAAAAACTGTTCCCATACTAATAGGGAAGGCTGTGGAAGGCCAACAGCTGATAATCAGGAGTTAGCAGGCCTTTAGCCCTGTTTCCCTGAGCATGAGGAAGGGAAGGAACAGGTCGGAGGAGTCAGTACACACAGGAGCAAGGAACTGAGTCCTTGAATACTAAGAAGGGCTTCCACTTAGTTGTGTATCTACCAGCGCCAGGCATGGTTCTCTTGGTTTCATTCAACAGGTCTTTGTTGATCAGAAAATGGGAGACTGAGGGAGGAGGGTTGATGTTAGTTCTAGCCTGGACTGCAGAGTGAGCCTTGTCTCAAAAGGACCAGCCCAACAAACAAAAGCAAGTCAGTATATGCTGTGCTCTGGGTGAGCGTCACTGGTCAAGTCAAGTGGAGATTACTGTGCAGGCGGGGAGACTAGATCATCCCAAGAGCTAAGTGTGTAAAATGTGTAAAGGCTAAATCCGTACTTAGAAGGACCAGGGTCCCTAGGTAGCTGAGGATCATGGGAGGTCCTCCAAGGAAGGCTGATGAGCTGAGACCTGGGTGGGTGAGAAGGTCTTGCAGCTAAGAAGTCCCTGTGCCAGCGCAAACTGCTTGGCTCACTCACCTTGAAGGTATGGCTTCCATCCATGGCTTCCTTTGACCTTCGCAGCTGTTCCCTGGAATGCTGAGATAGTATCCCTTTTGCAGGTGCTGAGATGGGTTTGTATTCAAACTTGGGGCATCATGGTCGACCGGAGCTCATAGACTCTCCCCTTCCCCACTGCTGTCTCCCTCTGGAGTGGAGTGGCTCATGCACCCACGCTAAGGGAGCTCAGGTCGTCTCCTTCCTGACATGGGACCTTCCTGCCTCCTCTCCCCTCACAGATCCTGAAGCTCCTGAAGGGCAAGGTGGTGGTGGGGCATGCACTCCACAATGACTTCCAGGCCCTCAAGTATGTTCATCCTCGGAGCCAGACCCGGGATACCACTTACGTCCCAAATCTGCTCAGCCAGCCCAGCTTCCACACCCGAGCTCGGGTCTCTCTTAAGGACCTGGCCCTGCACCTGCTGCACAAGAAGATCCAGGTATGTGGTGCAGGATCTCTTGGGGGATGTTGGGGGATGGCTCATCTGACTTTCGTAGCTGCTGAACTGTGATGGGACTGTGGACCGCTGTAGCCACCTCCTCCCCTGTGTGAATTCCCCAGTAATAGTCAAATCCCACCAGGTTCATCTCTTTCGGTCTTTGCCCACCCGACTCCTGGCTCTATCCTGTGTCCCCATAGGATGTGTTCTGACTCTTGCTGTGTTGGTTTGATATCCATCTTCCAACTTCTGGAGCAGGGATTTTTTTTTTAAGTATGTATAGGTGCTTGGCCTGCATGTGTGTCTGTGTACCACATGCATAATGTGTTCTTGGGGGCCAGAAGAGGGCATCAGATCCCCTGGAACTGGACTTATGGACAGTTGGGAGCCGACATGTAGGTGCTGGGAATTGAGCCTAGGTCCTGGGGGAGAGCAGCCAGTGCTCTTAACCACTGTGCATTCTCTCCGGCCCCAACATAAAGGGCGGATTATTTTGGCTCATGGTTTAATAGGGTCCGTGTGCTAAGGCAGAACATCATGGTGGCATGTGGAGCTATGTACCCCACAGTGAATAGGAAGCAGAGAAAGGACAGACAGAATACTCCCGAGGTCTCTTTCTGGTCCTCTGTTTCCTTAAGCCCCCTCAGTTTCTAGTAGCTTGCAAAGTAGCACTGTCCGCCAGGGAAGAAGTCCACAACACAGCAGCCCTTGGGATATATTTCGTTTCTAAATCATAGCTGCTGGTATTCTGGGGTGTGTGCTCTCGCCCCCTGGAGGCCAGCTTGGCCTCTGGGTTGATGGTCAGGCCCCTTTCACCACACAGTGATGGGTTTGCTCTTGTCTGCAGGTAGGTCATCAGGGACACTCGTCTGTGGAAGATGCCATGACAGCCATGGAGCTCTACCAGCTGGTGGAGGTGCAGTGGGAAGAAGAAGAGGCCAGTAACGCCAAGGCCCATCCTGAGGACAGGGGCCCCGACAGCAGCACTGACGTGGAGCAGTTCATGGAGGACCAGTACTGGCCTGACGAGCTGACCCAGAGCACCAGTGGAGAAATGATGCGGGAGGCCCAGGAAGGGAGGGAGTGAGAGGAAGGGGCAGGCGATGGCACATGGGGCAGGGAGCAGCCTGGTAGACAGGGGCAGAGCACTCCCCTGTCCACATGCTGGTTCCCAGCCCCACCTCCTGCTTCTAAGGGATGCTAATGACACTAGGCAGACCTTGTCCTAGTGCCCAGTGGGTACAGGGAAAGTGTGGAAGGACCTTCCAAGGCTGTCACTGGCTCCCTGAGCCAAGACTTCGGGGTCAGTGCTGTGCTGCTCTGGGGTAAAGCGTCTCCCCCAGGAGTGGGGGGTGCAGTCTGTCCTGGAGCTCCGTCTCCCCCTCTGGCAGGGTGAAGTTCAGTTGTTCTTGCCACCTCTGTTCTTCCACAGATGTGTTCAGGATCACCGTAACCTAGAGTTAGGTCCCTGTCTGCAGTAGGACAAACATTGTTTTTGTTTTCAGGTGTGTTACTGTTGTTTACGTTGCATTTGTTTAACTCTGTGAGGCTGTGTTACTGTGCCTGTCTAAAACACCTGATGGTCTGATAAAGAGCTGAACAGCCGGTAGCAAGGCAGGAGAAAGGACAGGTGGGGTTGGCACAGAGAATATATAATAGGAGGAAAAAATAGATGGAAGAATAAAGAGAAGAGGTAGCCAGAGGAGGAAGCCTCTAGGGGCCAGCCATAAGCTACACAGCAAGCCACAGAGTGAGAGTAAGATTTACAGAAGTAAGAGAAAGGAAAAGCCCAGAGGCTAAAGGTAGTTGGGATGATTTAAAGATTAAGAAAAGTTGGATACTTTTTGGAGACTTTTAAGAAAAGGAGGTATGACTAAACCTCCATGTGTGATTTATTTGGGAGCTGGTGGTGGGCCCCCCACAAAAGAGCAGAAACAACCAACAACACCCGTCTCTTACTTTCTTAGCTCTCCTATGTCCTAAGGGTAACTTTAGGGGACTAAGTTACTAAGCAAGGGCTCAGATCACACCATCCTCTCACAAAGCCTCATCCTTACCGCTACGTAATATTGAGACATTAGGCAAGCCTGTGGCTTCCCCGTGGAGCCTGTTTCCCTCTGTAAAGTGGGGAGAGTGATAGACTACCTCAAGGAACATTTAGGTGCTTTGCATGCATCCTAGTGATGGAAGAGAATGGGTTCTATTCAGGCCAGTGCCTGACTTCTGAGCTGCTATGGCCCGGGGAGGCCTCTGGTTTGGCTTTTCCAGCAGATGAGGTGGGGGCCAGGGCCAGGGCTTTGCAGGGGAGTTCAGAGTTCTCTGCAGGTCTTGTTACCAGCTTTTGGCTTCACATCAGCATCCAGCCACTGTATTTGGGAAAGTGAGAGCGGTAACCCAGACAGGGTCAGAAAGGAAGGGACACTACTGAGTCCACACTTTCCACTGTCAGCCGAGGCCCCGATGCACAAAACCTTAGTCACCGATTGTTTGCTTGCTTGTTCCTCCCTACCAGGGGAAGAGAGCTGGCCGAATCATCACCACTTCTGGCCTGGTGCCAGGGTTAAGCTCTTGTTTCCTTAAAAAGCAACAACTTGTGCCAACCTCGCTGCTGGGTAGTAGCTTGAGGGCTTCATTTGTGGCTTGAAGGGTGGTGGATCTGATAGCCTGTGGAAGTGTACTGTGAGAAATCAGCTTGCTCGTGGTACTGGACCGTTAGTGCAGGAATAAAGCTCAATTGGAAAAGTGGGTGGAGTGATCCTTTCTAAATAGTCAAGCTGGGCCGAAGGGTGGTTGGTTGGTTGAGGGTTGGGGAGGGCTAGAGCACTGAGCTTTGCTGGGTGCTGGCTAGAGGTGGCATCTTTAGATGGCACACGTTAGATCTAGAGCAGGTTCTGACTTCCTTTTGGAGTTGCCCTATTACATAGCACACAGTTTAATTTGGTCTCTCCCTGGCGCTGTGTTCTCACATTAAAAATGGTTTGAGGGATTTCTGTTTGCTGTTGAAAAGGGATCTCATGGTAGAGCCCCAGCTGTCTGTAACTCCTTATGGAGCTCAGGCAGTCCTGCCGCAGTCCACTCAGGGCTGGCGTCGTAAGCGTGTGCTGCCATTCTGTTAGACCTTGCCCTTTAGGAAGAAGACTCCTTGGTGTGTGTATAATGTTAGTCACCTACCCTTGCACAACAACATCTGCTCAGTCGTTTCCCCTCTTGGCTATTGTGAGTAAAGTATTCATAAGCATGGTATGCAGAGATCACTGATATCCTGCTTTCAAACAATTGGACAGATTCCCAGGAGGGGAACTGCTGGGTCATGTGATGATACTGTGTGTAAGAGTTTGGACAACTCTCCTTTCCACAGCAGCTGCATCATTTTACATTCCCATCAACTCTTCAAGCATTTCAATTGCTTTGCTTTGAGGAATGGTCTCACTGTGTGAACTAGACTTGGAACCTCTAGAGATCCTCTTGCCGCAGCCCTGATTCAAGGTAGTTGAACTTCTAGGGCAGGTTTCCTCTAGGGAGAGTCGCCTCTGATGCCATTCTGTTTCATATCATATAACAAAACACCTGGGGCTGGTACTTGAGTAAGACAGAAAGGCTTGGTCTGCAGGACTCTGCTGAAGGTCCTGTGTTGGCTGATGATAGTGGAAACACTTGTGGAAAGGACCCCACGGCAAGACAGGAAGTGGGAGAGGCCATCCATACAGAGTGAAACCACTGTGAGCCTTCTTGCACAATGCCAAATACAATTCACAAAGGCCTAGGGCTTCCAAGGGACCCAATTAATCCACTCATGAAAGTGGTGTGTGTATCATTCACCCTCACATTCATGATTCATCCACACTGGGAACTAAGCCCCTAGGAATCTTTGGGAAATACCAAGTCATACCAGAGCCATATCGTGAGTGTCCATTCAGTGCATGACTGGGGATTAGGAAGAGCCGTCCAGTAGCTGCTGCATGTCATGACGGGTGAGCAACTGATGGGATGTGTCCTTGGAAGGCTGACAGGTTTGCCCTGAGTGACTCCTATCACCTGATCAACAAGGCTTGTGGGCTTGGCTTGCTGTTTGATGCTGTCAGGTGAAACAGGAAGATCAGGAAACTCCCTAGCTGAGGTCAGGGCTTCCTTCTACAGGCCTGGTAATCACCAGTACCTGGGTCCAAAGGAACACACTGTACACTTGGATAAAAGTTCAGTACAATTCAGGCAGGTTCTGGGAAATGGTTCCAGCTCTGTGGGAGAGCCCCAAGAGAGCGAATAGAATGCACAGCATTTATGACTGCTCCTCTAGAAAAGGGTAAGGCCCCGTCAATGAGTGAATGTAGAAGAGGGGGCTGTTAGGCAGATCATGATGTGGGAAAGGAGCTTTCCAGAATGTTGAGCAGGTGTTGTAGAACCCTCTCCTTTAAGCAAAAGAGATCGGCTGCACCTGCTTACAATGAGGCTTGCTGACTGTTGACAGTCCCTCGTAGCGAGGAGCTGGGGAGGGTCTCCGGGCCCTCATCTGAGATTTCAGCTGCTCCCCCACCCGTCAGTATGTACCTCTGCCCTAATTGCGTGGGGCCTGGGATCTCAGGCAGTGGTAAAGTCTATGAGCTGGGAAGATTGGAGCTCCAGCAATGCCTCTACGGGGAGGCCATCGTCCACACAGGGTGAAGACTTAGCGTGTGTTTGCTTTGACGTCCTCCCAGGCTCCTGTGAGTCGCTCTCACCCAGGCTCCATAAGGAAGCCCAATAAGTGCATTGATTCCCCAAGTTGTCCTTTGGTGGAATTATTCTTTAGCTTGTTGGGGCCTATTAAAGAAGAAATGGTAGTGCATTTTATTTCTCCCAGAAAAGCAATTCTTTTTTGTTTGTTTGTTTGTTTTTCCTTTTATTTTATTTTACAATACCATTCAGTTCTACAGCAATTCTTTAAATGGCAGCAAATGCCAAACCCTGAGGCGTGCATGCAGGAAGGAAGGTACCTTCATAGTTCTGCCACAGGACTCCCACCTAGAGTGGGGCCTCCAGCCCAGAGTTTCTCAACATGTGGGTCGCGACCCCCCGGGGGTCAAATGTCCCTTTCACAGGAGTCACAGATATCTGGCATATCAGATAGTTACATTATGATTCATAGCGGTAGCAAAATTACAGTTACAAAGTAGCGACAAAAGTAAGTTTATGGTTGGGGGTCACCACACCATGAGGAACTACGTTAGAGGGTAGCAGCATTAGGAAGGTTGAGAACCACTGGAGTTTAGTCATTGGTCCTGGCACTGGGGAGATGGTTGACATCGTCTGAAGGAGGCATATGAGCCCGGGAAGAGTCATCGTACAGAGCCCCGGGGCTCGGGTTTGAACTGAGACGGGAAGGGCAGTGGGGCAGATGAAGGTCTCAAAGCAGTCCCGATCGGTCTTGAACTTGCTCAGTAACTGATGATGACTTTGAATTCTTGATCTTCCTACCCCAATCTGCCAAGTGTTGGGATTACACCCTATACCGCCACACCTGGCTAATGCTGAACATCGAACCCAGGGCTTCTTGCATGCTAAGCAAACACTCTACCAAGCTGAACTATACTCTCAACCCAAACATTTGATTTGTGAAGTCTGGTTTGGCAAAGAAACCACAGATCCGGGCAACTTCCCTTTCCAAAACCACAAATGGTTGTGACATCACATCAGGCTGAAGACTTATTTTATACAGACCTGGGCAGGGAGGAAAGGCCTGGCTCTCCCCTTTCTGGAATCTCCCCACGGCACACAATGCCAGAATGCTCCTTTTCAGCCCGCTAGGTCTATTTCTGACCCAGGTGTACCTCGTTTGTTTACCAAAAGAATACTGAACATTCCCTGCATGGAAAATGTAAGCAAAGAGCTCAGTAAAGAAAGCACTGAGGCCAGGACCCCGGGATTAAGGGGAGGATTTTTTACTGTAGCTGTGAGAGAACAGCCAGAGGCATCCAGAAGCGTCCAGAGCAGAGAAGAAAAACCGCAGACCAGCCATGGCCAGGGCCATCTCTTGGGAGCAGAGAAAAAAGAGGGAGAAGTGAGAAGAGAACAGTGAGAGAATTGGGATTGCGGCTTATTGCTGGTTTTAAAGAAGGCAGGGAGGAGGGGAGGAGGGGTGAGAGCTGGACAGTCAGGGAGGAGTCCGGGAGGTGAGAAGGGCCAGAGGCCAGCACGGACTTTAAAACGCTGAAATGTGTAACAGGTACACGATCTTGTACAGATCCAAGTGTACGGTGTGTTCCGTTGGACCCAGGTACTGGTGATTATAACAGGTCGGAAGAAGGAAGCCCCAACATCAGCTTGAGCTGAGCCTTGGCTGTCCCTTTGGACAAAGTCAGTGAACCTGTCCTCTTTGGGGAGTCCTTGGGATTTCTCCCCTCGGACCTAATAATAGGTACCACTCTGAGAATTCTAAGGTCCAGCCAGGGGGACTATACCCCCTTTGGAAGAACAGCCTGGCTTGAGGTCTTCTCAGGGTCTGCTGCTGTTGGTCCAACTATCCCAGGTAGAGACTCAGCCCCACAAGGCACTACTGAACTGGTAGAAACCACCAACCGCCCCTCATAGCCTCCTTTGCCTTCACTGGGGCCGAGGCCAGGAAGCTGCCCGCTCCTACCCAACCCTCCTCCTGCCCGTCCTGCTAATAGCCTCATTGTCTCACTGAGGGCTTGCTCTGCCCTCAGAAGACCTCACAGCACTGACAGCAGATCCCAGAAGTTGTGGGACATTCCTCAGGCTCCAATCCCGGAGATGTTTATTCTCTGGGTGGAGGGTGAAAAAGCAAAGAGAGAGATGTTGCAATTCACTCCATCCACGTCAGACGCGTCATCTGGAAGGGAGGAGGGCAGGGCCAGAGGAGGGACACCCTGACAGCAGCCGGCCCTGACCCAGCCTGCCAGCCTGCCCCCCCCCCCCAGCCTTGAGGCTATGGAGTAGTCCAGCCTACCCGGCCTGTCCCCACTCCCCAACTTTCCGTGATGACAAACCAGAAAACTGAAACTGAAACAGGTTCAAGTTAGAGATGAGTCACCCCGGCACAGCTGGCCCTGACGCAGTCCGGTCCCCCACCTGCTGGCCTTGAGATGGAGTAGCCCAGCCTCCATGGCCTGCCCCTCTCCCCAACTTCCCCTGATAACAAACCAGAAACTGAAACGAAAACAGGATCACGTTAGAGATGAGTCACTTCCCAAAGTGACGGCAGTCCCTGAGAAGTGACAACAGACAGACAAGACCCCCGGGGCACTTGAAGCAGACAGGTAAGAGCAGGATCCACAGAGCAGCCCAGCCTGGGAGGCGGAGGGAGGGGGCTCCTTGTTGGTGGGACAGGCAGGCAGGACCAGCAGGCTCTGGGACCTAAGCCTAGAGAAGCTGCAGGGCAGCAAGTGGCCAGCTTCCCCTGTTGCCAGGTGGCATCGAAGGCAAAGGTTAGGGCTGAGGGTGTAGTCTGGCAGGGTGGTGGCCCAGGATGCCTGGAGGCTTTGTTGGTACTGGAATGACACCCTGATCCCCCCCCCCCCCGGTCCTCCAGGACGTTGAGGGTCGCCAAGGAGCATGGCAGGCAGTCCAGAGGTGGTGGCCATGGACTGTGAGATGGTGGGTATAGGACCTCTAAGGGTGAGCGGCCTTGCCCGCTGCAGCATCGTGAACCTCTATGGCACAGTCCTGTATGACAAGTACATCCGGCCTGAGGGAGAGATCACGGATTATAGAACCCGAGTCAGCGGGATCACACCTCAGCACATGGTGAGGGCGACACCATTTGACGAAGCCAGGCTGGAGGTAAGTGAAGGACCGGGAGTCAAGCCAAGAGGGGTTGTGGGGATCCTGTCTTTCCTCCTCAGCTCCTTCCCTTGGGTCTGTGGTCTGTGACTCTACCGCGAGAAATTCCTCACATTGCCGAGAGAGGAACTCTGGGCCTTGCTATCACAGCCCCCAATGAGGTATCTTCCCGCCAACAGAGAACCTTAGGCTCCCACCTGGAGCTGCTTCCGGAGCATCTATCTGGTCCAGTTTTCAAGTCTTGGGATGGGGGAAACTGAATTCCACCTGATGGCCCCGCTCTTTTATACCCCACTGCTCTGGTGAGCCTGGGAAATGAGCTGCTTCTGGCTCAGAGACCAGAGACTCCTAGGCTGATGGAAATTGTGTCATAGCCAAGTGCTCTGGGCCACAGCAGGCTTCCTGCTCAGCTTGAAGCCCAAGGTTTCCACCCTTTAGCTTGTGGCCATGTCTTCGAGACATAAGTTTCTGTTTCTTTGTCTGACTGAAGGGAAAGGAGAACTCAAGTAGACATTTCCCCAGGGGTTGTCACCTCTGGGCAGGTTCAACGGGCGCTTGGGGAAGTCCAAGATCACAGGGACTGTGATTGGTCTCCACAGACATGCCCAGTGTGTACCAAGGTACTGGAGGCCGAACATAAAAACCCCAACAGTGCTACTCTTTGATAGGTAGTAGTCTCTCTCTCTCTCTCTCTCTCTCTCTCTCTCTCTCTCTCTCTCTCTCTCTCTCTCTCTCTCTCTCCCTCCCTCCCTCCCTCCCTCCCTCTATCTCTCTCCCTCTTTCCTTCCCCCTCTGCCCCTCTCCTCTCTCCCTCTGCCTCTTCCTCCCTCCCTCTCTCCTTCCTTACCCCCATGCTCATTCACCCTTCCTGAGCTCACTCCCACCCCAGCCCAGCCTGAGTGGTACTTAGGAATTAACGGCCTCACTGGGAAGCAGACACTCTTGAGTCCCAGCTCCCTGCTGCTCGTGAAACGGCTCCAACAGGACACTTTGTCCATTTCTACCAAAGACATACTGTTTGGAACCTGGAAGGTGCCCTGGGGATGCCTGTGGGGTAGAAGCAGGGCTGGTTTTCAGCAGTGAAGTTGCCTCTGTATCCCAGCTCCCTTTAGCCAACCATCCTTTTGTGAGTTGGAGTGGTACACAGGCAGCCTGGGGAAGGGCCGAGAGCAGGCATGTTGCTCTGGGAGTCATCCCCAGCTCTGTCACCTGCCTGCTCTGTATCCTCAGGCTTGGTGCTCACCCTCTCTGAGCTCCCTGATCAAGGCTCTGTGATATAAGGTTGATACGCCAATGTAAATGTCTCCAGTGCTATGGTCCAGATACTGTTCTAAGCAGTATCCCGCTATTCTTCACGTCACGGCAGTGGCGAGTATGAGTGAGTCAGTCTCCTCACTCCCACTTTCCAGATGGGAAGACCAAGGCACAAGGGCTGTGATACAGGGGAGGTGGAGCTGAGCTCATGCCGACTCAGGGCTGGAGCTGTAACGTTCTCTTCCATCACTCGGCATCAGTGTCCAGTGTAAGGGACAGTGGCCGGCGCAGCACACTCCATCCACAGAAGCCTAGGCTACTTGACTTCAGCCCTTGACTGAAGCTAACCCTCACCCCAACCTTGACCTTTCCCAGCCACCTAGAACAGGAGCCGAGTACCCTGTTGCATGTCCCCTCACCCCAATCCACCCCTTTCTAGTGGAGTGACTCTGCCAGAACCTGGCCCCTGCCCCATCCAAGGCTTTTACGGGGCTGCCTATATACTAGGTGCCCAAGCACCAAGCTGTCTTTGGCTTTCAGGAACATGGGATCAACCAAGGTCCCTGAAGCAGTTGTGCCATGATCTGGGTGGCTTTGGGATTGACCTGGCTGGAGAAATGAGGAATTACATATGGGATGGGGTGGACCCTGCACCCTGATGATCGGAGACGCACCATCAGCTCAGAAACCGAGGAGGCGGGCTAGCTAATCTGGGTAGGGTGTCTGTGTAGGGGCTCCATCAAAGGCTACAGTTACCCAGGGGGAGGAAGCTGTGCTTGGTCATTTCTGTGCATACTGCTTTTTAGCTAAAGGTTAGCCATTCATCAACATCTGTCCATCCAGGGGAGGCCTTGCCGTTCTCCTGAGTCAGACCTGGGGAAAGAAATCCTCTCTGTCTCCATGAGTCTGAAGTATTTTGATCCCTGATGTGGCTAATGCTCATGTCATGAATGCTGGAAGGGAGGGCACAGTGAAACCACCAAAACTGAACTGCTCCGTGGGTGAAAAATAAAAATTTGTCTAAAACACCACGGCTATCTCTGGGGTGCAGGCAGAAGGAAACTTGGCAGGTCAGCTTTGGGATGTACCATAGGTACGTGTTGATAGAGACTGGTAGAGCTTGAAGATTAGCATTGGCTTTGGCGTGTAACTACAGGTCTATGTCCCCTTCGGCAGAGGCAAGGAGAGATAAGGGAAGTGGTTCCCTTTGGCAGACGGAAATCCTTTCCCTGGGTTCCTGAAGAACGCTGTGTGGGAGCTCCCATCTAGTCCCCTGCAATCCTTTGGTTTATCCTCCAGCTAAAGTCCTTACCGTCATCCTGGTCCTAGGCCTGCCCTTTGGTGGGGGGAGTTTGGGTGTTCCTTTTGGACCTGACAAATACTCACTCACACTGAGTGCGCTGGTTCCTCACACAGCTGGGTCTCACTCACTAGCCATGCTGTGTTGTTACTTGTTTTTGTGATGCTGGGGGTTGAACCGGGCCCTTGCACATGCCAGGAAAGCATCGCACCAGCTGAGCTACATCCCCAGCTCTCTTTGTACCTTTTGAGATACAGTCTCACTAAGTTTCCCAGGCCGACCTGGAACTCACCCTAACCAGGTGGGCTTTGAACTTTCTGTCCTTCTGCCTCAGTTTCCTGAGTAGCTGGTGTGTGGGGGGGGTAACAGACATGTGCTTGCAAACCTAGTCTCCATAATTTTGCATGTATAGTCTGTGTGTACACGTGTGTAACGGGTGTTCATGTGTGTGGAGGCCAAGATCAATCCATGTAAGGTGTCCGTCTCAATTTCTTCCCACCTTACTTTTGAGACAGGGTCGTATTGAATCTGAAGCACATGGTTTTGGAAAGGATGGCTGACCAGCCAATGAATTCCCGGGATCCCCTTGTCTCCCCTGGCCCCCAGCACTATGTTTATAGACATGTGCCTACGCACCCAGTTTTTAAGGGGGTGCTGGGGATCCGAACTCAGGTCTTTATGATATGTGTCAGGTCCTTTATTAACTGAGCTGTTTCCCCAGGCCCGTCTAAGATGTTTTAATCCTAAAGACAGATAATACTCATGGGCCCCCAAATGTACTGGAGACCCCCAGAATAGAGAAACTGCTAGCCTTTTCTCAGACCCACAGGCAGGGGCACCTTCCAGGTACATCTAGAGCTGGCTAGAGGTGGGTTCTGGGCAGGTTTTCTGTTCAAAGCTCTTCAGCTCCAGGTTTCCGGCAGGGACAGCGAGTAGGCCCAACTCACAGCAAGCAGTAAGCTAGCCTGTGGTAGCCAGGAGTGCTGTGGGCTATCCTGGGTCCCCTGGCTCTGCCCAGGAACACTAGCACTGTAGGGCACCGAGAGCCGATCCATTCTCTCTCTCTCTCTCTCTCTCTCTCTCTCTCTCTCTCTCTCTCTCTCTCTCTCTCTCTCTCTCTCTCTCTCTCTTTGCAAGACAGGGCCTCGTGTAGCCCAGGCTGTCCTCAAACTCACTATGTAGGCCAGGGTAGCCTTGAACTTCTGCTCCTCCCGGGCTTCCAGATGTGCCCTCATCTGGCTTTTCTCGATTTACTAGTTTGTAGTGTGACATGACTGCTTCTACAGTGTGAAGCCATTGTCCTGTATCTTCCCACATCTGCCAATCACCCAGAACACTGGTTCTGAAGGAGATGATTTCGCGCATACACATCCCTCCCCTGCCAGCGACATTTCTGCTTGTCACTGTGGCTTGAGCAGGGCTGCCCCTAGCAGCGTGTAAACAAAGGCTGGGCATGCTGTTCAATAGCCTCCTCCCCTATCCTATTATGTAGATGTAATTCTAGAGGGTCTCATTAAATAAGAAACATGGAGCCAAATAAAGAGTTAAAAGCCCAGAGATCGAGCAGTAGCCAAGAGCTAAGACCACCTTATCTTGCCTCTCACTGCTGTCCTTCTCCTGAGAGAGGAGAGATCTTCTTCCTGTGTCCTGTCTTCTTATTGACTTTCTGTTCTGCCTTCTCATTGGTTCTAAACCCAACCACATGACTTCCTCATCACTGCCTGTCTATACAGACCTCCGGGTCTCTATGGTTGGTACTGGGATTAAAGGGGTGTGTCTCCATGCTGGCTGTGTCCTTGAACACACAGAGACTCTGCCTGCCATGTGATCGGGATTAAGGGCGTGTGCTACCACTGCCAGACTTCTGCTAAATGACTTGCTATTAGCTCTGACCCCCAGGCAACTTTATTTACTAACATACAAATGAAATCGCATTTCAGCACAAATAAAATATCACCATACTATTACACAGCACAGACAGTGGGTGGGTGTGGGCGCTGGCCTCAACTGCCTATAGAGTTTTAGTGGAGAAACCCGGGTCTGTGGAGACTCTTACACATCAGAAACAAGGAACCAGGAAGGGCAGTGACCCGACTAAAGACACAAGCAGGTGAGCTGCACGTCAACCATCGGGTTCGGGGCTCCTTGCTGGCAGCTTAGCGTCGTTCTGCTTCTGGGGATCTAAGATCGACTCGTGTTGATCGCTGGCTTTCGCCAGTTACCACAAAGGAGGAAGGAGGTAGTCTGTGGTCAGGCAGTGGTGTCACTGGGACCTGCCTTCCATTGGCATTGCTGGGGCCACGGTGGACTGCTGGGGTTCTGCTGCCTGGCAGGTCCCTAAGGCGCTCAGCCAGGTCGGGGAAGCAACTCCACTCTGCTGCGGATCCAGGATAGCAGGGTGAGCCAGGGGCAGAGTGACCCGTGAGCCTGGGAGGAGGGAAGGGGAGAGTGTGGCCACTTCTGAAGATGGCAGGAAGGTACTTGGTCCTCTGGGCGGCAAGGGTCCTCTCCAGTCCCCCAGTTACAGCCACCTCTGCTGGTCGCCCGCAGTGAGTGGACAGATACAGGAAGCAGTGGAGGGTTGAGTGAGTAGAAGAGAGAGAGAGAGAGAGAGAGAGAGAGAGAGAGAGAGAGAGAGAGAGAGAGAGAGAGAGAGAGAAAGCAACAGGCTCCCAGAAGTCTGCCAGGGTTGAGGCAGACTTCCCAAACTGATCAGCGAAGGGGCACCAGGGGGAGGGTTGCCAGGAGCCCACTCCAGGCACTTTGATCCTGTGCCTCTGCCGTGGGTCCCAGTTCTCTGAATCAGACTCATCTGGGAAATGCTAGGACATAAGACCTGTACAGAAAGGAGCACATGGATGGGGGCGTGGGGGTGGGCAGCTGTGGGCTTCCTT
The DNA here is from genome assembly GCF_049852395.1 of Peromyscus maniculatus bairdii. Taxonomy (NCBI): domain Eukaryota; kingdom Metazoa; phylum Chordata; class Mammalia; order Rodentia; family Cricetidae; genus Peromyscus; species Peromyscus maniculatus. The sequence goes on from NC_134852.1 coordinate 90,050,826, forward strand.
TGGCATCTGAGTGCCAGGTAGCCAGATAATGGGACAAGTCCTCACTTCATGCTTCTCTGAGTGACAGCACAAGCCCAGAGATGCCCTCTGGTGTCCCCAGGAGAAGCGAGTGGTGGAGCAGCGTTAGCCAGGCAGTAGTCTCTGTCCCTATGATGCAGGTCAAGGTGCTGGTTCTCTACAGAGAAAGCCGAAGGCAGGCAGAGCTGTCTTGAAACCCCAGCCAGGGACAGACACTTTATTTTGCTTCCAGATACCTCTTTCCAGCCAAATGAAAGGATGGTGATGCGCTGTGTGCCAGGATGTGGGAGAGAGGCCAAGGGGGAGGCTGATAAGTCCATGTAGGACATGAGGCTGAGCGCTCTAACAGTTGCCCATCCTCCCAGTGGGCTGGCTGCCAGATGCCTGGCTCAAGCTTGCTCATCCAACTGTGTGACAAGCAGGTGCTCTGAAGCCAGGCTCTGCCACTACCCCCTGTGTGGGGATCCCAGTATTCAGATGGTGCTGAGCAAACCACCCCCAAAATGGCCTAAACTCTTGTAGCACTGGTCGTACTTGTGCGCCTGACAGTTAGGGGCAGTGTGGCAGGGCCAGTGGGAGGAGCTATGTGTAAGTTTACCTGTCTGCTGTACTAGATTTTCTCAGTACGACCCTTCTCCAGAGTTTCCCCAGCCAGGGGGATTCCATTCCTCCTTCTTTGTTTGCTTAGGGTCCCAGGTAGCTCAGGCTAACTTTGATCTTGCTATGAATTGATCCTCTTGCCTCTACCTCCCAAATTCTGGTATTACAGGTGTGGGATAGAACCTAGGTTCTCCCATGCTAGGCCAACACGCTACCAGTTGACCCACAACACTTTGGGAAAATTATTTCACTCCTCTGTATTTCCTGTTTTCTTTTGTAGAATTCTGGTGAGCCTGGGCCTCCTTCCTAACCGAGCTAGTTTTTGTAGCTGCTGAACAGAGCCAGCAACTTCAGGCTTTAAGACAATATGAGTTTATTATCTTAATGTTCTTCATTTCAGAAGTCCAACCTAGTGTTGGTTAAGCGGCAGCCATGACGACAGAGGAGAGTGCTGGATGTATCAGTGACGGAAGAGTCACGAGCCATGGTTATCTTTCTAGAGCTTTATTGGGAGAGAAAGGGAGAGGGAGAGGGAGAGAGAGAGAAAGAGAGAGAGAGAGAGAGAGAGAGAGAGAGAGAGAGAGAGAGAGAGAGAGAGAGAGAGAAGAGAGGACACAGAGAGAGCACACCCACTTTTTAGGCTGGGACGCCGTCATAGGCTGGAGACGTAATTCAGGACATAATCCTTACACCTAGGCCTTATGGAACTAAAGTCAAGGAGTCTGAAAGGCAGCCTCCTCAGGTACCTTTGCCAGCTTCCGGAGGCAGCTCGAACACCTTGCTATTCAAAACTATCAACAGTCCACAAATTCTCATTAAAAAAAAATCCCTGATCTTCAAAAATAAGGGTCCTTGGTAATGGGGATCTGTTCTGGAACTCTCACTCTCTCTGTCCAGGGTTAGGACTTGGATCTAATAACTTCCCCCACTGAGCCACAGTCCCAACCAAAAACTTCCCTCTTTTGAGATCATTATCTGGCTAACAGTTTAAGTTCCACAGGCACTTAGGGCCCGCTCTCCAGGTATGGGTGGAGGCCCACGGAGATTCCATAGTGAGGCCTTCTTCTTTCTTGACTCAAGGTCAGAGAGGTCCAGCTTGTTTGTACCCCACAAGGCCACACAACTGGGCAAGGCTGCACAAAAGGGTATTTTGGCCAAAGGCATGGTTATCAGTGTCTTAAATACTTCAAGGCCTAATCATAGGATGTTTTGCCTTAAGGCATGGTTACCAGATGTCTTGAATACTAAGGAGGTGTTTACACTTGTCTGTACTTTGTACATTGAACCGTGATGTCCTTGAAAGGGGGAGGTCTTTCTCCCGCCCCCCTTACTTTGGATCTGTAAAGGCTGTGAGTAATAAACACAGGCATCTGTGGTATTGACCCAGAGCCCTCCCGAAGCTATCCTGCGTCTCTGTCTTTTTCTTCATTTATGTCTGTATTTCATATCTATTATTTCTCGATCCTCACTCCTCCATTCAAGGGCCCTTTGACAGGTCGGGCGGGACCCCAACAGGTATGTGTTCCCAGATTCCCCTCAGAGGGGTGCGGACACCTTTGGGGGGTTATTACTGGCCGTGCCACAGCAGAGTTGCTGAGAAGATTAAATTAGGACATAGTATATGTACCATGTGCCCATTTCAAGCCCTTTCCATGAGCCATGGGGGCAGTCCAGCGTAGGGCTCCTCCCAGACTTAGGCTGCCTTGAGAAGGGCTCTGGACCTCACTTCTCTCCAGTGAGGGAAGGTGATTTGCCCAAGGCCACATAGCAACTCCAGGAGTGGCTACTCCCCAACTAGCTCCATGACTGTGGGCGAGCGGGGTACGCCACCTCCAGCACCCAGGGTGGGCATGTGTGAGGCCACCTGTCTTCCTGGACAGATCCTGCAGCTCCTGAAAGGCAAGCTGGTGGTGGGCCACGACCTGAAGCATGACTTCAACGCCCTGAAGGAGGACATGAGCAAGTACACCATCTATGACACCTCCACAGACAGGCTGCTCTGGCATGAGGCCAGGCTGGACCATTACAAGCGCGTGTCCCTGCGGGTGCTGACTCAGCGCCTGCTACACAAGACCATCCAGGTGAGGAGCCTCCCCCTCCTCCATTCCCCTCCCGTCTCTCTCTTCTCCCTCCTCACCCTCAAATGAAGAGTTACCTGTTCTTCCCCTTCCTCTCCTCCAAGCGAGGAGTCCTCCTCCTTCCCCACTTTCTCCCTTAGTCTCCTCTCTCCTCTCCTAAAAGTGAGGCTCCTCCTCCTTTCCTTACGGCCCCTCCTCCCAAGGCAGGCCAGTCCCACCCACCTAAGCTGGCTCCAGGTGAGGAGCCTCTGCGGCTAGCCTGGTCCTCCAGGACTCTCCACCACCACTTCAGGAGCTCTAGTGCAGACACGTGACCCCAAGAGTCTTTCCTCCACTCCTGAGAGGCCGTCTGCTTGTGTGTGACGTGTCTTAAACTTCAGGAGACCAGAGTCAAGGAAGGGAAGGCAGAAAGCCTCTTTGTGAGGTGATCCAGGAGCACCGGTGGGAAGGTGAGGGAAGCCCCTAGAACAGGCTTCTGGGTTTCAATCCTGTGCATCGTGAGGCTTAAGTCACTGCAGCCCCAGGGAAGTGGCGGAAAGTCTGCACCTCCGATGGGCCTTAGTGGGACCTGAGAGCTGGGGTCCCGACGCACCAGTTGCTGTCACTTATAATCAGTGCTGCTCCAAGGTACTACCTCCTCGGTATGTGGGGGTAGGACTCCCTGATGGTTATGATAAATGGCGCTGGTGGTGGCGCTGGTTACCGGCGGAAAAGTCACGGGCCACAGCCACGGCTGCCAGAGTTACAAAGAGCTTTATTAGGAGGAAGGAGGGGATAGGAGGGGGGAGAGCCAGGCCTGGGGGGAGGGAGAGATGATGGCGGGAGCAGAGAGAGAGCAGAGAGAGAGCAGAGAGAGAGGGTAGGGCTTTTGTAAGGCGCAGATTGTGTGACCCCGTAGTAGTCGCCAGCGGCATCCCCCCACCCCATGACGTAAGACTCAAGACCCCAAGCTGCGCATGTGCCGGAGTGAGGGCAGGATCCTAACACTCACCCTCATCCAAGTGGGAGGAGCTGTAGTTAGGGGGGCACACCTTAACAGCCAAACAGTACCCAAGGGCCCTCCTGGTCAACAGTTTTGTCTTGTTTTTTGAGACAAGGTTTCTCTGTGTAGCCTGGGCTGTCCTAGAACTCTCGGTAGACCAGGCTAGCCTCAGACTTAGAGATCTTCCTACCTCTGCCTTGAGAGTGCTGGAATTACAGGCATGCACCACCACTGCTCAGCTGGGATTTTTTTTTTTTTTTTTTTAATTTTTCAGAACTAGGCATCAGACCCAGGGCCTTGAACATAACATACTGAGCAAGCACTCTACTGTGAGCTACATTGCCAGTCAACATTTGTTTTCTTAAAGCAGGGTCTGGCTGTGTAACCTAGTCACAATCCTGCCTCGGCCTTCTGAACGCTGGTATTGTAGGTATATGAGCAGCTTCAAAAGCTCTTCAGGGAGCATCTACTCTGTGTCCCACGCTGGAAGTGGGCGTGGCAGGCCCCTGTCTGGGAGGAGCTTTGGGTTGAATGGGAGGTAGCCCAGGATAGACCATCAGCATTGCTTAGGTAGAAGGGGGGGCAGAGGGGATGTAGCTCAGTTGGTAGAATGCTTTCATAGCGTTCGTGAAACCCACGTCACCACATACACCAAGCATGGTACACACCTGCAGTTCTAGCACTTGGGTGGTAGATCAGGAAGGGCAGAAGTTTAAGGTCATCCTCAGCTACGTAATAAGTTCGAGGCTAACCTAGACTATAGGAGCAGGGGAGGGCAGTGTCCTGGGGTGGGGAGAATGGTGGGTTTGCGGGCTCAGAGGGCAAATCCCAGTATGGTTTGCAGGGCCAGAGTCACAGAGATCTGTGGGAGGAGATGGTGGGCTGGAGAGGGTATGTGAGCCAGGGCCAGTAGTGTGTGGATGACTTGGCTGGGTGAGTGCTCATGGTATGGAACCCCCTCCCACACCTCTGGGAATGGTTTGGGAAGCAGAAGCGGGTCTGAATCTGCCTGGCCTCTGTTGGTCTCCCGACCCATGAAAATAGTCCTGAATTTCCTTGTACCCTGGGGGCATGCTGTGATTTGGTGTGCCTGATGAGTCAGGAGCCTGACCAAGATCTCTGCACACCTGCCCTTCGCCACCCTCTGTGGCTCTCAGCTCAGGCCTTGTCCTGGGGGCCTTCAGCCTGGTCTGCAGGACCCTTAGGATCTGCTCCTTAGCAGTGGCCATTCCAGGGACTCCCATCACCCTCCTCACCAGCTCTCACCTGCACTGATGTCCTCAAAACCTGGCCTCCAGCTGCTGCCTGAGGGCAATGACCCTGCTGATCACCTCAGCAGGAGCTGAGCCAGGGTTGTCACTGGTCAGAGTTGCTAATCCCTTCCCTCAAGGGCATAAGCCCCACAGGGAAAGTCCCTGGCGTACTCAGACCTTGGGCATGCTGGGAACTGATAATACAGTCATTCCTTGTAAGGCAGTTTTTGCCCAGGTCATTTCACAGAAGAGGAAAGAGGCATAAGAAAAAAGACTTGCCCAAGGCCATGGGTCCTGGGGTGGGGGGACTAGAGCCGGTACCCAGGGCAGAGCTGTCCACTTCTCCAGGCTGACTGGCAGAGGGTGCTCCAGCCACCTGCTGCTTCCGCCTCAGATAGCAAAGCAGTAGAGTTCGGAGACCATTCCTCAGTTTCCTCTTCTGACAAGCAAGGGTAGTGATAGGGCGAGTCTTTGGAGGCACCTAGGACAGTAGCCCTTGGAATGTAGGAGACACCGTGGCCACCTGCTTATTAACACAGAACGGGATGTTGCAGCCTGCCTGCCTGCAGGTGTCCCTAACACCCAGTCTAGAGAGTAGAAAAGGAGCCCTTGGAAAGGCAGGCCACCCTAGCAGAGGGACATAAGGGAAAAGGGGAAACATGTCTGAGACACCCCCCACCCCACCCCTCACATCCAGTGGCAGACAAGACCTCAGGCCAGACCTGGAAGGCACAGGAGGTAAAAGATGCTGGGGGAGTCCGCCTGACTCTTGGATAGAAGCCCCGACTCCGTAACTTTCGATGCCTTTGAGCCTCAGTTTCACCTCCTGTAAAACTGGGGATGATCGGATCTAGTTCCTGGAGTTAGGGAGGTTCCCTGGACCAAGTGATTAGCACAGAGGTGGCAGGTGGCAGTCATTTTTTTCCTGAATGGAAAGTGTAGAACCCAGCTCTCCCGCCCCCCGCCCCCCATGCTCTGGCCCCCTCTTCAAAGAGCTCCCAGTTTAGTGGCTCACCCTCCTCATGTCTCCCGAGTACTCGAAGCCTCTCAGGGAACCAGGGATGCAGAGTGCCAGGCACTGACATCCTCCTCTCCTGCCCTGCGTAGGACATGATGGAATTCGCTGGTCTCTACTAGGTGGTGCCCTTTCCCTCTCTGAGCGGCCTTTCTTTCCCGGCCTTCCCTGGAGTGCCCCTGCCTCTTCTTGTGTACCGCCCCATCCAGCTCCAGCCGCCCGCTGATGCCTGCTCAAACCTGAGTCAGGGACCTCAGGGGCACTCTCACCTCCTGACGCCCTCCAGGCCCGGGGAGGCCAGGGTACCCCCACATGCAGCCCCCCATAACTCCTGCCCCCCATGTGTCTGCAGAACAACCGGCATGGCCACAGCTCCGTGGAAGATGCCAGGGCCACGATGGAGCTCTACAGAATCTCGCAGCGACTCAGAGCCAGAACCCAACAAGGGCTGTCCCGCCTGGGGGCGTCATACTGAAGGTCATCCTCGTCCAGGGACCAGAGGCTTCCACTCCTTAAGGACAGTACTTTTCCACAAATGAGACCCGCTTCTAACGACAGCAGCCAGCAGCAACAAGAAAAGCAGAACCAGAGACAACACTCCCCCAGGCCCGCATTTTTCTAGCTTTTTTGGAAGAAAAAAAAAAGAGAGATCTTTAGTAATGAATGGCTCGTTATTTTGTCTAATTCCACTGGAAATGCTTGTCTTTTGTCTTGCTTGGTGACAGAGAATGAAGATTTATGCCCCCGAAGTTGGGCACATGCCTCTCCCTCCTCTCCTTTCTCCGTCCTCCCTCCCTCCCTTTCTCTCTCTCCCTCCCCCTCTCTCCCCTTCCTCCCCCACTTCCCCCAGGTCGATTTAGTACATTTATAGAACAGTGAGCATGGCAGTCACAGGGAAACTTGCTTTTTTTTTTTAACTCTCCCTGAGCCCAGGCCCACCTTGTACTCACGACTGTCCGCCCTCCGCCTCCTGAGTGCTAGCATTGCAGGTGTGTGGCGCACAGCCAGCTTAGATGCCTAGAGACCTTTGCTGCTGTGTTCTTTCTTATACTCCCGGGGATGGAACCTGGGGTCTTACATATGCTAAGCAAGCACCCTACCATTGAGCCACATCCCCAGCCCTCATTTTAAACTTTATTATGAAAAAGTTGCACCCCCCCCCAAAAAAAAATCACACACCAAAATCAGATTCCAAGACTATACAACTCACCGACCATCTGTACAGTTAGAGTAGCCATTTGGAATGAAAGCTGTAGAGCATCATATTAGATTTTATACTTCACGGTATGTTTTTATGTACTGTCCATCACCCAAACCAAACAAACAAACAAATCCACGACGGAGTTGGAACTAGACAAACAATTAGCGTTGTGTCTTCCTTCACGGCATCTTTCTGCCAGGACTCAGTGCTTCCTCGCTCTATGGGAGCTCCCTTTCTCTTCCTGTCTGTCTCTTTCCTTCCCTCCTTTCTTTCCCCCCTTTCTTTCTCCCCACTCTCTACTCCCCCTCCCTTCCTTCTTTCCATCCTTCGTGTGCATGCATGCCATGGCCCATGTGTGGGAGTCAGCTCTCCTACCACGTGGGTCCCAAGGATCAAGCTCAGGTCGTGAAGCTTAGTGACAAGCCTTTACCTGCTGATCCGTCTTGCCCCACTCTGTCTCCCTGTTTCCCTCCCTTTTTTTCAGTACTGAGGAGGGAACCCAGGGCTTTGTACATGCTAGGTAAGTACTTTAGCAGTGGGCTACATCCCCTCACCCTTATTTTTTTTCTTTTTTACTTTTTACTTTGAAAAGGAGTCTCACTAAGTTGCCCAGGTTGGCCTTGAACTTGCAATCCCCATGCCTCACCCTAGCTACTAGTGGGATTATAGGCTTATGCCACTGGCCTTTCTTAGTTTCTTGCACCCTGTGCATCCAAGGAAGCCACCTTGAGTAGCATGTGTCTTAAGGCCCCTCTGTTCCTGTTGAATTTACACAGAGGGGCATTGTTTCCTAGGCTTCTTGCTCAGGGGTCAAGCCACCCCACCTGGAGTCGGGTGCTTTGAGGCAGAGGTGTGCCGAGGAGTGTAGCGGAGCCACTGTACCCCCTCTTTCTAAGATGAGAAAGTCTAGAGTCTGCGGGAACTCGGTCAGGAGGCTCGCTTTGCCCTTTAGTGGCTGTGTGACAGACAGCGAGCCCCCCCCGCCCCCCGACTTCTCTGTGAACCAGGAAGTCCTGACGATACACTGGATATTTAGGAGCTGTTCTCTGCGGACTGCTAATGCCGCTCCTGTCTTGTCCTCGCAGGCCAAGTGTCGCCATCTCTTCTGGGGTTGTTGCCCGAATCTCCATCTCAGCTCCCATCTCTAGCCCGTGTGACTGTCAGTGAAAGAGTTCACATACGAGCCACAGAGTGAGTGCAGTGTAGAAAACAGAATTTATCGCAAAGCAAGCGCCTTCGAGGGGAGAGAGCAGACGACAGCCAGAGACCAGTGCCTGGACCTACACACCAGGCAGGCTTTACATTATGTCTATAAGCCCCAGCATTCCATTGAGGCCTTTGCTCTGTTCTGTGGTGGTTGATTTGGACTGGATCCCTCTGACTTCCAGGAGGAGGCTCAGTGGTGTGTCTCGGAATGATGTGTTTTTATTCTTCACTAGAAGGCTGCCTTTTTTTCATGAACTTCAAGACTCCATAGAGCCCATTTCACGTAGTTACTTCAGGCTGTCCAAGGGGTCACATTAGCCTAGGAGGTCACCTTTCTTCCCTCAGCAAGAAGAATGCCTCAGGTCCCAGCCTTGTGACCACCACTACCCAGCAGTCCCTGTCCTTTGTTTTCTAGACTGCAGACTACGAGGGAGGGTCCATATCCTAAGTCCTCCAAGCCTGTTAATGTCTAACTACCAACAGGGGCTTTAACCCAGACCAGCAGATTGGGAAGGTGCTGGGGTGGGTCAGTACCTGATGCATACTGAGTGTGAGCACACGATACTCATGTCCTGGGGTTCCTCAGAAAGCACCTCCTGGCTTCAGATGGCAGAAGATCTAGATCACACATGGAATTTGAAAAAATAAAGACCTCAACCCTACTACAAGAGTCAGGTTCTAGTGTAGTGGATCAGCCGTGGGACACCGGTACAGATGATAACAGCAATCTGCACTTGATTCTATTGGGAAGAGACCTTGTCACACATTCAACTCGCCTCCCAGGCAACTGGACCCTGGGCGGGGGCAGGTTTGATAACAGCTTTGAGAAATGTTTTTTGGGTGACTGGTGAGTGCAATATGCAGCCACAGTTGACAGCTGCCCTAGGCAAGGGAGGACTTGGTTACCCATCCAGCCTCTTCTCCCCGGACTACTCATGCAGAGGGAGGTCTGACGCCCTACAAGTTGGGTCCTAGGTAGCCCTGCCTCACAGATGACAGGCTCATGGTAAGAGGGCTGAGGATGTGGCTACTTTGTTAGAGTGTTCACCTGGCAATCACCAAGCCCGGGGGTTGATCCCCAGCACCACATAAACCAGGCATGGTGCTGTACACCCGGGATCTCAGCACTGGGGAAACTGAGGCACGCAGATCAGAAGTTTAAGGTCATCACTGGGTACACAGCGAACTTGAGACTAGCTTAGCCCACTTGAGACCCTGTCTCAAACAACACAACACAAAACACAATACAACAGGTAAGGTTGGGATCTGAGGGGTTCACATCTGGTCCTGCCTCATCACAAACCTGTAGTGCTTTAACAATGGCAATGCCTGCCATTTGTGCTACTGAACTCCGGGGACTGGGGGACTCCCTCTCAGGAGGAGAAAGCGCAGTTTTCATTATCTGTGTGCTCCCCCACGTCTCATACCCACCCGCCTTGCCCAAGAGCTTGCCTGTCTATTTTCTATGAACCTCCAAAACCCCTGGTTACATTTACCCTACCTGGCCGCCACTCACCACTAGATGGCGGTCATGGACCATCAGCCTAATAGGCCGCCTTGAAGGCACAGAGGTGTAAGACGCTTTAAAGAGCTTGGGTGCTGGTCAGGGACAGCTAATCCTAGTCTCAGAAAGGGGCCACGACATGGCCCAGGTCCAGGGAAGCTCGAGGCTCACTAACTCACAGCCTCCCCTTTCTTTCCCTGGCTTCCAGTTCTTTTAAAAGGCAGGACAAACCTGGATTCTTAAGGGAACTCTGAACTTCCTGCTTCAGGCTGGCATGCTTGGGTGCCTCGGAGCCCAGCTGATACCCAGGGGTACAAAGCCTATGGGAAGAGCCTGTGTCTTTCCTTGTTTCCAGCTGTCCTGGAGGGGACCCTCGGGACAAGACCGGGAGAAGGAGAAGGATTCAAGGTTAGCATCTACTCTGAGGGCTCACGTAGAAACGCCCCAGGAGCAAGTCCAGCCGTGGAGAACAGGGGTGCTCACCCTGCTGGAGTGGACAGTAGCCATTTGTCCCTAGCAGATTGTGGCTACAAAGAAAGACTGGGTGGCCAGTGGGTGCAACTTCAGGGCTGCCCCTGGCCTGTAAGGCTCTCTCTAGTCTGACATCTAAGCTGCATATGACCTCCCAGCTGGCACTGGCCTCCATTCACCTGGAGCTGTCTATCCTGGGCCTCGAGGGGTCTGAGGACCTTCAAATGCCTCCTTAAACACGAGGATCCCTAGGTTATACACATCAGGGATGGACCCTTACAGCTCAACTCAGGACCTAGTGACTTGCCTCATCTGCAGACAGTCTTCTGTCTCATCCATTTCTGCTCCAAGTCCTTGTGTCCATCCATAGGCTTTGTACCCCTGGGTATCAGCTGGGCTCTGAGGCACCCAAGCATGCCAGCCTGAAGCAGGAAGCTCAGTTAGAGTTCCCTTAAGAATCCAGGTTTGACCGGCGGCGGTGGTGGAGCACACCTTTAATCCCAGCACTCGGGAGGCAGAGGCAGGCGGATCTCTGTGAGTTCGAGGCCAGCCTGGGTTACAGAGCGAGTTCCAGGAAAGGTGCAAAGCTACACAGAGAAACAATATCTCGAAAAACCAAAAAAAAAAAAAAAAAAAAAAAAAAAAAAAAAAAAAAAAAAACCACACACAAAAAAAAACCCCAAACAAACAAACAAAAAAATCCAGGTTTGTCCTGCTTTTCAAAAGAACTGGAAGCCGCAGAAAGAAAGAGGGTCTGTGAGTTAGAAAGCCTAGAGCCTCCTGGACCTGGGCCATGTCCTGGCCCCTTTCTAAGATTCAGACTAGCTGTCCCTGACCAGCACCCAAGCTTTTTAAAGCACCTTACACCTCTGTGACTTCAAGGCGGCCTACATTGTATCCCACGTTTTTTTAATGGCTTTACTTTGACCCCTGGCCAGAACATCTTATGCCCTACACCAAGCCTACCCTCCCCACCTTTCTCAGACCCCACACACAGTAGGGTCTTTAATCAATGGGGAAAAATTCGGCTTTTTGGACCCAGCCCAGCCAGGAAAGAGAAGCGTCTTCTGTCTATCTGGGGCTGGTGGAAGGCTATTTGTCATTAAAGATGAGTCACCCTCTTGCCACCTAACCCTGAAGCATAGAGGAAAAATTGGGGAGGTATTGGAAATAACCGTCTAGAAATGGCCCTGTATGGTTGAGCACACACCTGAGTCACCTCTGACTCAGACCCAGACTGTAGGTCGCCTGCCTCTGGCCAACCCCTGGTTCTTCGCTCCTTGAACCCAGCAGATGAACGAGAAAAGTGCCCTCCCTCATCCGTATGAGAGACCGTCAGCATCCTCCTGCTCCCCCCGCCCCCCGAAAAGTTCAATGACCTAGGCATCGGAACCCAGCGCCCGGGCGCCATCCCATCTTCTTGGAGGGTGTCAGCCAACTCAGCCTGGTCCGGCTTCCAGGAGTGGGAACGATTGCTGCCCAGCTTCCTGCCCAGTGTTCTGTGGGCTGTGCCAGCGTCACGGCCAAGAGACTTACTCACTCTCGGAACAATTTCTCCTCTATATGGAAAGAACATATGCTTTTCCTGCTGTGGGATGAGAAGGCCGAAGGGAAAGGCAGAGCGCTGGCCCAGCCCCAGCACTTTCCTTTCAAGCCACATGTGTTTCATGGCGGGACCTGGAGGCCTCTGCTCCAGGGAGGCCCCAGGGACAACGTCTAAACCCACAATTGTGGGCTGGAGGTCCCAGCCCTTCTGCTGTCCCATTTTCTATATTTGACAGGAGACTCAGTTTCCACTCTGAGGCCTGGAGCATCTCTGCTTGTCTGACCCCTACTGTTGTCTGGTAGAAGATCTGGGGTGGAGGAGGAGTCCTGGATGGGGGCAGATTTCAAAGAAGCATTCTTTTTATGGAGTTAACATCTTTCCTGCAGGGGACATGGAATGGCTGGGATTGCACAGTGCAGACTGGCGTGCCTCTGAAATCCTCTAAGTCTGGCACGGGGTGTAGCTGAGAAAGGGGGCAGAACCTGCCAGGCAGTGCACAGTCTGGGTTTGGCTGGTTGGTTTCTTGGCTGGGCGACTCTGGGCAGAATCTGTCCCCTCTCTGCTTCTTGAGCTGTAGCTGGAGAATGACAGCGATATCCTGTGAGGGCTAGTGTGAGGGTCGGAGACAGCATTGTACATGCTGAGCTCCATCAACACACTCAAAGGGAGGCTTTGAACAGGCATGCAGCAGGGCTTGCTCCGAGTGGGAGACTGGCCACTACAGGAAGGAGTGGCACCAGCGTGGAATCAGCTGGCCCTCTGAGACAGTAATGCCCTGTGGCACCTACTCCTTAGTCTCTAGTCAGACTACATGTGTAGTTGCATTCCTGGGCTTTTATCTTAGAGAAATAGAAGTCCATGTTCACAACAAAACCTGAACATTCCGGGTGGTGGTGGTGCATGCCTTTAATCCCAGCACTCGGGAGGCAGAGCCAGGCAAATCTCTGTGAGTTCAAGGCCAACCTGGTCTACAGAGTGAGATCCAGGACAGGCACCAAAACTACATAAAGAAATCCTGTCTCAAAAAACCAAAAACAACAACAACAAAAACAGCCTGAACACAAGTGTTTCTAGCAGCCTCCTTAGAATACTCCCCAAGTGGAAACAGTCTGGTGTCCATGGGTGAATGATTGTTTAGATAAACTACACCATGTCCATAGCATGTAATTCTGTTCAGAATGGAAAGGAGCAAGCTATCGACATGCTCCACGACATGGGTTAGTCTCTGGAGAATTATGTCAAGTGAAGAATAGGTCCAAACAGACAGAGACTGTACGGTTCCATTTATTGAAATGATACAGCTCTCAAATGAGATTGGTTTTGTAGCTGCCAAGGCCTACGTCTGGGGGAAAGTGTAGCATTCTGAGAAGGGAGCCCTCTCATAATTGTAGGATTCTTGACGCTATACTCGAGAATGTATCTATCATCTCTTCTCCCTGTTATGAGAGGGAAGGATTTCTCTGAGGAAGCCGGCCAAGCCTATGGCAATGACCTATAAATATGGCTGACTAGGATCCTTGTAGATTGGAATCTAAGTTTCCCCCAAAGACTCCTTATTGAAAGTTTGGTCCCCCGCCTGTGATGCTGTTCGGAGACGGGATCTAGGAGAGGAAGTCAGTTCACTATCTAGGTGCTGCCCCTGGAGGAGACCTTGGAGGTCTTGGCTTCTTTTTTTTGTCTCTGTCTGATTTTTAGGCCCCATGAGGTGAGCAGCGCTGGTCCACCACATACTCCATAGTGTGATGCTCTGCCTCATCACAGGCTGTGAGTGACAGGGTGAGGCAGTCATGGACTGAGACCTCTGAAGTTGTTAACCAGATAAGGCTTTCCTCTTCGTCTTCCCCACAGCAGTGGGGAAGCAATTAAAACACCACCCAGGGACCTAGCTGTTCTTCTGCCTCCAGGCTCGGCGAAGGAAGCTCTCAGGCAAATTTGTAGTTCATCACTCTTCAATATGAGTGGCCAGCAAAGGATGCAAAGCCCATAGCCAGACAAGCAGAAGGGGAGAGTTGAAGAATAGATAAGATGTGGGAAAGAAAAATGGAAAAATGGAGGAAAAAATGAAATTATAACTAATATACTCAGAAATCAAGAGGTTTTGCACCCCCAAATAACACCATTTTAAAGAAATATAGCATACACTTTAAATCATGTACCAAAAAATGTTGAGAGAGAGAGAGACAGAGGTGGACACACACACACACACACACACACACACACACACACACACACAGAGGAAGAGAGAGAGAGAGAGAGAGAGAGAGAGAGAGAGAGAGAGAGAGAGAGAGAGAGAGAGAGAGAGAGAGAAAGTTAGAGGATCCAGCTAGGGTTGAATATTTGAGAGAAAATGGAGACAACACAAAAGCACAACTCTAGCCTCAAAGGCATAAGAGATAGTTTATTCTAGAGCCAAGTATGAGTGGCCATGGCCCTGGGAACACAGACGCAGGTTACCCCAAGTTCCATGCTCTAATGCAGTGGTAATTTCTTAAAGTTTTTGTGGCGACAAAACTAAACAAGTCATACATCAAGGAACTTTTCAAACATCAGGTAGGCAGGTTGCAGGAAAGTGAGGGAATCTCAGATATAGGCATCACATTCTTAGTCCTTTGAGTGGTGAGAGCTAATGGTCACAGAGATGTTAGGTCACATACAGAGGTGCGTCATAAATGCCTACTTTAGCCTAAGGGAGCCAAGGATGACCCGAGTTAAATTGCAATTAGGCTCTGGACCTTCAGCATCAACATCCCAACCTCCCCACAGTAGTTAAAGCTTTAATCAGGTATTCACTCTTGAGGAAGCGTCAGTGTAACATGAGGTTGTTTCCAGGAACTTCCTCTTTCACAGCAAAGGGGAAGAAAAATTCCAGGAACTGGGAACAGTTCCCCTAAGAGTAGAGTTCAGCCTTGAGAATTGCTCAGTGAGATGGCTAAAGAAAGGCTTACACTAAGTAACACTCCTGTGGGAGTTAGATCACTGTGGGCTGAGAAACGACCCTAGAAGCCTTCAGAGAGGAGGATCAGGCTTCACCCCATGGGCTAGACATCTAAAGGACATCAGATGTCTCAGGGCCAGGAACTTGAAGACAAGGGTATACCGCCTCACTATCCTGAAAGACTGTGTCCAGTCTACAATTCTACACCTGCCCCAACTACAGATCACACATGAAGGCAAAATAAAGACGTATATAAGAAATCTGTGATGGTTTGTACTGACCAGTTTTATGTCAACTTGGCACAAGCTAGAGTTAACTGAAAGGGGGGAGCTTCCATTGAGAAAATGCCTCCATAAGATCTGGCTGTAGGGCATTTTCTTATTAGTGATTAATGGGGGACAGTCTAGCCCATTGTGGGTGGTGCCATCCCTGGGCTGGTGGTCCTGGGTTCTATAAGAAAGCAGGCTGAGCAACTCATAGAGAGTAAGGCAGTAAGCAGCTCCCCTCCAGGGCCCCTGCCCTATTTGAGTTCCTGTCCCGACTCCCTTCAGTGATAAACAGCAACGTTTCCTCCCCAGCTTACTTTTTGGTCATGGTGTTTCATTGTAACAAACAACATTTACTCTAAGACATGGTTCATGCTTGTAATCCCGGCACTTCAGAAGCTGGGGCAGGAGAATTGCTGTGTGGTCCAGGCAAGGCTAGGCTTCACATGAGTACCAGGCCAATATTGAGACCCTGTCCCAACAACAACAAAAACCTCTGTACTTCCAAGTACTTATTTTTCAGATTCCTTTTGAGAGAAGCTGTTTGTGTGTGTGTGTGTGTGTGTGTGTGTGTGTGTGTGTGTGTGTGTGTGCTTTACACAAACAAAGGAGAAAAATGAAAAGTGTAGCTGTAAGAGACAGGTGGAAGATGTCCCCAAGAGAAGGGGAAAGGGTTACCTCTAGACCGAGCTCTGTGTGTGGAGCCCAGAGAGGAGCCAGCGCAGAGTACAGGAAAGTTGTCCAGAGCCCCGAGTCTTGTTAAATATAGAAGGGAAATCATTCCAAAAAGAGAATATTGGTTGGTTGGAGCCGAATTAACTATAGGCACCTTGAAAACCCACTTTTTAAAAAATGAGACAATTATTCAAACCAAGAAACAAATCTGTACAAGAATAGAAAGTAGTATTTACATGTGCTAATACCACAAGTGTTGAATGCTGATTTAATGCCCTTACTCCCCACATGATGCAACTATTTTGGGAGGATGGGGAAAGTGTGTACATGTGCACCTATTGCCTTCACATTTCACACCAGGGAGTCAGTGACATTCCAAACAGGAAATGCCCAACATGTGGCTGCTATTTAGGAAAGAGAGGTAATCACCAGAAGAAAGAGTTACGTCCACTGAAAATGCTCACCATCGACACAGTGCTGCTGCTGATGGGAGCTGGGCCGAGGGCCACTGTGTGCTATGATAAGATTTGTTAATATCGCTTAGTCTCGTCTAAGAATTATTCCGGTGTTAAATTCATAGAAAAATAGAATTTAGTACGCTGTAATTACGGAGTTAACGAGTGATATGAAGGCGACTTCAACATTAATAATGTTTTATTTCTCAGGGGACAGATGTGACAGACTATTTCTGTGCGCCTCAAATATATAACTGAGATTTTTATTACATTTAGTTATTATTAATCTGTGTGGGCATGTATGTGTGGGCACATGTATGTGGAGGTCAGAGTCCTGGGAGTTGGTTTTCTCCACCATATGGGGTCCAGGGATGGAACTTCGGTTGTCAGGCTTGGCAGCAATCGCCCGCCCTGCCCCACCCTCTCACCAGCCCTGAGACGCAGTTTTTATATAGCAACAGAGAAACAGTGCTGTTCTGAGAGGGTAACCGAAGTTCAGGGTCATGAGTGTAGAAGATGGGACAGAGCGTGGATGCCGATATGGGACAGAAAAGGAAGACAGTCCCAGCTGTACGGAGTGAGTAGTGAGATGCTGTGGAGACGCGGCTATTTTGGATTACAGTTGGGAGAAGTGGAGCCATTATACACTCCACTGCAGGAGGTGGAGTTGGGTCCTGGTGTTCCGCTGAACCGAGGTGAGCTGTTGGAGTGCATTCTTTTTCTCGGGACTACTATCACCAACTGCCACCGCCTTGAGGGCTTACAGTAATAAAAGTTTATTCTCTCAGTGCTGGAGGCTGCAAATCTGAAGGCAAGAGCTGCTTTCCCTCTGCAGAGCCTGGGAGTGTTAAGAGTTGAATTTGAAATGCTCGCCAGCAGTGGTCCAGAGGGTGCCTGGACCGGTCTACTCTGGTGACCAGCCTAGCAAATAATCTAGCTGTCATCATAGAGCCTTTGTCCAGTGACAGATGGGGTCAGATACAGAGATCCACGGCCAGACACCAAGCTGAGTTCTGGGAATCCAATTGATGAGAGAGAGGAGAGATACTGCAGGCGAGGGACGTTGAGATCATGATGGGAGGACATGCAGAGATGACGGACCATGCTAGTGGAAACCCATGAATTGTGGACTGGTGGCTGTGGAGCCGCCATGGGACTGGACTAGGCCCTCTGGGCATGGAAGATGGTTGTTTGGCTCGAACTGTTTGGGGGGCACCCAGGCAGGGAGATGGGGATCTGTCCCTGGTGCATGTGCAGGCTTCTGGGAACCCGGTGCCTGTGTGTGCAGCACCTTGCACAGCCTTGGTGCAGTGGGAAGGGGCTTGGACCTGCCTAGGCTCTGCTGGGCTCTGCTGACTCCCCATGGGAGACCACGATTTGGGGGATGTGGGGATGTGGGGTGGCTTGGGAAAGAGGGCTGAGAGTGGGAGGAGGGAGGAAGGAGGAGGGAGGAGGGAGGAGGGAGGAGGGGGGGTCTGTGGATAGCCTAAGGAGTGAGTAGAAAATTTCTTAATAAAGAAAAAAAATTGAAAAAAAAAATGCTCGCCAGCTGGCTCACAGGGTGCTTAGTCTCCAGCACTGCCTTGGGAGATGGGAACTTCCAGAGGTGGAGCCTATCTGGAGAGAGTGGGCCATTGGGCTGTGTCTTTAAAAGTTGTTCCCACTCCCCAGTTCCATCCTCTCTGTCTGCTTCCTGGTCACCAAAGGGTAAGGAACCTTCCCTCTACCACAGGTTCCTGCTACCATAACGTTCTGCCTAAGGACAGGGGGTCAACCAGCCATGTATGGAACTCTCGGAAACCCTGAGCCAGAGTAAATTTGCCTTCTTTTTTGCTGTTCTGCGGGTATTTTGATCACAGCCAACAAAAAAGTATTACTAGGAGGGGAGGTATCCCTTGCCTTGTGGGAGCATCACTGTCTTCCCTGCCTCCGTCTTCTCCTGACCTCCCCTGTAGTCATGGTAGCAGTGGATGATCTTCTCCTGCTTCTCTTTTATGAGAGTAGGAATGGCATCCAGGACCCGTCCAGGTAACCCAGGAGCACCTCCTAATTTCAAGACCCATCTGCAAAGGCTTCTTCCAAAACAAGAGGACAGCTACAGGCTCCAGGGGTTTGTGCAGACACGGTTTGGTAGATCACTTTTCAGAATACCCCCGAGGATGACTGAATTTAAGGAAATAATCTGCAGAGAAATTTTAATTGGAAAGTTATTAGAACAAAAGAATAATTGCTGAGTAACAAATACATGGACTCCAATCAGCCAGCATGAAGTTTTTGGATGCATATCTTTCCAACAATTCTGATGTGGTCAGTTTTATATCAAATTTCTTTAAAATTTTAAATTTTAAGTGTGTGTGTGTGTGTGTGTGTGTGTGTGTGTGTGTGTGCGCGCGCGCACATGTGTGTAGGTGAACACTTCTGTGAATACCCATGAAGGGACCCATGAAGAAGGCATTGAATCCTTTGGAACTCCAGTTACAGGTAGTTGTGAAGCATCCAATCTGGACACTGGGAACTGAACTCCAGGCCTCTACAAGAGTACCAAGTGTTCTTAACCACTAAACCATTTCTTCAGTCCTCATTTTTTTTTTTATTTCCTGTGACTACTTGACCACTTGGAGTAGCAAGAAAATTGAAACTTTTTTCTTAAAAAATGTGTACATGTTAGTTATTTCCACAGTCAGGCACAGAGGTACCTGGGAGCATTTGGGAGGCAGTTGTATGAGGATCAATACAAGTTTGGGGCCAGCCTGGTTTATACAGCAAGTTCCAGGCTAGCCAGGGCTACATAGCAAGACTCTCTTAGAAAAAAAAAAGAGATTTTAGATGTACTAGGAAATGAGCAAATAGTAGTATGGAGAAAGATATCTTGGGCAAGATTAAAGCAAATAAAATCTAGGTTACAAGTTGAAATGATGGCAAACATCACTTTATTAATTTTATACATTTGTAAAAATAATTATAAAAATTTTATAAAATTTAAATATCTTATAAAATATTTATAAATTATAAGAAATCATTTTATAAGTTGATGAAAGAAACAGAGAGCAAGAGGAAATAATAGATATGAACATGTACGTACCTAAACACTTGGCTACACAAAGTAGAGCAGTCTCAAGGAACCTTTGGCAGCAAAAGGAACATTATGTATCTCCACTGTTCACAACAGTAACCACTGGCAACATATAGTTATTGAAAACTTGGAATCTCAGCCATAAACAAAGAAAAAAGTACTTGGGTCAGGGAGATGTAACCTATTCCTCACAGAAATGGATTGATGAATAAAGCAAGAATGAACAAGACATAGTGATGCATGCCTGAACTGCCTACGGGTGGAAGATGGAGGCAGGAGGATCAGAGGCTCAAGGCTAGCCTCAGGTAATCATGGGGCTAGCCTGGGCTACATGAGACCTTGTCTCCATAAAACAAACCCCCAAAGCAAGAATGATAGCTCTGAGCTGGTAGCAAAGGATTTCTTCCTAATAACTTTTTGGTTTGTTTTCATTTGGCTTCTCTGTAATAACTTTTTGGTTTGTTTTCATTTGGCTTCCTGTTTTGATCTAACAGAGCTGGACCACTGACACAGGTTGATAACAAACAAACACATTCCACTATTGACATAACAGACTCCATCTGCTGTCCTCACGATTCATGGCTGATCATGTTTCAGGCTTTAAAATAATGTTTTCCCTTTTGGAACCTGGGGGCAATCTTTGGGTGTCCTGTTGGAATGAAGTCTCCAAACAGTGGGTGCCACACCAGGCACTGCTCATCTGTGTTTGGTGAGCCTGGCTCCTCTCCAGCCATAGCTGTATCTCCCCTTTCTCTTGAAGCCACTCTTCCCAGAGAAGCCTGGGGTCTCTGTACTCTCCCCTCTTCCCTTTCCAGGACTGTGTTCTGCTCTTAGCATCCATCTTCAGGTTTCTATAGCTGTGATAAAACACGGTTGATCAAAAGCAACTTGGGAAGAAAAGGGTTTATCTTAACCTACAGCTGTAGTTCATTATCCAGGGAAATCAGGGCAGGAACTCAAGGCAGGAACCTGAAGGCAGGAACTGATGCAGAGGCCATAGAGGAACGCTTCTTACTGCCTTGCTCCTTATGACTTGCTCGTCCTGTGTTCTTATAGCATCCAGGATCATCAGTCCTGGTGTGGTACCACTCACAGTGAGCTGGGCCCTCCTGCATCAATCATCAACCAAGGAAACATACCGCAAGCTTGCCCAGAAGATGATCTGATGGAGGCGTTTTCTCAGGTGAGGTTCCTTCTCTCTAATGATTCTAGCTTGCGTCAAGTTGGCATAAAACTGGCCATACAGTGCCTCAGTGAAACTGCGCTCCCGAAGGCTCTCCACAACCTCCAGAGACAGGTGCAGTGGACATTCTCCAGCACTGATACTGAAGAAGGCATCGACAGCAGTGTGATCATATGCTCTGGTAGCTCCCGTCCATCATTATCATTGTTACTGTTACTTCTGCTGCAAGCCTTCCAACTCATTGTCTACCTCTGTCTTAGGGCTTCTATTGCTGTGAAGAGACACCAGGACTACGGCAACTCTTATGAAGGAAAACATTTCATTGGGGTGGCTTGCTTACATTCAGAGGTTTAGTTCATTATTGTATGGTGCAACATGGCAATGTGCAGGCAGACATGGTGCTGGAGAAGATGAGAATCCTACATCTTGACCTGCAGGCAACAGGAAGTGGTCTGAGACACTGGGTGTAGCTTGAGCATATACAAGACCTCAAAGCCTGCCCCCACAGTGACACACTTTCTCCAACAAGGCCACATCTCCTAATAGTGCCACTCCCTTTGGGGGTCGTTTTCTTTTGGAACATCACAGCCTCTGTGGACTGATTTTCTGGTTGTCACTGGGACATCAGGATTTCCCCTGCACTTCTTTCTCAGACACTCACTTAGCTGACTCATCAGTAAATCCTGTTCTCCTGGATGGTCCTCAGGATGTTCAAACTCAGCTTGGCCCATGAGTCTCTCAGCATCATCGTTTCCATCTTATTTTTCTTGTGCATTTCTGCCTTGGTTGTGAGTCCCTCATCTATCCCATCATACAAGCCAGAAACTGGAACTTTCCTCTGCTCTCCTCCCCTTTGTCTGCTTCACCCCATTCTTCTCCAAATCCTGTGGATTCCCCTCCAGTCTTGGCTCATCTTCCTTGCCTCAGCTCTTTATAGCATGTGGATCTCCTGGATTTTTAGAGATTTCTCACCTGGCCCCGGACCCACCGTCTTGCTTTCTTTAAGTTTTCATTTTGTGCCGCCTTCTTAAAAGTCGAGCATTTGGGCTGAGAGGCACAGCACAGTGGGTAAAGCTCTCGCCACACGAGAGTTTGAGCTCCAGAGCCCACTTTAAAATGGCAGGCCTGGTGGCTCCCTCTTGCTGTTCTTGTCAGCATTGGTGAGGAAGAGACAAACAGATTCCTGGGGTTTGCTGGCCAGCCAGCCTAGCCCAAGCAGTGAGTACCAGACCAGGGAGAGACCTTTTTTAAACAAGGAAAAACCGAACAAGCACGCCCCCTCTAAAACACACACACACACACACACACACACACACACACACACACACACACACACACACACACATTTTAATGAGGGAGTAGAGAGATGGCTCAGCAGTAAAGAGCACGGGCTGCTCTTTCAGGGGACCTGGATTTGGTTCCCAGTGTCCACATGACAGTTCACAGACATCTGTCACTCCAGGCTCAGGGGTCTGATTTCCTCGTCTGGCCTCTCAGAGCACAAGGAACACATGTGGTATGTAGAGATACACATTCAGACAAAACATCCATACATAAAATGTTTCAAAAATATTTTTCCAAAGATACCCACTACATCATCACACCAGACCACTAGGCTCTCAGGAGGAGCCAAGGAAATGGTATATGACCCAAGGATCGCCAAGCAGATCCTCAGGACAGAGAGGCAATATACATGAATCATCAGCAGCTTGAACCTCAGGCTGCAAGCTTGAGAGAGATTTACCCAACAAACATTTATTAAACTCTTGCTGTGTTCAGTGGTGGACTCTCTTCCCAGGTCTAGGAGTACATCAGAGACAAAACAGGCAAGACTTGGGCTCTGGAGCATCTAGGTTCTAGTGTTTGTGGCACATTTTGCTTGGAAATGAGCATCAGTGTCTGCATTCTGTCCCGTGTGGGAACAGGGCAATGTACCTGTCACATCAGGGCTTGCTTCAGGGTAAGAGCAATTGTTTCCTAGGAAAAGGTCAAAGTGGCTGCCCCTCTTCATTTGCCTAAGAAATAGTTTCTTTATTTATTCTTATTTATTTGAGCACATTTTGGGTGATATAAAGAGTGACACTTAAAACTGAGTCAGTGATGGAGACTAGGCGGAGCTAAGGAAATTGGGGCAAAGGATGAGGGATGATGAAGGGACATGGATCCCGGCAGCCTCTGCCAGGGTCCAGACACAGATTGCTCTAGAAGTCTCTCACTCTGCTTGACACATCAGAAAGAATCATATGCCCTCTTTCTTTTTTTTTTTTTTTTTTTTTTTTTTTGGTTTTTCAAGACAGGGTTTCTCTGTATAGTTTTGCGCCTTTCCTGGAACTCACTTGGTAGCCCAGGCTGGCCTCGAACTCACAGAGATCCGCCTGCCTCTGCCTCCCGAGTGCTGGGATTAAAGGCGTGCGCCACCACCGCCCGGCTAACCCTCTTTCTTTTTTATTTGTATTTTTTTGCATTAATTTTTTTAAAATTAATCAATTCTTTTAAAGATTTATTTATTTATTATGTATACAGTGTTCTGTCTGCATGCCAGAAGAGGGCACCAGACATTATTATAGGATGGTGTGAGCTACCATGTGGTTGCTGGGAATTGAACTCAGGACCTCTGAAAAGGCAGCCAGTGCTCTTAACCTCTGGGCCATCTCTCCAGCCTCGTGTGTGTGTGTGTGTGTGTGTGTGTGTGTGTGTGTGTGTGTGTGTGTACGTATATATGTATGTATATGATAAAGTTTTCTTATAGCTTGGACTGGCCTTGAACTCACTTGCAGTAGAGGGTCACCTTAAATTTCTGATTTTCTGCCTCTACCCCCGAGTGCTGGGATTAAAGGTGTGCGCCACTGTGCCCAGTGCCGAGGGAGAAACGCAGAGCTTTGTGCATGATGGGCAAGCTCTCCACCAACTGAGCTGCATCCTCAGCCCCCACACTCTCTTTAAGGGGCTCCTGTGGAGAGCAGGCCCAGACTGACAGCAGCCGTGCTGTTGGTGGCCACGGTTCTTTACTGGTGGGTCACAGGCGCCTGGCACAGCACGCACTTGGCCACTGCGGTCACCAGGCAGGCTGGAGGATGGCTTTGCGGCCGGCAGCTGTGCCAACCGGGAGCCAGAGGGGCAGTCACCACAGCCAGAACAAAAGGAAGCAGCGTCCCTCCAAAGAGGTGCGGAGAGGTGGTGATGGCCCCGGGGACTGCAGGGCTAGATGCCAAGTGGGCGGGAGGCCCAGGGGACCTGCCCATCCCACAATGGGTGGTTTGAAGGGCTTTGTTGCCTAAGCCATGGAGTTGAAGATGTTTATGAAAACCAGATGCTGGTTGGAGAGGGTGAGGGGAGGCCAGCTTCTCATCCTGAGGAGGTTTTGGATGGAGCTTTCCGCCCTTCCCTGCTCTGGTCAGAAATAGACCCAGAAAAGAAGAACTGGGGTGATCCAGGCAGCCTGGAACAGAAGAGGGCCCATGGGCTAGCGCTCTAAACTCCGCTGTTTTCTTCTCCCGCAGTTCTATGGACCATGTGCTCACGATCCCTATTTGCACAGTCGTAGACAGTGTAAATAACTTGACCAAGATCACACAGCTTGCTAGGATCTGAACCAGGGCAGCCGGCTTCAGAATCTTACACCTCACTTGGTGCTAACCTTGCACCCTCTACCCCAGAGGCAGAGGTCACCCCCTCCCCCCTTTTTCTTCAGTACTAGCTGTCTGGACATTTATCACCTCTGTGTCATCACGTCTTCAGGAATGTCATTATTATCATCCCATTTGATAGACGATGAAACTGAGGACCAGAGCTCATGTCACATTGCATAACCAAGATCACACGGCTCCCAACAGAGCCTGGATTTTATTTATTAATGTGTGTATATGGATGTGTACATATATACGTGTGTGTGTGTGTGTGTGTGTGTGTGTGTGTGTGTGTGTGTGTGTGTGTATGTACATGTGGAGGCTTGAGGTAGAACTGAGAGTCTTCCTTAACTATTTTTTTCAAGACAGGGTCTTTCACTGAAACTGCAGTACACCAGTTCCTCTAGATTCATTGGAAGCCCCAGGGATCCGCCTGTCTCTGGCTTCTCAGCATTGGGGTTACAGGCACATTCCACTGTGCCTGGCTTTTACTTTTTATTAGTAGTGTTAGTGTTCATTTTTAGTTAAAAATTACATCGTTTATTTATTGTGTGTGTATATATGCGCATGTGTGTGCATGCATGTCATGATGTACGTGCAGAGGTCAGAGGAAACCTAATGGAGTCAGTGCTGTTCTACCACGTGGGGACTGGGGATTGCACTTAGGTCATCAGGCTTGGAGACAAGTGCCTTCGCCTAGAGTCACATCCTAGGGAGCCTCCTCCCCACCCCACTCCTTTTTTTTTTTTTTTTTTTTTTTTTTTTTTTTGGTGGGAGGTGTGCTGGGATTGGAACTCAGGTCCTTGTGCTTATACAGAAGGCACAAAGCCAGCCCGACCCCATCCCCCGACCTCCGGAGTCTTGCTTTTTAGGCAGTTCTGTACACTGTAAATGTTTGGCAGGCAAGAGCACCTCAGTGGACACTGAGTTCTCCCCCTCCTCTCTGAGACCAGGGATGTGTGTCCTGGTCTGGCTGGAGGGCCCCCAGTTCAGGGGATTTTGCAGGTCTGCCCCTCACCTCAGTCAGACACCTCCCCGAGTATAAGGCACCCAGAAAAAGCCAGAGACCTTCACACAGGGCCAACTGGAACCTGTGTTGCCCTTTCTCAGTCACCGCCTCTCTGCAGGGACTTCGGCCAACAGCCAGCGGTGCAGACAAGGGCCGCATGGACCTGCAGCAGCCTGCGGCTGGCCCCCGAGGGCGGGCAGCCAGGTGCCCGCAGCCGCAGGAGAGAAGGGCCCCTCTTCTCTCTACTCAAAGGTGGATTGAGGAAGGCTGGCTCCAGGATTTTTTCAAGAAGCTCGTTGGGAGCCAGAGAATGGGAACATCTGTGCCCTGGGCTCTGTCCTGGACTCGGCTCAGGCCACAGTCTGGAGCTGGCGTCGGCTGGAGACAGGCCTGCATCCTGCCGGCGGGAGGGTGGGGCTGCTTCTGGCCTGCTGGCCGAGGAAGGCAGCCACTAGCCTCCACCCTCGGGAGCCCAGGAGCGTGGCCGGGCATGGGAGGGCACACAGCGCTCTCAGGAGAGGGGCGCCAGGACTGTGTGTACAGAAGGGCCCAGGCAGGTCCTGGGGGCTCAGCAGGTGGGCTTCCTGAACCCCAGGGACCTTGCCCTTCCCTTCTGCCTTGGGTGACAGGCATTGGTGGCCATTCTTGGTGTTCTTCCCCCACCCCTTAGCTGCTTTCCCAGCTACTCATCAAGACTGTAAGACAATCTAGAAACCGTCTAGTCTAGTCTACTGATCCCCCCCCCCCCCCCGTACTCAGTGTATTATTTTTTATTTAAATTTTAATTTGAAAAGGTGGTGTGTTATGTTGGGGATATAGCTCAGTTGGCAGAGTGCTTGCCTAGCACACCCCATTAGGCCCTGGATTTGAGTTCCAACACCTCCTAAGCCAGACGAGTCTACAGTTCCTGCACTTTGGAGGTTGAAGGCAGGATCCAGAAGTTCAAGATCATCCTCAACTACCTATCCAGTTCAAAAGCAGCCTAAAAAATGTAGAGTATTTACATGGTTCAAATTTTCAAATGCTATTAAAGTGTGTGTGTGTGTGTGTGTGTGTGTGTGTGTGTGTGTGTGTGTGTGTAGAGCGAGAACTCTCTTTCCCCTGGATTTCATCAGCCCTTCTTTTTACCACCCGTTCCCACCTTACAGCACACAGCAAGATACACACTAGCCAAGGTGTGCCCTTCTTGGTCAGGTTTGCTTGGCGGTACACACCTTTAATCCCAGTGCTGAGAGGCAGAGGAAGACAGATCTTGTAAGTTTGAGGCCAGCCTGGTCTACATAGCAAGTTCTAGGCCAGCCAAGACGACCTAATGAGGCCCTGTCTCCAACAAAGAAATCCTTACAGGGTTTTGATGTGCAAACTGAGAATCTGCTGATATGTTTACTTTTTTTCCTTTATTTTATTTTAGTATGTAATAAATCGCATATGACATTTTTTTCTGTATTTTTGTTTTGTAGTTTAATGTGTTATTAGCATTAAGAAACCATCTGGATTGCTTTTTTTCTGCTAGACATTTTGAATTTATTAAAGCAGAAATAAAATGCTCAAATACCTTGATCAGATAATAATATTCCTCTAGCATCTCTATTTTTCCGGCTGTATAGTATTCCCTTTGTGGCTATAATATCATGTGTTAACTAGACGGTAAAGAGGAACACCTGGGTTGCTTCAGTCTTCCTGTGTGAAGGCTTGGTTTATGTCAGCTTGTTCTGGTCACAGAAGACAGTAAGTGAGGCCAACACTCAACTTGTAAACTCCACTATCCAGGCCTTGGAAGAAGTACACAAAAAAACTTAGACCCTATAAGACACAGCGTGTAGGCCACAGTTTTGGCCCTGTCTGGTCATTTCTTAGGCAGGAACCAGGACTTAGATGAGGGCCAGGCCTGGCTGGAGGTCACAAGGTTGGCTGTAGGAGAAGCTAGCTGCAGAACAGATCTGGTCCTGCTCACCACTCCTAACGGAGGAGGCCCAGACCAAGCCTCTGGGGTCACCAGCAGCTAGGGAGAGAAACAGGTAGAGGAGGCAGGCAGAAAGGGGGGGAGCCCAAGGTGTATCTAAAAGGTGAGGTCCCCCAGACTGGCGCACAGGGGGCTCTGCCACACCTACCCCATGTTGTAAATGGAGATCTGCGTCGCTCAGCAGTGGCTGTGACCTCCTTGGGATAACATGGTAGATGGGATCCACCTGGGTAGGTGTGACAAACCTGGCCTGAGGATGCTGCTCCATAGTGCTAGCAAGTATCGTAAGGAACACCACTGGTCCAGGAAGCGGGAAGCCTTTGGTGCATGGTTGGCTAAACACACACCGTGGCTCTAGACAAGCGAGCCTCCTCCCTGGGGTCTAACTTCACTTCCTCTATGACAAGGGGCTTGGAATGAATGGAGATGTAGTGAAAGGACTGTATTCTGACTTTGGAGTCATGACAAATGACCCTTAATTGCCGCCGTGCAGGGAGGGCGTGGAGCAGCTGCCGTCATGAATCATGTCCTAGGCTTGGACAATGAGCGTCTTAGAGGCACCCAAGCTGAGCCTATTTCTCAGCATTCTTGGGCTGAAGCAGAGGGGAAGGTCTGAGGTGGAATTTCTCACCAGCCTTCAAAGTCAGGGAAGCAGGCACCCAGGGTTGCTTCAGCGCGGTGTAGGAAAATATAAAGACATAGGGTCTTTGTGACGTAAATGCATAGCAACGCCATGAGATGTATCTGGGACGGGACCATCACCTGGGAGCCTCCTGAGGTGAGCCTGGTGACTCCCCAGGGGCCTTTGAGGAATGAATGTGTGGGTCTTCACTGTGAGGAGACACAAGGGGCTGCATTGTGGGCCTCTCCTTGCCTCTCTGCTTGTCTGGACCATCTAGCCCAGCTGGCAAAGGCTGGGAACCAGAAGAAAAATGGTCTATAACCTCCCAACATTGGTGACCATAAAGGACTCCAGCCTCACATCACACAGGAGTGCATATGTATACCCTTAAAGAGGGTTCCCGGGTGTTGACAACACTCCCCCAGGAGCCAGGAGCATTCTGGGAAGGGTCCAACTACTTTGTCCCCAAGGATAGGCTATGGCCCTAGAGGAATGGGCCCTCATGGCCAGGGCCTGGCGGAGATGTCAGTGTGGGTGAAGACTGGTGTGTCCGGGCCCAAACACCTGCTTGGTAGCTTCTGAGGTCCAGGTGGCTCTAGAGTAACCTGGACTCCATGGTTTGGGATCTGTGACCCAGAACCCTGTGATGGCACACCCGATCCACTTACTCACCCCACCCAGCACCCCCGAGTTTGTCCGGGGCTTGTCTTACTCCACATCTCACTTCTGGGTGTGGTCTGGCCTCAGATGATGAGAGAACGTTGATTTCTTTATGTCATGCCATTATCTAAAGGGACCCAGGACAGTTTGTTCCTTATCTATAACTACAAACCCCCAAGGCTCTGAAAATTGAAAAGAAAAAAAAATGAAGAATTCATCGAACAACACTTGACCTATAAATGATTTAAAAATACAGAAAATATACATTTTTACCTCTCGAAATTTTCTTTAGTTTCCCAGGATGGCAACAAATTACCAAGAGTCAGTGAAACCTCGGAAACTTCTGGGTGTAGCGGAATGTGCCTTCTCCCAGCACTGGGGAGGCTGAGGCAGGAGGATCACATACTATGGAAATGAGATGCTCTCAAGAAAGTATGAGGGGCTGGAAGGTCATTCAGTAAGCGGCCTGCGGTGCAAGTGTGACGACCGGAGTTCAATCCCCGGAACCTGTGTGAAGAAGCTGAGTGTGGTGATGTGCGTTTGCAGTCCCCGCCCTGGGGAGGCAGAGACAGGTGAACACCTGGGGCTCACTGGCCAACCGGCCTAGCCTACCAGTGAGAAGTCCAGCCTCAGAAAATACTGTGGCTGGCTCCTGATGAACAACACCTGAGGTTGACCTCCGTCCTGCACACACATGCTGACGTGTGTGAGCATGAATGCGCACACACACACACACACACACACACACACACACACACACACACACACACACACACAAAGACCACAACACATACAGTCTGAAATCAAGGTATGGGCAGGCTGTGCTTTCTCTGGAAGCTCCAAGTCTTCCTTTTGGAGCTTCTGGAGTTGTTTTTTTTTTTTTTTTTTTTTTTTTTTTCTCTTAGCCACAGCATTGCAATCTCTGCTTTCATCTCCAGCGTCCTTTCTTCTGTCTGAAAAGACCTTAGTCCCCCAGTTAGAGTCACATCCCGAGGCTCGCAGTGGCCATGAGTCCAGGGCACAGCATTCATCCCCCGCAGTTGAATACCCCTTTCCAGCCTCCCTCTCCTCTCCTTCATGGTGCCTGGTCTAGCGTGCTCAGCCGTGCTCTGGGTATTTGCTTGTCGCTCTTGCAGAATGGGGCTTCGCTCACTCACTGGCGTCCTCGAGTCCTCAAGGCCCCGTGCCCCACCCCCAACTCCGTGGTGGATTGTTTCCTTGTGGGTCTGTCTGTCTTTAAAAACCAGCTCTGGTTGGGCAGGACCCCTTTGTCTTGTGGAAATTCCTTGTCGCCTGGGTTTCGAGAGCATCTGTTCAGAATAAAATGGCATTAGCTCCTCTCTGGGCCCTACAGGGCATGATGCTAATTTGGGCAACTCATTTCGTTAATTCCTCAAGCAAAGGATTTTGCGACTTCAGAGGCCGTGAACACTTTGGTCAACCCCCGTGTGAAGAACAAACTTGGGGTTTGCTTTCTCCTTGTGAGTTTCTTTATAGCGTGAGAGTATTGAGACAGGGCCTGGCTGTGTAGCCTAGGCTAGGTGGGAGCTCACCACTTAGTCCAGAATGGCCCCCAACTCATGGCAATCCTTCTGCCTCAGCCTCCTGAGTGTTGAGATTACAAGCGTAGGACACTTTTTGGATTCGGTTTATTCAAATATCTCGTGGTTGGAGACAGACGGGAGCCCTGCCTTTTCTTATTGTCACTAGCTATGGTTTGTTCTCTGGCCTTGCTCTGAGGCTGCACACCCAAGTGTCCTGGCTTTATTTAGATGTCTTGGTGGCAGACCATTAGCTTGTGCCCTGCTAAGCTTCATTTCCCAGCCCAGGTAAGCATACAGATCTTGGGCTGCAAGATGCCCAGCTCAGCTCTACCTTCCGATGTCCCACGCACCAGCATCCTCTCCCGCTCATGATCCCTCACTCCTTATTCAAATCATGAACACCACCTCACTTTTTGCCTCACTAACCCTAACTTCTCCTCTGAGACTCGACTCTGCTATCACCTCCTCTAGGAAACCCTCCCGGACTGCACAGTCCCATCCCACAGAGCTTCTGAGTCTGTCCTTGCTAGGAAGCAGAGTGGCCTGGGCAGGATCTCACAGGCTCCCTAGACTTCCCATAGCACATTGAGTCAGGTGGACAATGGGGGGG
The DNA here is from genome assembly GCF_049852395.1 of Peromyscus maniculatus bairdii. Taxonomy (NCBI): domain Eukaryota; kingdom Metazoa; phylum Chordata; class Mammalia; order Rodentia; family Cricetidae; genus Peromyscus; species Peromyscus maniculatus. The sequence continues at coordinate 90,081,321 of NC_134852.1, forward strand.
GGCACTGCAGGGGCAGCAGACAGGACCCGACTTGGAGAGCCTGGATGCCAGGCAGGAAGGCACGTTTCAGCAATAAGGACCACGCTCCACTGAAGCTGTTTAAGGGACAGTTCCTCCACTAAGTGACTGACCGGTGGGCTGCTGCAAGAAAAACGCAGTGGACACTATCAGAGAAGTCAGGCCATTGAGCTGGGGGCTAGTTTCACAGTCTAGGGGGATGTTGATGAGCCTTAAGGAGTGGTAGCTTGGGGGCAGGGAATGGTGAAGATCCATAGAATGTTTAGGAATCAAACACTTACCAAGTCTTAGTTATAAGGGAGCTCAAGAACTCGAGACAGTTGGAACACTGTAGAACAGAAATACTTTCCCCCAACTTTCTGGACCCCTCAGCCACACCCTGAGCTCCTGTTTGCTGCTTCCCGTCTGCCCATGCTCTGAGAACTCAACAACGGCCACTCTGGGGAGGAAGTCACAGAGAAGGGTACCTGAGCCCAAGTTCTGAGCAGTGACCTTGGCTCCTGTCATCCGCCATCTCCCTAAGGAACTTTCCAAATAGATGTCTTCATTCCTCTCTCCTTCCTTCATCCCATCCCACCACCTGTGCCCGGGGTGTACATTTCAACACGGTTTGGATTTTTTTTAAACATGAAATTCTGTGGCAGGAGAGCCAAGTCCAATGAATGACCACACAGTCATAAGTGACAAGGACCCCTTTCACAGTCCGACTGCACGGAGCTGGCCAGGCGGCTGGAGGGCGCCCTTCGTGAATCAGCCTATGTTAGAAGGTCAGTCACTTCAAGCCTTCCTCTGCCTTGGGAGTCTGAACAGTGGCAACCACATTCAGATGATCTGTGTGGGGGTGTCTGTGCTATCCTGGGTGAAACGATGTTCTTGTCTGTTATTACTGGATTGAGTCATTCATTGAATCAGATGTCCCGTGTCCTGTCTCAGGTGCTGTTCTAGTCCAGGAATCCAGTGACTTTAGAAGTTGAGTGCCAAGTGGTATGTACTTTATCTACAAAATAACTCTGGAGGAGAGGACAATAAATGCAGCAAAGAGATGAAAAGCAGGTCAGGGCCACAGAATGGAGAATGATCTGGAAATCTCCTCCCTAGAGGTGACATTGCATCTGGAAGTTGAAGAAAAGAGAAATGGCAAGGATCTCAGCCTAAGGAACGGCCTAGACACAGGCCTTGCAGTGAGAACAGTGCCCATCAGAACGTGCGTGGGTAAGAAGGTTGTTGGATGTGGGGAGTGAACAGTACCCCAGGAAGCATGAACATGCGAGATTGGATGTCATAGATAGATGAACCGCCACACATGGCTGTATGGCTCACTGGTGAAATCTCAAGACGGAAGTAAGACTGAGGTATGAAGTAAGGGTAGCTTAACTCACCTGAGTGCCAAACAGCCATTTACTGCGCACCAGGCACTGGAGATACAAGTGACATGCAGTTCTGCTCCTCAAAAGCACCTAACTTAAGGTCCAGATGTGCAGTCCAGAGGATGAGAGAGAGAGAGAGAGAGAGAGAGAGAGAGAGAGAGAGAGAGAGAGAGAGAGAGAGAGAGAGGAGGCTCCAGGACAGTGACAATGTTCCCAGAATGTCTTCAGCAGGACAGGAGATGGAGGTGACATTTGTCCCGTGCTACATCAGACAGCTGGCGCGGGAAGGCTGTGAGCTCTGAGGAAGGAAAACTGCCTGGAAAGGAGGTGGGCTATGGTGGAAGGTACTGCTGGAGCCTCCCCATCCAACACTGGTACTCATGGAGGACAGTATGCATCAGCAGTCCCCAAAAGTGTTCCGAGGAGCACCCATCCCTCAAGATGTTTCATGAAGAAAGGGTTCTCTGACCTCATCAGTTCTGAAAACACCCCTCCGGATAGTCTTTATAATATTTGTGATATATTTAAGATTTTAAGGAGCCTGAGCTACTGGTAGATAGAGCTTTGTCTAGTGTGAGTGATTTGATCCCCAGTACCAACAACCAAAAAAATCCCATGGAGTCCCAGGATAAACCTGGCTTACCCCCCCTCCCTTTTTATTGAAAGTAGATTTTTTCCCCCTTCACATAATACATCCTGATTATGGTTCCCCCTCTCTCTACTCCTCCCAGTTCCTCCCCACATCCCCTCCCAGGATCCACCCCATTTCTGTCTCTCATTAGAAAACAAACAGGTGCCAGTCAGCGGTGGTACACGACTTTAATCCCAGCACTCAGGAGGCAGAGGCAGGCAGATCTCTGAGTTCGAGGCCAGCCTGGTCTACAGAATGAGTTCCAGGACAGCCAGAGCTCCACAGAGAAACCCTGTCTTGACAAACCAAAACCCAAATAAAACAAAAAAGAAAACAAACAGGCTTTTAAATGATAATAATAAAAAAGTATATAACCAGATTAAAACAAAAACTAACACATTGGAATTGGACAAAACAAACAGAAGGAGAAGAGCCCAAGGAAAGGCACAAGAATCAGAGACATGCTTGTCCACACACTCAGAAATTGCATAAAAACACTAAACTGGAAGCTGTAATATATAAAAGCAAAGGACCTGGTGCAGACCCGTGCAGGCCCTGTGCTTGCTGCCTCAGTCTCTGTGCGTTCTTATGATCATGTTGATATAGAGCACCTTGTTTTCTTGGTGTCCTCCATCCCTTCTGGCTCTCACACTCTTTCTGCCTGGATTACTTTTTAAAGCGAAGGTTCCCCCAAAGTATTAATATTTGACTGTACAACCTCATTATATTGCAATGTGTGTCATTATCCTGTGGGGCTTGTGTGGTATAGAGCAGAGATTCTCAAACTATTACAAATATATATATATATATAAATCCCTCCCTTTCCCAAGCTCTTACAAAGCTAGACCTTCTTAAAAGTGAAACAGAACGATGGGCTGAGAGGGAGAGATGGCTCAGCACTCAAGAGCACTGGCTGCTCTTCCAGAGGTCCCGGGTTTGACTCCCCACACTCACGTTGTGGCTCATAGCCATCTGTAACTCCGGTTCCAGGGGATCCAATGCCCTCTTCCGACCTGCCTTGGCACCAGGCACACACATGATGCATAGACATACATGCAAGCAAAATTCCCTTACACATAAAATAGTAAAATAGAAAATAAAAATTTTATAAGTGAAATAAAAATGGAGCCAGGCATGGTGACAGATACCTGTATTCCTAGCCTTGGGAAGCAGAAGCAGGTAGGTAAGGATTTAGGGTTTCCGAAGTCTGGATAAGAGCCAGGGAGCCCCCCTCCCCCAGTTGACAAGCTTGTGGCCAATCTGGTTATATCACAAAGCCATGTCTTTTAAAAAAAAATCCTAGAAAAATTAAAGCCATGAAATGAAAATTAAAATTAAATACAAATCCAGATTTGTAAGATTAGAGCCCGTGAACAGAAAAGTTACATTTAAAATAAAATAAACAGATCACAAAATAACATATGAACAAAGCAAATAATTACCAAACTATACTTTTTGTCCTCTGCAAAAGTGTATTTAGGTAATTGCTACAGGAAATTGCTACTGCAGTCGTGGCCTTTTGTTATTCTATTGTTTCAGTGGAATCACACTGGATAGGACTCATTTACAAGGTCAACTGATTTTCAACAATGTTTCTAAGGAGTGAAGAGAAATCTTTTTCAATAAAAGACTTAGGCAACCAAATATCCCACACAACAAAAAACAAACTGTGAATTCTATCCCATATCCCATGGACAAGTAGCCCAAGATGGTTCGGACCTAAATGGGTATGTTGAAATTCTAAGGCCTGGGCTGGTGAGGTGGCTCAGTGGGTAAGGATGACTTCTGTCGTTACCTGATGACCTGAGTGTGAGCCCTGGGACCCACAAAATGGAGGAAGGGAGTGACTCCTGCAAGTTGGCCTTTGACCTCCTTGGGCACGCTGTAGCACATATATGACCAGCAGAATGCCCCAAAATAAATACATAAAAATGTAACAAACCCCACCAAATATATTAAGAAAAAATTTTAAATATTTAAAAGCTTTCAGAAGAAATACAGGAGAATACAACCATGATTTAAGTGCAGGCTGAAAGCAATAACCATGAGAGAAAAAAATTGCTAAATTAGATTTATTAAAATTAAAAGCTTCTGGCTGAAATTGTAGCTCAGTGGCCAAGCACTTGCCTAATCTATGGGTAGCCTGGGTTTCATTCCAGCACTGTAAAAAAAAATTAATTAATGGCATCTGCCCACTAGAAGGTAGAGAAAATGAGCAGGCGAGCCACATGCTGGAGACAAGCATCTGCAAAATGTGCTTCTGAGGTGTAGGCGTGAAGAGTCACGGGTTCTCAGTCAGAGCTCAGCCCTGTACTGTCCCCTAGTGCAGAAGTCCCCGGTGGGCAAAAGGGTACTAGTGGGTCACAGCCTAGAGCAGAGAAATGATGTCCCACGGTTTTCATCCTCACGGTTTTCTTGACTTCATATGGGCAGATTGAACACACCATTATACGATCCAATAGAAAGCATCATGGGAGCCTTTGGGGAAGGCAGATGCTGTTGAACCAGGAATTACTGGGGCCCAGCTATCACAAGAGGCAGGGAATGGGGAGTAGTGAATGTGTCTCAGAGGGAGGGAGGGAGGGAGGGAGGGAGGGAGGGAGGGAGGGAGGGAGGGAGGGAGGGAGAGAGAGAAAGGAAGGGAGGGAGAGGGGAAGGGAGGGAGAGTGAAAGGGGGAGGGAGGGATGGAGTGTTCAATAGAGAGGAGGCATTTTCAGTCTATAATACATGAAGTATTTGTAGTGGGAGATGTTGTATAATATTATTTTAAGGTGTGTTACTTTTGTTTATGTTGCATTTGTTTAACTCTGCGAAGCTGTGTTACTGTGTCTGTCTAAAACACCTGATGGTCTAATAAAGAACTGAACGGCCAATAGCAAGGCAGGAGAAAGGATAGGTGGGGCTGGCAGGCGGAGAGAATATATAGAAAGAGAAATCTGGAAGGAGGAAAGGATGAGGGAAGAAGTAGCCCGAGAAGGAGGAGGACTCCAGGGGCCAGCCACCCAGCCACCCAGCTACACAGTGAGCCACAGAGTAAGGTTTACAGAAATAAGAGAACAGGAAAAGCCCAGAGGTAAAGGGTAGATGAGATAAATTAAGCTAAGGAAAGCTGGCAAGAACCAAGTCAAGCTAAGGCTGAGCATTCATAATTAAGAATAAGCCTCCATGTGTGATTTATTTGGGAGCTGGGTGGTGGGCCTCCCCAAAAGAGTAAAAGGGCAAGAACAACAACAACATTTTGGTGCCCACGAATTTCCATAGTGCCTAAGAAAGCTTAAAAAAAAAAAAAAAAGAGGACACAGGTCATTTAAGAGTTTCTGCCTTAGGGAAAACTCTTGAGCAGCCAGAATGTTAAGTAGGAACAACAACAACAACAACAACAACAACAACAACAAACTAAGTAAAAATGCCTGCCACGGTGCAAACATCGGCATTCTGGAACTCTAGGAAGGCTGAATGCAGTTCCTGGTCAGACAAACCTCTGACCAGCCTCAAGTTTCACTCTTGGTTTTCATGAACAGAGAAGTGGGCAGCTGAGAGCCGCTCAGGGAGGATCTCGGTGTAGGTTAGCACTTTAAAGATTTACTCACACAGTCAAAAAAGGCTGAATATATGTAGTAAAAGAGAGCCAGATTTTTTTGGGGGAAAAACCCTCTAAATAGGTTCCAGTGTGTTTTACTATGTGCATGGGCTTAAGAAGAGAAATAATAAAGTCTTTAAAGAGAGAGTAAAAGAAAAAAGGCCACGTAAGATGGGAAATACACAGGGAGTCTGGATCCTGTATAGAATTGTGTTGATTTTGAATTTTTTGAATGCTGAAAAGCAAAAGACAGCTGCTAGGACACATGGGATTGAACAGACTGCTGAAATAATACAGCATAGATATTTTAAGAATGCCTCAATTTTAAAAAAGAAGTCAAAAGATATATTTGTCAAATGAAAATCAAAAATGTTTTGGAGTTTTATTCCCACAGGAGATGAGGGGCTGTGGATTCCTTCAGTGTTTGTATGGATCAGATTTGATCAAGAAAGAACTCCTGAATCTTGATAGGTGATATCTTTCAGCAAAGATTACTGCTGGTCTTCCCAGGACTTGGTCATTATCTCAAAATTCTCTCTGGAACCCTAAAGATATTTTATCCACTGACAGCAGGAAGCAGTATGAAAAAACTATGTCCACATTCCCAAGATTTGAGGGGTTAGGGTGATTTTTTTTAGTTATTTGGTGGGTTATGGATGTTTGTTTTCATTTAGGGGACTATAGTATATTGATACAAATTTAAAATTATTTTTGTTACACTGTATATATGTTTCTACTCTTGTTTAAAGGGTTTTTGTATATTGATACAAAATTTAAAGTTATTTTTGTTACAACACATTGTATATATGTTTCTATTCACCACCACCACCACCACCACCACCACCACCACCACCACCACCACCACCACCACCACCACCACCATCACTACCACTGCCAGAGTCCAGCTCCAGCAGAATCCAGAAACCTGAAGAGGAGATGTGGAGTTGGCGGTAGAAGAAATAAGACTTACACAGAGGTGTTGAATCAAGTTTTGCTGCTGCCCTTATGGGAAAGCTTTCTTTGTTTATACACAGAAAAATGAAATTATTATGCTGTGCTCAGGCCAGATCATGGCTTCTAAGACATTTTCTGATAGCATCATCTTGATTCTGAAACCTCACTTGCCGCCTTCCCTTAGAGGTTCTGTTAGTTCTCATATTTTATTATTTATCAACTTTAAGCAAGAAACAGTTTTTAGCGTATGGATAGTCAGCAAGTCTATTTTCTACCTGTGAACTGACTGGCAGCTCTTGTGGTCATAAGGTGAGAGACAGGGCCAGGTTCAATCTAGACAAGCAGCTTTTCGTTCTCATGAATCGGTTCTATTTGATCTCTTATGCAATACCTGCAGCCTATTTTTCTGTAGTAGCCATTTAGCCATCTATGAGCATCCTTTATGCAATAGGGTTCTGTAGTTGGCATTTTCTTTGGGCCACCATTCAGCTCCCAAATAAAGACACTGAGACTTATTATTAATTATGAATGCTTGGCCCTAGCTTAGGCTTGTCCCACTAGCTCTTTTAACTTAATTTAACTTGTTTCTATTCATCTATGTTTTGCCTCAGGGCTTTTTACCTTTCTTTCATTCTGTATGTCCTACTTTCCTGCTTCCTCTATGTCTGTCTGTCAGGACCCTGGCATCTCCTTGTCTTCTCCTTTTCTTTCTTCTTCTTTCAAGCCTAAATTTCTCCTCCTACTTACTCTCCCTGCCCGAAAGTTCTGCCTATATCTCTTCCCTTGCTATTGGCCATTCAGCTTTTTATTAGACCAATCAGGTGCCTTAGGCAGGCAAGGTAAAATAGCAACACATCTTTACATAGTTAAACAAATGCAACACATCTTTGCATAGTTAAACAAACATTCTGAAACAGGGTCCTGCTCTGACTAGCCTTTCTAAAAAGGGGAGATCTTTATTCCTTTTTCATGTTTTCCCACCATCCTTTGTCAGTCTATATAGGGTACCTGTATAAGGCAATGGAGGATCAAGCCACTCTAGCTTTTTACAGAATCAGTATATTGCCCTTCCTAGCACATGATATGATACGTATCTTGGGAACTTAGATATTATGGTTGGAACAACTTAACTTTTATGCTCTCCTGACTGGCCTCTGACCTCAGCTTTTTTAGGAGCCTTGATACTTGGTACAGTAGATGAAATCAGAACCTTTTGTATAAGATGTTCCCATTAATTCTGGCTGGCCATATGCAATTTTTTTCGTTAACTCTCTCAAGATAATCATCCGGACATAGGGAGGGGAACATTGCAACTGCAAGGGAGGTCAGAATTACTTCGAGGGAACTGGCCATAATCTGACTGACTGTAGGAGTCAGCTTCACTATCCATGGGAACTTGTTTAGGGAAATTGAAATCTGAACCACCCATGTTTTATTCACGCAATCTTAGTTCTTCAGAAGTCCCACAGTCAGGCCGATTTTTATAACTTTCATTAGCTTGTATTTCTCTCTTCCATTCCATCCAAATCCATAAAAGTATCATGCTGTCATGCCACAAGGAAATCCCAATAGCCCTATTATGGCAATACACATGAACACACAGACCAGTAAAAGCACATGGGGTATTCTGCAAGACAATCCAGGCAGGGTTTTGCCAAGCAGCTGGAAACTCCACAATGCCTTGCTAATTGAGGAACCATCTACATTACACTCCCATGCTGTTCCCAGAGACTGCATGGCCACCGCCACCAATCTCTAATCACTAATCACTGCCACTAACCCAAACAAGGTAATCTCTCAAGGATGTCTAGAGGCTTGTCTTCTAGGAGATTCTAGAACCTGTTAGAATTGACCATTGACACCAACCATCATAGAGCCAAACTTTTCTTCCACACAGGGTCTCACACAGCCTTGGCTGACCTCCAGTGCCCTAAGACCTTGAACATCTGATCCTTCCGTCTCCCTGGTACTGTGATTACAGGCATGTGTTACCATACTTGGTTAATGCAGTGCTGGGGATCAAACCCAGGGCTCCCCAAATACTAGGCAAGTACTCCGCCAACACCCCAGCTCCAAAGTCCAACTTTCTGTTCCTTTGCCTCAGTGTGGAGTGCCTAGAATACCACACACCCTTGGGAAGGCCCTTGCAGACACTGCAGAGCCAGTCTAGCCTCTGGGACCAAAGTATGGCATAAAGGATTCATGCCAGACTCATTACTCAAATAAACCACCAATCCCAGAGCCGGAACAGCAGCAATTATTTAGGTATTCTTGGAAACGCTGAAATCTTCTTTCTCTTACTTGGTCTGTACTAACGTTTTCCTCTGGGCTTCTGAACAGACTTTCGATTGTCAGCACAGCCTCTCTGTCCGCCCCACCCCTTTCCCCTGCCACACACCACAGGAACATGGGAAGGAAATCTAGGCAGGGAGGGTCTCTGTGGGCTCTGAGACAGTCTAGGGTCCTAGGGAATTTGAGTCCTCCCTCTGAGACATATGCTCCATGTGGTTGACTCCAGTTTCCCTGCAAGACATAGCTGGCTGGTGGAGGAGGCAGTGTTGTGGTGGAGGGGGGGAATTTGGCTGAGAGGATTTTTTCCCCCTCTTCTAGTGGCTTACATCCTCTGAGAAGTTGCCCAGTGACTTTGGCCAGTTGCTTAATCACAGTGAGTCCAAACAGGGGTACCCTTAACCCTTACACACAATAGGCAGTAGTACCCTTGCGTCTGTGTATCCAATAAGGCGGAGAGACTCCTGTCACCCCCCTGAGCTGCATTTACAGGTGCTTCTCCTGGAGTGGTCCCTGGTCACTTGCTGCCCCCCCCAACCCAAATCAGCTGCTCCAGAAGAACAGCCTCACCTCTTCACTCCACACCAATGGCTACCAGAGGGTGGGCTCAGGTGGCAACTGTCCTTCTGTCCACTGTCTTTTTACTAGAGGTCTCCTGTGACATCACTTCCTCCCTCTCACTCATCTCTCTTCCAGTCTCAGCACCCAGAGTGTGAGAGCTAATTCAAACAAGATGCAGATTTTTGTGTTAAAGTAGCCTGCAGCCGAGAGGCGACAACCGCTTCTGGAAAATGTTAATGCTTTCCTGTTGGACGCTGAGCCCTCTTGGAGCCCAGGTTCAAACGAAACTTCAACTGTAAAATGAGAGGTTGGCTGGTCCCTGTGAGCCCTTCCAACGGCTCGTGACACTGTGAAAAAAAAAAAACCTGACGGGCCCCCACCCCGCCCCCAGGGCCAAGGCAGGCGTTGAGGGGGGAGCTGAGGGCCATTTCTGGTTGGCAGTGCTGTTGTCCCAAATAAAGTGGTTGTGAACTAGTTTTTATTTTAGACATTGCAGCTGACAGATTAATTTCTATTTTATGGGATGCACGCTGAATAATTCCAAGAAAAATCTCTCCATCAGCACCTTCACTGACGTCACCAACCACCACTTCGGAGGCTCCAACACCTCACGCCTTAGCCTAGTGGCTTTCTTTGGGTAGGCTTGCCCCAGGTGGGAAGGAGGGTGTTATGTTTGGGGCCCCTGGTTGCCATGGAGACCATGAGTCTCCCTTTCATTCATTTGCAGGAGGGCTGAGCTTCAGAAGGCTCCCACCTGCCCATCCCCAGTCTTGAACTCTATGTAAGCTAGTTCCCAGGTCAGGCGACTTGGTTGTTTCTAAAGATATCTTGAAGGTAGGTAGGTAGAGCTCTGCTTCCTGGATAGACAGACGACAGACAGACTCAATATGGGGAGTTTGGCCTTTACTGTTTCATAATCTGGGCTTGGGGGGCTGTTACTGTACATTTATTTATTATGAGGTTTCTCTATTTGGAAAGCCTTCTCTAGACCTCACAAGCTCTTTGTTAGGAAATTCAGACCCCTCTTCCCTGTCTTTCTCTCTTTCCTTTGCCCTCTCTCCTTCCCCCCTCACAGACGGAGAGAAGAGAGGCTTGCAGTCATTTCAGTTGGGAGGCCAAAACCACTGAAGAGAAAAATATGTTTAGAGGAGAGCAGCCAGCAATGAGAAGAACCACAGTGAAGACCCGCGGCGGCTTCTAGGTCCACAAAGCTGGGCATTCTTTCCACCGCTGTATATAAGAATTATAAGAATCCTGGGACCTCCACGCTGGAGAAGTGGCCTTCTCCAGCCACAAAGTCAATGTCAGTGTCGCTTCAGAGCTGGAGGTGTCTGTCCACTCTTTTACCCATCGGGCAGTCAATTCCATGTTGTTATAACTCACTTAAAAAAACAAACTTAAGTCCTTAGACAGATCTGAAATTGGCCTCTGTCACTCACATCCGCCAACAGTAGGTCTGTCCTCTGGACATCCACACTGGAGTGTGTGTGTGTGGGGGAAACACAGAGTCCAAGTGAGTGTAGATGGAAGTGGTCACAGAAACTGCCATGTTGTCCTCTTCTGGCAAATCATACCCTTGATTCTCTTCAGCATTCATGATGTTTCCAGATCCTCTGCCATCCTGGCTACCTGCCTACAGTCTTTCCAGACTTTCCATGACGCTGCAGCAGAGCCCCAGACACAATCCTTCAGAGAGCTGAGTTGATGTGTTGGCAGATGCCAGGACAAGCCTGAACCCAGAGCTGCAAACATCCACATGCAGATGTCACACCAGACATTGGCCATGGGGACACATCCTTCCTTGTCACTGAAGATAATCTTTAAGTGGCTGACAGATGCTAAGGCATGTTGTGTACTGTGGGAACCTCGTGCTATTTATCCTTCTCTGTATCTCTAGAGCATCTGAACATAATTGGAAATGATCTCCTTTTCATTCAGTGGTGGCTTAGCACTAATTTCTCAAGATCCTGTCACTTGTCAGGAGGAAAAGTTGTGACAAAAAGTGACTTTAATATCTCGAGGGTATCAAACCGGATAGTCTACAAAGACCTACCTGGCCCAGAAGGTTCTAAGCAGCTTTGGAGCAAAAATAGCCTCATCATAGATGATCAAAGGTGGGAGGAAATTTCACAAGTGTGACTTCCTGTGCTTGGTTTATAGAGGGACAAAACTGTCACTCATCTACCTAGTCATTCATGAAGCCGTTCCCTCAACAAATATGTTTACAGAACAATGCTTCATAGCAGCTAAGCTCAAGAGTGTCCAGTGTGGACAGCCGTGCAAGGTAATGGGAGGTGAGGAGCTTGCTGAAGGCCTCTGGCTGAAGCATCTGGCCATGATAACTCAGGTGCCCAGCGCTGGCAGAAGCAGACACCAGGTGGAACACAGCAGAGAGCTCTTTCTGAGACACTATGCAATCACTGTGCATGACCAGATGGTCCGTGGCAAGGCATATGCTGTATTTCAGGGGACCCTGTCGTGACAGAATCCTATTTAGACATTTCTGGTGTGGTGATCATACCCAGTGATCATGTTACCTCTGTAGACCCAACCACTGAGAGCCACGAAGTATACATAGAAATACGAATCCACTCTTCTTTGTCTTCCAGTAACATCACCAGCCCCTCAGGAGGCCCTTCCATTGTGACTGCCCCTTGCTTTTGGTCTCCCAAATTTCTGTCTTGATATCCTTCAGGGCACACCCAATTTTCTTTCCCACAGACTTAAGATAAAGGCATTGTCACCATGTTAAGCATAAGCCAGACACAAAATGACAGATTCCCCCAGGTCTCGCTTGTATATGGACATTAAGAAATCTAATTTTAGGCTGTCCTTGTGGCTCAGTTGATAGAGTGCTAGCTTCCCGTGCATAAGACCCTGGATCAATCCCCAGCCCCACCGTGGTGACACAGGGATGTAATCTTAGAACTCATGACGTGGAGGCAGGAGAATTAGGAGTTCAAGGTCATCCTCAGCTACATAGTGAGTTTGTGGTCAGCTTGGGCTATATGAGGCCCTGTCTCCAAAAAAAAAAAAATTTAGAAAAGTGCTCATCTTCTAGAAGTAGAGGGTAATTGTCACTGGAAGCTGGGGAGGGTGGGGAGTGAGGGTAGGGGTCACCAGATGGCAGGTCACAAAGCAGCTAGAGAAAAGGGTAAGTTCTAGCATATTACAATAGTAAGGTGTCTCTAGCTCACAGCAATTTATTATTATTTTTTTTTGTGGAAACAAATACAAGAAAGGTTTTTAATTTTCCAACACAGAACTAACAGATGTTTGCAGAGATGAAAATACTGATCACCCTTGGTATGAGCATCACACACAGTTTACATGTATGGAACTATCACACTGTACCCCAGCAACAGTTAAAACTAGTATGTGTTGATTGAAGTAAAGAGAAAAGAAAAAAAAAGTCCTCCTTCGTTAGTTCCCAGGAGAGAAGCAGCTGTATGGAGAAGCGGCTGTATGTATCTCTGTCAGCTCCCTAGCTCTGCCCTCATCCCTGCCCCTCACTGCAGAAATGACCCCTTTATAGACTCTCTCACTGTCATCCCTGTGAGTGACATTTCCGAATCCACATTAGTTTGAGTTGTCAACTTGACACCTGGAATGACAAGGGAAGAGTCTTCATGAGGGATTGTTTACAACAGATTGGACCGTGGGCATGTCTGTGGGGGACTGCCTTGACTGTACTGAGGTAGGAAGACCACCAATTGTGGGCAGCATCAGCCGCTGGGTTTGGTCCTGCATTATTAAGAGTAGAAGAAGATAGCTGGGTGGTGGTGGAGCATGACTCAGGAGGCAGAGCCAGGTGGATCTCTGTGAGTTTGAGGCCAGCCTGGTCTACAGAGCAAGAGCCAGGTCAGGCACCAAAACTACACAGAGAAACCCTGTCTTGAAAAAAAAAAATACAAAAGACCAGATGAAGCTGGTTGAGCACAAGGCAGTACGTTTCTCTCTGCTCTTGACTGTGGATGTGATGTGATCAGCTGCTTCAGAAACTCCCCACATTTGGCTTTCCCACCATAACAAACTGAAGCTTGGAATTGTGAGCTAAAGTGAACCCTTAATCCCCTAAATTGCCTCCCCCCATTGGGTAGCCCTGGATGGAACTCTCTATGAGTTCCACCTGCCTCTGCTTCCCAAGTACTATGATTAAAGATATGTGCCACTGGGCCCAGCCCTAGCAGTTTAAAAGTGTGTACCACTAGGCTAACTCAAGTTGTTTTTAACCCCAGCAACAGAAAAAAAAAACTAGAATATATCCTTGAAGCCTTCCTAGAAGGTTCTAGTTTACCCTGGGGTGAGTAAATCTATGCTCCAGAGAAGCCAGCACCTGTTCCTTGAGTTCAGGGTAATGTCTCATACACCAGGAAAAGGAACTTCCCTCTTATAGACTCCAGGGCAGTGGGGGTGCTGGGCCTTTCTGGTCCCTCAGGCTAGGCCCCAGGCTCAAGGTATTGGGGATCTGAGCAGCAGGGGCAGGAAGGGGGTAGCAGCAAGTCCAGTGAGAGGCAGACCATGTTTGGCCCAGGAGCCTGGCACCAGTGAGATCCAGATTTGAACTCCATGTTCCCTCTAGGGGTCAGATTGTCCTGAAAGCCAGTGAATTTCTAGGAAAGGCCCCTTCCCAGCCTTTTGGACTGCTATGAGGAAAACCTGGCTAAGATTCCACCCCTTGACTGGCCCCAAGGCTGTTGGAAGCAGCAATGAACATGAATTTGAAGTTGTGGCTAGATATGAAACCTCTCCAAGAGTAGCATCATAAGCCTTTCTAGGTCTTTTGAGAAGGCTGAACCCAGGCCAACTGGCTGCCTGTGTCCAAACCCATGCACTCCCTGCACTGGCTAGATAGTTCAGAGACCCTACCTGAGAGCAGGCAGGGACCCCTCAGGGAATAGGTGTGGAAGTACCCCCCTCCCCTCCCAACAACACCACCACACAGACATTTAGTGCCAGGCTCAGCACCTAGGGAGGGCCAGCCAAGTAGGTTATCCCCAGGGTCCGTGCAGGAGCCTGGGCTGCCTGTTGGCCATACAGACCTAGCTGAATGGGGCCTTTTGACTTCAGACTGCCTGGGTGGGAGATGTGCTTCCTCTCGGTCACACAGAGCCCGCTCCGTGCAGTGGTATAATGCACTGCTCACACAGCTCTGGAAAGTAAATTAAAAAGAATTCCTCCAGACCCCATAATAGAGCTTTGTCATAGCCCAGCACCAGAAGTGGCCTCCTTTACCCACCTGGCGGTCCAGGAATGGCCCTTGCTCTGGCTTTGTCAGACTCAAGGTCTACCTGGCACAGCCCAAACCTGTCTGTCTGCTTGTGCATGGCCTGGGTAAGGACAGTGGGTTGGTGGATAGGTATAGGGGAGAGCCTAGTAATATCCTAGGAAAGGAATTGGTGAGACAGGGACCGTTAGGATTTTTCTTTTTCTTTCCATCCTTCCTTTTTCACTCCTTTCCTTCCTTCCGTTCTGTATTGAGGACTGAACCCAGGGCCTGCAGCCCGCTAGGCAAGTGGTCTACCACTGAGTCACACTCTCAGTATAAGTCAGGAACCTGAGGTACTGATGATGCATCAGGTATGCTGACATGCCGGGGAGGGGGGGACGGCACACCATGTGATGGATTGAGGATCAGGGTACCTAACAAGGCTAACCTTGAGACCCAGGCTAAACCGCACAGCTGAGGGAGTGTCTGATGCTCTTAGACCACTCTCTCCCCCAATTCTAAACCCCGCTTGTTTTCAAGAGGGCTCTATCAACCTTTAAAAGACACCACCACTGCCTGTCACAGACTAAATCATCTGTGATTCCCTGTATACTCCAGCCTCATATGGCTCATCTCTTGCTCTCTGGACCTCCCCCTTCACCTATGGCATACGCCCTGTTCTCCTCTAATATACTGGGGAACTAGAATAATCAGGAGATGCCATTCAGGATCACTCTGTACCAAACGCCTGTGTGAATTCAAGCATCATCTCCATCAGGAAGCCTTCTCTAACTTCACAATGACCATCTGCCCAAGTATCCCTCTCCTGGATTAGATGAGGGTTGGCGTTGATCTCTTGGTCTTTCCCAGGAGTGACCTCAAGGGGTAGGTGGAGATATCCACCTGTCTCCCCACCAACAACTACAAGTAATTTTCTTACCCAGGAACTTAAAGAAAACCTTGAACTAGAAGAAGTCCCAAGTCAGAACGTGTGACTCTGGGACCCAGTGTTTCAGCTATGAAGCCTGGGTAATTCTTCCCTCCACAGAAGCCTTGTTTTTTGTTTAGCTGCGTTCTCTTGTTACTGGTGTGGGTATTAGTAATTAATTTCAGGTGTTAGTTATCTCCTGGCATGTAGAAAAGGTTAATTATAGCCTGTAGTGTAAGGCATGTGGTTGCTGTTAATGACTGCATGGGCTTTTTTTTTATTTTGTTATCTTCAGGGCTTTAATTGAAGCCACTACAAACTTCCATTACTTAAAGTACATAATTTGGACCAGATGTCATGGTACACACCTGTAATCCCTGAACTTGACTGAGTGTCGGAAGTTCAAGGCCAGCATTGACAATATAATGAGTTTAAAGCCAGCCTGAGTGGCTTGAGATACAACAAGAAACTTTGTCTCAAAAAAACGCAAAAAACAAATCAATAAAGCATCAACTTAATGAGTTTAGGTGTGTGTATGTCCCAGACATCTGTCACTGTAGTAATGATACTGAATTTTTCCATTACCCTAAAGTGTTCTGTCCCATGAAAAGGCATTTAGTCACCGGCTTTCTGTCTTTGTGGATTGGTTTTCATTTTCCAGGAGTTTGTGCAACAGAATCACACATATGGATCCTTTCACACAGCAGACTTCCTCTACAGCGCTATGCAGTCCCTGTTTCAATGGCTCCCTCTCTATTGCCAAGGGCCATGGTGACAGCACACTGCCACTTTTTCATTTTCCATCTATTCCTCTGTTGCGCGGGGGGAGGACATATGGATCATTTACCCTTTTCCCTGTTGAAAACAGAACAAACACGAACACCTGAATGCAAACCATCCTTCTCCTGGAGGAGAGTGACTGGCTCCTCTTTTGTTTTAATTGTATGCCTTGTCCCTAATGATTACTTCCCCCACTTAGGTGGTTCATCTGGCCTTGGATGTGTGACTATACTCCTAACCGTACAGAACTGCTGTGTGTGAGCTCACTCGCATACATGGCACTAGACTACAAGTCTATTTATTTCCTACTTGCTTCATGTGACTTTAAAAAAAAAAAAACTACAAACGTATATATTACAGTTCTGAGCTTGTTGCTTTGAATGATGAATGGTTTTCTGTAATATGTCTCTGCCATGTTTTGCTCACCAGGCCCCATGAGCTTCAGAGTCACTTTCAACTCCGTGTTCTCATCAATAGTGCCACTGTGAACATGCTGTACCTTTCCCCTGGCTCAGCGGTGCGAGCAACAGAAGGTGGAACTCTGGGTCCCAAGATGTGACCTTACATTACGTCATTAGGGACTGCTAGCACAACTCCTCCCGAATCCAGTCAGTTGTGTGGCCTCTAAACTGTCACTCCCCCATTATTCTACCCCCTGACTAACACAGGGCCCCCTTTGCTTGCTGACCTGATGCTGTGAAGGGGTGTCTTAGTTTGGTGCATAACCATCTCATTATGAATGAGAGTGAGCATCTTTTCAAATACTCTGATCATCTTCTGAAGCACTCCTAAGTCACTTGCCAGTTTGCGGCCCAGGCCCATTAGACACTCTTGTTTCCTCTCTTCTGCATACTGACCAGAGCTCTGGTCTATTTTATTTGAGCTGAGTTGGGGTCCAGCTACTGTCTCTGGGCCTGAAGTGTACAACTTGATCCATTTTTCAGCCGCAAAATCCTGTGTAGCAACCATCCAGGCAGAGATTTCCTGTAGGTCACTGCTCCTACTCAGGACCCTCACAAGGTCAGTGCTGTTCTGGCCTCTGCTACCTTGGATCAGGTCCTTTTCTAAGTCCCATAGAAATGTAAACATACAGTATGTTCTCTTTTGTGTCTTGATTCTTTTATTCAAAATTGTGAGATTTGTCTGTGAATGGTTCTGGGGTCTTCCTTTGTATTGCTGTATAGTATTCAGTTATACAACTACACCACAATAGCTTCATCTCTTTCTAATTTTAACACACACACACACACACACACACACACACACACACACACACACACGCAAATGTAGGGTCTGCATGGGAAAGAAAAGGTGAAGTGTTCATATCTATAAGCAAAGTAACACTTTTTTATTTTTTTTAAGATTTATTTATTTATTCATACAGTGTTCTGCTTGCATGTATGCCTACAGGCCAGAAGAGGACACCAGATCTCATTACAGATGGTTGTGAGCCATCATGTAGGTGCTGGGAATTGAACTCAGAACCTTTGGAAGAGCAGCCAGTGCTCTTAACCGCTGAGCCATCTCTCCAGCCCCATAACACTTTTTAATTAAGCTGTCCACGTGGTTTGTAGAAGGTCTTCAGATATTCTAAGATTTTTGTCTCTCCTGAATTTTACGTTTTGTAAAAGTCAGTTTCTCCCACAATCATAATCTACAATGCATAACCATTGTCTCTTCACCTGTAAAGTGGGTATGGTATGACCTGTCATGTGGCTTTTAGGACCAGGATCAGAGAGACCTGTTTCAAAGACCTGGCAATCAGTAGGCGCTCATTTCATACCTATCAATCCATAAGTCTCTAGAACATTAGCTTGGATGCTCTCCCATGACAGGGACTGAGCCTTAGTTTATTTAGTCTCTTGGGCCCATACAGAGCCAGCAAGGAGTGTTTTTTGTTTTGTTTGCTTGTTTTTTTGGTTTTTGGTTTTTCGGTAAAGGTTGTTGACTGACTAGGTGACAGAGCAGCCGAGTCTCAACCGTCCACTTGCAAATCTGCAATTTCAGAAGAGTCAGTGGGGAATGAGGGCAGTGAGGGGGGGGTGGCGAAAAGTGCTTCTAGATAGCTAACAGATGGGGGAAG